>NC_141685.1:644159249-645465232 GCF_964263255.1 Lissotriton vulgaris | reverse complement strand
ACAGAGAGCATAGGCACTTTAGCACTGATCAGCAGTGGTAAAGTGCCCAGAGTCCTATTGCCAACAACCACGGGTCAGGAAAAATAAGGGAGGAAGAAGCAAAAAGTTTGGGGATAACCCTGCAAAAAGGGCCATTTCCAACAAGTCCCATCTGTCTTACTCTCTTCTCCTGGGAGGTGTCCCTCCTATTAGAAGAGGCTGAGGTCCCTACAGGTGTGTCAGAATGGTTACATTCTTGGGAAGGAGATCTTGGCATTGCAGGCACACCCCCAACCAACTCTTCCTGGGGGGACACAGATTGGGCCATCTTGGCCTTCTTCTTCATCTCCAGTAGTAGCTGGATTGTCCAGGTCCAGATCATTGTCACCTGCCTGGTCAGCATCAGAGTCGGAGTCCTGTTGGTTTGTACCACTGGGCTCTCTCTCTGCTGCTGCCCCATCCCAACTGCCTTACCCATCAGGCCCTGAAGCCTTTCTAAAATCATCTAACAGTAGTACTCTCTGAGGTGCTGGTTGTTGTCACTTTTGCCAGTCTTCAATTTCCTCATAGTACACAGAGCTCCACTGATTCCTGGCTTCAAAGACATTACAAGTGAGGTGTGCTGAATGCACTACCTACTCTAGTTGCTTACCTACTAAACTCTCTTGAGTTGTAGAAAGAGTGTGCTAAGCCTTTGACACACAACTCTAAGTTCGGTAAAACTAACTGTATTTAAGCTTGTACTATATGTACCTCTGGTACTTTTAGTGGTTTTCAAATGATCACTGACTTGAGATTATCTGGTAAAACAATGGCAAGCTGGAATCCCACATGCTGCATACCAATGTGAGAAGTTGTGGCATATGCTCTCCACTATTCTAGTGGACACCTTGCACCAGTCGAAACAACCCTTATTGATGGTAGGTTTAAAGACAACCTATATAGAAAGCTATTGTAGTGGTAGCTGTGTAGAGCAGCCTTCAGGCTAACTCTTGAAGGAATGTAAAGCAGATTGTTTTACCAGTCTATGATTTCATGAATGACCAAATGAAAGGAGAACCACACCAGGTATATATATAAAATATATGTATTTATTCTAAACACATCCCTCTAGTCTCTTTATGAGGCTAGAGGCAAAAGTACATTCAGTAAACTTAATTAGCACACAGTAAATTAGCACAATATACGTTGAGATCTAGGGGAGTGCCAAACCATATATTAAGAAAGTGGTATAAGAACCACGACTGACATAGATACAAGGCCTAGAGCCTTTAGAACCAGAGGGGCTACCAGGAACCACCCAAGGTAGTGACACAGAGGACCCACAGGGGACGCGTGCAGTGTCTAAACACAGCCGCGAATCACCATTAACTTCCATGGGGAAAGTCGCGGTTGGAATTTTAAAGATTAAGGATACTTAGAAGAAGACTTGGAGCAAACGCCTTTAGAACTAGGAGGCTCTAGAGTCAACACCTATAGGAGCACCGGAGTACTCGAGTTACCTCACCCAGGGAAGCCGGGTGCATTGGTGTCTTTTCGTGTCGGGTTTCATCATCGATTTCTACAGAGAGCTGCTGCAAAGTGCTGCTGGCGTCTAAGTGGAAAGTGTCCGGGTGGATCCAAGGGTGGATCGGAGATGTAAAGAATCTGATAGCAGAGGGGACAGAGTCTGGGTCACTTGACAGTGACCAGGAAGGCGATGAGCGGATGCCCACCTATGTCGAGTGATTTCAGGTGAAGAAGGTGAAACTTGACTCTTCGACCACGAGGAACAGAAGGCAACAATGACAACCAGGAGCTGGATTCGAGTTGTCCAGAAAAGGATGTCGATTGCTGCAGTGTCGGCTTCCGGATGGGACCCAACAAGCCTTGGCAACAGCAACCCATGCAGAAAGCAGAGGTTGGCTTTGGTGCAGACCAGGAATGTCTGAGGGACTCACCTCTTGGTAGGGAGTCAGGCCACATCTGGAGAAACCAGGGAATCCCAAAGGAAAGAAGAGTTACTTTTGTGGGGACCCACCAGTCGAGGGACCAGGGATCGCAAAGGGGCCTCAAGCAGAAATGCTAAAAGCGGGCTCACGGAACACGCGTGGAGTGTAGGCCCACAATCTATGGTGCAGATGGTGCTACGGGATCAGACTACAAGTAGTCCAATGCACAATATTTGGAAAGCTTGGGAAGTTGATGCACTTTTGAATGTGCACAGTGTACAGGAGTTCCGGTCCCAAGTCTCTCTTGAGGGCTGCCGGTCTCAGATTTGCGGGGCTCTAGAGTCGGCTTCTTAGAAGTCTGGAAGTCCATGTCCTGAGTCGCAAATACTTCAGGGGCCGGCAGGAGCCTCGGAAAAGCAGAGCAGCAAGATGCTTCTCTTTGCCTGTTTGAACAGGAGAGTCACTCCTTGACCCCAAGGTAGATTCTTCCGTCTTCTAGTTGTGTAGAATGTTGAAGTTCCAGGATATATGTTGCAGAGTTTCATCCAGGTGTAATCTGACGTCCTAAGAACTGGGGTCGCAGAGTTTCGTTCAGGTGTAATCTGAAGTCCTAAGGACTGGGGTCTCATACTTATACTAAGTTATGGGGTTGGACATACTCTGGGGACCCACCTATGGGAGGGTCTGGGAAGAGGGGTGGTTACACCCCTTTCCCTTTGTACAGTTTCACGCCAGAGCAGGGGCTGAGTGCCCCTGCAACCGGTTTGAACTGGGGTATGCACAAGGACACCAAGGGTCCCCCCAGCACTGTCTGAAAATCATTCCCTGAATGCACCCACACAGCCCCAATACAATAAAGCCTGTCTGGGAGGTGGTTACACCTCCCTGTGACAGGAAACCTATTGTCCAGGGCCTCCCCTGCTGGAGTTTCGTCCAACACCAGGAGGTCAGACCCTTGTCTGTTGCATCCATTTTGTAATGCCAGGGCTTGTTTAAACTTTTATCGGTTAGACCAGTGTGTACATGTCTCTCCATCCAGAAGGGTGGAAGTCTACCCCCGCCACCAGGACTGGCAGGGGGGGTAGTAGGATTCCAAAGTGTTTGATACCAAACACGACATGTTTCCATGCAGCCATTCCAAAGTTAGCATTTACTGCGAGATTATAATGCACTTAAGAGTCTATGGTCAGGCTGCTTCACAGAACAGCCTCAGAGAATAGGCTCCAAACACTGCAGAGGGGCCCAGCTCATGCAGAGGGACCCTCTCACACAAAGCCAAGCACTCTCCCTTCAGGATTGAAAAGGCCTGCCATCGGAGCGACTTATAGGTTTATAAGTGTCAGTAATTAAAGGTAGATATAGGTAGCCTATATCTTAGTAAGGGGTGAATGCACCACTTTCCCAGGCTGCAGTAGCAGACCTGTGGTGCCATTTTGGAAGGCTTTCCAGGGGTTGCATAAAACATGCTTTAGCTGCTGGTAGGCCTCTGGGGTGAAAATTGCAAAAAACACAGTTGATGGACAGAATGTAGAACAATGTCATACATTCACCCCAGTACAAGGATCTGGGCCTAAATCCATCGTTTTTTGCACTCCACACCACCCTGGGTTAGACACTGGCTATATGCAAATCAGCTCTGACCCTGTGCCTCATGGGAACAGTCCAGTCCGAACTACCAAGCCATATCTTTCCCAGACCGGAATCAAGCATCCAAGGACCGGTTTCTGGCTATCAGCCTTCATCAGCCTGGATAGCTTGACTCCAATGGTGTGGAGAGCCTGGGACTCACGTCTGAGTATACCCAGCACACTCGGGGTGAAAATTGCAAAAAACACAGTTGATGGACAGAATGTAGAACAATGTCATACATTCTCCCCAGTACAAGGATCTGGGCCTAAATCCATCGTTTTTTTGCACTCCACACCACCCTGGGTTAGACACTGGCTATATGCAAATCAGCTCTGATCCTGTGCCTCATGGGAACAGTCTAGTCCGAACTACCAAGCCATGTCTTTCCCGGACCAGAATGAAGAATCCAAGGACCGGTTTCTGGCTATCAGCCTTCATCAGCCTGGATAGCTTGACTCCAGTGGTGTGGAGAGCCTGGGACTCACGTCTGGGTATACCCAGCACACTAAGGGTGAAAATTGCAAAAAACACAGTTGATGGACAGAATGTAGAACAATGTCATACATTCACCCCAGTACAAGGATATGGGCCTAAATCCATCGTTTATTTGCACTCCACACCACCCTGGGTTAGACACTGGCGATATGCAAATCAGCTCTGACCCTGTGCCTCATGGGAACAGTCCAGTCCGAACTACCAAGCCATGTCTTTCCCAGACCGGAATCAAGCATCCAAGGACCGGTTTCTGGCTATCAGCCTTCATCAGCCTGGATAGCTTGACTCCAGTGGTGTGGAGAGCCTGGGACTCACGTCTGAGTATACCCAGCACACTCGGGGTGAAAATTGCAAAAAACACAGTTGATGGACAGAATGTAGAACAATGTCATACATTCACCCCAGTACAAGGATCTGGGCCTAAATCCATTGTTTTTTTGCACTCAACACCACCCTGGGTTAGACACTGGCTATATGCAAATCAGCTCTGACCCTGTGCCTCATGGGAACAGTCCAGTCCGAACTACCAAGCCATATCTTTCCCAGACCAGAATCAAGCATCCAAGGACCGGTTTCTGGCTATCAGCCTTCATCAGCCTGGATAGCTTGACTCCAGTGGTGTGGAGTGCCTGGGACTCACGTCTGGGTATACCCAGCACACTCGGGTGAAAATTGCAAAAAACACAGTTGATGCACAGAATGTAGAACAATGTCATACATTCACCCCAGTACAAGGATCTGGGCCTAAATCCATCGTTTTTTTGCACTCCACACCACCCTGGGTTAGACACTGGCTATATGCAAATCAGCTCTGACCCTGTGCCTCATGGGAACAGTCCAGTCCAAACTACCAAGCCATTTCTTTCCCAGACCAGAATCAAGCATCCAAGGACCGGTTTCTGGCTATCAGCCTTCATCAGCCTGGATAGCTTGACTTTAGTGGTGTGGAGAGCCTGGGACTCACGTCTGAGTATACCCAGCACACTCGGGTGAAAAATGTAAAAAACACAGTTGATGGACAGAATGTAGAACAATGTCATACATTCACCCCAGTACAAGGATCTGGGCCTAAATCCATCGTTTTTTGCACTCCACACCACCCTGGGTTAGACACTGGCTATATGCAAATCAGCTCTGACCCTGTGCCTCATGGGAACAGTCCAGTCCGAACTACCAAGCCATGTCTTTCCCAGACCGGAATCAAGCATCCAAGGACCGGTTTCTGGCTATCAGCCTTCATCAGCCTGGATAGCTTGACTCCAGTGGTGTGGAGAGCCTGGGACTCAAGTCTGAGTACACTCAGCACACTCGGGGTGAAAATTGCAAAAAACACAGTTGATGGACAGAATGTAGAACAATGTCATACATGCCTTTAGGAAGGGTTTAAAGACTTGGTTATTTTCTGGTTAGAGTCTCTCTATCCTTGGGTTCTGTTTTCCTTTTATTGTTGTTATGTTTTTCAGTCTCCTTTCTGGGTCAGGAGCACAAAGCGCCGGGACACTCCTTTGGAGTAGCCGTTGCGCTATAGAAAACCCATAAATAACATAACATAAATAACATTCACCCCAGTACAAGGATCTGGGCCAAAATCCATCGTTTTTTTGCACTCCACACCACCCTGGGTTAGACACTGGCTATATGCAAATCAGCTCTGACCCTGTGCCTCATGGGAACAGTCTAGTCCGAACTACCAAGCCATGTCTTTCCGAGACCAGAATCAAGCATCCAAGGACCGGTTTCTGGCTATCAGCCTTCATCAGCCTGGATAGCTTGACTCCAGTGGTGTGGAGAGCCTGGGACTCACGTCTGAGTATACCCAGCACGCTCGGGGTGAAAATTGCAAAAAACACAGTTGATGGACAGAATGTAGAACAATGTCATACATTTACCCCAGTACAAGGATCTGGGCCTAAATCCATCGTTTTTTTTGCACTCCACACCACCCTGGGTGATACACTGGCTATATGCAAATCAGCTCTGACCCTGTGCCTCATGGGAACAGTCCAGTCCGAACTACCAAGCCATGTCTTTCCCAGACCGGAATGAAGCATCCAAGGACCGGTTTCTGGCTATCAGCCTTCATCAGCCTGGATAGCGTGACTCCAGTGGCCTCTGGGGTACCTATGCCCTTAGTACCTAAGGTACCATATACTAGGGACTCACAAGGGTAACCCAGTAACCAATCTGGAGTGTACCTAAAGTATATGCAATCATTTTAGAGAGGAAACAGCTAGGCAGGGGTCCTGAATAGCAGGGCCCCAGCCGGACTAAAGATGAAAAACAGTGAAACACCAGCAAAAACTGGGGGTAACCATAGTAATCAGATCCTACTCTCCTACAGGCGTCACTGTACATGTGACCCTGGCAAGAAAGGTGCCGGGCACACCTGCCCATAGCCAGTTCTACAACTATCTGAGTTTGTCCGTGTGGTCATAATGTATGCATGAGGGCCCCAGGCTCTACAACATTACATTGTACTGTGTACAGCGGACGCAACCATGTCACCACAGGCAGCAGGTAAGACCTTAGATATGTAGCTTTGTCGTCCCCCACTCAATACGTAAGAGGTGTGGACTTGGCCATCATATGCAGGTCCAGCCTGTGGATGTGAATGATTATCCCAGGGCTCTGGGCGTGGTTCAGTACAAGAAATGCAAATGTATGCATCTCTGTCACAGTGTGGGTCTCCGTTCGGGAGTGTAGGTTTTCCCTGATGGGACTTAGACACCCATGTATGTGATCTATTTCAGCTTCCATGAGGTCCAACCCAACCCACACCTGTTCGGCCACCTTCTGGCAGTGTAAAACCTGGCCATGGAATGTGATGTGTGCTTCGGTGAGATGCTGGGGGCCAGCCATGGCTGCAGGTGCTTCCTGCTGTGTGGCCTGTGCAGGAGGTGGGGTCTCCTCGATGCAGCTGGGCCTCCCTGCTCCTGGAGGTGGGTTGCCTAAGATGTCCATGAGTTGTTGTAGGGCGTCAGTGTCGAAGGTGTGGAGATCCTCTTCAGCATGACTGATGAGTTGTCTGGTCTCCTCTGCAATGTGAAGTGGAGGTGCTTTTTGACATTGTATTGACATGTATGTTGGCGCATTGTTCAAGTTTACATGCAGACTGTATGACAATGTACATTGTGATTGTTTGGGAGGAGCTGAGTATTTGATGCGGGACAGTGAACATTTGGACTACATGACTGATGTGAGGTTGTACACGTAAATTTTCATCTCACAGTTTCCTGATATGTCAGATGTGATTGGACAGTTTCTACGCACACTTGGACCCAGTTCTATCCTTTGTTCTGCAGTGTAAGTATTACATTTTGTACCACATTGTCATCAATGTGGATGTGCTGTTATTACTATGTGTGAGTGCTGCATTGTGGGAGATGTGATTTTGCTGCCTTATCCCTTTGATGCGGTGTGCCTTTGACTATTGTGCTTTTACGGTGCTGGGATGTTGGCAACATGGGTCATTTGTGTTCTTGGACGGTTTTTGTACTTTTGTGTATTGTTTGTCTGCAGATTTATTGTTGATGTCAGAGGTTGTTTGTGCAGGTGGATGAGTCAGAGTGTGACTGGCTCCTTTTCGGATGTGGTCCACACTCAGCCACCTCAGTGTCATGGCGTGCACAATGTCATGATGATTGTACTGCAGCTATGCTGATCGTCATGTAGTGTCACTTACATTGTCAGTGTGGCTCACAAATGCACATCTTTGCTGTGTTTCGCACATATGCATGTGTTGGTTGTGGGATTGTTGATGTGTGAGGTGGAACCCCTTTGGGCACATGGTGGATGGGGGCCTACTTGGTGTTTGTATGTGTGCTACAGTGTGCCGTGGGGGCCAGGGACATAATCCAGGATCATTGTGGGTGTGCAGTGTGCTACATATCGTTGTGCATGTGTGCCATAATGCCCATCTCTCCCGTTCCCCCAGTCCCTGGTCGTTACTTACCCTGTTGTTGTTTGCTTCCTCAAAAACGTGCTTGGCCTCCACACAGCTGTGATAATTTTGTATATTTATCCAGTGGCCTGAGTTTTAACTTTCTGGGGCACATGCATGACATTGTAACACTATTAAAGTGTCTTAGCTAATTAATGTATATTGTTTTTCTCTGGCAACAGCTCAGATGGGAGAAGGGAAGTCCTTAAAGTCCATGGATTTTCAGGCCTGACTAAACAGTGCAACTGAAACTTGAACTTTTAATTTACACAAATATTATCCTGCAGTTTTTTGCTTTCACACAAATATATATTCATTCTCATGCTACTTACTTGTAATGCGTCATGTTCTCATACACCATTCTTTTAAAGTCAGACCTATTGGCATTACCAATGTTTGTTTTGTTACTATTATTACACTGAAGCTAGTCTAGTCTCCTTGGGGGAAATGGAGCTTGCCACTGTAGCTGGTTGGCCACCCAACTGTAAAAAGTATTTACAATACCCCTCCATTAATGGAACTAGAGTAGAAGCCCTGAGTGATACAGGTGCCAGTATCACTATAGTGAAGGAAATGCTGGTTTCCCCAGAGCAATTCTTGATTGGGAAAACTCACCCAGTCACCAATGCTGACAGCATTACCACGCAGTGCCCTAAGGCTATGGTGACATTAGGTTAGGGGGAGATTACTGGCCTGAAGCTGGTAGTGGTCTCTCCACAATTGCCAGCTGACTGTCTGCTTGGAAATGACTTGGAAACCTCCACCTGGGCTGAGGTTGAGCAAGTAACCCATGCAGCGATGCTGGGTATCCCTAGACTGTGTGTGTGCAAACCAGAGCACAGAGCAAAAAGAAGGGTGAACAAGTAGGGTTGGAGCCTGAAAGTATTGCCCAACCAACCAAGAGAAAAAGCAACAAGACTGGGGAAGCAGCTTCTACACAGCAAGCCTCTCAGGACCCCTCTCCTCAGGGAGAGGACTTGGAAACCCTAGAGGGAACTGAACCCATGGAGCTTGAGCCGTATCATGTTGGACTTCTGGGCCCAGGTGGACCCACTAGGGAAGAGCTGTGCCAGGGTCAGCGAGACTGCCCCACTCTTGAAAGCCTGAGGCAGCAAGCTGTTTCAGAAGCACAGGGAGATGTCAGTGGTACCCACAGAGCTTATTGGGAAGAGGATTACTGTATGCTGAGGCAAAAAAAAAACAATCCTGGAGCGACCAGGAGGGTGGTAGTGCCATAGAAGTACACAGAGTTCCGCCTAACTTTAGTTCATGACATCCGCCTAGCTGGACATCTGGGGCAGACCAAAACTTGGGAAAGGCTAGTTAGCCACTTCTACCGGCCCCAGATGAACCAAAATGTGAAGGAGTTTGTGAGCTCCTGTGTTACCTGTCAGGCCAGTGGAAAGGCAGGTGGCAAACCAAAGGCCCCCCTGTGCCACTGGCAGTGGTGGGGGTACCCTTTGAAAGGGTAGGTGGTGTGGACATTGTGGGTCCACTTGAGCCCCCCACAGCCTCAGGGAACAAATTCATTCTAGTAGTAGTTGATCATGCTATTGGGTACCCTGAAGCAATACCCCTTAGAGTAACAACAGCTCCTGCAGTAGCCAAGGTCCTACTGGGTTTCTTCACCAGGGTAGGGTTTCCTAAGGAGGTGGTTTCAGACAGAGGTACCAACTTCATGTCTGCTTACCTGAAACACATGTGGAAGGAGTGTGGTGTGCAAGTTTACTACCCCATACCACCCACAAACCAATAGTCTTGTTGAAAGATTCAACAAGACAATAAAAGGTATGATCATGGGACTCCCTGAAAAACTCAAAAGGAGATGGTATGTTCTGTTGCCATGCCTGCTTTTCGCTTATAGGGAAGTGCCTCAGAAAGGAGTGGGGTTTTCATCCTTTGAGCCTTTGTTTGGTCATCTTGTAAGGGGGCCACTTTGTCTTGTGAAAGAAGGTTGGGAGAGACCTCTCCAAGAACCCAAACAAGACATTGTGGACTATGTGCTTGGCCTAAGGTCCAGAATGGCTGAGTATATGGACAAGGCATACAAGAATCTTGAGGCCATCCAGTAGCTGCAGAAGCAATGGTATGACCAAAAAGCTGCCATGGTTGAATTCCAACCTGGACAACAGGTGTGGGTTTTGGAGCCAGTGGCACCAAGGGCTCACTAAGACAGATGGAGTGTCAGTCAATAAAACTTTATTTGGTTTGTTACAACCATAAAAGTATACACTTTACATATTATAAACCTTTATCAAAACACATAACAAAATATATTATTACAAAACTGAAGCAGCTCCTAATCCTTGCATAAAAAGTAACCCTGCTTCTTTAAGTGCCTATCAGATTTCTTCTTAAAAATATTAACATCACACTGGTTTCAATCATATATACACCATCCTTCTAAAATACATTGCATTACTACTAGTCTTTAAAATACACTCTTATATTATACTCAGTATCTGATGCACCTGTTACTCTATACCCTGGAGAAACACCCTAATTTTACTCATAAATGTCCCCAAAGTGCAGGCTACATCTAATTCTTTCAATTCCACTAGAAGATTAGCAGCTTGCATCCTATTCATAATTCTATATTTTTCAAATATCGGGCATAAAATCTCTTTCCGTATATCTATAATTGACCTACAGTCCAATAAAATATGACCAATATCACAGTGGGTACCTAACATACAGGTACATTTACCATCGCTATTTATCATGCAGTTTTTAACCCTGTTATTTCCATAACAGGGGTTTATTCCTATTCTCACTTTTAGTACCTCACGTCTTAGGTGGTAGTTAGGTAACCTATTTAAACAGGGATACTGTTGTACTTCTGATTCCCACACCTGTATCATGTGGGCCACCAATGTTTTCCACAAGAGATATTCTCGATCACCTGTTCGGGAGATGTCGGCTCCTTGAGACCTTAGATCTTTTTTGCCTATTATTGCATGACCTAGCTGCGGGCATAACTTTAGGCCCAGCCTCCCGTGCTCTTTCTTCAAAGAGGCTCTTGTTTCTTTTGCCCATGACAGCTCACTAATGGCAATTTCACCTCTACACCACTGTAAGATCTTTTGAAACTCCCCTAACCCTAGGTGCTGCCAAAAGCGTATCAGGGCCATGCTGGCAGTTACTGCCCAAGAGGTGAGTCCCAGCTCTAATCTTACCGCTTGTACCATTGATGCCTTTGGTAGCTAGAACAAGCTTTTCAGTATATTGCCCTCTTCTTTTTCCCAACATGTTTTCCCACTTAAAAGAAGTACCTCTGCCCCATATAAAAATTGTGCAGGAATCATTGCTAAGTAGGCCTTTATTAACGGCCCATCTGACATATCACCATAAACACTGTTGAATTTTTTTGGACCCTTCACGGTAGCCACTGCCCTCATTTTTAAAGCCTCCAGTTGGGTGGACCATTTCAGATTACTCATAAACCATATTCCCAGGTATCTATATTCTGTCACCCTCTCTAGAAGAACTATGCCAAGGCAACAAGGGAACCTAGTCCTGCTTTTACCAAAACATAATATTTTGGTCTTCTCCATATTCACTACTAGTTTTTTGTTTAAGCAGTATTCATTAAACAAATTTAATTTTCTCTGGAGACCTATCTCTGTCTGGTCCACAATCACCAGGTCATCCGCATATAGCAAGCCAGATATATGGTTACCTCCTACTTTTGGGCTGGCCCCTCTGACCTCACCTAATTTCAATGGTAGGTCTGCAATAAACAATGACAAAAGCAGAGGGGCCAGTACACACCCCTGCCTCCGGCCATTTCCAATCTGGATCCTCCCTGACAATCCTCTCTCCTCATCCAAGATTACCTGGACCCAGTTGTCTGAATGCAGGGCCTGTATGAGGCTAGCAGGTCATCATGTATTTTATAGCCTACCAGGGTTGACAACAGCTGCTCCCTGCTCACAAAGTCGAACGCCGCGTGGAAGTCCTCAAAGTAGCAAAAAAGATTACCACTCTGCTCTATCAACTTCCGCGCGACCGCCCAGAGAGCAAAGCAGTGGTCCACCGTTGAATGCCCTTCTTTAAATCCACCCTGTTCAGGGGGTACTATCAAGTTATCTTCTGCCCAATTTTCAGTAGCCCTAGGGTTAGTATGGAGAATACTTTTTTCCCAATATCCAGAAGATTTATTAGGCGATATTTTTTAGGGGAATTTACATTGTCTTTTTTATGTATCGGTCTTATAATTGTCCCTTTCCAACTATCCGGCATAATTCCTGTATTTAAGATTCTCAAAAACATCTTTGAAAGGAATTCTGCCCACCACTCTGGATTTGTTTTTATAATAACAGCCGGTAGGTTATCTGGGACAGCAGCACGTCTTAAATTTAATCCGGCTATTATGGTCTTTATATGGCCTGGGGAGAACTGCCCAATAACTTCTTCCCGGACTCTTAGCCAGCTGGTTACTGGTGTTTCCCCCCTCCTTGGCCATTTGCCATGGATTTCCTCAAGGTAGATTGCCCACTTATCCTCTGGAACTGAGCATTGCATAGTCTCTACCCCTTTCCCTGTGCATTCTTGAATCATTTTCCAAAACCCTTTGACATTTTTTTCTTCTATTGCCTCTAGTAAGTTCATCCAGCATTTTTCTTTGAAAGATCTTTTTTTCTCTAATGGTTGCCTTATGAGTTATCCTCAGCTTCTTAAGTTCTAATGATGCTGCATCGTTGTAACTAGGCCTAAGGCGTCTTTAGTATTGCCTAATTGCCGCCTTTACTTTCCGGCACTCTTCATCAAACCATGGTTTGTTATTTGGATCTGCTTTAGCTTTACTTGCTGAGCTCTGATTTCCCCGTTGAATTTTTATCCTCAGGCATTCTACAAGTTGCTTTATTATATCTCCATACAAGGATATATCCTCCCCTGTTGATAAATTACCTAACTTAACTGATATCTGGAATGCACTTAGATTCTTTATGTATTCTTCACTAATCCGGGTTGTAAGCCGCTTTGAATATTCAGTATCTACTTGTATCACTTTCTGTCTCGGCGGGACACATTTTACCTGCAATTCTATCTGTAATGGGAAGTAATCACTACCTTCTACGCTGAGTATTTCAAAGTGTGGTATTAGATGAAAACATAAAGTTTTTTGGTCTCTGTGCACTCACTTATTCCAGAGTATTTTCCAAAATATATAAGGTTTTTTGTGTTAGCGCTACACGTTGTCACACGATGCCTATTCGTGTCTTCTTACAATGGCGGATTATGTGAAAGTTAGCTTAACTTCCACTAACTGTGCGCTAAGCTTAACTTGAAACTTAAGTTGTTTCTTCTCCTATATTTTCTCTCCTTTAGAAAAAAGTTCATCACTCAGTCTTTTCTCAATCAAGTTTGACTTTTTATTGATTTTTTCATTTTCCTTAATGCATTATCAAGAGTTTTCATGCATCATTTCTTTATATAATCAGTATATCTCCATTATAACTCTGCCCAATGCATTTCGGGTCAGGTCATGTGACCCTTCGTCCGGTACCACTGAGACAACCCTCCGCTACCCGCCCGGTACGATTGTGACCGCTGATACCTCCAAACTCGCGCCCCTGACGAAGGGTCACATGACCTGACCCGAAATGCATTGGGCAGAGTTATAATGGAGATATACTGATTATATAAAGAAATGATGCATGAAAACTCTTGATAATGCATTAAGGAAAATGAAAAAATCAATAAAAAGTAAAAATTGATTGAGAAAAGACTGAGTGATGAACTTTTTTCTAAAGGAGAGAAAATATAGGAGAAGAAACAACTTAAGTTTGGATTAGATGAAAACACCATGCCTGCATACAAATATAGTCTATAGGGCACATTTGCTGTCCTACTTTAAGGGTACTCTTTGCTGGCCGATCCGTTTCTTTCCTGCCATTAACACATACCAACTCCATTGCCCCAAGCAGCAGGCCAAGCTCCACGTCTTGTCTTGAAATGTCTCCACTGGTGAACATTGCAAACTCTATATTGTTCGCTTTTAACAATTCGCTATGCCAAGCATCAGTTTTTTGGGGTTTAATCTATGGTTAAAATCACCCAATATTAGGAGCACATCTCTTGGGTAGATTTCATATAAATCCTCTAAATCTTTATTTAGGTGCTCCAAGTCCACTTTATACTCATTGTTTCCCCCTTTCAGTATATATACATTAATAATGCATAGGATACCATCACCTGCAATGTTATTTGGGGTCAGCACTCTATTACCTAATGCCCAATTACACTTTAATTCCAGAAGATATATATTACTCACTATCCTTGTGGAAACCAACGTCATCTGACCACCTTATGCCCTACCTACTTGATTCTTTCTTGCAGGCTTTACATGGTGGGTGAAACCTTCAGTAACGGGGACATTCTTGAGACCGTATTCTTTTGTACCCATTGACATTACAAGACAAGATAAATAGGCTTTGCGACGACCCACATTCCTAATCAATATTACTCAGGATCCCCTCTTCCTCACAATCCAGATAGGCTAGTTCTCTATACCTATTTCCAACCAGGGCATCTTCCTCCAGTGCTTCCTTATTTCCCCGTCCCACTGTAATCATTTTTATTTGCCGTTCTCCGAGGCCTGCATGGTTTTTAAGGAATTGTTTCCCTTGGGTATCCATTATCACAACATCTCTCTTAAGTAATCTAATTCCTTCCCCTAACATCTCAGCTTCCGCTTTTTCCATTGCAACTTTTATTAAAGCTGAGTGGAGGAGGACCTTTGTTATTTCTTCTCCTTTTGTATTAACCAGAAATCCCACTTCCTTTAAGTCCTCTGTGCTAACATATTTCAGGCTGGGACATTTTGCAAATGACGAAAGTAGCTGAGAACAATTTAGCGGCTTCAATTTCTTGGCCCTGTTTCCTCCCCTTTCCCTGTCCAGTAGGTTCTACAAATAGCCAAGTATCCACGATCCTATTTGTCTGTGAACTTTTTAGACTTTCACCCATACTTTCATCCCTTCTATACGTATTGGTTTCTACTCTACTCCTAATCCCACTCCTACAGACTTTCCTCTGGATGGATCACTGGGCCCTGCCCCTTTAGATGTCTCTGCCCCCCCCATTCGGGTACAACCTCCTCCTTACCCCCTAGATTATTCCTTGGGGGAAGTATCACACTCTTTCCCAGATTTTTCCCTGTTTCCCACTTACATTGTTCCACAATGTAGGAACTTACTCCTATGTCCTCAAAAGTTAGCTTTTTTATTTCTGGCAGCCCTGCCTAGTTTTTGGGCCTTAGCTCGGGGTTACCTTCTTCTCCTTCTCCTTCTCCTTCTCCTGTTGTTTAGCTACCTGGCTTATGCATACCTTTTTCCCTTTCCTCCTCCTCGGGAAACACCTTCTTTCGCCATACCTGGCGGAAATATATACCGTTGGATCCTCTTCTTTGGGTCTTTTCGCCCTTGTCACTTCTTCCGGCTCGTCCACATTACTCTCTACTGGTCTTACTAAAGAAGGCATTTGGCTTTTAATCTGGTTCAGCTCCCCAATTATGTTCTTAAACTGGTTACTTTGTGACTTTAAGATTTATTGTTTAAAACTGACACCTCTAGAATGCCATGCAAAGTTTTCTGAAGCATCGCCATAACCTCGAGCATTGATAAACTTGAGGCGCCTGTCACCTCCAGGCTATGCCGGGGTAGATCTGATCTATCAGTATGGACAGCATTAGCATTCAACGGACTTTCATTCACATTAGGTCTTAATTCTCCTTCAACAGACTCTTCAACCCGTGGGGATTTGCCCTGGATTTCATTCTGGATTTCACTTTCTTCTTCCTCCACCTCTACTTCAATATCCCGAATAATTAAAGACTGGAATAACCGAGGGGAGGAAGACAGGCGTGGTTCCATCGGGATCCCCGCAATAGCTAAGTTTGTCTGATTTGGGGTTTCCGCGTTTGTTACCTGGTCCTCTGTGATTTATTGGGACTCCACTGCATTCATAACCCTTTCAGGTGTTTCTTTCCCTTTGAAATGCTTGCCCAAGAAGTCTTGAGTAGATTTTGAAACTGTCGATCAGCCTTTTGCACCCCCTATCTTAGAGGGCACCAGCACCTTTTGTTTAATTGTGCCTGAAGGCGGGGTAGATCTCATCACCGGTGTTTTGTTCCCAGTAGGTGTTACTGTAAAACTTATTGCATTATTCAGGACTATTGGTAATTCTGTTAGGTCTTCTACCCCTTGACTTTTATTTCCTGTTTCTTGGAGTTCCTCACGGCTTTGCTTGGTTTATTTTTCCCCAGGACCATTTTCCATTTTCCTTGATGCCTAGATTCCACCTAGATTCCGGGGGAACAAAGTTATGGGGCGGAATCCTCCTTCACTTTCTTTTAATATTCCACAGTTCCTAGGGGCATTTATAGACCCCTATATCCAATACACTTAGTAAAATTATTAAAGAGGGAAAGATAGATCTTTTCACATACCTCTGATCAGTGGGCCCACGCTTTCCTCTCCCACTTCACCCTTAGGATCTTGCTTCTCCAAGCAACAACTGCAAACTGCAATCTGTCTCTGGTCTGAGTCCACAGCTATTAGGAGAAACACCACCTTTATCTTAATGAGGATTTTGTGATTCCTCACTAACTTGGAGGGTTTGACTCACCCCTCACTGCTTCAGTTCTGGCAGCCTCCTTGATGTCTCCTTAATGGGTCTGCCCAGTGCCCGGTACTTGCTCACACCGTTTTTTTGGTATTTTTTGGTGGGGGGGGCCTTACCCTATCCTGGAGAAAAAGAGTGAGGTCACTTACTTAGTGGACCTGGGCACCAGCAGGACACCCAAAAGGGTTATCCATGTGAACCGCCTTAAACTCTACATTTACAGGGCTGACCTCTCCAGGAACAGGAAGCAGAGAGTAACCTGCTCCCTGACCTCCTCTCTTCCAGCCCAAAAGATGGGTCAGTGGATGGAGTGGTCTTTTCAGACACCCTCTCTCCCCAACAGCAGACTGACAGCAAGCAAGTCTTGCAACAGTTTGTTAGTCTCTTTTCCTTGATCCTGGTCTGACCAGCTGGTATACCCATGAGGTGGACACTGGTGACAGTAACCATGTAAAAAATAAAATCTATCGACAATCAGACCAAGTCAAGGAAAGCATCAAAGCTGAAGTCAGCAAGTTGCTGGAGCTAGGGGTGATTGAACCCTCTGAGAGCCCCTGGGCTAGCTGAGTGGTTCTGGTCCCCAAACCTAATCAACAGGGTGAAAAGAGAGAGATGAGGTTCCGTGTGGACTATAGAGGGCTCAACTCTGTCACCAAGACAAATGCTCACCCCATTCCAAGAGCAGATGAGTTGATAGACAAGCTAGGGGCAGCCAACTTCCTCAGTACCTTTGACTTAACTGCAGGGTACTGGCAGGTTGGCATGGCCCCAGGAGCCAAAGAGA
Organism: Lissotriton vulgaris; assembly: GCF_964263255.1. Taxonomy (NCBI): domain Eukaryota; kingdom Metazoa; phylum Chordata; class Amphibia; order Caudata; family Salamandridae; genus Lissotriton; species Lissotriton vulgaris. The sequence goes on along the minus strand of NC_141685.1, from coordinate 645,447,846 downwards.
AAACAGCATTCTCCACCCCTGATGGGCACTATCAGTTTACTGTAATACCTTTTGGGTTAAAGAATGCCCCTGCCACCTTCCAGAGGTTGGCGAACCAAGTCCTGACTGGATTGGAGTCCTTTAGTGCAGCTTATCTTGATGATATTGCTGTCTTTAGCTCCACCTGGCAGGATCGCCTGATCCACCTTGGGAAGGTTCTACAAGCCCTGCAATGTGCAGGACTGACTATCAAGGCATCCAAATACCAGATAGGGCAGGGCACTTGGGCCACCTTGTTGGTGGAGGCCAGGTCCAACCCTTACAGGTCAAGATCCAGAGTATCATGGACTGGGCAGCTCCGACCACCCAGACCCAAGTCAGGGCATTCCTTGGCTTGACTGGATACTACAGGAGGTTTGTGAAGGGATATGGGTCCATTGTGACTCCCCTCACAGAACTCACATCCAATAAAATGCCCAAGAAAGTAAACTGGACTGTTAGCTGCCAAAAGGCTTTTGACACCCTGAAAAAAGCAATGTGCTCAGCACCCATTCTAAAAAGCACCAGAGTATTCCAAGAAGTTCATAGTGCAGACTGATGCCTCAAAGCTGGGGATAGAAGCAGTCCTTTCTAAGTGTGGGCTGAAAATCCGTTCCGCTCATGGAATTTGTGGATTTTTGGCAATTTAGCGGTCTGCGAATCGCGCGAATTTGCCCAAAAACCAGCAATTCGCTAGCTGGCGGATTTTTTTGCTTGGTCGCGCTTCAACAATCTTGTGCGCACGGAGTTGACTTACCATGATTCTGAGTTCGCCGAGTTGGTTTTCCTCCTGGTTTGCTTGCGCTGTGCCATTTTGGATCTGGCTGCGTGATCGCGCTAGACTTTTCGACCGCGAGTACATCATAGCGGCCCGCCATCTTGCACTGCGACAGTTTGAGAACGTGACTATGTCATGGGGCCTGCGATCACGCATCGCAGGGATAAACAATTGCGAACACGTAGATGCGACGCGCAGCTGACATCCGGCGGGAGATTTGAACAGCTCGCTTTCCAAAAATCGCAAAAATTGCAATTCTGCACAAGAAATCTACTACTGGCAACATAAATCTTCTGAAAATGATGATTTGGATCAGAATAACTCCTCAGATTGACATTTGGCTGCACTTTTTTGTGCAAGGAGTCCATTTTTGGGGGGGTGGGAGGAAGGAAGTGCCACAGAGTCTCCAACTTCCTGTTCCTGTCCAGCAGGCTCCTCCCAGTGCTTTGTCCATGTCCTGGTCACTTTTCATTTGGATCTGGAGCTGGAAGAATTACTTTTTGTGGCTGCTGCTGGATATTTATATTCGAGGAATTTTTGTTTGGATCACTTTTGGATTTGAGATTTTACAAGTAAGTTGGTGTTGGTTGTTTGGGGCATTGCAGTTGCTGCAACTACAATTTTAAACTTTTTCACAACTTAAAAAATATATATTGTGGGTAGGCACAGTATCCAGTAGGCCCAGGGTTAGTCATGGGTTCATGATACAACTGTTTCTGTGAGTTTTGTTGAACTATCATTTATGTCATGGAATTGAATAGCACACTGTTATATGTGGATTTTTTAAAAATGTTGGGGTGTGTGTAAAGCCACATTACCAGTAGGCCCAGGCGTACTCATTGGTGCATGGACCAAGGCTTTCTGTGGGGTCTCTTGAATATTTTAAACATCATTTAGGGCATAAATGGCACTGGATTATGGTGTTTTCTGTGTGTTTTTTTTGATTTTTTGGGGTGGTGTTGTGGCCTGGCCATGTGGGTGGGGGTCATTTTGAGGCCTGGCCATGTGGGTGGGGGTCAAGGGGCTATTTTGAAGCCAGGCAGTGTGCTTTGTGCCATAGGCCTGCACCCATTCTGCCCAGGGGTACTCAGTAGTGCATGAGCCAAGGCTTTCTGTGGGGTCTCTTGAATATTTTAAACATCATTTAGGGCATGGATGGCATTGGATTGTGGTGTGGTGTTGGGGCGTGGCCATGTGGGTGGGGGCCATTTTGAGGCCTGGTCCAGGCAGGGCCTGGCCATGTGGGTGGGGGTCAAGGGGCCATTTTGAAGGCAGGCAGCATGCTTTGTGCCATAGGCCTGCACCCAACCTGCCCTGCTTTCATCCATTATGCCCTGGGGTACTCAGTGGTGCATGGATCAGGGCATTCTGTGGGGTATATCTTCTATCAATGTAAACATCCATTTTTGATTAGAAATAATTGCAATTTTTATTTTTGGTCTTTCCGTTTTTGGGTGTGTTGTAATAATAATAAATGCCTAGTTGCAAATATTAATTGAAGCACGAAATATGCAACATTTATTTAACTGATTTTCTTCTGGCTTCCTTTGCTTTTAGGTGCACAAAGAGAACCACGAATCAATCATCCGCATCGTTCATCATCAGTGCCAGGAAGTCCTGCGGCGGTGTGTGCAGCACAATGTCATTTGAAGTCATGTGTGGCACAGACAACTCTGCAACTCGTGCAACTGCAGCCTGCCATTCTTCTGACATCTTAAGAGGATGGGCCCAAAGAAAGGTGGCCGTAGCTCCTCTACCAAGAAAGTTGCCAGTGCCACTGCCAGTAAGAAGGAGCAGAAGAAGCAAGTGGCACCACTTACCAAGGATACTGGTGTGCCCACAGACACTTTTTTGGGAAACAAAAAACTACGCCTGCAGCAGCGGTGTCCACCGGGGACCTCAGCTTCATTGGTATCAGCGCCACCACATCAAGTTAGGCCCAAGGCCATGAGTGCCACAAAGGCAGCCACTTTAATTGCTCAATCACCATCGACCAGTGATGTTGGCGTTGACTCATCGCAAGAAAGTAGCATCCAATCAACGCAGGGTGTAACTCATCTGACGAGTGTTCAACCACAGCCGCAACGACAACCACAGGTGCAACAAGGAGAGGCACAAGGAGAGGCGCAAGGAGAGGCGCAAGGAGAGGCGTAAGGAGAGGCGCAAGGAAAGGCGCAAGAATAGGCGCAAGTAGTGGCGGAAGTAGAGGTGCAAGTAGAGGTGCATGGAGAGGTGCATGGAGAGGCACAACTGCCCACAATGCTTGTTCCTCCAGAAGTAGGGGCACATCAGGACATCGAGATTCAAGCGGAGGTATCATCCGAGCAAGCCACTCCTCCTGATGATCCATTGTCTTCCAGATACCAAGCAAGAAAAAGGTCAAGAAGGGCTAGTACAAGATCTTCTTCAAGCCCCCTTCGTTCTGATGATCTTGCTCTTGATTGGAACCCTCCAATGCAGTCTGATAGGGAGGCACGCCATGAGCCGACAAAGGTAGCTAAGCCTAAAAGGAAGGATCCCACAAGGCTTTCACTTATGGGTGATGACAACGAACAAGAAGTACAAGTGGTGGATTCTACTGGTGATGAACAGTCTGACGATGATGTCCCAGTCATCATAGTCGTCACTCCAGCCCCAGCCGGCATGCAGCAGACAGACATTTTTACCCTATCCCGAATTTCTGCTGAGCGGGATGTGGGCGGCTGGCACTGGTACACCACCAACACAAGTAACTACTACACCAACATGACCTACAGCTGGCATATTTTCTCTTCAGAAGGGCCGACAGGGACCTCCATCCAGCTCGACCTCCGTTACCTCAAGTAGTGGTGCTGTAACTGTAAGCGCACAACAGAGTCAAATTTGTGCGCGCCCCATCCTCCACTTAATCTGGCATTGAAAGTAGCACCTCCACCACCACCATCAGACATCTCAACTCCCCAGTTTGAGACTTCTTTAGTGTTAGCAAAAAGGCAGAAAACCTAGTTATTTGTTCGATTTGTAAAAATGTAGTTAGTCGGGGTAAGCTTGGTACCAACTATAGCACCGGAGGCCAGAGAGTTAATCTCCAAAAACACCACACTATCCTGTGGGAGGCACACCTAAGTAAGATCCGGGAAGCCAAAAGTACAAATCCAAATGTAGACATTGATATTGCATCTGATGACGAAGAGGAGCTGATCGTGCATGGGGGAGGTGAACAACCGAGAGACATTTTTTCTGGTACATACAGAACCCCTGAGAGCAGCACTGCACTGGTAGCGCCCACACCCTTCTCTACCCCAACAACATCAAGGAGGCACAATAGTTTGGTAGAGACAACAATGCAAAAAAGTACATCAATTAGCCTAACTGGGTTTAAGAGGTCTGCATCCTCATCACATATGAAAACGGTCCAGACCACCATTAAAAGCATGTTTTGGTCAGAGGCACCATTAGAAAGCAACCACCCAACGGCACGTCTTTATAATGCAATGCTGGCTAAAATGTTAGTGCTGGAACTTCTCCCTTTTTCTTTCGTGGAAGGGGTGGGTTTTTGACAATTTGTGGCAACAGTCTGCCCTAAATGGAAGGTTCCAAGCCGGTCCTATTTTGCCAGAATTGCGGTTCCAGCACTACATCAAGATATGCTAAAGGTGATTGGGGCAGCTTTTCAGAAGAGTACTGTTGACACTATCCACCTGACAACAGACATGTGGACCAGTTGCCAAGCCCTTGATTACATTTGCATCACTGCACACTGGGTCTCTTTTGCAGGGGTTAGAGACAAGTTGTCTGCAGGTGTTGACAGTGCCACAATTTTTCAAGCTAGTCGGAAACATGCAACAGTAGCATTGTTTGCCATGGAGAAATATCATACTGCAGTAAACATTTTGGAGGAGTTTACCAGTAAGGTCTTTGAATGGCTGCATCCAAGAAAGCGCATGATTGGTTATGTTTCCACGGATATTGGCAGTAATATAGTTAGGGCCATGAATGATGGTGGCTATTTCAGAGTACAGTGTTTGGCGCACAGTATTAACATTGTTGTTCAAGATGTCTTGAAATAAGAAAACAGTCAGCAAGTTACTGACCACCTGCAGAAGAATCTGCACACATTTCAGCCTTTCTTTAAAGGCCCGGAAGCAGCGGCGGAAACTTCAACATGAACGTAGAGTGCCAGTCAGAGGACTCTTCTAGGAGGTGGTAACACATTGGAACTCAACCTTCTACATGCTTGAGCGTCTGTCTGAACAGTGCTTGATAATCAATGAGAATGTCTTTGCACTGGGTTCTACTATGAAAGACATGAGGCTAGAGTTGGAGGAATGGGACCTAGTTAAACACCTGACAGACATGCTTCGTCCTTTTGAGGTCTTCGCGCGTGAAGTCAGCAGGGAGGACTGTACTTTGGACAAAGCTATCCCATTGTTGCGCATGCTAGAGCACCAACTGAAGGTGGTGTCTTCAACGTTCAAAGATGATACTGACAAGCAAGATGCATATCAGTTGGCGGAGAGCTTATTATCCCGCCTAGTTGACAATGTTATAGGTTATATGCTGTTTTGTAACGTGCACAACTATTACCGGAGTATCCTGGCGCGGTATACCGCTGGGGAACCCGTCCTGGCTTTCCCTGTGGGAGGGTCCCTACTGGGAGTCTCCAAGGTAGAGCCAGGCATCCCCGGCGTTGATGGGGCCGATGTGGAGATTAGGCAAGCTAATGCCCAGAGTTGCCGAGTGGGAACCCTGGTTAGAGTAGGCACCGAGGTGAGAATTATCGAGTCCACTGACCCTGGTCTACGACCCTGCCGTGTTGGGAATTGAACCCTGGTCACGGGCCGACTCCTACTTCCTGGTCTGCCGCCTCTAACCAGTGAGCCACACCACTCCACAATGAAAGGCTTAAAAAAATACATACAGAACAACATTACATTTGTGCCACTATTCTAGATCCACGGTACAAAAAGGCAGTGGGCAGCAAAACATCCATTCCTTTTACTGAAGCAGATGTTTCAAATTACAAACATTGGCTAGCTCTGTCAGCCACTCGGTTTGAAAAAGAGTGTCAGGAAATTGAAGGAACCGGCAGAAGTACTACTGAATCAGCAGGCCATCCGGCGTCAAGGTCCACTTCTGTGGCCGAGGACAGTCACTTTCCCCCACATCCGTTACCTACACCAGCGACTGTATCATCATTCTCACCTGCACCAGGCACAGCCATAATATTGTCGGAAGCGGATTGGATAACTCATCTAGGGTTTGCTTTTTCCAGTGCTGATTCAAAGGCCAAAGATGGTACGCAAAGTGGAGCAGCCCTGGATGACCTTGAGTGGATGGTGCAGGCCTATTTGGATGACCCAACAGAGGTCTAGATTGATCACAACTCATTGGTGTATTGGTATCGGGAAAAGGCCTCACTGGCCACTGATCCCCAAGCTGGCTCTAAATTATTTGTCTTGCCCACTCACAAGCGTGTCTTCTGAAACTGTTTTCAGTGCTGCTGGTGCCATTGTAACTTCAAAAAGGACCCACCTCTCACCCAAAAATGTGGAGAGGTTAACAATGATCAAGATGAATCAGCACTTCATCCCACCAGATTACAAAATACGTGAATCCAAGCAGGAAGAAGAGGACACCGACTTAGGTGACAAAAGTTCTTCTCTGCTAGCTAACCTACTCCTGTCTCAATTCACAGAGTTTGAGGACGAGCTCTACTTCCCTGACACCTAGGCCTGAAACGGACTTCCTTTTTTTAGTCCTGACTCCTTATTCACTTTTACTCCTATGTGTCTTTCTTTGTTTTTCAACTTTTACTACAACAAAACTCTAATCACAACAAATCCATCAGCAGCACTGTCTTCGTCTTATTTCCTTATTTAAGGTGCTGCTGTCTGCAATCCTGAATTTCACAAGTTCACAACTCAGACATGCTCCTCTATCATCCTCATCCAGACTCCCCCTATCCATTTCCCTCAAGGCAGGTGGCTGGATTACGCAGAATGAAGAAACTGTCGCTTCGTAGACGAGTCCCCTTAAAAGAAGTGGGACTGGAATTACTGACTATATGCTGATTGCTGACAGTTACTTCTGAAATTGACACAGGAGGCTGCCCTGTGGGCCTCCACTTTAAGAACAAGATGCGGAAAAAAAGTGGAACAAGTAATGAATAATGAGATGGCATACAGTGCACAGCACTGGCTGTCTGGCTCTGATAAAAGCAATTGCTGTTTGTTTGTTGTGCATGAAATGAATCATCATATATCTTCTGTAATTATTTAATCTTTTATACACTAAATGTAAATCAAGTCTACTCTCTTTTTTATTCTACTTCTACTGCAGGGGCCACTAGGTTGCATTTATTAATATGCAAAATTTCCTTGGACTCACTGTGTGTGCAAACTGTGACTGCATGAATAACATTGAGTTTGCCAGTATAACATGATGATGATGAGTCTTGATGATCAAAGTTCCATAATATCTTTTTTCTTTACAGTCACTCACTGGGATGGATGGATCATCATCGTCGGTTTACAGAAGAACTATGACCATTTCGTGAGTGGCAAACAGGTGAACTAGTCAACAACAACTACAGCAGAACTACATGTCTGTCTAGTCGTGGTATGGAGTGGTCGAGCCAGTGTAGTGTTGTTATGCCAGAGTCCAGACAGCAGTTCATGTAAAATTGTGGCTATGTGGCTTGCTGCATACAATTAGATATGCTTTGTCTGTCTGTGTCAAAGAGGTATGCTACATCAGCTTGCTTCATTCAGTCAGTGGTGCTTGCCTTGACCATCTGCATGGTCCTGGCCTGCTGTGTGCTGAATACTATCCTTGAAAAGGAGACTCAGAGTACGCACTTTAGAAATGATGCTTGTATGTAATACTGTCTCCTCTGAAACTGAAAGTGTTATTTTTGCACTACACACCATACCTTATGTTTTTTTCTCCGTGGTGTTTTAATATCACTTCCTGTTTTTCCATCAACAATTACAGGCCGGCTTTTACCCTCTGCGATGGGAAAAACAATTAACTCAGGGTTACCATTAGCGATCTGCAATTCCGTATCTGCCAGGCAGGCAGTGGACAGTGTGTCTGGTCACCAAGATTGATCGACCGAGCGTCAGATGGAATGGAGGAGTACCGCGAATAAGAGGAATGGCTGGATGCATGCAACTTCCCAAATTGAACAGGACAACTACAATATACAGTTAAAGTATCCTTCACTTCTCCTTATCTTTTAAATAATGTTATTGTTGTGAACTTCTAGGAGTGTGACTCTGTTTGTTTGTTTGCTCTCTGCTTCAAATTAATCCTTCGAGCTATTTGATAAGTTTCTTTGCTATTTTTAAAACTAATTTAATGTACTAATAAGTGTTTATTCTCTCTGAGGGCAGATAGGCAAGTGAAATTACGTAATTACTGCAGCCCTGTACTGTCACATTGTTTCTTTATAGCTAATAGCTTGTAGTAAGTACTACTTTTCAGTAACCTACCCATCCATTTAGCAAACAACTTCATGCATGCAGTAGTGCATGCACTTCCTTTATGTCCCTTAAAAGATTTATGGATATCTTCATATCCAAAGATTTGTTTTTCTTCATTTGTTGTTTGCCATGCTGGGTTTTCTTTCTCTGTCCACAAAACTTTCCCAAAAATCCCCATTCCCATCCAATTTTCAAACCCTAACCCTCTTCCCCCGGGCTGTGAGGTTTTCATTGAGGTGTGACTAAATGACAACAATAATTCCACACACTTGCTGGGGAGGATAAGGTGCAAGCAACCTCCTCAAATCAATTTTAAGGCAGCTAGATGAATCCTAGGATATTGTAATTCTGCTTAAAAAAACACCAATGAGTATTTTCAAATCAATTCTGAATTTCATGCCCACCATCGATTGGATCCATCGTCAATAGTATCAGTATCAAAAAGCTTTATTCGATTTTAAGTTTTAAAATCATAAAAGCATACAGACAAGTACTACAATACATTTTAAAAACGTTTTAAAATAAAATAATCTCCTAATAGTTTAGTTTTAGGTTGCACAGTTAATGGCTTGGGCACACTTTACACGACCTTTAGGCAATGTTGTAGAACACAGTAGACTACAAGACTTAATAATTATGACACAGAAAACTATGATACAACGGTTTGGGACAATTAAAAGCTACTGAAAAACTACTGCCATTACTTAAATAGGTTCCTCTGCCCCCCGGGATGTAATCACTGCCCTGGGTACTAGGGGAAAGCGTGTGGGTCATATAGGGGTAAAAGTCTTGTAAATTCCAGGTGGAAATAAGTCCATCTCCATTTTGAGGTCGCCACGTCTGCATGTATGGTACAATGTGTCTACTCCTGAACCGTATCAGGATCAGATCCCCCTGGATGTCTTTTTTAAGAGGTCCAAGCCATCCCACCCTCCGGACACTTATTATTCGGCCATCAAGGTGGTAAGGCAGAGGTCTGTTTATTGATAGCCAGAACTTGACCTTGTTCATAAGTTCGTTATGACTCTCGGCTTTGCCTTTTGGTAGTTCAGGGACTCCCGTGAGAACAATTACAAAAGGTGCTGCTTCTGGAGGTAAGTGTATGTGAGTGGTGCGCACATGTTTAGATGGAATGTGGCGTGGAGTTGTCAATTTCGGTGGGGCTTTGGGGTTGATAGGCAATGAGGAGGTGGAGGTTGGCAATTGAATAGGCGCCGCTTCATAAGGGGTAGTCAGAATTGAGAAATTTGAGGGGGCGGTTGTTGACGAGCATTCAGTTGTTACAGCGTGGGCTGGGGGTTTCAAGAGAGATTCAATGGAGTTCTCCAACCCCGTGAGCTTATTTCCCAGCGTGGTGATTTTGACCATCAAGGGGTGTATTAAGGATTTAAGCAGTTGCTCAATCATTGATAGAAGGGCCTGCTGGGAAGAAGATGATAAGTCCTCTAGATTGACACCAGGTGGGATAGTAGAAGAAGAGTTATTTAAAGGTGGAATAGGACTTGGGGGAGGTTTATCAGGTGTTAGAGATTTAATAGAGCTCCCATTGTCTTTGTTCCCAACAGTCTTCCTTTTGGCAGGCGTAACCCTAGATGGTGTAAAATTAGTATCAGGAAGAGATTTCAACTCCTTTGGAAATGGTGATAGGCCGCAGGATTTTAGCGTTGGGGGGAGTGCGGCTGGAACATATTTAACCTTGCACAGGCTATTTAAGTCGTCCAGCCATGGGAAACTAGATGGAGACTGAGCGAAAATGTCATCCGGGATTTTAGTGGGCATATCCCCTGATTTGGATTTGGGCATATATAGAAATACAAGTCAGTGATTTACCTCAGAACATGCAAATGAGGTGGCCCGTCCCCGTCCTCCTCTGTCCGATGAGGGCCGTAGAGGGCCCGCCCTTTGCCCGGGCTTAGCCCGGCGTCCCGCTCGCGTCCCGCGAGGGAGGGCTGACGGTAATTTTATGCGCCTCCTGGCGCTGTCTTGTTGTCACGTGGTTCCCGTGGGCTCCGTGGGCTGCTGGTAATTGCAGTCCCCTAACCTGCACTCTGCACGGCTGTCTGAGCTTCCCCAGGTGGAAGCAGGAGCGGACAGCGGGAGGCAGGCGGCGACCCCAGCTGATAGAAGAAAACGGGCTGCAACTCTCCACCCAAGCACCCCAGTGACAGCTTGAAGGTCCGGTGATAGTTCCCCCCGCTCGGCAGGGCTGACGGTAATTTTATGCGCCTCCTGGCGCTGTCTTGTTGTCACGTGGTTCCCGTGGGCTCCGTGGGCTGCTGGTAATTGCAGTCCCCTAACCTGCACTCTGCACGGCTGTCTGAGCTTCCCCAGGTGGAAGCAGGAGCGGACAGCGGGAGGCAGGCGGTGACCCCAGCTGATAGAAGAAAACGGGCTGCAACTCTCCACCCAAGCACCCCAGTGACAGCTTGAAGGTCCGGTGATAGTTCCCCCCGCTCGGCAGGGCTGACGGTAATTTTATGCGCCTCCTGGCGCTGTCTTGTTGTCACGTGGTTCCCGTGGGCTCCGTGGGCTGCTGGTAATTGCAGTCCCCTAACCTGCACTCTGCACGGCTGTCTGAGCTTCCCCAGGTGGAAGCAGGAGCGGACAGCGGGAGGCAGGCGGTGACCCCAGCTGATAGAAGAAAACGGGCTGCAACTCTCCACCCAAGCACCCCAGTGACAGCTTGAAGGTCCGGTGATAGTTCCCCCCGCTCGGCAGGGCTGACGGTAATTTTATGCGCCTCCTGGCGCTGTCTTGTTGTCACGTGGTTCCCGTGGGCTCCGTGGGCTGCTGGTAATTGCAGTCCCCTAACCTGCACTCTGCACGGCTGTCTGAGCTTCCCCAGGTGGAAGCAGGAGCGGACAGCGGGAGGCAGGCGGCGACCCCAGCTGATAGAAGAAAACGGGCTGCAACTCTCCACCCAAGCACCCCAGTGACAGCTTGAAGGTCCGGTGATAGTTCCCCCCATCGTCAATAGCATCCTCCTACAGGTGAAGAAAGGATACGCTGCTGTGTCACTGTTCTTGTTGTAGCCATAATCATCCATGCAAATATTTTTTTCCCATACTTATCTTCAGCATTGCTTAGGCTACAAATATATACTGTTCCTTCTAATACTCCTCTCAGGCCACTCAATGTCTAATTTCTTTTTTTTCATAAGCAGCTACTGTTAGTGTGGTACCACTCCTACTACCACCACAACAATGGAATTTCTGTCCTGTCCTGGATGGATTTCATGGGCAACTGTAATCGCCATTTGCCATGCTGCCAGTGCTGTGCCTAGCTCTATTCTCAAACACGAATCACAGGTAAGATAAGCATTTTGGGGAGGTAGAATAATGGGCTAGGACTCGGAGGAGAGGAGAGACTGACCGTAGTACTAGTAAAGTACTAGTAGGGCAATTGAATTCACTAACTCCGTAGTGTGGCACTTTTGTACATTTTGGACGTTTTAGATAATTCATGCTGGTAATTTTGAGGAAACCAAACGTACAGTAACCCTCGTTCACCACCCCACAAAATAATATGAACGCGTACACTATGTTAAAGTATGTAAAATAAATAATTATATTTCCCCTAACAAAAATAAACTATTCAAAAGACCCAACCCACCCCCCTCCCTATCCCCAACCAATGTCCATAGCAATGTCCCTCAAAAAGTCCCTCTGAATCCTCAACGCCCACCCGCCCAACAGTCTTTAAAAAAGGGGCAAGGGACAGTCACTTCCGGTGGTGTCCTGTGGACAGGTGGTTGTGCATCTCTTTACGAAGGTCCTGGAGCTGGCGCTTCAGCTTCTCAACCACGCTCTCCAGGTAGTCCACTCTCCGGCGGAGACGGTGCTGACGTGCCATCTAGGCTCTGGGGGGGTAGCTGCTGTGTTTTTTGCTGCTCCGTGGCGGCAGCGGGAGGCTGTCGGACCACGGCACCATACCACTGGAGGCTGCTGGCTGGTGGACCCAAGGGTGCTGGAGGAGGATGCAGCTGTTGCCGCCTCCTCCTCCTGCTCCTGAGCCACCAGCCGCCGATATTCCGCACAAATGGCCTCCAGCTACCGGGCCCTGGCCCAGACAGCCATCTCCTTGTCGGTTAGTTTTTGTGGAGAATCTATATGAAGAAAGAATGAAAAATAATGTAACCAATACTCTTTAACATTAACACAAAATGATTCAACAGAAAGTTGTCTCACAGTAACACTAGCAACTTGCAAGCACAGTATAACATTTTGGCATATATCTTTCCGCCGTCTTTGTAGGCCTGTAACATTAGTGGGAGTTTCAGGAATTCTACTAGCAGCACTATGGACTCACTAAATAGTCAGAAAGTCAGAGAGTACACCAGTCTTCTTTTTTTCTCTTGTTTCGCAAAAAAAATGACTTGTACGTGAACTTGTGGTAGCCGGCACAATGCCAGCTCAGTCAGCTTGCACCCAAGAAAAACAGACACAAGCCATGATGAAGCAGACTCGCATTACTTTAAGCAGTACATGCAGGTGGGAATAGGGAAGCTCTTACTTTTCTATAGGGGTGGCACTGGCCATACTCGGCTACTGCTCAATGTAATTTATATTTCGCACGGCCCCCCTGGGCCTTAACTACTACAAAAGGAAAATGAAGATTTTTCATTTCTGATCATATATCCAGCTGATCACATGATCTTTGCTTATATGATGGATGACTTTAGGTGCTTTGTTTTGATACATTGAGTGAATAACAGCGATAGGCCACCCATGATTGACACAGCTGAAACTATACAATACATACACAATATATGCTGTGCTTGCAAAGTAAACTACTGTACTGTTAGTCAAGGGAGTATTTTGAACACTCACAACTTCTAGTATTTGGATTTCCTCTGCTTTGCTACTCTGGCACGGCCATGCTGTTCAAAGTAACACTCTTCATCCACTGAGCATCTGCTCTACATACACCTCTGCTATCTATGAAGAAGAAGATACCATCCAGGCTTCCAAAGTAAACGTCTGTCATTCTTCTTAATGTCTCAACTGGACCAACTTTACTTTTTCTCAACAACCAACCAACACCCTATTTATTTTATTTGGTAAACCACCGTCTTGACTTGCATTTGAGTTTCACCCAAATGATATATTGCAATGCACACCACACATGCATTTTCTGATTCACCCACACAGGCAGTCATCTTTTCTTTCTCCTCCAACCATCCTTGCTTCAAGCTGTCATGCATCTGATTCCTTCCTATCAGCCACATCTGCATTCTTTACAGTCATAAATGTTACGACTCGCTCGTCCTTCTTTACACCCTTCTTTCCCTTTTAGTTCATCACATCCCTCAAGTTCATCTGATCTGACTTGGCTTCATGATAAAAGTTTCACAGATGAGTTGAAGTCAAATAGAGGGGGCCATTGCTACTCGAGAACTACCACCGCTAATGCTATTGCTAAGTCAAGGGTGACTGTCTTCTCCGTGATTGGCAAAAATGTTGGGGCATATTATCAAGGACAGTCGATACATTATCGCCGCTTTTATCGGCAGGAAACTGCTGATAAAGCGGCGATAATGGCCTTGATAATATGCTCTATGAATTCCATTCGAAGCCCATGTTAGATGTGTTCACATCTAACATGGGCTTCGTTCGGAATTCATAGAGCATATTATCAAGGCCATTATCGCCGCTTTATCGGCAGTTTCCTGCCGATAAAAGCGGCGATAATGTATCAACTGTCCTTGATAATATGCCCCGTAGTTCTAAATTAGTAACTGTTCTTAACAGTACAGTGTACTTGTACTAGTGTACTGTCTACAGTACAGTACATCATACACCCCTCTGAGAGCCTACTCTAAAATGTCAATAAGTAAGGAGTATAATAACTTACCAAGTCCACCACTGCTGAGCCATCCCCCACAGCAGCTCCTCCTGATGGCACTTCTGGCGCTTCTGCAGCAGCCCCTGGTGTAGACGCCTCCGCGCTGCTGGCCCCGGCACTGATGGTGGTAGGTGCTGCATCCGATGTTGTGATGCCTAGAAAGAACAGGTTATATTTTTAGATGCCATACACCACCCCCTATTTTGTCTCGTAATGGAAGAAAATGTTAATACATAAACAATTTTTAATTATTGGGACTGAAAAAAAGTGACGGTTTTGGGGAGGGTGTTAACTTTTTATGTGCTTAGCCATAACATGCAACACTTTTTGGCACAACTGATGAATGCTTGCTTTTTAATGTGCACCATTTTTCTAATTACAGTCAGAAGATTCCATTGCCCTTCTGCCAACAAGAGCTTTTCAATTTTCACCACCTACTCCTCATCACCACCAGTACTTGAAGTTCAAACAAGGTGAGGGTTCCCGCACAGTTATTATAATAATTAGATGTGTTAAGTTGAAGTATATTCTAGGGAAGGGTGTTTAAACTTTAACGTCATTTATTACCACTGCTCGCTGGGAATACTGCGCTATTAAAAATAAAGAAATAGTTTTTTTATTTGTTATTTGAAAATAAAACTTTAAAACTAAAAAACACTGTGTGGTTTTTGTTCACGAGTGAGTGACCGGAAGGGTTTGCAGTTGCACTACTGCACTTTGCAAGCATGCTCCTGTGACTCTGATAGGTCAGGACTCGGTAATCTTCTTCTGTTCTTCTGGGTTGTATAATCATTGGTCAGACAGACTAGATAGTGGGTCAGGGGATTGGTGGTTCAACTTCTGTTCTGACTGAGGTATGTGGAAATTCAAACTCCACCTATCATCAACAATGTCCTATTTCTCTTGTCCATACTTCTGTATGTGCAGAATAGTCCCTGAAACACTAGCGGTATGGTATGTGCTCCTATCAAATCAAAAAGCCAACTACTAGCTTATTCTTGGTGGACATTGACATTTTGTTGTTGTGAATTGTCAAAGCACTAACATTAATTAAGAAGACTGGAATAGACAGCAAGGGCAACCCAGAGGACTGCACTCAGTGCCTAGAGATATTGTTGGATCAGAGTTTTGTTTAACACAGTTTGCCAACTGGGCAAGCTCAGCTACCTACGCAGACCGACTCATAATAATAGTAAATAGTAGTAGCACAGAGAGTGATAGTAGAGGCAGGATAAGAATGTAGAAACAGTCTACAAGAAGTCAAAGACTATTTTGTAAAAATAGAATTAGGAAACAGTTTGGAATGAATAGGTGCTGTAAAAGTTATGGAAGTATAATTATTAATATTAACAACAGAACAACTTACTGGGGACAGCAGAAGAGACCTCTGAGGACCGATCCTGCCCACCTTGTTTCGCCGGCATCTCTGTCGTCGTCTTACCCCTGGGAGGTGCTGCCGATGATCATGAAATAAACACAAACATGGATGATTGTTTTTTTGAAATATTTGATTTCTTTGACTGCAATCTAAAATTATCTCGGGGAAACAAATTACCAACAATTGCACTACATGTATTGACCTATCTGATCTGGTCAACTAGGAGGATAGTACAGTATTGCTGCATTCGCAGAGCGCCTACTTGGAAAGTTAAGTAAATCACTAACTGAACCAACAACAAAATGTTTCTACTACGACTGCCAGCAGCACGCGACGTGACAGACACAGCCCATCATGATTGCAGACCTCTAAAAAATGTCCTACTACTAAATAACAAGTCATAATATACTCCACCTATCAATCCACCACTATCTCTTCTTAGTGGCAGCAGGAGTACAAAGGAAGGACTAGACTTGAGTCTCTAGTCTCTCTAGCATTAAGCAGTTCGGTAAAGTACTCACTCATACATAATCACTCAGGCCAAATGAGCACAAAATTGAAAACAAGTAAGCATAGTAGCACCGCCAGTGAGCAGGCAAGCACCTGCAACCACAAAAGCTTTTGAAACATAATTTACCTGCAATGTAATTGGCAGCATTCTTGCTCTTCGGAAAAAGCAAACTGCAATATCATAACACAGAGCAGGAGAAAACAAAGTAGTGATTAAATACTAGCTACTACTACTCACCAAGTCCCGGGATCTAGATTCCAAGCAGGTCATGCAGGTCTTGCTCCCGGTCCAGGAGGTCGGACAACCGGTGTGTCACCTGGTTGTGGATGCGCCGGACCCAAGACCCCTCAATACATGGCCCGGCACACCTTCCCCCCATAGATGGCGATGCTCCTGGAGCCCGTACCCGGCACCGGGCCTGCCGCCTGCCACGACGGTCTTGGGGAGGTGGCGCTGGATGTAGAAAATCAGTGCGCCCACCTCCACCGCGTTGAAGAGCTCCCGGGCTACTACGGCCTTCCTCCTTAAGCGCCCGCAAGGGAGCCGGGTACGGTGTGCGGGACCCTTCCCCTTGATGTTCTTCCCTTTGCCATGGTCCTGGACAGGAAAGGAAAATAAAATAGGAAAGAAAGAATGGGGAAAAGGTAAATAAAAGAAAAGAGTTAAAAAAAGTAGTTTTAAGTAACCAAAAGTAAAAAAAATCACTAGATGTAGAAAAATAAAGAGATAGATAATGAGTAAAAAAAATTAAAACAAAGTTCAAAGAAAGAAAGGATTGCAGAGATTAAAAGAGGATGGAAAAAGCATGCCCAGAACCATAGCAGTGAATGGAAACAAGATGGCTGCACCCATTACAACCGCATGGGTAAGTTCGCGCGATATTTCCCCCGCTAGCATGCAAACACGCACGCGACCACGCGATCCCGCACAACGCGAGCATGCAATTAGCGCCCAGAAACGGAAATACGTAATGCGAACAAGACGGCCGTGCAACTGTACGACCGCATGGGTAACTTCGCGGTCGGCGTGCTGAAAAAAAAACAGCGAACACGCAAACACGCAAAAATAAAAAAATCCACAAATTCGTACAAATTCACAGAGGCCCTACTTGTTTGGAACTCACTTCCTGGTTCAAACTGACCACAGACCTCTCAGATGGCTAATGCAGATGCAAGGGGAAAATCCAAAACTATTGAGATGGTCCATCTCCCTACAGGGTATGGACTTTGCAATGGAACACCGACCAGGGACTGCTCATGCCAATGCAGATGGACTTTCCAGGTTCTCCCACTTAGACAATGAAGACCCCCTAGGGTAAGATTAGTGTCATCACCTTTCGTGGGGGGGGGGGGGGGGGGTTGTGAGAAAGTGCCATCTTTCTTGCATTGGTATGCCCCTACTTTTTTCTGACTGCTGATGTGCTTTGACTGAGTGTGCCCTGGGCTCCTGCCAACCAGGTACCCAGGGCCTGTGTTCCTTCCCTAAAACTGTGTTGAAGCTAAAACCCAATTGGCAACTCTGGCCACCTGTCAGCCCCTAGTAAATGGTACCCTAGGTACCCAGGGCATGGTGACCAGAGAATACCCCTAAGGGCTGCAGCACTTATTGTGCCACCCTTAGGGGCCCTGTACCCTGGTACCCAAACACTGCCTTTGCCGGCTGAGTGCCTAAGTACAGAAGTAAATAAAGAGTCGACATGGCACACATCCCTGTGTGCCATGCCCACAAACCCACTGCCCTGACATACATCAGTCACCCCTCTAGCTGGGTGCCCTATGCCAGTGGTGTGGGCACAGGTGCATGAGCCCTGTGCCCCTACAGTACCCAGGGCCATTTCTGGGCACTGTAAGTGCAGTGATGCCATTAAGAGTATATGGTGCAGGGAGGTCGACATTACGAACTCCACAACACCATAATGGCTACACTGAAGACTGACAAGTTTGGTATCAAACTACTCAGCACATTAAATCCACACTGATGCCAGTGTGGGATTTAATGAAAACTGCACCACAGAGGGCATCTCAGAGATGCCCCTGAAATCTAACCACAATCCACGTCTTGACTGAAAGGCTGTCTAGGCTGCCACACAACAGACATGTTGCTGGGCCCCTGGGTGGAGAGCCCCCCCCTATCCTGGGCCTGCAACAATGCACATCCTGGGTGAGGTTCTAGGTCTCCTCCCCCAGGATGGGCAAGGGAAGCTTCAAAGGGCTGCAGCCTCTGTGAGTTTCTCCAGACCATTTGCTGTAGCCAGCAACTAGCCCCCACCAGTCCTGACCCCCACTCTGGTGGGAAGACTGGTGGGAAAAACTAAATCAGGATGGGGGCTGTGCCAGCCTGTGCCAACCCCACCCTTCAGGTGGGGGGGACGAGGTGAAGTACGACCCCGGGCTCCGGCCATCTTGAAGATGGGGAGTTTACTGCCCAATCACAGCTAGGCTCTTGCCCCCCTCCCACAGGAGAGGAGAAGGCTAGGGGGTGTACCCACCCCAGGACAGGGACCTATTGGACTCAGCACTTGTCCTACCTGTAACACCCCTAAACTTAGTATTTAGGGGCTCCCTGAACCTTCCTTCCTCAGATCCCGATAGGAAAAGAAGAAAGAAGATCAAGAGGAAGAAGACCCGCCGTGCAGCTGCTAACAACAGGACGACAACAACTGACTTGGCCCCAGCCCTACCAGCCTGTCAATCCTGGAACCTGCTCCTGCCTAAACCCCGGCGACTCCAGTGGACAGCAACCTTGGGACACCCAGAGGACCTGCCTGCCTTGACCCTCTTGAAGATTGGGACTCCCATCAGCAGAGGCACTGCTGCAACAACCCCCCTGGTGTCAGCCATGTAGCCCCGGACCAGCCCACTCTGCACCCGCCGAACCCGGCCTGTGCCCAAGTGATCCAAGACCAAGAGGACGTCCCCCCGGATACTGTGACCTGAAGTCCAGTGCCCTAAGACCTTCCTCGATGATTCAGACGATGCCTGCAGACTCATAACCAGGGGCCCCCCCATCCACGACCAACTGAGGGTAAGCTTATCCGGCACCCAAAAACACCCCTGCACCCGGCGCACTGCAACTCCTTGCGCCTTCCTTTGGGGTACCTACCTGTGCTCCAAGATCCCAACTTACCTCTCGAAGTAGTGGCCGCCCCTGAAGAGTCTCCGTCCCTGAGCCTGCATCCTTTGTTCATCTTTTATCTTTCCCATTGAATAACATTGAGCGAGCGACGGCTCAAGAGCACCCTGCACCCTGCCGCCCGAGTGCCGCTGGCCGTGCCACCTTTTTCCTATCCTACTTCCCCAGTTGCCCTGAGCAAGTGACCAGGAGACCATCTCCCACAGCCCTTGGCCTGCTAGCCAGCAGCCACCCACCTCATTGGATAACATTGGACCTAACTACCTCTGCACCCGCCGCCCCTGTGCCGCTGAGGGTGAACCAACTGTACCTACCTGATCCTGGAGGACCCCTGAGTCTATGCCCAGAACCTTAACTTCACCAGCCGAGTACTCACCTGGAAACCGGTAATCTGTATTTTCTCCATAGGAATCCACTGTCCGCTTTTCTATGAAAATTCTTCTGTGTCTACTTTTGAAAACTAGAAATATTCTTTAAAAACCATTCAAAATACAGAAACGTAATTACTTACCTGTTTTAAGTTGAGACCCCAGTGCTCGACCTAAGAGCCCAGTACTGGATTACAAAAGTAACAAGATCGTACTTTACCTGCAACCTGAATTTTCTCCCATTGGATAACATTGCCAGATTTATGTTGAAAAGTTTCTAAGTGTGTACTTTTAAAGTAGATTTATATTCCTGATAAATAACTGCAATAACTAAAACGTTTTTACTAAATTGTTTTCAGCTTAGACCCCAGGACTGAACCTAGGATCCAGTCCTGGAACTACCAAAGTAATCTACAAAGTAATCAACTGTGTTTAGATAGAAAAACCCATTGAGCTCAATGCTAAATTGTGTGTAGAATTGTGTTTCCTACTGCAACGTCTGTACTTTAACACAGCATTGCTGTGAGGGAGAAATTTCCACTCATCGCTGACATGCAGCCAAAGAAATTGATGCAGTACCTGTCAGCTGCCAAAGAAACAACCACAACCCAAAGCTGCGCACTGTGTCTCCGATGTCCAAGACTCCCACACTGACACTGATGCAGGTGGGACCGCAGCTGAAAAATCAGTGCGGCGCCTGTATCCCACTGCTGCATCAACTTTCAGAGCATCTTGATTTCCATGCCTCACAACTGTGTGCCATGTTTTTCCAATGCGTCACCCGCAAACCAAAACCATCTTGGACTTTGACGCATTACTTCCCCCTACAGTCCGCATTTGATGCATCACTTCTCCTGCATGCAGCAGAACTTTTGCATCACCTCCCCAATTACTCAGGAACTGACACATCACTGTGTTTTCCAATGCTTGCCTAATCTGCGGTTGTTTTGCCTTGTGTATTTTGACACATTTGAGGTACTTTGTGAAAATTACGGCATCCATAGGGTTCTATGGACAGAATTACTTGAAACCTTTTAAAAGTCATATTTTAAGTTGTGTATGTTGGGTTTTTGTTGTTTTGGTCTTGTTTGGTTTAGCTAAGGCTACTTTATTTTTCAAAACTGTTATGGTGTTAATTTGTAGTGTTTTCACTGTGTTACTGTGTGTGTTATGTAAAAATACTTTACGCATTGCCTCTGACATAGGCCTGACTGCTGGTGCCAAGCTACCAAGAGGGTGAACAAGGGTTATTTTAGGTGTAATCCCCTTCTGACTAGAAGGAAGGATCCCTACTTGGACAGAATGCATACCACTGCCAACTAGAGACCCCCATTTCTAACAGAAGGTATATGCTTTGCCTGCTTTGGCACTGGCCATCACACAGTGCACCAGGACAAGGAAACAGCAAAAATGGTCCCTGTCTTTGTAAACAAAGAGCATTTCTGCTCTCTTCCTTTCACGCAGAGCAGCGCAGCAACCTTGCCTGATGACCTGCGCTGTGTGAAAGATTAGTAATTATGCCCTTAGTATTTTGGTATGAGAGAGGAGGGTACTGGCACTTGGATTTTTCCCAGAGCACAATGAGTAATTGGACAGTTCTGTTCGGGTGGTCAAGAGAACACATTAACTGTCGCAAAAGCCATACATCAAAGAATAAGTTGCTGCTGGTGTGATGGCACAGATCAGATTGTGCTTTAAAAGAAACAGACCTCTGGATGAAAAGCATAAAGAGCCTAAACAACCTTTGAGAAAGATGAGACAGAACTGAGTTGGCACTAATTCAATTGTTGATTGCAGGCAGGAATCTCTTACTGACCTGCATCAGGAGTGCTCTGTTCTCTGAGCGAACTGCTGAGTGAAGATAAATAATTAAGGCAAGTGTTTTTTCCTTTACTATTCACAAACATTCATTGATGCATGCATGGAAGTTAAACCATACCCCCCTTCTGAAATGTGCATGTGCATTGCATTCCAGTTATGGTTCTTGACAGTCAGTTGATCAAATGTGCAACCTGAGCACCTTAAATTGTGTTGGCTCACGGATTCCAACTATACTGTTATCTCCAGATGGTGTGCAAAGCCAGAGTGGTTTGTGTGGGACAATTACCATACCTATTTGTGAATGTGTTACTTGTCAGCTACCGAACAAGGGGCCATATTATCAAGAAAGGGCGATACATTATCGCCGCTCTTATCAGCAGGAAACTGCCGCTAAAGCGGAGAAATTGGGCTTGATAATATTCCCATGTGAAATCCCGTAGAGGCCCAGGTTAACACTAGAACCTGGGCTTCTAGGGGGATTCACAAGGGCATATTATTAAGCCCATAATCGCTGCTTTAGTGGCAGTTTCCTGCAGATAAAAGCGGCGATAATGTATCGCCCTTTCTTGATAATATGGCCCCAGATGTTCTTTTTAATATCTGTTTTCTTTCAGAGGAATAACATAAGTAGACAATGCAGAATGACGATTGCTTATATATCTTGGAAATTAGATGCCGTTTCAGACCATGTCAGGCATTATAGGGTAAGCAATGTTGATCTTCCTACGAAGCAGGGGTGATGGTGGTTTTCTTGCTTCAGTATTGTGTAAAATTACGCCACTTATGTAGCTTCACAATCATCTTTTTTTCTGCCCCACAACTTTCCTATGTCAATGGAGCTTCTTCTTACTATAAAAATGATCAAACTTTGATTCTCTGGTTAGAAGTGTCAATTATGTGGTCATGTGCTATGTACAGAAATAATGTGACAAATAACAAGTTGTCATTTTGAAGGTTGTGTAATTCTTGATCTGGCTGGAAATAGTTTCGAGCCTAATTAGGAAATAGAAGACATGCAGAATGAACCACATTTCTGCTAATTTTCCCTAACAAGACATTCCACAAGTTTACAACTTTTGATCATTCCAGATGGGAAACAGTGAAAAAATAGGAAATGACTTCAGTTGATGAATGAAGTGAGCTTGATTCACATGATCATTCCCATTTTTAAGGCAATCTCATTCGGCAACTTCAAATACCACGGTATTCCTGCATCTCAAAATGACAGATATTAGTGGTATCAATGATTTTGGGAGCATAAATAACAATGTTGTGTTCCTGAAATAATTGTAATGTAAATGTAAATGTAAATTGATACTTGTATAGCGCACTACTCACCCGCAAGGGTCTCAAGGCACTTGTACGAATACCGCTGTGGAACCCATCCTGGCTTTCCCTGTGAGGTGTCTACTCCTGGGCACCCCAGGCATCCTTAGCATTGTGGGGGCCGTTGAGGAGATTAAACAAGCTATTGCCCAGAGTTGCACTCCATGATTGGAATCGGCACCGAGGCAAGAATTATCAGGTCCGTGGAATCTTTGAGCGTAAGACCGGCCGAGGCGGGGAATTGAACCCTGGTCCCGGGCTAGACCTCTGCATCAGGGTCTGCCGCTCTAACCATTGAGCCACACTTCTCCACACTTCTCTAATGCAGTCCTTGGTGGCTAGATTGGATATTAGATAGATATTAGAGGGATTTGAAAATTCCTTTTCTCAATAAGAAGCTTTACATCATGATTGTGACTCCAGAGATTCATTTGATAGACTGAAGTTTATGCTGAACTTTGTGTTTAATTCACTATCATAACACCAAATGGGTATTTTGTCTAGGATTAAATAACATGGGTTGTGCTCAGCACAAAAACAATTGTTCAATTTGTACTCTAATTTACTTGATTGCCAGTGTCTTTATTATGATAAAAATTTAAAGGGTAGATAGCGTGTTGTCCAATTATGAAGTATTTCTGGGTCTTAATGATGTGAAGGCTAGACCACTCTTCCAATTTCAACATTGCCTGCATGGGGTAGGTACTGAGTCTGGATTTAATGATTTCAGTCAGTATCTGCCCGAGAGTTAATGGGGTTCATAAGTAAAATTCAATGATATGGAAAATAACGAAGCAGACCTGGCATAAGCAGGTATTTTTCTGCAGGAGTTGCCAAATTTGTGGGAGTTTGCCATCGATAGTAAAACAGAATCCAAGGAGTGCAGTTCTTTATATGGTTCCGAAAATCCACAAAAGTGAAACAGACCCACGGTTCATACCCATAGTGTCTACTTGTGGTAGCATTCATTAACCCATTGGTCAGTTTATCCACAAATACCTCCAGCCTAGCATCAAGAAAATGACCTCTTACATAAAGGACACTACTGACTTTTTACTTAAGCTTCAAAACATCACTTGGCAAGAAAATGAAAACATAGGACTCTGCACGGCTGATGTAAAATCACTCTACACATCAATCCCACACAGCATGGGACTAGAATCTGTAGAATGCACACTATTAAACACCTATTTGGAAACACCTATGAAAATTATTGTAATGGAGCTCGTCCATTTTACGCTTTATCAAAGTTACTTTCAGTGGAAGGAGTGGTATCTCCAGCTCAGCGGTTCTTCCATGGGCAATTGCATGGCGCCTGCGTATGCAAACCTGGTAATGGAGAGATTTGAAGAGGAAAATATCCTGTCTAATCAGGAATGGAAAAATCCCATAAAAGCGTAGTACAGATATATAGATGATATATTTATGTTGTGGAAAGCAACATACGAAGAGGCTGAGTCCGCGATAAAGATGGAACACTATAAAAGAACACATACAATTCACTAGCAAAATCTCTGAGACACATATAACATTCCTAGATGTACTAATCACCAAACACAGAAAGGTCTGGAGACAGACATTTACCGTAAAGAAACTGATAGGAACAATACACTACATTATAACAGCCACCACCAGACATCCTTGAAGACTCCCTTGCCTATATCACAGATGATAAGAATTGAAAGAATAGTATCTAATCCAGAGAAATCAGTTCAGAGGGTCTCTGAAATTGCAGAGAGATTTAAAGAAAGAGGGTACCCTCAATCGATTATAGAAAAAGCCAAAAAGAAATGACAAATAATGACCCGTGAAACAGCTTTAAAATCGTCAGAAAAACAAGAGAATACCAGGATTGTGGTAGTGTCAAAATTCTCCACATTCAGCAGAATCTTTAAAAAAAATCATCAATAAACATTGGCCAATATTAACAATGGAGCCGGACTTCAAGACTTCATTTACACTGCCTCCAATTTTTGCTTATTCTAGAAAGAAAAACACACACAAATGAAGCAGCACAGTGGAATGAAACCTTGCATGAGTTGCAATAACTGTGATAACATTATTCGTGGAACAGTCATCAATCATCCAATGAAGGGTCATAAAATCAAACTTCATGTAACAGCAACTTGTGATACAAGCAACGTTATATATCTATTAAATTGCCCATGTGGCAAGGTTTACGTGGGAAAAACGGAGAGGAAATTAAGAATAAGAATTAATGAACACAAGTCGAACATCAGTACCAAGAATATGAAGTCAACCGTCGCGACTCATTTTTTGGAATTGGAAGAGATACACAACATATCTTATGATACTGGAAGTAATTGACAAAAGAGAAGGTAGAGACAACAATAAGTATCTGTTGAGAAGAGAAAATCATTGGATAATGAAGATGCAATCTTATAGACCAGACGGTCTTAATAAACGCATCGAATATGCATGTTACCTTTAAGTAACAAGCATATGGTAATGTCCCTAGGAACTGCAATAGTTGCTCATCATTCTGATTACGTCATGCAGTGTATTAGCGCTGTTTATGAATGACTTGATTGAACAATTCATATATACATTTTGTATTCTTTGTACCATTGTATATATTTAATTTCATGAAGGAGCTAGTGCTGTGTAGATCCTTTTTGTCTTTACCCACTGTTTACACACCACACTAAAATATGGCCGCTATGAAACGTTTCCTAAGAAAGTCAGTTTTCACTTTCCTCATTTTTGGTGTCTCGACGCATAGAGGTTACATTATTAAACACCATTTACATTCCCTGAACTCAACATCGACCGAACCCATTGCCGCTCGAAATACCTCTAGTCCTAACAGAACCCTCGGGAACCGTCTCACAGGGACACTGGACACGTAAGTGTTTTTAAGTGAATTTAAGAACTTGTTACAGTGTGGCGGACAGACTCATTTTAAAATACTCGGGGTGAATGTCATGGACCACTTTGTTGTAATGCAAAAGCAACAGTTGATGGACAGAATGCAGAACAATGTCATACATTCACCCCAGTACAGAGATCTGGGCCTAAATCCATTGTTTTTTTGCACTCCACACCACCCCAGTTCAGACATGGTCATATGCAAATCAGCTTTGACCCTGTGCCTCATGGGAACAGTCAAGCCCGAAATGCCAAGCCATGTCTTTCCTGGACCGGAATCAAGCATCCTAGGACCGGTTTCTGGCTATCAGCCATCTTCAGCCTGGATAGCTTGACACCAGTGGGGTGGAGAGCACGGGACTCACGTCTGAGCATACCCGTCCCACTCGGGGTGACAAATACAAAAACAACAGTTGATGGACAGAATGCAGAACAATGTCATACATTCACCCCAGTACAGAGATCTGGGCCTAATCCATCATTTTTTTGCTCACCACACCAGCCCAGTTCAGACATGGCCATATGCAAATCAGCCTTGACCCTGTGCCTAATGGGAACAGTCCAGCCCGAATTGCCAAGCCATGTCTTCCCTGGACAGGAAGCAAGCATCCTAGGACGGGTTTCTGGCTATCAGTGGTCAAGAGGCGCTGGTATGATGTCAAGCGCAAAACCAAGCTGAAACTCACCAAAATCTTGAAGGCAGCAATGCAGACTGGAGGTGGGAGTCCAGCACCAAAGGAGGAGCTGGACGATATGGAGGAAATGGTGTCCACATTCATCAGTGGGGAGATAGTGGCAGGAGTTGGGGGACTGGAGCGGACACAACAGCACAATAGCATACATCTACAATTGAGTAGAGCACACCTGCGGACAAACCATGTCCCAGTCCCCAACTCCCACCAAGAGACCAATATACCCAAGTATGCAACATCTCAGCACTGCATGAGCACATAAGTCAAAGGCAAACCGCATGAAAGGGACAAGGGGCAGCAAAATCCGCAGGGGTGACTCCCCCTAAATGCAACACTCACACATAACATGCAGAGCACATCAACATTGACAACAATGTGGTACAATCCGCAACACATCCACAACAGAACACAGGGCACAACTGGTGCTGCTTGTGTGTAGAAACTGGCAAGCTACATTTGGCATAGTAGGGAAATGTGAGCTGATAATGTACAAGTACAAATACACATCTGTTATGTTGTCAAAATGGCCATTGCTCCCCATCAAATAGGCAGCTCCTCCCTCACAGGCACAATGTAAACATGAAAACATGTACATGCGACAACATGCATGTGAACACATTGTTAAACTGCATCTCCCCTTCACATTGCAGAGGGAGAATCAACACCTCCTCCAGAGCAGCCCGAACCTCTCTTCTATGATGACAAAGAGGAGCACCCCAGCTTCAACTCCGATGCCTCCAAGAGTTCATTGACAGACTCCGCAGCCCACCTCCAGGAGCAGGGGAGCCCAGCTGCATCGATGAGAACCCACTCCCTGCACAGACCACACAGCAGGCAGCACCCACCACAACAGCTGCCTCCCATGATCCCCAAGAAGAACACAGGGCCTTCCAACGCCATGTGTTGGGGTTATGGGAGAAGCTGGCTGAAAAGGTGGGGGTGGGTATCAAATGCATGGCAGCCAAACTAGATGCCATACATGGGTGTCTAAGTCCCATCACGGACCACTCATGGTCCCTAACGGACACCCACAGTCTGCTCCATGCTCTCCAATGTACCATGCCTGACATTGCTGGGGCCCTGACTGAGATACTAGAACAACTGTCCAATCAGAGTGGCCACAGCTATGTCACATGGGAGTTGGGACACAAGCAGATTTAATGGAGACCATGGAGCAGACGCCAGCGAGAGGAAGCTGGGTCCCTCAATGACTCTGAAGACCATCCTCATGGCATTGCTGCGACAAGGCCTGGCCCTGATGCATGCTGCTGCTACCACTCTGTCCACATCTCCGCCCCCTGAAGTGTCAGTGCCACATAGTGCGGCAGACATTCCACCTCCGGCCCATGAGGTGTCACTGCCACACAGTGCTGGAGAACGACCCGGCCACCCCCACACGTGAGGCACATGAAACAGTAGTGGACGAAGATGTGGATGAACCTGCCTTTGTGGTGTGAAGGACGCAGTAGCATTCATCTCTTTCATGTGGCCGGTTTCTGCTTGGTTCTGCCCTCTGCATCATCAACTTCCACTGCCCCCTGATGCACTCTGCGACACTCACCTTGGACCTCGACATAGACTGCTATATTTTGTTTGAACACCAATGACACAGCAATCAGACTGCGGACTGAACTCTTCCTCTTCCTTTGGACATGTCATTCCCTGAAAGACTCTGGCTGACCCTCCACAGGCCAACATGGTATTGTGGGGTTTGCATGGCCCCGTACTGCTCCAGATACAACACTCCACTGAATGTGCATTAAACATTCATAATCACACAGATGTGTCATGTCTATGGTCTTTCAAGTGTGGAAGTGTGGATGAATATAGGCTTAGTGACTTCCCCTTACGTCCATGTAGCTCATGTCGTTGAACTCGGGTCACTGGGTTACACATTGCTGAATGCGGTCCGGGTGGCGCCAGGCTACAACAGGGACACATGCATTAGTTACTGCCTCATCCAGCTCAGTACTGAGCCACGCCCAGAGCCCTGGGGTCATTGGTCAGACCCTTACACTGGACTGGCATACGGAAGGCCAGCCCACTCCGCTTATGCTCACGGGGGTACAAGGCTACATGTGCCAGGTCCTTCCTGTATTGATCTGCTGGTCACAGGTCTAGTTGTCAGCATGCCACAGCCACTCCCTCACGGCTGGTGTACCCCCACACCACACCCATCCAGCACCCGCATCACAGGACATGTGACCCTGCCAATAAAAAGGGCTGGGCGTACATACTGGATTCATTTCCAATCTCTATCTGGGTGTATTTGTGTGGTGTTCAGGTAAGCATGAGGGCCTAGGGCCCTACAACATCACATTGCCCAGGGCCGGAGGTGACATGCTGTGGTCCGCACCACAATACTCAATCATACATGCTCCCAAGGCCGTACGGCTGGAACGGGGGTCGATGTTGTCGACCTATCCTTCTTTTACCCAAGAACGTTCCCGACCACTCCACTATGCCCTGTCGGGCCCCCTCCTCTAAACATCGCCCACGGCCTTCCCTCCCCGGGAGTCTTCGCGCAGCATCTCTATCCAGCGCCAGTGATGCAGAACTGGGGCTTCTGGGGCTGCTGACTCCTTGACGTTCCCGGGGATGATCTTGAGGTCCTTAACCCTGTTGCTGAGCCCATCCCCTCCCCAAAAACCTGCTGCCCCTCGACTGCACTACAATCCCAGGATACCGCCAAGCATTCCCCAGAGCAAGGGGAAACTGGGGAAGTTCCCGGCTTACTGGCTGACCCTCCCGTTGTGGGGGCTGCGGAGACGCTGCCCCCCGTCGGGAACCGTAGCATTGCAGCTGTGACGGACCCCTCGTTTAGGGTCTTCAGCTGGAATGTGGCGGGTCTCGAGAGGAAGTTAGCGCTCCCAGACTGGAACTCGCTGGTGGAGCAATACTCCATATGCTTGTTCCAGGAAACCTGGAGCGGGGTGCCCCTGCATAAGGCAGGTTACTCCACCCACTTTCTGCCAGCAGCCCCTAGTGCAACCGGCAGGGGCCGCCCTTCGGGTGGCCTCCTAATTTGGGTGGCCTCAGAACTTAACTGCAGGGTGGTGGAGCGGGACACTAAATGCCCTGATCTCCTGAACATAGTGCTGAAAAACTCCCAAGGCCGAGTTATTTTAAATATTTTTAACATTTATGCCCGAGGCACAAAGGGGGGCAGAGAATCCCCAATAATATCCTGCTTAGAAGCCCAGCTCCGCTTATCACCTCACAGGTCCTGCACCCTGGTGGGGGGCGATTTTAACTGCACTTTTGAGCCCCTGGACCTTGAAATCTTATCTGATCAAGAGGAACTCGATGCCAGGTGGGGGATCCCATCTCTTGAACTGAATCCCATTAAAAGGTGGTCAGAAGTGGCCCTCCAGATCAATTCGATAGCCATGGAGTTTGGCCTGAGGGCCGCTAATGGCAGGACCGGGTCTGACAAAGCCGGGGTCCACACTTATAATAGGCCAGGGCACACGTCACGGATCGATTACCTTCTCCTTGACATTCATCTGTGGAGCATGGTGGAGGACATGGTGGTTATACCATCGGTCGAGAGTGATCACAATCTTCTCTCTCTCACCATGTCTCACAGGTGGATATCCTGCCCCGTGACTAGAACTCCCTGTAACCCCCCCCCGGACCTGTCAGTAGTTGCCAACTGTGGTCGGTGGCTAAAGTGGGCAAAGTTAGCACTCTCTGAGGAGAAAACCTCTGCCATTAGGCAGCTCCTTGCTTCAGCCCTAACAAACTTGGACATCCAGGTGGACGGGTTGTCGGAGGTGACCCTGAGGTTCTGCACTATAACCCAGGCTATTGGCGATCTTTTCGTAGTGCCAGTCAATACAAATAGAAGGAAACCTAGCCCACAAGGCAGATTGGGCTGGTTCAATCAGAAGTGCAGGGAGGCGAAGTCACTTCTCATTGAAGCAGTAAAGTCCAAATTACCATCTAGGACTAGGGTGGCCAGGAGGCACTACGCACTCTGTCAAAAAAATGCCAAAATAGAGTGGGAGGATAACTTCTGGCAGGACCTTCTGACCGCCAGTCGAGGGAAAGACGCAAAACGCTTTTGGGACCTGGTGGGCATTAGGAACCGTCCTGACGACACTTTGAGGCCCTGTACCATCAATGCCCAAACTTGGTTCTCCCACTTCCAAAAACTCTATTCTGCCATTGAAGGCCCACTAAATGACCCCTTTGTCACCCCGCCTTCTAGTCTGGCCCAAGACCTGGAACCCTTTACAGTTTTGGAGGTCACAAAACAGATCAAAACTCTGGTCCCACTTAAAGCAGCTGGCCCGGATGGCCTCCCAGGCGATCTCCTTCGAGCATACTCGGAAGAGTGGGGGGTAATCATTTCTGCACTCCTCAACGCAATTGTCGCTGGAGGTCCGGTGCCAGATTCGTGGGGAGGTGCTGAGGTGGTCCCCATTTATAAGAAGGGCAGTAGGGACCTACCTGGGAACTATAGGCCTATAAGCCTAATAGATTCGTCCCAGAAATTGGCGGGGAAAGTGATTTTGGGGAGGATTACGCAATGGGTGGATGAAAACCACATCCTGTCCGACATGCAAGCCGGGTTCCGCTCAGGTACCGGAACCATCGAACAGGTATTTAGGCTCCTGCTACTACACTGGAAGGTGGTGGAGCTAGGCAAAGGCAGTCTTTACTTGGCCTTCATTGACCTAAAGACTGCCTTTGACCTGGTTCCCAGGGAGGAACTCTGGAGGGTGCTACACAATCTAGGGATGCCCCGGTATTTATTAAACCTCCTTATCAAACTGCACAATAACACCTATGCTCAGGTTAGATGGGGGTTGAACGGGGAAAAGACCGATAAGATCAGGGTCGAGAGGGGAGTAAGGCAGGGCTGTGTTCTGGCTCCTACCTTATTTTCCCTCTATATCAATGGGGTGGTAGACCACCTACTCGGCGAACCAGCAGACGCTCCCACTCTGGGAGGCGTAAAAATTCCAACCTTGCTGTTCGCCGATGACACCCTCCTCATCTCTAAAACCCCCCAAGGTCTCCAGACATTGCTAAATCGCTTCCAGGACTTCTGTACCTCCAGGGGCCTTGTCATCAATGTGGAAAAGACTAAGTATCTAGTTTTGCACCCGCCCCGCAAGCTTGGTCGTCCCCCCATTTTGAATTCGATACCCCTAGAAAGAGTGGCAGAATTCGATTATTTGGGAATTCGACTCAACGACGTGATGAACTGGAACGCCCATATCAACAAAATGGTATTGACCCATAAAAGGGTGGGGGGGGCTCTTCTCAAAGAGTTTAACAACTCAACTAAACATTGTGTTGCCCCTCTACTTGATATTTACAAAGCTCGTGCGGTCCCTGGGTCACTGTATGGAGCCGAATTATGGGGTCTGGGTAAAGTGGATCTACTGTGCAAGGCGGAAAACAAATTCATCAAAGATCTCCTTGCCATACCATCAAGTAGTCCGACTATCCCAGTGCTCATGGATGCTGGCTGTAAAGCAATAGGGGACCAGGCTCGCCTTCGACCCCTCTTGCTCTGGGCCCGTCTGTGGAGGGTACCGGAGCTAAAACCCTACGCTGACGGCCTTGCTGAGGTGATGCACTCCGACGGCTGGCACAGAATCAAATGGCTGAAGAACATCAAACACCTTCTAGGGGATCTAGGCTTGGACTTTTGTTGGGATAGCCACTCCGCTCCCCCGAAGGAGACCCTAAAAAGACTGTTCTGGGAGTGGGTCCGCCTGAAGCGCAACAGTAATCAGCACCACTGCAAAGCCACCGCAGCTTTTCTGCTGATAAAAGATGTTGTTGCCTACGAGCCATACATGGACCTAATAACAATTGCCATGGACCGGTCCCTGTATATCAAATTTCGGCTGGGGCTGTTACCCTTGGCTGATCTCTGTTCCAGGTGGAATAACTCCCAGCCCTCTTCACGATACTGTGCTCTCTGTTCCGACAAACCAGAGACTGTGCCACATTTTCTCTTTGAATGCCCTGATTACGGCCGACCAAGAACACGCTGGCTCGGCCCTATCTGCAGAGAATTGGGTACTCGCCAGCACTCTGTTGCCCTTCGGATTCTTTTAACTGACACAGCCCCCCCGATTGTCTGTGCCGTTGCCAAGTTTTTAAAATGGGCCTGGTTGATTAGACTTAGAAGACTGTCCATATCAATTTAATCTTCTTTTAACTAAGTTATGATGGTCTAATGTGTTTTAATGTTTTTACTTATTGTACAGTCATACTCTTTTCGACATGCTGTTTTAACTTTTTGTATCGCTTTTATGATATATGCATATCGAAATAAAGCAATCAACCAACCAATCATACATGGTCCATGACTTGCGCGGCACAGACTTGGTGGCACTGGATACACTGCGCCCTGCACAGGCACATCACCATGGGATGGTTACTTTCGGTGCACTGAGATAGGGGCACCTTAAGTGCAGAGTGGGTGTGCAGCCTGCGACGATGTCCCACCCTGGCGGTCCAGACTGCTCAGGATTTGTGTGCCCTGCTGGACCACAGTGTAGGCCAGAGCCAACGGGCAGCGCGGGCCTACCACCATGTGGAGTTACCTGGCGGATCACAGAGTGGGTGGCACCTAAAGGGCTGAGCGGGTGTACAGCATTCGATGATGCCTGTGCAGTGATCTGTCCTCTGCCATAGCGAAATTAAGACCCAGAATAAAGTGTGCGACCTTGAGGCCCACGGAGCAGGGATCCATGATGTGAAGGGTGCCATGTTTACGTGCCCTGGGCTTGGGGCTTGCACCTGCACGTGGTGGGCCCTCTTTCTGACACGCTGGAGGTGGGGAGGTGAGCAGTGAGGCCTAGGTGTGCAGGGGCGGGCATACCCCGCTGGGTGGCGGGAGGGGCTGGGATGCAGCTGCCTGGGTGCCAGGGGCAGGCATGCACCGTTGGGCAGCGGGAGGGGCTGGGGTCCAGCTGCATGGGTGTGCAGGGGTGGTCAGGTGATGATGTTGTGTGCAATTGTATGTACTTTGCCATTCATATATCTGGACTCTGTTTCAGATGAGGGATCTGGTGAACTGCACTACATACCGGCACGTGTTTGGAGACACACCAGTGGCAGTAGGTGAGCAGTGAGGCCCAGGTGCACAGTGCCGGCACTCTCTCTCACTGTCCTTCTCTTCTTTTCTCTGTGACTCTCTTTCCCCCTCTTTCCATCTTCCTCTCTTCCCCTCTGTTTCCCTCTTCCTCTCCCTCCCTCTCTTTCCGTCTTCCTCTCTCTCTCCCTCTCTTTCCATCTTCCTCTCCCTCCCTCTCTTTCCGTCTTCCTCTCTCTATCCCTCTGTTTCTGTCTTCCCCTCCCTCCCTCTCTTTCCATCTTCCACTCTCTATCCCTCTCTGTCTCTCTCTCTCGGTATCTCTCTCTCTCTTTCACTCTCTCTCTTTCCTTTGATGGCTGTATGACACACCTTCTCATCCGGATTTTTGTCTAGCAGGCTGTGACCTACAGATTGTCCCGAGGAGACCCTCCATGAGTCTTCATTAATGTCGATTTAAGTTTTTTAAAATACATTTTCGTTTGGTAATTCGACAGTGATTGTGTGATGCTCCTTTTTGTGATGACATGTGATTGGATTTTTTGTACATGAATTCGAAGAGTTGATGTGACATGTCTTTGCCCGGGGGGGGGGGGGGTCCTGGGGTTAGTGGTGGTGGGTGTTGTGGCCCTGTTGGGGCTCCCAGCTGCATGATCAGTGGCTCCATGGCATCTGTTGCTCTCCAGGTGTGGCTCTGAGCTGGGCTTCCTATTGTGGTGTAGGCTGTCGTCCTACTTTACACCAGGTCAGAGTTGGTGCTGATTTCCTGCTGCTAACGTGCCTTATCGCCTGTTTTGGGATCGTATCGCCAATCTGGCTGGTTGTTGAGAATGTTGCGGAGTGGTGTTGTTGCGGCTTTTGGCACAGGAACGCATACTCTGCATTACATTAGCGATAGTTGCGGGGGTCATCTGTGGCTATATTATTGGCGGCTGCTATCGCAGGTAAACTGGTGATATGGGCTGTTAGCACCAGCTTGTGAATGGGGCGATACATTTATTGTCACTTTGTCTGCGATAAAGTTCAGTTAACTTGGTGATAACTCCTTGAGAATATGCCCCTCAGTGTTTCCAATTCATGTAATTCAGGTTCTAAACTTGATATGTTTCTCGTCTGGTATGAACGCATAACAGTGAGTTATTTTCAGCATGTGTCAGATTCCTCTCTTTTCAGTGAGTAGGATGTTTAAAGCAAGACTGTCTTATAAAACATTAGACCTTTTAGCAATTAGTTCAGTGTTAATTAAGAGTAAAGCTCCTGATGTGCTTGTTGCCATTTTATCAACCATGGTAGCTAGCTTTCTGATCTTTTCATCATATTGTATGATCCCCACTGGTGGTATCACTGCCCCAAATAAATCTCATACCAAAGCAGTTCCTATTTCTTCATTGCATTTTTGTCTTTGTGATAGTGCTAACGTTAATGCTTTTTACTTGATACTTCTTTGGAAATAGTATGCCTAAATAACAGGTTTGTTTCCAAAAAGCAGGTAACAGGAAGTAAGCATTCAGTCTACAAATGTAAAAACTCCTGGTACTGCATTTTTGTTTCCCTGTAAAATTTGCCCTAATCCTCCCATCAGCTTAAATGTGTGTTGGCAACTACTGATCCCTACATGCCTAGTCCTTTTTAGTGTGCGTCTCCTGTAAAAACAAATCATTCCCTTCTGTCTGCTGTCTAGTCTGAGTTTAGTATAAACCATTTTCTTTCTGAATTCATTTTCTTACTTATTCCATGATTTTCTAAAATGTCTCCCTTTTTGTCTACTGTCTTTGTCATGTTCATTTACCTTTCTTCTAAAGCCATAATGCAAGCTTTCTCTGCAGGCCCCATTAAGCATGTTAAGTTAATCTTATAATCGTTCACACTGTCTGCAGGCAAGTGTGCAAAGACATAATACCAAGCTGAATCCATTGACTTTGCTTCCAGGTTCAAATCCCTGCTCTCTATTAAAGGCACTCTAGATAGCACTAGACCATAAGTTGAGTAAAAATGTTCAAAGAGTCCATGCCTATAAACTAATTAAAGCAGAATACTACAAGAGACACCGTAAGACAAATGAATGTGATAATATGAGACTTCCTCAGAAAAAGAACTTGGTAAATGTACACAAACCTAACAATCCTTAACATCTAAAGTATTAATGTATTCTTGCACTAGTTTAAAGTATACATGAATAGAGTAATCTTCTTTCTTATACCTCACAAATCCTTTAGTAAAGGTGTTATCCTTAAACTTTTGTGCACGTGTATTTGTAAAATAGGGTCTAGAGGGCTCTGGATCGGGGGTTAGGTAAAATCCCACTTATATTATTAGAATCATTATCACTGATATTTAGAAGACCATAAACATGATATATTTACACTTATTTACTATGCAACACATCATTTTTAAGTCAGCACTTTGTTCATGTTCTGTAGAGGATGAGCAGACAATTTTCTCTAAAGCTGTAAAGAGCCTTTTTTCTTTCTTAAGGTTCTTCTTTTTCAGTTCCTCTTATTAGTAAACTTCCCTAACAGACAATCCTTAACTCTACTCTGTGTTCTTCTAAAGTTTTATCCATATTCCTCTGTAACTTTCACCTCGGACCTCGGTTAGTCTTCTGTCAAACAAATAACTAAAACAATAAATATCTAATGGGCACAGTTCATTATTGATCTTCTTTTGCTTTAAGTTAATTTTGCTTTTCAAGGATCTTTCAAAATCAGAATCTCTCTACTATTTCAAGGGGGTTCTAGCAGTTCAGGGTTCATGTTGCATAGATCTTTCAAAGTCACATTTAATGCTGCATTTACGTAGTAAGACCATTCAGATGCAGAATACATTTGACAAGGTACATGAATTGTGCTAGATCTCCTTAAAACTTGATAATTTAGATCAAGAGGGCTGTTGTCTTCTGTCTCACTCTCTTCAGGCAACTTTTCAGGAATCTGTGCAATTGATGAGCTTCTCCCCAGTATTTCCTTTCCAAGACTCCTTTGCTACTCTGTTTGGCGATGTATTCTTTTCATCCCAGAGTTTGGTCCTCCTCCCGAATATTGTTCTTCTGTTTGTTTGATTTCACAAGTACGTTCAGCATGCAATTCAGTCTCTGCTACATCTCTGTCTGAGACCTTTATGCCATTTTGCACTGTTTTAGGCACTTGTATTTGTCTATCAAATTGCTGATGTTCACCCCTTTCTTTTCTTTGTACTTCTCTCTGCACTTCAGTAGGCTTTGGTGCTACAGGTCCAGGTGGTCCTTCAACTAGTGACAAAACCACTAGAGCTCTTCCCTCCAGATCATATACCAAAAAAACGTCCTCTGAATTTTTCATTCTCTTGGTGTGTAAGGTGTGTATCCAGTATGGAATCCCAGCACATTTAACAGCAGAGTTCATTGTCTGTAGGATTTGGCAGAGGCCTTTTCTTCTGGGTTTGAGGCAAGTCTTCCAAATGTGTTCCTTGATCACTATCCAGTCAACAGTGCTGAGGTAGTGGCACTGTTCTTGATGAGGGTCTCATGTAACAGCTGATACCTAATGAGACACATAACAAACCACATCAGCAAGTGTCCTGCAGTAATCCAAAATTGTATTATCTGTAATGTTCACTAGGACAGTCACAGGCACAGCTGGTTGTCTCATTGCCCTTCCCATCAAAATTTCATTCAGGGATAATCCTGTCTTCCTGTCTGGAATACGTTGGACACTCATCAGCACCAATTGTAACGAATCTGGAAATTTCAGTGAAGTTGAAGCACGAACGTTTGCCAATCTGGACTTTATCATTCCATTCATTTGGTCAACTATGCCTGACACTACTGGTCTGTAACTGCAATGTAGATCCAGTTCAATCTGTAGTTCGGCACATAGTATATTCATCACTTCATTGTTAAAGTGTTTTCCTCCATATGACAAGAAGGATCGACATCCAGAATCTCGGTATGATGTCCAATAATAACAACTTGGCTACAGCAAGACTATCATTTCTTCTTTTTGGGTAGGCTTCCACCCATTTCAAGAATACACAAGTATTTACTAGGATATATCTCAACCCATTGCATACAGGAATCTTGATAAAATCCATCTGTAGTCTCTTAAGGGGGCAATTTGTTCTCCCTATGTGTGTGCTTCTAACTTGTGTGTTTCTTCCTATATTTAGCTGTTGACATGTGACATACACCTGCAATTTTCATCATCAATCAATCGAAACCTAGGATTTAACCAACTTTGCTGAAAGAAGCTCACCATGGCATCTCTCCTTAACCCTTTGGATGTGTCGGACAGCACCTGGCCTTCCAACGCTACTGGTGGCGTGTGCGTCGGACGGCCGGGAGACGTCCAAATTGCGCACGCAAAAAATTTTCCCACACTGCGGGAACATTTTGCATGCATCCAAAGGGTTACATTTGTGTATCTGTGGTAATATCTGGTCAATGGAAACAACAAACTATCATGCAGCACTGATCTTCCGTCACCTGACATCCAGATGTCATTTGCATTCTTTACACAGCCTGATTCACCCATTTTGAACAGCTCCAGAAACATTTTCTTGTACACTTTTTTAGTTCTTCGTTAGCAGTAACACCACTGAGTGTGGGGCCTTGAAAATTAAAGGATATCCCATCGCTATGTTCTAACTCTTTTCCAAAATAACAGTCACTGCAACTACTGCCATCAAACAGACGGGGAGTACTGCAGCTACAGGATCAAGTATGGTGGAAAAATAAGCCACAGGTCTTCAGCTTCTCCAAGTTTCTGTCTCAAAACTCATTCAAGGGGAAAAAACAGAGTAATTGTTTTTGCATAATCTGGCATTCCTAGAGCTGGACCATGACACAATTTATCTTCCAGCTCTAGGAAAGCTTTGGTGCATTCATTGTCCCATGGGAGCAGATCGGACACATCTCAATGTGTCAGCCTCAGTAGGATCTGTGCCATCAACGAAAAGTTTGGTATCCACTGTCTACGGTAGCCGACCATTCCTAGAAACATCCTGATCGCCCTCTGTGTTCATGGTGGATTCATTTGCAAGATTGCTTCCGCCGTCTCTGGGTACAACTTCCTGACTCCTTTCATAATTATGTGTCCCAGATATTGAACTTCTTTTTGGCAGTACTACATTTTACCTGGCGACACTTTGGGGCTCATTATGATGGCGGGCAGAGGCACCTCTGCGGTGTTGGCGGTGGCAGGCAATGTTATTTTCCGCATGTCAGCAGCGGTCCTCACTCCCGCCATATTAAAATGGGCAAACATAGCCCATTTCCCGTCCTCCACAGTGCGATGTGAACCGCCATGAAAATGCACCTTAGACCACAGCGGTGGGAGCCAATAGAGACCCACCACAGTACAGAATGACATATCGACTGCCGTACAAATCAGGATGCCCAAACAGCCAGTCACACCGCAGTGGAGGAGCCACCCAACCAGAGATGGCGGAAGCACGACAGTGGAGCACCAAACCAGACTCTCGGTCCCCTCTATCCGGTCCCGACCGCAATGGATCCAGCTCTACAAGCCTTTCCGGTGCTGCACCAGATACACTACCAGCAAGTTATGCACCGTCGCGGACAACACCACAGGTATGCAATGATACAATTCCGCATACAACCACAACACAGAACTCCTGGCCTGACATACGGTTCCTGTCCATACCAGATACTCGTGGGGACAGGCACCCATCCACAAGTGTACCCACGCACGTCCTAACTGTCACAAAATAACCCCTCCACATACAGGTCACCCGTTAACCGCGAAATGACAGCAATCTCCCAGTCACGCAGCGGTGAAGACGCAGGAAAACATGCACACAATGCAGTAGACAGGGCCTGCGCCAGGCATGGGCAGTCCACAAAGACTCATAGGACCACAACCACACCCTTCACACACTAGGCCCCCCACACCCATCAGGAGACATGCTGTATGCCCCTCCTTTGCTCCCCCCTGCACAACTAACCAGCCACATGAACCCAGACCCTGCACCATACACACAGAACGAGGGAGCCAGTCTCAGCAGGTGGGGCAGAAGAGGAACACCCAGCATAGAAGCTCAGGGCCAGGGCAACTCTCCTCCCCACACTCCACTCATGTTAAGCAAACTGAGTCCAATTACAAAATGAACACCACTCTGAATATTAACAATACCCTAACTGTACACGCTGCCTGTCAAGTCACCCAGACATACCCCACACTGACACACAGCCACTTACACATACCTGATATCAGCAGCAATGGAGAACAACAAATGAGACAGTCAAAAGTGAGGGTGACAGTGATGGGAAGACAAGGAGCCAGCCACAAAGCATGTGTACATCACATGCAAGAGAAGGAACATATCACAACACCCTAGGCCAACAAATCAAACATTACTGGCACAGTGAGTGAAATTAAACCACTGTGACCTCTGTGCAACAACTCATAGAGACTGCAATCCAGACCATGCATAGACACAGGCATGATAGGAAGTGACTGAAGTCAAACAGTGATCAGCCACACATTTGTGTCTACTTATTAGACATGTGTATGGCATCGGCACAACACACAGGGCTCGTTGACACACTCCATGACTGTCAAACACAACTGGGACCCTTCACACATACCCCTCCTCCACCCACCTCACCAATACACCACTCGACACTAGTGACAAACACACAGAATGGTGAAAATAATGTCCTGTGAAGACACTGAGAATTGATCACACTCCCTGGGGTGCATCCACAAACATCACACAGACACTCAGGGATACCTGAGCCAATGCTGGCACAAATACAACAGCCACACACAAACCTCACAAACAACATACATAGAAGTACAACAAGCCCACATATGGGCAGCCAAACAGTGGAAAGGCAATGGGAGCCCATACAGAACAGGAGTTCACAACTTCAACACTCTGGACCAATGCACAGACATCATACCCCAACACAGACACAAAGTGCATAATCTCAAAACAATCATGGACACAAACTGGGAGCAATGGGACAATACGAAAACACAGACATACATACCACACCACCCAATCAATCAATCAATCAATCAAAGCATTTATATAGCGCACTACTCACCCGGAGGGTCTCAAGGCGCTAGGGGAAGGGGGGTCAGCTATTGCTCGAACAGCCAGGTCTTGAGCTGCTTCCTGAAGGCAAGGTGGTCCTGGGTCAGGCGGAGGTGGGTCGGGAGGGAGTTCCAAGTCTTGGCGGCCAGGTAGGAGAAGGACCTTCCTACTGTGGTGGTTCTTCGGATGCGGGGGGCGGCGGTGAGGGCGTGGCTGGTCGATCGAAGCTGGCGTGTGGGTGCGTAGAAGTTGAGGCGGCTGTTGAGGTATCCTGGGCCTTGGTTGTGTCGGGCTTTGTGTGCGTGGGTGAGGAGGCAGAAGGTGATTCTCTTGTTGACCGGGAGCCAGTGCAGATCTCTCAGGTGTCCGGAGATGTGGCTGCGACGGGGGATGTCCAGGATGAGTCATGCTGAGGCGTTCTGAATCCGCTGGAGTCTCTTCTGGAGTTTGGCGGTGGTTCCGGCGTAGAGGGAGTTGCCGTAGTCCAGACGGCTGGTGACGAGGGCCTAGGTGACCGTCTTCCTGGTCTCGGTGGGGATCCACCGGAAGATCTTACGTAGCATGCGCAGGGTGTTGAAGCACGACGAGGAGACTGCGTTGACTTGTCTGGTCATGGAGAGGGAGGTGTCCAGGCTGAAGCCCAGGTTGCGTGCGTGGTCTGTTGGTTTGGGTGCGCTACCCAGGGCGGGGGGCCACCCGGAGTTGTCCCAGGCAGAGGGTGAGGATCCCAGGATGAGGACTTCCGTCCCACCAAGTCAACATGGTGTCATAATGTACCGCATGCATGCACATACACAATTCTGACAAATTACAGCTCAAATATAAGCGGAGAAAACGCCAAGGTGCGCTACAAACAAGCTCAGGAACAAGAATACCTAGAAGTGCATGTGACAGACACACAAGTAATGCACACTAAACTAGCAACACACATTCAAATGTATCACAATGCACTAACAACTCACACACAATGACATGCAGAGAGAACATTACACACAGAGCATGTCAGCTGAAAGAGACAACATAGGCCAAAAACTGCACATATCTACATCAAACACACAACAGATGCACATGCCAATCCTTAATATTGAAAACACAGCTGTACATCAGGGGATGCACACCAGGCAATGAAAAGGCAACATGCACTCACAGCACTGCATGCACAAAAAGCAGTGTGTGCACACCAACCAAACCAGTAGCACACATACCTGAGTGCCACAACATGAACCCCCACAACACAAATCACCACAGCACACAGACAACATCATACTCAGTAAGGGTAACAGTACCTGAGAAAACA
This sequence comes from Lissotriton vulgaris, assembly GCF_964263255.1. Lineage (NCBI taxonomy): Eukaryota > Metazoa > Chordata > Amphibia > Caudata > Salamandridae > Lissotriton > Lissotriton vulgaris. The sequence goes on along the minus strand of NC_141685.1, from coordinate 645,406,225 downwards.
CACATACAGCTCACCCATCACCCACAGTTGCACAAGTCTGGGACACCCATGCGCAAACAACATGACCAGAGGACTGTGCAGCACAAACAGTTGCACTGCATATGAGCAACCCTGACTGCAAACCAGTATAAGAAAATCACACATAACCAATTGGGAAATTGTCCTGATTCGCACATTGGTCCTGTGCAGAGATCAGAAACACAAAGCACAGTGTAACAAATGAATTGGTGGGGAGGGACACACACTGGCTACCCAAGGGGATAGCTAACATGAGAGTGAAGTGGTGTGTACCTTAGTAGTGGACGTGGCAGGAGTGCACCACACTAAAATATATAGAGTGTCCACCACACTGGGGACTTAACATAAGCACAGATAGGGGATGGTACAACTCAACAACCCACATGCCACACTGCATCAAACAATTTCTCTAGTGACAGACATGCATGAGAAAAAAACACCCTACACCCTCAATGTCAGTGTGGCTGAGAATGTCTGCACAGTCAGCGCAAACAGTATTAACACACATGGCTGATCAACATAACACAACACTGACTTGCCACTCACACACTGCATACTCACAATTGCCACCGACAACAAGTAGGTGTCCCACAGAAGTGCAAGGACAAACCAACACACTGCACAGGGAACAACCTACATCTCCCACATGTGCACACAATCACAAGCACAGGGATGACCAATCCAACCAACAGGCACTCTAATACAGGTTGACACATGTGTGCAGTTGCCATCGCAGGGGCACACACACATCAACACCACTGACAAAGACACCCCCTTCACACTGCATACTTCATGACCACTCAAGTGCACACTTTAAAATGTACCCATGTGACTAGGATGACTGGCCATCAAAATATGATTGTACACCAACACTGCTGTCCACACATCAAGAACGATCACACAGACATGATGGACCCTGGCCAGCCTGCCTGCAATCCTGTGGATAGAATCCCAATCTGAGCTGGCAGTGCATCAAAACATTACATGTGTACAATTTAGCTAACGGCACCATTGTTTGATCATGATAACAGTAGTTCATCCTCATTGCACCCCCAAGCCTTAGAGTCAAGAAGAACTGAAGTGCCTGTCAGCTCTGCAAAACCCTGAAAAAGAGAAATCAGCCTTTGGCAATGTTAAAGTGGCATACAGAGCCTGTGTTACATTAATCCAATACATGAGATCCTGCACAGGGAATGGGCAAACTGCAATGAACAACAAGGCCAGTGCCTAGTACAAAGTGCAGAGTAAGTACATGAGATCCTGCACAGGGAATGGGCAAACACAGCAATGAACAGCAAGGCCAGTCGCCAGACCAAAGTGCAGAGTAGGTACATGAGATCCTGCACAGGGAATGGGCAAACACAGCAACGAACCGAAAGGACAGTGGCCAGTACAAAGTGCAGAGTAGTTACGTAACATCCTGCACAGGGAACGGGCACACACAGCAATGAACAGCAAGGTCAGTTGCCTCTACAAATTGCAGAGTAGGTACATGAGATCCTGCATAGGGAATGGGCAAACAGCAATGAACCGCAAGGCCAGTGGCCAGTACAAAGTGCCGAGTAGGTACATGAGATACTGCACAGAGAATGGGCAAACATCAATGAACAGCAAGGCCAGTGGCCAGTACAAAGTGCCGAGTAGGTACATGAGATACTGCAGAGGGAATTGGGCAAACATCAATGAACGGCAAGACCAGTGGCCAGTACAAAGGGCAGAGTAGGTACATGAGGTCCTGCACAGGCAACAGCACACACAGCAATGAACAGCAAGGCCAGTTGCCAGTCCAAAGTGCAGAGTCGTTACATGAGATCCTGCACAGGGAATGGACACACACAGCAATGAACAGCAAGGACAGTGGCTTGTACAAAGTGCAGAGTAGGTACATGAGATCCTGCACAGGAAATGGGCAAACAGCAATGAACAGCAAGGCCAGTGGCCAGTACAAAGTGCTGAGTAGGTAAATGAGATACTGCTCAGGGAATGGGCAAACATCAATGAACAGCAAGGCCAGTGACCAGTACAAAGTGCCGAGTAGGTACATGAGATACTGCACAGAGAATAGGCAAACATCAATGAACAGAAAGACCAGTGGCCAGTACAAAGGGCAGAGTAAGTACATGAGATCCTGCACAGGGAAAGGGCACACACAGCAATGAGCAGCAAGGCCAGTTGCCATTACACATTGCAGAGTAGGTACATGAGATCCTGCATAGGGAAAAGGCAAACAGCAATGAACTGTAATTCCAGTGGCCAGTACAAAGTGCCGAGTAGGTACATGAGATACCGCACAGGGAAAGGGCAAACATCAATGAACAGCAAGGCCAGTGGCCAGTACAAAGGGCAGAGTAGGTATATGAGATCCTGCACAGGGAATGGGTAAACATCAATGAACAGCAAGGCAGTGGCCAGTCCAGAGAGCAGAGTAGGTACATGAGATTCTGCACAGGGAACGGGCAGAAACAGCAATGAACAGCAAGGTCAGTTGCCATTACAAATTGCAGAGTAGGTACATGAGATCCTGCACAGGGAATGGGCAAACAGCAATGAACAGCAAGGCTAATAGCCGGTCCAAAGTGCAGAGTAGGTACATGAGATCCTGCAGAGGGAGCATGTAATGGCGACGGACGTGCCTGGGTAGAGCTCAGTGAAAAGCTCCCCTACCACAGGCCAATAATCCGTCAAATTTGCTCGATTTGGCCTGTAATTGACGACGGGTGAACCCGAAGCATCCTGGGGCCGGCTGGTGGAGTTTGGCGTGGATCGCAAGTACCGGGCGGCCCCCTCCGGGGAGGACAGCAAGACATCCCGCCCGCGGGCACTTCCGGCCGGATCCACCTTCTACCCGAGGTCAGGGCTGTGCCTGGATCCCTGGGCCCTGCCGAGACTGGCCGCGGCGAGAACATTTGGCGCTCACGGCACTTGTCGACGCCCCAACACCTGCTGTGCCTGCAGCGAGGCGAACACTGTACCCCCGACTACAGCTGAGTCAAGGAGCGGCCCGTCGAGAATGCAGAGGGAGACGACATTGGGACTACGTTGGAGCTGATTCCCCCCTCTGACTGCCGGGTGAGCACACTTGCGACCGGAGCTTCCCTGCTGCGGGTCCTTCTCTGCTGTTGCCCCCCGACACTGCCTGTGCCCATTAGAGAGGGGGCATGGGGCGCCTTATCCCTTATTTGGACCGGCTGCTTGCTGTGGACTGCCCGCTGGCGGCACTTCCGGCCGGCACCACTTGTCACTTGAGACCGGGGACGCGCCTGGCCTACCAGGCCCCCCGGGCAATGGACCACCGTGGGAGGCTATTGGACTGCTGACACTGTGGACGGCGTGTAGTGGGCTGTATGTCGATGCTGGCCCAGTTTCTGGCTGCTGAATGCATGGGTTGATGAACGGAGCCTAAATCGCGTCAGTTGCGCGGACGACGGAGAGCCGGCGACTGAGGCATCGGGGCTGATCCAGCCTCGCTCTTATCCTGACCCTTGCCCCTATCTCTATCTGGCACTGACCTGTATGCGAGGCGCACTGTCACGCACTGTCCAGTTTTGCTTTTCGGTGGCTATCGGAGACTTGCCCCAACTGTGAGGGGTGGACGTCCCCTCTGTGCCACTTTTGTCACTGACCGGTCCCATTGCTGCCTTTGAGGGGCCACCCACTTGTCGATTGCAAGTGCTGTTAACCACCGATTGCGCCTGGGGATCGCACGCCCTGCTCCGCCCTTGTGCCCCACCGAGCCAAGACCAGTCTTCCTGTGGAGGCACCTGCTGTGTGTCCTGGGAGAGAGGATGCCCTGCTTTCCTCCGCAGTTGCGCTGTAGAGACCTTGTGCCGGATTGTTCCTGGCTAGTGTTCTTGAGGGATTCTTCAGACAGTACTACCATCTGGACGCTATTGAACCCCACATGTCAGGGGGAGCTAAGACGAGGGCGGGAGCCAGTGGCGGGCAGATGAAGGGAAGATGGCGAAGCAGGCGGAATCGGATCTTACTGCCTCCAAACTGGATACGATGCTGGTAGCAATGGAAAGGCTGGAGGAGTCGATACAACTGACCTGCACTTCATTAGAGACTAAAATTGACAGTCTAGCCATAGATCTGACACACCTGCGGGCTGACCACAAAAAACTCTCCGCGAGAACGACCACACTAGAAACCACGATAACGGATCTGACACCCAAGATTACACAGATGGACAAGCATGTTCAGGATCTCCTAAATAGGGAGGAATTCCTGGAAGAGTGCGAGGAGGATGCGGAAGGGCGGGCGAAAAGGAATAACATCCGCATAGTGGGCCTGCCGGAGAGATGGGAAACCAGAGAGGCAGCGGAGCGCATGGAACGTTGGCTCATGGACCTACTGCCAGAGGGTACCCTCTCACAACACTTTGTGGTGGAGCGCGCCCACCGCGTACCGTCCCAGCCCCTTCTGTGCGGGCTCCAATCCGAGACCCATGCTCATTCAGGTCTTGAACTATCGTGACCGGGATGCCATACTACGTGAAGCTAGGAAGCTGCCGACATTAAAGTAGACAACGCAAAAGTGATGTTCTTCCCGGATTATACAGTACATGTACAGCGGCAGCGCCACTGTTTTCTACCGGCGAAAGAACGACTCCGTCGCCTGGCTCTCAAATACTCCCTGCTCTTTCCGGCCCGTTTACGAGTGGTGGCTCAGGATAAGACACACTTTTTCAACACCCCCGAAGCGGTTGAGGTCTGGCTCGACTCGGGCATCGATACGGAGCCTAGTGCGCTGCCGCCCAGGAGGCGTGGTGACCGGGGAACTCGACGACGCCGCCACAGGAGGACCTCGCCGAAGACTTCGACACGAGCAGAGTCGGAGGTAGGACCCACGCCTGAACTTATGCAAAGTGAGCAACAGGAGGCGCTTCGCATGGTAGCGGAGATCAGCGGCTCGCTGAGGGAGGAGCCTGCCCAGGGAGGCAGCCCTGAAAACGTTGCAAGCGATGATGAATACCTTTACGGTCTACCAGACTCTCAACTCTCGGTGGATCTACCGGATGTTACCCCACAGACCGCTGACATAATCTAGTGAATACGACATGGAGCCATCTATCTACCTGTTGGTTGTTGTGGACACCGGCCTCTAGCGAACTCCTATACCCATGAGCGGCTGAACATGGCTGGTAATACTGCTCTGGTCCTGGAGTGGCTCATGGCCCAGCTGGCTGTGAGTGCATGGACCATGCCCACCGCCTGCGGCATGGTGAGGAAAGGCCCACTACTGATGAGCTATGAGACTGTATCAGAGGGGTGGACGAGCCCCCCAGAGGTGAGTGACTGTCTGAGACCCGAGCTGTATTGTTGCTGTACGAGTTGGCCTCTGGAATAAAGGAGTTGGACGCCCCATGGACTGGGACCACTCGCCATCAACAGGCTGAATGACAATAGCTGCCTGGGGTGGGAGGCGGTGCCCTCGCCTTGATCGCATGTAACTGCGGTACAGTTAGAACTACAGATTCAGTGATCCCCCCCCTCAAACATTTTAAAGCTGCTTAGAGCATTTGGACGACAACATGTTCTGCTGTCGAACTTATGGCATTGTGGTTAAGCTTTCTTTGTATATTAGACAAATGTTTTTTTTCCTTTTCCTTTTCAACTGAAGTGTGTGCAAGGGGCACTGTAAGCGTGCGAATGATTAGCAGCGATTTCTGCGGTATGTCTGCTCTGTTGCGGGGTCGAGCTGGGGGTTGGGGGTGGATGGCTGGGGGGACTCGGGGGAATGGATATGCAATGACTATGGTTAAATTCTGTACCTGGAACGTGCGCGGTATGCACACACCCTTGCGTCGTTACCAGGTCTCTTCATATCTTAGGCGACACCAGGTGCAAGTGGCGCTGTTGCAGGAGACCCACTTGACTGCCCCTTAGGTGCTTACACTGTGCAGCAGGTGGAAGGGACAGCTGTATGCCACGGGCTTTTCAGCTTTTGCGCATGGAGCTTTGGTTTGGATAAGCCCCGGGGTCCCCTTTGCACTTACTCACAGCAGAATAGACGCTGAGGGCAGGTATGTGATTCTACAGCGTATTTTGGACGGATAACAGGTGGTGATAGCTTCTGTATATGCACCTAACAAAGAGCAGGGGAGGTTCTTTTCACGCTTGTCGTCAGAGATGGCGCAATGGCCGGGTATGCCCCTTCTACTTGGAGGCGACTACAACTGCGTACTGGATGTTACGCTAGACCGATCGATCCTCCCCTTAGCCAACGCCCCGGCGAGTGGAGCATCAAAGGCGCTCAGGGACTGGGCGACACAGTGGGACCTCTATGATGTCTGGCACAATCGCAACCCTTACACGAGGGTCTATTCCTTCTATTTGGGTGCCCATGCGCTACATGTCAGACTGGACAGGTTTATGCTATCCAGCGATCTACTGCCCCATGTCACGGACACCTATTATCTGGGTCGTACTCACTCAGACCATAACCCTCACACCCTGGACCTTGCCTGGGAATGCCCACACCCGCCGATACCCACATGGAGACTCCAACCGGATGTCTTACTAGATGCACCATATAGGGAGGCGCTCTAGACCTGCATTTTGCAGTATTTTGAGGACAATAACGACACCGCATCCACCCCACGGGTTAAATGGGAAGCATTTAAAGTAGTCGCACGGGGTCACTGCCTAGGCGCGCAGGCGGAAATGCGACGTCAGGTGGAAAGGGATTTGAGGAGCGTAGAGGCCACCTTGCTGGCCGGTGAACAGGAGGCGGCGGAGGGAGATGATACGCGGTGGGCGGTGACTCGGGAGCAACACGTTCAGCTTATGGATAGGTTGAAGAACCTGAATTATGCTGCACACTGTCTACACACAAAGAGCTATTCATGAGGCCTTCTCGAACCATTATGAGGACCTCTATCGCTCTCGTCTGCGAGTTACGGTGGACGATATCACGTAGTACCTATCGGCATTGCCGTTACCGACAGCTACCGCGACACAGAGGGCAGAACTAGGAGCACCTCTAGCGGCAGAGGAGCTCCGATCGGTCATATACTCCCTCTCCAATGGTAAATCCCCAGGACCAGACGGGTTGCCGGCGGAGTTCTATAAGGCCTACTCTACCATCCTCATACCCGAACTCATAAGTATGTATGGGGTGGCCTTCGAGGATGCAGCACTCCCGCCAACCCTGAATGAGGCAAATGTAATCTCTCTTTTGAAGCCAGGCAGAGATGTGCTTAATCTGGGATCATATAGGCGACTTGCGCTCCTCTATATGGATTATAAGATCCTGGCGTCCGCACTAGCCCAGAGGCTGGCACCCTTGGTCCCTGCACTGGTGCACGCTGACCAGAACGGTTTTGTACCAACCCGCAGCACGTCTTATAACATCAGACACCTATTCCGAGTGCAAAGCCTAGCCACGGCCGGGTGGCCTCGCTCAGAGGGCGTGGTCCTCGATCTTGAGAAAGCGTTTGATTCAGTGGAGTGGCCCTATCTGATGCAGGTACTAGAGAAGTTTGGCCTGGGTGATGCCTATCTTCAGATGGTGGAACTTCTATACCAAGACCCGGTGGTGCGCGTGCGTGCGGGTAGACTGCTCTCGGATCCGATCAGAGTCCGTAGGGGAACTAGACTGGGGTGTCTCCTCTCCCCTTTAATCTTTGCCCTCGTGATGGAACCCTTGGTGGCGCAACTCTGTATATCAGGTATCCCTTTGGCTGATGGGACGCACTAAGTGTCGCTGTATGCGGATGATCTTCTGATCTACATTAGAGACCTGACCTGCTTCCCGCGTGCGCTCACTGGCATTTTCACCAACTTCGGAGATATGTCGGGACTCCGTGTTAATTGGGCAAAGTCTGGTGTGTATTCTTTCGCTGCAGATATCCCGGAGTGCGACATTGTAGTAATGGGAGAGCGGCTCCTCTGTTACCTGACAGTTTTTCGCTATCTAGGGATACAGGTTTATCGTGCACCTGCTGACCTACTGGAGGGTAACCTCACAAGAGCAATTTTGTCACTCACGGCTCAGGTGACCTTTTGGAACTCTCTTCCGTTGAATGTCCCAAGTCGAATCACACTTACTAAAATGTTTGCACTACCTAGATTGCTGTATTATTATGTAAATCTTCCAGTGTATGTTCCGGCACGGATTTTCCGGGAATTAGAAACTCTGACCAGACGATTGATCTGGAATGCAGGGAGACCCAGAGTAGCGTTGAAAATGCTATATGCCGCAATGGAGTCCGGAGGGTTGGCTGTTCCTAATCAGGAGCTCTACTACCTTGCTGTGCAACTACAATGGGTTGCTTACTGGTTGAGTGGGAATAACTTGAGCGATACTGCTTCGGACGATGCCGTTATGACGGTAGCGCAGATACACACACTGTTTCACCCTTTAGCAAAGGTCCGCTGTCCGGTTCAACTACACCTCACGGTTGCCAGGAAGTGCTACGTGAGAAGCCTGAAGCTCACGGGAACAGTTATACCCTACGCCCCAAACCTACCGCTTTTGGGGACGCCCCGGGAGGGTTGAGCGCTCACGGAGGCTATGCTAGACAGTTGGTCGGCTGCTGATCTAGACAGCTTGGGAGACTTATATGTAGAGGGCACCTTGCTTGCTTTTGTGACACTGGTGGCTAACACAGGACTTCCAGCAGGGCAGTTCCTGACACACGCAACGCTTGTCCGTACACTGACACGATCCTGAGGTGACCTAACGGACGAACTGCCAACACACCTACTGATCCAGTATTTGCACGTGATGGGTAATGGCTCCCACGTACTGCATTGGCTTGCCCAAGCGTTACATATACACACGCAATTTTCATCGCAGCGACTGCGAGACAAATGGACAACTGATAAAGGTAGGGACTGGACCGATAAAGAATGGCCATTAGTGCTGGCTGGGGAGAAGAATGTTCCACGCAACTCCCGTTTTAACTTAATACAATACTACATCGTGCACCGTGCGTATTTATCTCCGGATAAACTTAAAAACTATTTCGGCCTTGATTCGTCAGCGTGCCCCAGATGCGGACTTGTAGATGCGCACCTACTACACGTATTCTGGATGTGCCCTCCTCTGCATGATTACTGGGCCTCAGTGACTGCCACTCTGGCAGCAGCGACAGGAGGTAGCTTGCCACATACATGGGAAGCTTGTTTGTTGGGTCTCTTTAAGCGAACAAAACAAACAAAGGTTCAGGCGAGGTTCTGGGACCTGGGACTGATAACAGCGAAACGTCTCATCACCAGGAGATGGAAAAATAGTGCACCCCCCCAGGCGATACACTGGCGCCACTCATTTGACAACTGGGCAAGGGCGGAGGGTGCGGCACTGCACAGGAAGGAGACAGCGGGCCTCCGAATGTCCCCCATAGCGCAGGACTGGGATGGCGCCTTGGCGGCTTACCACCAGGTATGCCTCCAGATGGGCATTGTTTAGACCCCCACTTTACACTGAGCACTATATCGGCTACTTTCCCCCCTTTCTCTCTTCCCCCCCCTTCCTTGACTCGGTTCCCCTGCCCCCCGCCCCCGCCCCGTTGCATAACTGGCTAGTCACGCTGAGCAACCCCCACTGCTGATACAGTACCGCGCGTGACCACCCCTTTGACTGCCCGGTGGGCAGTGCACATACACACAAACACACTGTTAGATATCATTCAGTCTTTTGTTTTCTGCATTATGTTTACGTGGTTATTTACAGTTTTCTTGTTGCTCTCAGGAAAGGGCTTGAATGTATATTGTACTGTTGACAAGCTTGACTTGCCTTGAACTAGGGATGCAGCTTAGTGAGTGTCCCACGCTGGAAACCTCACTGATATGATACATAGACACAGGTACTTAATCATGAGATTTGCCACTACCGCTTCATATATACCACATAACACGACAGTGCCTAACGATTCTGTCAAGTCGGTCTGAATACTTTGCTTTTCTTTTCGCTCCCTATTGTCATGTTATTTATGCGAGCGTATAACTGTTGCGCAATATACCATTTATCCCTTATTGCGGCTAGGTCACCTATTCCAGGTGTACTAATGCTGACCAAATGAATCTGCAGTGCCAATGTACAGACAGACAGAAAATGGACATGAGACCAACCAACGTGACATTTGATATCTTGAGCCTTAGTTGCAAGTTGTTTTCAAAAAATAGAAAATACTAGACCTATGTCCTGTCCGACATGTGAACCAATTGCTAACAGGTACACTTCAAGGTGTTATGCCGTCGGGCCCCAGGGTTGTCGGCTAAAAGGCTCTGTCTACATCTGACAGCATTGATGAGCAAACACAAATGTTGCGGCCGGCCCCTGGGGTTGTAGGCCTTGTGCTGTGTCTTCCTACAAGTGTACAATAAAGGTCTTTAAAAAAAAATGAGATCCTGCAGAGGGAATGGACAAGCAGCAATGAACATCAAGGCCAGTGGCTGGTACAAAGTGCAGAGTGGTTACATGAGATCCTGAACAGAGAATGGGCAAACAGCAATGACAGAAAGGCCAGTGGCTAGTACGCAGTGCAGAGTAGGTACATGAGATCCTGCACATGAAATGGGCAAACACAACAATGAACAGCAAGGACAGTGGCCAGTACAAAGTGCTGAGTAGGTACACGAGATCCTGAACAAGGAATGACCAAACAGCAATGAACATCAAGGCCAGTGGCCAGTACAAAGGGCAGAGTAGGTACATGAGAACCTGCACATGAAATGGGCAAACACAACAATGAACAGCAAGGACAGTGGCCAGTACAAAGTGCTGAGTAGGTACACGAGATCCTGAACAAGGAATGGCCAAACAGCAATGAACATCAAGGCCAGTGGCCAGTACAAATGGCAGAGTAGGTACATGAGATCCTGCACAGGGAATGGGCAAACAGCAATGAACAGCAAGGCCAGTGGCTAGTACAAAGTTCAGAGTAGGTACATGCGATCCTGCATGGGAATGGGCAAACACAGCAGTGAACAGCAAGGCCAGTGGCCAGTCCAAAGTGCAGAGTAGGTACATGAGATCCTGCACAGGGAATGGGCAAACACAGCAATGAACGCAAGGCCAGTGACCAGTAGAGTAGGTACAACGGGACTCAGTCCCAGTGTCCCGTTGTCTTTGACTCCCCCTTGCCCTCCCACCTGCCCTGCTGTCACAGACCTGTTGCCTCACCACTGTACTCAGCCGCCTACTCTCCCTGGACTCCTCAGTTGGTGGGGTGAAGTAGTCATCCTCTGGGGCAGGGAGAGTGTTGCAGGCATCACTGGTGGTGGTGGAGGCTGCACAGGTCATACCAGCAGGAGTCAGGATTGTTTCTGTTTCTGATTTGGTGGCAGGGGGACAGTGGGGTCCAGGGCACCTGGCAAGAATTGTAGTGCAGGCTCCGTACCCCCAGCAGCTCTCCCTGGGAAGATGGTTTACTACCTGTGAGTTGGAAGAGAGCACTGCAATAGCTGCCACATGGTTGGGGTTGGAGGAGTGCTCCATCCTGCTGGGCTGTGGGACAATGGGGCCTAATGGGAGTTGTAGTGCAGGCCTCCCATCCACAAACAGCCCTCCCTGGGAAGATGACTACTTACCTGTTAGGTAAAGGTGAACAATGCAATGGCTGCCACATGCTTCTGGTTGTTTTTGAGTGCTATATCCTGCTCAGGGGTGGGACAGTGGTGCCTGTTAGGAGTTTTAGTCAGGCCTCCCACCCACAAACAGCCTTCCCTGGGAAGATAGCTACCTACCGGGTAGGTGAAGGTGAACAATACAATGGCTGCCACATGCTTCTGGAGATAGGGGGAGTGCTCCATCCTGCTCAGAAGTGGGACATGGGGCCTGGTGGGAGTTGTAGTGCAGGCCTCCCACCTACCAGTAGCCCTCCCTGGGAGGATGGCTACCTACATGTAAGTTTGTTTATTGTAATCCAATGGCTGCCACATGCTTCTGGCTGGGTGGGTGTGCTACATCTGCTCAGGAGTGGGACAGGGGCCTGTTGGTAGTTGTAATGCAGGCCTCCCACCCAGCAGCAACCCTCCCTGGGAAGATGGCTACCTACCTATGAGCTGGAAGAGAGCACTGCAATAGCTGCCACATGGTTGGGGGAGTTCTCCATCCTGCTGAGCTGTGGGACAAGGTGGCCTGGTGGGAGTTGTAGTGCCGGCCTCCCACCCACAAACCACTCTCCCTGAGAAGATGTCTATCTACCTGTTAGGTGAATGTGAACAATGCAATGGCTGGCACATGCTTCTGTGTGTGTTTGAGTGCTACATCCTGCTCAGGGGTGGGACAGGGGTGCCTGGTGGGAGTTGTAGTGCAGGCCTCCCACCACCAAACAGCCCTACCTGGGAAGGTGACTACCTACCTGTAAGTTTGTTTGTTGTAACCCAATGGCTGCCACATGCTTCTAGCTGGGTGGTTATGCTACATCCTGCTCAGGAGTGGAACAGGGGGCCTGATGGGAGTTGTAGTGCAGTCCTCCCACCCACGGACACCCCTCCCTGTTAAGATGACTACCTACCTGTAAGTTTGATGTGAGCAAACACCCCTCCCTGTTAAGATGCCTATCTACCTGTTAGATTGATGAGGAAAATGTGATGGCTGCAACATGATTCTAGGTGGGGGGAGTGCTCCATCCCCCTCAGTGGAGGGACAGGGGGCCTGGTGGGAGTTGTAGTTCTGGCGGCCTGTACAAATAAAACCCTGGGAATGTGGCTGCCTACCTTTGGTGTGAACCAGATGGGGTGAATATGAGGTTTGTATTGGGTATGGTGGTGCAGATGAATGGGTTTTGGCCTATGAGGTGGGGATTTGTAGTTGTGCAAGACAGTACATAGCTGTGTAATGGTAGACATTTGTTTGTACTTACCAGCCTGCACCCCCCTGCAGTCTTCTTCCTGTGAGACTCTCTGGATGCAGTATGGCAAGCACCTTCACCTCCCACGCAGTGAATGTTCTTGGTGGAATGGGAGGGCCACCGCCTTTCTTCTGAGCCAGCTGACGGTTCTTGTTATTCTTCTCTTTCACCATCCTCTTCAGGTCATGCTACCGCTTCATGATTTCCTGCTTGGAGCGCGGGGTGGTCTCTACTGCATTGACCTTATCAACTATCCTTTCCCACATTTGAGCTCTGGTGGATAATGGTGTCTGTTGGACCAAGGTACCAAACAATTGTGGTTCTACTCTGATTATCTCTACTACCATGACCAACAACTCGCTCTCTGTGAATTTGGGCATTTTCTTTTGTGCCATGGTATGTGATGTGCAAATTGTTTGAGGTGCAGTTGTGAGGGTGGTGGGGGTGGTGCAGGTGGTATGTGTATGTGTTGTAGTGCTGGTGAGATGTGTGTTGTTTTGCCCCCCCCTGTGCTGCAGGGTTTTGTTCCTTCAGGGCTGGATGTGTGCAAACTATTCTGGTCAGGGAAGGGGCTGGTTTTATACTCAGCTATGTGGGTGTGTCAAAATGGGGTATTGCTGTCAGGTGTGTTGTGTGGATTGTCCTGGGATTTGTATTTTTTAAGTTGCCATGGGGTGTGTCATTGGGGTGTGTTAGGTGTTTTTGGGGGCAGAGCTAGTTTGATGTGTGCACTTGGTGGCCTTGTGGTGTGTTTTTTTGGTCGACCGCCATATTTGTCTCGGAGCGTCCGCGGCCGTGAGTATGCAACAGCCCTTCGGCCGTCTCTCCTATTCATCACTGTTTCCTATTGCGGCGGTGGAGAACAGCGGAAGGTACCACTGTCACATCGGGGAAATCCTAATTTTCCGTGGGATGACTCCGCTGGCCTGGCGGTGGTGTTGTGTGTTTCTTCCCAAATCCGACCACCATGGACAGATTTTCACCAGCTCTGCCTGCTACCGGCGGTCTTTCGTGGCGTTGTTCCACCACGTTCAGGAATTTTTGGCGATTGATCCTAATAGGACTGACGGGGTGGCTTTACGACTGCCATCCTAATGGACCCCCTAATGTTTATATTCAACCAAGTGGTTCAATAATGCAATTGTGTCATTTTTACAGGCATCAAGTATACAGGAGGCTACTAATTGGTCATCAATATATGGTACAAGGATAGACTCACAGAGCAAGATGTTTGGATGACTGCCAAAATATTGCATGACAAAATATTGTGTTCCCAAAATATCGGACCATAAATATTGATGTCAAAAATATCAACATCTTATCTTCATAATGGTAAGTAATAAAATATCCAAAACATATATAGTTGTTAAAAATATTGAAGTAAAAAATATCGTTTTTTAAAAATGTATAAAAAATAATGTTAAATAAATTAAATAATACGTATAACTTAGTTTTTTTTTAGAATTAGTAGAAAATGTTAACAATTATAAGTAATAAATGTAATGTAAAAATTAAATTAAACGTACATATATAAAATGTATTAAATATATTTACTTAATAATAGTTAAATCATTATTTTAATAAATTGTAAAATGTTAATAATTTATTACACATTTTAAATACATACATATATATATATATATATATATATATATATATATATATATATATATATATATATATATATATATATATATATATATATATATATATATATATATTACCTACTGGCGGTCGCCAGTAGGTATATATAGTTAGGATTTTTTCTCTATGGGATTTTTGAAAATTCTATGTCTAATAACTTTGGCGTTTGTAGACGGAATTGGCTGAAATATTCAGGAAAATGGAACATTTTGTTTCTGAGCAGCCCCTGACAATTTGGGGGGGTTTCATCAAGGGGGGGCCGAGAAAAAAGGGGGGTCCCAAAACGCGTTTTTCCCATGTTAATTTCCATAGGGCGGTTGGCCTCACTTTTAGCTCGAACGGCTGAATGGATTTGCACAAAACTTGGCAATATTGTAGGGACTGTTAGCCCGATGTGCCTTTGCTAGGTCTCAATATATGTGCTCCAGTGGATTTTGAGTAATTTAGGTTCAAAAAAAGATATATATCTGGGCGGAGCCTAACCACACATCTGATCTGATTGGCTGTCAGCACTTCATCCAAGAAGTGTTGGCAGCCATCTTGGAACCAATATACATGATAGCACCTCATTAAAAAGCATTGTAGTTAATAGAGGGTTTTAGGACTTTAGTTACATTATAAATCATTTGTTGATGGTACCATACTCGATTTAGGAATTGTGGTGGGTTCTAAGGTGATTTTACCATGTGAAAAAAACGTTCTGCTGTGATATCATGAATATTGTTTGAAAGAAAACTAATATCTCATGATTTTCCCACAGTGGTTTGGAAGGGGATCTATAAGCTAAACTGAAAGCATATTTTCTGTAAATTCACATTATCTTTCTCAGTCATGTGAAAATGAAGTCTGACATTCTCAGTAAAACATTTACACCCAACAAGGACAGAGACTGTCAGTTGATTCCTTTGTGTTCTACTGCAGCCTCCTAGAGTGTTCTAAAGAACAACTAGAGCGCTAACAGTCCTACTTATTACAAAGGTATGGCACACCTGAAGCCATCTTGATTGGAATAAAGGGGTAGCTCTTAAAACATTTAATTTAAAACGAAACAACATGAGGGGATATATTTTGCCATAGAAAGTATGATTAGTGCTGCAGAATGAAAAATTAGGGCACATTTTGAGTGACTTCTCAAATCCTTTTCTATTTCATTAAAACATTCTGACATGCAGTCTCCCAAAATGGCCACCAGAGACAAAAGAGCCCAAATGTAGCCCAAATATCACCCAGATGTAGCCCAAGTATAGCCCAATGACAGAATGTCCCAGAGTGTTCTAAAGAACAACTAGAGCGCTAACAGTCCTACTTATTACAAAGGTATGGCACACCTGAAGCCATCTTGATTGGAATAAAGTGGTAACTCTTAAAACATTTAATTTAAAAAGGAACAAAATGAGGGGGTATATTATGCAATAGACGGTATTATTAGTGCTGCAGAAAGAAAAATTAGGGCACATTTTGAGTGACTTTTCAAATCCTCTTCTATTTCATTAAAAAATTCTGACATGCAGTCTCCCAAAATGGCCACCAGAGACAAAAGAGCCCAAATGTAGCCCAAATATCACCCAGATGTAGCCCAGGTATAGCCCAATGACAGAATGTCCCAGAGTGTTCTAAAGAACAACTAGAGCGCTAACAGTCCTACTTATTACAAAGGTATGGCACACCTGAAGCCATCTTGATTGGAATAAAGTGGTAACTCTTAAAACATTTAATTTAAAAAGGAACAAAATGAGGGGGTATATTTTGCCATATGAATTATGATTAGTGCTGCAGAAAGAAAAATTAGGGCACATTTTGAGTGACTTCTCAAACCCTCTTCAATTTCATTAAATAATTCTGACATACAGTCTCCCAAGATGGCCACCAGAGACAAAAGAGCCTAAATGTAGCCCAAATATCACCCAGATGTACCCCAAGTATAGCCCAATGACAGAATGTCCCAGAGTGTTCTAAAGAACAACTAGAGCGCTAACAGTCTTACTTATGACAAAAGTATGTCACACCAGAAGCCATCTTGATTGGAATGAAGTGGTAAGTCTGAAAACACTCAATTTAAAAAGGAACAACATGAGGGGGTTAATTTTGCCATAGAAAGTATGATTAGTGCTTCAGAAAGAAAAATTAGGGATCATTTTGAGTGACTTCTCAAATCCTCTTCTATTTCATTAAAAAAATTCTGACATGCAGACTGAAACATGCACTTTGAATACCAGCAGCAGACGTCCCTGGTGAGCAGTAGCTTTACTACAGTGATCTAATGTGCAACTAGAGTGCTAACATTCAGAAGTTATGGCAAATGTGTGACACATCTGAATGCCTTCTTGATGGAACCAAAGTAAACAAGCATTGAAAATGCAATAGATCTCGCCCTCGTTTAAGTTAAAGCCATCCTGTTTGTAATGAGGTGGCTTTTTAGCTTTGCTTTTATTAGTGTTTTTTCAACTTTCATGTAAATAACATGCATCTGTATGCATATAAGTATATGTATGCATGCATTTGTTTGTATTTATATAGATATACAGATGATATATGTTTATATATGTATGTATATATATATATATATTCACTGAAAAAACCATAGGCTATAGACCATATATAGTTAGGAATTAGCATTTACAAAACCTTGAAAATTCACTGAAAAAACCATAGGTTATAGACCATATATAGTTAGGAATTAGCATTTACAAAACCTTGAAAATTCACTGAAAAAACCATAGGTTATAGACCATATATAGTTAGGAATTCGCATTTACAAAACCTTATTTTACTCACACAAAACCATTGAAATTCCATATATAGTTAGTTGCACTAACTATATATCGCGCACCCGCAATCCACTGCTGATGATGTCACATATTACATCATTCATGACCTGGTCAGTGACATCACTGATGACATCACTGATGAAATCTCAAATGACATCACTGATGACATCTCAAATGACATCACTGATGACATCACTGATGACATCTCATTTGACATTACTGATCACATCACTGATGATATCATTCATGTGATAATACGATGAACCTCTTCAGACTCTAATATAACCTTAGATACAATCAGTGTAAACAGACACTCACAGACTGTCACTCATCCATGGAGTTACTCACACACCTAGTCAGTCATGCAAAGAATCAATCACACCTCCATTTCCTCAACTATAGAGTTATACAAACTTTACTTATTCAAACATATACTAACACATATTTACTCTCTTATACAATCCCTGATACAAGTTCACAATGATCCATACAGCCACTCACACATTCACTGGCTCTTATGCACAGTTATTTATATATGTCAACTCTCACATGTACTGTGTTTTACATATGTACTTACTTTGACATGTAGCACTGAGATATCCATTCACTCACCAATACACTCATGCACACAGTCAACCGCCCATACAGCTGTTTCCACATGCACTTTTGAAACCATACATCTAGTGAATCAACTGCTCACACATCTATGCACAGAGTCATACACCTCCCAGCCACCCACACACACACTCAGTCTCCCATACAAATACTTGGGCAACCAATCAATAACCCATATAGTTACTCATATAGCTACTTATCAACACATGCACCAGTTTACAGAACAACAGACATAATGATGCACAAATTAAGACAGTTTAGTCACTAACCCATGCACTCAGTGAGACACATTTAATCACTCACTCATACAGTCAGTCATGCACCTACTAAATCCTTCATCCAGACACTTATACATCCACTCATTCTTCAATATGTAAGGCATATTTTAACTTTACAGAAACATACAGTCACTGGATGTTGTCATCAGTGATGTCATCAGTGATGTCATTTGAGATGTCATCAGTGATGTCATCAGTGATGTCACTGACCATGTCATGAATGATGTAATATGTGACATCATCAGCAGTGGATTGCGGGTGCGCGATATATAGTTAGTGCAACTAACTATATATGGAATTTCAATGGTTTTGTGTGAGTAAAATAAGGTTTTGTAAATGCGAATTCCTAACTATATATGGTCTATAACCTATGGTTTTTTCAGTGATATATATATATACATATATATACCTGTTACATTATAGTATATATATTACCTACTGGCGGTCGCCAGTAGGTAGTTATAGTTAGGATTATTTTCAATAGGGAAATCCGAACAGTCTATTGGGAATAACTTTGGCGCCGGTTAAGGAATCTGCCTGGAAAATTCCTCAGATTTGCCTCGCGGCGCTCCGGTCCTTCCCTGAAAGTTTGGTGGGGATTCGTCAAGCGGGGCAGAGATAAAAGGGGGTCCCAAAATGTGTTTTCCCCATGTTAATTTACATAGGGCGGGCGACCTCAGTTTTAGCCAGAACGGCTGAATGGATTTCCACCAAACTTGGCAAAATTGTAGGGACTGGTAGCCCGATGTGCCTTTGCTATGTCTCAAGATATGTGCTCCAGTGAATTTTGAGTAATTTAGGTTCAAAAAAATATATATATCTATAAGCGCGCCCTGGTACGCGCACCGGGGCCGCGCTACGTGAGTTCACGCGCGGAAAGCTGATTGGCTCTCGGGTGTCTGGGAACATTCCAAACAGTCCGGAGCATACGCCATCTTGTGTCTCGGTAGGATCGAGACACAAGAGGTGGCAAAAACAAAGAGGGAAATGACCAAAAGGGGGCAGGATAGACCCCCCTTGACCTCCTAGGTTTGATGTGGGGGCCATAAAAGGGCCCAGCGGGGCAAAGAAAAAAAACTATTTTTTTTTTCGATTTGCGCGGGGTACGGCCCGGTATGCGCACCGGGGAGCGGAACGGGGAGTGTACTATGGGGAAAAAAGAATGATAGAGTTTTCAAAAAATGTAGCCTTTTTTTATAATTTGGAGGTAGTTCTAAAAAGAACTGTTTTTTTCTTCTTTTTGTTGTTTTATATTTTTTTGTAATTTTATTTGAACATTTTGTACTCTTTTTGGCTTTTATGAACTATTTTATATTTTTTTGTTATTTTTATGGGGAGAAACAAAAAACAGGAAATCGAAAACGGCTCAACTGGAGCAAAAAAAAAATCAGGAAAAAATTAGGGAGTTTTGGGGCATTTGTGGTTGTCACCAGCACGGTTGATGAGCGTTATGCTTTGCTCACCATAGGTGATGGTCTTACCACAAAAAGTAAAAGTTATATTGTATTGCCCAAAGTTTGGTTGAATGTTTGGGACCATCTCCCTTGTCTCTGGTCCCGATGGAGTGGGTTGCTTTCTTTTGGAGATGCTGGGTGAAGATTCGGGCGAGTTTGTGGCCAGTTCTCAGACCTCTGCCGCAGCATAGTTGTTGGGATGCCTGCGCTGCATGTGGCGAATCATGGTGTTATTGCCAAAGGAGTATTTCTTATTAGGGTTACCCCTTGAAAGTTCCATCTTATAGATTAGGCAAGTCACCTTTGGCGCATTCACCTTTTTGAAGCCACTTGGGAAGGAAAAAAACTCCCATACAATGTGCTTCTTTGGCCTATAAGGGGTATTATCTTCTTGCAGCCACCTCCTCCCCTCCTCCTCCTCGTCTTCATCTCCACCACTGTGGTGTTGTGGTGGTCCTCTTGGTGGTGGTGGTGGTGGCTGAGATGCTCCTGCTGCTGCTGCTACTGAAGCCATTTTAAAGTACAAAAAGGTATAGAGAGGTCCAAACAGGTCTTACTCAGTCAAAGGACATAGTCAGAATAAGGAAAAAAGGTGGGGGCTTTCATCATTTGGAAAACAAAACTGTCCTGAACCAATGAAAAGTGTTATTTTCAGGTCACATGACCCGGGGTTTCATCATTTGGAAACCAAGACTGTTATGAACCAATGAAAAGTGTTATTTTCAGGTCACATGACCCGACGCGCATACGCTACGCACCTCGGGGCGCTTACGGGGTGCTTACGTAGCGCGTTCGTATGCGCATGGGTGCTTCCGGGTGCGCTTACGCCGTGCTTATCATGCGGACGCGGCTACACGGTACGTCACAATGATGTTTTCGAACGCAGCATTGGCGCTAACGGGACGCTCCCTGGTACGCGCACCGGGGTGCTACAAAAGACTGCGCTTTCCGGTGCTCTCACGGGTACGCGCACCGGGAGCGCTCGAGGGTCAAAAAAAAAAAACATGAATATACATAAAAAAAATTGTATTACATAAATATATAATATAGGATTCATTTTCAAAAATATTACATTTCATAGCTATAGACATTTGCTATCAAAAAAACTTTGAAATTCACTGAAAAAAACATAGGTTTTGGGCCCTATATATAGTTAGAAATTAGCATTTAAAAACCTTTGAAATTCACTGCAAAAACCATAGGTTTCACACCAGTTATAGTTAGGAATTAGCATTTAAAAAACCTTTGAAATTCACTGAAAAAACCAGAGGTTTCACACCAGTTATATTTAGGAATTAGCATTTAAAAACCTATTAAATTCACAGAAAAAAACATAGTTTTCACACCAGTTATAGTTAGCTGGAAATTTTACTGACATAAAACCATTGAAATTCCCACGTTATAGTTAGTTGGACTCACTATAACTTGCGCGCCTGCAATGCACTGCTGATGACGTCACATATTACGTCACTCATGACATGGTCAGTGACATCACTCATGACATCACTGATGACACCATCCTTGTGACACACTGACAGACCTCCTTTCAGTGTAATGTAACCCTTGAAACACATATTCAAAAATAGAAACTAACAATTTTAAAAAAATGGAGATACCCATACTAGATACAACAACCAATTCAGTAATTCCACCATCTATATACACATCCACTCATTCAGCAAAACAGTTCTATATAGTCACTCATACATATACTCACTCATCATATGTAGTGATACACATATACATCCTGTTACACACCGACAGTCATCCAAAAGTTAGTCACACATATACTCACACATGCAAATAAACTATTGAACATCCATTTATTTGCATATACAACTATACACACACTAGCACATTACTTTTAAGGAAACTGACACATACTTACTCTCTTAACCCCTTCGAGGCTAATGACGAGCTGGGCTCGTCATGGCGCTTACCTGTCGTGCGCGGATGACAAGGCCAGCTCGTCATCAGCCCCACCCTCGGGAGAAGCGCTGGCGCTCCCCCCGAGGGTCTGCGATCTTGGTTGTGCTGCTGGGGGCGGCAGCGGAAGAGCTTCCGCTGCACCCCCCGCCCCCCCCCGTGGGAATCCCTGATGACGTCAGCGCGCACAGCGCGATGCTGACATCATCAGGGATTCCCTGCGCTCGGGAAGCCATTTGCTTCCTGAGCGCCGTGCAGCAAGGTAGGTTTTTCGAACTCCGGCGGGGGTTTGGGGCAGCGAAGAGGCATCAGGGGAGAGGAAAGAGATTTTCCTTTCCCCTGATGTCTCTTTGCAGGGCATTTCTGCCTCACGATCGCGCACAGCGTCGCGATTGTGCGGCGGAAATGCCCCCACTAGCACCAGGGATTGTTTATTTAGCTTTTCGGAAGCGACCCCTTGGGCAAGGGTCGCTTCCAGGTGGGCAACAATATAATTTTCGATTTTCTGCCCCCCCTGGGGGCAAATCGGCCCGTTTTTTCAGCCGTTTTGCCCCCAGGGGGGGCAGAAATTTCCCACTAGCACCAGGGTTGTTTTGTTAAGCCAAGATGGCGGCGATTGTTTTTGTTTACGTTTTTCTGTCCCCCCCTGGGGGCAAATCGGACCGTTTTTTTTGCCGTTTTGCCCCCAGGGGGGACAGAAAATGCCCACTAGCACCAGGGATTTTGTTTTTAGCTTTTAGGAAGCGACCCCTTGGGCAAGGGTCACTTCCAGGTGGCCTCATATTTAACTTTTTGTTTTTCTGCCCCCCCCGGGGGCAAATCGGCCTGTTTTTCGGCCGTTTTGCCCCCAGGGGGGGCAGAAATTTCCCACTAGCACTAGGGTTTTTTGTTGGGGCAATGTGTTTGTTTTGGGAAGCGACCCCTTGGGTAAGGGTCGCTTCCAGGTGGCCATGATGGTTTTTTTGTTTTTCTGTCCACCCTGGGGGCAGTTTTGCACCCAGGGGGGGGCAGAAAATGCCCACTAGCACCAGGGAATTAAAATTTTGTTTTTAGGTAGCGACCCCTTGGGCAAGGAGTAGTGCTTGGCTGGCGGTGTGTGCGGAGTGGCGCTTGGCTTGCAGTGTGCGTGGAGTGGGGTTTGGCTGGCGGTGCGTGTGGAGTGGCGCTTGGCTGGATGTGCGTGCAGTGGTACTTGGCTGTCTGTGCACGGAGTGATGTTTGGCTGGTGGTGTGTGTGGAGTGGTACTTGGCTGGATGTGTGCGTGGAGCGGTGTTTGGCTGGTGGTGAGTGGCGCTTGGCTTGCCGTGTGCGTGGAGTGGTGCTTGGCTGGCGGTGTGTGTGGAGTGGTACTTGGCTGTCGGTGTGCGCTGAGTGGTTTTTGGCTGGCGGTGTACGTGGAGGGGTACTTGGCTATCTATGCACAGAGTGGTGCTTGGCTGGCAGTGTGTGTGGAGTGGTACTTGGCTGTCTGTGCACGGAGTGGTGTTTGGCTGGTGGTGTGTGGCGCTTGGCTTGCGGTGTGCGTGGAGTGGTGCTTGGCTGGCGGTGTGCGTGCAGTGGTACTTGGCTGTCTGTGCACGGAGTGGTGTTTGGCTGGTGGTGTGTGTGGAGTGGTGTTTGGCTGGCGGTGTGTGTGGAGTGGTACTTGGCTGGATGTGTGCGTGGAGCGGTGTTTGGCTGGTGGTGAGTGGCGCTTGGCTTGCGGTGTGCGTGGAGTGGTGCTTGGCTGGCGGTGTGTGTGGAGTGGTACTTGGCTGTCGGTGTGCGCTGAGTGGTGTTTGGCTGGCGGTGTGCGTGGAGTGGTACTTGGCTATCTATGCACGGAGTGGTGCTTGGCTGGCGGTGTGTGTGGAGTGGCTCTTGGCTGGTGGTGTGTGTGTGGAGTGGTCATTTGCTGTCTGTGCATGGAGTGCTGCTTGGCTGGCGGTGTGTGTGGAGTGGCGCTTGGCTGGTGGTGTGCGTGGAGTGATACTTTGCTGTCTGTGCACGGAGTGGTGCTTGGCTGACGGTGTGTGTGGATTGGCGCAAGGCTGGTGGTGTGCGAGGAGTGCTACTTTGCTGTCTGTGCACGGAGTGCTGCTTGGCTGGCGGTGTGTGTGGAGTGGCGCTTGGCTGGTGGTGTGTGTGGAGTGGTACTTGGTTGTCTGTGCACGGAGTGGTGTTTGGCTGGTGGTGTGTGTGGAGTGGTGTTTGGCTGGCGGTGTGTGTGGAGTGGTACTTGGCTGGATGGTGTGCGTGGAGCGGTGTTTGGCTGGCGGTGAGTGGCGCTTGGCTTGCGGTGTGCGTGGAGTGGTGCTTGGCTGGCGGTGTGTGTGGAGTGGTACTTGGCTGTCGGTGTGCGCTGAGTGGTGTTTGGCTGGCAGTGTGCGTGGAGGGGTACTTGGCTATCTATGCACGCAGTGTGCTTGGCTGGCGGTGTGTGTGGAGTGGTGCTTGGCTGGTGTGTGTGCAGTGGTCATTTGCTGTCTGTGCACGGAGTGCTGCTTGGCTGGCGGTGTGGGTGGAGTGGCGCTTGGCTGGTGGTGTGCGTGGAGTGCTACTTTGCTGTCTGTGCACTGAGTGGTGCTTGGCTGGCGGTATGCGTGGAGTGGCGCTTGGCTGGTGGTGTGTGAGTAGTTACTTTCTGTTGGTCACTACACACATTGCTAGTTGAGTGACACTCTACGCAGTCCATCTTTTTCTGTAGTTGCTGTGTCAGATATGTGGGCGTGTGAAAGTGATGGGCCCTTGAATGGCGCTGGCGGTGTAAATGTTTTGTATGTGTCACACGTACAAAAGGTATATGAATGTCCTTACTGCCCCTGTGTGATGGGGGTACTGTTAGGAGCAAAAGACTGACTGGCACCAAAGGGGTCTGGCAGTAAAAAAAATTCAAAAAATTAACCAGTGTCTTGATGTTAAACCTCATCTAATCCCAATTGGTCTAAGCCCTATTTGATGGCCCATCTTGCTGAATTTAAATTTGGGGGGCAAGTTTGTGTGTTGTTTTTTGAATTGTTATATTGTTTGTGAAATGTGGTAGTTATTTTTTTTTTCTTCTCTATTTTTGTCTTGTTTCAGGCTTTTGCTGTTTGGATTGTTGTAGGTTGCGTGTCTGTTAGCAGCTTGTGTAGTTGCTTGTGCTTGGTAAGTGAATGTATTTTGTACTACTTTCCCTTGTTGTTTGTCTTATTGAAAAAGGTTGTACTTCTACCAGTTTGTGTGGCTCTGGTTTTTTTTGTTTTCAGTATTAGTGCTTGATGTGTACTTTGTTTTCTAATCTGTCATTTCTTTTTTTCTTTCTAGTGGGATATCATTTCTTTTTGCTGTGTCTCAACAGAGTAGGTGCTGGTGAGTGTAGCTATATTTGGTTAGAGTGAAATAGTTTTGGATTGTATTTATCTGTTTGTGAAAGCCTTACCTTGTTTACTTCTTACTTTGCAAAGTTTAGGTTGTTGTTCACTTGTGTGTGCAGTCTTCTTGCTTTTGAAGGATAATGGCTAGTCGCAGGATTACTGCTCAGCAGGTTCTTGGTTTGCTTTTTGAGTCTTCCTCTGACCATGGTTCAGAGTCTGACTCCGATTTGGACTCCCAGGTGGGGGCAGAAGATTCAGGCAGTGAGTTTTCTCTTCGCATGGTATCATCATCGGAAGATGAATCTTCTTCTAGTGCTGATGAAGGGCCTATGTTAGAGGAGGACATTGTGATGCCGGTAGTGGGCCAAGAGGCATCTGTGCTGCTGCCTAGGGCCGCAAGGTTTCCTTTCTTTTTACGTCGGCAAGAGGTAAGTGGGCTGGAGCCTGCGCCCAAAAGGCTTCACATTGCTGTGGTGCGCAAAGAGGCATCTGGTGCTTTTCGTCTTCCTGCTGGTGTAGTGCAGCAAAAGGCATCTGTGGCTGTTAGGCTTCCCGGTGGTGTAGTGCAGCAAGTAGCATCTCAGGCTGCTGGGCTTCCCGTTGGTGTAGTGCATGATGCGCCCTCTGGGGATGCTATGTCTTCTGTTGGTGTTGTGCAGCCTGAAGTATCTGTGGCAGTTAGGCTTCCCATTGGTGTAGAGGGGCAAGAGGCATCTGGGTCTGCTTGGTTTCCCGGTGGTGTAGTGCAGCAAGAAGCATCTCAGGCTGCTGGGCTTCCCGTTGTTGTAGTGCAGGAAGAGCCCTCTGGGGATGCTATGTCTTCTGTTGATGTTGTGCAGCCAGAAGTATCTGTGGCTGTTAGGCCTCCCGTTGGTGAACAGCAGCAAGATGTTTTGGTGCTGCAGGCTGGGGCGGCTGCTCCCCCCATTGATATGGATGGCCTCTGGGTTCCCCCTGGCATGGTGCAGCCGGCATTGCCAGAGTTCACTGGTGTTCCTGGGTGTAGAGTGAATACTGAGAATTTTCTGCCAATAAATTTTTTTGAGTTGTTTTTTGACAATGTGTTTTTGCAAGGGATTGTTGATCAAACCAATTTGTATGCCGAACAATATTTGAGGGCCAACAGTGCCAGCCTTAAGCCCCATTCTAGAGCAATCCGGTGGACTCCCACAAATGTTGAAGAGTTGAAAAAGTTTTTGGGATTAACTTTTTTGATGGGCTTGCTAAGGAAGCCATCAATTACTTCATATTGGTCCACTAGTCCCTTGATGGCAACAGCTATATTTCCAGCAATCATAAGTCGTGATCGGTATACGCTTCTTCTTCGGATGTTGCATTTTGTTGATAATAGTTTAGCGTTGTCACGCGATCACCCTGATTGTCGCCGTTTGTTTAAAATTCGACCTGTCCTGGATCACTTTGTTGATCGTTTTTCTGAGATCTTTGTCCCTGGTAAAGAAATTGCAGTGGATGAGTCTTTGCTGTTGTTCAAGGGCCGCTTGGTTTTTAGGCAATACATTCCTAGTAAGAGGGCACGCTATGGAATCAAAATGTATATGCTGTGTGACAGTGAGACTGGATATGTCTACAATTTCAGGGTGTACACTGGTAAGGAGTCCAGCATTAACCTTCCTGGTTGTCCTTCTACTTTTGGAGTGACTGAGAAGATTGTATGGGAACTAGGTAGAGGATTATTTCACAAAGGCCACCATTTGTATGTAGATAACTTCTACACTGGTGTGCGGTTGTTCAAGGAGTTGGCCAAAGTGGGCACTGTTGCTTGTGGCACAATGCGCAGTAACCGGAAAGGTTTCCCAAAGGAACTTGTTTGCAAAAGGCTTGTGAGGGGACAGTCTACTGCATTGCGATGTGGGGAGCTTCTGGCTGTGAAGTTTTCAGACAAGAGAGATGTGTACATGCTGACTACTATCCATGACGAAAGTACTGTACCTCTGCCTGTTTGGGGTCAGGGTGCTGAAGTGCGCAAACCTGTGTGCATTGTAGATTACAATAAGTTCATGGGAGGTGTTGACAGAGTAGATCAGAGGTTGGAACCATATGCTGTTCTTCGAAAGGCTTACGTTTGGTACAAGAAGTTGGCTATCCATCTGTTCCACTTGGCAATTTTTAATGCTTTTGTTGTGTATCAGAAGTCTTGTCCTCAGAATAAGATGCCTTTTGTTAAGTTTCAGGAGTCTATAATAGGCAGGCTTGTACTTTTGGAGGAGGCAAGTGTTCCTAGATTTGGAGTGGTGGAGGAAGTGGCTAGATTGAAAGATCGCCACTTTCTTGAATCTATTCCTTCCACTCCCGCAAGAGACTTTCCGACTAGAAGATGCAGAGTCTGTTGGCGAAGAGGCGTGCGGAAGGAGTCTCGTTTATACTGTCCTGACTGTCCTTCTAAGCCTGCATTGTGTCTGTCAGGTTGTTTTAAATTGTACCACACGCAAAAGAAGTTTTGGGAGTTTGAATGAGCTCTAAATTGAATTGCCTGGTCTGCATTCTGTAAGAAATTTTTAGTTTGTTTCAAGGATTGGCATTAGTGCAAAGTGTTTAGTTTAAGAATTTGTGTTAGCTGTTTTGTAGGTATTTCCATTTGTTTAGTGTTTTTTTCAAAAAAAGAATTCTCAATGTGTTTGTGGTGTGTGCCGGCTGGTGCTTGGCTGGCGGTGTGTGTGGAGTGGCGCTTGGCTGGTGGTGTGTGTGGAGTGGTACTTGGCTGTCTGTGCATGGAGTGGTGTTTGGCTGGTGGTGTGTGTGGAGTGGTGCTTGGCTGGTGGTGTGCGTGGAGTGGTGCTTGGCTGTCTGTGCATGGAGTTGGGTTTAGCTGGTGGAGTGTGTGGTTTGGTGTATGGCTGGTGGTGTGTGTGGAGTGGTACTTGGCTGGATGGTGTGCGTGGAGTGGTGCTTAGCTGTTTGCATGGAGTGGTGCTTGGCTGGCGGTGTGTGTGGAGTGGTGCTTGGCTGGTGGTGTGTGTGGAGTGGTACTTGGCTGGTGGTATGTGTGGAGTGGTTCTTGGCTGTCTGTGCACGGAGTTGTGCTTGGCTGTCGTTGTGTGCTGAGTGGGGTTTGGCTGGCGGTGTGCATGGTCTGGTGCTTGGATGGTGGTGTGGGTGGACTGGCGCTTGGCTGGCAGTGTGTGAGTAGTTACTTTCTGTTGGTCACTACACACAATGCTAGTTGAGTGACACTCCACGCAGTCCATCATTTTGTGTAGTTGCAGTGTCAGAAATGTGGGCGTGTGAAAGTGATGGGCCCTTGAATGGCGCTGTCTGCTGGTGTGAGTGTTGAAATGTGATGGGTCCGCGGCTGGCGGTGTGAATGTTTTGTATGTGTCACACGTACGAAAGGTGTATGAATGGCCTGTAAAGAGGTTGGTGCCTTGACGTGGCTTTACAGCTCACGAGCTGTGAGTCAGTGGTTCAGTTTATCATACTTTCAATTATACGCAGTGTATTTCATTTTTTTGAAATTACTTGCGAATACAATTGTATGTACTGAATCATCACTCACCCTCGTGCCAAATCCAACCAGAATGTGTGTCTGCTTGCGGATTAGATGGCTGTGCCGTAATGTTTGTCTTTTATCTCTTTCTGAAGTAGGGTGTACCTTGTCTCTTATTGTGATTGTTGTAGTGTGTTGCTGTTCTTTCTGGATGGTGTCAATGGTCTGGTTTGTATCAGGTATGAAAGGCGCGTGAATGGCCTGTAAAATGGTTGGTGCCTTGTCGTGGCTTTACAGCTCACGAGTTGCGAGTCACTGGTTCGGTTTTTATGCATTTTTTTATTGACAGTGCATTTCATTTTTTGAAATATCTTGTTAATAAAATTTTATGTACTGAATCATCACTCGCCCTCGTGCCAAATCCAACCTGTATGTGTGTGTCTTTCAGGAATACTTAGCCGTGCCTTGAATGTTTGACTTTTGAGTAACTCTGTTACGGTGAACATTATAGCTATAAATAACTTACTAAATTTAGTTATTATTGTTAAACCATGGAAGTATATGGTCATATCTTTCTGGTGAATTCTATTGTGGATTTTTATCCAGAATCTCCTGCAAACTTGAAATTGTCTGTCACAATTTCCTTGAATCACACGCTCTCAAATTGAAAACTTATTTTTCCACTGTATGATTTGGACCGCTTCCTGTTGCTGCCACTATGCCTACCCACGCAAGTGAGGTACCATTTTTATCGGGAGACCTGGGGGAACGCTGGGTGGGAGGAAATTTGTGTGAGCCCAGTGATGCCACGCTTTCCCATGCAAAAAAGTGTGAAAAAACCGTTTTTTTTTTAGCTAAAATTGAGGTTTGCAAGGGATTCTGGGTAAAGGAACGTTGGAGGATCCACGCAAGCCATACCTCCTTGGAAGCCCCCGGGTGTCTACTTTTCAGAAATGTATGGGTTTGGTAGGTTTCCCTAGATGGCCGTCGAGCACGGGGCCAAAAACCCAGGTAACCCCTCTTGCAAAAGCTGGTTGTATTGAATGTCAATACCGCCTGCTTTTGCAAGAGGGGTTACCTGGGTTTTTGGCCCCGTGCTAGACGGCCATCTAGGGAAACCTACCAAACCCACACATTTCTGAAAAGTAGACACCCGGGGGCTTCCAAGGAGGTATGGCTTGCGTGGATCCTCCAACGTTCCTTTACCCAGAATCCCTTGCAAACCTCAATTTTTGCAGAAAAAGTCAGTTTTTTCACACTTTTTATGCGTGGGAAAGCGTGGCGTCACTGGGCTCACACAAATTTCCTCCCACCCAGCGTTCCCCCAGGTCTCCCGAGAAAAATGGTACCTCACTTGCCTGGGTAGGCATAGTGGCTGCGAAAGGAAATGGTTCAAATTGTACGGTGGTGAATTTACAATACCAAATTGCAAAACAACCTTGATTTTGGGGGGGGGCACCTGAGTTTTTGGCCCGGGGCTCGGTGGTATTCTTTGGAAAGTACAAAACCCAAACAGTTCTGAAAAGTAGACCCCCGGGGGAGTCCAGGGAGGTATGGCATGCGTGGGTCCCCGAACGTTTTCCTACCCAGAACACCTTGCAAACCTTAAAATTAGGTAAAATAATCACTTTTGCAAACTTTTTTGCGTGGAATCACCGTGCCGGCAAAAATGTCCTACCACCCAGCGCTCCCCTTGTTCTCCCGAGTAAAAGGATACCTCACTTGTGTGGGTGCCCCAAAGCAGAACAGGCCAAAAACGAATGTTGAAAAAAGTAGTATTTCAGTGTAACAAATTAAGCCCCCCTGCCTTAGTCACAGGCCTTTGGCCCACCCACACAAGTGAGGTATCATTTTACTCGGGAGAACAAGGGGAACGCAGGGTGGTAGGACATTTGTGCCGACACGGCGATCCCACGCAAAAATGTATGGAAAACTGTTTTTTTAACCTAAATTTGTGGTTTGCAGGGATTTCTGGGTAGGAAAACATTGGGGGACCCACGCATGCCATACCTCCCTGGACTCCCCCGGGTGTCTAGTTTTCAGAACTGTTTGGGTTTGGTAGTTTCCAAAGATGCCCGCCGAGCCCCGGTCCAAAAACTCAGTCCCCCCCCCCAAAAAAAAGAAGGTAATCTTGCTATTGGTTATTGGTTATTGTAATGTCTCCACCGTACGATTTGGACCGTTTCCTGTTGCAGCCACTATGCCTACCCACGCAAGTGAGGTACCATTTTTATCGGGAGACCTGGGGGAACGCTGGGTGGGAGGAAATTTGTGTGAGCCCAGTGACGCCACGCTTTCCCACACAAAAAAAGTGTGTAAAAACTGATTTTTCCATCAAAAATTGAGGTTTGCAAGGGATTCCGGGTAAAGGAACGTTGGAGAATCCACGCAAGCCATACCTCCTTGGAAGCCCCCGGGTGTCTACTTTTCAGAAATGTGTGGGTTTGGTAGGTTTCCCGACATGGCAGTCTCGCACGGGGCCAAAAACCCAGGTAACCCCTCTTTCAAAAGCTGGTGGTATTGAATGTCAATCCCACCAGCTTTTGAAAGAGGGGTTACCTGGGTTTTTGGCCCCGTGAGAGACGGCCATGTAGGAAAACCTACCAAACCCACACATTTATGAAAAGTAGACACCCGGGGGCTTCCAAGGAGGTATGGCTTGCGTGGATCCTCCAACGTTCCTTTACCCAGAATCCCTTGCAAACCTCAATTTTTGCAGAAAAAGTCAGTTT
The DNA here is from genome assembly GCF_964263255.1 of Lissotriton vulgaris. Classification (NCBI taxonomy): domain Eukaryota; kingdom Metazoa; phylum Chordata; class Amphibia; order Caudata; family Salamandridae; genus Lissotriton; species Lissotriton vulgaris. Next base: position 645,375,207 of record NC_141685.1, on the reverse strand, counting down.
TTTCACACTTTGTATGCGTGGGAAAGCGTGGCGTCACTGGGCTCACACAAATTTCCTCCCACCCAGCGTTCCCCCAGGTCTCCCGATAAAAATGGTACCTCACTTGCCAGGGTAGGCATAGTGGCTGCGAAAGGAAATGGTTCAAATTGTACGGTGGTGAATTTACAATACCAAATTGCAAAACAACCTTGATTTTGGGGGGGGGGCACCTGAGTTTTTGGACCGGGGCTCGGCGGGCATCTTTGGAAACTACCAAACCCAAACAGTTCTGAAAACTAGACACCCGGGGGAGTCCAGGGAGGTATGGCATGCGTGGGTCCCCCAATGTTTTCCTACCCAGAAATCCCTGCAAACCACAAATTTAGGTTAAAAAAACAGTTTTCCATACATTTTTGCGTGGGATCGCCGTGTCGGCACAAATGTCCTACCACCCTGCGTTCCCCTTGTTCTCCCGAGTAAAATGATACCTCACTTGTGTGGGTGGGCCAAAGGCCTGTGACTAAGGCAGGGGGGCTTAATTTGTTACACTGAAATACTACTTTTTTCAACATTCGTTTTTGGCCTGTTCTGCTTTGGGGCACCCACACAAGTGAGGTATCCTTTTACTCGGGAGAACAAGGGGAGCGCTGGGTGGTAGGACATTTTTGCCGGCACGGTGATTCCACGCAAAAAAGTTTGAAAAAGTGATTATTTTACCTAATTTTAAGGTTTGCAAGGTGTTCTGGGTAGGAAAACGTTCGGGGACCCACGCATGCCATACCTCCCTGGACTCCCCCGGGGGTCGACTTTTCAGAACTGTTTGGGTTTTGTACTTTCCAAAGAATACCACCGAGCCCCGGGCCAAAAACTCAGGTGCCCCCCCCCCCAAAATCAAGGTTGTTTTGCAATTTGGTGTTGTAAATTCACCACCGTACAATTTGAACCATTTCCTTTCGCAGCCACTATGCCTACCCAGGCAAGTGAGGTACCATTTTTCTCGGGAGACCTGGGGGAACGCTGGGTGGGTGGAAATTTGTTGATCCACGGAGATTCCGGAACTTTCCACCACAGAAATGTGAGGAAAATGCGTTTTTTTTTCCAATTTCTTAGCTTTGCAAGGGATTCTGGGTAAGAGAACCTAGGGGTAGGCAGTCGAGTGACCCCATCCTGAATTTCCCTGGGTGTCTACTTTTCAAAAATGTATAGGTTTGCTAGGTTTCCCTAGGTGCCGGCAGAGCTAGGGTTCAAAAACAAAAGGTAGTCTCTTTGCCCAAAACGTGCACAATTTCACTGAAAAATTGAGTTGTGACCACGTTGCGTTTTGCACTGTTTCCTGTCGCAGCCACTATGCCTACCCAGGCAAGTGAGGTACCATTTTTCTCGGGAGACCTGGGGGAACGCTGGGTGGGTGGAAAGTTGTTGATCCACGCAGATTCCGGAACTTTCCACCACAGAAATGTGAGGAAAATGCGTTTTTTTTTCCAATTTCTTAGCTTTGCAAGGGATTCTGGGTAAGAGAACCTGGGGGTAGGTAGTCGAGTGACCCCATCCTGAATTCCCCTGGGTGTCTACTTTTCAAAAATGTATAGGTTTGCTAGGTTTCCCTAGGTGCCGGCAGAGCTAGGGTTCAAAAACAAAAGGTAGTCTCTTTGCCCAAAACGTGCACAATTTCACTGAAAAATTGAGTTGTGACCACGTTGCGTTTTGCACTGTTTCCTGTCGCAGCCACTATGCCTACCCAGGCAAGTGAGGTACCATTTTTCTCGGGAGACCTGGGGGAACGCTGGGTGGGTGGAAAGTTGTTGATCCACGCAGATTCCGGAACTTTCCACCACAGAAATGTGAGGAAAATGCGTTTTTTTTTCCAATTTCTTAGCTTTGCAAGGGATTCTGGGTAAGAGAACCTGGGGGTAGGCAGTCGAGTGACCCCATCCTGAATTCCCCTGGGTGTCTACTTTTCAAAAAAGTATAGGTTTGCTAGGTTTACCTAGGTGCCGGCAGAGCTAGGGTTCAAAAACAAAAGGTAGTCTCTTTGCCCAAAACGTGCACAATTTCACTGAAAAATTGAGTTGTGACCACGTTGCGTTTTGCACTGTTTCCTGTCGCAGCCACTATGCCTACCCAGGCAAGTGAGGTACCATTTTTCTCGGGAGACCTGGGGGAACGCTGGGTGGGTGGAAATTTGTTGATCCACGCAGATTCCGGAACTTTCCACCACAGAAATATGAGGAAAATGCTTTTTTTTCCAATTTCTTAGCTTTGCAAGGGATTCTGGGTAAGAGAACCTGGGGGTAGGCAGTCGAGTGACCCCATCCTGAATTCCCCTGAGTGTCTACTTTTCAAAAAAGTATAGGTTTGCTAGGTTTCCCTAGGTGCCGGCAGAGCTAGGGTTCAAAAACAAAAGGTAGTCTCTTTGCCCAAAACGTGCACAATTTCACTGAAAAATTGAGTTGTGACCACGTTGCGTTTTGCACTGTTTCCTATCGCAGCCACTATGCCTACCCAGGCAAGTGAGGTACCATTTTTCTCGGGAGACCTGGGGGAACGCTGGGTGGGTAGAAATTTGTTGATCCACACAGATTCCGGAACTTTCCACCACAGAAATGTGAGGAAAATGCGTTTTTTTCCAATTTCTTAGCTTTGCAAGGGATTCTGGGTAAGAGAACCTGGGGGTAGGCAGTCGAGTGACCCCATCCTGAATTCCCCTGGGTGTCTACTTTTCAAAAATGTATAGGTTTGCTAGGTTTCCCTAGGTGCCGGCAGAGCTAGGGTTCAAAAACAAAAGGTAGTCTCTTTGCCCAAAAACGTGCACAATTTCACTGAAAAATTGAGTTGTGACCACGTTGCGTTTTGCACTGTTTCCTGTCGCAGCCACTATGCCTACCCAGGCAAGTGAGGTACCATTTTTCTCGGGAGACCTGGGGGAACGCTGGGTGGGTGGAAATTTGTTGATCCACGCAGATTCCGGAACTTTCCACCACAGAAATGTGAGGAAAATGCGTTTTCTTTTCCAATTTCTTAGCTTTGCAAGGGATTCTGGGTAAGAGAACCTGGGGGTAGGGAGTCGAGTGACCCCATCCTGAATTCCCCTGGGTGTCTACTTTTCAAAAATGTATAGGTTTGCTAGGTTTCCCTAGGTGCCGGCAGAGCTAGGGTTAAAAAACAAAAGGTAGTCTCTTTGCCCAAAACGTGCACAATTTCACTGAAAAATTGAGTTGTGACCACGTTGCGTTTTGCACTGTTTCCTGTCGCAGCCACAATGCCTACCCAGGCAAGTGAGGTACCATTTTTCTCGGGAGACCTGGGGGAACGCTGGGTGGGTGGAAATTTGTTGATCCACGCAGATTCCGGAACTTTCCACCACAGAAATGTGAGGAAAATGCGGTTTTTTTCCAATTTCTTAGCTTTGCAAGGGATTCTGGGTAAGAGAACCTGGGGGTAGGCAGACGAGTGACCCCATCCTGATTTCCCCTGGGTGTCTACTTTTCAAAAATGTATAGGTTTGCTAGGTTTCCCTAGGTGCCGGCAGAGCTAGGGTTCAAAAACAAAAGGTAGTCTCTTTGCCCAAAACGTGCACAATTTCACTGAAAAATTGAGTTGTGACCACGTTGCGTTTTGCACTGTTTCCTGTCGCAGCCACTATGCCTACCCAGGCAAGTGAGGTACCATTTTTCTCGGGAGACCTGGGGGAACGCTGGGTGGGTGGAAATTTGTTGATCCACGCAGATTCCGGAACTTTCCACCACAGAAATGTGAGGAAAATGCGTTTTTTTTTCCAATTTCTTAGCTTTGCAAGGGATTCTGGGTAAGAGAACCTGGGGGTAGGCAGTCGAGTGACCCCACCCTGAATTCCCCTGGGTGTCTACTTTTCAAAAATGTATAGGTTTGCTAGGTTTCCCTAGGTGCCGGCAGAGCTAGGGTTCAAAAACAAAAGGTAGTCTCTTTGCCCAAAACGTGCACAATTTCACTGAAAAATTGAGTTGTGACCACGTTGCTTTTTGCACTGTTTCCTGTCGCAGCCACTATGCCTACCCAGGCAAGTGAGGTACCATTTTTCTCGGGAGACCTGGGGGAACGCTGGGTGGGTAGAAATTTGTTGATCCACGCAGATTCCGGAACTTTCCACCACAGAAATGTGAGGAAAATGCGTTTTTTTTCCCAATTTCTTAGCTTTGCAAGGGATTCTGGGTAAGAGAACCTGGGGTTAGGTAGTCGAGTGACCCCATCCTGAATTCCCCTGGGTGTCTACTTTTCAAAAATGTATAGGTTTGCTAGGTTTCCCTAGGTGCTGGCAGAGCTAGGGCTCAAAAACAAAAGGTAGTCTCTTTGTCCAAAGAGCGCAAGATTTCACTGGGAAATTGAGGTGCGACCACGTTGCGTTTTGCGCTGTTTCGTGTCGCAGCCACTATGCCTACCCACGCAAGTGAGGTACCATTGTTTTCGGGAGACCTGGGGGAACACTGGGTGGGTGGAAATTTGTTGATCCAAGCAGATTCCAGAACTTTCCTCCACAGAAATGTGAGGAAAATGTGTTTTTTTTTGTCAAATTCGTAGGTTTGCAAGGGATTCTGGGTAACAAGACCTGGTGGTAGGCAGTCAAGTCACCCCATCCTGAATTCCCCTGGGTGTCTACTTTTCAAAAATGTATAGGTTTGCTAGGTTTCCCTAGGTGCCGGCAGAGCTAGGGTGCAAAAACTACAGGTAGGCACTTTGCTAAAAAAGGGTCAATTTGTAACTGCAAAATTTAGGTGTCACCACTTTGCATTTTGCGCCGTTTCCTGTCGCAGGCACAAGGGCAACCCACACAAGTGAGGTACCGTTTTTATCGGGAGACTTGGGGTAATTCAGATTTGTAAATCAACTGTTATTACCAATTGAGCTTTTGCGCATTTCTCCCTTTCAATGAAAGACATTGTGTAACAAAAAAATAATTTTGAAAAATGACCAATAATTCTCATGCTAGTATGAGTATTCCCAATTTTGAAAATTAGCAATAATATACTGTTTCTGAACTCTATATTTTGTACCCAATTCAGAAATACATAGGTGTCTTTCATACAGATTTTTCCATGTATACATTTTCCAAGACAAAGTGCTCTATACCCAGTAAATGAAAAAATACCATTGCAAGTTGCTGCTCAGTTTTTGGATCTGGGTTCGTCGGGTTCTTGGTGAAACTACAAGTCCTATATATCCCCACAACCAGGAAGGTCTAACGGATGTAACGGTATATGCTTTCTAAGAGCTGTCAAAACTAGAAAAAGTTATAGGTGAAAATGTTGAGACAAAAGGCTGTTTTTTTCAACAAATTTTCAATTATTCCAATATTTAACTGTTAGTTTCTATAAAGAAACCTTCATGGATTTAGACAAATGACCCCTTTCTGAATTCAGAATTTTGTCTACTTTTTGAAAATGTACAGCTTTCTAGGATCCATTATTGCTTTCAAACTCATTTCTACCATTAACTGGAAGGAGGTGGAAAGCTCTAAAAATAGCAAAAATAGGCTATGTCCCAGAAAAATGCCAAAACTGTGTGAAAAATGTCGGTTCTCTGACAAAAGACTGTCATTTCCTAAAAGCTGAGAAAATGGAGATTTCAGCCCCACAAACCCTTTTTTGATAACATTTTCAGAGAAAAACCAAGAGGCTTTCATTTGCAGCCCATTTTTCTCATTTTTCTGAAAAAAACAAAAGAATCACTATATTTTGGTTAATTTCTGGGACCCCTCCAAGGTAATCCACAAACCCTGGGCACCTTTAGAATCCACATGATGTTGGAAGAAAAGGACGCAAATTTGGCGTGGATACCTTATGTGGTCAAAAAGTTACAAGGGCCTAAGCGCGCACTACCCCAAATCGCCAAAAAAGGGCTTAGCACAGGAGGGGAAAAGGCCTAGCAGCGAAGGGGTTAAACAATCACTTATAGAAACACATACTTATTTAAACAGGAACTCTTTCAATCTCACACTCTCACATATACTCACTTGTAATTTGTAATTTGTAATTTGTAGTGGTATTTGTAGAGCGCAACGGTCGCTCCGAAAGGAGCATCTTGGCGCTCACATATACTCACATATACTAGATAAAAACATATGTAGTTACTCATAAAGACACTAGTGAGGCAGGCATTCACTCACTAACACACACATATAAACACTCATCCACCCATACAGTCCTGCACATATGCTGTCTTCAAAACACATACAAACAGTGAGTCAGTCACCAACCTATGCAGCCACTTATACACAAAGTGAAACAATGATACATATATTTAAATATTTTAAAATTACTCGCTAATATATGTATTCACTAAGATACACTTAATAAGCCAGTTAACTAATCAATTTTTTTTTTAAAACATCCATTTAGACACTTATTTAAAAATGTATTCTTCCATCGACCTTTACAAATACATTTGTAAAACATATTTATTTTACAGAAAGACACACATTCACTGGATGGTGTCATCAGTGATGTCATGAGTGATGTCACTGACCATGTCAAGAGTGATGTAATATGTGACGTCATCAGCAGTGCATTGCAGGCGCGCAAGTTATAGTGAGTCCAACTAACTATAACATGGGAATTTCAATGGTTTTATGTCAGTAAAACTTCCAACTAACTATAACTGGTTTGAAAACTATGTTTTTTCTGTGAATTTAATAGGTTTTTTAAATGCTAATTCCTAACTATTACTGGTGTGAAACCTCTGGTTTTTTCAGTGAATATATATATAAATATATATATATATATATATATATATATATATATATATATATATATATATATATATATATATATATATATATATATATATATATATATATATATTCACAGAAAAAACCATAGGTTATAGTGGATATATAGTTAGGAATTTGCATTTACAAAACCTTGAAAATTCAATGAAAAAAACCATAGGTTATAGGCCATATATAGTTAGGAATTAGCATTTACAAAACCTTATTTTACTCGCATAAAACCATTGAAATTCCATATATAGTTAGAAGCGCTAACTATATATCGCGCACCCGCAATCCACTGCTGATGATGTCACATATTACATCATTCATGACATGGTCAGTGACATCACTGATGACATCACTGATGACATCTCAAATGACATCACTGATGACAACTCAAATGATTGTATGTGTCTGTAAAGTTTAAATATGTTTCACATATTGAAGAATGAGTGGATGTATAAGTGTCTGGATGAAGAATTTAGTAGGTGCATGACTGATTGTATGAGTGAGTGATTAAATGTGTCTCACTGAGTGCATGGGTTAGTGACTAAACTGTCTTAATTTGTGCATCAGTATGTTTGTTGTTGTGTAAGCTGCTGCATGTGTTGATCAGTAGCTATAAGAGTGGCCATATGGGTTATTGATTGGTTGCCCAAGTATTTGAATGGGAGGCTGAGTGTGTGTGTGGGTGGCTGGGAGGTGCGTGACTCTGTACATAGATGTGTAAGCAGTTGATTCACTAGGAGTATGAGTTCAAGAGTGCATGTGGAAACAGCTATATGGGCGGTTGACTATGCATGGGTGTTTTGGTGAGTGAATGGATTTCTCATTGCTACATGAGCAAGTAAGTACGTATGTAAAACACAATACATGTGAGAGTTGAGATATATAAATAACTGAACATAAGAGCCAGTGAATGTGTGAGTGGCTGTATCGATCACTGTGAGCTTGTATCAGGGATTATATAAGAGAGTAAATATGTGTTATTATATGTTTGAATAAGTAAGATGTGTATAACTGTATAGTTGAGGAAATGGAGGTGTGATTGATTCTTTGCATGACTGACTAGGTGTGTGAGTAACTCCATGGATGACTGACAGTCTGTGAGTGTCTGTTTATACTGAGTGTATGTAAGGTTATATTAGAGTCTGAAGAGGTTCATTGTATTATCACATGAGTGATGTGATCAGTGATGACAAATGAGATGTCATCAGTGATGTCATTTGAGTTGTCATCAGTGATGTCATCAGTGATGTCATTTGAGATGTCATCATTGATATCATTTGAGTTGTCATCAGTGATGTCATTTGAGATGTCATCAGTGATGTCATCAGTGATGTCACTGACCATGTCATGAATGATGTAATATGTGACATCATCAGCAGTGGATTGCGGGTGCGCGATATATAGTTAGCGCTTCTAACTATATATGGAATTTCAATGGTTTTATGCGAGTAAAATAAGGTTTTGTAAATGCTAATTCCTAACTATATATGGCCTATAACCTATGGTTTTTTCATTGAATTTTCAAGGTTTTGTAAATGCAAATTCCTAACTATATATCCACTATAACCTATGGTTTTTTCTGTGAATTTCATTGGTTTTTTAATAGCAAATATGAAAAGCTTTAAAATGTCAAGTACGTGATAGATAAAAACATTTTCGTATTTATGCACGCTGATGTGCTTTGAACGCTGCACCCCCCCCTCCCCTCTTTTGCCTTAGTAGTACTCTCTCTTTGCAGATACTGAAGGGTAGTTAACGCAGGCCTTTACCCCCGTTGTAATCCGTCGTGCCTCCTTGTCTCTCCATTTGATTGATTGTTGTCCAAGCATTTACTGTTTTAGAATTGGTTCTCTTTGGATCATTCTCTATTTACAAACAAGCACAAAGTCGCAATACTCTGTTTAGTCTTTGCAGATAGTGAAAAATCGTGTAAAAAAATAAAAGTAATCGAGCAAAATCAGTAGGCCACTAATTGGATCTCTTTTTGACCTCGCTAAAATAGAAATATTAGGAACAACCCTTCTTGAGAAATACGAAAATAGTGAGATGAACTGAGCTCCACACCATGAGGGCTGCAAGACAGCTCGGCTCCATCACCCATCCCGCACAAAATAACGACAAACCCTATGCAAATATTAAAAATATAGACAACACACCAACAAAGAAACAGGGTAAAACATTTTATTAAAAAACTATTTACATAACGTTGGTTTATAAGATGATGTCAGTAGTGGACCGATGTGTGAATAGATCGAAAACAGCACAAGGCTCCAAGATCCAGATAGCAAGCTCCTGGATGTTGGGTGCCATAGTTTAGAGTTCTGAATTTCAGCCTTTTTCAATGCCTGTGCTTTGTTGAATCAAAATGGCGGCTTGACACAAAGCTGACTCAAGCGTTGTTACTGATGCTATGCAGACCAAAACTGGTTTTCAGTTTGTACATTTTTCTAGATTTTTCAATCCAAGTTTGGTTGACTTTGTAGAACGATGGCTTCAGATTTTCAACATACGGTGTGGTGGCGCTGACTGGGAGGGGGCGCTTCGCTCCTGCCCCCTCCCCAAGTAATATTTTCATACGTGAAAGTACGTTAATGGTTTTGGTCCCTGAGATGCTTCGATGTCACTACCATTCTCAAATAGCATAAGTTCTGGATGTTGGGTGCCATAGTTAAGAGTTCTGAGCAGTGCTTGTAACACTGTCTGAAGCTTATTTCCACCTACTGCAGCTTCACTATTCTCAAAGTAAGTGAGTGTCGTTTGTGGACCTGACTGCATTAGAAAACAATGTGATATGTTACCTTCCTAAAAAGCTTGACGGAGGCCCCTGTGTGATGGCCATGGACTCGGAGAAGACGCTTGGCTCCGACACCCTCCCCAAGTCTTATAGCACTGGTGTAGCCTGAGATCGCCCCCGACATAGGCGGCCGGCTCCCGGGGTTCGGCGGAACTTTTTGCCTTTTGATGACTCTTCAATTCTGGACCTTGTCCCACAATCCGTTTGACCTGAAGACAAGCTGTAGTGGGGCGCCCCTTTATCGTTTTAGTTGCCATTCCGCCCGCTTTTGCTACACTGTGCCTCTTCCGCCATTCAGCTGTTTACCGCCCGCTCTTGCGACTACAGCGTCTCGCTCACCATGTAGTTGAGATGCGCCCGCTCTTGCGGTGCAGCGATAGGCGGCTGCCACAGGACTCTCAAAATGGCGGCCGGCTCTTCGGTTTTGGGCCTGGTCCACTAAAATGGCCCTGGGACACCTTAGAACTCGGACGCTTGTCTTCTAGGGCTTGCGTCCCATTCTCGAAAAGCGTCCCCTCAGCCGTGAAGATTCTACAAAAGTCTTGGGGGCCTCCGACTCCCGCAGGCTTCTGGTGGGGAGCGGCTGCCATGATTGCTCGTGGAATGGCCACGACGGAGCTACGAGATGGTAGTGGTCTCATGCTGACGCCAGCTTTAGTCTGAAACATCCAGAAACACTGTAGACTACCAATTCGATCAGTTCCGGTAGCGCCCCAACATGACCCGGAAGAGAAGAACTTGCCCTCCCCTCTTTGACTGATGGTTCTTGTTGCCTGTCCCCTCTGTTGTCATTTAACAGAACTTTTTGGACTGCTGAAAGGGGTTGTGTTCTGAACGCTGGTTGGTGGAGACATTTAGACTATATTCTTGACCTACGTTGTCGCGTAATGCGTTTTATGACACGCCGCGTTAGCGCACCCGGAAGTGATCCGAGGCGCGGCGCGCAGCGCGTAACGTAAGCATAACAGGTCATGTGACTTGTTAATAAAACTTTTCATTGGTTCATTTTACTTTTGTTAATTTAATGATGAAAAGCTTGGTCATATGACCTAAAAATTACGCTTTTTATTATTTTCGAACAATATTTTTTTTTCAAACATATGTTATAATATTCCAGGCTAATGTACTTTCCCGGAAAATTTACAACTGTCTTGCAAGTAAAATATATTCCTTTTTCGAGAAAAAGGGCGTTTCTTCCTTCCATGACGGAGCCGTTGAGTAAAAGAGATTCGGCCTGCTGTCTTAGTCGCCGATACGCCTGATTATCAGATTCTTATCGATCACTTTATGTTGCAGACATGAAAAACACAACTGCCCTTGACCATTTATCTTTACTGCGTTCCTACATATTATACCTTTTATCCGTCATGTAATTGGACTGCTTTATTTCACTTGCCTTTTACTGATTCGAAAACAGTCACTAAAAGTAAAAACTTTACAAATGAAAATACTACTACCGTGTTTTGTTTTAAAAACCTTTATTGTAAAAATGTCAGTATACAAATACGGGCCTACAACCACGTGGGCCGGCCACGGAGCAAACTGAAATCGTATATGATGAGGAGACATTTACACTGTAGAAGAACGTAACGAGCGGGCCATTAGGTGACAAGAACAAAGGTGTCTAACAGTTGCGGAATCGGTGGACGTACATTTTGTAATTAAAATACGACAGGGCCACTTACAATAACATTTTCTAGATATACATTTGCGGGCAAAGAGTTACGAGTCCCATTTATACCGGCGCCATTTTGGGCGAGGCCGGGCAGGTCCAAGATATAGTCAAAATGTCTCCACCAACCATCGGCCAGAGCAGAACCCCTTTCGGCCCTTTATGCTACAAGATGGTGTCTTCCATTCAGAAAATATTGGTGGCAGCATTTTGAAAGGAAACAGAAACAGCCGTTCTCCTAGTGAGTTTCACATTGTTACATTTAGGAAGAATGTTGAAGAGTAGTATGTGGAAAATCTGAAGCCATTTTTCTACAAACTCTCAATCAGACTTGGATGGAAAAAAAAACCTGAAGAATGTACAAACTGAAAACCAATTTTTGTCTGTATAGCACCAACAGTAACGCTTGAGTCAGCTTTGTGTCAAGCCGCCATTTTCATTCAATCAATAGCGTCCCCCTGCACACATTCAGGGACCTGGTCGTGTCTTCAGATGAAACGCATTGTAGGAAAAGAAGCAGAAAGGAAAAGGAAAAAAGTTCCGCCGGACCTAGTGAAGCTGCAGCAGGTGCAAATAAGCTTCAGACAGTCCTACAAGCACTGCTCAGAAATCTCAACTGAGGCACTCAACATCCAGGACTTGCCATTCGGATCTTGGCGCCTTGTGCTGGTTCCGACCTATTCACACATCAGTCCACTACTGACATCACCTCATAAGCCAACGGGGCACCCCACGCCGACTTTCGGCGCAGCATTGTAGGATGGCCACACCAGTGCGGCAATTTGCTGGACACCACCTCGGTGCCATCCAGATCTCGGCGCGTTCATTCAATCAATAGCGTCCCCCTGCACACATTCAGGGACCTGGTCGTGTCTTCAGATGAAACGCATTGTAGGAAAAGAATATATATATATATATATATATATATATGCAAAGCAAAACTGCGTCCCAAGCGCGCACTCAGGCACAGCAATAACCACACCAACAAATCGGGTCTGCCAACAAGTAGGGTTTATTCACGCCATAAGCCCTACGTGACGCGTTTCGCACTCCGTGAGTGCTTGTTCACAGGGTGTGAACAAGCACTCACGGAGTGCGAAACGCGTCACGTAGGGCTTATGGCGTGAATAAACCCTACTTGTTGGCAGACCCGATTTGTTGGTGTGGTTATTGCTGTGCCTGAGTGCGCGCTTGGGACGCCGTTTTGCTTTGCATATTGACTACCGGATACCTCACCGGCAGCGCACCACCCCCACGAGACGATGGATGCCCCATTGAGGTAATCTTTGGACTAATATATATATATATATATATATATATATATATATATATATATATATATATATATATATATATATATATATATATATATATATATATATATAAATTAAATTATTAAACTATGTATTATTTTAAAAACTACTTTTTACACTACATTAAGTGCAACAGTAGGGAAAGTGTTGGATAGCGGAGGTGAATGAAATTACTATTCCCACTCCAGCGAGTGCAACAGTACGGAAAGTGTTGGGTAACAGAGTGGTAAAAATTACTAATCCCACTCCAGCGAGTGCAACAGTAGGGAAAGTGCTGGATTGCGGAGGGGAATAGTTTACTATTCCCACTCTAATTAATGCAACAGTAGGGAAAGTGTTGGATAGCGGAGGGGTAAAAATTACTATTTCTACTCCAATGCGTGCAACAATGTGAAAAGTGTTGGATAGCGGTGGAATGAAATTTCCTGTTCTCACTCCAGTCAGTGCAACAGTAAGGGAAGTGTTGGATTGCAGAGGGGTAACAATTACTATTTCCACTCCAATGAGTGCAAATGTAGGGAAAGTGTTAGATAGCGGGGGTATAAAATTTACTATTCCCACTACTGTGAGTGCAACAGTATGAAAAGTGTTGGATAGCAGAGTGATAACATTTACAATTCCCACTCCAATCAGTGCATCAATAGGGAAAGTGTTGGATTGCTGAGGGTGCATTTTACTATTCTCACTCCAGTAAGTTCAAAATTACAAACAAATATAGCAATGAACTAAAAATATATTATTTAAAGTAAATAAAAAATGTGTAAATATGTTAAAAATAAAAATAAAAATATATTTATTAATATTAATAATAATAAAACAGATTATTAAGGTTAAATACATATCACAAATACCTACATATATTATATTAAATGAAATAAAAAAAAATATTTTCAAACAAATACATACTTTTGTTTAAAATGTATTTAATAAAAAACACTTTAATTAGTACATAAATGTAATCTATTTATTTTCTTTTTTTTTAACACCACACAACTCACAAAGCACATTGAAAACAAAAAAAATGTATTCACATAAATACCACAATTAATTATCTTACTTTGATTTTGGTCAATGACCATAAAAGTGCAATAAAATATGTACAGGCACAGAAATAAAACCATAAATACATTGAAATTTAAAAAGTTATTAAACATTGGTTATCAAAGTTGAAAAAAGATGAAAAGCAATAGACCGTTATTTCTTATTAATAAAAACATTTCTTTTCCGCCACATGCCAAGTAAGAATCGGGAGGCAGCAAAAACAATGGGAGGGGCGGTATCGTAGGTTAAAACTCTGCAAGCTTGTACACAATGTCTGAAACCCAGGTTTTTGCTTAATGGAATAATCCAGCATTTCCGAATTTCGCTATATGCCGGACAGAAAAAGAAGATATGTACAATGTCTTCCCTACAGTATTTACGAGCAGGGCAGTTGGCCTCCATCGATTTTGCCCATCTGGATGTCAATGCCTCAATCGGTATAGAGCCGTGCCTCAGTTGGATGTATAGTTTTCTTGCAAGTGGAGGCTGCAGTCGGTCCAGAAACACCTCCGTCCTGGGTTCGGCTTTCAACAGCAGGAACTCAGTAGACAGCCTGCTCAGGGAAGTCGAACAATATAGCGTTTTGAGGTTATGCGATCTTACAGCCGCCACTAGTACAGACCTTTGCATCCTCATGCAGCTGTCCTCTGGTGTGTCCCATAGTTGGGGTAGACCAATTTGGTAGAGGAGAGCCTTTACATGTACCAACCAGGGTATATTCTTATTCGTTAGCTGCCCCCAAATTGTAATGAACTCTGCTCTAAAGGATACAAGCTCCGGCACAGACCAGAGCCTTCTCCAGTAGAGCAGGGGTCGTGCAGCTACCAGTTCATTAATGGGTTCCAAGCCCAGATCCAAGCGTAGTGGTACGAGGGGCGTGCTTTGGGGAAGGGCAACCAGATGTCGCATGAAGGCCTGTTCAACCTTCAGTAAGTTGCATACGTTTGTGTGTCCCCAAAGTTCTGCAGCGTACAAAGCTGCAGACCTGACCTGTGTTTCATATATCTCAAGGGCAGGGGTAACTGGTTTAAAAGTTGAGGCTCTGTGAAGTCTGCCTATGCCTCCCATAATCTGTGCAAGTCTCAGGGAAGATTTAGAAACCTGGTGGTCCCATGCAAAGTGCTCAGTCAACGTGACCCCTAGGTATATAAAAGTCTTGACTCGCTCTAGTGGAGTTTCATTCAGTGTGGGATTTGGGCGGGTGTGCCTCGGGGGATTGAAAATCATAAACTTGGTTTTCTCCAAGTTGACCTCCAATCCCTGCGAGGCACAGAAGGAGACAAACCCGTCCAGGACCCGCTGGATGCCCAATGATGTCCGCGACAACAACAAAGTGTCGTCCGCGAACATCAGAGCGGGCACCCTACCAGTGGCCAGGTGTGGATTTATTATCAATTAACCAAATATTAGTAATTAAATAACAAATTAAAACACATAACATGTATTTAACTTTCCACACTTGATACCTATAATCTCCACACCCCACACCTAAAATTAAACTGTAAAAAAAATTAATTACACAATTAAAAGACTTTTACAATTTAATAACTAATAGTATTTACCAACTAATTATAAAACAGGTAAATTAATTTACTCCCCACCCTTCACTCCTAAAACCCAAAACCCACACACAAAAAATAATAAAACAATTTTACTTATTATCAATTGATGAATTAATATTTAATTATTAATAACATACTTTCCAACCCTTTACCCTTAAAAACCCCTCAATCGGCAGCTAAAATGAATTACACAATTACCATAATTAATGTTCAATTATTTAATTAATATTAATTAACAACTAATGATAAATAATTACAAATAAATAAATTCCCACTCTTTATCCCTATAAACCTCACAACTATCACCTAAAATGTACCCCAAAAATGAAAAACAAAATTAATATCATAAAATCTCAATTAAAAAAATATTAATACATACATATATGCATTAATTAATTATAATACATTACTTCCCACCCTATTCCCCTAAACCCGCAGCCTGTTATAGAACTAAAAATCACAACATTGAATTAAAATACAATGAATAACTATTAAAAATGTAACACATATATTAAAAAACATAAACAATACTTATACAAAAAAATCACATACAATTAAAATATATACTAAAATACATAACACTAATTAGAAAATCGATATTTTAAACAACTATATCTTTGCAAACAATAGTAATGACTTCTATATTTTTAAAATCAGTGAGGCCGATTACGATGGCAGGCGGATCTCCACCTCTGTGCCTGTATGGCCTTCCGCTGGCGGGTGTTGTTTTGCCAACCACAGCCGCGATTCCCAACCGCCACATTACGATGGACCGACATAGCCCAATTTCCGTCTGCGGTGGTTTTTTCAGTTCCACCCTCGTTTGGTTCCGCGACGAGGGCGAACGTAGCCAATAGCGAGAGACCGCCCGGCAGAATGACGTGAAAACCGCCGGCCCAATCACAATGCCTCAAATAGGTCATTGGACCGAAACAGAGAAACCACTCATTGAAACACGGCGGAAGCAACACTGCGGAGCAAAACAGGAATCCGAGACTGCTCCACGCGGTCACTACCGCAATGGATCCTGCTCTACAGGCCCTACTGCTGCTGTTCCTGACCCGCCATCAACAAAGATGATGCCGCTGTGCACAACGCCACAGGTATGTCAATGACACACATCCGCATACAACATCAACACTCTACACCTGACCTGCAAATGCCTTCATGTTGACTCCAGACATTCTGGTGGCCACAGGACCATAACCACCAGTGTGATTGCAAGGCGCCGCAAGCTGTGAACACACTGCTACGCACCGGTATCATCCATCAGCAAAGTCAGCACCGCCATAGCCCCGTCACCTCACCGGAGACGTGAGGACGCAGGAAAACATCTGTACAACCTAGTAGGCATGGCCAGCACCACGCATGTGCAGTTTCAGTGAGGGGTAAGGATTGAATGGAACCTGGGCCCAAATTAAATTGTGTGCCCCCATTGGTAGCAGCTGTCATTACCTGATACAATCACAGCTAGTACCATCACAAGCTGCACTATATCCAAATATGTGCCCATCTGATAATCAGGGATAGTGATGTCTGTCAACGAGGTCATAGGTATAATGGGGCAAAACAACACCGGTATTGTCTTGCCATATAGGTGCCTCTGGTGTCAAACCCCCTCCCTGCTAGTGGCAAGGTGAGTATCAGGGACCAAACCCCACCAGCATCCTAGTGCCACACAGGTGCCCCTGGTGTCACCCCCCTCCCTGCTAGTGGCAAGGTGAGTTTCAGGGACCAAACCCCATCAGCATTCTAGTGCCATATAGGTGCACCTGGTGTCAAACCCCCTCTCTGCTAGTGGCAAGGTGAGTATCAGGGACCAAACCCCACCAGCATTCTAGTGCCATATAGGTGCCCCTGGTGTCAAACCCCCTCCCTGCTAGTGGCAAGGTGAGTATCAGGAACCGAACCCCACCAGCATTCTAGTGCCATACAGGTGCACCTGGTGTCAAACCCCCTCCATGCTAGTGGCAGTGTGAGTATCAGGGACCAAATCCCACGAGAATCCTAGTGCAGCACAGGTGCCCCTGGTGTCACCCCCCTGCTAGTGGCAATGTGAGTATCCGGGGCCAAACCCCACCAGCATTTTAGTGCCATATAGGTAATCAGGTGTAAAACACATGAGAGGCAGAGTCAACACTAGTTGGCCAAACACCCTCCAAGCCATGTGCTAAGAAAGTCAACATTGTGTGGATCACACACCCAGCAATATGTAATAGCACATAGTGACATTAAACCATCATTGTACATGAATGACAACAGATGTGCCTGATGTGGCAGCAATCATAGAGGATAGAATACACTGACAGCGCTGCATGACCAATAAGCAGTCTGGCAACAACAACCAAAACACCGTCACGCATATCTGACTGACCCAGCATGTGAATACACAACACAAGTCACCACAGCGCACAGATCACATCGCACACAGCCAGTGTCACTGTAGCTCTTCAAACACACATACAGCTCTGACCACAACCACAGCTGAACATCAAAGCAAAACAAAGATGCAAACAACATGACTAGAGGAATGTGCCGCCTAAACACATGCACTGCACATGTGAACCATGACTGCAAGCAGGTACATTACAATGACACCCAAATACATGTTAAACTGTCCTGAGTGGCACATAAGTCCACAACACAGAGCAGCTACTCTCAACAGCTACTCACACTATGAAGTGCTGGTGAGGGTCACACATTGTGAAGGCATGGGGTGGAACACATGTGACTGAAAAGGTGTATACAGCAGGAATGTACAGGTGATGATTGTACATTCAGAAACACATTAACCAGTAAATCACAATGTGTACCCATCATAACCACACATAGGGGATGCCATGATCACTCACAACAAACCCTGCATTTGTAACGAAAATCAAACAAGTGACTGCAAGACAGGTGAAAAAGTTACTAACATGTCAGCCTAGCTGAGTAGGACAGCACAAGTAGCTCCTGAGTACATGATACACATGACTCAACAACAATACACAACTCAGATTTTGCAGTCACACACTCTGCACACTCTCAACTGACAGCAAAAACAGGAATGTGTCCCCAAGGAGTGCAAGGACACACTGCCCAACATCAAACTCATCCATGTGCCAACAATTAAAGGCACATGTCAGACAAAAATAAAAAACAGGCAATGCGTACCAGGATCATACACGTGTGTATTTTGCATGTCAAGTGCCACATACACCTCAACAACACTGACAAGGACAGGCCCACACAATGTCTGACAACTCAAGTGCACACATACAAAGACCCCTATGTGAGTATGCAGACAGGCCTACACAAGATTACAACACACACTACTATTCACACATCCAAACACATCACACAGATATCACCAACCATGGACACCCCGCAAGTTAGACTTTGTGTACAATACACCTCCGTTGTGGCATAGCCTCCTAACATTACATGTGTACATTTGAATGACTCTCAAGGTAAAATGATGACTGTAAGAGTATATCGACACAAACAAGCATCATTGCACTCCCAAGCCACATAGTTGATCATAACAAAAGTGAGTGTTACGTCAGTCAAACAATTTCAAACGTAATCAATGAAATAGCAATGTGGAAATGCCATGCAGAGCATGTTGCACATTAACCCATACATACCAATACAACTATTTAATTCAGCAAGTGCACCAATGAAGTATACAACAGGAGTAACAGTCTTTACTGCAAAATAACATGATAGGCATCACATTGCCAACAAAGGAAATTACATTGTCCAGTCCATAGTTCAAACAATGCACATGTGTGCATGTGAATGTA
This sequence comes from Lissotriton vulgaris, assembly GCF_964263255.1. Classification (NCBI taxonomy): domain Eukaryota; kingdom Metazoa; phylum Chordata; class Amphibia; order Caudata; family Salamandridae; genus Lissotriton; species Lissotriton vulgaris. Next base: position 645,356,307 of record NC_141685.1, on the reverse strand, counting down.
CACAGTGAATGTGCAAAACAGTACACTGACATGTGAATCCAAATGCTACGGTGATACCAGAGCTACGTCCAGGCAAAGCTGTTGGAGAGATGGTAATGGGTGAAGCTTTTTGCCTCCGACTTGCCTGTCTTTTGGACTGTGAGGTGGCTGAGTGTCACGCCCAGTGGTAGGACTGGACCTAGGATAGAGAGGACCAGCAGAGGCAGAGGCAGTAGTGGCTGTGCCATGCGGAGAGCTGAATGGACCGGGTGGCATGGTGGCACGTGGAGGCATGCATAAGCTGCCGTGAGACAGAGTGGGTGAGGGAGAATGTGGAGGGCTGACTCTACACTTCTTGGGGATAAGATATTTCAGAATTGTCTTGGGCTGATTGGGAAGCGGTGCGGGCACAACAGATTCACTCTCCAACAAAGGTGTCACAGGTGCAGGCGTCTCTCCCTGTGGGGATGTGATGGATTTGGACTTAGCCTTGGTGTTGGCCTGACTTTTGCTCCCCATCTCCTGTAGTCCTGGTGCACCCAGCACATTGCTCTCCCGAATATGCTTCACCAGGGTGTGGGTGGGAGTAGAGGTTTGTGGTGAAGATGTCTTAGGGAGCTGTTGTTGCTTCACCTTTACAGGCACCAGCACCACAGCAGGCATGGCAACTGTTTTTGTCTCCTTTACAGCAGTTATGTGGATGGGAGGCTCCTGTGGTGTGTGTGATCTCTTTGAACGTGAGCTAGAGGCTTGCTTCCTTGCCTGATGCCCCAGAGTTTCATCTGAAGGGCTTGTTTATTTGTCTCCCTGTCTGCCTGTGTCAAGTTTAGGGGCTGATGTTTGTGGCTGGCAAGCTTGGGGAGCTGATGTCGTGGGCTGAGTCTCACCAACTTGGGCCCTGAGGGCTCTGTTGTGAGTTCACTCTCCACAGGTTTTGGCACTGGCAGTGTGCTTGTTGAAGGAATAGGAGCTGGACTTTGAGTCCGTGAAAGCTGAATGGCAGCAGTCACGGTCGAGGACAACTCCTGAAGAGTCCTGTGTAGCCCACCCACGTCCGAATGAATGCCCTCCATGAATGCCAGAACCTGTCCCAACTTCTTGTCCTGAATCTGGTAAGTATTTAGGAGAGCTGTCTGCCCCACACACAGCTGCTGCAAGAGGTCTACCGCCTCAACACTGAGGGCAGCAGGGGACACTGGGGCAGGGGCAGTGGTGCCTGGAGTGAATGTGACTCTACCCTTAACAGCCATGCGTGCATGAATGCACTAGTGGTAGTAGGCGGGATGGTGGGCACTGGCCGATGTGTGGTGGATGAAGATTCTGCATTGTCACTCCCTGTGGCTACCATTGCTGCGAACTCCCCACTGGAGTCATCGGATGTTGATGTCGGGCTTTCTGCATGCAATTCCTCAAGGACACTCCTGTCCCCCTCTGAGGAGCTGGACACCTCCATGTCAGTGAGCTCATGTTTATCATGTGTGCTTGATGCTTCAGCACTGGTGTCTGTCTCATTGTCTTCTGTTCACTCAGTAAATTCTGCAATGGACGGATAGGTTTAGTACAGTGCAAGAGACACAAAGAATGTATGCAAGCACAGCACCAAACTTCATAATAACAACCCCATGTTGCACAACACCCTGTGCAGTGTGCGGTTGCAACAATATTGCTAAACACAGAGGCTGATGTAAACATGCATTGTCGACAGCAAGGTCCCATGTGACGTACACACAGGTAAATATCCGGTCCATGTTTCTTTGAAACCCAACATGAACCTCACTGTAAGCAGACCCACATGCCTGTATGTGATACAGGCATACATCGCAGCATGTTGCCCCTGTCACATATGCAGTCACTGCAAGGAGACAACACAAATACTAGAAATTGCATCTTACATTGTACCTGAGGTCATGATGTATATCAAATAGTGCAAGTTATCACAAAAACATTTGGACGTTGTTGTCAGATGTGTAGGTTACACCATTTCAAAGTCCTGCAAGGTCCACATCTCATCACACAAACTCAAGTGCCATTGTATGAAAAACATGAGAATTCACATCCATGGAAGATTTATGACACCTGCAGTCCACTCATAGGCCACTCAGAAGAAATCACATTGGAATTGACACATCAACAAGGATAGAAGTGGCTCATGGATGCTATTCATGCAGTCAGTCATTCACACACAAAGTCGGACTTCTCAGAATACTCACCACAAATAACCTGCTGATGGTCCCTAAAACGTCCATACAGTTACGGCTGTGTCACAGACAAGATGCAGGACATTAGTGGAATCAGGGTCCGCCGCGCCAGCCTACCAGTTCGAGGTGCCAGCCCCAACGTCATCTCTGCCATGGTCTTGTTGAGACGGGAGATGTTGTCCCACCTCTTATGGCAGTGGGTGTGCCATCTGTTGGATAAACCTAAAGCCTGCACCTTCCGTGCAGTGTCCTTTCATGTGGCCTTACGTTGGTTGACCTTCAACTGCAGGCATGGGAGACAAGAAAAGGAAGTATCAGAGACCCTGTGTAAATTCACACCGTGTGTCAGTACAAGAGAAAGGAAATGCATGCCACACAAAGAGCTACATCCTCTTCACAGGCCATACAGCATGACACATTGTACATTTGCATAACGTCACTACATAGATATGTACGTATGATGCAGGACATAGTACATGGCCATCACCTTCACAGGCACAATGGCAGCACCGAAAGCTATGTGCAGAAGGCACTCATCTGTGATGCAGTATGTTAGTGAGCAAGACATGTAACACAGTGCAAATGATGTGTTGTACCAGAGTCACTGTGTCAACTACTCCCCCCCAAATGCCCTCAGCCTGGTGATGCCTCACTGCATCTTTTAGGACGCATTTTTGGACATATTCAGAGTCATCATGCCCTTGTCGCAATGTCAAGACCTGATTTGTGCAATACTCAGTTCTATGATGGCTCATTGAGTAATAGGTGTGCGAAGTTGGAACTTAAAAAACTGGGTTCCAGTCATGCATGGGACTGTTGTGCATGCTGCTCACCTCAACATCATGCACTATAGCATTTCACAACACACATCATTCATTGGCCTATGACAATATACATGAGAACATTCATAAGTGAGTTTGTGGCGAGTGAGTGGGCAATAACATCACATGGCACAGTCAGAGTTAGACCTGACTTGTACTGTACCAAAACAACATTTGATCCGTGTACCTGTTTAAAAAATGCAAGACACTCCCTACCCTCAGCCCTGTCAGGTATGTTGCGTCATGAGGCTACAGACATCATTTACATGACATTACCATGCATGGCAGTGTGACACATGTTTACATTCGCTAGACTCATACCAGCATGTTCATTAAGGTAGTGCAGGAATGGCAGGAGAGGTGTATTAATTCCCTCCTCAGCACATATATCCTAATGCAATTCCCTCGGCCATGTATGGAGCATGCTATGGTAACTATATGGATGCCTGCACAAAGACGTGCACTCACAGGCACATACTAGTGCACAGAAACATCAAGGTAACATTCTGAGCACTATCACACTTGCATTCAGTAACACTTACTAGTACATCTGGCGCACCAAAAAGCCTCCCATACTGTCCAAGGATCTCATCCACCAGAAGCTCAAGCTCCTCTGTGGTGAAGGGACTGGCCCTGACTTTCTCCGTCCTCACCATCACTGTGTCCAGGATTCAGGGAATCAAGCAGTTGGTGTGGAGTAATGGCAGTCAGCAGTGTCTGATGGCATGTGAGATCAGTTGGTCTCCCCCAGATTTTTATAGGCACCTGAGGTTGTATCAGTGATAGTCAGCTGCTGTAGTTGGGCTGCCTGGCTGGCATCTTTCAAGTGTGTCCAATGAGCTGACCAGCGGATGCGGAACACGCCTACCTCACATATGGACACTATATGCACTAGCATTGTGACTCTGCGACTTTTCTACTTGGAAAATATGCCACCACAGTGTCTTCCTGCAGTTGTTTTGCACTATGAATGCTAGTGTGACATACAACTCACTGATGCCTACACATGCCATGTGTGTGGCCAATGTAACATGCATTGACATGCACTTACTCCTGTCACCTATGATATGTGTGTGCATGTACATCTCTTGCTTGTGTCATGTACTCCAATGTTTATAATTAAATCACTATGTGAGAGGGGTAACCAGTCCACACACACACATGATTGCATGGACAAAGACTGCTGTTATTTTTATGTGCACATATCTGAATGAGCTAGTACATGTGATCAGCTTATGCACTCTGTGCACATTGTGGTGAACACTAGTGGTCTGTGCAACTTGGGCAGCAAGATGTGGCAGGCAATGCAGCTACTTGTCAGTGAGCAGTGTAGCTGTATCATACATCTGCTGAGTCACCTACTCCTAGGGCTGCGTACACAAGATGCATTGGTGTGCCATTAACAACATCTAAATATGTTTTTAAGGTAGTCAGTATGTGCAACATGACCAGATGTAATCCCACATGTGTTCAATGTGTACCTGCATATGAGTTGTGGATTCATCATTGGTTGTAGTCCCTTAATTGTTTGTTCTGCATAAGTCTATATGTGATGTGTTTGACAAATCTCATAGCGGAATCTGAATTACATTAGCCCTCCTCCATTTCATTTAGGCAATGACCAAATGTGCACCGTCCTTTCACAGTCCTGGCAGATATGGAGGATGTGGTCATCATCAGGAAGTTCCGGCTTGACGGCGCTACACTGAAAGAGCTGTGTGCTCAGTTGGAGCCCCACCTGACACCTCAGCAGACATTTCTAACTGCCCTGTCCCCAACAGTGAACCTCATGGCAGCCCTGCATTGTTTTTGCTAAGGGCTCTTTCCAATACACAGTTGCCAGTGGTGGTGGTATGTTGCAAGGCACATTCAGCATGGTGCTGTGGGAGGTTGTGTCCACAATGATGCTGTACAAGAACCAATACATACGATTCCCAAGTACACCAGAATTTCCCACTGTGAAGGCTGTTTTTTATGCCCTTGGCGCATTCTTCATGTAGTGGGGTCCATTGACTGCACACACATTGGCCTTGTACCACCACAAGCACATGAGCAGGTGTATAGAAACAGGAAGCACTACCATTCCATAAATGTGCAGGTGGTATGCCAAGCTGATTTGATCATCAGCCATTTGTGTGCAAGATTTGCTGGCTCAGCTCATGACTGCTACATCCTGCAGAACAGCGTAGTACCACGGTTGATGGCAAATCTACATCCAGAGAGTGCATGGCTTGTAGGTGAATACACTGAGTCAAGTAGTGTGCTGTGTGTGACATGTTGTTCTCTTCAACTGTTTGTATCACAAACTTACTGTGAATGCCACACCTAGGTGACTCAGCGTATCCCAACCGGCCTTGGCTGCTGAGCCGACTAAAGAATCCAGGTACCCCAGGTGAACTCAACTACAATGAGGCACATGGTAGGACATGCCGTGTGATTGAGCTCACCTTCTGCCTGCTCATTGCTAACTACATCCCTTGAAAGTAAGTGACTTCAGAGGACAGGGACATCATGTGTTGGCTTGGATATTATTGTTAAGGCATTGATGTTCTTGACTGCTGGCTGTTGTTGTGTGTGGTATGATGGCTGATGTGTGTGGCACAAGGTATGTGTCTCCAGGTAATTCATGTGTCTGTTGAAGTAATTGTGCATTGTTATGTGTGCTTGTTTAAGTACCTTGATGACTATTGATGTGTTGCAGCTGCAATAGCATAACATGAGAAGTAAATGTCATTCTCTTGTGTCTTTACAGGTTCATTTACACTGTCAAGGCCTCTTCACATTCACTGCTGGTGTTACAGTGAACACTGAATTGTCATTGTACCTGCGTAAATAAACATGGCACTGACACAGACATAGGTATGTGATGGGTGTTTATTTAAACAGAGGATTTGTGCAAGTGAAGTGAATATGTACATGATTGTGAGGAGTGAATACATTTTTTTTCAGTCATGGTAGATGAGATGAATGGAGTAGTCTGCACAAATCAGGAGTCACACAGTCCAACAGACTCAGGCCATCAACTTGGCAACGTGGGCTGACAGAGTCTACAGAGCTAATGCAAGGTACCATCATGGCTGGCTCCGTGAGTGGCGTTGGTATGGTGGCCTGCCACCAGATCCTCCCCTGTGTTTTCTCGGCCTGCCCCTGGTGCGTTTGGCAGGGGGTGCACCTGCTGCAGGGTCAGTGGTGTCTGAGGACTCCCTCTCCTACAGCACACCCCTCTCTGTGGCTATTGCTGATTCATTGTGCTGCATGGCAGGCGTGCCACTAGAGGGGTGTTGAGCTGCATTTGGGTCTGGAAGCCTGTCTCTCAGCAAACCCACTAGCTGACCAACAAGTTCGACAAGTTGGCCCATCGGTGTGTCCATGGACTGCTGCAGCAGGTGGGTCTCATGCATGTCCTCAGCAAGCTGGCACATTACTCCCTGATTCTCCTGATAGGAACCAATGACTCTTTCAATGGTGGCCAGGGATTCAGGGTTATTGTCCTCCTGTGTCCCTGCCCCAGTTCTCCTCCCCCCTACCCTCCTGCCATGTACCTGTGGCATTGTCCCCCGATGCACTGGCACACTCTCCCTGCCATACTATGATTGTGTGGTGGTGTTAGTAACCACCATGGCAGGGCGATTGTTGCAGGCAGCTGTGGTGATGGTGTTGTTGGAGGCCACACAGGATGTAGTGGCAGGGGCCAGCCCAGTTGCTGTTGCCGTGGCTGGGGAGAGGATGTTGGTGGATGCCACACAGGTTGTAGTGGCAGGGGCTAGCCCAGTTGTTGCCGTGGTGGTGGTGGTGATGGTGAGCGCTTGGGCCATGTTATTCCCTGGCACACCAGGAGAATACAGGTCAGAGAATGTGAGGGAATCTGCATTAGAGAGCTCATGTTCTGGTGGTGGGGACTGGCTCTGCATACTGTGCAGTTTGTTGTTGTTCTCCTGTTGGACAGAGGTCACATGGTAATTGAGATGCTCACAACAAGCTTGATGTTACACTAATATTTGTGACATTAGATGCAACATACACTTTACAATGAAATGGCTTTGCATGTCTGCAAAAAGACTGTGCACCATGACATGATGTTGAGGTACATACCTTAGTAGTCCATGGAGTGTGTTGTAAATTGGAACTTGGAAGCAGTGTACACATAGTGTGACAACACAGACATGTCATCATCTACATAATTTACATTGCTGTTGTGGGCATGTGGCAACATGCATTTGGGAAAGCATAGCGTGGTGCATGTAGTTACAACCTACCTGTTAGTTTTAGGATAGCAATGAGAAAGCTTACCCATGTTTGGGGGTGTGGGAAGTGCTCTATCCTGCTCAGCAGTTGGACAGGGGTTTCTGGTGGGAGTTGTAGTGCAGGCTTCCCACCCCCAAACAGACCTCCATGGGAAGATGGCTACCTACCTGTTAGGTGAAGTGACCATCAATGAGTATCTTTCCCTAAAATCACAGATAGGAACAGTGGTCTCCTCAGGTTTTTTCCAATTAAGAAAAATAAAAAAAATCGCACACCTCCTTACTCATTCAGCTTTGATCCAAGTAGTCACTGCCCTAGTCCTCTCCCATATTGACTTTTCCAACAGCCTATATCTGGGCTTGCCTGCAGGTCAACTTAGAAGATTGCAATATCTTCAGAATCAAGCTGCCAGGCTGATCTGTAAGGTACCCAAATGGGAATCTATCAAAACAGGACTTGAGAAACTACACTGGCTACCTGTGGCCCAGAGAGCGGCTTTTAAAGCAGGGTGCATTATTTTCAAGGCCTTACAAGGCAAGGGCCCGCTGTTTATAAGGCAGCTGATAGGGAGATACACCCCCTCGCGTAGTTTGCGATCAGCCCATAAAGATTTACTGGAGGTACCCCGGTTTAGGAGAAAGCGACAGGGAGGCAGTTGTTTCCACTTCTTGGCAGCCTCCTTGTGGAATTCTTTGCCTCTGACTCTTAGATAGAGTAGGGACCTCCTTACTTTCCGACGGGCCTACAAAACCCTGCTTTTCACACAGGCATACCTTGAGTAATGATTGTTATTGGTATTTTCCTTGTTGTGTTATTAATCTCTTTCCCAAGAAGCCCATGGGCGTATGCGTGCTTTATAAATTTTAATTAACATAACATAACATAACATAACATAACATAACATGAAGGTGAACAATGCAATGGCTGCCACATGCTTCTGGGGGAGTGCTACATCCTGCTCAGCTGTGGGACATGTGCCACCATTTAAATATTGCTAGGTACATTTGTGCTGAATGAGAGGGAGTTGATGTGAGATCTGTGAGCCCTGTTTGGGGGTAGTGTTTTCGACATGAGGACATTTGGGACTAGGAACTGTTGCTTTATAGTTGTGCAAGATACTACATTGCAGTGTTATGGCAGGGTTGTGTTGGTACTTACCAGACTTCACTCCCCCCTCATTTCCAGTACAACTCTCTGGGTGCAGTATACCCAGCACCGTCTCCTCTCATGGGTTAAATGTTCTTGGTGGGATGGGAAGTCCACTGCCAGTACGGTAGGCGAGCTCAGGGTTCTTGCTGTTCTTCTCCTTGACCTTGCTCTTGAGATCAGTCCAACTCTTCCTGATCTCCTTCCTGTTGCATGGAACTTTCCTTACAGCATTGACTCTGTCCACTATCCTTTGCCACATTTGATTTTGCCTGGCTGCTGGGGTCTGTTGTACCTTGCTTCCTAGGATGTATGGCTCTACTCTTATGATCTCATCCACCATGACTGACAGCTTACCATCAGTAAATTATGGCATTTTCTGTGCCATGGAGTGTGATGTGCTGAGTGGTTAGGAGTGCAGTTGTGGGTGGGAATGATGATGATGTGTGTGGTGTGGGTGTGGGTGTGTTTGTGATGGGGTCCTGTGTGCTGGTTTGCCTTTCATTTGTGGATTAAGGTGGGGCCCTTCACTTCTGGAGTTTTGCTGGGAATTGTGGTAATGCAGGGGCTTGTTTTATGCTCAGCTATGTGTGTGTGTCCAAAGGGAGTATTCATGTCAGGTGTGATGTAAGTGTTGAGCTGGGATTTGTAGTTTATGTGTTCCAGGGACATCTGTCAATGGGATGGGGTAGTTGTTTTTATTGGCTGAGCCAGATGCACAGCCACATTTGTTGTTTTTTTGCTGTAGTTGCCTTCGACCGCCATTACTATTTCCGCTCTACCGCCGTAGTCGGACCGCGCTAATCCAGTCTCCGGGACTCCCATTCATAATTGTTGACAATCACGGCAGTTGTTAACAAGCGGTCGTACCGTAGGCACCGCAGTGCCATCATAATTGCACTTGCGGAGATTCCGCTGGTGTATCGCTGGTTTGTGAGCTTGTCGCGGCGATAAGTACCACCGTGGACCGTAGTTTGGCTTTTCCACATGTGCACTGCAGTGTTACATGGATATTGATCGTGGTGGGTTCATTTTTCCTGCAGTGCATCGTGATGGGACCAGCATTGCCGCCGAGAGCCATACGAGCGGTCTTGTCCCATTACCATGGCAGTACGGATGACGTTCCGCCCGCCATCGTAATCGGCCTCAGTATTTCTTACCTTAAAGTCAATATTCCCGCCCAGAGTATTCTATCACTCTGTACTAGGGTGAATGTATGACATTGTTCTGCATTCTGTCCATCAATTGTTCTTTTTGCATTTGGCACCCCCAAGTGGGACGGGTATGCCCAGACGTGGGTCCCGTGATCTCCATGCCACTGCAGTCAAGCTATCCTGGCTGATGAGGGCTAAATGCCCGATACCAGTCCTAGGATGGTTGTTTCCAGTCAAGGGAGGACCTGGCCTGGTAGTTCGGGCGGGACTGTTCCCATTGGGCACAGTGTCAAGACTGATTTGCATATGGCTGGGTCCAAACTGGAATGGCATAGTGAGCAAAAAAACAATGGATTTAGGCCCAGATCTTTGTACTCGGGTGAGTGTATGACATTGTTCTGCATTCTGTCCATCAATTTTTCTGCTTGCATTTGTCCCCTCGAGTGGGACGGGTATGCCCAGGCGTGGGGCCAATGCTCTCCATGCCACTGGAGTCTAGCTATCCTGGCTGATGAGGGCTGAAATATTAAAAGTGGTCCTAGCATGATTGTTTCCAGTTCAGGGAGGACCTGACCTGGCTGCTCAGACTGGTCTGTTCCCATTGGGCACAGAGTCAAGACTGATTTGCATATGGGTGGGTCCAAACTGGAATGGCATGGTGAGCAAAAAAACAATGGATTTAGGCCCAGATCTCTGCACTGGGGTGAATGTATAACATTGTTTTGCATTCTGTCCATCAATTGTTCTTTTTGAATTTGTCACCCTGAGTGGGATGGCTATGCCCAGTCGTGGGTTCCTGTGTTCTCCATGCCACTGGAGTCAAAAGCAGTCCTGGCTGATGAGGGCTGAAAGCCTGAAATCAGTCCTAGGATGCTTGTTTCCAGTCCAGAGAGGACCTGGCCTGGCAGTTTGGGCTGGACTGTTCCCACTGGGGACAGGGTCAAGACAGATTTGCATATGGATGGGTTCAAACTGGAATGGCATGGTGAGCAAAAAAACTATGGATTTAGGCCCAGATCTCTGTGCTGGGGTGAATGCATGACATTGTTCTGTATTCTCTCCTGCAATGGTTCTTTTTGCAGTTGATATTTCTGTGTCACGATATTTAAAACTGTTAGTGTAAGTTGAGATTTCAAACTCAATATTTTGACTGAATACCATGTACAACCGCATTCCTGTAATTCTCATGTTTTCTATTGCCTGATCATTCGTCTCCAACCAGTAACTATGATGCTGGTTCATATTTTTAGAGAGAGCCACATCCTATTTCTTTTCTACTTCTGCCAACCTGTCATGTATCATAGCAACTTTTATGTAATCTCATTATACAAGTAGGTTAACTCATTTCTCTGATACTGATCTAGGTAATCAAACTCCAGCTAACCATGAATCCATTCTGCCATTTCTATTTTTAATTTAGGAACATTTAATGGTTTCTCTTTTCTTGTGTCTAACTCCTTTGGATGTTCTGTTGCTTCTACCGTTCTCTCTCTTGTAAGTTCTTCAAGCCATGCTGGTAAACCTCCATCTTTATCGTTAGTCAAGCTAACGGAGTCGTGAAAACTAGGGTTGCTCCTCCATCTACTAGAGCCTGCAAATGTTGTGTGCGTCTCCAGTAAACTAGCTGTATATTTTGGGTTGCCAGTACATTTCCAACAACTGGTACCTTTAAGACTTTGTGTCTTCTCTCTGTCCGAGGTGGTGCAGTAGGAACCCCTTGTGATGTAACTATATCAGTATGGATGGGAACCACAGTTTTTGGTCATCTTAATACTGGTCAAGCATTCATTAGGAAGTGGATATGAAATCACTGGGTCAGTAGTTACAGTCAAACCAGCACTTGCACTTATCTCTCTTGCGTCAGTATATTTTACGTGGTGGTGATCGGGAAGACAGCATTTGTTCTAATATGTCATCTCCTGAATCAGTATCTGAGTCATCCCTTTCTTGCTTAGCCACATTATTCTTACCCTTTCTCATACTTTCTGATGTAAGTACCAAATATAATGAGGTTCTTAGACTAATTGCCTTCCCCATCTATGCTGTTCTTCATCACAAAGGGTATTTGCATAATTTTTCATTGCTCTCCCTGCCCTTCTGTGATTTTTATTTTTCCCTTTTTACCTTACAACGTTTTCCCAAGCATTAAAAGCCTCATATTGCATTGATCACGGTGGTGGCTTCACTCCATACAATTTTCCCAATAAATGATCTAGGATTCTGGTGTTAAATGACCCATATCTTGGACATCGTAAAGCACACTCATTTCCCATAACTCTGTCCCATTGTTTAGCCATCAATATTAATTTAATCCATGTTCAGTAGTCATAATATATGCCGGAGTACCCAACCTCAGGAGGTGCCTCCTTACCTTTTCCTATGTGAATAGTGACATCACCCTGTACAAAGTACTTACAACCCCTAAAACATTTCAAATTGGCAGTCGAATTTTCCAAATTTTCATGTAAACTCTTATGTTTTGATTCTGTTTCATATACTTAAAATGTAATTTACCAATTAAATGACAGCTTCAGTTTCACATGATTCTTTACCAAATCCAAAGGAAGAACTCAAATCAACTGTGTTCAGTCACAATGCGGCACAACAATCTATTAACAAATGACAGCGCAAAAGTACACCAACTGTCCAATCCCAGCATGAAACACTATGATGTATGCCTCACGACTGACAGCAGCTCACCCTCCTTTATAATTTTCTTCACTTTCACACATACTTTCAAATGACCTCTTGTTTGCTCTACCAAGGAAAAATTAAGAATCTCAATCACTCAAGAATATTCTATACTCGCGAGTGACTTCTCAACCAGTGGAAATTCACACACATCAATGCTGCTACATCCGTTAGTGCAATAAGGCTCCACTAACATTAACAGAGGCTAATCAAACACAACATCTCGTCCCAAACGTTATCAATGGTAGTGATGGTTCCTCACACTCCATACAAACTTCTCCAGCAAACAAGTTTATAACATTTGGTATTATCCTGGGATCTTTTGACTTAAATGAACCTGAAATAACATCTCTGCTTCAACGACTCTTCAACATTCCTCATGTCTCTCTCATACATTCTGACAGGAAAAAAACATACTACAACAACACTCACAACTGCGATATATTCACCACAGTAATACTCACACCTTCAAAACCGACACTGCTTCACCACATCGTCTGAATTTCGACACTGCTGGAATAGGTGATTACGATTAGTGTAGCTTGGGTACTATGTTTAATGCTCCATTCAGAGTGTTAACCATAACTCTGCTACCAGAAACTGCAGGAACCTTAGGATAAGCCAAGTATCATTTTACGATTAACCACCCAACTTACAGAATTCGTCCTTGGAAAAACCAGATGGCTCTTGAAAAGGTCAATGGATCTTTTGCCACCATTTTTTAATTGGAGCTAGAACAAAAAAACTATGCATATACTATCGATAGTTAGAATTTAAAATCTTCAGGCAATGATGAGAGGTTGTAAAGTTTCAATACCTTTATTAATCTTACAGAATTAGTATTTTTTGTCACATTTATTCAAATTAGTTGGTTTACAGAAATATAAGTAAAAGATTCATTAGTGACAACAAAACTCAATACACAGTGTTCTATAAGGAGTACTTTTTCATAAAAGAGTAAGAGTGAGAATAAAGGGAGAATTTCCCATGAAGAGTAATTCTGGAAACTCAGTTCTCGACATCTGCAGTAGCAACCATCAATGATAGAATAATCTCTGCAGTACCAATGATCAGGAAAAGGTCATTAGATAAAAATGAATATCACCGTTAGTAGTAGCTGTTGGTAACAGAGAAACAGATCAAATCTCCAGGATAAGATCTGCAAACCAGGTGAAAGATCTGGATCTCTCGCATTGGGAACCTCACACAGTCTCTCCTCCTCAACTAGCCAGGAACACACATTATAATAAATCACATAATGTAATGAATTTGGTGTTAGCTTCTAAAGCCAATGGAAACCTCTCATCCAATGGTGTTGTAAACATCCGACGTCTCTTCGCCCGATTCCCAATTTAAACATTTATCCCGCAATAGTGTTAAACGTGGTTTCAGGATTTTGTTACATGGGGTATAATTCTCATGAGAATCTTCTTACTTAAGCTAAAAGATGCACTATGAGTTTCAATTTGAAGACAAAGCTTGTCAGAGATGCGGAGGCAAACTAGAAATAATATTCTAATGAGGCATGCATAACATGTCTAAATCATTATTTATTATACCAATCACAGCAAGTCTCATTGTACTAGGGTAAATAACCTAACATGGGGTGAGGGAACTGAATGAAGCACAAATCTGAAGTCAGCTCATTCTAAGGAAATTGCTGGTGCTAGGTAAAATATTCTAATAAACGTCTATTAAGTTGTGGGCTGAAGTTTAGAGAAAAAGGCTTCGAGGCCTAACTAAAAGTGAGCATTTAAGAATGATAGCTTAGTTCAAAATGTTTTTGATTATACTATTTCATAAACATTTTGTAAGTACACTTTTCTCTATATATGAAGGATTAATATATCTATTTACACTATTAATGAGTATTCTTTCACATTGTGAAATGGGCACATTTTTTCTGCATGTTATTTTCTGTGTGAAAACATTTAAGTAGCAGTTTAAGCGCATTTCTAAAGTCCAATCCTAACATGGGCTGCAAGTCGAATTTTATTTTCGAACCAATTTCCTCCACAAATACGAATGAATCTAATGCAGTGGTGTGCTATTGTGGTGATACAGTACACAGATTGCATTAATGACTGAAGTGAAACGTCTTCCAACTCTAAATCCACTCTTCAGTGGTAAGTGTATCCTGGCAATATTGCAATCACAGCAGTGTCATTAGTAAATAAACTCTAAAGTCCATTCTATAATTTTCAAAATGGTCAGCAGTGTTCTTCCTCCACTTGGAATCACTGTCCAACTGGATATGACATCTTAGTATGACCTGGGTAACTTTTGAAAGTCATTCACATTTGATGCAACACTTATTCTTCGAATTGAGGACAGGTTCAAGGGATGTCAGTCACAGAGAGGAAGGAAAGGTATAGGCCCTGATTTACTAAGGCTTATCCAGCACTGCATGGCATAGCATTGCATGAGAATGAGTTGTGCTGTGTTGTGTTGCTTTTTTGCTTCACAGTTGCACTCTACTTACTATACGGTGCACTGTATAGTAAAAGAGTGAAAGAGCTTACAGGCACATGCATCAAGCGATTTAGGAATCGCAAACGGTGCGAATCTCAAAATTCGGCCGTTTGCGATTCCCAAATCACTATTTGGGATGCATGAACCAAAAAGTGAAGAAATCGCTATTTTTGCGATTTTTTAAAGTGCGATTGCTTTTAAGGAATCGCAATTTTGCGATTCCTTAAAAGCAATGCATGAAACTGAACAAAATTGCGATTTCGAAATTAGAGAGAAAAAATTACCATGAGGTTGGACCTCATGGTAATTTTGCGAAATGTTAGAAAAATGCAATTTTTTGCATTTTTTTAATTTTCATGTTGTGCACACACATGCCCTTAGGGCATGTGTGTACATAACATATGTGCATTGTTTGATTTCAGGGGTGCAACAGGGTGTCCTTTGGACACCCCTGCACCCATGAAATCGCAATCTCAATTTGCGATTAGCTAATTGCGAATCGCAAATTGAGATTGTCTTCCCATTCATTCCTATGGGCCTCTAGGCCCATAGGAATGAATGGGAAGGGATTTCTTAATTGCGATTCGCAAAATGCTAATCACAATTAAGGAATTCTAAGAAATCGCAATTTATTTAGCGATTTCTTAATGTATAGGCATTTGCAATTCCTTAATTGCGATTCCTTAAAAATCGCAGTTAAGGAATCGCAAATGCCGAGTTTGATGCATGTACCTGTTAGTTACTCTGATCCATAATTATTATTGTCCTTTCATGTGTGCAGCCTGATCCACCAGGACAGCAGAATTTTGATACACTTCAGTTAAAATTAGCAAATGAAGTTTAAGTTCATAGTATTAAGGGTGGTGAGTCTGAAATCTCCTTGAATAGTTCATGATATCAGTTCAGGTTTCAGATGGTTCTCCCTCTTTGATAGAGTGACATTGTTTGACAAACAAGCAACTTGAGGTTGTTGCCTCAGCAGTTAGCACCATAACTTAAGGACAGTTTGTAATGTAAAATGCAGGCGAAAGTCTTAAGCTATCACAAAAAAAGGATTCTTCGGTAGTGCAAGTAAAACATTTTTACAGAGCTGGAATTTCTTTTTTTTCAAATCTTTTTGTAACTGGAAAGGTTTCTTAGGAGTATATTCAGTTCAATAAAGAGCAAGACAAATTCAATTGACTCGCTGCATGCTGCATGTTCCTCATATTGTCCTCTGAGCTGCAGAGACAATGAAAATAGTTTTCAGCAGTACAGTGGCTGCCTAGGTTACTGAATGTCACCACAAGGTCTGCAGAGACTCGGAGGAGTCAAACCGTACAATTTTACAAACCAACCTGCTTTATTTCAATCCGGCAGTGTGCTCGGTAGTATCTTCTCTTGCAGTTCCCGAGCTTCTGGAACTTTTAAAGTGAAAGCGGAATGAGCCTAAATTGTCCTTACTCCGTATTTTTCTTCAAATAACTTTCTTTGTTCGCTTCCATCATTGATGCAGAAGTTCATGGAGCTCTACGCTGCATATGTTTTGTATTATTACTGCTAATTTCTTCCTTTCTTTTATGTTTCAAACTAGTGTACAGATTTAAGGAGAAACATAGGAAGCAGAAAAGTGAATCTGAAACAATCGTTTAGCAAAAAGCATTTCTTTTCTAAATGTTTTTAACAATTTCGTGCAAAGGGGGTAAACAATAACATAAAAATATGGAATCGCTAATGTAAATGACTTGAATCAACGTCCAAATAGGATTGACCTTGGATGCATGCAAATCACCAGCCAACTATTTTATTTTGATGAATTGATTGATTGATTCATATAAAAAAAAACTTTGCTCAAACGATGCCAGAGTGTGGGTATTGGTCAACTGCACAGGTTGTTGTTGTGCTGAGTAGAATAAATATAAGAACATGGCCTGCTGCAGGAGCAAGTAATGGATACATGGTAAAGCATCTTGGGGAACAGTAACAAACCACAGTAAGGTGCATCATGTGAAACTACTTGGCTATCACCAGAGGTACAAAGCTACCCATCAAACTAAGGATCCTTGAGGATGATTCGCCTGCGCTCTATAAATCCACAAAGTAAAGTAAAGTAAAGTAAATACTCCAACACCAGGAAAATGTGCATGATTTCAGTACAATTCTCATCGGTGTTTGTAATTTGCATAGCCCTATGTAATTTATGATACATACTGTCACACCCATCGCTAGCTATCAACTACTTACTGGACACTGAGACATATACTACAAGAATGTAGTTGACTTTAAATCTAAAGGTGAGAAATTGATGACTCTAGTGGTGTGTGTGCTAGTCTTGATTGGCTCACTAAGAAGAGTGCCTCCCACCAGTAACAGAAGTATACCAGGGACTCTTAGGCATTATCAATGGTGCTTTACAAAGAGCAGTAACCGAGTGCTATGAGCTAAATTCTTTGCAGCTAGATTTGGAGAGAGTTTACTTTCTGAATTTTTCCTCTCACAATCTGAACCAACTTAGTACAGGATTAGGAAGTGGGTTTATGTCATGGATGATTAGAACATTTCAGAGAGCGTTATGTGGTATCAATTTCAACTGAGAACATTGAAATAAGAATACATAGATGTTAACAGTCCAGTGGAATGATAGGCTGGCCTATGTTTAAGTTTATGGCTCAAGTTACCTCTAGCAATGTAGCAAGGATATTGTGTGTTTGGCTTTTTCTAGTGAGGATTGGCCACCAATTTGACCTCACCAAGGGCCATATGTATCAACACATTTTCCCATGAACACGGAATGGGTAAATCCCTTTGATACACCTGGCCCAATATGTTCCAGACAACCTTATTTATTTGACCACTGCAAGTATGTTCAAAGTTCTTAGGAAACATAGGCAAGGTATTTTGTGTGGTAGGCTAGGCTGCAGGGAGGATAGAGATGCAAACAATAATTGACTGCTTTTGCTTTTCTTGATTGAGAAAGATCTTGCTGCTAGTGATTCACAAATCTTTGACAAAATATTGGATCGAGCAGACCACAGTCACAGACATCATGGTACTGATCAATAAATCTCGAATGGTGTATTGCATTATTGAATTTCACTTCAGCAAAAGAGGGAATAGGATGTGTATGATAGTATTTTCAGAGGTTAATTTGTGGTGGAGTCAGTAATAGAGTAGAATGAATGTTTGAATGTGGTTAGGTCAGAGGATGCTTATTGGGAAATAATTTGTCTTGAATTCGGAGACTGCCTGGTAAATTAGCGAACGGAAAATAGTGACTTTAAAGATCACAAAAGAATGAGTAATGGGGCAATTTATACCCTGTGCACATGTGAGGTGGACAGAGAAGTGCCCCCAAATTCCTACACCAAATCCCAGCCATTTGCAACCTTTGCATCTAGGTCAATAAGTGGAGAAAGTAGCACAGGATTTTTGTGAGTCTCGAATGCTAGAGATACTCAATTGGGGACATATGAGCTAGTTTGCACTGTGTTAGCACCATGCAATGTGATTCATGCTTGACACATACCTCACATGCAATTTATGAAGATACACTAGACCACTTTGCATGACCTTTAGAGGCTCCATAAATCTGGAGTAATGCAATGGAGTACAAATGAGGGCAATCCTTGAGCATAGTGTGGGTGGTCCCAAGCAACCCCCTTGAATTTTAACGCATTTCCAGATTTACACAAAATGGCAAACGTGGGAAATCACCAAAAACATATACCTTCCAAGGAGAGGCATAACAAGGAACAATATCTTTATTTCTCCTCATTGCTTCCTCTTTCTTTGGGGAATATGCCTCTCAGGATTGTTTTTTGTGCAGGAAGGTTCCCCTTCCTGCACAAAAATAAACCTGCATTCAATGGAGGCACCCTTGTACCATAGAGCTAGGGTGCCTGCATTGGCTATAGACTGACAAAAGGGCACCCACACAGGGAAAAGGCAGGAATGCACTGCATTCTTTTTAAATATGGTGCATTCCTGCCCTTTCCTTGTCATACAGTGCAGCGCAGCATGTCACCTTGCTGTGCTTCACCGCATGACAATTTTGTAAATCTTCTCAGAGATGTTTTTAGGAAAGCATGATGTATTTTTCTAGAGAGTAGTGCATTGTAGAATGTGGCTCCTTTCAAACTCTTACGCTGCCCTATTGACATATATTGAGTCTCCAGGACATTCTTGTGACATATATACATATATTAATGGCCAAAGTACAGCCCTGACCCAGGAACCATTTAAATAAAAGAATTGGCTTCCTCAGTGGTGTCAAATTATTGTTGGTGCTGGGTGCAGGGAAGGAGTGTGTTATTGTCTGATGCTTTCTGGCCACAGCTAACCACCCAAATGAGGCACAGTTGGGATAGTGTTAGATTTCGGTGAAAAGTAGGGAAAGCATAGGATTTCAAAGGAGTGCAATGTACTATTTCTGACCCAGCCTGTGCACAAGTAGGGAAAGTGTTGGATTTAAGAGGGGTGAAATTTACTATACCCAATCCAGTCAGTCCAATTATAGAGAAAGTTTTGGACTTTAGAGGTTAAAATTTACTATTCCTAATTCAGTCTGCGAAACAGTAGGGAAGGTGTTGGAGTTTGGAGGGTTGAAATTTACTATTCCCACACCAGTCTGTGCAACAGTAGGTACAACATTGGATTTTGTAGAGGTGAAATTTACTATTTTCATTCCAGTCTGGGTAATAGTAGGGAGAGCGTGTGTCACTGGGGTTGCGGGCATGAAATATACTATTGCCACTCCAGTCTGTGCAATAGTAGGGAAATTGTTGGATTTTAGAGTATTGAAATTTACTATTCCCACTCTAGTCTGTGCAACAGTAACGAAAGCATTGGATATTTTGAGGTGGGTGAAATCTACTATTCACACTCAAAACTGCACAACAGTAGAGAATGTTTTGGACTTTGGAGGGCCAAAATTTACTATTTCTACTCCAGTCTGTGAAACAGTAGAGAAAGCATTGGATTTTAGAGTGGTGAGATGTATTATTCCCATTCCAAATGGCACCAGAGTAGGAAATTGCATAGAGGTGAATTTTACTATTCCTACTGCAGTCTAAACAAGAGTAGAGAAAGGACTTCACTTCAAAAACATTGCATATATAAGTAATACCATGAATGTCGTTTTTTGAAAATATTTATGTATTCATGTAATAAAAAATTAAAACCAGTCAGTTTACAAATTACTATTCAATAAAATAATTGTAAGTTAATACATAAATGTTATTCAATGAATATGTAATTTCCTTCCGGCTCTATACCCCTATAAATCTAGCAGCCTGCTCCTATAATATAGCTTAGAAAACAAATATTTCATAATTTACTTACGTAAGATCAATTAAATAATGAATTAATAATTTAGCAATACTTAATTTTTACCTAACTAACTTCTCTGCTTAGATCCCTACAAACCCTAGCAGCCTGCAACGAAAATATATTAAAATAATTAAAGATTCCATAATTTAAGTATTTTAAATTGAATAATTCATTTACAAATAATATTTGTTAATCCACTAACTATCAATTAAATATCAGAACAGTGATTACTATGTATATTGCATAGTTAAAATGTATTACATTAATGAAAAACATAAATAAAAAGTATTTATTAATTATTATTGAACTTCTCACCCTAATCCCCTTCAAACTTAGCAGCCTGCAATTGAAATGTTTGTAAAATAAAAAAAAGTGTTCCATAGATTATTCCATAAATTACATAATTAAAATCAATTAATTAATTCAATAATGAATTACTAGTTAGCTCATTATTACTTAATTTACTTCACATCCTATTGTGGCAAATAGCATACAACAAAACTAAAATAATAATTACCTAATAAAAATCCATCTGATAAGTAACAGTATATAATAATTCATAAATATTATTTAACCAATTAACTTCCCATCCTATCCCCCTAGAAACCCAACATCAACAACTTGCTGCAACACCATAAATGACTATGAAAATTGTATACAAATTCTAAATCAGTTAAAATTACAAGCTATGTATAAACCTATATAACAATTGGAACACGTAAAATTAATATAAAATACATCAATATTATTCAAAACTATATTACTTACCTAAATAAAATTATATTCTTGACAACAATATTTGTGCATCATGAAATTTGTGTTATCATGATGTTCATTTTCTGATATTCCTGCCTCCCAATATAATTAATCTGATATTTTGTCCAAACACCCAGGAAATTATTGTAAGTATGTATGTATGTATGAATGCATGTATGTATGTATAAATGTATGTTTTTATTTATGTATGCATGTAAATACTATTTCTATAGCACTAACCTAACCAAAAGGTGCTGAGTTTGGAACAGTTAATGAATTGTGGTTTAGCATTATTTGAAAAGGTGAGTCTTCAACTGTTTTGTAAACTGGCTCAGGGATGGGGCGGTCCGGATAGATATGAGGATATTGTTCTTACTCTAGGGTGCATAGACGTTTTAATCTGCAGTCTGATTATGGCCTGGCTTGGGGAGGTGTCGAGAACCACAAGAGGTGCTGAGATTTTTTCTAATCTGCAAGATAAGTGGGGTTGGAGTTTGTAATGGTTTTGGTAACTGGATGAGATGTGGTGTGGTATGGTGTGTATTATGCCCCTAAGAGTTGCCAGTGTAGAGACTGAAAGAGTCAGGCATTACCACCATTTAGATTGAAGAGTACAAGGGCTTGAGAAGCAGTTCTGAAATCGCTTTCAAGAAGAAACTGTTTGATTTTCTTTAAAAGAGAGTGCTGGAACCAGGCTATCTTTATTTCTTTAGCAATTTGTTCCTTGACGGAGAGTTTAGTGTCCATGGTGAATCCATGTGATATTGTATTCGAGAATTAGGGTTCCAAGTCATCAAGGTTTATGTAATTGAGCCAAGATTGTACTGTATCTTGTTGGTTGCTGAGAAATATTAGGAATTCTGTCCTTGTCAGGTTGAGATTCAGGTCGTTGATAGACATCCAGGTCTGTATGATGTGCGAACAGTGTTTGAGACATTAGGTGTCTGAAGCAAAGGAGACTTTCAACTAGAGTTGTGTATCATCTGCATGTTGCTAAATCTTGATGCTATTCTCTGTGAGTAGAGCGACAAGTGGTTCCATGTACAGGTTGAAGATAGAAGGAGGCAGTATGGGACCCTTGGGGACTCCACATGTGATAGTGACCTTTTGTGACCTGAATATGGCCATGTGAACAGACTGGTGTTGGTTAGAAAGGTGGGTGGACAACTTGTGAACAAAGTTGCCAGTAAATCCAATTTGAGACTTGGGGTGTTTGTGAGGGTGAGATGGTTGACTGTGTTAAAGGCACCTGAGCGGTCAGGAGGCAGGGTCATCTTCATCAGTTGTCAAACAGCAATCAACTATGATGCATAAGGCAATGCACTCCATGCTGCAACATGATCTGCAGCCATACAGGTAGATAGCCAGAAGATGGTTTACATTGATGTCATCTTTAGTTGAACATAGCTTGCTTTTTTATGATCTCGATGATGAATGATAGATGAGTGATGGCCAGGTAGTTGGCAATATCAAAAGGGTCTAAAGTAGGTTTCTTTAGGAGTGCGTGGGTCTGGCCAGTCTTGAGAGCTTGTAGGAAGATTCTTTGTGTGAGGAAGGCATTGTCAATGTTAATCAGGGTGAAGAAAGTATTGCCAGAGAGAGCTTTGATGAAGGGTAAGGCTAAGAAATCATCTTAATAAAAAATGATTTGAGGGATTTCAGTATGTCAGCCAGAAGTGAGAGAGAATGGGCTTGAAGGCTGATCATTGCAGGATTCTGCAGGAAGGAGTAGATGTGAGAGATGAATCAGGTGTGATACGCTGTCAGATCTTTAGTATATTTTTTTTACTGAGGAAAAAGTTGATGTCCTTTCAATTTTCTGTGGAGCGAGGAATAGATAGGAGGGCGTGGCAGAGATTTGATGCAGTGCTTTATTATTTTAAATAGAGTTGTCCTTCTCTAGGTGGCTTCCTGGATAGAGATGGTAAAGTGCTTTGTTTGGGCTGATGTGATGAGCTGTCTGCCTGTAGTGCAGAGGCCCTTTTGTATCAAGAGATCCTTGGGAGCTCTCTTTGTTCTGTAACCACATACAAGGATATGCAATGATGTTCCATGCCTAGCCAGGAAATTCCTACCCTGAAATGCCCACTTCCCACCCCAGGAGAAACATTACAAAATTGAGTGTATTTCTGTTGACAATGTACTTTTAGAATCCCAAATGTGCCGTTCCTCTCACAAAATGAGCATTTTCATATGCAAAATGAACTTAAACACCCACACCTAACCACACACACATGCACACGCACACACACACATGCACACACACACACACTCATTTGTGTCTTTGGGACAATATATGTTATTCAGTCACACATATGTTCAGTAGCAGAGTGTTAAAATGTCTAGCATTAGTGGCATCTCATCTTATCTGTGTACACATTACATAAACAATAGAGAGTGGTGGTAGGTTTTTATGGGTTAAATTATGTGGTAATGTAGCATGTTTGGAACTGGGTAGAGAATTGACCATAATTTCATACACCTAATACTGTTCAAACTTGACTGTATTTTCTAAGATATGGCTTTATACATGTGTATTTAGAAAAGGGGGTGGTGATGAACAGAGTGTCTGAGTTAAACAGACCACTCTTACCCAGTCCAAAGATCAGGGCTTGATCCATCACCGTTATTTATCTCACTGCCCCATCCCAGCTCAGAACCTGGCTATATGCAAATCAGTCTGTCCCTGGCCCAGTGCATCATGGGAACAGGGCAGACTAAACTACCAAGCCAATTCTTCACCAGAAAGGAGACAAGCTACCGGGGACCGGTTTCTGGCATTTCAGCCTTCTTCGGCCCGGCTTGCTTGAATCCTGATGGAGCAGTGAGAAAGGGACTCATGTCTGAGTATACCCTGCCACACCTATAGTGGCCAAAAACGATTTAGAAAAAGGGGTGGTGATGAACAGAGTGTCTGAGTTAAACAGACCACTCTTACCCAGTCCAAAGATCAGGGCTTGATCCATCACCGTTATTTATCTCACTGCCCCATCCCAGCTCAGAACCTGGCTATATGCAAATCAGTCTGTCCCTGGCCCAGTGCATCATGGGAACAGGGCAGACTAAACTACCAAGCCAATTCTTCACCAGAAAGGAGACAAGCTACCGGGGACCGGTTTCTGGCATTTCAGCCTTCTTCGGCCCGGCTTGCTTGAATCCTGATGGAGCAGTGAGAAAGGGACTCATGTCTGAGTATACCCTGCCACACCTATAGTGGCCAAAAACGATTTAGAAAAGGGGGTGGTGATGAACAGAGTGTCTGAGTTAAACAGACCACTCTTACCCAGTCCAAAGATCAGGGCTTGATCCATCACCGTTATTTATCTCACTGCCCCATCCCAGCTCAGAACTTGGCTATATGCAAATCAGTCTGTCCTTGGCCCAGTGCATCATGGGAACAGGGCAGACTAAACTACCAAGCCAATTCTTCACCAGAAAGGAGACAAGCTACCGGGGACCGGTTTCTGGCATTTCAGCCTTCTTCGGCCCGGCTTGCTTGAATCCTGATGGAGCAGTGAGAAAGGGACTCATGTCTGAGTATACCCTGCCACACCTATAGTGGCCAAAAACGATTTAGGAAAGGGGGTGGTGATGAACAGAGTGTCTGAGTTAAACAGACCACTCTTACCCAGTCCAAAGATCAGGGCTTGATCCATCACCGTTATTTATCTCACTGCCCCATCCCAGCTCAGAACCTGGCTATATGCAAATCAGTCTGTCCCTGGCCCAGTGCATCATGGGAACAGGGCAGACTAAACTACCAAGCCAATTCTTCACCAGAAAGGAGACAAGCTACCGGGGACCGGTTTCTGGCATTTCAGCCTTCTTCGGCCCGGCTTGCTTGAATCCTGATGGAGCAGTGAGAAAGGGACTCATGTCTGAGTATACCCTGCCACACCTATAGTGGCCAAAAACGATTTAGAAAAGGGGGTGGTGATGAACAGAGTGTCTGAGTTAAACAGACCACTCTTACCCAGTCCAAAGATCAGGGCTTGATCCATCACCGTTATTTATCTCACTGCCCCATCCCAGCTCAGAACCTGGCTATATGCAAATCAGTCTGTCCCTGGCCCAGTGCATCATGGGAACAGGGCAGACTAAACTACCAAGCCAATTCTTCACCAGAAAGGAGACAAGCTACCGGGGACCGGTTTCTGGCATTTCAGCCTTCTTCGGCCCGGCTTGCTTGAATCCTGATGGAGCAGTGAGAAAGGGACTCATGTCTGAGTATACCCTGCCACACCTATAGTGGCCAAAAACGATTTAGAAAAGGGGGTGGTGATGAACAGAGTGTCTGAGTTAAACAGACCACTCTTACCCAGTCCAAAGATCAGGGCTTGATCCATCACCGTTATTTATCTCACTGCCCCATCCCAGCTCAGAACCTGGCTATATGCAAATCAGTCTGTCCCTGGCCCAGTGCATCATGGGAATAGGGCAGACTAAACTACCAAGCCAATTCTTCACCAGAAAGGAGACAAGCTACCGGGGACCGGTTTCTGGCATTTCAGCCTTCTTCGGCCCGGCTTGCTTGAATCCTGATGGAGCAGTGAGAAAGGGACTCATGTCTGAGTATACCCTGCCACACCTATAGTAGCTTTCTGCTTAATTCAGAGACTCTGTCCCTCACCACCCCTTGTTGTAAATATTTTTGTCCACCCTAAGCGTGGAAGGGTATTCTCAGATGTGAGACCCTTGCTCATTGCACCATCAGGATTCAAGCAAACCGGGCCGAAGACGGCTGTAATGCCAGAAACCGGTCCCCGGGAGCTTGTTTCCTTCCCAGTGTAAGAATTGGCTTTTGTAGTTTGGTTTGCCCTGTTCCCATCATGCACTGGGACAGGAACAGACTAATTTGCATACAGCCAGGTTCTGAAACTGGGATGGTGCAGTGAGCTAAAAAACGGTGTTGGATCTAGCCCTGATCTCTTGACTGGGTGAGAGCTTTCTGCTTAATTCAGAGACTCTGTCCCTCACCACCCCTTGTTGTAAATATTTTTGTCCACCCTAAGCGTGGAAGGGTATTCTCAGATGTGAGACCCTTGCTCATTGCACCATCAGGATTCAAGCAAACCGGGCCGAAGACGGCTGTAATGCCAGAAACCGGTCCCCGGGAGCTTGTTTCCTTCCCAGTGTAAGAATTGGCTTTTGTAGTTTGGTTTGCCCTGTTCCCATCATGCACTGGGACAGGAACAGACTAATTTGCATACAGCCAGGTTCTGAAACTGGGATGGTGCAGTGAGCTAAAAAACGGTGTTGGATCTAGCCCTGATCTCTTGACTGGGTGAGAGCTTTCTGCTTAATTCAGAGACTCTGTCCCTCACCACCCCTTGTTGTAAATATTTTTGTCCACCCTAAGCGTGGAAGGGTATTCTCAGATGTGAGACCCTTGCTCATTGCACCATCAGGATTAAAGCAAACCGGGCCGAAGACGGCTGTAATGCCAGAAACCGGTCCCCGGGAGCTTGTTTCCTTCCCAGTGTAAGAATTGGCTTTTGTAGTTTGGTTTGCCCTGTTCCCATCATGCACTGGGACAGGAACAGACTAATTTGCATACAGCCAGGTTCTGAAACTGGGATGGTGCAGTGAGCTAAAAAACGGTGTTGGATCTAGCCCTGATCTCTTGACTGGGTGAGAGCTTTCTGCTTAATTCAGAGACTCTGTCCCTCACCACCCCTTGTTGTAAATATTTTTGTCCACCCTAAGCGTGGAAGGGTATTCTCAGATGTGAGACCCTTGCTCATTGCACCATCAGGATTCAAGCAAACCGGGCAGAAGACGGCTGTAATGCCAGAAACCGGTCCCCGGGAGCTTGTTTCCTTCCCAGTGTAAGAATTGGCTTTTGTAGTTTGGTTTGCCCTGTTCCCATCATGCACTGGGACAGGAACAGACTAATTTGCATACAGCCAGGTTCTGAAACTGGGATGGTGCAGTGAGCTAAAAAACGGTGTTGGATCTAGCCCTGATCTCTTGACTGGGTGAGAGCTTTCTGCTTAATTCAGAGACTCTGTCCCTCACCACCCCTTGTTGTAAATATTTTTGTCCACCCTAAGCGTGGAAGGGTATTCTCAGATGTGAGACCCTTGCTCATTGCACCATCAGGATTCAAGCAAACCGGGCCGAAGACGGCTGTAATGCCAGAAACCGGTCCCCGGGAGCTTGTTTCCTTCCCAGTGTAAGAATTGGCTTTTGTAGTTTGGTTTGCCCTGTTCCCATCATGCACTGGGACAGGAACAGACTAATTTGCATACAGCCAGGTTCTGAAACTGGGATGGTGCAGTGAGCTAAAAAACGGTGTTGGATCTAGCCCTGATCTCTTGACTGGGTGAGAGCTTTCTGCTTAATTCAGAAACTCTGTCCCTCACCACCCCTTGTTGTAAATATTTATACATGTGTAAGCATTAAACAGAGCCCCACTTCAGTACATAATTTGCTATTTGTATATCGAAATGACACACTTTTCCTAAATTAAATAGTGTAAGGGCATTACTATGTAATGCATATCTTTATTATAAGTGTTCTTACCTTTATCTAGAGACAATTACATTATATTCCTTTGACATTTTTTGCTATGCAGCCAATAATAAGCTTTTTAAATCTCATGCATTTCTTTATTTCATTTTGGTTTCCTCATATAACCTATCTGCATCATCATTTAATGTATTTAAATGTATTCCATGTATATCTTGGCTAAGCCTTCATATCATTAGAATTTGTTGATCTGCATAGTTTTTCTTTCTTGATTTTCAACTGTTAGAAATACCTGAATTTAGTGTATTGTCGGCCACATTCTAATCATGATTCGACATCATTAAACTGTGTTATTTTATCAAGCCATGTAGTCTCCTTTTGCTTACAATCCAATTGTTTATCGGCAATATTAATCAGTGGGAAGGATTAATGTTTGTTATATTCATAGCTTAATGATTCTCTCCCAGGTATCATTTTGATTAGATGAACATTTCTGCATAATATTGTGACAGAAATCTGAAATAGCTTTCTGTTTGAAATGTGTGTTTATTATCATTATTATTATTTTATAGTTTTTATGTCTTTCTGCGATAATGTTTGTTTGTTTAATTTTATCAATTTAACTGACTTCCTTTACTTTTAATATTTGTTTATCACTTCTCAAATCACCCATGAAATGCCAACACTTTTTTCAATACTCTTAATTACATTACCCTAGGCAGTAATACAATGATAAACATTTGGGGGGTCTCAGTGGTCAGATTATATTGAGAAAATAAACACTTGAATCCACTTTTCAAAGCGTAAGCTCAGACCCGCCATACCTCAGAATTTTGTAAGAGACCTCTAACCCATGATGAAGACGTTAACATGTTTAATAACCCAAATAGATATGGTTTGTGTGAAGGGAGACACTGAGTAGAGCCGTTTTGGAAATTAAATGAATTGTGGTTCTTCTGCAGGCAAACATATTACGGCCTAACGCCATTAATAAAATGGAATGGGGTAGCCTCTCCAAAACAGAAAACTTGAAATGAGCAACTTTAGATGAAACAAGTTATTCATGGAGCGTCTCTCGGTTTCTTTTGGCACCTTTATTTAGAAAGCTGCATACTAATTTAAAGTATGATGGGCTCATCTATAAGCTTGAGACGCAGTGCAGAGCTGCAAGTGTCCTTATTGCACCGCACCGCATGATGGAGAAAGTGGCAGGAAAGTGCAATATTTAAGGCAATATGGCACATTCCTGTCCTGTCACTTGCCCTGGTGTTTTCCCTCCACAGTCTTTACCATCCTTTAACTGGATTACCTATATCCTGAATGTATTGCTATCCTGGTGTCTTGATGTGAGAGGCGTAACGAAGCAAGGCCATGAGAATAGCCGTTAGGGAGTCGCTCCCACAACCTCTCTCTTCGAGCTCGGACCATCGGAGGTCCTATTACCAGTCTTTTTACCTTTTGTTCCTGCAAGCAGCGCAGAGGCTCTGCAGGGAGGCTGTAAGTAGGAGCAGGATAAATTGTCTGGGTGAGTGTGGCTGCCGTCAGTCGGCAGCCACGGAGCTAGTGGCACAGGTGGTCCACGGAGGTGACCCAGTTAGTTGAGGGAGCAGCCTGCAGGCCGCCTGGTAGGCCTCACTCGCCTCCAGAGCACCAGGGTCGTTAACCTCTAGTAAGAATTTCCGGCACCCTGCCTAAGCTCCTGACACAGGAAACTCTGGAACACAAGCGTGATTTGACTTCTGCTCTCCGGCTCTGTACTTCCGCCTCCGGAGTCCTTTGTGGCAGTTGTGGTGACCTCAAAGACAGAGGAGCACTTCTTTCTAGCCTTCGCTCCACCCACCAGGGCAGCTAGGCCACTGAGACCTGCCCGAGACCTAAACACCACCCTCGCCCGAAGCCCACCCGCCGACCCCGACACTGCCACCAGCAACCTCAGGTTTTGGATCTACGACTGCACCAACACTCTTGCCCTGATCAAGAAACCCTCCAACAGACACTTCAACAAGAATGCCAGCTTGTTCTCCATGGACCTCCAGACGTGCCGAAAACTAGAGAAGAAATGGCACCACAAACAAACACCGGTCAAGAACCAGGCAGCCCACAGGAACGCCATGCGCAAACACCATCGCCTCATCAGATCCGCCAAAACGACCTCCTTCAAGAACTGCCTCCACAACAACGTGCACAACAGCAAAGAGCTCTTCAACATCATGAAGAAACTTTCCAACCCTAGCTTCAACATCAACGACATCCCACCATCGCAAGAGCTGTGCTACTCTCATGCCACCTTCTACCATCACAAGATCGCCGACATCCACGACAGCTTCGACAACCTGACCATCCCAACAACCAACGACAGCTCAGACCCCATGGCCACCACCCACAGCGCCCCCCTGCTCACCTGGACTTACATCAATGACAACGACACCATCAAAGTCATGAACAACATCCACTTCGGCTCCCCGTCAGACCTGTGCCCACACCACATCTTCAACAAAGCCAGGAATCCGAGACAAGGCTCTGGAATGGGCCACCTCATTCTTCTCCGGGAGAGCCCAGAGCATCAACCTTCCCCCTTCCGGTCCGAAGCATCCAAGTTCATCTGCGGTGTACCCCAAGGATCATCTCTCACCCCGACATTGTTCAACATCTACATGGCCCCGCTCGCCCACGTCGCCAGACTGCACAACCTCAACATCATCTCCTATGACTATGACACACAGCTAATCCTCTCCCTCACCAAGACCTCCTCACCACCAAAACCAACCTCCACGAAGGAATGAAAGCCGTCGCCGAATGGATGAAGAACAGCCATCTGAAACTGAACTCAGACAAGATGGAGGTCCTCATCCTCGACCCCACGCCCTCAGCCTGGGATGGCTCGAGGTGACTGACCACCCTGGGAGCAGCACCAACACCCACCGACCACGCACGCAACCTGGGGTTCATCCTCGACTCAAGGCTCTACATGACCAAGCAAGTTAACGTCGTCTCATCCTCCTGGTTCAACACCCTCTGCATGCTCCAGAAGATCTACAGGTGGATCCCCACAGACACAAGAAGAATAGTCACCCTGGGGCTTGTCAGCCGCAGGCTGGACTACGGTACCACCCTCTACGCGGGAGCCCCAGCCAAACTGCTGAAACGACTGAAACGTATACAGAACGCCTCTGCCAGCCTGATCCTCAACATCCCGCGACACAGCCACACCACACCCCACCTGAGAGACTTGCACTGGCTTCCCATCAACAAGAGGATCGCCTTTAAGCTCTTCACCACACTGGACCAGCATACCTCAACAGACGACTCACCTTCTACACCCCGAATTGCCAGCTCCACGCCGCCAAGCACGCCCTTGCTACCGTCCCCCGCATCCAAAGAGTGACATCCAGTGGTAGATCATTCTCCCACCTCGCCGTCAAGACATGGAACACCCTTCCCATCATCCCTAGGCAGACCCGGGACCTACTAACCTTCAGGAGGCTACTCAAGACCTGGCTTTTCGAGCAGTAGCAGCACCCCCCCCCAGCGCCTTGAGACCCTCACGGGAGAGTAGTGCGATTTACAAATTTCATGATTGAATGAAAGATTGATACATCTGTTCAGGCACCAGTGTTGGTTCAGCCCAGCAGTAAGGTAACCAGGCGGCAGGCTGACAATTTGTAGGGGGCCCCCGAGTGCAGTGCAGTCTAGCGTAGCTGCTGGCTGGACAGTGAGAACCCAACAGAAGCGGCCCGGCTATATCCAGGTCTGGGTACAGTGAACCACAAGCTCCCACTTGACCTCCCTTTCTTTCTTGCTACTGCTGCAATTGTAGGCCCTCGAACAAAAGATCAAAGGAATTGAGGAACTGAGGAGGAACTAAGGAGGGCTTTGTGGAGCCAGTGCCAGTGTGTCATCATGCTTTGGGCTCACAACAAGGACAAAAAAATAAACCTGACTAGAAGGAGGCAGGAAGACCATCTTAATAAGAGCTCCAACTCTCCCCAAGAGAGCCCACAGGAGAGCCCAGAACTCAAAAGTAAGGATGTGTTGGCACAAGAGTAAGCAGCCTGAGTTTATCAATCGTACCCAAATACAATTACTACCTCACTTTGTGATGCTCCACACCAGGGGGGTAACCCACCACAGGAAAGATTCCACAATGAGCTGCCTCTCACTCATCAATCTTCTCGTGGTCGGATTCAATGTTATTTCCAAAAAACCACACAAGCAACCCCCCTAGCACAAAAGAAAACGTACGACATCTGTGCAAATTCATACCAGCAACTCATTCAAGGGAACTGGGACTCAAGTCAGCCTATTAACCATCGTGGAACTACAACCATCACCCAAGGTGCTCAGGATGCGAAGTACATCATATTGTGAGAATGGGGCCCTGTCAGATCGATTCCTAGCATCATTAGAAGCTCTGATAGATGCACAAATGGAATGAATCTCTGGTTCAAACCCCACTACTCAAAAGGGAATAAAGTACTAACCTCGACTCCTCACACCAATCTTACAAAAGTGATTGTGCACCAGCTAGCCTCATAAGCCCAGTAACATCAAACCTGGTGTGTTCAACCTTTAAACAAGATACAATATCCAAAGTTCTTTACTGGAAATACTGGAAATCACAAAAAATTAAACTTCAGATCGTTCTAATAGAGTCGATTGACACAAGTCTAGTAGACCTGGGAACTAGGCTAACACTGTTAAAACTAGGCCAAATAGAAGTGGGTCAATTTTTCTTCTGCACCCAACTTATTGATAAACTAACCTCGCTCCCAGAAATCTTGTGAGTACTGCTAGATAACATTAAAAAAATCCCACACACAGGAATACACAATCCGACCAACAGGCATCTTCACCCAGCAGGACCATACCGATAGCGGATCTAGTACTGAATTCAGCAACTCCCTAGAAACCCAGTTTTAGAAACAATTTAGATGGTGGAAGGGTGCCTGTGTTGCATACAGAATTGTTTTTGTGCAGGACCTTCCTGCATAAGTCAATTATGGGCGACATATTTCTATTTCTATGTGTGCTGCAAAATGCAGCACACATAGAAAGAAGAAGAAACTATGAGAAATAAATATATTTCTCCCCATTACTTCTCCATTGGGAAGGTGTAAGACTTTGGTTCAACCCTAGGTTTACAAGTTCTTGTAAATCTGGGCATGCATCAAAATCAATGGGAGTTGAGTGGGAACACCCACCTAATGTCCATAGAATGCCTTCCCAGAGTAAATCAATGCAGCGATTTGAGCTGCGTTGCGTTACTCCAGATATTTGAAGTCACTCAAAGTGGCTTGGTGTAGCTTCAAAAATCTGACTTAGATGTTTGCGACATGCATATACCATGTTACGCAGTGCAACTGTGATGCAACCCTCATAAATAAGTCAGTACTTTTATCAACTACATACTGAATACGGATGCAAATGTACCTACTCTCAATGAAAAAATTCAAAAACTTCAATGTTTCTAAGTTTGGAATGCTTCACCATGTCGAACATTTGAAACAAACTTACAATTAAGGTAGTTAAAAAAATCAACAAAAGTATTACTTTGCATTAAAAGAAGGTGCTCATTGTTCTTTATATATTGAGTGCGTCTGGTGTTAATAGAAAGATGACTATCCACAAACTAACATTGCGTGCTTCCCTGCCCTGTACCTCTTCTTCGTGACTTTGACTAGACACAATTTTATTTTCTGGGAGCTAGTATAAGAGCCTGCATAGTCATGTGATGCTAGTAGGATCAAACTTAAGAAAAGGACAGAGGATAAGGCCAGGAATTACCCGGTTTCACTCTCTTTATAAATGACCAGTGATTATCGATGCTCCTGATAGACACAGGATGAGCATTCCATAGGGCGGGAGCTTTGACACTGAAGGACCCACCCCCGCTCTTGCTCTTGTGACATGAGGAACACATGCCAGATAGAGAGTAGCTGAACGCAGATCCGACCGAGGAACTTACCGGTGAAGCAAGTTGGATAAAATGGAGGGCACCTGGGAAGTGAGGATTCTATGGGCAATACATAGAACCTTGAAGTGAATTATTTAATCCACTAGGTGCCAATGCAGCCTGTGGATAAAACTGGAGACCGAGCAGGAATTAGGAAGTGCAAACAGTAGCTGTGCCCCTGCGGTTTGGGCCAGCTAAAGTCTTTTTTAGTGAATGTCTTAGAAGCTAGAAAAATTTTTACCTTCCTAATAGGCATATTTAAATTGTGTCCATAGTATATGTTGCAAAGTGTACCCAAGTCCTGTAAGTAAAATGTCACTAGTTGACTGCAGCTCACACTGTGCCACCCAGTACAGTGAAAGTGGAAGACCTAACTGCAGACCTCCCACAGTTACCTGACTGTACAGTTTTAAAACTGCAATTTTGACCTGTCAAATTAACCACTGATAGCAAACCTAAACACTCCTTTTAAATATGTATAAGTCACACCTAAGTAGGCCCTACATTTCCATAAGTCAGGTGCATGGTATTCTAAAGAAGGATATGTAAACATTCAATGTCAAACATGTCCGTACACTAACAAGGCCCTGTAGCAGGGTTAGCTGTTCCATTGGAAAGCACTGGGGTATTTTATTAAAGTTAATAAAGTTATATCCATTAAGTAAGGAGATAATATGTTAATTACTTCTTGGACATTTTAAATAAAAAGTGAATTACAAATCAAATTAATTTGTACCAGATATTTTACAAAAGTTACTTTTCAAAAGTTACCTATGCTCTTCTTTAAGCCTGTGAACGTCCATTTACATGAACATAGCTCTTTGATGTGTAAATTAACACCAAAATCTGGATCAAAATCAGTCTGTAGGATTGTGGGGTATTAAAGGGTGAGGGTGCATTCCAAGGTTTCAGCAGGGAGTCCTGCTTCCTTATTTGTTCCAGGCAGTGATCTGATGAGCTCTTGCAGCTCTCCTGTATTTATCCTGCATTCTGGTCTTACAAAAGAGAGACACACCCCAACGAATAGGGTTAAAGTTACATCCCTCTACTATGACCACTATGGCATATTTCTGACCCAGAATGCACTGTTTTGCAAAAGATCAAAATGGTGGAAATCTCTTCTTACTCTATGTGGTTTTTTAAAATACTGATTTCTTTCAATGGAATGCAGAAATACATTTTTTTGAAAAAAACAGAGATAAAAGGGCCGATTTACCATCATATTACACTGTGCTTGATTCGCAAAATTGACAAAAAATTGTTTTTTATTATTTACTTTCCAACTCAAACCCTTTTGCACTGGAAATTACCTGAAAGTAACCCAAAATAGCGCTTAGCATCAAGGGGACTTTACATAATGAAAAGATTTTACCAGATCTGCATCCAAAGGGATGTGCTCAAAAAGATCTCCACCTTCCTTGCCAGAAGAATCCAGAGGATCCACCTCCCACCTTTCACCTGTAACCCAAGGAGATCATGTATGGTGTCCCCCAGGGCTCATCCTTCAGCCCCATGCTCTTCAGCACATACATGACCCCGTGGGCCAACATCGTCAGTTCCCACAGTCTCAACATAATTTCCTGTGCAAAGGACACCTAACTCATCCTCTCACTCACCGATGATCCCATCACCTACAGAACCAACTTCCACAGATGCATGACAAATGTCACCGACTGGATGAAGAACAACTGCCGGCAGGCGAACACACACAAGGCGGAAGTACTGATCTTTGGCAACAGCAGCAGTCCTTGGAATGACTCCTGATGGCCATCAGACCTAGCACCAGCACCCACTCCCTCCAACCATGCCAGAAACCTCGGAATCATCATTGACAAAAAGCTCACCAATAAATCACAAATCAAAGCCGTCTCCTCCGCCTGCTTCCTCACTTTGCGCATGCTGCCTAGGGGTGAGCGGGAAATCCGTTACGCCCGCGGATTTTGCGGATTTTTGGGAAATCCGCAATCCGCGAATTTTGCGGATTTCCCGCAAAATCTGCAAAAAAAAATCCGCGGACGTAACGGGTTCAAAAGTTGAACCCCCACTCATGTAACTATTTTACAATGGCGCCAGCAAGCTGCCAGCGCCGTTGTAAAATAGTTACAAAGTTAGCTTGCACAGGAACCACTAGATAAAACGAAACAGGTGCTGCTTTATTTTATCTAAGTGCTTCCTGTGCAAGCTAACTTTGTAACTATTTTACAACGGCGCTGGCAGCTTGCTGGCGCCATTGTAAAATAGTTGCATGAGTAGGCTGGGCACAGGTCTGCTTTCTTCCCAAATCTACAGTGGAAAATCAGCTGATGGACCACTCAAGGGACCCCTGCGCCCTTCGGGGCGATTGCATAGTAATACACACATGGTCGCTCGAACTAGTTGATGCTCAAATTCAGTGACTCATTCATTAGCCCAAAAACAATCGTGAGCGTCGTCGAGGCTGGACAGGTGTGCCTTCTTCCCAAATCTACCGTGGAAAATCAGCTGTGATGCTGGATAGACTTTGCATCCTTGACTTTCACAAGCGCAATACCCGTGCTGTTCCTGTGACCAGAGCTTCTTTCTCTTCATCTGCTGAACTGATCTTTCTCTGACCTTTTACACACAAGAGGCACATACCCTACTGGGCACATTGTGTTCGCACGGGTTTCTGCAAGTTCGCAAGCGTTTCGTACAATTTCGCAATTTGCGAAATTGTACAAAACCCTCGCGAACTTGCAGAAACCTGTGCGAACACAAAAAAAAAAACCTGCGAGGATTTGCGGATTTTGCGGATTTTCGCAATCCGCAAATTCGCGAATCCGCAAATTCGCGGATTGCCCATCCGCAAAATCCTTCCATGCCTAATGCTGCCTAGGATATTTAGTTGGCTACCACCACACGAGAGAGGCTCTGTGATACAAGCCCTCATCACCAGTTGACTGGACTTCGGCAATGCACTCTACAAAAGAATCGCTGCACACTTTCTACAGAGACTTCAGACTACATAGATCGCTGCAGCCAGACTCATCCTTGGCCTTCCCTGAAGGAACCAACACCACATCCTACCTCGAGAAACTCCACTAGCTCCCTGTACAGAAGAGAAGCCAATTCAAGCAGCTGAAGCACACATACAAGTCTCTACACAACCAAGGACCGGCCTACCTTAACCACCGACTAAACTTCCATCAACCATTGAGAACACTTTGCTCTTTCTCCCTTTTACTTTCCCATACTCCCAATATCTACTAAAGCAGAAGTAGAGGAGTGCCTTCTCCCACATTGCAGCAAAGACCTGGAACAGCCTCCCCATGCACACCCAAACCATCACCTCTCTTCCAGAATTCCGAATGGCCCTCAAGACATGGCTGTTCGAATAAACCTCCAGCCTGCATGCACTTGGATTCCATATTAGGTGATTAGGCGAGTAGCCATATTTTATAAATCCTGATTGATTGATTGACTAACATAGGTGTGCCCATGCTTTAAAATCTGAGAGGGTTTTGCATCAAAACTTAACACCTTTTGAAAGTGGGCATTAAATAAAGATTATTTTTCATTTCTCCTTTCCTTTATGACTTTGCATGTGTACTAAACTGTAGAGTACACATACAAAGTAAGAACAGTTTTAAAACGTGTCTAGGTTTAGCATTTGTACTAAAAGGGATACATTCCAGTGCAAAACCTATGCTAGCCTCAAGCACACACCCTTGCACTGTGGCACAATGGTGTGCCTGGTGCAATGATGGAAAATTCTGCGCCTGCATTTGGTAAAGGGGAGGAAAGTGCCATATTTCTGTAGAAATGGAACTCTCCTGCTCTTTCTCTGTCGCACTAAACAGTGCAGCAATTTAGGCTTCTGCGCTGCGTTCTGTGATATGTTGGCAAATCTGGCTCTCTGTTGTCACATTCCTCTCTGATGGAGGCTGCTTTTGCAGAGCCCCATTGTAACATATTTTTACTATTTATTCAAAATTTGCCCTGGCCTTCTTGTGTGTTGCACTTGAGGAATGAAATAAAAATGTAATTCTGACAAATAAATGTGCTTGTCAGAATGATATCTTTATTTATTGATCAAGACCAATGTACAGTGCCATTCTGCAGGGGGAACATGACGTCTGCACGCTAGCAGCCGCTTGCTCCTGGAGCTCTCGCTCCCGCTGCCGGGCTTAATGGCTTATTCCTAAACTTCTAGTTTACATTCCGGGTACTTTTTTCTTCACTTTTGGATGAGCTTTTCACCTTCTTTTCCTCAGCGTATTATGGACCTTCCCTAAAGAACCAGCATTACCTTGGATTTCCCAGCCGGGGATGTATACAGGCGAGGCAGTGTCTCTCTCCGCTCTTTCCTTCCTGTCTTGATAGTCTAAGGCCGCACTGGAGCTCTGAAGGGGGTTGCAGAACGGCCACTCAGGGTCATCTCCGGGTAGATTAGCGGCAGGGACAGCATTGCAGCTTTTCCCAGACTCACGAGGCAAAGAATCAGCAGGAAAGCAGTGGTGAGATTTCAGTATTTCTATGCAAAGAGTTGTTGTGCTGTTCCTAACAAAAGATAGGATGAAGTGTGGGTATGGGGCCAGATGTAGGTGGTAGACGTGGGTATTGTGGGTTAAAATAAAGCTAGTGGTACCAAGAGTACTTTATTCAGAGGGTCACTGCTTTGGTTAAAAATGATTACCTTGGAGGAGAGTAAAGGAAAATAATGTTTCCAACTCTGATCCAGAGGTTGTTGTAGTCAGGTCAACATGTTTCACGCTATAAAGAGAATATCAAGCGATTCTTCAGGACCACGTTTGACTATGTTAGCAGGTATCTAAGTGTGAGGAAAACTGTCTACTCTAATTCATATATGGTGTGGTGTATCTATGCTCCTATGGCTACCACAAAATATGTATTTCAGGGAGGATAACACTATTATAATACCCTTCTTGCGTTGCGATTGTCTATACCTAGTATTAAAACCAAACAAACAACGACAGTGTCCAGCGGGTAAAGCTTCAGGGAGATCTTCTACCATGAGGTTGGTAGTATCCTGAGCTGCACGTCTAACACCTACCCATTGCCGCTCGAACCGGGTGGTTTCAGTATTCCCAGCTCACCGTCGGACCCAGGTACAGGGGCAGTTAAAGGGGGGCTTGACTGTTTGAAACTACGGCCATTGCAGGAGGCATCTGTCCCGGGACTGTAAACTTCTCAAGCCCCTAAGGTGGTTCCTTCGTCTATTTTGAAAGTGTCGAAGTCTGCCACTGAAACTGAAGAGGGTCCTAAGAGGTGCAGGAAGGGCACAGGAGATGGGTGGGGTCCATCAAAATTGATACAAAAAGGTAGCTCTGATAAAGATAAAGACTCTGTAAATACTTATAAATTTCATAAGACTCCTGAGTCTAACCAATCCCATGACCTGAATGCGGATATTGTTGATGTCATCCCTGAATTGCTATTTTCCCCAGTTTTCCACGTTTTCTGATCAGCACCCGCTACTACTAGTGGCTCAGCTTTCCAGACTTATCAAGTCAAAGGCAGATCTGTTAAAACCAAGAGGCCTAAACACATCATTGCCTATACTGCAGGGAGGAAATCTCCTTCACTGCGTTTGTATTTCAGGGTGCTACCAGGGGTCTTGGACATCACTACACAGGGTGAAGTACTCAGGAAAAGCCCTGTCATGTCAAATATCTTAACAACCTCTGCACCTATGCAGGCAGTGTTATGGGAATCACTTGAGGAAGCTATGGAGGCAGTAACGGATGTGTCCTCTCGGCAGGTTAATGCTGGTATGGTTTCAGATCCCGTTGCTGCCCAAATGGCCCTTCCATCAGCTCTTCCAGCAGCTCTTCGGAGTGTTCTCCTTTCCAGGTCCAATCTCAGTCCCAGTTGAAATCACCGGCGTTCCAGATGGCTGTGAAAATGAGAATACAAACAAACATCTCCACGCGTGTGCATAGTTCTGGCCATGTTCACATGCACTATATTCAGCGGAGTGGACATGAATGTTGGACACGGCAAGAATTAAAAGCACCAAAACGGCACGGAAGACAGAGAGTAAAAGTGAACACACTCCAGCTTATGTTCTGATGATAAGCCCTTGAAAGAACGGATGGACTGTGAGGGGAACAACTGAACAAGAAAATATTCGTCACTATCCCATTAAGGCATCCGGAAATGTAAGCGTATGCATACTGCAGGGACTGTTCGGTACATTGCAGTCTTTTCAAGAATTTATGGCTCAATAATTACATTTTCCCCACATCTTTGATAGCGGCACGTCTCCTCTTCGTGTCCTTTCAGTTGCTACTTTTTTTCGGAATTGAACATTAATACATATCAAGTCCTCAGTGTGTTAATAAAGATTCAGCGCATATGTCAGATACATCTTATACCTGTCTTTGAAATCACTTTACATTTTTGCAAATTATTTATATCGGCTGCATGAGGTGCTATAGACTGATCCAGATTGTAATGAGGCAAGTGCGGAAGGAGGGATTGTCCGTGCGTTGGCAAGTGTAACTTTTTAATATAATGTGATAATGGAAGGGGAATAATAAATGGATCCCATAAAACTGGATGATAATAAGAAGGGCTCAATGAGAATTCCTGCTGTCCTATTTGCATTTAGTAAGAAGCTAATACGCGGCACATTTCTGAATGCAAATAATTCACAAGAGGAAGCTGTGTGATTATGTTAGTAATATTTTTTTTTAATGAAATGCTACGCTTTGATTGAAGCCTTCATCGCACTGGAACTAGGCCTAATAAAATACATTTAAGTATGGATGAATAAAAGGCACTGGAATCTGATTGAACTATGAAAATCCTTTCCATTTTGTAAACCTTTTCGTTTCTTGCCGCAGCTATATGTATGTTATCTAACCTCCTCAGTAGTCGCACCTGTGAATATCTTCCACATAAACAACAAGGCAATAACTTTCGCATCATATCAGGATAGTTAGGCGTTTGCCTCTTTTTCGATGTCCTGTCATGCTTTTGGGAACTCAATTGCAGCTTCAGATAATGTCCTTCTTTCTACGTAAATGGCTTTGCTTTTCTTGCCTAGCTCATCTCTTTGCCAACTTGTCTAGCTCTTGTTAACATAAGTGTCTAAGCACCTCTGTAGGAAATTGGGTTATTGGTTGAAAGGGGTGGCAACTTCACTTAGGCAACAACCACAATACTTGTGAGAGTGAACGACAAAAGTGACTAAATTAACCTGTGCTTCGCCCTCAGGTAGCTTGGCTCAAGGCAGTCATGCTTATCTCAGAAGCAATCTGTAAAGTATTTATGCACCACACAAACAGTAATAAAGTGAAAACACAAC
Organism: Lissotriton vulgaris; assembly: GCF_964263255.1. Taxonomy (NCBI): domain Eukaryota; kingdom Metazoa; phylum Chordata; class Amphibia; order Caudata; family Salamandridae; genus Lissotriton; species Lissotriton vulgaris. The sequence goes on along the minus strand of NC_141685.1, from coordinate 645,315,823 downwards.
ATAAGAAAAATCCCAAACAAATTTAGAAAACCGGAGCAAACTTTAATAAATGCAATGGTGCCAGAATGAGAAAAATCCAATCAGTAGATAGATATTTTGTTTCAACTCGCAGTCATCTTGCCGGGCAATACTGGGGAAAGTCAAAAGTTCAGCCCCATTGTGATGGAGTGCGGGTCTGATACAGGGACCAAGTTAGTCCCACTGAAAAGTTACCTTCTGAGTCCAGTATGAAGAGCTTTGTTCGTGTTGGATGAGGCTGTGAGGGGGAAGCTAATCATCATTAATGGTCATTGCTGTAGCGCAAAGAGCAGGACGGGCATCGCAGACTGTTGTTGGTGCAGTGTGCAAAAGAGGCTTTAGATGTGTAAATATACCACATGTTATGCCATGTAAACAATATCCAGCCAAAAATTTTGTTTGCAAAAAATGTGTCAAATTTGGTAATTTTTCCAAAGTTTGCCAAGTATAATTGAATTGCACAGAGAACAGCATGAATGTTGTAGTGAATTCAATAAAGGATGAATACGATTTACAGTTAGGGAAAATTCAAAAGGATCTCCAGGAAATGGTATGTGCTGGAATCACAATGGTAACTTGAGAAGTTTTTCATTAATTGTGGCCTGGAAGGTAGTCGGAGCTACCAGATTCTGCTCTGGTCTCATATGCAGGTAGACGGATATATTTGTCAGGGTATTTCGAAGATGTGTTGGTTTTCAAAAACCAAAGGATTTTTGTGAAGGTGCATATGACAGTAGAAGGGTTATGCATACTAGGGTGGTTACAACAAGGTCTCTTCAAAATCATACTTAGACTTGGCACTAAAGAACAAGTATCAGTGGTTACATAGGACCCGGTGAATGACATTTCAGTAAAATTTACTAAAATATATTCAGGTAACTTGTGCAAAATAAAAGTGTTCCAATATAGGGTTACAGTAAAAAAAATGTATTCCTATCAAACATAAATTGTGGAATATTTCAATTTCCATCAGAGAACATTTGGAGAAAGAGCTAATGAAAATGTGCATCTTCAGGGAACATTGAACGAAGAGTGTCATCTTTATGGTTATCACCACAGGTGGTTGCTCCAAAAAAATAAAAACAATGCTGAATTAAGGTTTTGCGTTAATTTACATGGTTTGAACAAGTCTATTTGGGTAGATTTGCAAACTCTTCCTAGAGTCACTGGCCTGTTGTGCATGGTAGTGTCATGGGACCTGGCTAGAAACAACATCATTTTTCTGCTCATGTTTATCTAGTTGCCTTCTTTCTGCTAAACAGTGACTTTTGACATACATTTGAAATGTGCCAGTGCAGGATAGGATTAACCTAAGCAGCATTTGCTTGAATTTCAACTTCATGGACACACTATCATGACACCTTGAACATTCAGTACGGTGTATAGAGTTCACTCCACAAATGTTACAGCTTATTTTTGCCCTGCAGGGGATGACGCTACCTAGCGAACATAAACAACTGTGGCCCAACAAAGACCTTAACATTCATCCCTACCTGGTAGGAGTGTCCTTTAAACCGTAATCCCTCTTTTTTGTGGCATATTTTGGTCAGTGCACTGTCCTATTGAACTTATAGGCTTATCCCTTGTTTGAGGGTATTTTTTGTGTTCTCTTGTGGGATGTATTCTATTTGGAATCAACCTAAGGTTCTTTCTGGACTCCCTCAGAGCATATGCCTTATTCCTGGCTGCTGTCGCTGGGCTCTTATCCCCAATGACTGGTATTAAGGAGATTCCCTCACCTTTTTTTGTTTTCTCATTTACTTTTCATGGATGCATTCCTGATGGTTGTGTTTTCCTATTTTGATAGTATTGAGTACAAGACAAGACAAGGGAAAAAGGGGAGGAATCATTAGGGTTGTCTGAGAAGGAGTTCTCATCTGCTGTATGGGTGAACTTACCTGTTTTTGTGTGGTTGTGTTTTCCAGAAAGTGGCAATACCCGAAGCCCAAACAAAGAGAGACCTACCCAGTCCATGTGTCCTAGTACTATAAAACGGGATCCTGTGGCCCCTATGTGCTGATGACTTCTCCCAAGCTTATTATTTTCCTTTTTCTCCCTTTCCCCTTGGGACAAATTGCCCATGCTGCTTGATCTGCATGAAGGGTTGGTTTGATGGTGAGAGGGGAGGCTATCTCCATTTCAATGGCTCCTGGTTTTTAGGTGAGTGGGACCATGACAGAAAGCCAAGCCCATAACATCTTTACCGCCCAAGCAAGAGATGGACCAAGCGGAAAAAATGGCGAGGCCATGTTACATGTAGACACTAATCCCATTCCCACTGTGCAGGAGTTAGCGGCAGCCTTGTCTGCCATCCAAACAGAAGTCCAAGTACTGAGACAGGCGAATCTGTCTCATACGAATTAATTACATGGTAGTAAGGTGGTGGGAAATCCATGGGGACATCCCAAAGAAACCATACCCAAAGAACTGCTTCCTGTTTTTACCCTGCCACGTTCCAATTCGATAGGACCCAAGTAAAGGTAAGGGGGTCAACCAACCAATACAATGTTGTTATTCCTGTAACCTTTCATTTGACCTCATCAGAAAGATTAGGTGGTGAATGCGGTAAATACCGTAGCTTCATGAATCAATGCCATTTGCAGTTCATATGTAGACCTACGGCTTTTTATGATGATGCAGCCAAAGTGGTGTTTGTTATAACCTACCTGGTGGTCCTGCAGCTAATTGGTCTCTACCTTTGGTGGAGACAATTGACCCACTCTTGTATGATTTTTCCACCTTTAAGGAACAGATGAGGCTACTGTTTGACAAGCATACCTTTATGCAAACCAGCAACACCGAATTATTGAATCTAAGACATGAAAAAAAAACCTTGCTGTCTTATATGACAGATTTCAATCATTTGGTGGCTAAAACTCCTCCTTTGGATAAAAGAACCTCCTTGTTTTATCTAGGGCTTAACGGCGAGCTGAAAGATGTGTTATCACAGATAGCAGATCCTCCAGAAGAATGCGCAGAATTTATCGACCTGGTGGTAAAGATAGATCAGTGACTCCGTGAAAGGAAAGGGGAAAAAGGGAGAGTCAAAGCTCCTCGCGTATTTGTATACAAGAGATATAAGAAGACAACAAGATACTCCCCTCTGAACCAATGCACATAGGAGGAATCAGAGGGCCGTTAACCAGATAATAAAATGAGAAGCGGTGTACTCTAAACGTGTGTCTCTATTGTGGTCAGGAGGGTCATTTTGCCCAGGAGTGCCCAGTCCAACCCAAGCCTTCCTTACCTAGAAAAAATCATCGCTTTCACATACCATGGAGACCCCTCAGTCCAGGCACTGGCCAGTTCTAGACACTGTTTATTTTTCTACACTTTTAGGCAACACCCAAAGATCATGTGGGATAATGACAAATTGTGGTTTAGATTTATTATCCTGCCCGGCGGGACTCCAAGTACCAGCATGCTTGGAACCTCCCGGTGTCCTCCCTCGTTTTCTGTGTCTCTATTGAGTTAGCATTTAGTAGCATTCAAACGAGCCCGCGTCAAGGACTCCCTGAACGCCTTCGGTCGCTGCCCGGATTGAATCTCTGTGCACATGTAAGTTTTGTCTCCAGAGACCCCTTGCCGACCTTTGCAGATCAAACACTCGTTATACCAGGCAATGTCAAACGCGCCTCTTTTCTGCTTTTTTTAGCGGCTTCGTGCGGTTGAATTATTCCCGCCTGCAACAAAACAAACTTAATAAAGATTCTCCGACTTTGTCCAATACACAGCCGGTTCCCTTGGTATACTGCTGACAGGTAGGAGAGGCGCCGTAAAGTATTGGATTGATATGCGTACACTCAATCGGTGTTCGCTGGATGATGCGGGTTATTATCTTTCCTCCTCAGCTGATACAAGGAATGTGAACCCTGTTACCTCCCAACAGCTCACCGCTTGGCGGGCGCCCTGTGTTTTGACACCTGCACAACTATTTTCAGGTATTTGATCGCCTAGAAACACACAAGCTTGGTGAGTGTGCCCAAGTAGTAAATTCCATCGCCCTGATTGCCACTCATTTCATTCATTTTTTACAGATTCATTATCCTACTTTACAGTCTACCTCCACTCCTGCAATCTCTTTGCTCGTGGTGCAGGTAACTTGTTTCTTTCTCACTTGTGGATAGACAGAGAGGTTCCTCTAATTGTGACACTACAAGTTTAACACCACCCTTTCCAATTTTTTTCAGTGAATATCGTACGTAGTCCCTGTCCTGAGGAGAACCCTTAATTATTTGGGTTCGAAACGCGTTGACCCCCAGCCTGTGACAAGAAAGAAGGGTGCAGCTAGGGATCAACTTTCTCCACTGTCGTGGGCCCTTGCGTGCAATCAGACCAAATATTTAGTCACAGGTTTTGTGAGACAGGCAGGCAGTTGTTTTTCATCCTTAGTTCCGCCTGTCCACTGGTATTTTAGTTAAAGGACTGGTTTTCCCTTTTCCTATCTTATGTATTGTTTCTTGATCACAATTGATTTGGAATGTATGTATTGTGTTTTAAGTTGCACTTTGGTGTTTTGTAATTTTTTGAATATTCAGTATTAACCTTTGTATATTCTGTATTCATTGTGCACACAAATGTTAGTTTTTGCCTTTGACTTGACTGTTTTTGACAGTGTTTTCCTTTTAATGCCATGTTTTTTATGAATTTTGAAACTTGAGTATGAACTAAAATAAATGTTTTGCTAAACAAATGGCTCGGTCACGCAGTACACATGGGCTGTGTGGGTTCTAATTTGAATTTAAAGTTTCCTGGCTAGCCACTTGATTCTGTTTCGCGTCCTTGACTTCTTGGCGGCCCACCCCTTCCATGCACTCCCGGTCGTACTCGGCCACTACAAGAGCCCAGCCTTTGCCTTGTATATTATGTGCAGAGAACATATGGCCAGAAGATAACATTCAAATATAATATTGTCTGCCCAGGGTAGGAGTGCGTTTATTTGTGCACTCTAAGCACAGTCATATTGCTTCTCGCATATACTAACACTGCGAGCCTTAAATCAATACACATTAGGATGCTGTCATCCGGGTAATGGCATTTCTTATTCTAACTTGTTTTTCAATAAGTGCATTAACGTATAATTCAAAATCTAATATTTGCTAGGAACACTACAAAAAAATTGCTTTATGGTGAGGATAAGTCTACTCTGCATTCAGAAATGGCTGCCACGTCAACGTATTCCACAGACAAACCTCCAGCGGACACTCTAGTCCATGGTGGATCTCTATCATCCATGACCTGGGGGGAAGATGTCCATGGTGGTACGTATCTTTATCTCTGGCTACGTGCCACATATTAGTAGGGCTATGTTATTCTTATAAATCACACTCTGCCTTCCCTCCGACGTTGTGTAATTCCGCCTCTCAGAATCTGCTCACCCAAGCCCCTATCTTGTCTTGTAGTAAAGTAGTATTGTCATTTCTGAGGCACTGGTGAACCTTTGTTTTTCAGTTTTAGGGGACCAGATAGGTTATTCCCTGATGACTCGTATAGAACACTGAGGAAGCGGGGGAGTGGATCGCAAGGTTGGTCAAGGGTACAGGACAGAGGCCGGGAAGACTCATAACAACAGGAGTACAGAACCTTATGGATAGCTCTACCGCAACACAGGATGTCTCCAGCACAAACTACAATATCCACCCGGGATCCTAGTACCTTATAGTTAGAACTGACTCTCTTGGTCTGTCCTGCCCACCTGCACTTATCAAAGTCTCCAAGATATATCTCACCATCTTTCTTCCTTCCATTGTTACATGCTCATGCCAGAAGGTCCCTTTTCCATCACAGGATCAGTATCCCCTCTACCTGTTTCCACATCCATCATGTGGCCTGTAGTGGTGAGTGCGTGTGTCTGTTTGTGTATGTTAGTGTTTCTGTATGTGATAAGTGTGTGTGGTACTTGTAGCAGAGAGTGTGTATTTATGTGTGCATGTGCATGACATGTATGCATGTGTGTGACAGAGTGCGCCCAGTTGTTTACCGTGATTATTCATGGTTGTTTATATGTGCACTCAGGTAGTGACTGGCATGTGTTCATGTGTGTGTGTACACTCAATTGTTTATATGTGGTTGCTCATGTGTGTGCGGGTTGTAAGTCGTGTGTTTGTTTGCAAGGTCCCACTCTGTCTTGGATGTACCACTCAAGCTATTTCGCCTTTTCTCGTATTTTGTTCTACCTTGTCCTCTCATCTGTCGTGTATATATTTAAAACATATTTTCTTAATTTGTATGCACTGTGCGAAACGCATTAACTCTTCGGTTCTCTCTAATTGTGGGAAAGCTACTGAAATCTCCAGCTGGCTGTGGGTCAGCTCAGGGTATTCTTGGGCTCTTGAGCCTAAAACATGATAAGCTTTATTGTGGCTCTAACCTGTGCCCCTAGAATTAAAAACAAAACATTCACTTTTGATGTAAGATGGAAGACAGAAATAGATACCTATATAGTGGCCAAAATGTACAATGTGAAATGACAAAAAACTGTGAAAAGAACATGGCTTCCTTATTCACAAATTGTGTGATCTAAGGCAAAAATGTAATTTAGCCAATCCTTCTATTTCTTAATTATGACACAGATATCTGAGTTCATGATGTGCTCTGCACAAAAGCCCTTTATATTTGTAAAAAACATATCACTGCAGTTTGAGAGTAGTAAGTGGTGTTGGTGGTAGGGAAGTGAATTCCGCAGGTGAGACGGTTGGCCTAATGTTTTGTGGGAGGTGGACAATAGTAGCAAAAGTAGGGGATAGGTTGGCCTGATGGCCAGAGTTAGTGCTTCACAAATCGGGGTGTTAGATGGCAATGGGCTTTAGCTAAAAAGTGAGTGCATGTGGTCCTATGGATAATATGGTGCATTGCTAAATCCTTATAAGGTCCCAAAAGCGAGACTGTTGCATTGCAAATGCTTGGTTTGTAGAGGCTGATGCTTCCCAATATGCCATCGGAGGTGTTTTTTTTCAGAGGGTTATGACTGGAAATGTGTTTCCCATTGCATATTTTTTCAAGAAGCTTTTACCAGCAGAACAAAAGTACTCTTTCACTGAAAGGGAGTTGCTGGCTATAAAAAAGGAGTTTCAGGAGTGGAGACATTATCTCTGGGGAGCTAGACACTCCCTAACCATATACAACAACCATAAAAATCTGGAGTTCTTTCATTCAGCTAGAGCCCTCACACCCAGACCAATGCGATGGGTATCATTCTTTAATAAGTTCAATTTTGTAACCCCGAACCGACCAGCCTCACAACAAGTCAAAGTGGATGCTTTGCCCAGAATATTTGTTTTGCTCCCACATTAGAGAAAAAGTCAAAACCCTGTTACCATGATACTCTCTGAAAAAGTGCTTGGGTACATTTCTTCTGATCAATTCCTCACTGACCTCAAGAACACCCTATCAGAAATAGATATGACCCCCTGTTTAACCCAGATATCATCTAACCTAAAGGAAGGGTTTCTCTATCATGGAGAACAGCTGTTCATACCCAGCCGCGGTCGGTAGTGGGAGTACCTGCCAGGCGGTGATGTGAGGAGAGGGAGGGGCAGGGTGGTGGGTAGTAAACTATGGATTATGGAGATTAACAGGTAAGTAAACACATAAATAAATAAAATGAATTTTGTTGCGCGCACTGCAACTAGGCGTGGGCGGAAAATCCGTTCCGCTCGCGGATTTTGCGGATTTTCGGGAAATCCGCAATCCGCGAGATTTGCGAATTTCCCGCAAAATCCGCAAATCCGCGAGCAGCGGATTTTGCTCGCACTGCTCGCACTGTTAGCGTGAGTTCGCGCCCCGCGAATAAGTGCGAAATTGCAGAAATACGATCTTGGCAAAACTGAAAGTAACTACTTACCAGGTTCAAAAGTTCAGGCACATCATTAGTAGCCATTTCCTGTAGTGCTTCCTGAGGGGCCCCTCCAGAGTTCAGTTGCCAGTTGAAACTATTATGTGACCCTGCTCTGAACCTCAGAATAGTTACACATATGCCACAAAGGTCCTGAATTACAGCTAAGGGAGACAAGCAGGAGCCAGGCTGGAAGTTAAAATCCATTAATCAGCCCCTAATTCATTATTGTCAGTTGGGGCAGGGCAGGTGTTGTAACTAATTTTGCAACAATGAAAGCACTTAGCAAGTGCAAAAGATCACTAATCAGGGCGCACTAAGGAAGCAGGTGCCAGCTAAAAAAATATTCTGTGACACATTAATCAGCCCCAAATTAATTCAGGTCACTTGAGGCAGGGAAGGTGTGCTTTGCTTTGCCGAAAATAATGTACACTGGACAACCAGAGGGTGTAGTGATGAAACAGAGGGTGGCATGGGTGGGCCAGAGGGTGGCATGAGTAGTCAGAGAGTGGCAGTGGTGACAGAGAGTGGCAGTGATGAAGAAGAGTGTCCCAAACAGGCTGGACACGTAGAAACAACAAGTTCGCAAAACTTGCGACCCGACAGGTAAGTTCGCAAATTGCGAAATTCTAAAAACCCTCGCGAACTGGCAGAAACACGGGCGAACACAAAAAAAAAAAAAATCCGCAAATTCGCGGGAATTCGCGGATTTTGCGGATTGCGAATCCGCAAATCCGCAAAATTCGCGGATTGCCAATCCGCAAAATCCGCCCATGCTTAACTGCAACGCATTTGGAGATGCAGTGCACGCAACGAAATTCTTTTTTTAAATGTATATGTTTACTTACCTGTATGCGTCCGTAATCCATCGTTTACTAAGCCCCCACCCTCCCCCTCCCACGGCACCGCCCGGCAGGTACTCCCACTACCAACCGCGGCTGTTTATACCTATTGAACATAGAGATTAGGTATTACAGTGGGTACACTCATCTTCTTTGGCTAGCCACCCTGGTTTTCAGAAGACTAAGGACACCTGTAACAGATGGTTCGGGTGGGAGACCATGGCTGCTGATGTACAAATCTATGTTACCTTGTGTCTGATATGCGTTGTACAGAAAGTCCCCCATACCATGCCTGCTGGGTTGTTACAGGATCACTGACAAAGTATTGAGGAGCAGAATATAGACCTACCAAAATATCGATGAAAAAATATAGAATGACACAATATCGACTTCCTACCTATAACAGGTAACTATAAAAATATTGAATCCTAAACATTGTTGTAAATAATATAGTTTGCTAAAATATCGACTTTTTTAAATGTCTTAAAAGTAATATAAAATGAGTTATATTATCAATATAATTAAGTAAAACATAATTGAAAATAATTAAAAAACTTAAATTAATCAATAATAAAAAAATAAAAAACAATATTAAGCATGCATTTTATTTTGTATTATATATTTTAACTTTATAAAATTAAAAAATATTAAAAATAATTACTATTTTAAATTCTAAAATATTAAAAACATAAGTTAAAATATAATTACATATATTAGAGATATATATATTACCTACTGGCGGTCGCCAGTTGGTAGTTATAGTTAGGATTTTTTTCAATGTTAAATCTCAAAATTCTATTTGGAATAACTTTGGCGCCGGTTGACGAATCTGCCTGAAAATGTCCTCAAAATGGCCTCGCGGCGCCTGGTCCTTCCCTGAAAGTTTGGGGGGGATTTGTCAAGCGGGGGCTGAGATAAAAGGGGGTTCCCAAAACGTGTTTTCCCCATGTTAATTTCCATAGAGCGGTCGACCTCACTTTTAGCCCGAACGGCTGAATGGATTTCCACCAAACTTGGCAAAATTGTAGGGACTGGTAGCCCGATGTGCCTTTGCTATGTCTCAAGATATGTGCTCCAGTGGATTTTGAGTAATTTAGGTTAAAAAATATATATATATCTATGGCAGCGCCCCGGTACGCGCACCGGGGAGCGCACCAGGCGGCCACGCGACTTGCGCACAGAAAGCTGATTGGCTCTCGGGTGTCGTAAACATTACAAACGGTCTGGAGCGGCCGCCATCTTGTGTCTCGGTAGGATCGATACATAAGAGGTGGCCAAAACAAAGGGGGAAAAGACCATTAGGGGGCAGAGTAGACCCCCCTGACCCCTAGGTTTCATGTGGGGGCTATAAAAGGGCCCCGCGGGGCAAAAAAATAAAAAATAAAATTCGATTTGCGCGGGGAGAGCGCCCGGTACGCGTACCGGGGAGCGTATCATGGGGAAAAAAGAATCGCAGATTTTTAAAAATTAAGCCTTTATTTATAAATTGGAGGTAGTTCTAAAAAGAACTTTTTTTTCCTTCTTTTTGTTGTTTTATATTTTTTTATTGTTTTTTTGAACATTTTTTACTTTTTATGGCTTTTCTGAACAGTTTTATATTTTTTTTGTATTTTCTTGGGGGAGAAACAAAAAACAGGGAATTGTAAATGGCTCAACTGGAGCAAAAAAAAAATCTGCAAAAAATTAGGGTTTTTTCGGGCACTTATGGTTATCCCCAGCACAGATGATAAGTTTAACACTTTGCTCACCATAGCAAATTAACTTACCACAATATTTGCACATGATTTTAAAATCGTTAAATTTGGGTTGTGTGATAGGCATTGTCTCTGTTGCCTCTGAACCCGATGGAGTTGGTTCTTTTGATGTTGAAGGTCTAGATGATGATGGGGGTAGCTCACTGCAGAGGTCCCTTACCTTCATAAGACGCATCACGCGGCTACGCGATACGTCACAATGTTGTTTTCGTTCGCGGCAATAGCGCTAACTGGACGCTCACCGGTACGCGCCCCGGGGCGCGCCATAGCACTGCGCTTACCGGTGAGCGCATTGGTACGCGCCCCGGGAGCGCACCGGGGCAAACAAATAAAAAAATATATATATATATATATATTACATAATTATAAAATATAAAATTCGTTATAAAAAATATTACATTTCATACCTATACAGATTTGAAATTCACTGAAAAAAATAGGGTTGAGGCCCTATATATAGTTAGGAATTAGCATTTAAAAAACCTTTGAAATTCACTGAAAAAACCATAGGTTTCACACCAGTTATAGTTAGGAAATAGCATTTAAAAAACCTAGTAAATTCACTGAAAAAACCATAGGTTTCACACCAGTTATAGTTAGCTGGAAATTTTACTGACATAAAACCATTGAAATTCCACGTTATAGTTAGTTGGACTCACTATAACATGCGCGCCTGCAATCCACTGCTGATGACATCACAGATTACCTCACTCATGACATGGTCAGTGACATCACTCATGACATCACTGATGACACCATCCTTGTGACAGAGTGACAGACCTCCTTTCAGTGTAATGTAACCCTTGAAACACATATTCAAAAATAGAAACTAACATTTTCAAAAAAGTGGAGAAACCCATACCAGTTACAACAACCAATTCAGTAATTCCACCTTCTATATACACATCCTCTCATTCAGCAACAGTTCTACATAGTCACTCATACATATACTCACTTCTCATATTTAGTGATACACATATACATCCTGTTACACACCGACAGTCATCCAAAAGTTACTCACACACATACACAGACATGCAAAAAATCTATTGAACATCCATTTATTTGCATATATAACTATACACACACTACCACCTTACTTCTAAGGAAACTTACACATACTTACTCTCTTAAACAATCACTTATAGAAACACATACTTATTTAAACAGGAACTCTTACAATCTCACATATACTCACTGATATACATCAATACTCACATAAACTAGATTAAAACATATGTCGTTAAAGATAAAGACACTAGTGTGACAGTCATTCACTCACTAACACACCCATACAGTCCTGCACATATGCTGTCTTCAAAATACATACAAACAGTGAGTCAGTCATTGATGCATCTATGTGCTAAGTAATACCCCCACCAAACCATACAGACACTCATACTGATACTAAAAAAACATCTAATAACCCATATACACACACATGTAGCTACTCACCAACCCATGCAGCCACTTATACACAAAGTGAAACACTGATACAAACATTTAAATATTTAAACAATACTCGCTAATATATGTATTCACTAAGATACACTTAATAAGCCAGTTAACCAATCAATTTTTTTTTTTAAAAACATCCATTAAGACACTTATTTAAACATTTATTCTTCCATCGACCTTTACATATACATATATAAAACATATTTATTTTACAGAAAGACACACATTTACTGGATGGTGTCATCAGTGATGTCATGAGTGATGTCACTGACCATGTCATGAGTGATGTAATCTGTGACGTCATCAGCAGGGCATTGCAGGCGCACAAGTTATAGTGACTCCAACTAACTATAACGTGGAATGTCAATGGTTTTATGTCAGTAAAATTTCCAGCTAACTATAACTGGTATGAAACCTATGGTTTTTTCAGTGAATTTACTAGGTTTTTTTAAATGCTAATTCCTAACTATAACTGGTGAGAAACCTATGGTTTTTTCAGTGAAAAAAAAAATATATATATATATATATATGTATATATATATATTTATATTCACTGAAAAAAACATAGGTTATAGACCATATATAGTTAGGAATTAGCATTTACAAAACCTTGAAAATTCACTGAAAAAACCATTGGTTATAGACCATATATAGTTAGGAATTAGCATTTACAAAACCTTAATTTACTCGCACAAAACCATAGAAATTCGCATATATAGTTAGTTGCAATAACTATATATCGCGCACCCGCAATCCACTGCTGATGATGTCACATATTACATCATTCATGACATGGTCAGTGACATCACTGATGACATCTCAAATGACATCACTGATGACATCACTGACATCTCAAATGTCATCAGTGATATCTCAAATGACATCACAGACAACATCACTGATGACATCAATCATGTGATAATACGATTAACCTCTTCAGACTCTAATATAATCTTAGATACACTCATAGTAAACAGACATTCACAGATTGTCACTCATCCATGGAGTTACTCATACACCTAGTCAGTCATGCAAAGAATCAATCACACCTCCATTTCATCAACTATACAGTTATACACACCTTACTTATTCAAACATATTCTAACACATATTTACTCTCTTATACAATCACTGATACAAGTTTTCAATGATCCATGCAGTCACTGACACATTCACTAGCTCTTATACAGTTATTTATATATGTCAACTCTCACATGTACTGTATTTTACATATGTACTTACTTTGACATGTAGTACTGAGATATCCATTCACTCACCAATACACTCATGCACACAGTCAACCACCCAGACAGCTGTTTCCACATGCAGTTTTGAACCCATACATCTAGTGAATCAACTGCTCACACATCTATGCACAGTCACACACCTCCCAGACACCTACACACACACACTCGTTCTCCCATACAAATACTTGGGCAACCAATCAATAACCCATATAGTTACTCATATAGGTACTGATTAACACATGCAGCATCTTACACAACAGACATACTGATGCACACATTCAGACAGTTTAGTCACTAACCAATGCACTCAGTGAGACACATTTAATCACTCTCTCATACAGTCAGTCATGCACCTACTAAATCCTTCATCCAGACACTTATACATCCACTCATTCTTCAATATGTAAGACATATTTTAACTTTACAGAAACATACAGTCACTGGATGATGTCATCAGTGATGTAATCAGTGATGTCACTGACCATGTCATGAATGATGTAATATGTGACATCATCAGCAGTGGATTGCGGGTGCGCGATATATAGTTATTGCAACTAACTATATATGCGAATTTCTATGGTTTTGTACGAGTAAATTAAGGTTTTGTAAATGCTAATTCGTAACTATATATTGTCTATAACCAATGGTTTTTTCAGTGAATTTTCAAGGTTTTGTAAATGCTAATTCCTAACTATATATTGTCTATAACCTATGTTTTTTTCAGTGAATTTCAATGGTTTTTTAATAGCAAATATCAAAAGCTGTCAAATGTCAAGTACGTGATAGGTAAAAACATTTTCGTGTTTATGCACACTGATGTGCTTTGAACGCTGCCCCCCTCTCCCCCCCTCTTTTCTCTTAGGAGTACTCTCTCTTTGCAGATAGTGAAGGGTAGTTAACGCAGGCCTTTGCCCCCGTTGTAATCCGTCGTGCCTGCTTCTCTCTCTATTTGATTGATTGTTATCCAAGCATTTACTGTTTTAGAATTGGTTCTCTTTGGTTCATTCTCTATTTACAAACAAGCACAGAGTCGCAGTACTCTGTTTAGTCTTTGCAGATAGTGAAAAATCGTTGAAAAAAACAAAAGGAATCGAGCAAAATCAGTAGGCCACTAATGGGATCTCTTTTTGACCTCGCTAAAATAGAAACATTAAGAACAACCCCTCATGAGAAATACGAAACTAGTGAGATGAACTGAGCTCCACACCATGATGGCTGCAAGACAGCTCGGCTCCGCCACCCACCCCACCCAAAATAACGACAAACCCTATGCAAATATTATAAATATATACAACACACCAGCAAAGTAACAGGGTAAAACATTTTATTAACTAACTATTTACATAACTATTTTATACTTTTTGTTGCCCGATCCTGCTAGCTCAATCGATCGAGCATGAGACTCATGCACTCTGATCTCCTTGGCCTTAGTCAAGCATTAATAGTAAGATTTTCATACATGAGTGTACTTTTTGCCTTTTGGTGACTCTTCCATTCTGAACATTTTTCCACAATCCGTTTGACCTGAAACGATTACACAAATAAAACATTTGTGAGTTTTAAATTTCCGGAGAAGTATAATTCACCAATAGCTTTCTCTGTAGATCTTTTTCCATTAACAATCCCAGTTCCATCACCCGCCCAGGATATCACTACTGTTAGTTGTCATTGTTGCTTCTGTTTTAATAAAAAATGTTTTAAGGTGTTTACTGTTTTTGTTGCGATGTATATATTTATAAGTTATTAAAGTGTTATAATCCTACCAATTTTTTTATCGATTATTGCTCTTTGAGATATTCCCTGTCTACAAACAGAGAATAGGAATATTCTGTCTCCCTTTGCAGATAGTGAAGGATAGGTAATGCGGACTTTTGTCCCCCGTTGTAATCCGTCATGCCTGTTTTTCTCCCCACTGATTGATTGATTGGCTGGACATTTATTGTTCAAGGAATAGTTCTTTCGAGGTATTCTCTGTTTGCAAATAACGTGGAATAGAAATATTCTGTCTAGTCTTTACAAGTAGTGAAGGGTGGGTAATGCGGACCTTTGCCCCCCGTTGTAATCTGTCATGCCCATCTACTCCCCACTGATTGAGAAACTAGTTCCACCCGGACCATTTATTAGAGGTACATCATCTGGCTCAACTGGAGAGTACCCCTAATAAAGAAGACATATGTAAAATACGAAGTAATCACTGTATCCTGTTAAACAGAAACTTTAGCATGAAACACACTTGAAAAGGAAGGGAAAGAAATCGAACAAAATCAGTAGGCCACTGATGAGTTTTTGACTTCGCTAGAAATAAGAAACATGGAAGTGGTGAAAGAAGCCAAGCTTGACGTTACGGCAGCCACGAGGTAGCTAGGCTCCGCCACCCCCCCACTGCTCCAAGCATGTCTGTCCCACCGCCCGCCACGCCCATTAACGGTAACATGAAATAGATACAAATCAGCAGATACCTACCCCCATTCCGGAAACTCCCGAAGTGCAACAGGGCCACGGTTACGCCCATCCGGAAGATGAGGCCTCGACACGTGCAGGGCGGGGCCCGGCTAACCGCCATCAGCCGTGGGGTGGATGGCCCGAAATGTACTGGTCTCCCGATTCCCTTCTTCTGCCGCCTTGCAGGCCACGGTTGGGATGTCTTGCCTCTGCCTCCAACCCCCCCCCTCTTATCGCCTGGTCCGGACATCACGGATATCAACGCCAGGTGTCGGCGTGGGGTGCGCTGGGAGGGAGAGGCGGCGCGAACGAGCCTCTCCCACCCCCATAGGTGGGGGCCCATCAGCTGCACCCCCAATGCTCCACTCACCCAACAAAAGGGTCGTCGCGTAAGATGCACCAGGAGAGGAGCCGAGGCTGACGGGATCTTCTTCTTTCTTCAATAATGGCTGCGACAACACGGGGGGGATGTCTTGCACATGCCACCGACCCCCCCCCTCCCCTCGTATCTCCTGGTCTGGCCCCGGCTTGGTATGAGCTCCCAATTCGGTCCTGAAGCGGCGCCCTGCAGGCCACGGGGGGATGTCTTGCCTCTGCCTCCGACCCCCCCTCTTATCGCCTGGTCCGGACATCACGGATATCAACGCCAGGTGTCGGCGTGGGGTGCGCTGGGAGGGAGAGGCGGCGCGAACGAGCCTCTCCCACCCCCACAGGTGGGGGCCCCTCGGCTGCACCCCCAACACTCCACTCACCCAACAAAAGGTCTCGTCCACTATTGCGAGGCAATGATGCTCCGCTCACCCAGCAGGGGTCTCGTCCACTGTTGCGGTGCAACGGCGCTTCTGAGTTCAACTAGAAAATGAGTCCTGCGTCCAGAAACGTTCTCCTCAACTTTGAAGATTCTATAAGAGCCACGGGGGCCCCCAACCCCCGCAGACACCCCCGATGGGGAATGACTGCCATGATCACCCACGGAACGACCACGAAGTAGCCGCGGGACGTCGGCGCGCTCATGCCGGCGCCGGCCTCAGTCTTGAAATGACCAAAATCCTGCAAGACTACCAACTTGATCAGTTCCGGTGGGACACCAGTATGACCCGGTAGGAGAGATTGTTGCCTCCCACCCCACTTTGACTGATGGTTCATGTCGGCAGTCCCCTCTGCTACCCTTCAACGAAAACTTTTGGACTGCCGAAAGAGGTCCCGGTCCAACCACGAGTTGGTGGAGACATTTTGACTATACTTGGACCTTCCTGACCTCACCCAAAATGGCGCTGGTACAAATGAAACTCTCAACTCCTTGTTGTGCCCCGATTGCTCAGCCTTGATATCATGAGATATGTATGCAGTTTTTAGCACATGAATTGATATGGGATAAGACTGATTATATGTTCGGACAATGAACTGATCCAGGATGGGTATTGATTATACGTTTGAACAATGAATTGACATGGGACGGGTACTGATTACACGTTCGGACAATGAATTGATATTAAGTTCTAATGCATCATTGATTACTGTATTTATTGAAAGTTCGAATTGTCGACACTTTTGGTACTTGCTCACAATGAATTATCAATATGATTTTGTTGCACTTGTCGCACTTTTTACTGATTATATGTTCGGACAATGAATTGATCCGGGATGGGTATTGATTATACGTTCGAACAATGAATTGACATGGGACGGGTACTGATTACACGTTCGGACAATGAATTGATATTAAGTTCTAATGCATCATTGATTACTGTATTTATTGAAGGTTCGAATTGTCAACACTTTTGGTACTTGCTCACAATGAATTATCGATATGATTTTGTTACACTTGTCGCACTTTTTACTATGAAATCAACGACCACTGACTCTGTTAGGTTTTCCACAAATAAATACCCCCCCCACCCATTTACAGTTCCAGCCTGCTCCGTGGCCGGCCCACAGGGTTGTAGGCCCGTATTTGTGCACCAACATTTTTATTAAAGGTTTTTGAAAAAGCAAACGTAGTTGTAACGCGTAGATTGGTAAGTTTTGAATAAATGGCCACTGTTTCCGATTTAAAAAAAAAATAAAAAATAAAAAAGCAGGTGAAATGAAGCAGCTCGATTAGTTAAGGGTTAAAAAGTATAGTACGCAGAAACATTGCAAATATGAATGGTCCAGGTTTGTTGTATGTGTTTTTCATTTTTGTACAGCATAAAGCAATCGATATAGATCCTGGTATTTAGCCTCTACTTTATATGCTACCTGTATCAGGGAAGTTATTTTAAATGCCCCTAAGCCACCCCGAAGGAATGTCACCTGGCCCCCCTAGTACGAACGAAAACGACCCCGTACCACTGTAAGTTATCTCTCTTCCTCAAAGGAGAGCACGAGCTCGCCCCCACTTTACACCGACTGCACTTTGTTTTGACCCTCCCCTGCACACGATCCGTAATGCCACACTTGGGCGACCTATGCTATCCACAGGCCTCCGATAATTATCTCTCCCACAATACCGGTCCCCCCTGGGCTTAAACGCCGAGATGGTAGGGACTGCATCCCGTGGAGATAGGCCGAGTATGTAGTAAGTAAAAGCCTTTTCAGGTTTATGCGCGCTGATGTGTTTTAAACGCTGCCCCCGCCCCTTCTTTTTCCCTCTTTTCTGCAGGTCACTTCGGAACGTCGATTAAAGTACGGAAAAATGGTGACTTAATGGCCGATGGGATGAGAAAAAGGGTTTGAATAGGGTGCCTATACACGACGAGCAAACAATGACTATGTCTCTCTCTGAACCCAGCGCTTGGGAGGGCAGCCTGAAGCAGAAACTTGACGGGTAATTACAGGATGACAAAATATGACTTCGCTTGGCACCCCGAATAAAACAACCAAGAATGACGTGCACCAATGAATAAATTCCTACGTTTAACTAAATAGGGAAAGTTTAAGGAATATTCCGAGGTGAGGTTTACCCAAGTACCCTCCGTCTGGAGGACTAGGAATGTTGCCAATGTTTAAGATTTACCACCTCCTTCTCGCACCCTCATAGACATGAAACTCAAAGCTGCCCCATTGTTCTCCCGACTGACACCTACCGTTGCCTCAGCCTGGAAACCCATTCGCTAAAAATGATTCGAAGATCCCCCCTCAGTGTTAGCCCGACCAGGTTAGTTCCCGACCAATTGGCAAAGGTGTAAGTAGTTGCAACCAAACCAGATCGGATTAGTTGGTGGTGTATGCGGGTGGCGTTTTTAAAGGCGTCCTTGGTGTTGGTGTTTGGGCCTTTTTTCCAGGCCTTCTCGAGGGAGCGACAGAGTTTCTTCGATTTCTTAAGATCCTCGTTGAACCAGGAGGCGTTTTTGCTGCCTAGTTTGATTTGACGTTTTTTCAGCGGTGCTAGGATGTCGGCG
Organism: Lissotriton vulgaris; assembly: GCF_964263255.1. NCBI lineage: Eukaryota > Metazoa > Chordata > Amphibia > Caudata > Salamandridae > Lissotriton > Lissotriton vulgaris. The sequence continues at coordinate 645,296,845 of NC_141685.1, read as the reverse complement.
CTGTTGGATAGCCATTGGGTGAGGTTAATGGCTGCTTGGTCGGGGTTTGAGGAGTGGGCAGGGGGGTTTTGAAGAAGCGATGAGGAAATCTGGTCGATGGTGATTTTGTTCCAGTTTCTTCGCAGAGTAGGTCGAGGATGGTTGTGAGTTGTGGTCTTATTGTAGATAAAGTGTACGCAGCTGTGGTCCGTCCAATGGAGAGTGGTGGTGTGACTGAAGGAGACATGTTTGCTAGAGGTGAAGATAGGGTCGAGTGTGTGACCTGCGATGTGGGTGGGCGTAGTGACAAGTTGTTTGAGTCCGAGGTTGGCGAGATTGTCCAGAAGGGAGGTGGCGTTGCTGTGTTTGTTCTTTTCCAGATGAAAGTTGAGGTCTCCCAGCAGAATGTATTCCTCGGAGGGGAGGGCGTGTGGGGTGATAAAGTCAGTGATAACGTCGCTGAATTGTGCACGGGGTCCTGGAGGTCGGTAGAGGAGTGTGCCTCTGAGTGTGGTTTTGGGGTCGGTGTGGATCTGGAAGTGAAGGTGTTCGGCGCTGGTAAGGTTGACGTCTGAGCTGGTTGAGATGCGGATGGAGTTCTTATGGACGATAGCGATGCCTCCTCCTGTTTGGTCAGTGCGGTCCTTACGGATGATCTTGTATCCTTCCGGGATGGCAATGGTGATGTCTGGGGCTGATGAGGCGTTCATCCATGTTTCTGTTAGGAAGGCGACGTCGGGAGAAATGGTGTCTAGTAGGTTCCAGAGGTCGATGGCGTGTCTGTGGACTGAGCGGGTGTTGAGCAGGATGCATTTTAGGTGGTTGGAGTCAGATATCTGTTGTGTGATCGTGGATGAGGAGTTTTTCTTGGTGCAGTCGAACTTGCAGGAGTAGCATGTGAAGGGTCCATGGGTGTGTCCAGGAGCGGCTTGGACGCAGTTGGGGAGACGGCCGGGGTTAAGGGATAGGAGGGTGGAGGCGTCGTATGTAATGCGGGTGGGCTGGGCAATGCGAGGACCAGGGTATCTGGCGCTGGGCGCGGTCCAGGCGCGGACGGGCGTAGACGGGCTTACCTTTGGCGCACCTTCGGCGAGGCCGCAGCGCGTGGACGCTGCGCGTGGGACCATCTGACTTAAATGGATAGTGGAGGGGGGCGGAGCGTGGGAGGGGCAGCAGGGAGGGTGGGAGGAGACACGGGCCACGAGCACAACAAATGGAGGGAGGGAAAGTGAAACTGGGGCACGGACACACAGAAGGGGACAGCTAGAACCTATTAAATGCAGCCCAATATAAATAAAATATGCTTAAAGTGAAACGAATTTACACAGGGCAGGCAATGCAGCGCTATTACATTAAAGTGAATTACAATGATATATTCCTAAAAACGATACCAAGCAGGCAGAGAGCGCTAGTCCGGCATCGAGGCGCTAGAACTGCAGGCGATGTCTGGCAGTAAATAGCAGGAGTGTTTCCAGGTGGTCGGGGAGGTGAGGCAGGGAGCGAGAGGGAGCGACCGTCGAGGAGTAAGTCCAGCTGGTTACAGAGAGCCAGGAGAGGAGCTCTCTGACTCGGCCAGTGCGTGGGAGGGGCAGCAGGGAGGGTGGGAGGAGACACGGGCCACGAGCACAACAAATGGAGGGAGGGAAAGTGAAACTGGGGCACGGACACACAGAAGGGGACAGCTAGAACCTATTAAATGCAGCCCAATATAAATAAAATATGCTTAAAGTGAAACGAATTTACACAGGGAAGGCAATGCAGCGCTATTACATTAAAGTGAATTACAATGATATATTCCTAAAAAGGATACCAAGCAGGCAAACAGCGCTAGTCCGGCGTCGAGGCGCTCGAACTGCAGGCGATGTCTGGCAGTGAATAGCAGGAGTGTTTCCAGGTGGTCGGGGAGGTGAGGCAGGGAGCGAGAGGGAGCGACCGTCGAGGAGTAAGTCCAGCTGGTCACAGAGAGCCAGGAGAGGAGCGCTCTGACTCGGCCAGTGCGTGGGAGGGGCAGCAGGGAGGGTGGGAGGAGACACGGGTCACGAGCACAACAAATGGAGGGAGGGAAAGTGAAACTGGGGCACGGACACACAGAAGGGGACAGCTAGAACCTATTAAATGCAGCCCAATATAAATAAAATATGCTTAAAGTGAAACGAATTTACACAGGGCAGGCAATGCAGCGCTATTACATTAAAGTGAATTACAATGATATATTCCTGAAAATGATACCAAGCAGGCAAAGAGCGCTAGTCCGGCGTCGAGGCGCTAGAACTGCAGGCGATGTCTGGCAGTGAATAGCAGGAGTGTTTCCAGGTGGACGGGAGGTGAGGCAGGGAGCGAGAGGGAGCGACCGTCGAGGAGTAAGTCCAGCTGGTCACAGAGAGCCAGGAGAGGAGCGCTCTGACTCGGCCAGTGCGTGGGAGGGGCAGCAGGGAGGGTGGGAGGAGACACGGGCCATGTCTGGCGATGTCTGGCAGTGAATAGCAGGAGTGTTTCCAGGTGGTCGGGGAGGTGAGGCAGGGAGCGAGAGGGAGTGACCGTCGAGGAGTAAGGTCAGCTGGTCAGATAGTTCCAAATTCACTCTCTCCTAACATCCCTAACTAACACCCTCATCTTATCCTAACAGTCCTGCAAAGAAAACAAACAAGCATTAAGGCGATCTTACATCCAAGAATCGATCTTCAGTCCGGCAGCATCTCCAGAGGAAATCGAAAGGAGCGATGCCTCTAAGCAAAATCAGGGGGGTTTATACACTAATTTCCTAACGTAATCTATTCTAAAAAGTATCTAACATCACCAATTCGGGTTCTGATTGGACAATTTGGGGTGGGTGAGCATCTCCTCACCATTACAACATCATATTCACGGAGAATCAGCAAAATTATATTACTGCTTTGTTTAGGACAGTCTTTGGCCTGGTCACTTCCTTGACTCGCAACGTCGCGTTGCTTTCCCACGTTTTGAACACTCGACTGTCCATATTTTGGCACCCATCCTGGCTTCCAGGGCAAGGCAACCTTGAACCTCCCATCCGAGTACAGGCAGCTCACTCGCACTTGCAGACTTTGGATGCACATGCGCAGTTTATCATTCACTCGCAGTTCATCAGAACGGCCATTTTCTTAGTAGGCCTCAGAGGCCACTTTTGGAACTATCGTAGAAACAAACACAAATTTATATTAAATATAGAACTAAAGCCCTTCTGTTTACCTCTCACCATACTAATGTTTCCCCATTAGTTATTACCTAGCAGGTAATCCACATAAATGCATTCTACACTCACATATCCCACGACTTTCTGGCACAAAACATATGAAATAAGCACATTTAAACTGCATATATATATATATTATATTTAAGCTGTGCCTTAATTCACATCACAATTACAACACATATTAGTTAATTATATTGCTTCATGCAGGCAAGATTAGTATTCCCGTGTATGTCTTGTGTATGCATCTTATACTATGGCTGATTATTTCACTACATCACACTATTAGTAAAATTAACGTCATGGAACATTGATTTTACGAGGGGTATACAAAATGTTTTTTTTGCCACCTCGCTCCATCAAAGCTTCAAAGTAACACACGTCATATAGGGCGGGATTGTGTGAATTGGGACATAAATGGAAAAAATCAAGTATAGCTGATTTTCCATCGATAAGCTGTGTAGTGCTCACCGACCCCTGTATCTTTAGTTTTTTTTCTGACTTCTCCTCTGCCACAACGAATAAAAGTTCCCACTTCTAGTATGGATACTGATTGGGTCGAACAAACTATTGGGCAGATTTACAATAACTGGTGCATCCCTGCATATCAGCAGGGATGCAGCAGTTATTTTGCTTCATGGCAGACACCTCTTGAGCACCACGGATGCACCAAATTTACAATACGGTGCACCATGGCTCAAGAATAGAAAGATGCGTTATGCATCTGATGCCGTAAAGGTGACGCAGTGCTGGAGTCGTGTCGCAAACGCGATGCAACTCCAGCACTGCTCGGGGCGCCCTATACTAGCTGTGCTGTGTAACTCCTTACACCTGTCACAAGCAGGCGTAAGGTTTTGACGCAGCGGGGCCAGAAAAGTGACTGAGTGAAATCTTGTAGATTTCATTCAGCCACTTTTACTAGGCGTTCCTGTGCCGTAACGGCCCCCCTCTGCGCCAGAGCTCCCACATGAAACCTGACGCAGGTTTCATGTGGCGCAGGGCTTTACAATGTGACGCATCTCCCTAGATGCGTCACGTTGTAAATATCCTACAGCTTGGCGATGGCTTTGCGCCGCCGCTGCATCACAAAAGTGACGCAACGGCTGCGCAAAAGTGGCATACGGGGCTTGTAAATCTCTCCCTATATGTTTAAGACCTAACTGCCCCAAGCACCGAGAAAGCTATATTTCTCGTGGGAACATATTAATTCAGTGTTTTAGTCACAAAGGGGCATATTATCAAGGGGGTTTATCTCCACTTTTTTGGCTTTAAAAGCCAAGAAAGCGGAGATAAAATTATCTCCCTATTACCTAGCTGTCGCAGCTAGTAGGAGATAGCGACCATCTTGGGCCCCACTTTGCATGTCAGTGATATTTATCACTAATGACATGCAAAGTGGGCGTGCCGAGATGTTAGCGACTGGAAACAGTCGCTAACATCGCTATCTCATATTACCAACTTTTGGAGATATTCACGCTAAGCGCGAATATCTCCAAAAGCTAACACCTGCCCTGAGCAGTTCTTAGCCATGTTATCCAATGGGAGGTGGATAGCATGGCTAAGAGCATTAGCTCGGTAATGCATGAATATCGCTGACTTTTCAGCGATATTCATGCATTGCGGCCGATTATTATTGCATTTGCGATAAACCTTGGTAATACCAAGGTTTATTTGCAATTATCGCTATTGCTTGGTAATATGCCCCAAAGTTCTTTGCATAAAAGGAAACTGTTAGCAGAAGTTTTTCAGCAGTTAACGTTCGAATTTAATATAGAAAAACTACCCGTAAGAGACTACTTGAAATGAAATATGCCTCCAGCTCCCAAAATCCATGACTGAAAATTCGTGGTCCTACTCGATATTTCTGTATAGTTTTACTGCAACCTAAACTACCACATGGTTTATTTCTCACTCAGGATTTCTACATCTATTTTTATGTCCCCTATAACTTCTCAAAAACACACATTTGTGAGGTCAAAACTTTGACTCTCACAATAAACGAATATTGGGGGAACCCTGGTGCTACCACAATTGCTGTGGCTCAGTGGACTAATGTATCCACTGTACGGGTCTGTACTGTGTGAAGCCCGTGAGATTCGCCCTGCCTTTCATCTTTCCATGGTTGATAAAATGAGTACTACTGGGTCAGCCAACGATACATATGTATTGTCTGTCAATAGCGTCATAAAACCCCCTTGGGAGTGAACGTGCTCTTCACAAACCAGCTTGTCTCATGAGAATGTACCATAAACTAAGCTGATTTGCTATGCAGTTACATTAGTAATGTGTGGTGTATCCAACGCCCAGGATAACCATGCATTATTCAGAAACAATACATTGGCAGGCTCTTTTTTTCTCACCACAAGTGTTCAAAATTGAACTCCATTGAATTTCACGTGACACAAAAGACAACAACATTATCCCATCGCATCTTTTATATTAGCTGCTTTTACTAATGTACGCTTTTTAAGCTCACGTTTTTCGCACAGGGTTCATTAGCCAATAGTATATTAGCCAATAAAGGCTGCCTTTAGCCCGACATTTTATCCATCTGAATCTGTATCCGAGGTCTAAGTGTATTTCTTCTCTACATCTGACAGGATATTGCTATGCACACATTTCACATTTTTAACGAGCTTCCCGTGGTTACTGTTATGAGCGTTTTAGATTAATACATGCCTGATTCTTGAAATGAATCATAAGTCCGTTTTTTTCTCCGCCTTTCTCGTTATTGCCCCGTTTAACCAATCTGCCCTTTCCCTCGCGAGCTTCTCCCCTCTCCGCGGACCAGCCCCACACATCAACAAGCGCACCTCGGTATCTCTCAGCTGCTCCCGCCAGAGTTCTCAGGTTGTCGCGCACGCACGCTAACATCCATCAATACGACGTGCACCTGTCTGAGTGAGTTCTTTGAAAAATGTATCCATCCATCAGGCTTCTAATTTTGCCGGTGATAGCTTGCGCAGCTGGCGTACAGTCCACATGGTCGCACTATAGTCTAGTCTCACAAAGGAGTGCGGTTGGGGCACACTGCTACAGCTCTAACAGTGTTTACAGTTTGTGTTTAAGTTAAACTCCCTTAGGTCAGAGGGAGCTACCCGCCAGCACCCAAACATTCATCAAGGATTCAACAACAATTATAGATTCAATTGACAAACAGGAATAAGCACAGAGTGCCACACACAAACTATCCATTGACGCACTATATATAGTCTTCCCATATACAGAGAGGGGCAGCTTCGCATTGTTTCTGAGAAATACAATAAAACACTCGTCAATGTGATATTTTGTTTTCAAGGTACATGTTTTTAAGTAACTTCAGTGTAGAAGAAAGCTGCTTCAATTAAATGGTCATACATGCTTTAAGCAAAACAGTGAGGGTCGATTAACACATTCACGTTCAAACTATGACATGTTATTCTGACCCCTACCTTGATTCTTTGTTGGTGATGGTTTACTATTTCACAAAAGCTTTCGACCTAGCAAATGTATTTGTGTAAGAGAATTTTATACAACTGTATCTTAAGCTTGAGTCTATTTTCAAAATGTTGTCTGTTCTTACTTAAAGCAAAGCCTTCAGTACACGCGCGCAGAGTTAGGAACCAAATAGAGATCATAATGTATTAAACAACAATATTGTATCCTTTATTACAAACATTTGAGTGAATATAAACACTGACTGCGCATACACACACACACGTGTATACTGACACATGTAAGGATACACCCGCAAATTATTCATTCCCCTGTAGCAAATGGAACATGTCCTTCCACACGTTTTCTTTACATTCTACGTTTTACCTTTCAGGTCCAAGCTAGGAAGTGCAGGTACATATGGGAACTACCGTAACACTGATTCTTATGAGGATGTGACTGTTCACCTCAAGCGTATCCCGCTGATCTAACCACTTCTCTGACACTTCCATTGGTACAAAAACAACAATTGATGGACAGAATGCAGAACAATGTCATACATTCACCCCAGTACAGAGATCTGGGCCGTCCAATAACTGTTGTTTTTGCATTTGTCACCCCGAGTGGGATGGGTTTGCTCAGACGTGAGTTTCATGCTCTCCACACCATTGGCGTCAAGCTATCCTGGCTGAAGACGGCTGATAGCCAGAAACCGGTCCTAGGAGGCTTGATCCCGGTCCAGGAAAGACATGGCTTGGCAGTTCAGGCTGGACTGTTCTCATGAGGCACAGGGTCAAGGCTGATTTGCATATGGGCATAGCTGAACTGGGGTGGTGTGGAGTGTAAAAAAACGATGGATTTAGGCCCAGATCTCTGTACTGGGGTGAATGTATGACATTGTTCTGCATTCTGTCTATCCATTGTTGTTTTTGCATTTGTCACCCCGAGTGGGATGGGTATGTTCAGATGTGAGTCCCATGCTCTCCACACAACTGAAGTCAAGCTATCCTGGCTGAAGATGGCTGATAGCCAGAAACCGTTCCGATGAAGCACAGGGTCAAGGCTGATTTGCATATGGTCATGTCTGAACTGGGTTTGTACACCTCAATAACCTCTAACCTCAATACTACTCTACCATGAATCCAGTATTTGGAAAGTGCACAATTACCAGAGGGTGTCAAGTTATTGTCCAGTGTCACATGGGGCTGGACTAACCTGCCACCGGCACTGGGGATCGAACTGTAAACCCCTGGTCTGGAGTCAGAGGCCCTGGACACTGCGCCACACCTCTTCCCATGACATAGCATACTTATGCATGCCTCTGCTAGGCACACTAGGATCCCACTAGCACACAGTCATTTTTAGATCCTTTAGCCCCTTCGATGCTCATGACGAGCTCAGCTCATCATGAGGCACAGTGCTCCTGTGCTCATGACGAGCTCAGCTCGTCATGACCACACCCACTAACATTATGACCAGCACAGCAGAGAAATATGTGCAGCATCCAGGAGGTTAAAAACATTTTGAAACAAGTATATTGTCTGCTTCTGTAAGTTATGGCAAACTCGGACTTAATTTCGACTATGCTTTTATATAATCAGACTGAGTTCTATTCATGTCTCTTCCTCACCACATAACCGTCTGAGGTGATATCCTGTTTATGGAGGAATCCTTACAGTATTTACTTTATTATTGTCTTGTTAACGTCCCTTTTTTTCAGACCTGGGAATATATTGATGGCACTGGTGGTCTATTTCAATTTTTAATGCCTTTTCTATTTTTATTAATTTTTGTTTTACTTTTAACATTTTAGTTTTGATTTCTAATGCTTGTTTTACTCCTTTCCTTACCTCTTCCAATAGGTTAACACAGTGGATACATTTACACTATTTGGTTCAAAATATAATGGGATATACAAGTGGTTTTTCAGTGTGAATGTTTCTCAGTTTCTCACAAAATTACTTTTATAGATATATTTTTTGCATAAATCAATAAAAACCCTCACTGTAAGAAAATAGTTGGGGAGGATATGAGTCTATTAAAGTCTAATAAGTACACAAACTTTCATCTACTGGGAACCAAGCACCCATTGTAGCACCTGACTCTCTTAAGATAGGGAGGCAAGGCAATCCAATGACTACTCATGTGGTCAAGTACCCCCTTTCACAGGCTTGCAGCAAACAATATCGGAAAAAATGAGGTCCATTCAGTGCTTTTACTTACAAAAAATAAAAGTTATTTATTATGGACCCACAACTCAGTATTACACATTGATTTACAAATATATCTACAATGGCAGGTGGAAATACCTATGCTGCCACCATCCTAATGGTTCACAACCCTAGTGAGCCCTGAACCAGTTAACCACATTACTCCCACATATACTTAAGAGAATACAGCGGGAGGTAGTTGTCAAAATGAAGACCTACTGGTTTTGTCATAGTGTCAATACATCAATAAAAACGGAAATGTGTCATAATTAACAAACTTAGGGCCTGATTACGATTGCGGTTTTCCCGCATCCTCCGGGCCAGCGGAAGCCACCGCCGGCCCGGAGGATGCGGGAAAACCGCAGTGGACTGAAAAAGACCCCCCGCCAGATTAGGATGGCTGGGGGATCGTTTTTCAGTCCGCAGCTTTTCCGCCGCGGTCGCCTTCCGACCCCGGCGGAAAAGCTTTAACATGGCTGGCGGTGTCTATCAGACACCGCCAGCCATATTAGGATGTCTGCGGAAAGGTGCCTTTACACTGCGGCATTTCCGCCGTGTAAAGGCATACGGATTCGTGTTTGGGGGCCCGTTGCGGGCCCCCAGGGGTGAAGGGGGTGGGGGGTGCACATAGGGGGTACCTATGGTACCCCCCTGCATTTGCCTGCACAAAGCGGCAGGGACCGCAAGGTGCCTGCCGCTTTGTGCATGCAAATGCACAACTCACAGTTTTATCATTGCGGCGGGTGCTGCTTCAAGCAGCACCCGCCGCAATGATAAAAATACAGGATGTGACCGCCAGGGTGGCGGTCACATCCTAATTTGCACGGAGGGACCGCCGCTGCCCCTGCAGACGGTCCCTCCTACTCTATGGTGGCGGACGGACTCAGGTCCGTCCGCCATCATAATCGACCCCTTAATACCATTAAAGTCACTGTGGATGACACCATCTTACAATTACATAATTAATATTTGTAATGATTCACTGCATGGGGAAAGTTGCATGTTGGCCCTGGTTGTGCATTAAAACCACCAGAAATAGTTTCTCCAGGCTTCTAAGTTTTTCACTTTTTAGGGAGCCTGATTTGTATTGCTTCCTCCTCACACAGGACCAGTCTCCTGCCTTGGAGACTGGTTCTCCTCCTGGGCCCAGACTTTTCTCAGAAGCACCCACAGGACCCCAAGACGGAAACCTGATTTAGATCTTGGTGGGACTCCTGTCGTCCCTCTGTTGCAGCGTTTACAAGTACTCCATGAAGCTGATGGATTCCCGCCGCCATATTAGTATGTGGGCTGGCTTATCCTCTTTCTGCATTCACTGAGTGTTTTTCAACACGTAAGCGGCTCACATCCATTGATGCAGTGGACTCCTCTGCTGGCTAGCATGACTCCATCGTGGTCAGGGTGGCAGGATTACTCTGAGCCTATTTTATTTCTCAGTTGTGCTGGCATTGTTCTAGTGGCGGCTTCCTGATGGAGGTATTCCATCATGGGATGGGTTCATTATTGTATTATTTCTGTGGCTTTTAGATGGCTGCTAGCATCACACACCTGATATGTTTTAGCTGTTTTCACACGCATACCATAATATAAAACACACTCCATTTCAGACCATGATCCTTTACCATTCCACTGCCATGGACCATTGTTCATGAGAATTTTTTCAGTAAACTCTGGTCTTGTTTGCTTTCCCTGTTTCTTGTTCACTTTTTTCATGTGGGTTATTAAATGTAAGTTTATTGTTTGATAATGGCAGAGAGGAGAAATCCCCATTTTACTGAAGTGTTTCGGGCCCAAATACAAAATACGACTATAGCTCCGAAAAGATAAATGTGGGCCAGAAAATATGACAGAGGGAATGTTGTAGCAAACAACCTGCACACACTTAAAGAAATTAGGAAGAGGTTTGACTTTCATGCCAGATACCACGTGGGAGCTTTCTCACCTTCTTTGTGGCTGCTGTCTCTGCCCTTCATGCTGGGGACCTCGGTCCGATTCTGCCGTCCTCGCTGCTCCTCACAGTAAGCCCAGCACAGCCTGGTGGGACTCGTTGTCCCAGGCTGCACCGGCCCTTCACTTGCTGAATTGCTCCCAGCTGCCGCAGGGGGAGGCGTGGTGATCGTGCTATAAAGCGCTGCCTCAACATCCGCGGTGCGGGATACCACGGGGGAGATTTCTCACCTTCTTTGTGGCTGCTGTCTCTGCCCTTCATGCTGGGGACCTCGGGACGATTCTGCCGTCCTCGCTGCTCCTCACAGTAAGCCCAGCACAGCCTGGTGGGACTCGTTGTCCCAGGCTGTACCGGCCCTTCACTTGCTGAATTGCTCCCAGCTGCCGCAGGGGGAGGCGTGGTGATCGCGCTACAAAGCGCTGCCTCACCCCCTGTTGCGGGGGACGTGCACGGGTGCGACAGGCGAAGTCCGGGCAAAGGGCGGGCCGTCTGTGTCTGTCAAGGGCCGAAGGAGGCGGGGCAGGGCCACGGAATTAACATTACTTACTGGCTAATGTAAGTCTGTGCCCGTACCTCGTTTACCTTGAACTGGAAAAAACGTTTGGCATATAATTATTTGACATTATTGAGCAATATACATCTTCTTGCTATCTTTTTGGCTTAGAATTGTATAGTGTTTAATTATATTGGTGAAAAGTGTTGATTTGTAGCAGTACACCCGGAATGGTAAAACAAAGGGACGATAGTGGGAAGGGGTTAGTTGGCACATTAGATGCCTATTTATTAAGAGCAGAAAATGCCATAATTCATAAAATTAAGCAAACCTAGCGCAGATTGTCGCTGGAATCTCAAATGCCACAAATACCCCATAATGACAATATTATCTCTAGTCCTAACACCATTGATTGTTCCATTAATGAAAGGTTACAAACCAATGGGTGTATCTTATCATCGCCCAAATCGCCAAGCATTCAGGAGATTCCAGATTTTGTAGATTCTTCCCCGTCTCCATTGATAAACCCTGCGTAGTGACAAGGGCACAAAAAACGCAGAAACAAATACAGCACATGCCAAAACCTCTAGTAAGGAAGGCCTCAAAGGAAATCCCAGATCCTTTAATCGATCCGGCACCTGAAATAAGTAAAGAAATAGCTCTGGAAGACACACAAACAACACTTATACCACCAATTATAGAACAAGGCTTGAGGGGGGGTTTGGGCTAAACTGGAAGCGGTAAACTGTTCTCATCTAAAACCGGTGCTTCAAAAACTGACAACCATTGATAACAGATTGTCGCGTTTAGAGAATCAATATTCCAGCACTTGTGTTTCACATCCCGAAATGAGATCCAGCATAAATAGACCCAAAGGAAACTCTGATAATATGGATGTAGATAAATCTGACCCCCGGGGGAAAAACACGATACACGATGGGAACAGGAGGGGAAATCCTGGGACTGCAGGTCTCGTCTTAAATACTACTCTGATAACATCGGAGGGACCGGACCAAGGATGGCCCCCAGGTCCCTAGTATTAATAAGTCCATAAGGGATCGAAACATTCAAAATAAAGACACAGTAAATATGCCCCCAAGTGCGGAATATCATCTACGCTACTCGTCCCAGAATAGCCCTGATTCGACTCTTAATCTGCCGCCACTAACTACTCCTTACATTATTGTTTTATCAAATGTCCCTTCTTTAGCTCAAGGAGAAAGAGAATATTGGCCCTCTCTGAGGAACAAGTCCATATATTTCATAAACGGTAAAACAGGTATAAGCCAAAAGACACTGTTCCCAGAACTTAAGATTGCCCGTAGGGTTAGATGGGTTGCCAGGCCAAGAAAACAATGGAGGGAGGTTGTATTGTTTTGACTTTTAGGCCCCCTGGCTTGGTTAGAGCCATAATTGACAGGGTAAACAAGCAGAATATGCACAAATCTAGTATTTTGATACTTCCTCTTGGGTTTTTTATCGACATCTCGTGGGACGATCAAGTCAAATAGAATCTGTATTTCAAATAGGGCAGACGTTATCTCCATTGATGCCCCCATGGAATCATCTAAATCGTTTTGACCCTTTGAGTTATTTGGCTGAGGTAGATTGACTTCAACCAGAGAAGGGTGATGAAAATACCAATATAGAAATTATTCTCTCTCTCCCTGATCCCATGGCTAATAATAGCGACTCTCTAATAAAAGAGAGAGGGACCCCAGGGCCAAAGGGACGGGGTTCCGTGAGCGACTATAAGTCAAAAAAGGGAGTTCCTTTTGGACGAATGAACATAGAACAACTAGTTCTTACGGACCAAACAAAAAGAGATACAATGATATATAACACATGGACAAGCAGGAAGCAATATAAACAGAATAAAAACAAGTGAAAAAACACTCTAATAAAATTCATCTAAACAGTTTATTAATGTACACTATATTCCTTAAAAAATGGGAAACAAACGGAACGAAAATCATATACAGTCAATCATTAAAACATTCCAGTAAAAAAGGAGGTACAGGTTGAGGATTAAATTCACACAGTGATACAGAATTTTCCTCTATTTCTTGACCATGTATTACTCCTTAAGCATCGACGCGTTTCGGTGGTGAGAGAGAAGCTTATACCACCTTCATCAGGACAGTTGAGATAGTTTCCCAAAAATTCTCGATGAACTCTTAGGGTCGTATTAAGGGGTACTCAGCCTCCTTTTCACACAGGGTAGAAGATATTCGTCCAGCGAAATATCTTCACACTTTCAATGATTAAAAAGTGTCGAAGTCAATATATATTGTCAGTCTTGACATGCGGTATATTTGGCTCAAATATAGAAAGGTTTTATATTAAAAAAAGTTAGTGTTAGGAAACACCCGGCAAAACGGAGTCACTGTGTTTGAAATTTTTTTTAACTTCCTTTACGGGCAAAGTAGGTGTGAAGACAAGTACAATAGAAGTCTTCAATAATCGGAGCCCGCCGTCGTTCAAACGTGAGGTCCCTATTCGCGCTGCCGGATAAAGCGTCTCGCGTGTCAGTAGCTTGGGGTCCTCAGCAACAACCGGTACCTCCTTTTTTACTGGAATGTTTTAATGATTGACTGTATATGATTTTCGTTCCGTTTGTTTCCCATTTTTTAACGAATATAGTGTACATTAATAAACTGTTTAGATTAATTTTATTAGAGTGTTTTTTCACTTGTTTTTATTCTGTTTATATTGCTTCCTGCTTGTCCATGTGTTATATATCATTGTATCTATTTTTGTTTGGGCCGTAAGAACTAGTTGTTCTATGTTCATTCGTCCAAAGGGAACTCCCTTTTTTGACTTATAATAATAGCGACTCGCAGATGTCTTTTGGTACTATTGATAAAATCAATAGCTTACTAATAGACAGCAAGGAAAATCGGAATATGATCCAAGCTGACCATATAATAGAAAGGAATCAGTCGACTAAATCCACTCGTTCAGCAAATAGACAGCCAACTGGTTGCACTATTCGCCTGATTTCATGGAATGTAGCAGGTATTTTAACTAGGCTATCAGATGAGGCATGGGTAGAATACATCAAATCCTTTAACATATTTTGTCTCCAAGAAATGTGGAGTAGAGAGAACCTTTTCTTAGATTGTTATAATACCTTGTCTGTTGCTGCTGAACCCTCCCCCTCTGGAAGGACAAAGGGTGGCCTAATGACCTCAATCTCAATATGTAATATGTCATTAAGGATAGAAAAATATGTTATTCTCCATGATATCAATTGATCTTGTGCTCTAATTTGACTGTTGTACCTTTGCTTATGGTTAACTGGTATTATAATATCTTTGATACACATGTGTCGCTTGTCATTGACACTTTGCAGGAGGAAATCTCTAAAGTGACTGGAAAAATGTCACCCTTATGTATTATGTGGTCTGGGGATTTTAATTGTAATCCATGTCCATTTAGTGGGAGCCACGTCTGTGGGTTATTGGACATTGATGAACAACCCCTGCCCCATTTTAAGCACACTACACAGGGAGATGCCTTAAATAACATCATTGTGGTAAATAACCTCTGTATACTTGAAACCCTGACCGATAGGTCAATGGCCCCCATTCCAACTTTTCAGGGGGCTAGAGGGTCGATGAGTATAATAGATTTTATCTTAATTTCTAGTAGTTATGCTAATTTAGTTGATTACTTTAGGGTAGAATGAACCCGGCTAGTGATCATATCCCCCTCACGCTATCAATGAGTAAAGTGATACCAAGGACAATGCCCCTAGAACAATCAACAACATATAATCACAATCAAGGGGTAAGAATAAAATGAGACAAGATCGATCCCAAGAAAATGGAGGAACGGATCCTTGAAGTGAATTCATTAGAAATAATGACATGCCTAACAGCCACTTCTGATCCAGAGAAGATAGTGCAAAGTTATGAGGCCCTCTGTAAGAGTGTGGCCACAAATCTACTTAAACCAGTTAAGAAAGGTGTCACCAAAGATAAGAAATGGTTTAATGGGGAATGTTCCAAAGCACAAACAGTGCTAAGGACGGCTCTCCATGTGGTACCCCGGGATAAAGAAATGGTCAGGAATGCAAGGCAAATATAACATAACATAACATGTGTATTTGTAAAGCGCACGTTCACCACTACGGGTATCTTGGCGCTGAATAACAGATGTTTGTTGTTACCCAACTCAATGGTACTCATTTTATCGACCTCAGTTGGATGAAAGGCTGAGTGGACCCGCCGGGATTTGAACCTGTGACCATGAGGTCGAACACAGGCCCCTGGAGTAGACGCATTAGTCCACTGAGCCACCAGACCCGGCTAAAATATATAGAAAGGCAGTTGAGAAGAGAAAAAAAGAACTAAAGGTGAAGGCCTGGGATGATTTGGAAAAAGCCAGTGACATGCGAGATAGTAGGTTGTTTTGGGATGTCATAAACCGCCGACTTTTTATCAGTGAAGGGAGGTCTATGATATCGCATATAACCGGGGAGGTTTGGGATTCCCACTATTCAAAGATATTCAATCCGAAGGGTATTTTAATAGCAAATGATTGTGAGGATGATGTTCCCTTAAATGTTGAGTCTGCACGGCAGCTCAGCCTATCGCTTTCCTTGGAGGAAGTGGAGGAGGCTTTAAGAAAAGCCATTACTCTGAAGGCCCCAGGAACTGATGCCGTACCACTGGACTTATTTTAAAAATAATCCTCAACGCTAGGCACCCCTCCTGCAAATGTTTTTTAAAGCAACTATTGTGGAACGCATCCCATCATCCTGGAAAGAGGCGGTAATCGTTCCCATCTTTAAGAAGAGAGAAAAAGATGACCCCCGTAGCTATAGGCCGATCTCCCTAATAGATGCCTCCTGTAAACTATTGGGGAGAAAAATATTGGCGCGATTGGAAACATGGCGGATGTATCAGGCATTTTTGTGGACTCTCAATACGGCTTTAGGAGAGGTAGGGGGACCACAGAACAGTGCCTAAATTTAGCAATGATCATGGGTAAGTACATGAAGGCCAGGGGTATTTCAATCCATTTGTCCTCCATGGACTTATCCAGTGCTTTTGATACTGTTTGTAGGGGAAAGCTCTGGTCATTAATGGAGTCTATGGGGTTCGAGGAGCCACTGGTCACCCTGTTACATAGATTGCATGCTGCAACTTCTGTTGTTGTACGATACGGCCCAGGCGGCGAAAAAACTGGGAACATTGCCTCATCTCTAGGCGTCCGCGATGGCTGCATCATGGCATCTTTCTTGTTTTTAATTTACACAAATGGTTTGGAACAGTTTTTATTGCAAAAATGTTTAGATTTTCCCAAGATAAACAGCAATTATGTACTGCTGCTGTCATACGCGGATGATACCGTTTTGATGACTCTAACGGCTAACAGCATGCAAAAAATATCTGAAGGCCTTTAATGAATTCATGTTGGGCTTAGGTCTCAGGGTCAATTGTAATAAATCATATGCTATGGCCTGTGACCCAGGCCGAATTAAGACCTGTATATATACTGTGGACAATATGGTCATATAAAAAGTCACAAATTTTAATTATTTAGGAAATCTTTTTAACAGAACATTGAATTGGGATGACTTGATAAACACTCGGATCCAAAAAACATCTAGATCTGTAGAGGCCCTTTTCCGCTTCGCTAGTAAATTGGGGCAAAAACCAATAAGGGATTTGATGA
This sequence comes from Lissotriton vulgaris, assembly GCF_964263255.1. Taxonomy (NCBI): domain Eukaryota; kingdom Metazoa; phylum Chordata; class Amphibia; order Caudata; family Salamandridae; genus Lissotriton; species Lissotriton vulgaris. Next base: position 645,279,905 of record NC_141685.1, on the reverse strand, counting down.
CCCTGTATAAGTCAAAGTGTGTGTCTGTGGCGACCTATGGAGCAGGGGTATGGGGGTGTCATAAAAGCGAAAAAATCCAAATTATGGAGAATACATTTTTAAAGCGCTTATTATCAATCCCCAACAGTTCGCCAAATGTTTTCTGCCACACAGAGGTGGGATTGCAACCTGTGAAGGACAGAATTCATGTGTCCCCTTCACTCCTTTGGGGAAAAATATGGACCTCTGAGGATTTGTATAGCAGCTTGCAACATTGACATGCCTGGTTTTCGTTTATTTTTCTTCGCTAACTTAATTTCTTTATGTTTGGCTTCTTTTCGCCATAAGCAGAAAGAGTCAAACATCGCCGGCCAGGCTTTCTTCTTGAACAATTTAACTTCAAGATTATCTAAAATCTCAGTTTCGAAGCTACCATAACGGGGCCACTGTAGGACACCGTCCTTCCTAGTGTATTTAACCCATATTTCATTATACGCGATGGGGCCCACTCCATGTTTTACGTAGAGCTCATAGGTCGGAGTTCCAATCGGAGGAACCGGACACAAATCCTCCAATCGGGAATCCTTAGTACAACCAAAACCAAATATCTTTCCAAGTCTGCTAGGACCAGGCATCTTCGCTCACTAGTCTAGCTTCAAACTTCAGGGGAAATCTCAAAACGATAGCCTCGTGAAAACACGAGTCCCTCGGCTTTGGGGCCTGCAGGTACCAAATCAAAGCGATCCCGAAGGATACCCAAACAAAACTAAGGACTGGGAGACGCTCCACTCATATTTAACTGAAATGTCGATGGCGTCACCAGAAGACTCGTCTGTTATCTCGCTCTACAAATCGTCTAATGGCTCCAAGACAGGGTGACAGTCAGGGCAGCAGTCCTTCGTAGCTGTCGGAAAGCAGGGAACCTCGCAGCAAAGACTTTCGGACCATGACGACATACAGGGGTCAATGAAGTGGCAGGCCTTCCTCCAGAATTTCCACACGAAGCTCCTCACGATCTTCAGGCTTGGACCGGTACCGCTAAAGTCGCCCTACGTTGGGCGCCATCTGAAGAACCAGGTTTTAGAACCCAGCGGTGCCAGGGATAACGCCCGATGTCTTCGGATTCCCCTGCCTCAGCAAACAGAGACACGGGACACTTCTTGATGACGTCAAAGACCAAGTTTATTGGCTGCAACCAGGAACAGAGGTCTACGAAGCACAACACGGGTGGTTCGCTAGAGAATGCACAAATTCATGGAGCGGAGCATCGTCTTTTATGCAAAAAATTACATTCCAGGCTAGCATCAATTACATACAAACTGACCAATAGAAAACGACATTTTAAAAGTAGAGCATGACGACAATCCTACTTTCCGTTGTCCAGCCCACCAGAAATGGCCAAGCACATTCCAATATCCTGTTCGATCAGGCCGGACAAACCCATCATAAAGACCTCAACCCAAATCAGTGATTAAGCCATAAAGGAAGGAACAGAAACAGATGAGAAGCAAGATAGAAGGGTGGGTGCAGGGTACCATGAACTCAGAAATGTCCTGAACTTTATCTGACCAGCTGTTTAACAAGAAACTGGCTCAGCCTCGGGCAAGGGAGTCAGTTCGGCCAGGTCACACAGAAGTCAGCTAAGGTGTAAGTGTCCAAGTCATCGGCCTATGTGAGGGCAACCACACAAAATGGCTACCGCACACAAAATGGAACCCGAAATGGAACCCGAAATCCCTGAATACATAGTGTTCTCATTGATCGATTAAGACGAAAACACTCGTACACACCGCACTCGTGATTTGTGGTCCGCTGATACCAAAATCGTCTATATCCGACGACCTTTATTGCACGGGTTCAGAATCTACGAACCACGGACCCATGAACTACGGAACCACAGTAGTCGCATGCACATTAGTCACAGCCATAGGCTAACATTTGGGAAAGTGATGATCACAGGCCAATGGCTTTGTGCACCAATGCTAATGACCGTGTACATGGCATACAAATACTTGATGGTTGAAAAAAAACCTCACTTTCCTCCTCACACCGCTGCTATCAACACCTCCGCCATTTTTGTTTCTAGGAGCAATCAGGGCATGGACTGCAAGAGTGAAGGCCCTTCCCTTCACTCCAGAGGAGCTGGACATCCTTGTAGATCATCTGGTCCTTCCCATGTATTCTCAGCTCTTGGGCTCACCAGAGGAGCAGCTAAGTTTCTCAGATACATATTAACTCCATTTCACTTCATCCTTTCTATTCCCATTGGCTACAATGGGCCTGTAAATGTCAGTGTGTAAGCATTATGTTGCTTGCATACATTGTGTGGCCCCTACATAAGTCACACATGTAATGGATTATTGGGCCCTGGACCTTGTGGAGAGAAGGCCCCATTAGAATGTATAATGAAAATGATTTCTACTTGTGTTAGATGCACATCTCTATGAAGTCCTCCAGTACATAGTAGCTACAATTAGTTTTCAAATCACATCATGGTATATGTGCATTGTTATGTATAGGTTTCACACCATAAGCCAGGTCTGTATACTGTTAGAAGTATTGATTATGATGTTAGCCAAGTGTATTCTCCCAAGGATGACTTATCCATATCAGATTTTGTAAAATAGTTCTGTGGTAGGCAGCTACACCTCGCAGACACCTTCAAAGTGCCAAACAACTGTATGTTCACATATGTAATGTTGAAATGTTTTTCACTTTTCAGATTTAATTGGTGGAAATGTAAAATGTGTGTGGGGTAAGTATCCTCAACCTGCAGAGAGCAAGGCCTGATGGTATTCTGACAAAATATTGTCCGTTGTTGCTTCAGACGAATGCCGATTCAAGGGGGAGGCATTCGTCTGAGGCAACGACGGACAGAGCGGGGACTTGATATCCTGAGCAAGGTCCAGGTGAGGTGAGGTCCAGTCCCCGATCAAGACGGATGCCATCTGCATCCCTTGAAGTGGAGGATCAGTACAAGTAGGTTGTATTAATTCCAACCTTAAAAGATTGTTAGTTTTTTTCACTACAATTATTGGTATATAATTTTTACACATTATATGTTTTTCGCAGTAGCTAAGGTTGAGAAGAGAGGCCCTGAAGAAAGCTGAGGGCATTGAATCTCTATTGGCTGAAACAAGTTGGCCTTATTCATTGCAGTTATTTGTTGAAACTGCTTCTTGCACTGTTCTGCTTTTAGATTAGGGCGTGAGGTGATATTTTGAATGAAAATATTTTTACTTTTCTTCTCACAACTCTATTTTAAAATCACCACTTTTTTGTTTTGAACTGCACGCAATTCTTATGTGGTTTGGAATTTAGGAACTGACTACTGGTTCTTTCTTTCTTTGGGATTTTGGTCTGATCCAATTGAGCAAATTGAGCAAATTCCCTGGGAAGTCTCTATGATCAAGAGACACATCATCCATATGGGCGGATGACAAAATGATAAGATTGATCACATCGATACATTGATGGGAATCCAAGTAGTTGCTCTAGGATCGCATGTTTTCTTACTCCTGGTTTGTTCATTTTCTCTCTGTCTTCTTTCATTTTACGTGATACCTTCTCTGACTTATTGTTTAGAGTAGGCTGAGGCAATCGTTGTCATTGCTGATTCAAGACCCCCGGTTCTGTTTGTTGTTGTTACTGTAGTATTTGGAGATTGGAACTGTGGCAGGTCTTTAAATATCCATGTGACCCTATATATCTCTGATGTGTTTTTTGACTTCTTAGGATACTCAATGCCCATTCAGCCCCCAGAAAGGTAGCTCCCGGTGTCACATATACCAACGCTTACCTTGTAACCTTAGTCTTAGGTTGTTGTGTATACTATAGCACCCACCTCTATGGACCATATGCATCAATACAATGGACCTGGCAGGAAATGTGTCCGAACAGTCAAAATGGTGTATTGTGTGTCATTGTTCCTCCTATCACATTCCATGTTGGATGGGTCTGGCCTACATGAAGGTTGTGAGCTGGCTCAATCAGTGTTGGTCATGACTAGGGTTGAGATTAGTCATCAGATTACCCAAAAGTGTGCACCCATACTTTAGTTATGCGTAGCATATGACATGGACATATGTAATATGTTAACTCTTACTGAAGAATAGTGCTAAATGACACAGTAATGTGTCTGAAGGTGACAGTTCTCCTCTAACTTCCAGCTGCAATCTATTCCTACATTTATTGCAACCATACAGGTTAAAGCCCATCAGAAGAAGCCCTGTTGGAGAGCCATCACCTGGAAGGTGCCGACCCCGGAGTCAACAACCAGCATAGTGCCCAGTGTAGAAAGAGGCAGGAGGACCGTCTACACTAGACTGGGAAGTTCATAGATGTCCAGCTGGGGAAGTCCTCCAAACATGGAAGGGGCACACACTAGACCCTGACCCCCCTGACGGCCTGCATATGGTTGGTGGCCTACCCGGATCTTGATGAGCAGTTGAGGGCCCAACAGCAGTGACAAGGGGGTGAGTTCTGGCCAGAGTCATACATATTATATTGTAAACTTTGAGTGTTACAGCATTTCACCCACCATATTGGTGGTAGTCCATATGTCAAACACAAGGTGAGTCATTGTTAGTGTAAGTGTGGTAGTAGGTGCCTACTGCTATAGACCCAGAAGACAGCAGAGTCATGTCACATCCAGTTCTCTCCTCTTGAGCAGATACCAGGTGAATGAAGTGAGAAATCATCTAATGTTCTATAGTAAATATGTGTGACAATTGTACAAGACAGGCACCTGATCTTGCTTGTATAAGAGTGATGTACCCTCACTACTGTCTCTCATGTGATGGTGGCCCTATTACATGTGACATAACTTAGAGTTCACAATTCACGCAGTGAATGTACAACAGTTCCCACTTATGAATCCTGGTCATACAGTGAAATAAGAGTGCAAACATCACTGGTGGCATAAGCATTAGTGGCTACATGTTCAAAGTTCATGCAGTGACTATACAACAGTTCCCACTGGTAAGTACTGGCCATACAGTGAAATAGGAGTGCAAACATCTCTGGTGCCGTCAGCCATGGTGCATACATGTTGGCCACTGTGCATTTGGCAGTTGATTGTTCATCTGGAATAGTGTTTCAAAACACTCCTTCACTGACTGGTGACATGCATGAGGGAGTAAGATGTAGAACTGTGGGGGTTCTATGTGAGTGTCTACACGGGCAATCTGAGTATGAAATACCAAATCTATTGACTCTGCATTCAGTCCCTCATTTGTGCGACTTATGGTGGATCAAGTTGAAGACTATGGAGTGAATTATGAATGTGGTGTGATATGTGGACTTCTTCAATGTTTTCTGTGGATTTGTGCTGGTCAGGTGTGAAAACACAGTTGTAATAAACTCATGTTCAATGTCATTTCAGATATGTACAGGGCAGCGGAGGAGAAGGGGTCAAGGTCAGTGAAGACAAAGCGGGTCACCATGGTTCCTGACGTGATACATTAGACACGGAGGGACCCAGTGACAAAGAGGGTGCAGGGAGTGCCCCTGAGACATCAGCCAAATTGCATGATCATCTGTGTCATCCTCTGGTGGATACTCCGACTGGTGGCAGACCCAAAATGGATCAGTTTCACCTTCATCCTTTTTCACCACCCCCAGTTGCATCCCCACCCTCCCTGTTGTTCCTCCAACAAGTTGGCCGTTCCCACTCAATTAAGAAGGGAGGCATCTCCTTTGCTCCAGGCACCTCAGCCCTTGCCCTTGTAAGCCCCATTGCCCTGAATGAGGAGGCTGTTAACCTCCTGAGGAGCATCTCTGTGGGTCTGTTTACAGTGATGAATGCCATCCAGGAGCAAGGCAACAAGCTGACCCTGGTGGTTGCCTACTTGGAAGGCATTCATAATGCAGTGAAGTATATAACTTTGCAGAAAGGATACCAGTTACTAAGGGCCTGATTATGAGTTTGGCAGTCTTGGAGCAGGCCGCCACGCCAGCACACCTCTAAAAGACCATCAAACCCATAGTCTGGACACCCCAGTATTCTGATTAGAATACAAGTAAGGTGATCCTGCGATGGCTGGCGCAAAGCAGTGCCTTTCAAAGGCTTGTATGTGAGCCTTAGAAAGGCAGTGTCATGGGACCACCACAGCATGTTTCTGCACAGCATGGACTGTTAAGTTCATGCAGGAACTGGGGGTGAATGCATACGGGTGTAAAACAAATGTCACCCTACATGCAGCTCCTGGCCTTGTAGGGCCCCTTCGTTTTCACACTGCCACACTTTCCAGGGTGGGCTCAACGCCATGAAAATTGTGGCAGTGAGGAAACTGGTAATAAGCTTGGGGTGCCACAGCAGCTCCACCTACATACTGCATGCCTTAGACTGCTGCAAGACCGCCAGGTATTGCGGATCCTAGGCAGTATCTCCAGTCCTATGGCACTCCGACTGCTCAACTCGTTACACAGGGGTCGGACCAACGCTGCAGCACTAGCCTCACCACCACTGCTGGTTTGGCGGTCCATCGAACTGCCAAATTCGGAATTAGGCCCTCAGTCCATGGGTTACACCTACAGCCAAGAAAAGGCAGCAACAGAAAATATTAATCGGAAATGTACCAAATATTATTTTAAGCAAAAAAAGAGACCAGGATATGCATGCTGGCTGCTAAGTGCAGTACTAAAGGGGACTATAAAAGTATACACAATATTAGGAACACAATGTGAAACAATTTTTACAGAATCAATCAGTACTTAAACAAAGTAAACAACAGATGAATCTCTGCTTTCATTCATCAATCCAAGCTGTGAAACGTTGAGTGTAGCTCTATCCGCTTTATTTCCATAGATTGCAAATGCTGAAAAGTTCATTGAAAAAAGCCACAACACGACCTGTCCAAAAACCTGGGAGAGAGCCGGATCACTCCAGATCTCTGCCTCCCAGAGTCTCATGAAGAGATTGACGAAACTGGGAGCAAAGCAAGATCCCATTGCTGTACCTGTGGTCTGTATGTACAGCTCCCCATCAAATAGAAAGATGTTGTTCTTCAGACAGAACTCCAAATTGTCTGGGATCATTTGGCTATGCTTCCAGAATCTAACCTGTCTCCTCTTGAGAAAGTGTTTGCATGCCTCAAGACCTTGTCTGTGATCTATCACGGTGTACAGGGACTGTACATCCAATATAATGAATACAAATTCATCATTCCAAACAGTGTCTTGTATTTTGCCTAAGTAATCTTTGGTATCTCTGATGTAACTCTGGAGACTCAAGACATGTTCTCTTAAAAAAATTATCAATGTATTTGGACACATGTTCTGCCACACTTCCCCTTGAAGACACAATTGTTCTTCCCAGTAGGTTGACCACATCTTTATGCACTTTAGGCAAAAGGTAAAGTACAGGAAGCATTGAGTAATCCCTCTTCAGGTACCAGTATTCCTCCCATGTTAGTATACCCTTATCATTCCACTCTGCTAGATTGTCCCAAATCATAGTAATGCTGTTGTTGTATACTTCACTGGTGATGGGCAGGTAAAAAATGGTATCTTTGAGTTCACGCTGAGCCTCATTGATGTATTGTTCCCTGTCCAGAATAACAATGTTCCCTCCCTTGTCCGCAGGGCCGATAACAATATCACTGTCCTCTGCTAGGGATTTGAGTGCCTGCCTTCGATTGTAGTTCAGATTATGTGCTTGTGTGCTGCCCCTGTTGTATTTGTGTCTAAATTCAGTGCGTGCCTTAGTGACGTTCTCGTGAAATGTATCTATCGCATCATGTGGCAGGTTGGGAAGAAATGTGGAGCGGGGTTTAAACTGGTGTTGGCCGCTGTATCGTGTATCATTTCTAAGTCAGTAAGGACTTGTATTTCATTGTCCCCAGTAGTGTCACAGTCAGGATCTTGCCGTAATGCTAACATGGTGACTAGGGTGTCAATATCACCTATTGTTAGATCACTTTCAGTGTGAGTCTGACTAACTTTGGTTCTCTTGGGGGTGCCTAGTCTCTTCAGTTTGTCCCATTTTTTAAGTTTGTGCTTCCTAACAAACTTAAAAAGATCTATCCTGGTGTTGGTTTAATCAAAGGAAGCAGACGGGCAAGAGGATAGTCCAAAACAAAGAGTTTGTTTTATAATGTCATTCAAAGTTCTTTTAGAAAGATTGACTATAGTTTTATTAACCATGATAAGATCCATCATTGGGTTGCCAGACTCTACCAAGCAAATAATTTTTCAGAAAATACCACCATGAGCTACTTTATCCTCGAACAGATCCCGAACGATCCCAGGGGGGTGATCGCACTCTCAGGCTTAGACAAAGGGAATCCAAATACATACTGGACTCCCAAACTAAGATCTCGGGAGGGTAAAATCAAGATGAGGAACTAGTCATCCTTCTCAGAACAGAGTGGTTGGTTTTTCTATGTTTCTTCTTTTTCCTGCCTGTGACCAGCTTTACTCTAGTATATTGTTCATGTTTCCTTGAATTTGTATGTGCCACAGTTGACTCGCTGTTTTCATTCCTTCAGTAATTCCGGAAGTGCATTAGGAATAATATTTTATTATGACCCGAGTATCATCTATGGTCTTTTTGGTTTTAAATGTATATATTTCTCTATTTCCTTAGCAGGAGGGAAGGAAGGGGCCCATTTCACCGAGCACCACAAGCACGGGCCAACTAACCTTTTCTTCAATCTCACCTCACCTGGCTGTTTCATCACCTGGGTATCCAACATGAGCTCCAGCAGGTGGGGCTCCGCCTGTTTCTCCCTATTGTGACTGTTCCTCTCGACTGGCATTGCAGTATTTCTTACCTTTCAGTAGAATCCTTTTCCTGTGGTTAGGCACTCTCAGTTCCTTCAGGCACTTGCCTTCTATTTTCTTTTCTGACAGTGGCATTACAGTGGACCTACCCTGACTGTGCCTTGTGTTTCCTTTCACGTTAGTTGGTATACCTCTCACATGTGCCTTTCACGCCCACTTGGGCATTTTACCCCATGCACCTCACGTGAGTTAGTGTTTCCCACTTTGAGTGACATGTTTCTGAGCTTGATTCATCCAGAGAAAGGACTGTTTGGTAGTCACATCAGTTCGCATACATGGAGGGCCATGACACTGTTTTATACTTCATCCACTTGAATTTTATTCAGTGCCTTCACGCAGTGTTACTAGTCGCACACAGCATGCCCCATAAATGCACTATTTTTTCTCAGATTCAAGGCACTTGCCAGTTACCTACCTACGCCAATATTGACTCATTTGATTTGATTGAATCATTTACGATTTATATTGTATTTATGACATATTCTGGGTCATTATGTTGCATTATGACATTTTGTCTGTGAATGAGAGTGTTTGCTGCAGCCTTTACATGTGGATTGCCAACCTTACCTTGGGTGTCACTACCATTTGGATGTTGGGGTCAACGTTGAAAGATTCTTTTTTTTTTTTAAACTTTATTTTTATTTTTCATTTAAATAACACATGGTGGCAGGAGAGCATTAGACATATCATGTACACAGGAAAATTATACAATACAGTACCCCAAGCAATCCTAATATGTTTGATAAGATCATTATGGTGGAATTAATATTAAGAAAATCCAAAATAGGGGCACTGCATCAGTGTCTTCTCTCTCAACTCCCAGATGGCTTAGAGGCTCTGAATAGTAAATGGGCGGGTAAATTCGGGGTCTTATCTGTAGATCTAAAATCTTCATTGGAATTAGCCAGGTCTGTCTTGGTCTCAGGTACGCTCCGTACTCAAAGTTATATGTCAATGTTTAATCTTTACCATACTGCTGCCAAATTAGCTAGCTGGGGGGTTGCCAGAGGTGCTATAGGATCTTCTTGTGCTAGATGTAAACTTTTTTTCTGCAGATTCTGTTCACATGTTTTAAGCATGCCCTGAGGTATGTTATTTTATAAACGAAATTGAAGCCTTTATTAATCAGGAAATTGAAACCCCTGTTAAGATCTCAGCGGAATTAATAATAATTGGCTACGAACATTCAATGGCCTCTGAAAGAACAAGATATATTCATGTTTTTTTGTTTATTGCAATGGCCATGATCAAATTCTGTATTACGTCACAGTGGCTTAGTGCCGAACCGTCTATTTTCTGTCATTGGAAGGCTAGGATGCTTGCATGGCATAAATTGGAGACGTCGGTCCAGGTGTTGAGAGGGAGTAGAAGGCGTTTGATTGCCTCTAAGAACTGGGCACCATTTGAGCGTTGGCGACTTCAACATGGCAGCCATGGTGACGCAGCGTCTCCTGATTTTGGACTTGTCATGTTGATTGACGTACCATGTGATGTTTTATAAGCCAGTCTTTTAGTATGCACATCACACGTGACCAAGGCTGCTTTTGTAGTTGAAACACATTGTGGTAATAAACGCTTTGCATGAACACTTTGAGTCCTGGATCCTGTATTCCTGAGAGCGCACGTAACTTTGGCTTTGTTGTGGATATATATATATTTTCATCAATATTTTTTATAATGGTATTAAAAACAACACAAACAATATCTGTCATTCCGATATTCTTAACACAATATTTTTCCCCATCATTTTGTTAAAAAACTGGAACATAAACTGGCTGAATAATTGCATACCAAAAAATAAAATATTACACCACACCCTTCAGATACTGAGGAATTACAAAGTTCAAAATTTGCCAGAAAATGAAAAGCAGTTGAGTGTCTATGCTCATATGTAAAGCATTTGTGTGCATAAAATCTAAGATTTTTAATGGAAATAAATAGATTGTGGACTGGTGCTGCCAAAATTAAACATACAACAAGTTGAAGTGCAACTGACTTGCTTTATTTGGTGTATTTGTGAAATGGAGTAAAGAAGAGTTTGTGAACTACTTGAGTAGTCTTGGTGGTAGTGTTCACTTTGATGATTGAAGGGGTTGAGGGTCCTAGATTCAATTCTCCATAGGCAAGAAAGACCTACCTAAATAGATAGGGCCTTATTTATGAAGACCTTGCGCCGCCGGTGCGTCACTTTTAACATGGGAAAAAGTGACGCACCGGTGGCGCAAGGCCTTCATAAATAAGGCCCATAGACTGAGAATTACTGTAAGAAGTATTTCTACCACATGTTTTTCAGTTTGGTGGAGGATATTACACGAGACACAAAGATTTCACCTTTGTTAACAAGATATGTTTACTAGAATATACTACTCTGCAATGCCAGAGATACTCTTACAAAAGGTGTGTGGGAGAGCACAGAAGAAGGTCTAGAGACAATAACGCTTCGTATGATGTGTAGTTTGGAAATGAGAAGTGCATGTTTACTAGATGGGGAATAGGTGAAGAACTATAATGAATATTGTGTTAGGCATACATACTAGGGGAGAGGACCATAAACTGTTAGCTTAAAAGGCAATATTGTGTTATTTTCTTGGTGTGCATGGCGAGGCTGTTGATTCTGTGTAGTAAGCATTTGTGTTTCTCTCCTAGTCAATGGGTGACACTACTGACTTCTTGTCTCTGAGGCTGTGATCCAGTGGAACACTGCTTGTGAGACTACATAATAGCTGATGGATATCGCCTGTACCATGGAATTATACATCATATTTTATGTTATTTGTATAGTGCACAACTTACCAAGAAGATTATCCTGGCCCTGAAGCAGGAGCTGTATGGGCCAAGCAAGGGTTGGGCTAGGTGTCTTCAGCTCTTGTGGAATTCCAAAACTGAGGAGGAGGCTTTGCTGTGCAGGAGCAATTCGTTCTAGGCTGAACTAGGGTGGTAGGAAAAAAGCATGTGGTTCTATATAATTATGACGTATGCAACTAGGAGTATAGCTAAGGGAAGGTATCTAGTAGGTATTTGGAGGTTTATGCGGTTGTTGAGGTGTCTTGGGCCGAAGTTTTGTAGGGCTTTGTATGTGTGTATGAGGAGAATGATGAGTGCTCATTGATGATTGATTGCAAGTAGAGTTCTTTGAGAAGTGAGATGATGTGAGTGTGGGTTCAGAGGTTGACAGAGAGCCTTGCCACAGAATCTCTGTCTACTGGTCAGTTAAATGTTAAATAAGTGTGTGTTGGCGTAGTCCAGTTCGCTGGCGAGGAAAGCTTGGGTGACAATTCTGCACATGTTAGGGGGAACCATTTGAAGATCTTCTTAAGCATCTTGAGTGTGTAAAAGCAGGAGACAAATGCTGCATTCTTTTTGCCGGTTATGATGAGTTGGTTGTTGATTACTGTTCTGAGGTTCTGTCTTTGGATGTTAGGAGGGTGTGGTTCCTAGTTTGACAGACCACCAGTTGAAGTCTCAGAGTGAAGGTTCTTTCCTGAAGATTACTACTTTTGTCTTGTCTGTGTTGAGCTTGAATAAGCATGTTTTCATCCAACTAGTGTCTTTGGTCATGCTGGCACAGAAATCAGTCTGGGTTTTTGGCATCTTGTCAGCGAAGAAAAGTATGAGCTGGGTGTCATCATATGATGTTGATTACAAGGGTGGGGCTGATGCTGGCAAGTGTGGGCATGTAGGTGTTGAATAGAGTGGAGCTTAGTGAGGATCCTTGTGGAACTTCAATGATGAGGTTGATGCCATCCGTGGCAAAGGGGGCTAGGTTGCCCATCTTGGTGCAGCCTGTCAGCAAGAAACAAATTCAGCGAAGTGTGGGACCTTGGGTGCTGGCTTCATGCAGTCCTTAGGCTGGATAATGACGGGAGGGAGATAGTGCTGAAGGCTGCATAAAGTTCAGGTAGGGAGAGGGCTATGGTGTGACCTCTCTCTCTGATCATCGTCATATCATCTATGTTGGCTATGTGGGAGGTCTCTGTACTGTGATTGGGCCTGAATCCGGATTGACTGGTGTGGAGTAGGTAAATGTCAGTGAGGTGTGTGATTAGGAATTTGGTCAACTTCATGTCCATGTCTTTTTCTGGGTAAGGTAGCAGGGAGATAGGCTGGTAGGTGGCTAGCATCTTCAGGTCTGCTCAAAGGTTTTTGAGGAGGGGGAGTACTGTGGAGTTCCAGGCACCTATGTAGGTGGCTGTGATGATTGACAAATTGAGGATTGGAGTTAGTGCTGCAATGATGGGGTAAAGTCCTTTGATGAAGATATGGTGAACGGTGGAGTCCGAGGGTGCTCTGGAGTGTATAGGCTGCATGGTTGCTGCAGTTTCTGATAGCTCTACATTTACCGAGACTCTGAGAGCTGGTGCCCTATCCAAAGCTTCTAAGGGCTTCTCATAGATACTTCCAATGAACCCTATTGAAAGCTTTAGTCGCATCAATGACCACTACTGTTAAGGGAGATTTTTGGTCGTTAGCCATATCAATGGCACCTATCAGCAAACGCTGACACCCAGGAATAAGCCTTCTCTGATCTGAGTGGATGATACTCTTTACCACTCCAGCCAACCTAGAGGCCAGTATCCCTGAAAAGATCTTATAATCAATATTTAATAGTGATATTGGTCTATAGGATTCTATTTTAGAGGGATCTTTATCTGGTTTTAGCACTAGAACTATAGTGTCTCTTATCATGAAGCTGGGACTTCTTCCCCTTTCATATGTATAGCTTTAAAGAGCGCTTTTAATATGGAATTTGTTTCTCACAAATTGCCTAATATAACTCGGGTGGAAGACCATCCGGGCCCAATGCCTTGCCACCTTTTATTCTTGTACACAGTTTTTTTCTGTAATCTCTGACCTTAATATATCATATGGCCCTATGTTTTGTAAAGTTTTCTATATCTTTCACCCACAATCACATATTTATATCTGTTGCACTACAAACTCTTTATTAATTTCTCCAGAAAATTCCACACCCTCTCCTAATGGATTTTTTACTCAAATAAATAATTACAACGCAATAAACCTGATTTTATAAAATTGTATAAAGTAGCACATTCCTCTTGAGACACCTTTGCTAAAATTAAGCATGGTGTTTCACTCTAAAAATAACAATATCACCACTCAAACTTCTCATAGGACCAAAGTATATGTACAGTGAGGCTCATAAAACACTAGATCCTTGTATGAACACATTCCATTTGTTTATTTTATAATTTGAGAAACACTGCCTCCTTTACTCACAAGTACACAGTTGGAACACTTCATTTGTCAACACAATCTGCAACACTTGCTGATATCTCTCGACATTCTAATGTTCATCTCTCAAAACCTATATTAAGTGGCCTATTCCTCCCCAAACAGCTTTTTACTCAGTAAACATGCTGTAGAATAAGTTTACCAACATTATTACACTTACTGACACTTCACAACAAGGTTTATAAAATATATTATTAAATACCTGAACTAGAAGTTCTTTTTTAAATGCAGATGAAGACACCAGTCTATTTCAGCTCCACATAAATCCTTTTCTGCTGAGCGCAACTCAAACACACTCCCTTCTCTTCCAAAGCACCAAGGACAACCTGAGATATCTCTGGTTCTGTGCCATTGCCTTTTTTTCTGTGCTTTTCCCACATGATTTTGCTACAATTCTGCGGAATTTTACAATACCTTGTGGCAGGCCCAGTAATTTCCGATGTGGGCCTTGCGAGGCGCTCGTTGGATCGAACAAGCCTCATGCAGCAAGCTTCACCACCTGAACCCTACTCTTGCAAGACTCTCGCAAGATCACAACCAGGGCCGGACTGGCTACCGGGCATTTTGGCATGCTGCCAACCTGGGGGATGATTTTGTTGATTGGGACCTGCATGTGCTGAACGAAATTCCTTTTGCTTTGTTTATTTCAAAGCACACTCAGGTCTCCATCAATGAAATTAGCCCCCACCGCAGTGACATCAGCCCCCAGCTCGGCAGCATGCCAAAACTCCCGGTAGCCAGTCTCTCCCTGATCACAACAGTATTGCAGGGAAATAGTAGTATATGGAACGGACTACCTGCCCTATGATAACCCTCTCTTGTACAATGAATGAGCACATTATGGTGTAAGGATGTACTGCCCTCTTCTTTTAAACCTTTTTCTTGGATGAATAGTATGCATAATTGGGTATATGTGAGATCCACTCATTCAGGACTTCTCTCTCAGGTGACTTGTATGCATAGATGGGTGCCTGGCCTCTCCACTGAGACCTCTCTCTCAGATGATGAATGAGATTAGTAGGTTATGTGACTGGACTGGCTTCTACTTCCAGACTCTCACAGGTAACAGGTGGATGATGAGTGCTTGTAGTAGGGCACGCAGAGGTACTGGGTTCTCCTTTCTGCTTGGTAGGGCATAGTAGGTTGCGTGGAGGGACTAGCCTCTACTTTCAGATCGCTGTCTCAGTTGATCATGTGCATGGTAGGGTGAGCAGAAGGACTAGCATCTCCTTTTCAACTCCTCTCTCAGATAACAGGTGTGTGCAGTAGTGTGTATGGAGGGCTGTCCTCTCTGCTGAGTCCTCTTTCTGTAAGGATGGGTGTGAGTAGTATGGTATTGGGAAGGGCATGTTTCTCCTTTCAGACCTCTCTCTCAGATGATGGTATGCATAGTAGGGTGTGTGGAGGGACTGGCCTCTCTGGTGACATCTCTCTCTGTAATGATAGGCATGCATAGTAGGGTTTGGGGAGGGCCTACACTCTCCTCTCAGACCTCTCTCTCAGTAGTGTGTGCAGAGAGACTGGCATGCCTGATAAGACCACTCTCTTGGATGAGGGGTGTGCATAGTAGTATGTGTAGAGGGGTTAGGCTCTCCATTTAGAACCCTCTCTCATGTGACTGGTGTGTGTGGTAGGGTGTAGACAAGGGTTATCCCCTCCTTTTAAAGCTCTCTCAGATTATGGTTGGACATAGTAGGGTCAGGAGACAGACTGGATTGTCCACTTAGACCTCTCTCTTAGATGATGGGTGTGTGTAGTAATATGTGGGGAAGTACTAGCCTCTGCTTTCAGACCCTCTCTCTCATGTGACATGTGTGTGTAGTAGGGTAAGGGGAAAGACTAGCCTCTCCTTTCAAACTCCTCTTTCAAATGACTGGTATGTCAAGTAGGGTGCATGGAGGGGTGGCCACTCTGCTGAGACCTCTCTCTGTATTGATGTGTTTGAGTAGTAGGGCATGGAGAGGGACTTACCTCCCTTTTCAGACCTCTCTCTTAGATGATGGGTGTGCATAGTAGGGTGAGTGGAGGGACTGGTCTCTCTGCTGATATCTCTCTCTGTAATAATGGACTTGTGCAGTGAGGTGTGAGTAGGGCCTACCGTCTCCTTTGAGACCTCTCTCTCAGTTGACTGGTGTGCATAGTAGGGTGTTGGGAGTGCCAGGCCTCTCTTATGAGACATCTCTCTGTAATGATGGTGTGGCTTAGTAGGGTGTGGAGAGGGACTGGCCTCTCCATTCATATCTCTCTCTGAGATGACAGGTGTGAACAGCAGGGTGTGTGGATGAGCCTTAACTCTACTCACAACTCTTCCCAAGCCAATGAGAATAATTAGTAGACTTTGATAAACACATTTCCGAGTAAGACTCCTTCCTATAGTAACAAGAGTGCATAGTAGGATGGCGTAGCTTTCCTGATTCCAAGATGGCAGCAAACTGATGATAGCCCCCACCGAAATCCGACATAATCTTGGTGCACATCACAAGTACAGCTCCCCTATACAAGTTGTGAGAAGTGAGGACAGCCACAGCAAGCCGAGAAACCTGAGGTTTCCGAATTTCGGGCGTTTTAATTGGCACAAACAGAGGACACCTGTGGGTCGCGATGTTTGGGCCCCGGAGCAATGTGCAGGCTGAGCGAGAGTAAAGAGCGGCAGGCAGTACCCGCGCTACCACACTAGCCGGGATACGCATTGTGCGATCTCTAGAGCCCACCATTGAGCAGAGAACCTGGCAGTCACCAACATATAAATGCGGCAGCAGGGGTCTATGGATGGAGGAGTGCTGTCCCTGAAAATGTAGTTAGAAAGAACAAAATGCCAACTGCACACTTGCTTGTTTTTTGTGTATATATCAAAAAGAATAACTGTGTATATACAAATGGTGTATTTATGTTATGAAAATGTTTTGTGTTGTAAATAATTGTTTTTATGTGTGAACAAAGCAATACGTAAAGTGTCCTTTTCATATGTGAAATAGCAAAAAATTGAAAATAATAAACAAAAAAGAGGGTCAGAGCAAAATATACCCAAATAAACCCAGGAGTTTCACTTGTTTTTTTCCTCAAAATACAGGATCTAAAGTAAGTGTGCGGTTGGCATTTTGTTCTTTCTAACTATAACTTATGGTCCAGCCGATTGCACGTCCCAGGACCTGACTCCCCCTGTCCCTGAAAATGTATGCACCCCATTCCAGAGGGGCTTGCACGTTACCTCCGACAAGGAAACAACTGTCCGTGAGAGTGGTGAGTGATCCAGTGGGCATAGACCGCAGTGAAGGGCTGGGCAGCACTCAGATGCTACTTGATGGGAGAGGCCGCTGGGAGGATCTGGTGCTGTGCGGAGGAGTAGCAGGGAGCCGCATGCACTGCGGCACCGTGCATTGTCAATGTGCTGGGTCTCACGGTGTGAATTTGCATTGACTATGCCAGCTGGGTTTCACGATCTAAGGATCCATCCTTTGCTTGTTTGAAGTTTTTTTTTATCTATTTTACTTATTATCTACCCCTCTATTTTTCTAGCCCTATATTTTTGTGTTTACTGCTACTTTTTGTTAATTTCAAACTACTTTTTTAAACTCTTTTCTTTTCTTCTCTTCCCTATTCTATTTTCTTTATTCCTTTCCGCCCCGACTATGGTGAAGGGAGCCGGGAAGCATCCCGAGAAGGGGAACGGTCCCGCACCCCGTGCCCAGCTCCCGTGCGGGCGTTTGAGGGGGGAGACAGTCACACCCCGGGAGATTTTCAGCCCGGAGGAGGTGGGCACACTACTGTTCTATGTACAGCGCCACCTCCCCAGGACCATAATGGCAGGCGGCAAGATCGGAGGCGGGTACGGGATGCGGGATCGCCGGAAGCGGTGGGATAAGGTGTGCCGGGCCATGTACCACCACTCTCGGGTCCGGCGCACCTACAGCCAGGCCACCCACCGCTGGACGGATGTCCTGACCCGTGAACGAGATCTGCTCGACCTGCTTGGCCTCGAGATCCCCGGGCTGGGTGAGTAGTAGTAGTAGCTATTTCTTTACTACTCTGTTTTCTCCTGCTGTGTTATTATATTGCAATTTATTTTTTTTACCAAGAGCAATAATGCTGCTCATTACATTGTAGGTATATTATATTTCAAAATCTTCTGTGCATTTCAGGTGCACTGCTCTCCTTCTCAGTAGTGTTGCTACTATGCTTATTTGTTTCCGATTTTGTGTTCATTTCATTGGCCAGTGAAATTATGTACGAGTGTAGTTTAAAGTAATGCTACACACTAAGGTTCAGATGTTTAATTACCGGCGCATCCCTGCGAAGTAGCAGGGATGCGCCAGTAATTGTGCGCCACGCCACTATCACCCATGGTGCGCCGTATTTACAATGCGGCGCACCATGGGCCCAAAACGTCACCAAAGCGTTACGCATCTGTGCCGTAAGGGCAGCGCATTGCTGGAGTTGCGTCGCAACGATGGCGCAGCTCCATCAATGCTCTGGGGTGCCCTATCTTCCCAAAGCTGCGTCAAGCCATACGTCTGCTTCAATCAGGCGCAGGGTTTGAGTCACGCATCATTGTCGTTAAAGTGAGTGATTGAAATCTTGTAGATTTCCCTCAGCCACTTTTAGGATGCGTTCCTGTGCAGGAACGCCCTCCCTTGCGCCGGAGCGCCCCCTGATGGCGCAGGGCTTTACACCGTGATGCATCTCCCATATGCGTCATATTGTTAATATACGCCGCACCATTGCGCCTCTTTTGTGCTGCCGCTGCGTCACAAAAGTCACGTAACAATAGAGCAAAAGAGCCGCAAGGGGCTTCTAAATCAGCCCCTACAGACTCAAGTCCAGTCCTTCCTTTGTACACATGGCGATAAGAAGAAATAGTGGTGGTGGATTGATAGCTTGAGTATTTTAATGACTGGTTAATGTAGTAGGAAACTTTAGTGTTGTCGCTGATCTGCAATCACGGTGGACTTTGGCTGTCACTTCGCGTGCTGCCGACTGCTGCCTGCCAATCCTAGGCAAACCTTTTTAGTACTTTGTATAGTGAGTTACATAAGAAGTTTACAATTCGACGGTCCGCAAATCAAGCAATACTAATAACGTAGTAGACCACATGAGATTGGTCAATAATATATCCCGTTGAATAGTTGTCTATTTGCTATTTCGCCAAAATATTTTGTTAGTTCTTTTGAAATGTTTGATTTGGTTGACAAATATCATCCATGTTTTCTGTTTTTCTTTCTTTCATGTTCTACATCAGCTTCCCCCAGGGGCAAGAGGAGGACACAGGAGGAGGAGGAGGAGGAGGGTGCTGTTGAGGATGCAGGCCAGGATCGGGCAGGCGAGGGCTCCTTTGCTGGCCCCAGTAAGTTTTAATTTTAATATAGAGTACTTTCCCAGCGTTCCTCATTCGATTTTTTTTAAATCGTCTTTGATATTCTTGTAGACTGGATCTAAATTCGTATCCTGCCTCGACTATGACTCCGTGTGGTATTACGAGATTATTCTTATTAGTCTGTCTTTGTAGCTAACTAAGATTGCACATTTGGCAATTCCATTGGACTCCCATTCTAGTCAGCAATAGCTCTATGCACAGAGTGCAGTCCTCTGGGATTGTCCATAATGTCTTTTCAAGTCTTCTAAATGTTTATGCTTTGACAATTGCCAACAATAAAAAGGTGAATGAGCTCCAAGAAAGAATAAGATACTACTTTACTTTTGGTTTGGATAGGAGGACAATCCATTCTACTACTGTTGCAGGGACAAATCTGCACAAACAGAACTATGGACACTAAATAATGCATTGCTTAGCTTATCAATTATAATAGGTGCTGTTAGACTTTCCACATACCTCAGTGATAACAGACTTTGTAGTTGAACCACCAATCTCCTTACTGACTAGATAGTGTGGCAGAGTCATTTAGCTCCCAAAGTCACTGATGATTATGATTATTCCCCAATGATGTCAGAGGCACGGACTCATGCTTGCAAAAATTGCAAAACCTTTAGCTCATCCACTCTAGTCTGGAGGACCAAAAACCACAGAGTCTATTTAAGTTTAAAAGCTTTATTAAAAGTAAACACATTTATTAAAATCAAGTTTGTCATAAAAGTAAACGTTTAACTGAAAATGGAAAAGTGCTTAGTGCTGACGATTAATTGGACACATTTCTTGTGGTCGAGCCGAGCTCTCACCTGGTTTGAACTTGATCCTGCTCGTGTTCTTAGAAGTCAAGCTTCTGTCTGTTAGGAGAAAAGTGGTTTGTGTTAAAAATAAAAAGCAAGCATTCATCAGTTGTGCCAAAAAGTGCAGCAAGACAACACCCTTCCCTGGAAAAAGGGACATTTTTACTTTATAGTAGACAGTCACAAATTATTAAATTATGTACTGTTTTTTTCACATTTCTTTCTTCCTCCTAGACCAAATATTATATAGTAGTGAGTGGTGTATTCTAACATTATTAAATGTACTTTGTAGGTGGAACATCTGGAGGCGGGGCCAGCGCGGAGGTGGTGGTGGCATTGGACGAGGAGGTCAACTCTGGGGGGGAGGCGGTGGAAGTGCCGGACAATTCTGTGGGGGATGACACGGTGGTGGCGGGCAGAGGTAAGCTATATATTCCTTGCTCATTGAGATTGAAGACTGCAGAGTGTGCTTTCTGCACGGGTATATTATAAATCAACCAGGTAGTAGCCTCCTCTAAATGTACTTCGACTTAGCTGTGAAGTTTTTGTCGAGAAGAATCCCAATCAGATATGAGATGAACTTGATGGATGGGATGAACGAAAAGCGAAAGAAGGGTGTAAGTAAGTGTGGAAGGACGAGAAATGTAATGATGACTGGCAAAGAAGAATGATATGTGTTTGCTTGGTCCCCGAGGTGGCTGGGAAGGAAAGAATATGGTATGGTGCATGGCTGGGTGAATGATGAAGCAAGGATGGGTGGAAGGAGAACAGCCTGGGTGGGTGAAACAGAAACTGTATGTGTGCATATACTTTGAATGGATGGATGCCTGGATCATTCATGGTACTATCTGACTTTTAGATAGCATATGTGTATCTAGAGAGAGTAGACGGTCACTGGATGAACTAAGTGTTACTTTGAAGAGCATGTAACACCGCACCCGCACGTCCGTTCCAGTGTAGGAAAGGCAAGGAAAAGAAGTTGTAATTTTGTCAAAATACTACCATGAATAGTAGCAGTAGTTTGTATTGCAACTGCAAGCACAGCATATATCCGGTTATTACGGTGGACACTCCCTACCTCTCTTAATAACTTTAGTTTAGTAGTAGTACGTCATACATGTGTGGGTGTATCACTGTTCACTCAATAATAAGCAAAGCACCTAAAGTCATCCCATATGTCATCAAATACATCCCATGTGAAGTGATAGATAATCAGATTATTTAGCTTCTTCATTTTCCTTTTCTAATACTCATTTGCACTGTAGGGTGAAAGCTAAATTAATTAAGCAGTAGCACTTTTAACAGAGTATTTTTAGTGCCACCCGTAATAGAAAAGTAAGAGCTTCACCACCTGCATGTACTGGACCGATACAGTAACGCAAGTCTGTCTCACTCACCATGGTGTGCGTCTGTTTTTCTCGGGTGGAAGTTCACTGCACTGGCATTATGCCAGCTTGCATAAGATAACGTACCAATTTTCCTAAACAAGAGAGAAGAAGAAGAATAAGACTGGTGTACTGTCATAGTCGACTGTAATGGAAGTCCATAGTGCTCGTAGAATTTGTTCCTTAAACTCCCACTACTGTTAGAGCAAGGATGAAGAAGTCGGAGGTTACATAGATACTGTCCTCAATAGTTATGTACGGTGCTTTCAATTTGCTACTTGTACTGTGACAACTTTCTGCTCAATCATTTTGTGTTAATCTTAAGGAGCATTGGTTACAGACTATGTCTTTCTTTCTTCATGTAGTTGCTCCTTCCAAATCCAAGAGACCATCAAGGAGGTTGAGATGGCTCGAATGGCCCGGCAACGGAGGCTGGATGCCACTGTCACTGAATATCGGCGGCTGGTGGCCCTGGAGGAGGAGGAGACGCAGTCTGGTAATACAACAACGTACACTGGGATAGCTGCATCCTCCTCCGTGCGGGCTGCCAGCCAGCGCAGTGCTCCAGCGGTACGGAGCCGGGCTACCAAAGCCAAACGCCACCGCG
Organism: Lissotriton vulgaris; assembly: GCF_964263255.1. Taxonomy (NCBI): domain Eukaryota; kingdom Metazoa; phylum Chordata; class Amphibia; order Caudata; family Salamandridae; genus Lissotriton; species Lissotriton vulgaris. The sequence goes on along the minus strand of NC_141685.1, from coordinate 645,257,735 downwards.
GAGCAGCAAAGACAGCAGCTGCCGCCCACAGGATTTGCAAGGCATGCCGGCGCCGCTTATCCCTCAGACTGTCCTACCTGGAGCAGGAGGTCCTGAACTATAAGAACTTGGTGGAGGGCCTCCGCTTCGAACTTGCCACCCTCCGCAAGGAGCATGATGCCCTGGCTGCTACAGTCAACAGCACCCTGCCATAGTGTCCCTTGCCCCTTTTTTAGAGACTTTTGGGGGGTGGGAATTGGGAGTTGGGTTTTTGGGGACTTTTAAAGGACAATCGTTAGGGTTAGGGAGGGTCTTGCGGGAGATTATTTTGTTAGGGCTATAGATATACTTTTTGAAACTTTATCTGACCATACCTGTTTTTTACTGATTTTGAGTCTGGTGGGTGGGGGTTTAACAGTAAGTTTGTTTTCCTGAATAGTCCTAGGACTTTAGTAGTACTACCGTCAATCTCTCGTCTCTCCTAATACTCCATTATACTACCTCCAACCAAACGCTTATCTTACCTGTAATTTCTGTTTGAAAGTAGGGCTAGGCCCAGGGCTGGCTCCACGGGAAATGGCGATTAAGGTTGCAATCCAGGGCGGCTGAAATTTCCTCCTCCTTGTGGTGGTACTAGTGGTGTGACACAGTGGCAGTTGCATGGCTATGGAAAAAAGAAAATGAAACCTGGTTTGTCCTTACTGTAGCATTACAACGGTACGATAGAGAATATAGCAGGTGACAGTACACTAGACTACAACAGTGCCACAATGTAGCCTAACAAATGGTAAAGTATTTATAGTATAACTTGTACTTGCGTAGGATTTCTTTGACATTGGCTAATACTACAAGAAATAGTACTGAAGCTGAGTAAGTTTAGAATATATCCTCGGATTCCTTCACCAGCCTGTTGCTATGACCTTATCCTCCCCAGCAAGTGTGTGGAATTATTGATGTCAGTTAGTCACACATCAAGCAAAACCACACAACCCGGGGGAAGAGGGTTAGGGTTTGTAAAATGGATAGGAATGGGGGTTTCTTTTTGGGTAGGTTTTGTTGAGAGAAAAAAAAAAAGCACAGCATGGACAAACAATAATTGAACATAAAGAAATTTTTAGTTATAAAGCTAACCATAAATCTTTTATGTGACATAAAGGAAGTGCATGCACTACTGAATGCATTGTTACAGAAAAGTAAGTAGTACTTTCGACAACCGTGAATGCCAGAATGCCACAGTACAGGGCTACATTAAATTAGGTTAAAAAAATAGTCGAAGTAAAACATATAGAATGGCTGTAGGGATCAATTTAGAAGCAGAGAGAGATCCAAGAAATGCAGTCACACACACTCATTGAATAAAATAATGGATACTGTATCTGTAATGTTGTAGTAGTCCTGTTGAATTTGGTAAGTAAGTTGCATGCAGCAAACAATTCCTCTTATTAGCGGCACTCCTCCATTCCAGCTGACGCTTCGTCCATCAATGTTGGTAACCAGAAGACACCCTGTACACTGCCTGCCTGGCGGATGCTGAATTGCGGCTCGCTAATGTGAAGCCTGACTCCATCCTTTTTTCCCCATTGCAGACTGAAACCCGGCCTGTAATTATTGAACGAAAAACAGCACTGATAAATAAATATAAGGTATGTACGCTGTGTAGTGCAAAAAGTCACACTTTGATTTTCCTAATAGACAGTACAACATTTTTGAAAGTGCGTAATCTGTCTGAGTCACCTTTTCAAGGAAATAAGTATGGGCAAATTAATTGAGCGGATCTTTCCCCTCAAGCTAGGTGTACTGTATACTGTGTTTTAGAGCAAAATTAGACCTTCCCAGCAGTGCTTCCACCCAGACCCTTACTAAAGCCAGTTGCAAAAATGTAGAAGACCCCCAATCAGATCTCAAAAAACGAGGCCTAGCAGAAAACTGGTGACAAAACGTACTTCAAAAGTAAAAGTAGGCCCAAATACCCCCTTACCCACCGTGGATTGTATTCAAACCACTTGCAAGCAAGCAAAAGTATCCATAGCCAGCATCGCTCCAAGACTCGAAAACCCCCCACCCAAACACATGCAATAGAAATACTGCTAACCCTAACAAGCCCTAAGTTAAGAATAGTGGCAGAGGCTTTCTTTAACTATGCCAAATCCCCCCTTTCCTACCATGGATTTTCTTCAAATGACTTGCAACCAAAATACACATTCTCACGAGTGCTCTAAGACCCCAGAACTCAGTTGCAAAAATCTTGAACACCCCAAAACACATGCAATCCTGCTGCTAGGGCTAACCCTAACGAACCCTAAGTTACAAAAAGTGCCAAAAGGCTTTTCCTTATGGATTTTGTCCCAACCACTTCTATCCGGTATTAGACCTTCCCAGGAATGCCCCAAGACCCGCCAACCCACCCGCCAAAAAGCACAACACCCCCAAACAGCCCAAAAGCAAAATCTCATACTTACAATATTTCTCGGCCTTCGGTCCAAACGCGCTGTGTAGCTAGGCCATAACTCCGGTTTACCACCACAGATTTCCTGAAAAGCAAATGCAATCAAGATTAGAGTGTCCCAGCAGTGCTCCCAGACCCCGAAACTCACCCACAAACAGCCGGAACCCCCCCAAAGAGCACCTCAAAGGCAAGCAAATCAGCAAAAACACAAAATTTCCGCCTCGGATTTGGTCCAAATCATTTTTATCCGGTATTAGAGCTTCCCAGCAATGGCCCCAGAGCCGTCAACTCACCCGCAAAGAAGTAGAACACCCCCACAAGTGCTGAGTCTTTCTTCATTGGGCGTAAACCAGCCCTCTGCTTTGATGGAAATAGGAGTCTGGAGGAGGAGGATAGAGGAGCATGTTCTTCTGAACTTGTGAACCTGAGGAATGCAGACTGCGGCACTTTCAAATCCATAAGCAAACAAGTGAAGACAGTTCTGCTGATGGGCTTGTTTTTGTGATTAGGTGATTAAAGTTTGAATTATATTAACTGTGCACAACAAAGAAAGACAGACACACAGGAATAAAAGTGAATAAGGACGAAAAAGAAAGTTATTGATTCATTGTCTCATTTTCAGGGCTCGGTGTCACGGTCCACGAATAAGAACAAGGCTTCGTCATCATGCTCTGCGAATTCAGGCAGGGTGAGCTCAGTGTCACCTGACAGAGAAGAAATTCCCTCATCTATGTTGCTGTCCACCTCGTCTTCATCCGGCGTGCTTTCTCGTACTCTGTAATCTGGTGGTATGAGGTGCTGATTCATCTTGATCATTGTTAACCTCTCCACATTTTTGGGCGAGAGGCGGCTCCGTTTGGAAGTTACAATGCCACCAGCAGCACTGAAAACACGTTCAGAAGACACACTTGCGAGTGGGCAAGACAAGTAGTTTAAAGCCAGGTTGGAGAGCTGTGGCCACAATTCTTTTTTCCCATGCCAATACGCCAATGGGTCAGCATTAACATAGATCTCTGTTGAGTCATTCAGATAGTCCCTCACCATCGACTCAAGGTGCTCCTCCAAGGTTCCTCCACTTTGCTTAGCTGTTGCTGTGACCTTTTGAGAACCAAACCCAAGCCGAGCTAGCCAATCCTCTTCAGCCTCCAATGTTACTGTTGTGTCTGGTGGTGCAGATGATCCGGTTGCCGGTGTCTTTAACGGCTGAGAGGTCACTTGTGCCGCAGCCACAGGTGCAGAAGTGGATTGTTGTGACTGGGGATGGCCTGCTGATGCTGATGTACTGCCTTTTCCTTCATTTTCTGCCGTTCTCTTTCAAACCTCTTGGCTGAGGAGGCTAGCCACTGTTTGTACTTTGTAACATCTTCATCAGCAAAAGGAAAGAATGCTTGGCCTGCCAGCGCCTTTTTGTAGCGTGGATCCAGAATAGTAGCACAAATGTAATGCTAGTTTGAGTGGATCATTTTAAGATGTTCATCACCTTGTAGGTGCTCTAATAATTTCTCTGCCAGAACAAAAGGGTCTTAGTTTTCTTCATCTTTTTCAAACACAGAACACACCTCCTTCAGTTGGTGCTCCAGCATGTACAACAATGGGATAGCTTTTCCCAAATTACAGTCCTCCTTGCTGACTGCACGCGTGAAGAACTAAAAACAACGAAGCATGCGTGTCAGGCTTTTAACTATGTCCCATTGCGCCGCACCCATCCTCAGGTCCTCCTTCTGAGCTGTACCCTGTGTTAAGAAATAGTGATCGAGTACCGTATACTGCTCATACAGACGCTCAAGCATGTAGAAGGTTAAGTTCCAACGTGTTGCCACCTCCTGGATGAGTGCTTTCACTGGCATTCGACGTTCATATAGCAGGCTCCTCAGATGCTTCCGGGCCTTAAAAGAATGGCTGAAATGGTTGCACATTTTTCGGCAGGTGTCCACTACCCTGTACGCTGCACTGTCTTTATCACTCAAGAATTTTTTGACAACCAGGTTTATACAGTGCGCCAAACACGGCACTCTGAAATAGTCACCCAGCTCCATGGCCTTAACTACATTGGCGCCATTATCCGTGGAAACATAACCAATCTGGCGTTTTTTTGGGGACAGCCAGTCAAGGACCTTTGTGTTAAACACATCCAAAATGTTTTCTGCTGTGTGACGTTTCTCCAAACCAAACATGGCTAGTGTTGCATGTTTCCGAGCAGCTTTAAAAACTTGGTCCAGGTCAACACCTGCGTTTAGCTTTGCTTTAACCCCTGAAAAAGAGACCCAGTGTGCAGTGATGCACATGTAATCAGCGCCTGCGCCACTGGTCCACATGTCTGTTGTCAGATGTATAGTGTGAACAGCACTCTTCTGCAAAGCTGCCCCAATCACCTCCAGAACATCTTCATGTAGTGCTGGAACCGCAACTCGGGCAAAATAGAACCGGCTAGGAACCTTCCATTTAGGGCAGAGCGCTGCCACTAATTCTAGAAAACCAACCCCTTCTACAAAAGAAAAAGGAAGAAGGTCCAGAGCTAGCATTTTAGCCAGCTTAGTGTTGTACAGACGCGTCAGTGGGTGGTTGCATTCATATTGCGCTTCTGTAAACAACATCTTTTTAATGTTGCCCTGGACCAAGGATTTAAGGGATGATGATGATGATATCTTCGACCCAGTTACGCTCGCTGATTAACTTTTTCGCATTGGTGTTGGTGTATCACTCTCTCCCACACTCTTAGTGTGGCTCACATGGGGTGTGCTGCTGACAGGGGTACTGGGTGTAAGTGAAGTGTTTGACACGTCTTCTTCCTCCTCGTCATCATCAGATGAAACATCATTACGTGCAATTCGGGCTTCCTTGATCGCCTGTAGGTGTGCAAACCATTGGACAGCGTGCTTTCTTTCAAGATGACCTCTCTGGCCTCCAGTACCATAGTTGGAACCAAACTTACCAGGACTAACTGCCAACTTACAAATGCTACAAATGGCGAGGTTTTCCTTTTTTGTGGAAACACTAAATAAGTCCCAAACTGCGGACTTGAAATGTCTTTGGGGGCCGGTGGAGGCGGCGATACTGGTGGTGGTGGTCTTGCTGCTAATGCCAGATGAAGTGGAGGATGTGGATTGCCGAACTTCAGTACATTTTGCACTTTCACCACCACTAATTGAGGTCGAGGTGGATGGAGGTCCCTTCTGGCGAATAAAAATATGGAAGCGGTAGGTGTTGGTGTACTAGTTAACTCCAATGATTGTGGTGTTTCTTCCATTGCCTCCTCGTCGACAACATCATCACGCGCAGCAGCTTCTCGGGCTAGGGTCAATATGTCTTTTTGCTGCATGCCCGCTGGGGCTGCAGTGACCTTTATGATGACTGGCTCGTCGTCGTGAGAGGCTTCATCAGCAGCAGTATCCGTCACTTCTTGTTGAGCCTCATCACACTCTATAGCCATGAGTTTTTTGACAACCTTCCTTTTACGCTTAGGTACCTTTGTCAGATCATGGTGTGCCTCACTCTCAGACGGCCCTGATGGTTCCCAATCTTCATCCAGATCATCAGAAAGAGGTGGGCTTGAAAAAGATGTAGACACCCCCCTTGATCTTTTCCTTGCTAGGGATGTGGAAGACAATGAATGATCATCAGGAGGAGTGGCTTCCTCAAATGATACCTCGGTTTGATTGTCGATTTCCTGATGTGCCCCTACTTCGGGAGGAACAACTATTGTGGGCACTTGTGACCCTCCATGCACCTCTGCTTGCGCATCTCCTTGCGCTGCCTCTCCTTCCACATGTACTTGGGCTTGTACTTGCACATGTGGTTGTTGTTGCGGCTGTGGTTGTTCAACACTTGTCAGATGAGTTACAACAACCTGTGTTGATTCAGGGACATTGCTGCTACTTTCTTGCAATGAGCCAACATCACTGGCCAATGGTGATTGAAGAAGTATACTGACTGCCTGTGCAGCACTCAAGGGCTTTGACTTAAGTTGGCGTGGTGGTGGTGGTGGAGGCACTGAGCTCAATGGAGCGGGGGTGCTGCTCCCAGCTTGGTCCCCAGCAGATCCCGCTGCTGCTGCAGGCGTACTTATTTTTTTACTCCCAAAAAACGCGGCGGCCGGCACACCAGCCTCCTTGGTAACTTGCTTCTTCTGCTCCTTACTGGCAACTTTCTTGCTAGAGGAGCTACGGAGAATTTTTTTTCGGGCCATCTTCTTCAGAGCAGGTCAGAACAGCAGGACGCAGTTGCACGAGTTGCAGAGTTGTCTGTGGCCAGACGTGACGTCGCGTGACGTTATGCTGCACACACACACCGCTGCAGGACTTCTTCCTGGCACTAGTGGTTCTCTTGAGTCTTGTGCACCTAAAAGCAATGGAAGACAGAGGAACATCAGTTCAGTTATACACCCCAAAAAAACGAAAATCACAGAAAAATCAGCACAATCCCAAGCCATCCAGCCCCTCCATGATGTTTAAATTCAAGACAACCCACAGAAAGACTAGGCCCATGAACCACTCACTACCCCTGGGCATAATGGATGAAAGCTAGGCAAAATGGGTGCAGGCCTGAGAACACTGCCTGCATTCAAAATGGCCCCCTCTCTCCCAGCACATGGCCAGGGCCTGTAGCAGCACTCAAAATGGCCCCCAACCACATGGCCTGTCCACAACAGGCCAAAAAAACGAAAATCACAGAAAAATCAGCACAATCCCAAGCCATCCAGCCCCTCCATGATGTTTAAATTCAAGACAACCCACAGAAAGGCTAGGCCCATGCACCACTCACTACCCCTGGGCATAATGGATGAAAGCTAGGCAAAATGGGTGCAGGCTTGAGAACACTGCCTGCATTCAAAATGGCCCCCTCCCTCCCAGCACATGGCTAGGGCCTGTTGCAGCACTCAAAATGACCCCCAACCACATGGCCTGTCCACAACAGGCCAAAAAAACGAAAATCACAGAAAAATCAGCACAATCCCAAGCCATCCAGCCCCTCCATGATGTTTAAATTCAAGACAACCCACAGAAAGACTAGGCCCATGCACCACTCACTACCCCTGGTGAAAAGGCCACAACAGGCCAAAAAAACGAAAATCACAGAAAAGTCAGCACAATCCCAAGCCATCCAGCCCCTCCATGATGTTTAAATTCAAGACAACCCACAGAAAGACTAGGCCCATGCACCACTCACTACCCCTGGGCATAATGGATGAAAGCTAGGCAAAGTGGGTGCAGGCCTGAGAACACTGCCTGCATTCAAAATGGCCCCCTCCCTCACAGCACATGGCCAGGGCCTGTAGCAGCACTCAAAATGGCCCCCAAATACATGGCCTGTCGACAACAGGCCAAAAAAATGAAAATCACAGAAAATCAGCAAAATATAAAGCCATCCAGCCCCTCCATGATGTTTAAATTCAAGACAACCCACAGAAAGACTAGGCCCACGCACCACTCACTACCCCTGGGCATAATGGATGAAAGCTAGGCAAAATGGGTGCAGGCCTGAGAACACTGCCTGCATTCAAAATGGCCCCCTCCCTCACAGCACATGGCCAGGGCCTGTAGCAGCACTCAAAATGGCCCCCAACCACATGGCCTGTCCACAACAGGCCAAAAAAACGAAAATCACAGAAAAATCAGCACAATCCCAAGCCATCCAGCCCCTCCATGATGTTTAAATTCAAAACACCCCACAGAAAGACTCAGTGCACCCACCACTGAGTACCCCTGGGCAAAAGGCCCCAAAACAGCATAAAAATCGAAAATTCCAAAATTGTAGTTGCAGCAACTGTAATGCCCCAAACAAACTTACTTGTGAAATTTCTAATCCAAAAGTGATCCAAAGAAAGTCAAAAAGGCCTCAAATCCAAATATCCAGCAGCATCCACAAAAAGTAATCCTTCCAGCTCCAGATCCAAATGAAAAGTGACCAGGAGATGGACAAAGCACTGGGAGGAGCCTGCTGGACAGGAACAGAAAGTTGAAGACTGTGGGGCACTTCCTTCCTCCCACCCACCCCCCCACCCCAAAATGGACTCCTCGCAAAAAAAGTGCAGGCAAATGTCAACCTGAGGAGTTATTCAGATAAAAATCATAATTTCCAGACGGCTTATGCTGCTTGCTGGTGGATTTCTTGTGCAGAATTGCAAATTTTGTATTTTCGCGAGTGCGAGATTGTTGCTGCTCGCCGCATCTCCAAGCTTGCAATTGCGAAGTACCGCGATACGTGATCACGGCGTACTCGCATTGACAAACTCTCGCTGTGCAAGTTGGCAAGCCGCGATTACGTAATCGCACTTGCCAAATTCCCGCGGGATCCCGCAGCAAGATCCAAAATGGCGCAGCACTCGCAAAATATCAAGAAAAATAACTCGGCAAACGCTGAATGACGGTAAGTAAACGCCGCGCGCCGCAAAATTGTATCACCAAGAAAAAAAAAATCCGCTGCGTGCGAATTTGCGGATTTTCGGTAAATTCGCGATACGTGATCACGGCGTACTCGCGTTGACAAACTCTCGCTGTGCAAGTTGGCAAGCCGCGATTACGTAATCGCACTTGCCAAATTCCCGCGGGATCCCGCAGCAAGATCCAAAATGGCGCAGCACTCGCAAAATATCAAGAAAAATAACTCGGCAAACGCTGAATGACGGTAAGTAAACGCCGCGCGCCGCAAAATTGTATCACCAAGAAAAAAAAAATCCGCTGCGTGCGAATTTGCGGATTTTCTGTAAATTCGCGAGCGTTCGCGGATTGCGAATTTACCGAAAATCCGCAATATCCACGAGCGTAACGGATTTTCCGCCCATGCTTAGTCCTGTGTTAGGATTCTTTTGTAACAGAACTCCTCCCAAAGCAGTTTGAGAAGCATCCACTTCCACAAAGAATGGATGATCAGGATCTGGCTGACACAGAATAGGGGGTGAGGTGAATGCTTGTTTTAACTTTTTTGAAAGCAGTTTCAGCATTGTCAGTCCAGCAAAAGGTTTTTCCTTTTTTCAAGAACTGGGTTAGAGGTGAGACAATTTCAGAAAATTAGGCAATAAACCGTCTGTAAAAGTTTGCGAAACCCAAAACTCGTTGAATATCTTTTATTGATTTAGGGGATGGCCAATTAAGAATAGCATCTATATTTTTTGGATCATAGTGATCCCTTTAGGGGACAAGAAATAACCAAACAATTCTACTGTGTTGGTTTGAAATATGCATTTTTCTAATTTAGCATATAGAGAATGTTCAAGCAGTCTTTGTAGGATGGCGCACACATTTTGGATGTGTTCTTCTTCATTCTTAGAGTAAATTAAAATATCATCGAAATAGACGATGGCACAGACATCCAGAAAATAATGTAGCACTTCGTTAATAAAATATTGGAATGCCGCCGGAGCATTACACAATCCGAACAACAATACTGTGTACTCAAAAAGTCAACATTTTGTGTAGAAGGCGGTTTTCCACTCATCGCCTTGTTTGAAGCGGATGAGGTGATAGGCCCCCCACAAGTCAAATTTAGTATGAATGGTGGACCCCTTGACTTGATTTAACAATACAGGGATCAGGGTCAAAGCATGACAATGTTTTAATGTTACCTTATTTACTACGCGGTAATCAATACATTCACGGAGATCTCCAGAATTCTTTGCCATGAAAAAGAGTGGTGATGAGACAGGTGATGTGGAGTGTCTAATAAAACCTAGTTGCAACAATTTGTCCAAATATTTTTTAAGGTATTGCGTCTCAGGGTCAGTCAGGGAGTATGTCCGACTACAAGGCAAAACTGCCCCTTGCACTAGATCTATTCTGAAATCATACACCCTGTGGGGTGGCAATTGCGTGGCCTGATCTAGGTCAAATACTGCAGACAAGTCTATATACTGTTCTGGTAGAGTTGTAATTTGTTCTTGCGTGAAAGCACAATATAATGGATGGATGGGGTCTTGTGTCTCTTTGTAACAATGTGTTCTACAGAAAGCAGAATCCAAAGTTACAGTCCTTTGGACCCAATCAATCTTTGGATTGTGCAATTCTAACCAAGGAATTCCTAAAATTACTCTAAATATAGGGGTGTCAATAAGGTAAAATGTGGTTTGCTCAGTATGACCATTTTCTCCAACAAGTATCAAAGGTGGGTTGTGGGAACGAATCAAACCAGAGGACAAGGCAGAGCCATCAACCGCCCTTACAGGCTCTGATTCTGCTTTTGGAATGGATTGGATGCCACATTTTTGGGCCAGGGCTATGTCAAAAAAGTTCCCTGTAGCACCAGATTCAATTAAAACAGACAAGCTATACCTTTGTGGGTCAGAAATAATAACAGTAAGTCGTATAGTCATATGGCTAGGGACGCGATTAATGGTGTTTGTAGCATATTGAGATATCTTGATGTCATCACTTCCCAAAGGAGTGATCTCTACATCCTTTGAGGCATTTAGGTTTCCGGCTCAATGGAATTGGAAGTGAACTAGCTATCACTTTTTTTTTGGGTTTCATTGGGCACTCTCGAGCAAAGTGCCCTGGTTTGACACAATAATGACAAAGATTTCCTTTTCTTCGTCTATCTTTCTCTTCTGCAGTCAATGGCCCTTTAAGACCTCTTATTTGAATGGGTTCTGATTTGTCGTCAACATCTTTTTTCTCAGGCTTGATTGAAATGCGTCTTGTGTCAAATCGGGGTTTGCTGTGTTTTCTTTCTCCAAGTCTGTGATCTAGCTTTACCACCAAATCCTGAATTCTGAGTAATCATCAGGTAAGTTTACAATATGGGCTAAAGAGTATATTAGATCATCTCTTAAACCTCTATAAAAAAGAGAAATACGTTTATCTTCAGGCCAATGATTTTCAGATAAGAGGCGATTAAAGGTGGTCATGTAAGTAATGAGGTCCTTAGAACCCTGTCTCACATTTAAAAGTTTGTTGTCACTAGCTTGAATGAACGAATGACGTGCAAAGAGGCAGGACATGGTATCTTTAACACAAGTGTAGTTGTGTAAAATGGATCATCACTTTCTATTAAGGGTATTGTCCAATTTGCGGCTACACCACCTAGGTAAGAAATAAAAAATGCTATTTTCTCAGAATCAGACGGGAAAACCTGAAGCTTACATAAGAAATGCAACTGACACTGACTCATGAATGAAGCAAACCAGGAAGTATCATCTAAAAAAATGCTCAGGGTTAGCCAGGGGAACTGGGCTTTGTGTAACCACTGTTACCTGGACATTTTGATCAGGACGTTGAGGACTAAAACCTGTTGCTGCTATAGGACGTTGACCAAATCTATTTGGCACTATGAATGGGCGAGGGTCGGTCTCTTCGGGTTCTCTCCATTGTGTGAAGCTTGCTCTATTCTTTAATAATTCCTCTCTCTGTGTATGATTTTCTTGTTTTATTTCCTGCATCTCTTCTTGTAATTTTCTAATGATGTTTGCGAACTGCGCTGTTGGATATGGGACCTCCATACTGAATTGTTATCAAGATGAAACAATTGGTGGACTTGGCCTTCTGTTATGAGGCACTCACCTGTGCTCCATATTGTTTTACCTTGATGATGATGTGAACGATGAGAGGACAGGTCCCCTATCCCTCAAGAAACTAGCAGCTTGATGCCAAGATATAACTTAGGATCAATCCTGTCTTCTCAGGGGGGGGAAAGGTTTGGGATGACAAGAGAAAAGAAACAAGAAGATTCAAGCTGTCTTCTTTTAGGGGGACCAGGGCTTCTGGGGGCTTGAGTATTCACAGGATACAATAAACAGGAATGTAACTGGATAGTGGCTTGAGTTTTCTACTAGACTCCTAAGTGCAACGCACAGGAGGTAAACAACGTGTATATCTGTGAGGCAGTATCTTCTTACAGTTATCATAAACTTGTAACCAAAAGTCTCCAATAATTATTACCTACAGACTACGTAGGTTTCAACAGAATTTTTGATTGGTCTAACAATTTATTTGTCAATTTATGCAATCTGCAATAAACAATACAATCATTAACATACTTTCAAATAAGTTTAACAAACATGATAACATTTAGTTATGTTCATCAGCATAGGTACCTAAATCCTTATATGCCCAGCTTAGGATCAGATGCCGTGAGTCCACAGAAGTTCAACTGCTGCCAAAACAACCTTCTGCCATAAAGGAACGAAATACTGCATACAAAATAAAAGTAGTCAAAAACACATCTGTGCTGTTGTGATTCTTAAGGCTAACTTTGCTTTGCAATAAATATTGTCACACTTTTAAAAAGGCACAATCTTCTTTGTTTTATAAATGTTAGCAGTTTCTGGGTACTACGGGAAAACTCTCCGTAACACTCGAGATGAAGTGTGCTCCTTCTGTCCAAAAAATATAGTTTTAATAATATGCAGAGTTCAAAGAGCAATGTTCAAGTTCTAAAGCAAATGTTCAAATTTCTAATGTAAGCAGACTCACCGCAGGATAATTGTCTTCCAAAAAATACCTTAAAGCATGTTTTCTCTGTGCGCTTCTTTTTTAGGAAACACGACACGGAATAAGACGTCGGACCAAAGACTCAGCCCGGAATCAGGAAGCCAGGAAATTGCTGATGCAAGGCTGTCAAGCAGGAGATGCCGATCGGAAAAGCTGGAGACAGGTAAGTGTGTTGAAGCAACAAGGCCAAGCTCTGAATAGTGACGGGGAGTGGTTTAAATAGGCTCCTAAGGTGCTGGGTGTGGTCCTGGGTGTAGCCCAATTGTCTTTCATGCTCAGGGTTTGTAGCAAACAGGATGTGGCTTCCAGATGTCTTTCAGGCCCAGGGATTGCTGGGTGTGGTCCTGGGTGTGGCTCAACTGTCTTTCAGGCCCAGGATTGCACAAAATAACTACACAATATTATATTACTCACGGCATGATGGAGCCACAGTTTAAGGACATGACATAATACATGAACATAATTTATAGTAAACACATATATGAATAGGATGCCATTCCATGAGTTGAAATGGAAGAAATCCATACAATAACAGTAAGGGTGGGCGTAGTTCATGAAGTAGCGCTACGCGAAGCTACGCGAAGTGCACTTCGCACTACGCGAACTTCACGTAGCACTACGCGAGCTGCGTAGTAGCATGTGCGCACTGTGCAAGATGTGTTTTCAATGATTGCACAGTGCGGACAAGCATCCGGCACTGTGCAATTATTGAAAACGGCATCTTGCACAGTGTGAGCTGTAGTTTTCTGCTGCTCGAGTAGATTATTACTCGAGCTGCAGCTTTCTCAACGCGAACTGGTAGTTTCTCATTGAGAGCGGTTGTGAGCATGCGCAACCACTCACAATGAGAAACCTTACCTCCCCGCATTGAGAATCTCGCCGGGATGTCATTTTGCTTGCTCGCGGTCGCAAACATGACGTTCAGGACCGCGAACAAGCAAAAAATGGGCGCTGCACTACGCTACGCTGCACTTAATGCGTGTTCGCACTGTGCTACGTGCAGCTCGCGTAGTGCGAAGTTGCGCAAACTTCGCAAACTCCGCGAGCGTAGCGTAGTGCTTCGCCCATGCCTAAATAACAGGATGCCTTATACAAGATAACAGTGTTAAATTACCATTAACTCTGTTTCTGCTGATATGTGTTCAAATCAAGGTGGACAGGGAAGGAGACGAGCATGGGACAATGCAACTGTAACAAATAGAGTACATTTAGAACTCATCTAATCCTTTTTACTATTCACAATCCTGCAAGAAACCAACAAGATCATAAAAATTGGTTAAAACAACATACATTTATTACCTTCACAGTAGTTGTCCCTTAGATACCTCATATCTACATCTTGTGGGACAGCATGTGTTTCTGTTGTTCTAATATATAGCTTCATTACTTCATTTCTGTAACACCTCCACATTTTTCAGTAAACAATAATGGCAGGCATTTAACATTCCAACAGCTAGCCAATCAGATTGATCACTGGACTCATGGAATCCTCTCACTTCCAAGTAATTGTGGGGCTCACAGGAAAAACTGGCTGCGTGAACAATCACTGGCCTCCAATTTTTATTTCATGCTCTCATAAGAGGCTAACTGGACTCTTGTGAGCGCAACTGTCAATATATACAATTCATTATAGCATTAATTTCTCAGAAACTACTGAACAGATTAAAAAAAAATACCAAGAAGCAAAATTTGATATACATATATCTATGAATATCTTACCTATGCAAACATATGTCCCCTACCAGAGTCACTGGTTTATACCCTAGAATGTCCATGAACGAAAGATCATATTTTATGAGCTGATGGCAAATGTATTTTAAAGTGTACATGAATTAATGCACAACTTTAAATCATTTTTGTTGAACGTATTTGCACATGCAAAATGACTTTTTGCACAGTCAATAAGGTACCTCTCATTTATTAAGGTATCCGTTCCGGATTCACTGCATTTTGATCCAATGTTTAAAACTGTGTTACTTTGTTACTGGTTTTAATTCATGAGTTTATATCCTCATAGTGGCCGCAACGTCTATACAATGTGCAATATGTTTTTATTAGTAAAACAGATGAAATTTGGGTAAATAGTTTAACAATGTTTTAATATGTTCATGATTGGATGCACATTTTAAAGACATATTTATTTGCCTACTTTGCACAGAAGGAAGCTTTTTGCGCAGTTAGCACGTCATTTCGCATTTGCGAGCGTGTTTTTTCTTTGTCTATTGAACAGTAGGCTTGTAGTCATGTGTTAAAATCACTGTCACTTTAAATGCATGGTCACTCCTCATGGCGTCATGTGATCAGGCCTTTTTGCGGCCTAAACACGTCATGGCGGCAGCGCTTGCTTAAGAAATAAAAACTTTGCACTAAGCCATGAGTCCGTACTGTCCTTTCATCTGAATTGGAGTTTTGCAGCAGAATTCGTGTATATATATATATATATATATATATATATATATATATATATATATATATATATATATATATATATATATATATCAAGATCCACAATCCTGAAGCGCCGAGGGAACCAAACGGACACAGCCAGGTACAGACCACACGACCAAGGATTCAACAAAAATAGTGTGCTTTTATTCCAATGGGGATGGCAGCATGACGCGTTTCGTCCGGGAAACCCGGACTTGATCACATGACAAGACCCAGAGACATAGGTGATTATATACTGATTAACAAACGGAACTCCTCCCACATAAATAAACATGGAAGAAATATCATTCACAATGTATAAATGCAACAATAACAATTACAATGTAAAATGTAATGAAACTCCATGCACAAATGCATATATCTGCAACAACACATTATCAACCTTATTGAACATCTATACTATGTTCACTGAATGAAGGGCAAGTGCCCAAATGGTTTGTTGCAAAATTAAAGTGCATATAATAACTGAATGACAATTAATCAATACCCGTAGGGTCCGTTATTTTTACAGTATACTGATCTAAAACCACTACTTAATTCAAAAATGTAAGAAGAAAAGTGCAAAGTGCTAAATCACATTGTTAAGGAACAAACATGATATATCCAGGAATAACCTGGAGCAGAAAACTAGTGTAAATAAAGTGCAAAGTGGCAAAAAGAGTGCAAAAATCGGCAGTGCATATTAATACTGTTTTTTTGGGGAGAATATAGACGATTGATCTCAATATTTAAATCAGCATTGATGGTTGGAAACCACATCTCATAATAACACAGTTGGATAATATATATCAGTCACATTCTTACATGTTCGAATAAATAGTTAGAGCAAATCTTAGTAAACCAACCTCATCATGGATAAATAGATTAAAACCATAAATAGTAAAAAATCCATTATAAGAAATCATGCATATGACAAATTTACAAAAAAGTATTTTACAAAAAGTTTTTCAGGTCTTCTCCCATATTCAGGCCATTAGGGATCTTACTATTGAGCCTCAAAATGTACTGGCTTTCTAATTGCCTAAGCCTTTTCTCTCTGTCACCACCCCTTTTGTTTGGGGCAACTGAATCAATCACAAAGTATTGCAGGTCATTGAGATTATTATTATGAACCAGCTTAAAATGCCGTGCCACTGGGTAATTTGGGTCTGAATTTACAATGGCACGTAAGTGCTGTAGAATACGATTGAATACTTGCAACTTAGTGCTCCCTACATAATGCAAGTCACACGTGCATTTCAAAACATAGACCGCATGATCTGTTTTACAGGTATATGTGTTCTTAATCGGAATTACAGCATTGGTAAGACCCTCAACGAACTCGCTGGTGTTCACACCGAATTTACAAGCCCGGCATGAGCTACATTTTCGAAAGCCTGCTTTGTTTGAATACCAGTTAGGTTTGACAATGGTTTCAGGGCTAGTTTTAACTAGAGCATCTCTCATAGAGGGTGCTCTTCGAAAGGTAATGTTAGGCATATCTTCTAACAAAGGGCCCACCACAATGTCTGTTTTTAAGATGGGCCAATTAGATTTAATGATTTGCCTCATCTTTTTATGTTGGTTATTAAAAGTGGTGATAAGGCGAATAGAAGTTTTCTCTGATACAGAAACTTCCTCCTCCGGTAAGACTAAAGGAGGCTCTTCTATCGTGACCAATAGATTGGTTGACAAAGCCCTTTTCAGAGAGTCAGTGAGGTTAAGAGTGTTATAACCTCTACGCAAAAATCTTTGGTAAGACCCATTTAAGCAAATCATTAGATCAATTTCATTGTTGCATATGCGCCTGATTCTTAAAAACTCCCCATAGGGGATACTCTTAATGAGATGGTGTGGGTGGTTGCTCTGAGCATGTAGAATAGAATTCCCCGCCGTGGTCTTTCTATACATTCTAGTCATGATTTCATTGCTCTTTATGTACACCTCTACATCTAAAAAATTAACTTTTACATTGCTGATGTCAGCGCAGAATTCTAGGTTCAAAGAGTTGTTGTTGATATTACTGACAAACTCTTCTGCTGATGTTTTACACCCCTGCCAAATTATAAAGACGTCATCAATGAAACGCCACATTTTTACAATGCCGATTTCATCCTCATCCAAACAACTGCGGACCCCACCCAGGAAGTGCCTCTCCCACCAGCCCACGTGTAAACACGCGTAGCTGGGGGAGAAGCACGCACCCATGGCAACACCCCGCAGCTGTTGGTAGATTTCATTATTAAAAAGAAAAAAATTGTTCTTAAGGCATAGATCAATCATGCTGATAAGCATTTTGCTGTGTGCATAGTACTTAATGTCTCTTGCAGATAAAAAGTATTCAATTGCATTAATACCATCAACATGATTTATAGAGGTGTATAATGATGTAATGTCCATGACTAAAAACAGATAGTTTGGTTTCCACACAACTTCCTTCAATTTCTTTAAAAAGTCACCAGTGTCTTTTAAGTAACTAGGTAAGGCCTCCATATATTCATGTAAATAAAAGTCAACATACTTGGAAAGGGGTTCCAACAAACTGTTTTGGGCGGAGATAATGGGCCGTCCTGGTATAGGGGTTGTACCTTTATGAATTTTTGGTAAAAGGTACAACGTTGGAGTAATTGGAAAATCTTTCTTCAAAAAATCAAATTCCTTTTTACTGATAAGTCCTTCCCTCTTCCATGTAGTTAAATTGGTATGAACAAGAGTTTTGACTTTATTTAATTCATTAAAGGACGCCTTCCTATAACACGCTGGGTCATTTAATTGTCTTTCTGCTTCCTCTAGATATAAAGTGCGTGGCCATAAGACAATATTGCCACCTTTGTCCGCTTTATTGACAATTATGTCACCTCTGGATTTGATTTTTTGCATCAGTAGAGAATATTGTTTATCTCTATAGCTTCTTTTTCTCTTGTTTTTAGACACCATATATATATATTACCTACTGGCGGTCGCCAGTAGGTATATATAGTTAGGATTTTTTTCCTATGGGATTTCTGAAAATTCTATGTCGAATAACTTTGGTGTTTGTCTACGGAATTGGCTCAAATTGTTCTTTTTTTTGTTGTTATTTATTTAAGTACCAACATGTAGGTACCAATGCAGAGTCTAAAAATAAAAATACACTGTTTCCTTTGTAGATATCTTGCATGTTGTTTCAGAAGTTATTGTGGTATATGGAATTCATAGCATAGTCTGTGAGGAAAGCAGAAAGAATATGGAGGCAGGAGATGAAAAAGAGATGTTAAATACACATTGGAGATAAAATTGTGGGAGAAAGGAAGTAACTATGAGCAGACTTACTATGTTACACAAAAAAGTTGCACAGTATATTTAAAGTCTGACTTTACATTATAATCAATTTGGTACTAGTTTAAAAAATACATATAAAAATGAATAATGTCTCAAACAATTTTTGAATTATTAAAAATAAATTTATTTCTCAGATTCGTTTTCAAAATTTAAAAGAACTTCTAATATTTGATTGTCAGAAATTTTCTCATTTTCAATCTGGAAATCTACTGATTCTACACATTGAAGAAGTTCAAAGTCCCGTGATTCATCCATGAATTCTGAGTCATTGGGTTCAATATCTGTATCTTTGTTGCTTTCCAGAACAATTTCGATGGTATTTTTTTGCTCTCCTTCCATTTTTGTGCTGTAATTTGAATTTAAAAAAATATATATCAGTAGAGATAGGGCACTGTTGGGTTTAAGTTCAGACAGGTAGTTTGGTTTTTTTAACAGTGATTTTATCTTTGGGCAGTGTATGGTATCAGAGTGGAAGTAAAAATATAAAAAAGTGTATGTGATAAAGCCTAAGTAAATTCATAATTATACAAGACAAGCCTAACTCCATCCATAACTATAACAGAGATGTCTATCTCAATCTATAACTATTACAGAGGGATAGTATATAACTTTCAGAAAATGTTTTCCTAATTAACTTAAAGTGCACAACATACTTCAGTTTTTAAAATAACATCTTACCTTTCAAAAAGAAGTTTAAGTTGTCAGTTGAAATGCACTTGAAATGTACTTCAGGAAGTAGTAGTCAAAATGGCTGTGTTTCTCTCTCTTTCTTTATATATATTCAGGTACATAACCAATCAAATGTCATGAAATAATAGAAGATAATGAAAGTAGCATTTTAATTGGTTGTCAATTCTAACACTTCATAAGTGTTTTTGTTAGGTAATTTACCGCAGGATATTTAGTCAGGCCTACAGCATAATTTTCTCAATGGAATTCCATCAAATTTGGGTAAATGGTAGGGACTGCTATGTAGTAGGGCCTATTCTATATTTGATGAAAGTGTCTCTAGTGGTTTTTCTGTAAATTACTTTCCCACCTTTTTTTAGCGAGTGCTCACCGGTGCGCGCCCCGGTACGCGAACCGGCAGCGTTACGGGAGTCCTCCATTTTGTGTATCGGTAGAATTGAGACACAAGATAGAGGACAAACAAAGTTTGGAATGGGTAGAAGGGGGCACGGTAGACACTTCCTGACCCTCTAGGTTTTCTGAGGGGGGCTTAGGACGCTGATATAGGCAAAAAAAAAACAATCGCGTGGGATGCGCCCGGTACGCGCACCGGTAAGCGAACCAGGGAGCGTACTTTGGTGAAAAAAAAAAAGTTAGAAAAAGATAAACGTTTTGAATGATCAGAGGTAGGGAAGCAATGAAAAGAGCTATTGGGTTCTGTGGCTAATTAAGGTACTTACAAGTAGGTTCCAATGCAGAGGAGAAGTGCACACCATCTCCTCTGTAGATGTCTTGTATGTTGTAACGCAAGTTATTGTTGTATATTAAACCCATTGTAAATTCTCTCATGTAAGCAGAAACAGATTTATTCACATGTTTCCGTGCTTTCTCAAATTGTGGAAAAAATTGGTTGGACTACTTCCATTTCTGTCATTGGCATATATTGGAATATACCAAGGCAGTTTGGGGAAAAAGTGTCATCAATTGATGAAAGGTGTCCTTTAAAAGCATTTCCAGACCAACCCCAGTCATAGTCCCAAAATCAATTCCACCACAGTGCATTATTAAGAGGTTAGGGTTTGGCAGATGCATCAAAAAATTATTTTACAAACATATAAAATATGTTTTTCATTTAAAAGAATAATACATTTAACAGTTTTTGATATTTGCAATAAAAATAACATTGAAATTTACTGAAAAAACCATAGGTTATAGACCATATATAGTTAGGAATTAGCATTTACAAAACCTTGAAAATTCACTGAAAAAACCATAGGTTATAGACCATATATAGTTAGGGATTAGCATTTACAAAACCTTAATTTACTCACACAAAACCATTGAAATTCGCATATATAGTTAGTTGAACTCACTATATATCGCGCACCCGCAATCCACTGCTGATGATGTCACATATGACATCATTCATGACATGGTCAGTGACATCACTGATGACATCACTGATGACAACTCAAATGACATCACTGACAGCATCACTGATGACATCATTCATGTGATAATACGATGAACCTCTTCAGACTCTAATATAACCTTAGATACACTCAGTGTAAACAGATACTCACAGATTGTCACTCATCCATGGAGTTACTCATACACCTAGTCAGTCATGCAAAGAATCAATCACACCTCCATTTCCTCAACTATACAGTTATACACACCTTACTTATTCAAACATATTCTAACACATATTTACTCTCTTATAAAATCACTGATACAAGTTTTCAATGATCCATGCAGCCACTCACACATTCACTGGCTCTTATACACAGTAATGTATATATGTCAACTCTCACATGTACTGTGTTTTACATATGTACTTACTTTGACATTTAGCACTAAGATATCCATTCATTCACCAATACACTCATGCACACAGTCAACCACCCATACAGCTGTTTCCACATGCAGTTTTGAACCCATACATCTAGTGAATCAACTGTTCACACGTCTATGCACAGAGTCACACACCTCCCAGCCACCCACACACACACACTCACTCTCCCATACATATACTTAGGCAACCAATCAATAACCTATATAGTTACTCATATAGCTACTGATCAACACATGCAGCAGTTTACAGAACAACAGATATAATGATGCACAAATTAAGACAGTTTAGTCACTAACCCATGCACTCAGTGAGACACATTTAATCACTCTCTCATACAGTCAGTCATGCACCTACTAAATCCTTCATCCAGAAACGTATACATCTACTCATTCTTCAATATGTAAGACATATTTTAACTTTACAGAAACATACAGTCACTGGATGATGTCATCAGTGATGTCATTTGAGTTGTCATCAGTGATGTCATCAGTGATGTCACTGACCATGTCATGAATGATGTAATATGTGACATCATCATCAGTGGATTGCGGGTGCGTGATATATAGTTAGTGCAACTAACTATATATGCGAATTTCAATGGTTTTGTGTGAGTAAATTAAGGTTTTGTAAATGCTAATTCCTAACTACATATGGTCTATAACCTATGTTTTTGTCAGTGAATATATATATATATATATATATATATAAATATTAACTACTGGCGGTCAACAGTAGGTAGTTATAGTTAGGACCAAGTTTCCATAGGAAGAGCATTTCTTGTTTTGCCTATAATTTTTTGCATTGTTAGATGAATCTTCATGAAATTTTCCAAACAAATTCTTTGTTCATAGAGGGGTCTCAAAACGATTTTTCTCCATACAATTTCCATTGGAAACTTTAGACAAGGCTACATGTTGAATGGGTGAAAGGAATTGCTCCAAATTTGGCAGGGAGAAGGGTCTTGGTCTAGAAAGCACGCTTTTGTTAATTTGGTGTAAATCCATTCAGTAGTTTTTGCGAAAAAATTAAATTAACAAATATCGATCTTTGGGAATTCTGATTCAGAAAAGGGGGTGGTGATGAACAGAGTGTCTGAATTAAGCAGACCACTCTTACCCAGTCCAAAGATCAGGGCTTGATCCATCACCGTTTTTTAGCTCACTGCACCATCCCAGCTCAGAACTTGGCTATATGCAAATTAGTCTGACCCAGGCCCAGTGCATCATGGGAACAGGGCAGACCAAACTACCAAGCCAATTCTTATACTGGGAAGGAAACAAGCTACCGGGGACCGGTTTCTGGCATTTCAGCCGTCTTCGGCCCGGCTTGCTTGAATCCTGATGGTGCAATGAGCTAGGGACTCACATTTGATTATACCCTTCCACGCTTATGGTGGACAAAAACGATTCAGAAAAGGGGGTGGTGATGAACAGAGTGTCTGAATTAAGCAGACCACTCTAACCCAGTCCAAAGATCAGGGCTTGATCCATCACCGTTTTTTAGCTCACTGCACCATCCCAGCTCAGAACTTGGCTATATGCAAATTAGTCTGACCCTGGCCCAGTGCATCATGGGAACAGGGCAGACCAAACTACCAAGCCAATTCTTATACTGGGAAGGAAACAAGCTACGGGGGACCGGTTTCTGGCATTTCAGCCGTCTTCGGCCCGGCTTGCTTGAATCCTGATGGTGCAATGAGCTAGGGACTCACATCTGAGTATACCCTTCCACGCTTATGGTGGACAAAAATGATTCAGAAAAGGGGGTAGTGATGAACAGAGTGTCTGAATTAAGCAGACCACTCTTACCCAGTCCAAAGATCAGGGCTTGATCCATCACCGTTTTTTAGCTCACTGCACCATCCCAGCTCAGAACTTGGCTATATGCAAATTAGTCTGACCCTGGCCCAGTACATCATGGGAACAGGGCAGACCAAACTACCAAGCCAATTCTTTGGGAATTCTGCCATCTGATTGGCTGAGGCGTTACGGGCACAAGCTTGCTGCTTAATGGTTGTGAGCGCTGCGAGCGGTTACCACTAGGAAGTGTTGGCTGCCATTTTGTGATTAAAGGGAAAAGAGGATAAAAACGCGGGAAAGAGGAGGGTAGGAGCACTGTAACCTATGTGGGGTGTTTAGGGTGTGCTATACAGGGGGTGCGAAGCAAACTACTCATACCTACTGGTCTGAAAGTGCTGGGCTACCGAAATTAGGTGAGGTATTGCCTAGAGTAGGACTCTGCTAAGGTGAGCTGCTGCGGGACTCGGGGATTAAAGCGTGAGCCAGTGGCGGTTTCTGAATAAATCATAGAAATTAATTGCTAAAAGCAATTACCACGCTTTATTTTGAATATCCTTAAGCTGCAGCATTCACTGCCTTGTCCTGCCGAGTCCGTACTTCAAAACAGACATCAGGCAGTCAGGCACTTTTAATTTAATTTAATTTAATTTAGGCAACTGCGCTGGCGCGCATTTGTCTAGCACCAGAACAAGCACTGAAGCATTAAAAAGGTAAGCAGTACGGGCTGCGGGCGGGCATACTACCAGCCCGATTCTGCAATAATTAGGGTCCTGGGGACCCGCCCAGAAATGACGTTTTAAAAACGTCCCATTCTAAAGCAGCCCCGGGCGTGTACAGTTTCAGCCCTGTACTCCCGGGGCTGCTTGTCTATCATTTATAAGAAGCTATTCAGCACTTCTCCCTTTACCATGTTGTCAGAGTGACGACAATGAAAGGGAGGGGTTAGCTGCTCTCTCACCTGCTCTTTACACGGCGCATGCTTCTGCGCCTCGTTATGTTTAGAGCATTAGGGCCTAAGTTGTGATTTTATGACATGCAGTAGCTGGCCCTCGAGCAGTCAGCAGGACAGCTTTAATGGAAAGACAGGGCTGTTCTTCAACAGCCATGGCGGCCAGGAATTGGCTTCAGAGGCACGACTTTGTAATTGAAGACATTCATGTGAAAAAACAGCATCCAGTCACATGTGGTTGGTGCAGCAGAATATTAAATTCATGTCGAGTTCAGTTTTCCAGTAATCCATTGACTCAGAAGTCTCTAGGTAACTGCAGGAAGTGGCATCCTTCAACTGGATTCTGGGCGGCGCAGGAGGAAGTTAGGGGCATATTACCAACAACTAGCGATAATTTTTGTCTCTAACTTGTTTAGAGACAAAAATTATCGTCGCACATCGGCGATTTTTATCGCAGATAAACCTTGCTATTAGCAAGGTTTATCGCAAATGCGATAAAAAACGGCCGCCATGCATGAATATCGCTGAAAAGTCAGCGATATTCATGCATTATCGAGCAAATGCTCTTAGCCATGTTATCCACCTCCCATTGGATAACATGGCTAAGAACTGCTCAGGGCATGTGTTAGCTTTTGGAGATATTCGCGCTTAGCGCGAATATCTCCAAAAGTTGGTAATAGGAGATAGCGATGTTAGGGACTGTTTCCAGTCTCTAACATCTTGGCACGCCCACTTTGCATGTCATTAGTGATAAATATCACTGACATGCAAAGCGGGGCCCAAGATGGTCGCTATCTCCTATTAGCTGTCACTAACTGGTGTTAGCGACAGCTTGGTAATAGGGAGATAATTTTATCTCCGCTTTCTTGGCTTTTAAAGCCGAAAAAACAGAGATAAACCCCCTTGATAATATGCCCCTTAATTTCCACATTGTAAAATGCTTGAAGGCGGCAGGCCAAGATGAGCGCTTGTGGCCTCAATGAAAAAACGCACTGAGAGCGCAGAACTAGCAGAAGAATTCACCACTAAGTTTATCACTAAGAGGTGTACGTGGGTAACTATAATGCCAGTCATTCTATTAGCATAGTCATTACGGGCAAGAAATCAGGGCATTCACTCCAGCTGTCCTACTTTTTCCCATTCCATTGCCAATGATTTGTGTGCCCCATGTGAACAGAACACCAGGAGTCACAAACTGTGTCCAAGCAGCTGGAAGTAGCTGTGCCACCCTCAACACCGTAATGAATGTTGAATTACAAGAAGAGGGATTCGCTTCTATAATTTTCAGTCATTACTTTATTAGTACACAGAATTGGGCTCTGGGAGTTTTTATTTTTCGAAATTAGGGAGTGGTAGTTTACGAAAATGGGTATTCAAATTTCATGAGCCTAAATCACACTCTAAAATCCACGCAGGCCCGCCATGTTAAAAAGGCAGCAACAGAGGTATGATAGTGTTTTGATACTTGATCAGGTAGTGCAAACATGCACCATTGAGTATGTATATTGTAAAGGATATCTCTCCTCAAACATGCAACTTCCTTGATCTCACCAGAAAGTCGGTGTTTGGGATCACCTTTCATAGAACAGACATCCAACTCAATTTTAAATTAAGATTATTCTGTTTAAACAAAGTGCCAGTCTGCATCACCTTTGATAGCCTGGTTGAAAGATATGCTGTGGACTGTTAGTGTGCAGCGTCTCTGTCTACTGCGACACCATGACCAGATTAGACTTCCTTTCCTACTACAAACTTAGTGTGAGTACAGCTGGTCTCTAAATTAAGGTGCGCTTTAATTCTTACTGCATTAATGCTTTCTTTTATCTTCGTTATAGGCTGTAGCAAAGTGCCAACAATTCGTGTTTTTTTCTCTTTAGAGTATAAAATAGTGCTTGTAATTTGCAGGCATTTTGTACCATAAACCCTAGCTTGCATAGATTATTCTTGCCAGTGCCGTGAAACGGTGTTTTAACTCGTGTGCTTGTTGGGTGTGAAATACATACCTTATTAATCATTTCCTGACTAGTTCTCTGAAGCCCTGTTGCGCTAGCAACACTCAAGCATTTTGTACACAAGTGCATAAATTAGCTTTTTCTCGTGGGTGGCTCTCAATTGATGACGAAAGGTACATGAGCTTACACCTATGTACAAAATATTTACACATTTGCATATAACTTCTTGACCTTCACATAGTTTTTTTATAGTATTTGTGACAAACAGGCGAAGTTGGGAGAAAACAACTTTGCACACGGTTTCTACTGCAAGTACGTGCGACGTGCGACTTGAATATGGTTCAAAAATATTGGTTGTTATTGCATTGATGTCTACTCAATACACCACATTCTAGACCTTTTTTAGTGGCATAAAACTGTTTTTCATATAGAACAACTAGTTTTAGTTTGTAATAACGTGACTACCAATTAAAAATGGTGTAACATTTTTTTTTTTGGATATGCTTATTCCTGACATTCAGTTTTTTAATTAGAAAATGCAGCGCTCAAAACTGCTGCCCCGAACACTGTTTTTTAAACCGTCAGGAGAACACAGCTTTTGGTGAGGTGTACACTACTGATAGCAGGAAGTCTGCTGTCTTTGGCTCCCTCATGCCACTGCCACATCTCACATATAAAACAGCTGTGTTACTGAGTCCTAACTTATGATCTCCAAGTAAAGGGAAAATAGAAGCAAACGGTAGGAACCCTGTTGCTAGGCGACCTTTAAGCTTACATTACCCTAGGTATATTGGCAACTAAATACATACACCAGGCCGTCTTGTGTACATCCACGTGTATTGCACATTTGATTACAGAGGTGGCTTGTCATTCATGAGTAAGTTTTGGCAATGCCAAATTAAACAGGTTGATTATATTTATATCATAAACACATATATGTCTATCTTGTAATGCGTGCCCCCTCCCCCCAACCTTCCAGAGGTTGTTCAGGTTCGCCCGCTACCCTTGCTCGCCGCAGTGCAGTACGTCAATAATTTTACGCCCTTCCACTTTCAAATCTCACCAGCCGCCACTGGCATGAGCCCAAACTGTGTGTCTTATGCTGTGGAGTCATGTGCCCTGGCCACTGCACCACACTTGTGGAAGTAGTGTCAGCATGTGCTTATAGCTCCTAGGACGAACTACTGACCCCTACTGGTCTGAAAGTCCTGGGGTACAGAAAATAAGTGAGGTATTGTCTATAGTCTCATGCTGCTAAGTTAAGCTGCTGCCTGACTCGGGGATGAAAGCGTGAGTCCAAACAGTTTTCATACATTGTGAAGACATGTGCTCTGGCCGTTGTGCCACATCTGTCAAAGTAGTGTCAGCATGTACTTATATCTACTCGGAGGAACTTTTGTTTCGAACATTGTAACTTGTATATGGTGATAAGGGGTTGTTATACAGGGAGTTTGAAGGTAAATTCGCGTGTATCAAATCAATACGGTATTGTAAAGCACAAAGTACTCACCCAATGGGTCTGAAGGCCCTCAAGGCCGATGTGGAAATTATGTGAGCTATTAAGTGACCTATTGCCCAAAGTCACATGGTGCTGAGGTGAGGTGCTGCCGGAGCAGGGGATTAAATTGTGAGCCCTGTGCTCTGTACTAATGTTGTCTGGCCGCTGCAGCACACCTGCCCAAGTAGTGTCAGCATGTGTGCATACGTAGTAGGAGGAACTTTTATTTTAAACAGTATGATGTATGTAGGGTGATTGGGGGTGCTACAGAGGGAGAGTCAAGTTCGATTCTGCCGTTTCGAATCAATCCAGTATTTGTAAAGTGCAAAGTACTCGCTCAATCAGGTCTGCAGGCGCCGGGGGCCAGCGTGAAAATTAAGTGAGCTATTGCCCTGAGTCATATGGTGGTATCCTGAGCTGTCCCTAGAGCCGGTGATCAAAGCGAGAGGTCTGTGCTGCAAAGTGAGATTGTCTGGCAGCTGCACCACAGCAGTGTGGAGAAAAAATTGTTGGCGAGGGTCGGAGGTTGATGTTACGTGGCCCTAAAATAGCGGGCCTAAGTTGTCAGTTATAGGGTGGCTCTAAAAAGATCCTTTGTGTTTATTAGTTGGAGCTACATGTAGGTGCGGACGCACAGCTTCAGGTTATTCAGAAAAACTCTGTTTCCTTGATCTGTGAAGTGTACTCCATCACTTCTGTAGATATCAGGGATATCAAAATGTATGTTATTGTTGTAGATCGACCCCATTCTATAGTCTCAGAGGTATGCAGACATAGCTTTGTTGACATTATTCCTAGATTTTTCAATCTGAGGACAAAGCAACAAGGCCAAGCCCTGAATTGTCTCGGCCATTTCCACTTCTGTCTTTAGTATATATTAGAATATACAAAGACAGTTTGAGGCAAACATAACATCAATTGTCCAAAGTTGTCCTTCATAAGCATATCCAAACCTAATCTAGTCAATGTGCCTAGGTCCTTCCACCACAATGCACAATCATGAGGTTAGGGAGTGGCAGATGCAAAGAGGTTTTAACCAAAGGTAGCAATTGTTGCCATTTCAATTCTCTCTGTGCAAACCATTTAATTTCCACATTTTGTAAACTTAGGTCTAAGTCAATACGTCTGTGTTCTGCATACCTCTTGCACCAGAAAATATAGCTATGTCCTACGATCGACACTAGCATTTTGAAGGTATGGCTGGAAGGTATGGAAAGATTTCTGTAGCTCATGCAGTTCCTTTGTAGAATAAGAGATATGTTTAAAGATGGGGAACTAATTTATTTTGCCATACAAAAAGATACGTGATTGGGAGATGAAAAGCATTGTTTTTTAAAAGTAGAGTGCATTTGTTTTGTGGAAAAGCATCTTTGTGTTTGGTTAAGAAAAAGCAGTTTCAATGTGGAGTACATATCATAGGATCAAATTTGCTCAACTCTACCACACCTGCTACTTGCATTTGGAAGGCACTGTTCGAACTTAAAACAATAGTGACTTTCAACCTGCACATGCCGTTAAATGTTCGAGAAAAAGTTGCAAAACAATATTGTTAGATTTTAAAAAATGTATGAACTTTTAACCTGCACATGTTGTAGAATGTTCTAGAAAGTGTGTCATAGAATACGTTGCACTTCTGACTTCTATGTGTCGTTAAATATTAAAAAACTATTTATATGGAAAACTTAAAAAAAACATTCTAAAGAAGTTTTTAAACCTGAAAAAATCAAGGAACTATTCCAATTTGTTCTTTACATGTATTTATGTATGGAGCAACAACATCATAGACTCAACAGCACCAGGAAGAGGAAGAAGCAAGGAGTGGGGGGACGGGGGAGATGGGCACAATGGCACACATGCACAATTAAGTACAGCACAAGTATAGACAAACAATGGCCAAATGAAACACACCAACAAGGAGCAGAAGTCACACAACCCGCACACATCACACCACTGAACGAGCATAGAAGTGAAAACCACGCCGCATTCATACAGGTTGTGTACAAAGGCCAGTCGTGGGTGTTGTGGGATGTCTGCGACCGTGGTCATCGAGGATGGATGCCCAGCACATGGCACATGGGCGGGTTCACTGTGTGTTATGCTGCCAAACAGCTGCTCCTCCCTCCCACGAGCCCCTACACTTTTGTACTGTGCGCTGTTGTATCTTGTGCACTCATATGGCACACCATCGTAATGCCTATTTGCGCATGTCCTGCTGCATTCCACCTTTACCATGACAGTGCCGTTTGGTGGTGGTGCATGCCACTTTACGATATCGACTGCTGCGGCCCTTGTGGCAGGCCACACCAGAACACAGAGACACACTTACCGTACTTCGTGTACATGGACATGTCTGAGTCACCCCGTTCCCCTTGCCGGATAGGCACACCCCTGCGCTGACCTATGTACGCCGGACCAGCACATGACCGTAATACATGCAGGAGGATGCGTGCATAGCTACATGTCCAGGGTCACTGCCAATGGTGAGGTGACAGTACACTGTGATGTAGAACGGCACATCCCTATCATGCTAACACAATGACCACAGGGACACACTTGCTCAGATGCGGGTTTGGGGGATGTTGGCGCTCCTGGGGTTGTTGCGATGAGTCTTGTGGGTCTCATGGGTATCCCTGTATTATGCTCATTGGCTCTATGGAACCTGTGGGTGTTCTGGTGTGGCTCTTGACTGTGTTCCCTTTCATGCTGCAGGTAGTCATACTGCTTAACACCAGCAGAAAGCAGGTGTAAAACCCCTGGTGCTAATATCGCGTATCGCCGGAATTTGTTTTGCATTGCAGTTGTTGTGAAAGTTGTGATGTAATTTTTTCGTTTGCAGAACAATATACCAACTGGGCAGTGTATCTCGTCAAGATCCAGCACCTGACGCACTATTCCCAATCAATATAAATAAAATGAGATTTCTTCATTGATTTTGTGTGTACACTGTAAGTGCAGCCACTACCTCAGTGCAATGGAATACAGGATTTTAGTATTTAGAATAAATCACAAAGGTGATCCTCGTGTCTTTTTGCATGGGAACGGCTAGTCTGCATTTCATTGTCAGCACTTTAATGCAAGTAAAGTTGAGAAAAATCTCACACACTATTCAGAGGTTGGTGCAAACTGCAGATATCACCAGTATTCCTGTGATAAGTGGCCCAAAATTTAACACCATGGTGTACACCATCAATTAACAGTAATAAGAACAAGAAAGAGTAACACAGCAGTTATGAAAACAACCAAAAACGTAATAAATTATTTTTTTTCAAACTTTATTTTTTTTAAACATATATATAAGCGATTAACTATTTTCAAACTTTATGTTTTTATTAGCATATGTAGATGAACGATGAACTAATAAACAAAATTTAACAAAAATAATACAAACAACAAGACGGAACACTCCTGTGGGGACCACGGAGCCGGGAAAATAAAGCACAAAATATGGACGTGTGTAATGTGCATATCAAAGGAGTGAGACACAGAGAAACAGAGAAGAAAAA
The DNA here is from genome assembly GCF_964263255.1 of Lissotriton vulgaris. Taxonomy (NCBI): domain Eukaryota; kingdom Metazoa; phylum Chordata; class Amphibia; order Caudata; family Salamandridae; genus Lissotriton; species Lissotriton vulgaris. The sequence goes on along the minus strand of NC_141685.1, from coordinate 645,226,916 downwards.
ATAGCCAGAGAGAAAAAGAGAGGGAAGGAAAGAAAGAGAGTGAGAAAGGGAGAAGGAAGAGATAGAGTTAGAGACAGAAGGAAAAGAAAGAAGAGAGAGAGAGAAAGAGTGAAGAGAGAGAAGTGAGAGAGCGAGAGATAGTGAAAGAGAGAGAAACTGCGCATCCATGAGCAAATAATTATCTGGTGCCACTGGAGTGTGCAGCAGTGGGCACTCTATGGGCCCGATTCACAGAACTAACTTAAGACAAAATCCTAAACTTACTACTAATGGTATTCACAGAAGTTAGGATTTTGTCCTAAGTTTGTCTTAAGACAAACTTAAGACAGACTTAAGACAGACTTAAGACAAACTTAAGACAGACTTGTCTTAAGTCACTCTTAAGTCTGACAAACTTAAGACAAAATCCTAACTTCTGTGAATACCATAAGTAGTAAGTTTAGGATTTTGTCTTAAGTGAATCGGGCCCCACGTGCCCATCAAAACTCTGTGCATCCCAGAGATGTCGCTGAGTCCTTGGTCATAAATGGCAGAGACCACATCAGGTTCTCGGCGGATCTCACAGATGTCGCTGAGTCCTGAATCATGAATGGCGGAGTGCACATCATCTTCCCCACGGCCCAGCAGATCTCACACATGTTGCTGAATCCTGAGTCAATGGCAGAGACCACATCACCTTCTCCACTGCCCGGCAGATCTCACACAAGTTGCTGAGTCCTGAGTCATCAATGGCAGAGACCACATCAGCTTTTGGTGCCGCTAAGCCTGTGGAACTCAAGTCCATGCCACGTGGTGGTAGGCCCCTGATAGCCATATGAGCTTTGGGTGGTACTAACCATGTGCATCTGAAGTCTGCACCAAGGGTATGGTAGGCCCCTGACGGCCACACAGATCAGGGTGCAACTAACCTTCTGCACAACTTTTCAAACACTCTTTATGGTTGAGACCAGTGGAGCATCCGCCATCCATCAACCCCGGCACTAAAGGATGTGATGTTGTCGATCTATTATATTTGTGTGGTCACATGGCCTGTGACGCATGTGCCGGATGGGTGTGGTGTGTGTCTAAATCTGCCCTCAGGGAGTGGCTGTGAGATGTTGAGAACTAGACCACTGACCTGCACACCAACAACCTGCTACAGGTAGCTAGCTAGGGCCAACGTCGGAACGTAATCAGAATGGCGTGGTGTACGACGGAACAGGGCAGGGATAGCTACAAAATATAATTTTTAAGAAATGTTTAAGATTATTTTCAGGGGCTTTCAGTACTCTGATATAATATTTTAACAAGTCCCCCTGTAATACCAACTCAGGGCGTTTCAAGCCTATTTCCAGCCTTAGCCTGGTGTTCCTTGCATGTCTGGGAGCCTGTAACACAGACTTGTAGGCTTTCATCTGGGCTGCATTGATAACTTTCTCAAAAGCTCCTGGATAGGCTAGGAGGCCACACATAATAGCAGGAATCAGTTTTGCCCTAAGTACAGTCAGCATCGGTTCTATTGATGGACTAACTAAGCGATGACTAAGGCGTCTAAGTGACAGGATTATTTTGTCAATTCTCGGTTTTAACTCCTTTAAATGTTTGGCTGCAGTAGCCCTCTCTGACACCCATACGCCCAGATAATTATAGGATGTGGCTGTACTGATTCGGTGCTCACCCAAAGACCATGTTGCTTGTTTTTTGTGATGGTATTTACCAAAGATTACTATCTTGGTCTTGCTCTCGTTGATTCATAGGCTGTTTTCCTTGTTGTATATTGCAAGACTATTTAATGCTCTTTGTGTCCATGACCACTGTGTCGTCTGCATACTGAAGTGTTCCCAAGACCAGCTTCCCCAGTCTCGGAGGTATCAAATTGGCATCTTTCAGGGCTTGCCCCATGTCTGCTGTATACAAGTTGAAGAGTAGGGGGGCCAAGACACATCCCTGCTTTAGTCCAGAATTAGTTTCAATTCTTGATGTTGTGATTGTTGGGCTTAATTTCACCTGGACCCATGTCCCCTCATAAAGGGCTTTTATGGCTTTGAGCAGGGCTTGAGGGATCCCCCAGGATTCAAGTGTTGCCCATAGCCAACTTCTATTTACTCGATCAAAGGCCGTGGAATAGTTAATAAAACAACAAAACAGGGGCAACTTATTCCACAAAACGGCTTGCTTCAAGAGGCAGGACAGCGCTATGATGTGGAGTCGAGTGGAGTGGAGTGGAGTGGTGTGGAGTGGTGTGGCTCACTGATTAGAAGCGGCAGACCCGGAAGCAGAGAACGGCCCGGGACCAGGGTTCAATTCCCGACGCGGCAGGTTCGTGGACCAGGGTCAGCGGACTCGATAATTCTCGCCTCGGTGCCTACTCTAACCAGGGATCACACTCGGCAACTCTGGGCATTAGCTTGCTTCATCTCTACAACGGCCCCCCACATTCACCGGGGATGCCTGGTTTCACCTTGTAGATACCCAGTAGGGACAATCTCACAGGGATAGCCAGGTAGGGTTTCGCAGCGGTCTACAGCGCCACGACGCCTCAGGGCAGCAGTGCGCTTTAAAAGAACACATACATTGCATTATGATATTGTCCAAGGTGGAACTATTTGCCCTAAAGCCAGTCTGAGAAGGCGGGAGAATGCCGTTCTTATCCACCCAGGCCTCTAAGTCCCTGAGTAATAGGCGGGCATATACCTTGGCTTCTATATCGAGAAGGGCTATGAGCCTGTAGTTAGCCGGGTTCGAGTGGTCACCCTTCTTATGTATTGGAAATAGGACCGAGCCTTTCCAAGATGTTGGTAAAATTGTTGTGGAGAATGAATGATTATATAGCGGGGTGAGTATAGATGCAAAAAAGGCAGGGGCAGTTTTAAAGACCTGGGCAGGAATACCATTTGGGCCGGGGGCCCGTCTGCTCTTATGGCTCTAATGTACCTTACAGTGTCCTCCTCTGTGTATATGATGGACTGACTGGGCCCCATGATGACTTTCAGCGCGCTCTCAGATTTAATAGTTACAGCTGCCACCTGCGACCACTCTGAGCTGCGAGGGTCCATCTTGTTTATCCTGCAGGTGTACAGCCCCTTCACATACTGTTCCCACACAATGCCTGCAACACTGTTTTCCTTGTGCTCGCTTCTGGGGCTCAGACTATTAATGTATCACCATAGATTACTTTAATTAGGGAGAACACTTTAAGCCAGTTCTTTTCTGTTCACTGTCTTTTCAACTCCCAGATTTTCTTCTTGTAAGTGGCTCGCAAAACAGGGATGGAGGACATCTGTGAACAGTAGATGCCTTTCTTTTTTGCCTTGATTGCCTTGTTAAGGGCTTGTTTGCTTTGAGTAAGGCTCCGCGATTTTTGACGTCTTAGCCTGGAGTGTTTTAGACAGCTTCTTGCTTGGTTGGAATTACTCAAGTTCTTCAGTAAATCCATAGTCAGTGTTTCCCAAAAATGTGTGATGTTCTTTATGTCTTGTGTATTTAGTTCTGCCTCCCTTTTAGCTACAAACTCCAACAGGCTGTGACTGAGGTTGGTCGTCCATTTTATTCTTTTGAGGATAAGATGACGTTCGTCGCCTGTGGTTGCTCCGATTATTTCCTGGGTTTTCACCTGTTCCTGCGCCAAATTGAAAGAAGCGCATAGAGGTCTGTGGTCACTTTCATCTCTATCGTCCACAGTGAAATCGCATAATTTATGGGCCAGCCATTCATTGGTGAAAACATAGTCAATGGTGGAAATATTCCTGAAGGTCGGTTTAGGGATCCATATGGGATGGCTGTTTTTTTTTGTCCCATGTGTGGATTGTAGATTAAAATTTGTGAGAAGTGAAATCAGTGGGCCCAACTTCTTACTTTGGGGTGCAACAGGGGTCTGACCCAGGCCTCCTATATTGAAGTCTCCTGCCATTATCACATTGTGATGCTCAAAGCTTATGAGTAGGTTTTCCAAAGTACTGGTGAGAGATTCCATGTCCTGATACTTTTGATGTTTGGTTGGGTTAATGTAACAATTGATTAATAATAAAGGGTGGGACTCTTGTCCCGTTTTCAACCCCTCTATTGTAATTACTAGAAGGTCAGATGACGCCACTTTTAAATCTCTGATTTTCAGTTTGCAAGCGTGACTTACAAAAATGGATAGGCCCCCAGACGGGCGTCCAAAGATGGTCCTTTTGGTCACTGATATGAAGTATTCATAGAAGCCGCCAATTGGGGTGGTTGTCCTCGCTCAGGTCAGCTAAAATAAATAAAATAAATAAAATAAAGTATGGTCCAGTCCTTGCTGGAGCAGCTGCACTCTTCGCTGTGTGTCTCAAAGCGAGATATCAATTTTTAGCGGGGATCTTGACCTCCCTGTATTCGCCCCCCCCCCCACCTAGGCTTTTAGTCCTTGTTCCTTTAAGGACTGATGTAGGTTCTTGCTGACCATGATTAAACGTTAGGACGTGTGGATATTTTGGCGCACTGAAGACAGTGACTTCAATACCCCATTCTGCGAGTTGTGACGCTTCCTTGAGGACGGCATGTTGGGCCTGCTGTTGTGCGAAACCAACTAGAGTAGAGTCGCCATGGGTATCCTTCTCCAGAATTTTGAACTTTACCCAGTCAATCTTGTCTAAGGTAATTTGTGCCAAGGATTCAATGTGACCAAAGAGGCGAACAATTTTAGACCTGTTTAGAATGTCATAAGAGCCTTTGGCTGTATATCTGGGAGTAAGCACCACCTCATGTGTTACAGGTTGGTTTTTATGCTGAGGGGGGCACAATGTCTGCCCTTCTCCCAAAATGATGTGCCTCTGAAAGTTTAGATTTAGAGGTTTTTTATGGATGACTCCTGGATGCTGTCTGCATGGCACCTCATTTGGTGATTCAACCTCTCTTTGATCTTCTTGCGGCTCACCCTGGTTTGTTTTAGGGTTTTTTACAGTACTATGTTGTTGCACCCAGTCTGGGGGGTTAAAGGCCCTGGGTTTTATGCCAGCTTCCTCCTGTGATATCCATTGCTGAACTTCCTCGTCATGGGTTCTCACCAGACTTAGCCCAACCATGTATGGGCCATCCCGATGGGTAACCTGTTGGCTTTGGGCCTCACTGGGACGGAGGGTTCATCTCTTGTCTTCTTGGCCTTAGTTTCCTGTTTAAAGTTGAAAATGTGGAAAAGTAGCTTTGGGCTGCTTTTGTTTTCTATAGCACCGGAAGTTAGTGTTGCTGGTAATATATGTCTACTTTTGGCTTTGTATTTCTTAAGTTGTTTCTTTAGTCTTTTTTTCTCCCTCCTCGACAGCGTTGCTTGCGCCCCTGCCGATGCACCTTCAGCCTTCACCGCAGGAGGAGTGGTGCCAAAAGCCAGGTCCTCAAGGTCCCCATTCCCTTGTGTTTCCTGAACACTATTTTTACTTGGCCCTGCTGGTGGCTCCTTGAGTAGGCAGCTAACCGCAGTGCAATAGTTGGTCATTTCAGGTAGCACCGTCTTCGCATCTGATAGCTTTTGGATTGTTTGTTCTAGGGGGGCGTCTCTCTTTGTCCCTTGACTAAAGCCAACATGTCCTTTTGTACTTCTGGTAGTCCTGACCATTTTTCTATGATGTCGGCACAGGAGTTAGTATGAGCCGCGTTAGCATTATAGACTTCAAGTGAGACCTCTAGTTTTGCCATCTTATCGTCTTGGCGCACCAGGTGTTGAGCAATTGAATGCAGCAAGTCGATTTGTACTTCCATCTTTGTGGACTGCCATAGCAACGCCCTGGCCATTGTGTCCTGTACTTCTCTTATTGCTGACAGGTTTAACTCTTTAAGAGTAGCTTCTTCCGTTGTGTCCTGCTGATGTGCTAGGCCCATCGGGCTCCAACCCTCTGTTTGGAGCGTTCTAAGGGCGGCAGTTCTTCCTGAGTTTATTGGTGTTGCATCCAATGTTCGTTCAATGGACTGTTCTAGTTTTTGCAGGAATGAGGTTGTTAAGGCATCCATTCCGGGGGAAGTTATCTGGTATACCCGGGGTGTCTCCGTTGTGTTCGATCTCTTGCATGTACTCATTGGAGGATTGGCTGCAACTACCTCATTATGTTCATCATTCTCCACCACTGTAGGTCTCTGATGAATGTCGGCTGTGATCCATGTTGGGCTCTTTACCCTGGCGGTGGTCTTAAGACAGGTCTCGGGACCCCCGGTTTTCTGTTTGGTGGCTGACTCACAGGGATGATGTCCCCTCTGACCCTTGTTGGACTCTGGGGTTCCCAGTTTGGAGACGATCTCTGTCTCCACTAGCCCCTCATCCATGGCTATTAGACCACTGGAGGCCTGAAAGAAGTGAGTGATGAGTCCTTGAGGAAGGATGTTACCATTGAGTGATTCCTGGTATTGTTGAGAAGTTATGCTCCTTGTTATCCTTCTTTGTGCTGTACCTTCAGGGTCCACCTCCACCTCCGCGCCTGGCTTTGTCTTTTTAAGCGTCATCCTTAGGCACTGGTAACCCGGATATCTGAGGCACTGGAAGGATTTATACTGTACAGTTCAGTGCTTATGGGACCCCTTGTTAATATGTGTCACCTGTGCTTGATTTATCACATCTGATGGATTGTTATGGTCACAGCGCCAGGATACCCTTTGGGTGGCAGTTGCGCTTAACAAGTATACATACATACAGACATTTATATGACTAGCTCCGCAAACGAGACTACAACACCCAGAATGCTTTGCGTCAGCACATTATTGCCCAAATGTGGAGGCAGATTTCGTGGTAAAGTTATGTGGGCTGTGACTTAGATTAGCCGCCTTATGAACACTTGGCAAGGGGGTGCTGGGGTCGGCCTGGTAGGGTAATTTTCCGACCGCGACGTTGGGCCCCTTTTTTCTGAGAGCGGTGATGGAAGTGACGGGAGCGGCACTGGTGGTCAGCCTTGGGCGAATTTGGGTGAGTTTGAACAAAGTTTTTTCTTTCCTTTTCTCTTTCTCTTTCCCGTCTTTGATAGGGAGCTCCAAGTGTTGCGGCTCCTTGGGGCGTCTGCGGCGTCCTGGAGCATCCTGCAATGTGGGAGCCTTCACAGGGCTCACAGGGGTTCACAGGGCTCATGGGGTTTGCAAGGGGGTGCTCCGGTACTCCGCCACCGCCCCCACCCGGATAGCTTCTGGCGTTCTGGCGGTAAGCGATAGCGGCTCGACTGCTCTGCTCTGCTGCTGCACCGTGCTGCTCTGCAGAGATTGATTACCCCAAGCTGCGCAAGCTGACAGTGGAGGGCTGTGTTGAGAAGTCCGGCACTTGACACAGGGAGGCAAGAGGCAGAGAGGGATCCAAGCGGGACCCAAGCCAACACGTCCCAGTCCCGGTCCTGGTCCCAGTCCCGGTTTACAGCTCCTCACCTCTGCTGCTCTCCGGCTCCGGCTCCACCGGCGGTGGCGATTTCCTCTACGGTCTCCCCTGTGGCGGCGTTGTTCTCATAGCGCTCAGCTCAGCGCTCACACCCAACCGCAGACGGCTCACAGCCCCCTCTGCTCCTCGCACAACGTTCGGCACAACGTTCGGCTGACCGCAAAACGTGGGGCAGAATTTCTGCGACACCCATAGTTCAACTCAGTAATTGTAGCAACCGTTACACCAGTGACTTCAATTGAAACAATTTGGGCAAATGCAGCTCGGCTTGTGTTAAAGAGGCTTAGTGGGAGTACGTATTGCTGGCCTTGCATATGAAGTATGCCTCGCTGATCAGAGGAAGTGTGGTGCTATGGTCACTTCCACGAACTTGGGGTCACTGCCATTTAGGACTCAAGACACAGTTACACATGTGAGATCAGCTTGTGTTAAAGAGGGTTATTGGGAGTGCGTGTCGACTGCCTTGCATATGAAAATATGCCTCACTGATCAGAGGGAGCGTGCTGCTGTGGTCGTTGCCATTGACTTGCGGACACTGCCTTTGAGCACTTAGGACACAGTTACACATGTGGGATCAGCTTGTGTTGAAGAGGGTTAGTGGCACCAGAAGCATTGAGACTGTATGAGCCTGTGATGTTGCTTGGTGTGGACGGGCCGCACTGTGAGCAATGTGTCTTGCCTACTGGACTGCGTTATGTAGAATCAGGACTCCATCTGAATTGTGAGGGGTGCTGACCATAGTGTAGGCCAGTGGTAGTGATGAGCAAGGGACCACAGCAACGTGCATACGTTGGTGGCCCCCCGGCCTGCGTAGTGCAGGTTCAGTGGCACCACGTGTCGCCGGCCTTCCATATGCAAATACCTCTCTCTAATCGGAGAGAGTGTGGTCCTGTGGTCGCTGTCACGAAGTTCGGGTCACTGACATTCAGGACTCAGGACACAGTTACACATGTGTGATTGGCTTGCGTTAAAGAGGGTTAGTGAGACTATGTGTCGCCGGCCTTGCATATCGAAATATGCCTCACTGATCGAAGGGAGTGTGGTGCTGTGGTCGGTGCCACGAACTTGGGATCACTGCCATTCAGGACTCAGGACAGAGTTACACTTGTAGGATCGGCTTGTGTTAAAGAGGGTTAGTAGGAGTACATGTCACCGGCCTTGCATATGGAAATATGCCTCACTGTTCAGAGGGAATGTGATGCTGTGGTCGCTGCACACGGACTTGGGTTCACTGCCATTCAGGACTCAAGACCCAGTTGCTCATGTGGGATCGGCTTGTGTTGAACAGGGTTAGTTGGCACCACGTGTTCAAAATTCAAATTGTGAGCTCTGTTGCCCGCAGTGTAGACTGCTAATTAGTGTTTGTTTGTACTTGAAAATGAATTTGGTGATTGTACTAAAGCTATAACTGATATAAAAAATGTTCAAGAAGAAAGGATACTAAAAGGATATTATGTAGATTTGAGGCCAGTAATAGTTACTTGCCTAGTGGACTCTGTAGTTAATGAATGAAGAAATAATTTTAATTGTGAGCCCTACTGAGTGCAGTGTAGGCATATCATGAAAAGATCAAATAAGTATAGAATACAATGACAACGTGTTGTATTTTATGAGTACAATCTTGTTGTTAGAAATTAGCATTTAAAATTGGAATTGCGAGCTGTACTACCTGCAGTGAAGACTGCTATTCCATATTGGATTCCACTTGAAGATTAATTTGGTCATTGTAGTAAAGCTATAACTGATATAAAAAAAGTTCTTGAAGCAAGGATATTAAAAGGATAATATGTAGGGTGTAGGACTGTGATAGATACTTGCCTACAGGAGTCTGTAGTTGCATATGGAAAAACCCCTCACTGATCAAATGGAGTGGTGCTGTGGTCAGTGCCACAGACTTGGGGTCAGTGCCATTCAGGACTCAGGACACAGTTACACATGTGGGATTGGCTTGTGTTAAAGAAGGTTAGTGGGACTTCATGTCCCCGGCCTTGCATATCAAAATATGCCTTACTGATCGAACGGAGTGTGGTGCTGTGGTCGGTGCCATGGACTTGGGGTCAGTGTGATTCAGGACTCCGGACACAGTTACACATGGCTTTTGTTAAAGAGAGTTAGTGGCACCATGTGTCGCCTTCGTTTCATTTGGAAATATGCCTGACTGATCAGAGTGAGTTTGGTGATGTAGTCGCTGCCACGGTCTTGGGGTCACTGCCATTCAGGACACAGTTACACATGTGGGATCGGCTTTTGTTGAACAGAGTTAGTGGCATCACGTGTGCCGCCGGTCTTCCACAGTATAGGCCGGAGGCAGCGGTGAGCAAGGGCCCACAACCACGCGCATACGTTAGTGGCCCCACTGGCCTGTGTAGTTCAGGTTCAGTGGCACCACATGTCGCTGGCCTTCCATATGCAAATATCCCTGTTAATAGAAAGGAGTCTGGTGCTATGGACGCTGCCACGAAGTTGGGGTCTCTTCCATTCAGGACTCAGGACACAGTTACCCATGTGGGATCAGGGTTAGTTGGTCATTTGAGAAAGTGAGACTGCAGTAAACATGTTATTTAGTATAAGCCATCTCCTATGGGGTAAAAACTTAGAATAATATAGTGTACATCATAAAGTACAATAACCACAAAAATAAATGGAGAAATATCTTTTCTACAAAAATATAATCAATTTTATTTATGTATCTTGTTTTGGGCATATCATTTGTGATTTGTATTATATATACTTTTTTTTAATGATTATATATATACAGTTCAAAATGCCTCAGGATATTGTTAATATTTCATATACATAAAGTCAACAATAATCACAAAAAGCAACAAACAAAGAAAAAACACAAATTATTATCAAATGACAAGATGAATATTAAGGACAAAGAGGAATAATATTTCTGACAAGAGATACGCTAGAATATGGAATAGTGAACAGTGAACAGTGAAATCTTAATGTTGTCTCTAAATGTATTATTGCAAATGACGGACTCCTGATGAAGGCAGTAGCCGAAACGTGCGTAGTGTTCCAACCCACTGCTTTGCCTACCTCATAAGTCCTTAATATTCATCTTGTCATTTGATAATAATTTGTGTTTTTTCTTTGTTGCTTCCTAATCCCTAAAACACTACCCCCAGCACGACCCCCTCCACAACCCAAACACCACTGCACTACCCTAAACCCTAAAACACTATCCCAGCACAACCCCTCCACAACCCAAACACCACTGCACTACCCTAAACCCTAAAACACTACCCAGCACAACCCCCTACACTACCCAAATACCACTGTACTACCCTAAACCCTAGAAAAAAAACCACCCCATGCCCAATCCCCCTTATCTCTCACTCCTCATGGTTCCTCTCTCCTCTTGGTTCCTGCTTGATGTCGTCTCTGAGGGGCGGTGCACATCATTGTGAGGAAACAAAACATACAATGACTTGGATCGTCTACATGTTTTTAGGGACGCATAATCATTTACCATACATACCATTTCAACAAAATTTGTTGTGAAGGCATGCGTGGTGAATGACCATGGGTTCTAGAAAAAAATGTGTAGTAGTGACTTTGCGATGTACAGCGCATGCGTGGTAATGCATGCGTTGTAATGGTATCATGAAGTAAAAAAGTTGTTGTAACGGCTGTTTACCGATCAAAGCTGGCCCCTGTTGTTTAGTGAGATGTTTGTTTGATTAATTAGGAGAAAGGGATGTGTTTTTTTTAACCAAAAAGTGCATTCCCAGCTGTTGTATTGTGAAAGTGTCAGCGTGCGCTGGTTTCACTTCTGGTGAGAAAGTCTGTTTTGATCTAAAGGAGTTCTGTTGTTGGACAGGGCCGGTGCAACACGTCATCAGAAAACATAGCTAATGGAAAGCAGTCTCGCTGAAGTGTGGAACTGTGTTGTTCCTGCCAGATACAAAAGAAGATCCTGTCTTATTCAGTGTCATTGTTATTTTTTTGTGGGTTGTGGTGCGTGTCACGTTGTTGCCCCGCCGGTGCACACCACCTTTTGTGCCATCTGCAGGGCCTCTAGCTCTCAAATCACTGGTTTTGGTTTCTGGAGTGGCAACATAAACAGTTGCTCCCAAAGGAATATCCTGAACACTTAGGTGAATGTCCCCTGCACCAGCATTCCACAGAAATATTTTCTTAGCTCTCCCACGTCGACGAGGCCGTCATAATAGCACGGCTCCACTTGCGACACCATATGACATCATCTGAGCCATCAGACGACCTCGTCGGCATGCTGATGTCAGTTCCAGCCATTTTTTCCGTGCCACAGGCAAACAGGTGGACCAAGACATTTTTACATGTAGACATATTATAATAAATATAAATATATTTATTCACTGAAAAAAACATAGGTTTCAGGCATGTTATAGTTAGAAATCAGCATTTAAAAAACCTTAGAAATTAACTGAAAACCATAGATTTCAGGGGTGTTATAGTTAGTTGGACATTTCACTCGTACGAAAACCATAAAAATTCCCCCGTTATACTTAGATCAGCTAACTATAACTTTGCCGCCCGCGATGCACTGCTGATGACGTCACATATTACATCACTCATGACTTGGTCAATGACATCACTCATGACATCACTCATGACATCTCAAATGACATCACTGATGACATCATCCAGTGAATGTGTGTCTTTCTGAAAATTAAATATGTTTTATATCTGTATATTTCAAGGTCGATGGAAGAATAAATGGGTATATAAGTGTCTAAATGGATGACTTTTTTTGTAAAATTGATTGACTGATTAAGTGTATCTTAGCGAATACATGGGTTAGTGAGTAATTTTTAAATATGTAAATATCTGTGTCAGTCTCTCACTTTGTGTGTAAGTGGCTACATGGGTTGGTGAGTAGCTAGATGAGTGTCTATATAGGTTAGTTGATTTTTAAGTATCGGTATGAGTGTCTGAGTGTCTGTATGGTTCAGTGGGGGGTATTACTTAGTGCATAGATGCATGAATGAGTGACTTACTGTTTGTATGTGTTGAAGACAGCATGTATGCAGGACTATATAGGCGGATGAGTGATTAGTATTGGTGTGTTCGTAAGTGAATGACTGTCTCAATAGTGTCTTTATGAGTAACTAAATATGTTTTAAACTAGTATATGTGAGTATTGGTGTATATAAGTGAGTATATGTGAGAGTGAGAGATGTACAAACAAGTAGGTGTTTCTATAAGTGATTGTTTAAGAGAGTAAGTATGTGTACGTTTCTGTAAAAGTAAGTGTGGTAGTGTGTGTATAACTGTATATGCAAGTAAATGGATATTTGTTACTTTCTTTGCATGTGTGACTATGTGTGTGAGTAACTCTATGGATGAGTGGCGGTGTGTGACAGGATGTATATGTGTATGAGTACATATGATGAGTGAGTACATGTGTGAGTGACTGGATAGGGACCGTTGGTGAATGACTGGATGTGTGTGTAGATCTTGGAATTACTGAATAGGTGTGTTGTAACTGGTGTTGGTATGTCTCTGTAGGGAACGGAGAGGCTCGTAACTTCATGCCACATGAGAAAACAAACAGAGACCAATCACTGGAGACAAGACGCTTTATTCCAGGACAATGAAGCACACCTGCTTCCAAACATCAAACTAGTTTCGGCGACTGCCTTGATCATGGATTAGGAAGCTGAAAGCAAAGTGCGTATATGCATGCATCTTATAGGTGCTTTTATGATCACATGACCGTAGAGCATATAACTTCCAGAATGCATCTGGGACATCAAAATAAATGATGGTGTAACAAACAGTTCTAATAATTCTGGCAAAAATTGTTATTTGTTCATGGCAACTGTTCCATGCTTTGTATTTTAAATATAACTAAACAGAATACAGTCACCCAGGCCCTCGTCACCAGTCGACTGGACTACGGCAACGCCCTCTACGCCGGTACCACCGCCAAGCTCCAGAAAAGACTCCAGCGGATCCAGAACGCCTCAGCCATAATCATCCTCGACATCCCACGAACCAGCCACATCTCCGGACATCTCAGAGACCTGCATTGGCTCCCCGTCAACAAAAGAATCACCTTCCGCCTCCTCACCCACGCACACAAAGCCCTACACGACCAAGGCCCGAGCTACCTCAACAACCGAATCAACTTCTACGCTCCCAAACGCCACCTCCGCTCAGCCAACCACGCCCTCGCCGCCGTCCCCCGCATCCGAAGAGCGACAACAGGAGGAAGGTCCTTCTCCTACCTGGCCGCCAAGACCTGGAACTCCCTCCCGACCGATCTGCGCCTGACCCAAGACCACCTCTCCTTCAGGAAGAAGCTGAAGACCTGGCTGTTCGAGCAGTAACGGCACCCCCCTCCCCCCAGCGCCTTGAGACCCTACGGGTAGGTAGTGCGCTCTATAAATGTCTTTGATTGATTGATTGAGTCACAGCAGTTCATATACCATCTGGTGCTGAATAATCAACTGTCCCGGTCAAAAGCTCCTGTACCCGGAGCGATTGGTGTCAGAAATCATCCGCACCAAATCCCTTCCAATGCTGTAATCATTTTGCGCAGTGGCTTTACCTTGATAGGTTGCAAAATACAGCGAGTTGGTCATATTCCTTAATTTAAATCCACAACAAAACCTCAGAAAAAGGAACCTCCGACCCTTCAGGGCGGCCTCTGGATGGGCACGGAAAGGCCTGTTCCTTGATGCCACATTTGAAAAAAAACAGAGGCCCATCACTGGAGACAAGATGCTTTATTCCAGGACAATGCAGCACACCTGCTCCCAAACATCGAACTAGTTTCAGCGACTGCCTGGAAGCTGTTGCAGTCATTCATGTTCAGTTTATCGATGAATTCAGTAGCTTCCTGTTCAGAGCCTCTCCAGACAATGAACAGGTCATCAATATATCTCATCCATACTGTCACATGTTGCGGACATCGGATTGTCGTGGAGTCTGTTGGTACTGAGAGTGAGCGCATGATATTGGGACTATTTTTGGATATATATATATATATATATATATATATATATATATATATATATATATATATATATATATATATATATATATATATATATATATATATATATCACTTAAAAAAACATAGGTTTCAGGCCTTATATAGTTAGGAATTAGCATTTAAAAAAAAATTGAAATTGCTCTTATATAGTTAGTTTTACTAACTATATTTCGCGCACCCGCAATCCACTGCCGATGATGTCACATATTACATCATTCATGACATGGTCAGTGACATCACTGATGACATCTCAAAGGACATCACTGATGACATCACTGATGACATCTCATTTGACATTACTGATGACATCATCCAGTGACTGTGTGTTTCTGTAAAGTTTAAATATGTTTTACATATTGAAGAATGAGTGGATGTATAAGTGTCTGGATGAAGGATTTAGTAGGTGCGTGACTGACTGTATGAGTGAGAGATTAAATGTGTCTTACTAAATGCATGGGTTAGTGACTAAACTGTCTGAATGTGTGCATCAGTATTCAGTATGTCTGTTGTTGTGTAAGCTGCTGCATGTGTTGATCAGTAGCTATATGAGTGGCTATATGGGTTATTGATTGGTTGCCCAAGTATTTGAATGGGAGTCTGAGTGTGTGTGTGGGTGGCTGGGAGGTGTGTGACTCTGTGCATAGATGTGTGAGCAGTTGATTCACTAGGTGTATGAGTTCAAGAGTGCATGTAGAAACAGCTATATGGGCGGTTGACTGTGTGCATGGGTGTGTTGGTGAGTGAATGGATATCTCAGTGCTACATGTCCAAGTAAGTACATATGTAAAACACAGTGCATGTGAGAGTTGGCATATATAAATGACTATACATGAGAGCCAGTGAATGTGCGAGTGGCTGTATGGATCATTGTGTACTTGTATCAGTGATTGTATAAGAGAGTAAGTATGTGTTAGTATATGTTTGAATAAGTAAGGTGTTGTGTGTATAACTGTATAGTTGAGGAAATGGAAGTGTGATTGATTTTATTTGCATGACTGACTAGGTGTGTGAATAACTCCATGGATGAGTGGCAGTGTGTGAGTGTCTGTATAGGTGTATGAGTGCATATGATAGTGTTGTATTGATGAATGACTGTATGTATGAGTGATTCTATGGGTGAATGAGTGAATGTGTGTGTAGACCTAGGAATCAGTGAGTGTGTATGTAGTAACCTTTAATTGGTGTGTCAATGGTTTCAAGAATGGTAGTCTGTATTTAACAGTGGGTATATCAAAGGTTATATTAGAGTGTGAGGAGGTGCATCGTATTAGCACAAGAATGATATCATCAGTGATGTGATCAGTGATGTCAAATGAGATGTCATCAGTGTTGTCATCAGTGATGTCATTTGAGATGTCATCAGTGATGTCACTGACCATGTCATGAATGATGTAATATGTGACATCATCAGCAGTGGATTGCGGGTGCGCGAAATAAAGTTAGTACAACTAACTATATAGGAGCAATTTCAATGGTTTTTGAAATGCTAATTCCTAACTATATAAGGCCTGAAACCTATGGTTTTTTAAGTGAATTTGCAAGGTTTTTAAAATGCTAATTCCTAACTATATAAGGCCTGAAACCTATGGTTTTTTAAGTGAATTTGCAAGGTTTTTTAAATGCTAATTCCTAACTATATAAGGCCTGAAACCTATGGTTTTTAGGTGAATTTGCAAGGTTTTTTAAATGCTAATTCCTCACTATAGAAGGTCTGAAACTATGTTTTTTTCAGTGAATTTGCAAGGTTTTTTAAATGCTAATTCCTAACTATATCAGGCGTGAAACCTATATTTTTTTCAATAAATTTCAAAGGTTTTGTAAATGCTAATTCTATTAGCGGATAACGTTTATATATGTTATTATCCTTCTGGGACCACCTGAGCAGCCATCTTGTTTCTCAGGAGAAGTGAGGCACAAGAGAGCACAAAACAAGAGTGGAAAATGCAAAAAGGGGGCAGGGTGGAGACCCCCTGACCCCTTAGCCCTTCTCTGGGGGTCCCAGAAGGACCACCAAGTGCAAAATTATTATTTTTTTAAATCGTGGAGTATGCGCACGGTACGCGTACAGTACGCGTACCGTGCGCCTACCCCGCGATTTTTCCGAATTTTCTTTTTTTTTTTTGCCCTTGGGGGTCCTTTTGGGACCCCTGAGAAGGGCTAGAGGGTTGGGGGGGTCTCTACCCTGCCCCCTTTTCGTGTTTACTACTCTTGTTTTGGGCTCTCTTGTGCCTCAGTTCTCCTGAAAAACAAGATGGTGGCCAAAACGTCCTGGTTTGGACAGTTTAGAATGTTGACAGTCGACTGCCAGCCAATCAGAAACTCGATCGCGCACGTAAGGGTACGCGCACGTACACGTACGGTACGCATACCGTATGCGTACGGTGTGCGTACGGTGAGCGTATATAGATATATAATTTGCTCAAATTCAATTTTCTCAACAACTACTGCAGGCATTTTCACCAAATATAGAAAAGGCACTACTGCATACCTGTCCCTACCATTTTGCCAACTTTGGTGTAATTCCGTTCAGCCGTTCAGGCTGTAGCCGTGTCTAAGGGTCCCATAGAAAATGCCATTTGAAAAACTTCAAATTCAATTTTCTCAAGAAACACTGGAGGGATTCTCACCAAACATAGCAAAGGCACATCTGCATACCAGGCCCTACCATTTTGCCAAGTGTGGTGTAATTCCATTCAGCCGTTCGGGCTGTAGCCGTGTCTAAAGGTCCCTATGGAAATTAACATGGGGAAAACACAATTTGGGCCCCCCTTTCAGCCCCTGGTTGACGAATCCCCCCGAAACTTTCAGGGAAGGAGCGGAGCGGAGCTGGCCAAAATTATGGAAAATGTATTCCCAATAGAATGTTGAGCAAATATAGATATATAATTTGCTCAAATTCAATTTTCTCAACAACTACTGGAGGGATTTTCACCAAATATAGAAAAGGCACTATTGCATACCTGTCCCTACCATTTTGCCAAGTTTGGTGTAATTCCGTTCAGCCGTTCGGGCTGTAGCCGCGTCTAAAGGTCCCATAGAAAATGCCATTTTAAAAATTTCAAATTCAATTTTCTCAAAAACTACTGGAGGGATTTACACCAAACATACACAAGGCACTACTGCATACCAGTCCCTACCATTTTGCCAAATCTGGTGTAATTCCATTCAGCCGTTCGAGCTGTAGCCGTGTCAGAATGTCCCTATGGAAATTAACATGGGGAAAACATGTTTTGGGACCCCCCTTTTTTCTCGGCCCCCGCTTGACGAATCTCCCCGAAACTTTCAGGGAAGGAGCAAAGCGGAGCAAGGCAAATTTAAAGAAAATTACAAACAGATCCCTCAATCGGGGCCAAAGTTATTCCCAATAGAATATTCGGAATTTCTTGTGGTAACTAGGTCCTAACTATATATACCTACTGGCGACCGCCAGTAGGTAATATATAGATATAAATTCACTGAAAAATCATATGTTTCACAAACGTTATAGTTAGGAATTAGCATTTAAAAAACCTTAGAAATTCACTGAAAAAAACATAGGTTTCACACATGTTATGGTTAGCTGGACATTTCACTCATACAAACCCACTGAAATTCCCCCGTTATAGTTAGTTCAGCTAACTATAACTCATGCGCCCGCAATGCACTGCTGATGACTTCACATATTACATCACTCATGACATGGTCAGTGACATCACTCATGACATCACTGATGACATCTCAAACTCAGGCAAAAGAAAGCAGCGAAAGAAATGTGAAAAAACACACAAAGGGGGCAGGGTAGAAACACTATGACCCCCTAGGCCTCCTCAAGGGGTCCCACAAGGACCCCCAAGGCCAAAATATAAAAATAATATTGTTTTTTTTTTAAAAAACACGGGGTTATAAGTTGTGCATCCAGGCCATGCACAACAGGGGGCAGCAATGAGCTAGGTGCAGAACTTTGCATCTATCAGAACATTCTATTTCTTGGGATCTTATCCTCCGGGTATTATAAAAAAATGTTGGGGACTGTGAAGGGAGCCACTATGTCCGCACAGTCTTGCCGGCTTCCCGTGTTCTGAATGTATCATATAACAACGCACGCATTCATCACGCATGCCTTTGCCACGCATATGGTATGTGCTAAACTACCTATAGCGCTTAATATTTTGCTCTGGGCAGCTCTTCAACTCCCTCACTACATTTCTGTTTATGCGTCAAACTTGCACTCTCGCATCCGTACTCCCCTCTCTTTCCGATTCTCCTACCCTCCACAGTGACATACCCCATAGTTCTTGGTATGCTCCTCTATGGTCCATGTGTACACCTCCGAGATTGTTTCTTTACGTTTTTTTTCTGCACCAGTTGTAGTCTCTACTCATGCATAGCCTCGTTTCCAACACAACGCTTCTTTCTTTTTCAAGTTCGTAAAGCCACCCTCTCCTCATTTCAGGTATTAATTTGCTGCTTTGTTCTCCCGGGCTGTGTGCCTCATCCGCTGCTACACTTTTCTAATATATTAATATTATTAATCCTATCCTATCTATATTTTTTTGAAATGTGTTGCCTGGGGTGCCAATTCTTGATTACATACTCCGTCCTTCGCCATTTTAGTAGTTTTCCTCCATGAATTTTATTATACCTGCCACTTTCATATTTATTTTACCTCCTGCCTACCTTCTCTGTGATCCATGAGATTTTCTGCCACAGACACCACGTTGTTTGTCCTTCTCCTTATCAGACTTGAGCACACGCAAACCTAAAAACTAATTTGAAGCACGTAAACCACAGCCATTACAACGTGTGACCATCACCACAAAGCCATTACCACGCTTTTGCCTTTATCATTGGTGGTAAATGCATACTCATGGTAAAGGCATGCGTGGTAAAGGAATGCTTGGTAAAGCCATATGCATGCTAATGGCTTCGTGGTGACAGTCACGCTTGGTTATGACCACGTTGTAATGGCTGTTTCCCCCCCAGGACACTGCAGGAACTGGGTCTGGGCTTATCGGACTCCAGGGTTCTCAAGGGCACCAGGCGGAGGGCCACGCAGCCCTCCTCGCACAATATAGAAATCTCCGGGGAGTGATTGTTTCCAGGGTTGGAGGGGGTCATTGAGGCCCACACACTTTTAATTTTGTAGGGGGGTGGCTTTGCATGCGAAAGTGGCACAACGGGGTTGTAAATCTGGTACACGCTGTTTTGTTTTAGTTTGCTTTCCTTTCTGTCTTGTAGAGGATCCAGAGTGAATATAACTTTTTGTACAACCAGTACTTTTCAACTCTACTCTCAAACTGCTTAACATACTACTTCAAAATATAAATATTATTTCTATTGTGGACCGTCACCCCCCCAAAAAAAAGAAGTATACAGTTTTTTAATTAACTTTTATTAAAACAACAATAACTGGAAACGTAACTTAAAACAATATTATAAACAAACTATGATATGGACTCCAATAGACGTACCATAGTTAATCTGAGAAAAAAAAATTGTGTTTAAAATTACGTTGATGTGACTAAATGAGGTCAAACATTACAAGTCAAGGAAACAATAGGGGCCATATTATCAAGCAAGGGAGATACATTATTGCCGCTTTTATCAACGGGAAACTGCTGCAAAAGCGGCGACAATGGGCTTCAGATAACTTGTTGTTTTGGAAAAAAGTTTCTTTGCTCACCTAGTGCCATAGGCATGATTGAAAGAGGGTGCTCTACATCTCGAAGAAGGCTTCACTGTAGCCAACAGAGTTTACCACTTAAACTCAGGTAAGGTTCTATATGGCACTGTGGAGAAAGCAGCGTCCATAACTGTAAAAAAGAAAAAAAAACGGTATAAGAGACAGTAAGAAAGAGGGAGAAAAAAAGGACATTAAAACGTGGAAGAGACACACACGACAGGTGGGGGGCTGAAGCCCCTTTAGCCTAATGGCTATTTCGCGCCTGCTGCATACTACATATTCTCTCCTTTCACAAATAACTTGTTGTTGTTTCGGAAACAAGCTTCTTTGCTCACCTGTTGTGTTTATTGAGAGATTTTGGTACCTATAAGTAAGTACAGAGTCTAAAGTTGATGAGGAAGGCTCTGTTACCCTCATTTGTAAAATGTACACCATCTCTCCTATACATGCCATCAATATTGAAACGCAGATTGTTGTGGTTAATGGACCACATCCTATAATCTCAGAGATAAGCAGAAACCGCTTTATTGACATGTTTTCAAGCTTTCTCAATCTGTGGACAAAATTGATTGGACCAGTTCCATTTCTGTCTTTGGCATTGTTAGAATAGACAAAGTCAGTTTGGGGAGAAAGTGACATCAATTCTCCAAAGGTGTCCTTTATAAGCATTTCCAGGCTTACCCCAGTCAAAGTGCCTAGGTCATTGCCACCACAGTGCACAATTATGAGGCCAGGGTGTTGGGGATGCAAAAAAGATTTAACAAATGGCATACATTGGTGCCACTTTAATCCTCTCTGTCCAATCTATTTAATGTCTACATTTGGCAAAGCTAGGTCTTTGTCAATGCCTTTGTTTTCTGCATACCTTTGGCTCCAGAAAATATAGTCTAGAAACAGTGTGCAGAATGTTTCTAGACTTTGAAAGTTTTTTAAATAAATCCTACGTTGTCTTACCAGACTTCTTCTTTTCACCCACATGATGTTGGTCATCCAATATTGGTTGTTGAATTTTCTTCAGATAAATGTCCTTTAGCTGTCCTTTTCTCTTTCTAGATTTTTCAAGCATGATAACTTTATTTTAGTGATGATATACAATATGTGTACAAAATAAACATAAATAAATCTATTTAATACATTTATAAATTATACTTTTCTATTACTATACAAACACATGCTATATAAAAAACATTTAACCACTTTCTTTTCTCATCACTAATAACAATTGTAATATAAGGTGTATGCATAACTGTATAGGAAAGCAAGGGGAGTAAAAGGGTGTTTGCAGCAGTGTGTGGATACTGACAGTGGAATTGGTCGCCTGAAACACAAGTGTGTAGGAGGTTAGAGGACTACATTCATAGTGCATAGGAGTTTGCAGCAGTCCATGTGCTAAGGCCTGGATCGCTATATGAGTACTTGGATACTGACTGAATGATTAGAGTAGTATAAGGAGAGACACTGAGAAAATGTATAATTGTTTTTGTTTTACTGCAGTGAATGGATTAGTACATGGTACTGAATAGGTCGCTATAGGATTGCAAGAGCAGTAACAGGGTGTTTGCTGGAGTGTATGGATACTGACTGGGGCATTGTAGGCCTGAAACACAAGTGTGTAAGTGGTTAGCGGACTACTTGCTTAGTGCATAGGAGTTTCATGCAGTCCTTGTCCTAAGGCCTGGCTCGCTGCATGAGTAATTAGATACTGACTGAATGAGTACAGTACTACAAGGAGAGACACTGGGTGACTTTATAATTGGTTGTGTTTTACTGCAGTGAATCAGTTAGTACATGGTGCTGAAAGGGTCACTAAAGGAATGCAAGAGGAGTAACAGAGTGTTTGCAGGAGTGTATGGATACTGACTGGGGAATTGTAGGCCTGAAACACAAGTGTGTAGGTGGTTAGAGCACTACATGCATAGTGCATAGGAGTTTGAAGCTGTCTATTTCCTAAGGCCTGGCTCGCTGCATGAGTACATGGATACTGACTTAATCATTAGAGTAGTACAATGAATGAATGAATGAATAACTTTATTGTATGGTTACTTAAAACCATTACATTAAAACCAAAGTATAAAATTACAAAAGTTAAAACCGAAAATGTTTCTGCAGACAGGTTACCAAAGTTCACAAGGGCACACGCGGTCAGGAACCTGGGAGGGCCAGTGTCCCACGACGAAGTCTCTATTCCTGCGTGACCTTGGCAGCCATCAGCTCGGACCGAGTCTGTTGTATGAATTTTCCAAATGAGGCCATCTGTTTTACTATGCTCAAGGTGTATAGGTGGTGGATTGCTTCCTTAGCTGTGCGTGACCCGGCGTCCCTAAGAATGGGCCTGAGCTGCCGGCTACACCTGCATCGACCACATTGATTTGCGGTGGTAAGGAGAAAACGGGACAGGGATAGACATTTTTCATCTCGGACTGGCTGATTCCTCGTAATTGATGTGGGCGGTAGGAGGAACTGCTGTTAATATTGTGGTGGGTTGACTCTCCGGTGGTATGGCGACAATGGGACTGGGATAGTCACTTCTCATCTCGGACTGGCGGATTCCTCGTTATCGATTGGGACAGCTGGGGGAAATGCTGTTATTACTGACGATGTGATGGGTTGATTCTGTGCTTCATTCTGTGCTCTGTGAACTGCCGTTTTATTACTTAATTTTTTACCACCAGACTACCACCTCCTGTTTCTGCATTGTTCTCACGGGAGAGGACGGCCGGGGGATAGTTTTTTCTGGGTGTCCAGGGCTCGCATTGATGGACCGGAAAAGATGGGTCGGGGGCACGCGCTTGCGTACATGGCTTGGGGATCTCCTTGGTGCTGCCCTGGACATATGTTTTGGGTGTTGTTACATTGCTAGCATTGTGCACTGCTTTTGGGCCTCCATTTCTTCTGCGTATCGTATGTGTTATTATTACTGGGCGTCATGCTTTGTGTTGCTACTGGCCACACGGGAGAGCGGAGCCGGGGGACGGGTGGTGGGCTCCTCCCCACTTTTCTTATTTTATGAGTGTTTTAGGATAGATTCTTTTTCTTACTCTCTATATTTCGGGACTCCTTTTATTGGGCGACAGGCACACTGCTAGGGGGGGGGGTAGGCCGTAGCCAGCTGCAGGGGTGCAGGGTGGGGGGGCGGACAGGGGGGGGGGGTTAATTTTTGGTTCTATGGGCCTTCTATTCTTTTTCTTTTTTTTTTCCTTGGGTTTAGACGTTCCTCTTCTGGGTTATGCGCAGCGACTCCGGTGGTTATCTTCCTGTGTGTGCTTGTATATCCTGATTGTACTACACCGGAACCGACTTGTTGTGCCATGTTATCCTGCTTCAGTCTATCCTCCAGGACAAAACTTTTAAAACTAGACCTCAGCCATTCTGTAATGGATCCTTTGCGCTCTTATTATGCTGTACTGTATTTCATGTGTGAGCCCTCGGGCTCTTCGCTGAGCTGTATTTGCCTTTGCCATCAATAAAGGTCTTCCAAAAATAAAAAAATTAAAAAAAAGAATGGGCCTGAGGTAGAGGGTGCGGGGTGCACGTAAGGCAGGGCAGCAGAATAGTAAGTGGGCCAATGACTCACGTTTATAGCTACAGAGTCTGCATTCCCGTGCTCCCGTGTCTGCGTTTCCGGGATTATATAGTTCTTTGAGCGGCAGGGGGTGCAGTCTGTAGGCAAGGATCTTGTGGAGTGCTGGGAGGCCATCGGCCTGCGTGAGATGATTTCGTGGATTATGCGCAGTGTGCGGCAAGCGTAGGGACTCATGAAAGGCTCTTTTCGTGAGGGACTCCAAGTCCAGGTCCCGGGAGCGTGCACGCACTTGCTTTTTTATCGCGTATTTGATGGTCGCGTAGTTGACAAAGTCTGGGTTCCACGACTCGATCGCCAGGTTCAATTGCGTCGTGGCTGATTCAATGGTGGCTGACCAGGGATTCCCTGGTTCAAGAGTACTAGCTTACTCTCCCCTGAGGCGAAAAGCCGGGGGTTCTATTTACTATCCCTTTGTTGAAGCGCGCAGACACTGCACAGACTTTAACGCTGATATTGCGCAGACTTTTAAAAATTGTAAATATTTTAATTGTGGCAATTTTAAGCTTGTGTAAATGTAGACAGCTCGAGTGCAGGAATTATCTAGCACCGAGGCGTGCTTCACTCACCCCCTCATCCCGGCGTGGCCGATTGCAGGCTGACGACGTGGGACAGGGGCGCCATCTTGGAGGGAGGAAGGGTTGGCGGTCCAGTGGCAGGACGCCTCCCGCCCTCCTGGATACTTAAGGAGCTGTATTTGCAATGCTCGCTGTACTAGCTTACTCTCCCCTGAGGCGAAAAGCTGGGGGTTCTATTTCCTATCCGTTTGTTGAAGCGCGCAGACACTGCACAGACTTTAAAGCTGATATTGCGCAGACTTTTAAAAATTGAAAATATTTTAATTGTGGCAATTTTAAGCTTGTGTAAATGTAGACCGCTCGAGTGCAGGAATTATCTAGCACCGAGGCGTGCTTCACTCACCCCCTCATCCCGGCGTGGCCGATTGCGGGCTGACGACGCGGGACAGGGGCGCCATCTTGGAGGGAGGAAGGGTTGGCGGTCCAGTGGCAGGACGCCTCCCGCCCTCCCGGATACTTAAGGAGCTGTATTTGCAACGCTCGCTGTAATAGCTTACTCTCCCCTGAGGCGAAAAGCCGGGGGTTCTATTTCCTATCCCTTTGTTGAAGCGCGCAGACACTGCACAGACTTTAACGCTGATATTGCGCAGACTTTTAAAAATTGTAAATATTTTAATTGTGGCAATTTTAAGCTTGTGTAAATGTAGACCGCTCGAGTGCAGGAATTATCTAGCACCGAGGCGTGCTTCACTCACCCCCTCATCCCGGCGTGGCCGATTGCGGGCTGACGACGCGGGACAGGGGCGCCATCTTGGAGGGAGGAAGGGTTGGCGGTCCAGTGGCAGGACGCCTCCCACCCTCCTCGGCAGGATATAAAATAATGGGGTCATTCCGTCCACGCAGCGGGCGGGCGCAGCGGGCGCGCCGGCGGCGCGCCGAAGGCGCGCCAAAGGCGGGCCCGTCTGCGCCAGACACGGGCCTAGGGCCACCCCCCCTGGTCGGAACGCCCACGCAAGTCTCATCTCATACCCACGCTCGGCCTTGACCGACCTACGCCCACAAATCTCAGAAAATTGTACAAGGTATAGCCCCGACTCCCTGTTATCTAAAACTGAATTGCATTGTAAATATTGTCAAATGTCTACTCCCCTATTAAATAAAAGAGCAGGTAGTGAAAACGTGAACCAACCTAACCAAATGTTCACGATAGCCCTGATCAACGTGCGCTCTTTGCCCAAACACAGGCAAGAGGTAGCCGATGTACTCACCGATAGGAACATAGACATAATGTTCCTGACGGAGACCTGGCTGGATAAAGCCTCTGACCCAGACCTCGTAATAGCCGTTCCACACGGATATAAATGCCACAGACTAGACAGAAATGGCAAACGAGGCGGTGGGGTTGCAATAATTGCCCGTGACTTTTTTTAAATTCGCACTACTGTCATACCTTCAAAGGCATGTGAGGCGCTTCAATTTGACATTTATCTCTCCCCCTCATACAATTTCAAAGGTATATTACTTTACAGAAGACCAGAAACCCGGGCAGACTTCCTGACAGAAATTCTTACCATCCTAGAAACTTCAGGTACTGACAACTCGATAACTCTGCTAGGTGACTTTAATTTCCATTTGGAATGTGGCGAAGACAAGGACACCATATCATTGCAATCTGAAATGGAGGTCTTTGGTCTATCTCAGCTGGTGAAAGGACCCACTCATAATGCAGGCCATACCTTAGATGGTATTTTCACCAACCTGGAAAATATATCAGTGTCTGATGTCTTGCCGATGGCTTGGTCTGATCATTATTTGGTCCTGGCAACCATTCAAATTAACAAAACCACTACACCCTCTATATCTCCCCCACGAGAATTGTTCAAGGTCTGGAAAGACATCAGTATCCCCTGCTTCAAGGAGGCACTATTGAACTCCACTCCCAAATGGGCAACTGATCCAGACACCGTTATTGAACAATATCACACATGGGTAGGCCAGGCGGCTAACAAACTGGTACCTGAAAAAAGAATGTCCAGAAACAGAAGTTCCCCTTCAGCCCCCTGGTATACTGAAGAACTTAAAAAATTGAAACAGCAATGCAGAAATAAAGAAAGAATCTGGAGGAAAAAGTATGATAACAAGGACAAGACAGTGTATAAGGAACTCTTAACTCAATATAAACTTCTAATTATAGAGACAAAAAAGAAGTTTTATACTGAGCAAATCGAAAGCGCTAAAAACTCGAACAAAAAGCTTTTCGAAATAACTAAACATCTTGCGGGATGTGCCCCAGATCTTAATCCTCCTTGTTCACAAGAGTTCTGCGATTTTTTAGCAGCATTCTTCTTCACCAAAGTAAATGACATTTTTTCAGCATTCAACCTAGGCGAAGATCAATGGATCAGGAAAACAAATACCTCTCCTCCAAGTAATACTCTTTCTCGCTTCGCAGAGGTAACAGATGATAATATTCAGGACATTGTGAAAACAATCAAATCCGGATCAGCTCTGGATCCCTGCCCTTTAAACACTCTTCGGTCATTAATAGATGCCGTAATTCCAGCTATTACTCAAATGACCAATCTCATGTTCCGCACAGGAATCTTCCCTAACCAGTTGAAAAAAACCTTACTCAAACCACTCTTGAAGAAACCAGGCTTGGATAAAGCAGAACTTAAAAATTATAGGCCTATAGCAAACCTCCCTTTTATCGCCAAGGTAATTGAAAAAGCCATGAACATTCAACTTGCGGGATTCATCGAGCAATACCATCTGCTCGACGAAACACAATTTGGTTTCCGTAAGTTTCATGGGACGGAAACAGCCCTCATAAAGGCAGCGGATGATATCCGATTAATCAGAGACCAAGGTGGAACTGCATTATTGGTGCTCCTAGATTTATCAGCGGCCTTCGACACGGTTGACCACAAGATCTTAGTCAACCGTGTCGAAATGATGGGCATACAAGGCCTAGCAAAAGACTTAATTGCATCTTTTCTAGCAGAGAGATCCCAGGCGGTCATACTGGGCCAATACGAATCTGCTGAACTATCACTGCCATGTGGGGTACCCCAAGGTTCATCCCTTAGTCCGACACTATTTAATATCTATGTGTCGGACCTCGCTAATACCATCAAAGCGCACGGGATGAACTTTACCTCATATGCGGATGATACTCAGTTGATATTGGCTGTCAGAAATGACGGGGAAACAGTGGCGGAAAATTTCAAGATATGCTGGCCATTGGAAAATGGATGTCAGCAAACTGCTTGAAATTAAATTCCGACAAAACCGAGGTGGTCACCTTTGGCCACCTCAGCCCTGGCTGGTCCCCTACTTGGTGGCCATCATCTTTCGGAGCTGTACCTGAACCAGTTACGAAAGTGAGAAACTTGGGTGTCATCTTTGATGATAACCTAAATTTCATGGCTCACGCCAATCAGACGGCCTCCAAAGCCTTCTACAAGCTACGATTGGTAAGGAAGATTCTCCCTTTTCTTCCTACTAATGTGGGAAAGACACTGGTCAGCGCAATGGTCCTTTTAGCATTGGATTACTGCAATGCCTTGTTTGCAAATGCCCAAGTTAAGACAATCAAGAAACTGCAAACAATCCAAAATGCAGCAGCCAGACTTCTCCTCAACATCCCTAAATTCAAACCTATATCCGAATCTTTGAGAAGTCTCCACTGGCTACCTGTTAGGAACCGAATTAAATTTAAGACGCTATGTATTGTCTATAAGGCACTACACCATCAAGCGCCACAATTCTTGTGCGACCATCTCGTCCCGTACATTCCCACCCGAATGTTACGATCTGCAGGACAGAATGACCTGGTAGTGCCACGGACCAGATTGGTAAATTGGGGAGACAGACGTTTTTTAGTTGCCGCCCCAAGATTGTGGAACACGCTTCCACAAACCATAAGATCAAGCCCAAATCTACTGTCCTTCAGGAAGAAATTGAAAACCTGGCTATTCAACCTCTGAAAAACTGCACAGATTAAATAGGAGGGTAAAACAGTACAGCGCCGAGACGCCTGCGGGCAATTGTTCGCGCTTAATAAATGCCAAAAATAAATAAATAAAATAAATAAAGATGTATTTCAGGACGGCCTTCAGTGTATTGGTGCGTGCTGCAGTTGTGAGGTAGTAGTATTTACTTAGGGCTGCCATCCCTTCCAGCGTTTGTTGGTTAAGGGAGAATTCCAGGCGAATTAGAGTGTTTCTAGTATATTTCGGTAGATGGTACAGTCTCTTGTATGCCCCGCAATGAATTTTTTCCAACTCCTTATTCAGTTTGCCTGGATACGCCTGTTGTGCGTAGTTTAGGGCCGGCATTAACTTGGCCTTGAGGACTCTATGGATAGCAGTTGCTGATGGGCTGTGTAGTGAGGCTTGTAGTTTACATAGGGCAAAGGTGAAGGTCTTCCCTTTACCCTGAATTTTCTTTAAGTGGGTGTCGCACAACCCCGATTCATGAAAGAAGACCCCTAGGTACATGTATTTCTGGATTCTGTCCAAAGTCAACTGGCCGAGGCTCCATTTAGCTCTTTTTTTTGGGATAATGCCCGAAGATGACTATTTTTGACTTGGTCGGGTTTGCTACCAGCCTGTTTTTGTTGTTATATATTGCCAGAGCGGTGAGTGCCTTTTGCAGTCCTGTTTTTGTATGATCCAGGATTGGGAGATCATCTGCGTACTGCATGAAATGTATTTTGGTTGCCCCGATCTTGGGCGTTGCTAACGCGGGCCCCGACAGGGCTGTCCCCATGTCTGCTGTGTATAGATTGAACAGCAGGGGCGCCAACACGCACCCTTGTTTTAAGCCACAGTTCATGTCTATCTTGTCGGTTGCAGAGTCATTTGAGAGTTTGATTCTTACCCAGGTGTTTTGGTACAGGGATTGTATCGCTCTTAACAAAGAGGGGTTGATGTTCCACTGGACCGGCTTTCTCCATAGGATGGTGCGATCTACTCCATCGAACGCAGCTGAGTAATTGATGAAGCAGGCAAATAATGGGAGGCTTTTGCGTGGCCGTGCTTGATTAACTAAGTAGGAGAGTGCTGTGATGTTGTCTACAGTCGAGGACCCTGGTCTAAAACTGGTTTGACAGAATGGCAGAAGATTTTCTTCGCTTGCCCAGTCTGTAAGGTCCTTCAAGATGGCACTTGCGTAGGCTTTACCCTCGATGTCCAACAGAGGAATCATGCGGTAGTTTGTTGGGTCCGATTTGGGCCCTTTCTTATGAATTGGGTGCAAGAGCGAGCCTCGCCATGAGTTAGGCACAGCCCTCGAAAGCCAGCAGTCGGAAAATAAGTAGGTCAGATTTTCGGACCACAATTCAATATTTGATTTGAACAGGTGGCCTGGGAGACCGTTGGGGCCCGGTGCGCCATTTGCTCTGATTTTTAAAAATATTTTGGACACTAGAGATTTTACAGGTGGAGGCATTATATTGGTGATTATGTCCGGGTTCACTTTTGTTGAGGACGTGTTGTATGACTGGGTGGTTGGTCCTTCTTCATTGTAGAGCGCTTTTACGTGAGAGACCCAGACTGATGCCTCAAGGGAGTTTTCCCTATGATTTGTGCCTCGACCAAGATGACTAATGTAACTCCAGAACTCTTGTGATTTACCAGGGCTCAACAGATCGAAGATTTTCAGCCACTGTGCCTCGCAGTGGTTGCGCTTTGCTGCCCACACTTTTTTGGAGTGGATCTTTTCTGCCTCCTGCAGTTGAATTTTGTTTTTGGTTGTGCGGTTTTTACAGTGGGCTTTTCGTTTTTTGTTTAAGTCCTTTGCACTTGTTTTAATTTCTGCGTTGAATCCGAAGGCCATCGGAGGGTGCCAGTGGATTGGCCTTGGTTTGTCCCTGCATCCTCGGAGTTCTGCCGCTAAAGTCGAGGTGATTCCATCCCAAATTGCTATTGCCTCCTGGTTGTGTTTGCGCGGGGGCCAGCCTGCCCAAGTGTTTGCCCAGTTGATAAAAGTTGCGGTGGCTACCTGGCCCCATTTAATTCTTCTGGGCAGCTTTATTAATTCTTGGCCGTCCGATACCCCGATGCAAGCAGGCTTGTATCGTGATGTAGCTGATAAGTTCATAGTGATTGTTAGAGCTGCATGGTCGCTGTCATTACGTTGATGAACCATGAAGTTTGTCATTTTGTCTTGCAGTTTGTCGCTTAAGATGATATAATCGATCGTCGTTTGATTGTTGTACGTGTGACCGATCAAGGCTCCCGGGGTGTTCTTTAAGAGCAATGTGTGGGCCGTCGCCAGTTTGTAAGATTTTAAAAGTTCATTTAGTGGTTTGGTGGCCCAGCGCTGTTGATTTTGTTCAGTGGGGACCCCTACGTTGTGGATGTTGAAGTCACCGAGGATAATGCTGTCTAATGATGGGTGGCATAGCAGTAAAGTTTCTAATTGGTTTGCGAGTGTGAGCGAGTTAGATGTTTTCTCCTGTGAGTTATGGTAAATGTTGATTAGTAGTATTGGGGCGATTCTGTTGGTGGAATGGGGGAATTTCAGAATGCCCGCCTGAAAGGTGTCTGGTTGGTTATGGAGTTCCATGAATTCTATATTCAGTGAATGTTTTATGTAGACACAAGACCCCCCTGAGGGTCTTCCAAATATGTTGGTCTTTTTTGCTGCTTTGCAGTATTCTGCATATCCTCTTAGCGACAGCGGTTGGGTCAGCCAGGTTTCCTGTGTGCAAATAATATCTGCTTCCTCCAAGAATTTCACCGCAACTGGGTTTAGTAGCAGCTTTTTGAGGCCTGAGACGTTCAACGTTAATATTTTTAAACTCTCAGTAATTTACTTTTTTTTTAAAGTTTTTACTCGCTCACTGGCAGTCTGTTGAAGAGTTCGAGCTAAGTTTGTGGGGCAGAGTGTATTAGGAGCTGGAATTTAGTGCTGATGGCAGCCAGGACCAGTCGTTGTTCGCGTGACTTCTGGTTATGCACAGACGTTTTTCTTGACTGGGGTTGGTTGTAATCTTGATTGGGGTTCCGTTAATTGAGCTGTTGTTTATGCTGCCTTTACACCCCTGGAGGACGGAGACAAATTTTGGCCGATAGTTGGAGGGAGCGTTTATGCGTGTAATGTCAGCCACGCCCTGTTCCTGGTTGTCCGGCTTAAAGTGTGGAATCAAGGTTTTTAAGATTGAGGGGTATTTTTGTGCCGGCTTGCCTTTATCTTTATGCCCTAGCTTTCCAGTAGGGGTTGTTGGCTCCTCAGTGCCTCCGGCAGGTCTGGGCTGATGAAGGTTAATTCCGTAGTTTCGTTTTTTTCCTCCGCATCCGGGGGCAGGAAGGAGATGGTTTCGATGTCTGTGGTTTTTATGCCTTCCAGTCCAGGGAGGTTTGCGCAGAGTGTTAAAAGGTTACTTCGGTTGAGGATGTCCCATTTTCCTTGTGAAGTGTATTCTGGACGTAGCAGTATTTTCCGGTCCTTCTCGTTTGCTTGACTCGCGCTGGCCTCATTAAGCCAATTTTTTCCCTGAGCCTCGATTGGAGGTAGCGATATCGAACCAGGCTGGTAAGAGTTTATCTGCTGGTTTGGCCCTGTTGTAAGTTGAGGTGCCTCCATGGGCATTGGGCTGGGTTGGCAGTTCTTATTCCATGGCCTGTTGACGGCAAGCTCCGGTTTGAGGGATGTTGACCTCTGGGAGTCTCCAATGGTGTCATTGATAGTTTTTGAGTTTTCGGAGTCTAATGCTCCGCTGGTTGGAAACTTGGTTTGTGCTGGGTTCTTAGAACTGATTTGGCTGGACTCCTGCTTGTGTTGCGTGGCTTCATCGTGGCTGTTTAACTGTGATTCGTGCGCATGTTTTTGTATTATTAGCGCTGTAGCAGGTTGAGGGGCCACGAGGAGAGCTAGCAAGCTTGGATCCTGAGCTGAGGTGAGTGTGTGTGAGTTTCCAGTAGATGGTCTGATAACTTCTGCGGTATGCATGGGGGCTGCCAGGTTAGGTGTTTCATCTATGATGGTGTTGATAGGAGGCTGCTTATGTGGTCGTAACCAATTGTGAATAACGCTGGTGGCATATGTGTTGTTTTTCTTCTCCTTGTTGAGTTTTCTTAGTTTTTTCTTGTTTTTCCTTGACAGGTTTTGTGACTCTGGGCTGGGTGGCTTAAGGGTTTGTTGGGGGACATGGCTTTCGGCCTTGGTCAAGATGATTCTTGTTCCACCAGCGGTCGGCGAGGCCATGGGGGCAGGTTTTTCCGAGCTGCTTGGGCAAGGAATTGCTGGGCTATTGTCCATGGAGTGTGCCTGGGCGAGACACTGTATAATTAAAGGCATGCTCTTCTGGCAGTTTTTTTTGTTTGCTTCAATCCTGAGGTCCTCTATCAAGGTGGTCATGATATTTGGAAGTTTTTCTAAACTGTGCAGGATCGGACTGCAGCTACATGGCTCTGGCCTGAATTGTGTGCTGTCCTGCGCTCTCCGGATCAGGGCATTCAAGTTGTCCAGTTTTGAGTCTATCCCAGAGCTCAGATTTGCCACTATTTGTAGGATGTTAATCTGCACATCAAGCTTGTCCGCGTGCATTATCGCCGCTCCTGTCATTGAGACGAGGGCTTCACTAATTAGTGATAGATGGTTTGTATTAGCAGGACCGCTGTCAGAGGGCAGTGGCAAGGCCGTTTTATCGTGTTCCGGGAGGCCCGATCTTGGTGAGTTCATTAAGTGGTTTAGGGACCAGACGAATGGTTGTCGGGTTGCCCCTTCCTTTGTTACTGGGGGGCCGTAGGTCAGATCTGTGTGCATCGCTATGATGGGGGAAATTATGCCTCCCTTCTTGACGACGTGAGTACTGTCTGAAGTGTCGTGCATATTCGTTTTGGTTGAAGGAGGGCTGCTCCACTGTCGGTCCTCTGGTGGGGGGGTAGTTTGGGCCGTGATGTTTAGTTGGATGGGCCCAAGTGCCGCCATATCCGGTGTCGTGGGTTTGGGGGGTATTCCGCACTGGAGGGTAAGTATTGTTGGTGAGAGGGGGATCCTATTGGCCCGAGGACTTGCAAGGGTTTGGCTCGGCCCTTCCTCCTTTGGTTTTGTAGTAAGTAAGCTGTCCGAAGACCTGGGGCCGAAGGAGGGGGAGGATGCTTTAGGGTTCAAAAAGCTTCTTATGTCTCTGATCCCAGCGGAGCAGTTTAAGCTTTCTTTAGTGGTGAGCCTGGGCTTGTGCGTGTTTGGCTTTGGGGGGCTGTGAGGCTTCCCCATGGTGTCAGTTGGGGGGTGAGTTGAAGGGGAAGGGGCCGGCAGCTCCACATTGAAGTCGATGTGAGGTCCCGGAAAAGTCGGAGTTGCTCCAGTCGCTCCTGCTGCTCCTCCTGAGTGTTCCCCATCCCAGGGCCATGGGCCTTGATAAGACCCCCCCGAGTTCTAGTACTGGAGGGTAAAATAGCTTCGCCTTCCGTCTCTTGGCAGAGCTGTGTGGCCGGGGCCTCTCCTGGGGTTGGATTAGAGTAGAGTTTCTGGTCCTCATTTTAGAGTTGGTTTGAGTGACTTGCTGGCTCCTAGGCCTCTGCTCGGTTAATGGATGAAGTCTGTGGAAGTCTCCTGGAATCTCCTAGAATCTCCTGCAGGATTGAGAGGTGCTCTGGCCTCCCTGCTGCTGCTGCAGATCCAGAGCTTGTACTGGGGGCAAATGCAAGTTCCAAGTTGTAATTTTGGGTTTTAATGCTTGGGGCTCTGGCTCTGGCCTGCCTCTTGGTGCCTCTTGGTGCTGCTGGGTGCTACGCTCCTGTCGCGCTCTTGACCCCGTTAATGCGGGGGGCGTTAAGCCCCTGGTCCACTGGTCTCCTGACCTCCTGGCCCTGTGGGGGGTTATGGGGGGTTATGGGAGTGGCACCGGCAAGATCCGTCCTGTGCCTAGGCAGCCCTGACCTCTGAGGCCAGCCGCACTTCCCCCTAATTCTCCCGGTTGCCCCCCTGCTCCCAGGTCCCAGTCAAAGTCCGCTGCTTCAGCTCACTCGGGGGGGGGCGGGAGAGTGCCGGCAATGGGGAGGCTACGATGCTTTTCTTGGCGGCGTGCTTGCCTGCCGCTTGCCTCCCGCTTTCTGTGGCG
The DNA here is from genome assembly GCF_964263255.1 of Lissotriton vulgaris. Taxonomy (NCBI): domain Eukaryota; kingdom Metazoa; phylum Chordata; class Amphibia; order Caudata; family Salamandridae; genus Lissotriton; species Lissotriton vulgaris. Next base: position 645,192,742 of record NC_141685.1, on the reverse strand, counting down.
GCCGCCGGCTTCGAGTGAGAGCCTCGCGCCGATTTGGCTGCTTTTGCTGATGAACAGTTGGCTGGTGTTAGTTGCCTACTGCTTGCTTGCTGCTTGTCTGCTGTTTGCCTGCCGCCGCTTCTACAGCGTCTGCTGGCTGGCTACAGGTGAGATCCTCACGTCGCTTGGCACTGTGGCTGGCTGTGGCGGGCTGTGGCAGGTGGCTGTGGCAGGTGAGTGGTCGCGGCGGGGGGGCAGGAGATTGAAATAATGTTTGGCAGTATTTTGCCTGCCTGCCTGCCGCTTGCTTCCCGCTTCCCGCTTCCCACCTTCTGTGACGCTTTTTTTCTGTAACGGCTGTAATGGCTGCCGGCCGGCCACCGTCTGCTGCAGGTGAGAGCCGTTCACCGTTTCGCCGAATTACACCGCTTGGTTGTTTAGTGGTAATGGCCGCGGCGGGCAGTTAGCGGTTAGCGGTTGCGGCGGGGAAGGGTGATATTATGTTTCTCCGCTTACTGCATTACCGCTTACTGCATTCCGCATACCGTGCTCCGCTTTTTCCTTGCCGCCGGGCTGTGGCGAGCTGTGGCAGCGGCTCCGGTCACCTGCTCCGTCTCCGTCTCCGCCTCTTGGCTCTGTCGGCTGTGGTGGCGGCGGCGTTTGCTGCCTGCTGCTTGTCGCACGCTGCTCGCTGCGGCAGCTACTACTGCTCTCTGTCTCTCTGCTGCTATCGTCACTTTTGGGCTCGGAACTCTTGGGCTGCGGCTCGGCCTGTCAGGTTCACCTTCACGCAGTCCTCGCAAGACAAGACTTATTAGTACAAGGAGAGACACTGTGTGAATTTATAAAAGTTTGAGGTTTACTTCAGTGATTGGATTAATACATGGTGCTGAAAGGGTCAATAAAGGACAGCAGAAGCAGGGTGTTGGCAGAGTGTATGGATAATGACTGGGGAATTGAAGTCCCGAAACACAAGTGTGTAGGTAGTTAGAAAACTACATGCATAGTGCATAAGAGTTTGTGGCAGTCCATGTGCTTAGGCCCTGAATCACTGCATGAGTACTTGAATACTGACTGAATGCTTCTGTCACAATAATTCCAAATGCACACAGATTCACAGTGTGATTCTTTACTATCCGTTGGACTTTATCAAACCACATTTACTAGTCTGGAAGAGGTAAGGTGACTGCACACATTCCACATATTTTAGTACTGCACTTTAGGGTGGAAGCTTGACTTATTTTGCAAATACATAAGCTATGACTGGCTTCTAATTCTACCAAAACTTGAGAACAGGATACGTTTTTATCCAGTTATGTGTCTGCAAACACATGAAGTACCCAAATGCTTCTGTCACAATGGTTCCCAAATGCACACAGACTAACAGTGTGATTCTAGACAAGTAAGACTATCCCTTGGACTTCACCAAAACACATTTACTAGTCTGCAAGAAGTAAGATGACTGTATATAATCCACATTTTTAGTATTGCAATTTAATGTGGAAGCCTGACTCATTTTGCAAATACATAAGAAATGGCTGGTTTCTAGTTCTACCAAAACTTGAGAACAGGATACGTTTTTATCCAGTTATGTGTCTGCAAAAACATGAAGTACCCACATGCTTCTGTCACAATGGTTCCCAAATGCACACAGACTAACAGTGTGATTCTAGACAAGCAAGACTATCCCTTGGACTTCACCAAAACACATGCACTAGTCTGCAAGAAGTAAGATGACTGTATATAATCCACATTATTAGTACTACAATTTAATGTGGAAGCCTGACTCATTTTGCAAATTCATAAGCAATGGCTGGTTTCTAGTTCTACCAAAACTTGAGAAAAGGATAGGTTTGTAACCAGTTATGTGTCTGCAAACACATGAAGTACCCAAGTGCTTCTGTCACAATGGTTCGCTAATGCACACAGACTCACAGTGTTATTCTAGACAAGCCAGACTATCCCTTGGACTTTACCAAAACACATTTACTAGTCTGCAAGAAGTAAGGTGACTGCACATAATCCACATATTTTAGTACTGCACTTTAGTGTGGAAGCCTGACTCATTTTGCAAATACATAAGCAATGACTGGTTTCTAATTCTACCAAAGCTTGAGACCACGATAGCTTTTGAAGCAGTTATGTGTCTGCAAACACATAAAGTACCCAAATGCTTCTATCACAATAGTTACCAAATGCATACAGACTCACAGTGTGATTCTAGACAAATAACACTATCCCTTTAACTTTACAAAACATATTTACAAATCTGGAAGAGGTAAGGTAACTGCACACATTCCACATAATTTAGTACTGCACTTTAGTGTGGAAGCTTGGCTCATTTTGCAAATACATAAGCAATACCTGGTTTCTTATTCTTCCAAAACGTGAGAACAGGATAGGTTTTTAACCAGTTATGTGTCTGCAAACACATGAAGTACCCAAATACTTCTGTCACAATGGTTCCGAAATGCACACAGACTCACAGTGTTATTCTAGACAAGCAAGACTATCCTGTGGACTTTAAAAAAACACATTTACTAGTCTGCAAGAAGTAAGGTGACTGCACATATCCATATATTTTAGTACTGCACTTTAATGTGGAAGCCTGACTCATTTGGCAAATACTTAAACAATGACTGGTTTCTAATTCTACCAAAACTTGAGAACAGGATAGCTTTTAAAGCAGTTATGTGTCTGCAAACACATGAAGTACCCAAATGCTTCTATCACAATGGTTTCCAAATGCATACAGACTCACAGTGTGATTCTAGACAAGTAACACTATCCCTTGGACTTTACCAAAACACATTTACTAGTCTGGAAGAGGTAAGGTGACTGCACACATTTCACATATTTTAGTACTGCACTTTAGTGTGAAAGCGTGATTCATTTTGCAAATACATAAACAATGACTGGTTTCTAATTCTATCAAAACTTGAGAACAGGATAGCTTTTTAACCAGTAATGTGTCTGCAAACACATGAAGTGCCCAAATGCTTCTGTCACAATGGTTTGCAAATGCACACAGACTCACAGTGTGATTCTAGACAAGTAAGACTATCCCTTGGACTTTACCAAAACACATTTACTAGTCTGGAAGAGTTAAGGTGACTGCACACATTTCACATATTTTAGTACTGCACTTTAGAGTGGAGGCCTGACTAATTTTGCAAATACATAAGCAATGACTGGTTTCTAATTCCACCAAAATTTGAGAACAGGATAGGTTTTTAACCAGTTATGTACCTGCAAACACATGAAGTACCCAAATGCATCTCTCACAATGGTTCCCGAATGCACACGGACTCACAGTGTGATTCTAGACAAGTAAGACTATCCCTTGGACTATACCAAAACAAATTTACTAGTCTGGAAGAGTTAAGGTGACTGCACACATTTCACATAATTTAGTACTGCACTTTAGTGTGGAAGTGTGATTAATTTTGCAAATACATAAACAATGACTGGTTTCTAATTCTACCAAAAATTGAGAACAGGATAGCTTTTTAACCAGTAATGTGTCTGCAAACACATGAAGTGCCCAAATGCTTCTGTCACAATGGTTCCAAATGCACACAGACTCACAGTGTGATTCTAGACAAGTAAGACTATCCCTTGGACTTTACCAAAACACATTTACTAGTCTGGAAGAGTTAAGGTGACTGCACACATTTCACATATTTTAGTACTGCACTTTAGAGTGGAGGCCTGACTCATTTTGCAAATTCATAAGCAATGACTGGTTTCTAATTCCACCAAAAATTGAGAACAGGATAGGTTTTTAACCGGTTATGTACCTGCAAACACATGAAGTACCCAAATGCATCTCTCACAATGGTTCCCGAATGCACACAGACTCACAGTGTGATTCTAGACAAGTAAGACTATCCCTTGGACTATACCAAAACAAATTTACTAGTCTGGAAGAGTTAAGGTGACTGCACACATTTCACATATTTTAGTACTGCACTTTAGTGTGGAGGCCTGACTCATTTTGCAAATACATAAGCAATGACTGGTTTCTAATTTCACCCAAAATTGAGAACTGGATAGCTTTTAAAGCAGTTATATGTCTGCAAACATATGAAGTACCCACATGCTTCTATCACAATGGTTACCAAATGCATACAGACTCACAGTGTGATTCTAGACAAGCAACACTTTCACTTACACTTTATCAACCCACATTTACTAGTCTGGAAGAGGTAAGGTGACTGCACACATTCCACATATTTAAGTACTGCACTTTAGTCTGAAAGCCCCCCTAATTTTGCAAATGCATAAGGAATGACTGGCTTGTAATACTAATTAAACTTGACAACATGACAGGTTTTAAAGCAGTTATCTGTCAGCAAACACATTAAGTTACCAAATGCTTCTCTCACAATGGTTGCACACATGCAGACAGACTCACAATGTGATTCTAGACAAGCAAAACTACTCCCTGCACTTTAGCAGGAGAAACACATTACTCTTATTAAAAAGAAAGGCACCAAATTCATAACTCACATTTCAAATTGATTTGTAGATTAAGAAGTATGTTAGTCACACAACAGATTTTCTTATACAGAATCTTTGTTGTGTACTGTACTGCTCTGAGCAAAACTAAAAAATGGTAAACTTTCCCTCTCATTCTGCACACTTATACATGTAAATATCAAATCACATTGCTTCCCACAATCATTCAAAAGCTAACACACATTTCTATTGGTTACACATTTCAAACGTTTCCAATTGACATAAGTTTAAACCCTACCCCCAATCTGCTTACTGCCTGTTACCATAGTAACAGTTCATTGAACACTCAACTGAGCACACAGGTCACAAGTTCAGCACACAATGTTGCTAATCCAAACAGCAAGTGTGCTTGAGTTTTCAAAATATCACCTTACCCTATGTAATGTTCCTTTCAAACAGTTTTTGTTAACCAATAAGAAACATGCTATTAAAAAAACAGACACATTCATTCTACTTTTCAGTCTAGAATGTTCTCAAACAGCCAATTATTTCTTTTTTTGTTCAAAACTTCATCTCATCTACCTTCTGTGTGCATCCAGACCTCTGTCCAAGATGCTTAGAGTGTGGATTATGGGACACAGCTATAGTTTCCGGAGCCAAAGGTATGCAGAAAAAAAGGCATTGATAAAGACCTAGCTTTGCCAAATGTAGACATTAAATAGATTGGACAGAGAGGATTAAAGTGGCACCAATTGATGGTATTGGTTAAATCGATTTTTGCATCTCCAAAACCCTGGCCTCATAATTGTGCACTATAGTGGCAATGACCTAGGTACTTTGACTGGGGTAGGCCTGGAAATGCTTATAAAGGACATCTTTGGAGAATTGATGTCACTTTTTCCCCAAACTGCCTTTGTCTATTCTAACAATGCCAAAGACAGAAATGGAACTGGTCCAATCAATTTTGTCCACAGATTGAGAAAGCTTGAAAACATGTCAATAAAGCTGTTTCTGCTTATCTCCGAGATTATAGGATGGGTTCCATTAACCATAACAATATACGTTTCAATATTGGTGGCATGTATAGGAGAGATGGTGTACATTTTACAAATGAGGGTAACAGAGCCTTCCTCATCCACTTTAGTTTCTGTACTTACTTATAGGTACCCAAATCTCTCAATAAACACAACAGCTCTTTTTAGAGCCACCCAAGATCGAAATACATAAGCTTGATGTATATCTGAAAAATATTACAGATTTTTGCTTGTAGTCGCGCAACAAATGCGCTAGGAGTCATACACCTAACGCACTGGAGTCGCGCACCCAACGCATGCACACCAGGGGGCCCCGCTGCGCGCCACACTGGGTGCGCGACTCCAAATTTGACCTTAAAAAATAATTGCCACCTATCACCTATTTCTATTCTCCCGGGGGACCCCATCCCCCGGGGTCTATATAGAACGTTTGGTACCGTGGGGGGAGCCCCAATACCCCCACAGTCCCAGCCGGCACCCCGCATCCTTTGGAAGCCGGCTTTGCTTTTCCACACGGGGAGCTGCTAATATGCAGCTCCCCGTGTGGAAAAGCAATATGGTTTGCATTTTGAAAGAGAGAGCGAGTTTCCCTTCTCTCTCTTTCAAAATCCACACCAAGTTTACAATGACAGGGCTGGAGCCTCGACTCCCGCCCTGCCATAGCAAACAGCAGTGTCCCGAGGTGGGCACCCTGAGACACTGCAAGAGCCGGCCCTGGGGGTTGGTGGTCCCTTGTGCCCTTGATTTGCCCCAGCAGGGGAGCCATGCAGCCCCCCTCCCACAATATAAAGAGCCCTGGGCTGGTGGTCCCTGGGGTTTGGGGGGCCTTTGAGAGCCCCACCCATTTTATGAAAGCCCCGGGGGTAGCGGTCCATGGTGCTGGGGGGCTTTTGAGGCCCACCACACATGTATTTTGCTGGGGATTGGCCTTTGAGCCCCCCACCTATTTTATTGAAAGCCCCCGGGGTAGCAGGCCCCGGGGCTAGGGGGACCTTTAAGACCCCCACACATGTATTTTGCTGGGTGTTGGCCTTTGAGCCCACCCACCCTTTTATTTTGTAGCCCCGGGGGTGGTGGTCCCCGGGGCTTGGGGGCCTCATTAAATAAAATATTTTTGCCCCCAGAATTTGAACGCCCGGTGGCTAATTATTAAACAAGCGCAGAAGCCCGCACTTCGTTTCTTTTTTTTATGGCAGGATCCGCGCACCCTGTGCGCATTTTGCCATTTAAACAAATAAATAATTTTTTGGGCCCTGGGGGTCCTTGTGAGACCCCCAGGGCCCACAAGCAGGTCTAGAGGATCAGGGTGTTTCTACTCTTTACCCTTTATACGTTTATGCACTTGTTCCACTGATTTCTTGAGCCTCGCTTCTACTGAGGGACAAAATGTCTGCCAACACTTCCTGGTTTGAAGTGTTGACTGACAGTTCACAGCCAATTAGCATGCAGCTTGTGATCGGAAGGTTGCCCTCAGGGTGCGCGTATCCACCGCGGCCATAGATATATATGTGATTTTACTTTTGATTTTCTCTGCAACTACTGAACAGATTTACACTATTTAACTAAAAGGCACAAGTGTGAACGAAGGGCTACCTCTTTGCCAAATTTAGTGTAATTCCGTTCAGCAGTTCAGGCTGTAGCTGCGACTAAAGGTTCCTATGGAAAATTGCATGGGGAAAACACATCTTGGGACCCCCTTTTTTCTCGGCCCCTATTTCACAAATCATCCAGAGAATTTCAGGATAGGAGCGGACAGGAGCAGGCCACCAGTTTTGAAAATTTTGCGAAGATTCATCAACCGGCGCCAAAGTTATTCCAAATAGAATGTTGCAGATTATATATATAACGGGAACCGTCATTCCAAATCTTCCTCCCATAGAAAGAAAACAACGCAGAGTAAGCCCAAAATTATGTGCAAATCTCAGTGCTTTATTGTGCAATCTAGCAGCCAGCCGTCCGCCATGACGCGTTTCGCCTCTAAGCCGAGGCTTGATCACATGACGTGTCAATGAAACAGAAGAAGGTATTTATATAAAAAAAAGCACGAAAGGCTAAGCCGCCATGGTCTTAAAGTGAACATAGCGTTATTGTACATTCATGTGCCTGGAAGTCCAATCAGAACATATATAGGACATAGTGTACTTTTCATTGGGTCACATCAGGGCTAAAAATAAATATATTTCATATCATATATACATATATACATTTTCAAATTTTTACAAATAAATATAAATATCAAAAATATCATTCTATATATATCAATACATCTAATATTATGTATGTATACCCTGTACAGTGATACCTTATTCTCAGGTGTTGCTAAAAATAGAAACATATTGTCCTTCCGATACAGTACAAATCAATACTAGTGTTGACTTAATCATTTCATAAGGCTCCAGTGAGCCCATAACCTGCCAGGAAGCTATCATCCATTTTCCATACTTCTGCTATCTACCCTCCTTGGGCGCCGTAAATCAGTCCTACAATGAGTGAAAAAAAGTGCTTGTGTAAAAGAATTGTGCATAATTTTGTTTTACAGTATATAGGAAGTTTTAGTCCAGAAATGTCCTAGTCAATCTAAGACAGATGTTACTCTTAGTTGATTGTGATGTATTTCCTGTGCCTGCTTCTGAGCGGATCTAGAGGTATCTGTCTGCTGTAAGTGGATGGAGGCTATATTAGAATAAAATTGAATTCTGGCGGCTAATGGAGAAATGAAGGTGTTAAACCTATCATCAATCCTATTTCAGACATGTGTGTAGATCCTCGCGACCATTGAGTCCCCCGGGGCTATTACAATTAAGCTCTATAATATACCTAGTCTCTAAGAGAAACAATTTCCCCTCTCTGTCCCCTCCCCGTTTTAACGGTAATACGGTGTCAATTAAGAAGTATTGGAGCATAGCGGGGTCACTATTGTGTAGCGACTCAAAATGTCGCGCTACCGGGTAGGATTGGTCTCTGCCTGTAATTGCCCTTATATGTTGCAGTATTCGCTTGTGAGCGGGCGGCCGTGTGCTGCCCACATAGCTTAGCCCACACGGACACTGCAACACATAGATAACATATTCCGTTTTACAGATCAGACATTTGGTAATGGGTATTGTGTTCTCTTTGAAAGGACTCACATAGTGAGTTTTATTTACACCGAAGCGACAAGCTTTACAAGACATGCATCTCTTAAAGCCCTTGCTCAGGGCCTACCATGTTCCAGAGAGTGCAATTTCCAAACTGTTGCTAACTAAGGCATCCGCCATAGTTGGTGATCTACGAAAGGTGATTTCTGGTCTGACAGAAACATCCCCTCCAATAACTGGATCCCCTCTCACTAGATTCCAGTTCCTTGAGAATATCTTTCTGATCTCTGAATGTTGCTGGCTGTACGGAACTATAATCCTAGAAGTTATTCGATTACTATCAGGGTTCAAGGTGTCTGCTCTAACTTTGGGGATGAGGGCCTCTTCTCTAGTACTGGCTCTAGTGCGATGTATGGCTTTATCTAGTTTCCTCCTTATATCCCCTCTCCAAAAAGCATTGTTTACTTGCTTTATGGGCTTTAACGCAGGCCTGATCCGAGCTACATATTCGTCTCAATCTAAGCATCTCCCCGTAGGGGATGCTATTGATGAGATGACGTTGGTGTTGACTCGTAGCATGCAGCAGTGTGTTACCCGCTGTCATCTTCCTATGTAATCTAGTCCCTATTTCATGTTCCTTGACAAAGACTTCTACGTCTACAAAGTTTACAGACTCCTTATGTATTTGTGATGTAAACTGGAGATTGAAAGTGTTTACATTCAGAATTTTAACAAATTCCTCAGCACTAGATCTCGACCCCTTCCACACGATAAATAAATCATCAATGTATCTGAGGTATATCATTACATTCTCCATCATAACATCTCTGTGTTGACCCATGAGGACCTGTTCCTCCCACAGCCCCATGTGCAAGCACGCAAAGCTGGGAGAGAAGCAGGCCCCCATGGCCACCCCTTTCAGTTGTTGATACACCTGGTTGTTAAAGATGAAGTAGTTCTGCTCTAAACAAAGTTTTAATATTCTGATGATCATTTTGTTGTGGTTTAAGAAATTCATAGGTTGTTTAGCCAAATAGTGCTCAACGGCTTTAATGCCGTCACAATGTCTTATCGACATATATAAAGAAGTAACGTCTAGGGTCATCAAAATACATTCAGTGTTCCATTTAAATTTCTCAAGTTTGCAAATGAAATCCGTAGTGTCCCTCTCATACGATGGTAATTCCCTCACCCATTCCTGCAGGAAAAAGTCAATATATTTTGAAATATTCTCGGTGGAACTGTTTATTGCCGATATAATTGGGGCCCAGGTGGAGTTTGTATGTCTTTGTGAATTTTGGGCAATAGATAGAAGGTGGGAATCACAGGGTAATCTTTCTTTAAGAACCGGAATTCGTCATTTGAAATCAAACCACAACTTCTCCAAGCCATCAGCTTGGAATTCTGTTCTGACCATGCCGCTTTTATTGCTACGATGTTGCTTTTCTTCTATTAGGTGGAGTCCCCTAGTTGTTTTTCAGCTTCTTTGATGTAGTCATTTCTGTGCCATAGAATAATATTTCCACCCTTATCGGCTTGTTTTAGAACCACGTTTTGGTCAGATGCCAGTTTTTATATAGATATATATATATATATATATATATATATATATATATATCCAAAGCTGCAGTTTCGCTCTGAACCCCTGCCCCTTGCAGCGGAGGGCCCAGACGGGATAGCGAGTCCCGAGTAAATCAAAGATTCATCCAAAACCTGATAAAAAAGGAATGTCTGGCCCAGCTTTTGCAATTCAATGAGCTTTTAATAATAGCTCCACTCGACGCGTTTCGAGGAGAATTCCTCTTGATCACGAGCGTGAGTGTGAGTGAATAATAGGTTTAAATACAGTCACATGACATTTGAAATGGTAAACAGACTCGCAGGACTTAAACATTACGAGCTACAATGCACAGGTCAGTTGCAGTACAGTCGATGATAACGTGAAGTAAAATAAAAAAAACATTTGGCATGCACGAAAGAAACAACCTTGTGGCGGAAAATAGGCATATAAATGAAATGCGCTAATTTGCGTGACAATAATCCAACAATACTGCCTGAAGACAAACACTTGTAAACAGTGTTGATTCTCCTGTTGTTGTCCCCAAGGGTGGGCAAAATGAGTAATTGTCCACCCGTCACCTGGTAAGGTACACCTATTCAGTGATGTCATCAGTGATGTCACTGACCATGTCATGAACGATGTAATATGTGACATCATCAGCAGTAAATTGCGGGTGCGTGATATATAGTTAGTGCAACTAACTATATATGGAATTTCAATGGTTTTGTGAGAGTAAAATAAGGTTTTGTAAATGCTAATTCTTAACTATGGGGTCGATTACGATCGCGGACGGACTTGCGTCTGTCCGCGACCCCAGAGTAGGAGGGAACCTCCGCATGGCATGCAGAGTTCCCTCCTGTGCAATTAGGATGTGACCGCCACCCTGGCGGTCACATCCTCTATTTTTAACATTGCCGCGGGTGCAGCTTCAAGCTGCACCCGCGGCAATGTTAAAAAAGCATGCACAGCATTTGCGTGCACAAAGCGGCAGGCACCGCGCGGGGCCCGCCGCTTTCTGCATGCAAATGCAGGGGGGTACCATAGGTACCCCCCATGTGCACCCCCCACCCCCCCTTCACCTAGGGGGCCCGCAACGGGCCCCCGCAGTGAAGTTCCGTATGCTTTTCCGTGGCGGAAAACCCGCCACGGAAAAGCATACTTTACTGGCCATCCTAATATGGTGGACGGTGTCTGGAAGACACCGTCACCATATTAGAGCTTTTCCGCCGTGGTTGTAATCCGACCGCGGCGGAAAAGCTGCGGACAGAAACCAGGACCCACCAGCCATCCTAATCTGGCGGCTGGTCTTTGGTCAGTCCGCTGCGGATTTTCCGCATCCTCGGGGCCGGCGGTGGCTTCCGCCGGCCCCGAGGATGCGGAAAATCCGCTATCATAATGACCCCCTAAATATGGTCTATAACCCATGGTTTTTTCAGTGAATTTTCAAGGTTTTGTAAATGCTAATTCCTAACTATATATTGTCTATAACCTATGGTTTTTTCAGTGAATATATATATATATATATACATATATATATATATCAAAGCAAAAGTCCTGCAATGCGTCTCCTCGCACCACCGTGGAACAGATCTCACGAACACCAAAGGTAGAATTCAAAGTTGTGGCTTTATTTTTCCCTCGCCATCGGCATGACGCGTTTCGGCCGTCACAAAACGGCCTTGATCACATGGCCTCAAAATACCAATGGGGGTGTTTAAATACTGTGTCAGAATAGAGGTAGAAACGATAACAGCGGATTAAGGGGTCAAGGACATGGAAAAAATACTTCTATTCACATATGTACAAAATATACAAGCTCAATGGACATTACAAATTGAAATGAATTGAGAAACTGAATAAAGTGCTAGTGCAATATCACATGAAATTAATTTCAAGATATATACAATAATGCCAACTGAGAAAATAAAATTCAATTGTCATCTCATATCAGTCAAAAACATATGTGCATAATTGTTATAACATGTCCAATAAACATTATACATGACCTCCATCACTATTATCGAAATAAGTGCTCAAGTGCCCAAAGTGCATAAAATTATTAGCAGTAAGTACATGTGTGCTATGAAAGCAACAAATCATAGCACCAGATGTTATGTAACTCAATGTACCTGCGCCAGTGTGTTTAGAAACCCACCACAGTTAAAAACAATCAGGCATGGCTGCTGATGCTAAGAGTTCACTATAGCCATAGTGACTAAAAATAGTATAAAGAACCCAGACCATTGCCCAAGGGCAAAAATAAATTGCAAATGAATTTACATTAAAGGTGGCCATGAATTTATATTGACTATGTTATACATGATTGAACCAAATAGGAGAACATTCAAAGAACAGAGTACACAAAATGTGCTGGGGAAAAGGTAACAACAAGGCCACTCAATTCAAGATAATACCATAGGGGTTAGTTGATGATGGATATACATATTTACAAAAAGACTTGTAAGTCTTCCCCCCTATTAAGCCCATTGGGTATTCTGGTATTCAAAAGGACAATGTATTTACTCTCTAATTGTCTGAGAATTTTTTCCCGATCCCCCCCTCGGATGTTTTTGGGGACGGAGTCGATGACAAAATAGGTTAGATGGTTCAAGTTTTTGGCATGTACAAGTTCGAAATGCCGGGCAACAGGATAATTGGAATCAGAGTTCACTATTGCCTTTAGATGTTGCAATATGCGGTTAAACACCTGTAACTTGGTGCTTCCCACATATTTAAGTTTGCACGTACACTCCAAAACATATACAGCGTGATCTGTACGGCATGTATACAATTCTCTGATGGGTGTAGGCATGGGATTGAATGGAGATTGAAATTCCACCATGTTAACCCCGAACTTGCACGCTCTGCATGAAATACATTTAAAAAAAACCTTTTTGGTAGAGATCTTGACCTTATTTTCGCTTACTTCTGGGCTAGTTCTTACTAGGCAATCTCTCATCGAGGGTCCTCTCCTGAATATAATGGAGGGTTCAGTGGGCAGTAGTGATGATAGGTTGATGTCAGTGTGGAGGATGGGCCAATGCTTTTTGAGGATGCCCCTTATTTTTCTCTCCTCAGTATTGAAGGTGGTGATTAAACTGACCATGTTGTTGTCATGTTTGGGGGGGCTTTCTACCACTTCGTTCACATTCTCAGGGTCCTCTCCTCCAGTATCATAAATGCTGACATTGTTGGCTTTGTCTCTAGCCGTTAGGAGATCATTTAACAAATAACCACGTTTTAAAAACCTCTGAATTGCCTCTTCCTGGCAGGTGTTCAGATCAGACTCCAAACTACAAATTCTGCGCATCCGTATAAATTCCCCATTAGGGATACTTTTTATGAGGTGTTTGGGGTGCGCACTAGAGGCGTGCAGAATTGAATTACCAGCCGTACTTTTTCGGTGGAGTCTGGTGGCTAAGGTGTTGTTCAGGATGTAAATGTCAACATCCAAAAACTGGATGTTGGTCCTACTAATCTGGCTAGTAAATGAAAGATTCAAGTTGTTGTTGTTGATGATTCTGACAAAGTCAGTGGCAGATTCCTCATCCCCTCTCCATATCATACAAATGTCGTCAATAAATCTCCAATAATGGACGATGTTATTGGCGAAATCTGGGAGATGCCTGAGGACATGCTCCTCCCACCACCCAACATGGAGACATGCATAGGTGGGAGAAAAGCATGCCCCCATAGCTACTCCTCTCAACTGCTGGTAAATCTCCTTATTAAATAAGAAGTAGTTATTCATTAAACACAACCTAATCATAGAAATCAACATTTCATTATGGTTCTTGTACATCAAGTTGCGTTGGTTGAGGTAATACTGTACAGCGTTAAGACCATCTGTATGTTTAATACTGGTATAGAGGGAGCTGATATCAAGGGCCACCAAACTATAACCATCTCTCCACTCCACCTCTTTAAGCTTAGACAGAAAGTGTCCAGTGTCCTTGATGTAGGAAGGTAAATTGACAACAAAATTCTGCAAAAAGAAATCAACATATTTAGACATTGGCTCCATCAGACTACCTTGGGCCGAAATAATAGGTCGGCCTGGAACCGGAGTCACTTGTTTGTGAATCTTGGGTATTAAATACATGGTAGGGGTCAAAGGATGGTCAACTTTCAAATACCCCAATTCTTGCTTGGTTAAAAGACCTTCCCTCTTCCATTGATTTAGTTCTTTGTGGATTCTCTCTTTAAGGTTACGTACTTCCCCAAAGTTTGCTTTTCGGTAACAGGATGGATTTAAAAGGTGGCAATTGGCTTCATTCAAGTATTGTTCTTTCGGCCAGATGACAATATTACCTCCCTTGTCTGCCTTGTTGATGATCAAATTAGAATTGTTTCTCAATTTTTTCATTAAATTGAAGTATTGTTTTTCCATATATTTGAGTCTTTTGTTTTTTCTGGAAGTGTTAATTTGCAAAGCTTTCAGGTCCTCCGTGATCATATCATTAAAAGTGTCTATGGCATCCTTTGGCATCAGTGGCATAAACGTGGATTTAGGTTTGAATGGGGTTTCACTTGATGCATTGATACTCACCCCCATTCTGTCACATTTAGTTTGAGTGCTGATGCCAGAGAAGCTATCATCCAATGCCAGTTCATGGGCCGTCTGTATTGCCCCCATATCCGCCACTTGGAACATAGAGGAAGGATGTAAGGAACTACTGATGGTAGTGGCTTTTTCCTGGGCATTTGCAAGTTTAAAATGCTTCTTCAACTTCAACTTACGGATAAATTTGAATACATCAATCCTGGTTTGTACATAATTGTAACCATTTTTTGGACAGAAGGATAGGCCCAAGGACAAAAGTTGTGTCTCTGCTTTGGAAAGGACTTCTTCAGATAAGTTGATGACTGTGTTATCTAGACCGGTGGTAGGTTCAGTGTCCATGGTATCTGTATTGCCAGATTCATGGTTTGTGGGTAAAGTGGAGGCATTGTTGGTTTCTAACACAGTTACCATTTCTTGCCCCTCCCTCTTTTTGCGAAGCCTCTCCCTGCGACATTTCCTACTTTCGTGGCACTTGCGGTTTTTACATTTGCGTTTTTGTTCCGCTGCTGTTGAGTTTTTGGTCGCAGAGTTTTCAACCTGTCCTCTATTAAAAAACCCAATTCCTCCGAAGGCGCATAATGAGTGGGTACTGCTCCAGAAACACCCGCTGATTGTTCATCATCTGAGCCCAAACTGCTTGCATTAGAGCTTAATTCTTGTTCTGACACAATTATTTCACCGCTTTCATTAATTGCTGGAGTAACGGCTTTTGGTGTCATTGCCTGTCTTTTCATGGTGTCATATTTCCTCGCAAACATGAAAATTCTCCCGGTTTCATAATCTTGTTTATCTCGGGCGAATTTATATTGTTTGCGCAAGCTAATGGTTTCTTGATGTTTATTGAGGCGAGTGTTAATTTCTTCACGATATTTTTTAATATATTCAGTTTCTTTGTGAGCATCCAATTCATTATTGAGTGTTTCAATCTCTTTGAGAATGTCAATCCTGTCGATTTCTGCATATTTAATCAAAATGCAAATCATGTTTTTAGATGCCTCCAAGTTGTTAGTGGCCCATTCTTTTAGCATGAGTGGGTTGGGGTTTTCAAATGATGGTGCTATAAGTACCCTTAACCCCCTCGGGACTCTTCCCACTTCCAGATATTTTTCAAGGGAACGCTTTTCCCACCACTTCGTGATCTCCGTCTTTAAAAGTTTCTCCAGTTTATTCAATTTCCCCTTAAGATCAATATTGGGGTTAGTGTTGCTCCTATTGTCTGCAACTGGTCTGACTGTCGGTAGATTTAAGAACATAGCATCAGCCAATGCCTCCCGGCTTTTCATTGCCTCCGCCGACGAAGACATGTTGGGAGGGAAGAATAATACTTTTGCCACAGCCCTTCAAGAACGAATTCTTTTCTCGAAATGAGGGCGCAAATAAACGGTGTTTCAAATATCTCTCAACCCGTGCAATACCACTCAGTGCTTGAATAAGCAGCGACACACACTCACCAGTTTACCGCACGCGTCCTTGTAATCCCTCGGGGGTCCTTCGACTCACCAGCGGTTTTACTCGGAAACGCCGCGTTATTGCTGGAAGTGCTCGTCGCGTAATTCTCCAGGTTGCACGGGGAGCTGCTGCCAAGATTACTCCTTCCGGGTCAAAAGAACAATCCGCATGCGCGGTGTCGGCTGTATCGGCAAGCAACTCGTTGAATGAGAGAGGATCCGTTGAGACAGAAACAGCCGTATTCTGCCTAAATTGTATCAAAGCAAAAGTCCTGCAATGCGTCTCCTCGCACCACCGTGGAACAGATCTCACGAACACCAAAGGTAGAATTCAAAGTTGTGGCTTTATTTTTCCCTCGCCATCGGCATGACGCGTTTCGGCCGTCACAAAACGGCCTTGATCACATGGCCTCAAAATACCAATGGGGGTGTTTAAATACTGTGTCAGAATAGAGGTAGAAACAATAACAGCGGATTAAGGGGTCAAGGACATGGAAAAAATACTTCTATTCACATATGTACAAAATATACAAGCTCAATGGACATTACAAATTGAAATGAATTGAGAAACTGAATATATATATATATATGTATATATACACAAAGTTTCCAGCTGTTTCCCAAACTCTATGTCTGCGGGCACACGGCAGGGGTACAAATAAACAACAAGAGAGATAGGGTTCCTAAGGACCATTTGACCCAATGAATAGGACAATTTGGCTCAAACTTAAAGTCAATACTGTCCTTTCATAAACTTTTATTCTGGCGCTCATATTGATCTTTATTAAAGTCTGGTTTTGATCAATGTCCGCACCTTTTTAATTTTTATCACGATCACATTCTTTCATCGTTTTTATCTCTACCCAGCTCCACTGCAATTGCAGGTGTTGTAGCACACCAGGTAGGTCTTTTACCTGCCTTGTGAAAAAATACCCAATGATGAAGCATGTCACCCAATAGTCGGGTGAGTGAGGGTAATACAAAAAAAATTTGTTTTTTTTTTCACGTTTCACTCCACTAGGCACTTATTTGAATTTACAGCCACACGGCAGGGGCAGCCACCCCCTTAACATCGAACACAGTCTCACCAAAGTAATCTCTCCATCCATACACGGAAAGACAAAACACTGGAGCCGTGGCCTCGGTATTTGGTGGAGTTTAATCAGAACACAATGTCCTACATGTTTCGGAGTATAGCTCACTGAAGAAGGAGTGATATATATCCAAACTTGACTGCTCCAGCCACTTCCGACTCCCACACAGCGACAGTACGGCGAAGAAGGAGGCGCAGACCCCACAGTACTCTAGGCAAAGTCAAGTTTATTGAATCAACCCAACACAACGCGTTTCAAGCTAAAAAGCCCTTGTTCACTTGCAAAATGTATACATGCCATCCTGATTTTTAAACTCTAAATTGAACACACCCCTTGATCACCATCACAGGTCACATGATCGTATAGAAAACAGACTACATTCAAGTGGCTTGTTTCTGTTGTAACTAAGTCCACAAACATATTTTGGTATTACAGCATGTCATATTAATTTAGGCACATAAATATATTAAAATGCAAATAAATATGTGCAAAAAAAACTATTTTTGTTATATGACATAGGTATATAATTGGATAAATCCATCATATGTTATTCACAATGTAGTCATCTTTGTTGATATATCACAGAATAAATCCTCACATAGCCATGTGTTAAACTGTGTTTGTATAACATAATTTTTTCTTTTTTTCTCTTTTTCTTTGTTTGTGCAAAATAGGTGCAAAGTGTGCAAAAAGTGCAAATGTAAAGTGCTCACATGGACAACATATAATTATGTACAAAATTGATCTGATAAAGTAATTCCTTAATGCAAAAAATATCTAAAAGTCAATATATTAATAACAGTAAAATGTCAACAAGGGACAGAATACTATTAAAAAGATATATAAAAAAGTATTATCTCGCATTAAAAAGAATATTATTATACTAAATTCAGACCATGAGGGAAAGGAAGGAAATCGAGATACATCAAAGTTTATCTATATTTACAAAATACTTCATCATACAAATCAGTTTCAAATACCTCTCTACTACCTACAAAAAGTTATGCATATCATCTGTAGTGTTTAAACTGTTAGGCCATTTACAGTCGAACTCTAAAATAAATTTTTGTCTCTAATTGCCTAAGCTGGCGTTCTTTATTACCTCCTCTTCTAGATTTGGCAACAGCGTTGATTACATAGTAAGAAAGGCGATTGATGTAATTAGAATGAGTTTGCTTGAAAGGTCGAGCCACAGGATACGCTGGATCACTGTGGAGGATGGCTCTTATATGCTGCAATATCCTGACATGCACCTGCAGCTTCGTACTGCCAATTTAGTTAAGGCCATAGGTGCACGTCAGGACATACACAGCATACTCGGTTTTACAATTGTATGAACCTAGAATGGGAAAAGGAGTTTCACTGAAAGGGGTAGAATATTCAGTCATGTTTCGGACAAACTTACATGCTCTGCATGTTGTACATTTTCTAAACCCTTTGGCCGGTTGTAGCCAAGAAGTAACCTTTCTAACTTCTGGTGAGACTTTGTCTAAGACAGTGCCCATTGTGCTCCCCCGTCTGAATGTAATGACTGGTGTATCAGCCAATCTATCTCGGAGAATGTTATCAGTGAGCACTATTGGCCAATGCTAGTTGACAATTGATCTTACTTTGGGCTCTTCCCTGCTATATGTTGTAATTTGTCTGGGGGTATTCATAATTGTATATTCAGCTGGTGATGCAGGATCTTTGACTTCTTTATTTTGTTGGTCAAAAAGGCTTGTTCTAGATCTACCGTTAGTCTTCTCTATTGCATCTGCAATTATTTTTTCAGAATACCCTCTGGCGTTTAATCTGTTCACCAGATCAGACTGACATTTGGTAAAATCCACCTCATTGCTGCAAATACGTTTGAGTCTTAAGATTTCTCCATATGGAATGCTAGCAATGAGGTGTTTAGGGTGAGAACTTGTTGCATGCAAAGTAATGTTACCAGAAGTTGGTTTCCTATATAAGGTACTTTCAATTTTACCATTATTGACATAGAGCCTTACATCCAAAAATTCCCTCTGACTTTAATGGATATGGGAAGTGAATTTAAGATTCAAACAGTTTTTGTTTATCTCATCTACAAAGCTGTGAGCCTCTTTTTCACATCCCCTCCACAATATAAAAACATCGTTGATGTAACTTAAGTAAGTTACAACATGGGAGTCATAAAACGCCCGATGGGTGATTTTGAGGACCTGCTCCTCCCACCAGCCAACATGCAAGCATGTATAGCTGGGGGAGAAGCAGGCCCCCATAGCCACACCCCTCACTTGTCTAAAAATATGTCTTTGTTTATGTATCTATGCAAAAACTAATAAAATATTTTGAACACAAAAAAGGAAAAAGTTGTTATTCAGGCACCAATTTATGAGCTCAAGAATCACCTTGTTGTGTTCATAATAGGTACTAGCCCTGGTATCCAAAAAATGTTTGACCGCTTTCATTCCTTGCATATGATCTGTACTCGTATATAGAGATTCTATATCGAGGGAAATTAGGTATAGGTCATCTGTCCAATTTAACTTTTCAATTTTTGGGAGGAAATCACCGGTATCTTTTACATAGCTTGGCAACTCCTTCACCAAGCTCTGCAAAAAGAAATCTATATACCGGCTAACATTTTCCCCCAAACTGTCGATTGCCGAAATAATCGGTCTCCCTAATATTGGAAAAACATTTTATGTAGTTTTGGAATCAAATATAAAACAGGTAGTACCGGAAAATCTTTGTACATAAACTTGTATTCCTCAGTAGAAATAAGGCCCTGTCTTTTCCATAGTGCGAGATGTTTTTGCAATGTTGTTTTGGCTTTTTCATATTCTTTAGTACTATATTTTGTGTAACAGCTCACTTCATTGAGCTGCCTTTGTGCTTCTATAACATAATCTTTTTTGGGCCACAAAACTGCATTACCACCCTTGTCCGATTTTTTGACAATAACATCATTATTTTTCATTATATGCACGTTTAAAAAAAAAATAGATTTCTCTCTCTTCTATTTTTGTGAACAGTATGATTTAATTTTTTCAGATCATTTGTAACCATATCATAAAATACATCTATACTGTCTTTTGGCATCAGTGGCACAAAGCAGGATTTAGACTTGAAAGGACTGATCCCAGCGCCTTTTTGTAGATGGTTTTTTTTTTCTAAGTCTTTCCTGGGTAGCTATATCAATGTCTGCTTGAGAGGTTGGTATATCATTTTCATCATCATTGAGTTCATGGATCATGAGCAGATATGGAATATCGGATGCTGCAAGGATAGGCTTTATTTCATCTTCTTGTCCCGTGGTTATGCCACTTTTGTCTTTATGTGCTCGAAGAGCAAAGATTTTTAATTTCAACTTTCTGATATAACAGTACACATCAATTTGTGTTAGTGCATAATTGAAGTCATCACCTGGACAATAGTTAAGACATAAGGTGAGTATATATATAACGCTGATACAACGACGGGTGCGTGAGGGATTCTACGTGCAAACTAAGACTCGCCTGCTACCAGAGCCGACTCCCGTGCCTGCCCGCTTCCACCTGCCGGTTCCTCCCTGCTGTGACGCTAAGAACACCAGCGATGCAGGTAGAAGGAACTCGCCTTCCCAGGGGGCATTGTGACCGCGCATTGGAGCGCGTCACCAGCCAGCGCCAGGCGGCGCTACAAAGCGGGGGTCAGACCGCAACGCGGGACGCGAGAGGGACGCCCGGGGCGAAGCCCGGGCAAAGGGCGACCCTCTACGGCCCTCATCGGCACGAGTAGGCCAGGCTAGGCCACCCCCCTAAAAAGTCATCACTGAACACCAGGGATCAGTTCCAGCCAGCTCACTGACAGTGGAAGTGTTATTGCTTTTGGCTGACCGCCTCCTAAGTCCTAGTTACCAGACGGGGGTCGGTAAGTAGTCTGTATAGCTGCCACCGAATCGCCCAGGAGCTTGAAAAGAGGAGGGGGCCTTCAATGAGAAGTTTATAGCAGATACAACACCACTACGAAGCAGGAAATGAGTTCGCTGGATACCTGTATAAGGCGCTGAAGTAAGACAACTACTTTTAACCTTGAGAGTTACACTTTGTCATTTTATTGAGTTGTGGGTATAAGACTATCACACCCTTTTGTATAATTATGCCTAAAAGAAATAATCACATGGCATCTGAAACACCAAATAACACCATGGATAACTACCTTGTCCAAGTGGTTAACAAGATAAACAGTGAGCGCAGACAGTCGTTGGGACTGAGTCAGTCACCTATTTTCCCCTCCATGAGCCCACCCACTTCCTCACAAACAAATGAGTCTCTGCTATCAGACTCTAATAATGATGCTCATGAAACAAACTCCCCAGTAAATGTCAGTATTGATATCAGTGCAGCAAATGTGGCGGATACTGAGCCACATGTGGTCAATGATTTAGATGCACATGCTGTCATTGTGGTTGAAGAAAAAGAAGAAGTGGAGGACGAACCATCTGTAAAGCGGGCCACGAGGGCAGTTAGAGCCTGTCGTAAATTACAAAACAAACGTGGGTGGGCACGCTCTGGAAAAAATAAGGTTACGTCACCACCAAAGACAAAAAGCACTCGCCAGAACCATGAGGAGGACAATTCGAGGGAGATATCGGATGAGGACCTAATGTCAAGAATAGCAGAGCTGTTAGAAATAAAAATTCAGACACTTATCAAGCCACTTATTAGCAAGATTGATAAACTTTCTGCGGACATAAAGAAATTGGTAGGTACACAAAATGTATTAGTAGATGTGATAGGAAATGTCTTAAGTAATGCTAACAAGGGCCACGATTGTCCAAAGGAAGATAACGAATCTGGGTTAACATCAGATGTTACCCCACCAGGGCCAACTCTTCCGGAATGCCCGCAAACTGGCCCCAATATTAATGATTTGCCACTAGAAGCCCCAATTGCTCAATTAACTGATCCACCACATGTTACAGTGCCCCCTAGTTCTGAAGAAGACTCAACACAATTCGTAGTTGAAGCATCGCCATTGGTGTTAGTTCTAGCTAATACACCAACGGTACCACCGGGTCAAACCGAGTCAACATCGTCACTAATAAGTAAGGCACTATACTGGCTGTCAAATAATATGCGGATAGCACAGGGGGGTGAACAGCGGCTGGCTGACGAAATTAAAATGGCAAGGAGGGTTAGATGGATAGGAAATAAGCAAAAAAAATGGAAGGGCGACTGTGTGGTACTAAATCTTTTAAATCCAGCTACTCTTCCTGATATTCTATCCAATATTCTTCCACCACAAAGAAGAAGTAGTTCTATAATCCCCCTCACATTAGAATTCTTTTACAATGAGTCGCAAAAAGCCAACAATCATAAATCCCTGAAGCCAGCTTGGTTAGCGAGAAATAATGGATGGGGTGGGGGACCTACAATGTTTGACACGAACTATGCTTCTAAAAATAGGGCTGGCCCATGGCAAGTTAATCAACATAACATTCCTTGTTTCACTACTCCAGGGCAAAATTGGAATTTAATGGGCAGACGAGGGCCGGGCACATCTGTTAACAATTGTGGGGCCTTTGGTAATGGCAACTACAACGGAGGATGGCCAGGTGTGCAGCAGAATTTACTACATCCCATTACCCCTGCACCCATAGGCAATGGCAACCATAACGGAGGATGGCCAGGTGCTCACCAGAATCCAGCATATCCTATTACCCCTGCACCTAGATGGAATGTACCAGCAAATGGTTGGGGTCTTGGGGCCCCATCTTATAATTGGGGAGTTAGCACCTCAAATAGGTTTGGAGCCCTAGCTGGTCTAGCTGATTGCGATTGACTTGATGGAGGGGCTTTGGCAATGTCATGTGGTATAGAATACACACATCCTAGTTTGCATCCTGAAGCTGTACCAAAGCAGATCGCACTTGTTAAACATTTTCAACAGCCACTGCACTATGTTGACACAATGGCACAAACACCACACTTAGATGTAAATGGGTCTATTATACAACAGCAGGTAACAGGGAAACCAGGTGTTTTAGAAACAGAAAAAATAATCTGTTGGAATATTGCAGGTTTGAAAAAAAAAACTCTCAGATCCGGCCTGGCATGGCTATCTGGCTAGTGGGGATTTAATCATGTTCCAGGAAACCTGGGGGCTCGAGAATTATTTCAAGGTTGACTATAGATCTTTTTTTATCCCCGCAGTTAACACAAATGGGGGAAGACCTTCTGGCG
Source organism: Lissotriton vulgaris (assembly GCF_964263255.1). Taxonomy (NCBI): domain Eukaryota; kingdom Metazoa; phylum Chordata; class Amphibia; order Caudata; family Salamandridae; genus Lissotriton; species Lissotriton vulgaris. Next base: position 645,169,330 of record NC_141685.1, on the reverse strand, counting down.
GCCTAACAGTATGGGTGAAAATCACAGGCGGCCTGTCTTTTAAGCAAATTGATACAAATAATCCCGACCTTCTATTACTTGAGTTAAAAACACTAAGGGTTGTAGCATCTACGTGATCAATATTTACAGCAGACCACATCGATCGTGTAAAGAATCAACAGTTGTAACCCATTTGAGTAATATTGTGGCGGGGTTTGATCAAAATGCAATAATGATTATAGGTGGTGACTTCAATAGAGGTTTCGAACCTATAATAGGCCTAGAAGACATTCACAAAGACGAGGACAGTGCCAACAATATCCCCTTGGTTGACACAAATTATAAAGCACCTTGTACAGTGAGTGCCCTACAACTATTGAACTTGACTCTCGAGCTAGGCCTACGTGCCTGCAATGGGCGGTTGCCCTCAGACTGCCCCAGTAAACCAACATTTACCAGAGGGGCGAATCCCAGCCATTTAGATTATTTTTTAGTTTCTTTGAACTCATGGCCCATGATCATCGATCTAATGGTGGATGACCGCACGGAAAGTGACCACTGTCCATTGATTTTATCTGTCCAGACTCAGATCTTTAAAACCCTTGAGAAAAGTGCCAAAAGTACTGTTTCCTTACCACAGAACCCTTTAGTGGCAAACAACCGTAGATCCCTGAAGTGGCCAGTGGTTTTAGGTAACACAACAATCATTAGTCAAATCTATAATGTATTTGTGAGGCATATGTCCCCTCTCTTAGAAAATAGTACTGTCACCCAAAATCCTTGTCTGATAGAATCTCATGATCATTTAATTAACCAGCTTGGCGAGATCCTAACTAGGGCGGTAAAAAGATCACATAACGCCCAAAAGAGTAAACATACAGGGATTACCTGGTTTAACCAGGAATGCCGGAGAGCTAAAGCAGACCTAATTACAGCGGTCAGGGGGGATTCAGCGGACATTGTGAGAATTAAGAGAGCTCAGTACAAAAGAACCCTATTAATGGCCAAAAAAGAGTGGGACGAAAGGGTTTGGTCAGATTTGTTGGACGCATGTAAGTGTAAAGACCAGACCTCCTTTTGGAGCCTCATCGCTAGAGGCACCAGGGGGGTGACTGAATGCAAAGATAAATTCTTAGAGGAGGAAATTTGGGTTAAGCATTTTACCTTGTTATATGCTTGTGAAAGTTCTGGTGAGATTGAAGGTTGGGACAGCTTGCAGCCTCTTTTGGCTGCGCATAACACACCTCTTGTCTTCTCCTTGACAGAAACAATTTTAGCAATCAAGGCAGTTAAACCATGGAATGCGCCAGGCCCTGACAGAATACCAGGTGATCTTTGGAAGCATGAGAACTATATTTGGGCTCCTTATATCAATCTACTATCTAATGATATTGCTAGAGGAGCTCCTGTCCCAGAAACCTGGAAGGGGGCGGAGATTGTAACACTGTTCAAGAAGGGTGATAGGTCAAATCCCTCGCATTATCGGCCTATCAGCTTAATTGACGTGTTGCAAAAAAAAAATCAAGTCCTTAGCCGGCTTTCCACTTGGATTGAAGAACACTCTATCTATACAAAATACCAGGCAGGTTTTAGATCAAAGATAAGCACTGTAGACCAGGTTTTTAGATTTTTATGTTTAGTCTGGAAATATACGATTATAAGATTCCCATATATACGTGGCTTTTGTTGATTTGAAGGCAGCTTTTGATATGGTTCCAAGGGTAGCCCTATGGAAGACATTAAACAAGATGGGCGTCCCCGGGAACATCCTTCAAATTTTAATTAGACTTCACAAGAATAATTATGCACGAGTTAGATGGGGACCCAACGGAGAAGTCAGTGAGAAGATAAAAATAGCGAAAGGGGTAAGGCAAGGGTGCGTAATGGCACCTACCTTATTCTCCTTATACGTCAATGACATCCCCGACACTCTTTTGGGCTGCGAGCATGACTCTCCCAAATTGAGTGGGCAAGCCGTTCTGGCATTGTTGTTTGCAGACGACACCATTTTAATCTCTCAGACACCTAGGGGGCTTCAAAACCTTTTAAATAAATTTAGCTTGTATTGCCATGACAAGGAACTAGAAATCAATTCCTCAAAAACAAAAGTTATGACAATCAACCCTCATAAAGGTTTTAGTAAAGTTTTTAAGATAAATAACGAACCCATTGAAGAAGTCCCCAATTTTAAATACCTGGGTATCATTTTAGACAGTAACGTTACATGGAAAACACAACTAGAGAACTCAAAATTAAGGCTGACTCAAAATCAGTGTCCGATTTTAAAGAGGCATAAGAATAGCCATTTTAAAGCAGTTTCACCAGCCATTGAACTATTTAAGTACAAAGTACAATCATCTTCACTTTTTGGCGCGGATCTCTGGGCTTATGCTTTAAAGGATACTTTCCGAGTGAGGGAAAATTCCTTTATTAGGCAACTCTTAGGGATACCTGGGTCAACACCACTGACACCCGTATTATGGGACCTCAACTTTCGACGTACAGATGACTATGCTTCTCTTCGTCCGCTGCTCTATTGGGTCCGCTTATGGTCCACTGAGGAGCTGACTGATTACAGAGAAGCATTGAAAGAGATACTGGCTATAAGGAATATCACGCATTTGCCATGGTTAGTGTACGTCAAAAAATGGTTTGAAAAACTAGGGTTAAGTGATTTTTGGTTTGACCCTGATTCTCTTACAAATAGCTCAAAAAGGATCTTGAAACAAAGGTACTGGGACTATATTAGAGATTCAGTGCTATCAAACCCCAGAACAGGGACTCTATCCTCGAAATTTTTTGAATTAAAAATGACCATGCAATTAGAGCCCCTTATGGACGAAATTTACCCTCCATTGGCCAAAAGCCTATACTTAAAGTTCCGGTATGGTATTTTGCAATTAAAAGAAAGGACAACTAGCTGGAACTGTAATAAGGGGCTGGCCGGGGCCGCTGGCTCTGTTATATGCGAGTTTTGCGAGATGGGGCTGAAAGAGGATGTGTCACATGTTTTATTTATATGCCCAGCATACCTTAAAGCCAGGAAAAAATGACTAAAGCCAATCTGTAAAAAGCTAGGCCTCCGACAAATTAAGGTTGGGCTCAGAATTTTTAAGGGAGACACTGCCCAGCCGATTGTGTTCAGCCTGAGCCATTTCCTTTTATGCGTAGCCCTGATTAGGAAGATGAAAGACCAAAAAACTTAAGGAAATAGGCTAGTTTACCATGTTACTGTGTTAACTGTTAGCTGCTAAAGTGCTGCTTGCCTACTGTTCTGGTGTACATTTTTAACAAAAACAGATGCTTAAATTATTGTTTTATTCTGTATATTTATTAAGTGTTCTTCTACATTAGAGGGGCCGACTAGGACTAAGTTACCCCCAAGTGGACATTCTGGGAAATGTATTGAATTCTATGTATTATATGCAAAGGAAGTGTGTCGATATTTTTATCTACCCGCTATTTTTATGTACTCAAACAAATTTTCTTTTTTATTGTGATATGATGTATTATGATCAAATGTACTGTATCTTACAAGGTTTTTTAAACCGAATAAAGATTGAATGAATTCGATATATATATATATATATATATATATATATATATATATATATATATATATATATATATATATATATATATATATATATATATATATATACCTACAGATTTCACTCAGATAAAACTAGTGATATTCAGCAAGTATAGTTACCTGAGCTAATTAGGAGTTAGTCCCCTGCAATGCACTGCCTATGACTTCATACATTACATCACTGATGACATAGCCAATGACATCACTCATGACATCACTGATGACATCTCAGATGACTTCACGGATGACATCATCAATTGAGTGTAAGAGTTTTTAAGAGTTGATGGGTGATAAAGTTATATACTATCCTACTATGAAAGTTAGATTTGAATACTAGGTGTACAACTACTGAGTGATACTACTTCCAACATATATTATGTGAGTGAATGTGTAACTGTATCCTTGTGTGTATGGGTGTGTAAGTGGCTGTTTGGGTGAAAAGTGGATGTGTGAGTAGCTGTGTGTGTGAGTGGGATGCTGTGTGATTGGCTATATTGGTGAATGAATGGATGTGTCAGTGGCTATATTGTAGAGTAAGTATATCTCTGTGAATGGTTGTATGGATAAGTGTGCAGATGTGAGAGTGTTTGTATGTTTGTGAGAGACCTGCACTGGCTCCCGGTCAACAAGAGAATCACCTTCCGACTCCTCACCCACGCACACAAAGCCCTACACAACCAAGGCCCAGGATACCTCAACAGCTGCCTCAACTTCTACGCTCCCAAACACCAGCTTCGATTGACCGGCCACGCCCTTGCCACCGTCCCCCGCATCCGAAGAGCCACCACAGGGGGACGGTCCTTCTCCTACCTCGCCGCCAAGACATGGAACTCCCTCCCGACCCACCTCCGCCTGACCCAGGACCACCTCGCCTTCAGGAAGCAACTCAAGACCTGGCTGTTCGAGCAGTAGCGGACCCCCCTCCCCTAGCGCCTTGAGACCCTCTGGGTGAGTAGTGCGCTATATAAATGCTTTGATTGATTGATTGATTGATTGTGTGAATGGATATGTAAGTGGTTGTGTGGGTGTGTGAGCAAGTGTGTTGATGCTTGTATAGTTGAGTGAGATGCTGTGCTGAGAACCTGTATGGGTGAGTGAGTGAGTGGGTGCATGAGTGGATGTATAGGTGTGGCTATATGAGTGGCTTTATGGGTGAGTGACTGCTTGTATGAGTGGCTGTTTGTGTGAGTGAATGGTTGTGTGAGAGGCTGAGTGCCTCCATGTAGTAGGTGAGTGGGTATGTGAGTACTGGTATAGGCCTATGAATGTGTATGTGGGTGACTGTATGGGTGTGTGAGTGGGTGTAAGAAAAATTGTATGGGGATGTGAAAGGATGTGTGATTCGTTCTGTGGATGCTTTCATCAATGATGTCATGAGTGATGTCACTGACCATGTCATGAGTAATGTAATTTGTGAGGTCATAAGCAGTGCATTGCAGAGGTGTATGTTATTGTTAGCTCAGGTAACATTCAACACCAAAGTTATACCCAAGTCAAAAAATGTTTTCCTATTCAAACTAGGACCTAACTATAACTACCTACTGGCGACTGCCAGTAGGTAATGTATGTATTTGACTTGGATATAACTTTGGTGTAGTTTGACCAATCTGCATGAACTTTTCACAAAAAAGTGTCACGGTGGGTACTATTGTTATGGACAGTTTGGGGTGATCCGTGCAGTGGGGACTGTGAATTTGGGGCATGAAATAAGGATACGTTTGTAATGTTAATTCCCATAGGAACCTTTAGCCACACCTACAGCCAAAACCGCTGAACGGACTTACACCTAATTTGACAGGGTGGTAGATGTCGGTTCAAGGAAGTGCCTTTAGCTTATCTGGTGTAAATCTGTTTAGTAGTTGTTGAAAAATGTAGGTTTAAAATTAAAGTGATATCTGTGGCCGTGTGCATTTCACTGTGGTTCCATGATTAATCACGATTGCATGCGTCAAAGGGAATGCTCTGACTGGCTGGATGCAACCTGAACCTGAAGTTGCTGGCCACCATTTTATTGTGTGGGAACATTTCCTGGGCTGAAGATTTGTGTGAAAGGCCACATAAGTGGTCTGGGTGGAAATCTTCTGACCCCATGGTTGAGAAATGAAGGTGTTAGTGACACAAGTTATTTGTCCAAAATGGATTTTTTTAATCGCACGCAATATTTGCGACAATGACGTGACCACAAGCATGGTCCCCCATGTATCTGACAGGTACATCCCTAATATCAACATCACTATGAAGATTGGTGGAAATATAAAAAATATATCAGTGAATCATGTATACACATTGTATTATAATGAGAGTCTGATAAATGTTTTGATAGAGTTATTTATAAAGTGAGTTATCTACTGTGATGGTTAGAATTAATTATATAGTTACAATATTTATATGTGGTAGTGGCTTTGAATTCCTCCTTTTGCATTCCACTTTTGCTACGTGTCTGGGAGATTGTGATTAAGGACTTCATTGAGATCTACGGCCTCATTGAAAAAACAAAAATACGTTTTAGAGATGGTGCTAGAAATACACTAAAAAAACATGAGTTTGAAGTGTACAGTAATAAACTCATAGTATGTAAAACACTGCAATATGTGTGGATATGTGTTATGGACTTTACGGAGAAGGCACGATCGTCGTGGTTAGCAATTTCATTGCGACGTCCCGAATAACCTCAAAAACTGAAAATAGGTCTGAAAGCTTGGTTTTTAGGAAACTTAGTACAAAAATATGAGTTTAAACAAGCTTTGAAAGAAGCATGTATATACTAATATGTGTGGTGCAACTTTCAGAATGGATTCTCTTTACCTATTATTTTTGGATGTGTTGGTGGACATTAAATTTCTGCTTTTGTTTTCCTTTCTCACAGAGTATTTACGGGGATCGCCAAAAACTGATAAAAAGGAGCTTTTTAAAGAAAATTAGCAATGTTTCAGATGGTAGAGTGGCTCTCAATAGAGCCTTTGTGTTGCTTGTGTGTATATGGGTGCTACACATATGACTGGTTGCAGAGTTTCAGGTTACTTAGAAACACCCTGTTGCCTTCATCTGTAAAGTACACTCAATCCTTCTAATAAATTCCATGCTCATCAAACGCTTAGTTTTGTTATAGATACAGCCCATGCTATGGTCTCTGAGGAATGCAGAAACAGTTGTATTAACATGTTTCCTGGCTTTGTCAATCTGTGGACAGAATTGATTTGACCACTTCCATTTCTGTCTTGTGTGACAGTGTGAGGGAAAAGCGATATCAGTTCTGCAAAAGGTTTCTTTCATTAGGGTTTCCAGCCCTACCCCAGTCAATGTGCCTAGGTCATTGTCACCACAGTGCACAATCAGGAGGGGAGGAGCTTTGGAGCAGTTAAATTGGAGGTGTTTTTTTTTTAAATATGTATTTAATTGGATGCTGTTAGCATGAAAGTAAATAAAATTATGTAGTGTTCTGAATGCCTTAGCAAAAAGTCTTTTATTAGCTGTTGTTTAACCCCTTCGCTGCGGGTGTTATTCCTCTGCTGTGCTGGGCTGAGCTCGTTATGAGACACAGTGCTCATGTGCTCATGACGAGCTGAGCTCGTCACCGCCACACCCATTTTCGTGGAACGTTCAGCACAGCAGGTGAATTATCCCCACGTGTGAGCATTCCACGACCCATGATGAGCTCAGCTCGCCATGAGCACACGAGCACCGTGCCTCATGACGAGCTCAGCTCATCATGAGCATGCAAGGAGTTAAGAAAAGAAATGTAATACAAACATGGATATCCTTTTGAACCTTTGAAATTAAGCACACCTGCTGTATCTCTTTTGGAAGTAGCATGCTCCTTCTAGAATACGCTGTGAACTTGGGACCTACTGGTTTCACTGGGTACACTGAGCTAACAGTTGAGGAGTGATGACACAGTGTAAGTAATGGTAAGTTTTAATTTCCAATGCAGAACTATGTAATAAACTGTTGTGTTTTATTTATATATCAGAAAAATGAATCTAGATATAAGTCTGAACTATCATTTTTTTCCACGATGATTCCTCGATCATCGCAAATGTATTGTGAAATGTGCCGAGAGGAACGTCATTTTGAAAGAGGAGGAAAGGGTTAACAGATGCTAACCATTCACAACTGGAGATGCAGTAGTTTAAAATGAAAGAGATGATTGAATTTGCTGCCTTTCGCATGATGATAGAGTGGAAAGTTGTAAAGGTTCCCATTTTAGCGTTGCTTTGTATGAGAGTGGTGTACCATACTTGTGCTTAGTTTTAAGAAATTCTAACAGTTTCAAAACTATCCAGAGAAAGCTAAAACAACAATATCATCTACAAACTCTATTTCCTAGTATGTATATAACTTTGTAATTATTTTAAAAATGCACATTAGAAATGAAGATGTATATAGGAATTTGATAAAACGAGAATAACAGTGATGTGAAAAATATATGAGACGAACTGTATCTATTAGAGGGTATGTGTTTAAGAGGTTTGTGGTGAATGTTTTGGGAAGTAACAGGAAAATAGTGCCTCTTTATTACATTGTGTATTTTATTGAAAAATAACAGTATAGTCTTGTGGAAAGTTGCAATGAGGAACCAAGAATGTTTTAAATGTCTAAACATCATGTGCAAAATAGATTCATCTGTTATTTCCATTCTGGGAGTTATAGTACTTTTAGTAACATGATTAAACAGGAATAGTGCAGTGAGAAATAAAAAATGAGAACATGTTGTCCATCTGTATATAAATTAGAAAGAAGTAATACTTGTATGGTATGTATTGGAAAGTGTTTTTCAATGTGGATTTTTAACTTACATGACCGCTTTTCATGTGCTTACATGGTGAGATATGTTTTTTGTGCTTACTCATAGCTATATATACAGTGTTTATTTTAGTTTACTTAAAAATGGTAAGAGGCATATATTTTTAGAAAGTTGGCCTGAAGGTGTACATCTATTAAGAAATCGCATATATGTTTACATGGTGATCTATGTTCAGAAGGGCTGATGAAAATTTCATGCAGATGGTGAGGGTAGTATTTTTCTTTAAACAAGGGTTATTTAAAATTGAGAAGGTTTAATGTTGCAGAATGCCTTGAGAGTTGTTGTGCTAGCTTTATTTCGAGTGTAACTTTTGTTTGAGATATGCTGAATATATGTTTTAGAAGCATAAGAAGTATTTGAAAAAAGATGTAGGTATGCCATTTGCAAAACGTTTTGATCTTTGAAACATTTCAAAATGATATATTCCATATTCGAAAGTTACTGGAGCTTGTGCATGTTCAGTAACACAGCAATGTATGTTTCTAGAGAGTCATGTATGCAATTATATATCAAGTGTGATAGCTTGATTTCACTCACACATAGCTCAGATGAAAAGTATATGTACAGTAAAACAGATATATTGATACTGACAGAAGGAGATAACCAATAAGTAAAAGATATAGTGACCAGTGTTATGTGTCTAACAGCAATTAGGGTACTTTCACAGCCAGTCAGTATTCAGGCACTCATGCAATCACCCAGCCACTAGGCAGTCATCAAATTAGTTATTCACTATCCATGGAGTTATTCAATTACCCAGACACTGCACATGTAAACTTGCAATCAGGAAAGCAGAAATTATGTAGTCATTGAACTATGCAGGCACTACCCATACATGCATCTAATCACATAGGTCCTAACTATTGACTTATGCAATTAACAAGGCTGTTACAATGCAATCATTATAACATTTGCTCAGAACCTTTGCAGCCATCAAAACAACCACTTATAAGCCATCCAGCCATTGAAGTAATGAGGCACACATGCGCACTGATGAAACACCTAGGCTATATTCATGCACTCATCTAAAATCCTTGAAGGACCAAAAATACAAATAAAACATCAAGATGTATTATTCTTTGCAGCATTGCGAAGGGCTGTTATGGACTCCTCTCTAGCACTCACTGCAACTCCACAATCCATGCAGTTTGATGCCACCAGGGAAAACTGTGGAGACAAAACTTGCAGTTGAGATTTTACGCTTGAATGGACTCTCTTCCTCAGGGTTGTTGTGCTGCTATTGAAGTTGGGGATCCTTCAGCATTGCATTGCCTTCTTGCTGTCCCTATGAACTCCTTTTACTAAATGAGCAAAAAAAATTAAAGGGGCACAAAAATTACCATGTATGATTTTTGGCAGCATTGCAAATAGCGGTAACACCCTGCTCACCAGCTGTTATAACAACACTACAGTCCATGCAATACGTGGCTAATCTTGAAAACTCTGGTTTTAGTAGTCTGTACATACAAAGGGACTTCGTGGCTGAGAATTGTTGTTCCTGATGTAGATGGGTCTCCAGCTTCCTTCTGCTTGAACTACAGTTGGAGATGTTTTCTATGATACATTTTAAGAGGATATAACATGAACGTCGTACCACATGAGTCTCAAAACAGTCTCCTGACAACATCTACCACCAGCTCACAATAAACTTCTGGAAAAGAAGATTCAAGGAGAAGTGGGAATATACTTCCTATTTATTTTACTGAACAATATATTTATCCAATGATATTCATTACTTTCCCAGTCTTGATGTTTTCTGATTTGCATAGCACTAGTTTGGCAACAGTTTTTAATTCCCCATGAGTTTGGGTAACAATGGGTAATGTGATGGGTGTTTGGTAGTTATGTTCCATTTGTGAGTTCAGATGTTGAGTTATTTTTGAAACTGTTCTTTTTTAATGAAAGTTTTCTTAAATAAAAGTTAACCCAATATGTTAGTAAAGAGCTGGACTCAAACTTTGTGTAAAATATGTGTATATATCTGTGTTTCACTTTGTCATTTGAATTCGGGAATACTGATGTCGTTGTGACCTCTGGTGTTGGTGTCAAGAATGGCAAACCATTTTTGATTTAATTATTTCAACAAATAGATACAAAGGGGAAAGTTAAATTAGCATCTTACGAAATAGCTACACTAAAACGTTATGTAAAATATGTCTATATATGTGTTTTACATTTTGTTAAAAACACCCGATATTCGCAGTCTGTCCTTGACAATGGCACTCATAGAATCATGCAGGCACTATGTGTTCAATCATCAAGCACGTCCTTTCTCCATCACTCTGGAAATGTGCCTCCTGGCATAGTACTAGATGAGGGTGAAGTCTCCTTGGCTATTTAGGGTATTCGGGGGCCATGTATCCCCCATGTTACCTCCAGCAAGTTCCACACAGTCAATTTTCTAAAAAGTCTTCAGAGGCCACACATCCTTTCTGCACAAGTCTGCAAAGATGTCTCCTGGCATACTACTGGCTGTGGAATAAACTTGTCTTGGATGCTAAAGGACCTTGCGGACCATAAGGCCCTCTTGGTACTTTCAATAAATCCTACTCAGTGAGATTTCTGAGAGCTAGTCAGAGTCCCGCCCCCTTTCCGCACCATTCTGCAAAGATCATTGCTACTTAAGAAATTATGGAAAATCACTGGAAAAATCAAAGGTGACAGGTACGTTATAGTATGGAATTAGCATTTCAAAAACCTTAGAAATTCACAGGAAAAAAGGTTACAGGGCTGTTATAGTTAGGAAATAGGATTTAAAAACCCTTAGAAATTCACTGGAAAAAAGAAATTACTGGGATGTTATATTTAGGCTGATATTTCACTTGTGTAAAACCAGAGAAATTCAGCAGTTATAGTTAGCTGAGCTAACTATAACTCCCGCCCCCGCAATGCACTGCTTATGACCTTACATATTACATAACTCAATTTCAATTCATAATTCTTTATTCGGTATTTCAACAACACCATAAAAGTACATTATTCATACTATAAAAACATTTCATTAAAAAAGAAGCAGGAATAAACTAATCAAATATACAATATTCGTCCACCTCCACATTTTCTCCATTAACCATATCAAAAATCAAATTCATTTAGTGGACCTTAATCTTTCTGCAATCCTCAAGAAGTTTATCACACAAAATAATGTCAAGGGATCTCTTGACTCTTTTAAAAAAACAAGGGCATCTCTTGCTGATCTTAAATTAGCTTTTTTTAAAAGATGTATTAAAAAACAGCGTCTAGGTGCTTGATAAAATGGGCAAAGTAATACAAAGTGAAGGGTATCCTGTGGAGATCGATGATCGCAGCCACAGGGACCCTTTGACTCAACTGCTTCAGTGAATCCCGCAGGTTCAGATAAAAGATGATGTAGCAAGTTGAGTCTAAAACTCGTTAATAAAAACCTGTTGTGGGGGTTGTATACAAGGGAGAGATAGGGCTCCATCCCACTAGAGGGTTTCCCTGTCATATAGGCCTGTACAGTGTGCTTACTACTTTCCCTCATTTCTCGTGACCGAGTGGTAAGTTTGGAGAGCTTCTCAACTACTCTTGCTTGATCTTCTTTTACAATACTCTTTGGATTTGAAAACAAATTTCCAAATCCAATGCTTTCCAAAGCCCCTTTCACATATTTTAACCAGGGGATAGACATACCTTTCTCACTCCCCAAACCATCTGTGATAATCAACCGCAACAGTTTGGGATCCTGATTGACTGTCCTCCAGGTGCTTACAGCCAAGTTCCTAACTCATAACATGGTCTGTGACATCACTGATGACATTTCAAATGATATCACTGATGACATCAGTGATGGCATCATCCACAGAATCTCTGACGCAGACACTCATACCCCATGTAACCTTTCATACACCCACTCCAACTTTGACACTACCATCCTCGAAAACCATTGACCCACACACACCAGTACTTATATACCCACTCACTGATTCATTGGTCTACACACATCCACTCACTCTCCCATACAGTCACTCATACACGCCCTCACTCATTAATACATCCACTGACCTATCCACTCATACACCCATACAGCCACTCACACGCTGCCAGACTCTCGTAGAGCTACTCACACACCTACTTACTCACCCATAGAATCAATCACACAGCCACTTACTCACCTATAATGTTATACACACACCAACTCACTCATTCATACAGATACTAACACATACTTACTTACTTATACAATCACTGACACAAGCACACACTCACCCATAGCAGCCTCTCTCACAATCCCTCATTCACACTTGCAGTCACTTATATACTCCAACACTCATATATACTGCTTTTCACATATGCAGCTACTCACCCATATACCAGTGACATATCCATTCACTCACCGACAAAGCCATACACAGACTCACCCATACAGCCGCTCTCAGATGCACTCATGAACCCATACAGCTAGTGATTCACCCACTCACTCATCCATGCATGGAGTCACACACACTCTCACCCACCCACACAGACACTCATACACCCATACAGGTATTCAGACAAGCAATCAATAACCAATATAAGCACTCACGTACCTACTCATCAACCCATGCAGTCACTTACACACCAACTGACAGACTGATACACACATTCACACAGATTAGTAGCTCACCCAATCATTCGCTGAGACACGTATAATCACTCACTTTTACAGTCAGTCACGCATACACTAAATCATCCATACAGGCACTCATACAACCACTGATTCATCAATATACCTTGGTGTATATATATTAAACATTCATAAGGTCCTTATTTATGAGCCCTTGTGTCACTTTTGAACTGCTGGTGCATCTCTTTTTGGGAAGCACTAGCAGGTAAAAAATGTGCCATTTTGTGTTATATTTACAAAGTGATGCATCTAGGTAGATGTGTCATTTTGTAAACTCCTGCGTCACATTATACCTGCTCCAGGTATAATGTATGCAAGGTGGGCGTTCTGACGCAAGTAAGCTTCATTGAAGTGATGCAGTGAAATCTATATGCGTCATTTTTGCACCTACAGATACGTCAGAAATACTGACGTATCTGTAACTCCATGCAACATGAAGTGTCATACTGTAAATATAGCTCATCCAGCATGTCGCAGGGAGGGCGCACCAATGTTTTCTCACAGTGATGCGTCACTTTTCATAAATGAGGCCCAAACTTTTTAGAAACACTCACATCACCGGATGATGTTATCAGTGATGTTATTTGAGATGTCATCAGTCTTGTCATGAGTGATGTAATATGTGAGGTCATAAAAAGTGCATTGCAGGGGTGCGAGTTATAGTTAGCTCAGCTAACTATAACTGCTGAATTTCTCTGGTTATGTATGAGTGATAATTTAGACTAACTAAAACGTCCTAGTAACCTTTGTTTTTTTGCAGTGAAAATATATATATACACGCACACAAACAAAAGTCAAAGCTTCTCCTCAGCCCAACATACCACAAACTTCAGTTGCTTTTGTAAAAGATTATTCACCAACATTTAAAATCGAAAAAAATATTTGATTGATTGCTTGATCTATAATATGCCGAACTTAGGGGGTCATTACGATCGCGGACGGACTTGAGTCCGTCCGCGACCCCAGAGCATGAGGGAACGTCCGCATGGGCTGCGGCTTCCCTCTGTGCAGATTAGGATGTGACCGCCTGGGTGGCGGTCACATCCTCTATTTTAACATTGTGGCGGGTGGAGCTTCAAGCTGCATCTGCAGCAATGTTAAAAATGCATGCACAGCATTTGCGTGCACAAAGCGGCAGGCACCGCGCGGTGCCTGCTGCATTGTGCACGCAAATGCAGGGGGTACCTATGGTACCCCCCATGTGCACCCCCCACTACACCTAGGGGGCCCGCAACGGGCCCCCGCAGTGCAGTTACACATGCTTTTCCACGGCGGAAAAGCCGCCGCGGAAAAGCATGTTCCCAAGCACATCCTAATCTGGCTGACGGTGTCTGAGAGACACCGTCACCATTTTAGTGCTTTTACACCGCGGTGGTAAACCAGCCGCGGCGGAAAAGCCGCGGACCTAAACCATGACCCGCCAGCCATCCTAATGTGGCGGTGGGTCCTGGTGGGTCCGCAGAGGATTTTCCGCATCCTCCGAGCCGGCGGTGGCTTCCGCCGGCCCGGAGGATGCGGAAAATCCTCCATCGTAATGACCCCCTATCAATGCAAAAATATAGACAATAAAATATTTGAAAGGTGTTTCTCTACGATTTTTCAATTGTAGGAGCATGGAAACTCGAGACTGCTTGTTATAAAAGAGGCTTTTAAATTAAAATCATATAAATTAGTACATTTCCCAAACACGTGAGAGAAAATAATATCTAAAAGAAATGTATAAAATGACGGGATTGCATTGAAGACCCATTTAATTCACGGCATTAACATCCTTTGTGATCTGCGGGTAACCTCACTCACTACCTACTGGAGAACCCTTATCATTAATCCTTCAAGGGGCAGTGGGACCTGCGTCCTCGGACACCAGGGGCCTGATGCGGCTCTGTCACGGCGTTCAACACACAACTAAGAGCAAAAGAGCTATGTTCTTGCCTATATTAGGCCCCGGAGGTGCCTTACTAAGTCTTACTTACTTACTAGGCGACCTTCAGGAAGCAGGGTTATCAGACACTTCATAAAAATTAGTTATTAGAAAACGTTACAGTTGCATTAAAATGGACTGTTCCAAAAGGGAACAACTGCATCCCCGTGCAGAACGTAGCAAAACCTAAAAAGTTCTGCGTCAGGAGAATTTGGGAAAATGCTGAACGACAGTTAACACACATACCAAAAGCAGAACTAAAGCGTGTGAACACTCCTCTTGAACGCACAGTTCCCAGCAAAAAACAAAAAAAAGATATAGACAGCACGAATTACGTAACTCTGTTTAGGAAGACCTCGTAGAAGATGTTGACTTTGACTTTTTCCTTGACATCGTGACCCGCGTATTCTCAATGTGCACATATTACCGAGCAGGAAATCAGGAAACAGATGCAACTGTGACTCATTCGGACGAACCACTTGTACAAGTCTGCATTTAGTTACGCTTACACAGAACTGACTTGGCAAGCATTAGGTATTTATCACAAAATTCCAAAATTTTAAAGATGATTTCAGTCAATTCAAATTAACTAAAGACATCCTTTTGAAGATTATGTTTAGGTGGCAATTTTCGGGGTCTCCTGCATCTTTGCAAACAAAAAAAATATATATTAGGATATCGTTAATGAATGCAATCTGATCTTTTATTGTGCGCCAGCAGTTCACACATTGTGTATGTTTACATGTTGCATGGGCAACAAATTGACGTCACCGCACCACGTGCTTGTAAGGTAATGAAATCTCCTCTCTCCCATATACGTTCTCATGCATCTTTTCCTGTTTCATCCTACTTTCTTCTCCACCTACACAGTCATTTCATTCTCCCTCTTCTCATTCTTCCAACTGTCTTTCACCCTCTCTCGCCATCTTTAGTCTTTCTCATTCTTTTACACTTTCTATCATTTCCTCCCACATTTTTCCCAATCACCTACTTCATCCCAGTTACATCATTTTCACTTGCTGGCACCATTGCCTAAACCTGTTTTCCTCCTTTCCACTTTCCTTCCCATCTTTCTCCGTTTCACCTCTGTCTCTTCTTCTTACCCCTTTTCGATTCCCTATTCCCTTTTTATGTCCTTTTTTATACTGTTCTTCTGTTTTATTCCTGCTCTCATTTTTCGCTCACTCTCTTCTTCGCTATCTGTGATTTTTCCTGCTCTATCTTTTTATTAAGTATTTTATATTGTTCACTGTTGCGGTCTCTCTATGGACTGTCTGTTGCAGACAGCATTCTAAGCAATAATCCACAGTTATCCCTTGCTCATGAATGGCTGGCGCCGGTCCTGTCAATCTCTGTTCCTTTTTTTTATTGGTATATTTCCTCCCAGTTCTCGTGTTTTCCATTCCCTTGAGTGTAGCTATTTTACCTTTTGTTTGGCCATTTGTTTCCTTCCACTGCTGACAAAATGGAACTACTTCAACTAAGCTTTTTTTTCTGTGGGGTTTCATTTGTCCACTCCATGGGTGTGCATGACCTTCCCTCTTTTTCCTTGGTTCATCATTTACTCTCCCTGTTTCACTCTCCTTCTTTTGCCATTCTCTATTCCCACCTTCCTGTTCGTGTCTCCTCTCTTCCCTTTTTCCTCTGGCCTTCTCCCACCACTCAGCGATCACTCTCTCTACATGCCTTACTCGTGCTTGCTGTTGTGGGTTTGCAGAAAACACCACCTTTTAGCACGTCATCTGCTTGAAACGTTGTAGATAGTTGAAAAGAGAGTCTGGGGGATAGAGCATGGTAGCGGGCCTAATTCTATTCGCAATTGCCTTACAATTCTGAGGCTGGTAGGACATCTCAGTAAGATGAACACACATATGTAATTACCTCTACGTCCCTCGTCCTCGACCCAGTCATCAATCATGAGGTATTCCACAGACAGGAAACAAAACCAGAAACACTTTTTAGGCTCCATCCCCCTCCTGCCAGGTGCACTATCGTACCTAACACCCAGCAGCACATCCTGTTTTGTTTCCTGTCGGTGGTTTGCTTGATGGGAGAGGCTGGGGTGAGTGCCGGGCACTTACCTGCTTCATTTGTCCTGTGGATCCTCCTCTGCTGGGCTCTGGGAGGCTCCCGTGGACCGTTTTGGGATTCCTTGGAGTGGGGCTGCTGGGCTTCCCTGTCTCCTCCTGGGCTCAGGAGACCTGTGCTGCTTGGCTTTGTGGGTCTTCCTGTTTTCTTCCTGCCCGTTTTTTGTTCGTGCTGGGCAGACTGGAGGCGGTGTCCTGATTCCGGTCCTGCTGCGCGACGGAGTACAGGTAGGAGTGTGGGGTGGTAGCGCTTGGCCGCCTCTTGGGCGCGCTTCTCCCCGATTCTCCCCCTCTTCTGCGAGTGTGGCACTCGCAGCCATGCCTTGCTGAGGTGTGGGGGCCCGGGTGTCAGCTCGTCTGTGATTGCTGGCGTCTTGGGCTTGCTCGCGCTTCCGCGGTGCAGCTTCACGGCGAGGGCTGCATGTCATTAGACGGGCGCCCGGGTGGGCTCCGGGCGCACCAGTCTTTGGAGGTGATTTCTGCGTATAGATGTATTTACGGCCCGCGCTGGCTGTTTGACCACGGTTTCGCTTTGGTCCCACCCCTCCTCGTTGCAGTTTAGTTTTTGGCCTCGTTGGTGATTGGCCGGGGCCGGGACTTGCCTCTTAGGATGTTTTACGTGTGGGGGATCGGTTGTTTTTTGTACTCTTGTCGGCCTCTGCAATTCTTTCTCCCTGGGGGGCTCATTGGTTGGATGTGTCCTATTTAAATGTCCTCTGGAGGGGTGTCTGGTTGCAGTATTCCTGCTTCTTTGTTACTGCTGCTTTGAACCAGTGTGAGTTAGTTATGGAAAGCACCATCGTAAGAGGAAGCATTCCTCTCCTGTGCCTTCCACTTTCCCTGGTGGGGACTCCGCTCCTCCTGTGAATCATGCCAGGGAGGATGATGATAGGATTAAGCGCCTTATTCTGGAGACTCTTTCGGATCTTAAGGCAAACAAGAAGGCTGCTGTTGGTCTTTCTGGTGCTGCTACCTATTACTCGGATATTTCCTCCTCTGATGAGTCTGATGAGTCTTCTCTTGCTGCTGTTGAGCTTCAGGGCAAATACATTTCCAGGGACCTCTTGCCTGACATCCTTTCCCATGTGCGGGTTAACATGGGTTTCCTGATGATTCTACGCCCAGCTCCTCTCAGGATGCTCTTTTGACGCAATTTAGGAAGCCTGTTGCCTCTTCTCTGCCTGTGCATCCTTTTGTGTCTGATGTCCTGCTGAAGGAGTGGAAAGACCCAGATCATATTGCTATGTCCAGGTTTATGTCCAAGCTTTATCCTTTGTCGGACATCGCAGACTCAATGCCTGATTCCATTCCTGTGGACTCTGTTGTGGCCAGTCTTGTGGGTCATCCTTCCATGGCGGATGACAATGTTCTGAAGGACGGTGTGGATAAGAAAGTGGATTCAGCTCTGAAGAAGTCTTATGCTGCCTCTCACCTGGCTATTTGTTCTGGTATTTATGGGGCCTATGTTGCCCAGTCTTTGCTGACCGATTTTAAGTCCCTGTTTTCTACGATGCAGGGGGGTGGCAGCTGTCCAGAATTACTGGAGTCCATGGAACGCCAGGCAGAATTCCTGTCGGACATCGCTTTTGATTCTGTGAGGGCTTCTGCGATGTCCTGTGGTTCCTCTATTGATGCCCGTCGGAACCTGTTGCTGCGGGATTGGAAGACGGACGAGGCCCAACGTTCCATGGCTTTGAGGCTGCCTTTCACTGGTACCCGTCTGTTTGGTGACTCTCTGGAGGAGAAGCTGCATAAGGTATTTAAAGAACGCATACATTCTTGGTCTTTTCATGACCTTCCGCCCCGTGGGGTTCCTCCTTCTCAGGTGCCAGGTCTTTCCGCCAGCCTTCCAGGTTTCCACAGTCATCCTTCAGGAATCAGCGTGGCACTGGCCGGTCTTTTCCACAGAAGTTTCAGAAAAAATCCAAGTGGGGTGCTTGGTCTGTCCCGCAGCGTTCCTGACTATGCCATCCAGGGGGTCGTTCTCGATGGTGGTCCACCCGTGGTTGGTGGGAGGCTTCTCGTGTTCCTTCCGGCTTGGTGCTTGACAACCTCCGACAGATTGGTGCTGGAAGTTTTTGTCTCAAGGTTACCAGATCGAGTTTATGTCCTCCCCCCCCCCGGGTGGTGGTGACCCCATCTCCTCGGGATACCTCCCGCCATCTGGCCTTGTTGGAAGGGGTTCATCTTTTGGTCAGCAAGCTTGCGATTGTCCCTGTTCCGGAGAAGGAGCTGGGGATGGGCGTATACTCTATCATCTTTGTAGTGCCGAAGATCACAGGAGGTTTCCGGGTGGTCATCAGCCTTTGGGGTCTGAACTTGTTCGTGAAGAAGATCCCGTTCAAAATGGAAACTCTCCAAAAGGTGATTCCACTGATCCAGTCCAGATGGGTGTTCTCCACTCTCGATCTCCAGGACGCGTATCTTCACGTCCCTGTGGCTGTGAGGGATCAGCGTTACCTGCGCTTCTGCCTGGAGGGTCAGCACTGGCAGTTCTGTGTCCTTCTTTTTGGTCTTCGGTCCGCCCCCAGCGTGTTCACCAAGGTGGTCGCTCCCTTGGTGGCACATCTCCATCTCCTGGAGATGTCAGTGTTCCCATATCTGGACGACTGGATGGTTCAGGCTCCATCTCTGGAGGTCATGCCTCTCCACCTTCTCTTAACCATGACTACACTCAGGGTACACGGGTTCTTGGTCAACTTACCGAAGTCCCGCCTAGAGCCTGCCACCCGGAGGACCTTCATCACAGCAGTGTTCGATTCTGTATTGGGCAAGGTGTTCCTGCTGGACGCCCGGATTCGTCGCCTTCAGTCGTTGCTGAGGAAGTTGTTGTCACAGGCTTTGCCTCCCCTCCTGCAGTGGCAGGAAGTTCAGGGTCACATGGCTGCGTCTGTTTTCACCGTACCCTGGGCCAGGGTTCATCTGCGCCCTCTGCTGTGGCATGTGCAGAGGTGGGTTCCCTTTCCTGTCTTGGACTATGCTGTTCCTGTACCTGTGTCCCTGGACATTGTAGCTGCTCTCCAGGGGTGGCTGGATTCTTCCCACCTTTCCATGAGGATGTGTATCCATCTGCCTCCTCCTCTGGTTGTGACCACGGATGCCAGTGCTTCAAGCTGGGGTGCGTCTCTGAATCATTGGGCGGTGCAGGCTCATTGGCTCCCGTCGGAGTCGCGCAGGTCGTTCAACTGGAGGGAGTTGTCTGCTGTGGAGAGGGCTCTCCACTTTTTCCATCTTCATCTGAAGGTTTGCCATGTCCTGGTGAGATCATACAACACGTGACTGTGGCCTATATCAATCACCAAGGGGGGACTCGCAGTTCATCCCTGAATCTGGTGGCTTGTTCCATTTTGGATTGGGTGGAGCAACATCTTCTGGCCCTGTCTGCTCAGCACATTTGGGGTGTGGACGACATGGTGGCGGATTCATTGAGCCGGAGGTTTCTTTCGTCTCTGTCCCTGTGTCTGGCTCCCCGGACCTTTCAGTTGCTTTGCCTGAGGTTCGGGACTCCAGATCTGGATCTGTTTGCCTCCCAGTCCAATGCCCTGGTTCCCCTGTTCTGCTCCAGGTCTCCGGAGGTGGGCGCCTGGGGTTGGATGCCTTGTCTCTCCTGTGGCATCATTGGCTTCTATATGCATTTCCTCCCTTTCCTCTGATTCCTGCCTTTTTGCTGAAGGTCCAGCGGGAGAAGGCTCAGGTGGTGGCTGTTCTTCCACAACTGCAGAGGAGGTCTTGGTTTCCTCTGTTGTTTGGCCTAGCAGTGGGCCCTCCTTGGCTTCTGCCCCGCTACCCCTCTCCATTGAGGTCCCCTTCCCCCCTTCTGGTTCCCCTCTCCTTGGCGGTCTGGAGGTTGAACGGTTGTCTCTTGGGGTCCGTGGTCTGCCCGACGACATTATTTCTGTGATACAGGCCTCTCGTAGGCAGTCTACCTTGGCTTCCTATTCGAAGCACTGGTCTTCTTTTTCGGGGTGGTGTTCCTCCTGTGGCTTTCAGAAGCGCTTTGCTTTGTCTACCTTGCGGGGCCAATGGGCTGCTATCCGTGCCTTCCGGGAACCGGTTTCTTTTCTTCCTTCGGATGGCTTGTTGGTTTCTCGCCTCTTTCAAAGTTTCTCTCTCTCTTCGCCTTCTGTACGTTCCCTGGTGCTCCCTTGGGATCTTTCCTTGGTGTTGGGTGTTTTACATTCCTCCCCTTTTGAACCTTTGGTGTCTGTGGACCTTAAGTTCCTGTCCTACAAAGTGGCTTTTCTAGTGGCTATTAGTTCTGTGAGGCGGTTGGGGGAACTTACGGCCTTGCATTGTTCTCCCCTGTTTTTGCGTTTTCTGAATGACGCTGAAGTGCTCTCTTTGTATCATGGGTTTGTCCCCAAAGTCTGCTCTCGTTTTCATTCTTCTCAGGAGCTGGTTCTTCCTTCTTTGTGTCCTTCTCCTTCTCCTTCTGAGCTCTTGCTTCATTCCTTGGACCTGAAGCGTGCCTTGTCTATTTATGTGGCTAGGTCTGAGAAGTTTCGCTCCTCTGACTCCCTCTTTGTGTCCTTTGGTTTGGCTGGTAAGGGTAAGGCTGCTTCCAGGCTTACTTTGGGTCGCTGGATTAAAGCTGTCATCACTCTTGCTTATCTTGGTGCTGGTTTGCCTTGTCCTGCGGGTGTTCAGGCGCGTTTCACTCGAGGCATGTCTGCCTCTTGGGCTGCTTATCATGGTGTGTCTCTTGATGAGATCGGTCGGGCTGGGACTTGGGCCTCCGACTCTACGTTTGTGAGACACTACCGTTTGAATTGTGCCCTTTCTGACCGGACCAATTTTGGTCGTGGGGTGTTGCAGGCTGTGGGGTTTCCCGCCCCTCTGATTCTGTGTGTTTTATTAAACTTTCACTTGCTGCACTCCTTTGTGTCTGGTCTATGTTTTGCTGTGTTTGGGTTGCCAAAGGCCTAGTTGGGCGTTGCTTTGGTATGCCTCATGAGTGATGACTGGGTCGAGGACGAGGGAAGTAGAGGTAATGCTATGATTACATTGGGTAATCCCCATTACTCTTAGTCCTACTCGTCCTCGACCCAGTCATACTTCCCACCCTCCCTCCCTGCCCAGACCTTTGTTGCTTGGTGTGTCAAGATGTGCTTTTGGTGGTTAGGTATGATATAGCACCTGGCAGGAGGGGTGGGTGGAGCCTAAAAGCGCTTCCTGTTTTGTTTCCTGTCTGTGGAATGCCTCATGAGTGATGACTGGGTCGAGGATGAGTAGGACTAAGAGTAATGGGGATTACCCAATGCATACAAAAAGACAAAGGAGGGTCCTAGGGAATATTTACCGACCGGGCATTGCTATGATCCCTAACAACTATGAATACCAACAACCAGGATAGCAATGGGTAAAACAACTACAAACTATCTGTGAGTCTATAGGGTACGGCCGCGAAATCCACTGAGAGTATTTTGTGGTGAGAAAATTATTCCCATTAGATTACCAACCTGTACCGCCCTACATCATTTGGGATCCTTCACCATGAAGGAGAGTGGTTTTACCCACAGTAGATTTGGCAGGTCGTAGCCTCATCTAATGGATATGCCTCTAATGTGAGTGTGGTGTACTATAGTATCAGGAGGTAATCTGACTAGCAGTGCTAACTGTGATAAATTAATATGTGCTTAATGTGAAAAAATCTTAAAATTGGGTAGTAGAAGTGGAGAAAAAGAACAATTTTAATGAGATCCTATCCACTCCCAAGATAAAACCAGTGCATAGTAGTGTAAACAAATAACTACTGGAATAGATGTTTGGTCGACATGTTTCTGCAGTAAAGGCGGAGCCAGATGGTCTCCTACTGCTTCCTCAGGACCTTGACTTATGCTACTGCTTAGTGCAAATAAAATAGGTGAAAGTGTTGACAGATAATAATATAAGGAGATATGTTATATCACCTGAGATTCGCCTGTTGTGATGGCCCAAGTCTCACCCAATATCAGCAAACAAATATACAGAAAGACACACAGAAAATTAGATAGTGAACATACATCCAAAACATATGTATTACATTTTATTGCCAACTCATTTTGCTGGTCACTGGTTCGATTAAAGTAACCCATTAGACGCCGTGTTACTGTTTAGGTGAGAAATTGTAATTTTCACTCACCTAATTTCTAGGGAATACACGCCCCACCTCACCTGGCTACAGCGCAGGTAAAAGGAAGCACCGCTCTATTGGAGGGAAGAGAAGGAAAGTAAGGGAAGGACTTATATGCTGCAGTATTCGTATTAGACGAAAGCCCTCTTTGTCGGGGTCGTTGTATGTTGCACAAACAATCGGTTTTCAACACCGTGTTCTCTGTTATTAATACGACTCCATAAACGGGCATTGACGTTTTCGTCACAAAAGAAATTATAATTTCTCGCCTAAACAGTAACACAGCATCTAATGGGTTACTTTAATAGAACCAGTGACCAGCAAAATGAGTTGGCAATAAAATGTAATACATATGTTTTGGATGTATGTTCACTATCTAATTTTCTGTGTGTCTTTCTGTATATTTGTTTGCTGATATTGGGTGACACTTGGACCATCACAACAGGTGAATCTCAGGTGATATAACATATCTCCTTATATTATTATTTGTCAACACTTTCACCTATTTTATTTACACTAAGCAGTAGCATAAGTCAAGGTCCTGAGGAAGCAGAAGGCGACCATCTGGCTCCGCCTTTACTGCAGAAACATGTCGACCAAACATCTATTCCAGTAGTTATTTGTTTACACTACTATGCACTGGTTTTATCTTGGGAGTGGATAGGATCTCATTAAAATTGTTCTTTTTCTCCACTTCTACTACCCAATTTTAAGATTTTTTCACATTAAGCACATATTAATTTATCACAGTTAGCACTGCTAGTCAGTTTACCTCCTGATACTATAGTACACCACACTCACATTTGAGGCATATCCATTAGATGAGGCTACGACCTGCCAAATCTACTGTGGGTAAAACCACTCTCCTTCATGGTGAAGGATCCCAAATGATGTAGGGTGGTACAGGTTGGTAATCTGATGGGAATCATTTTCTCACCACGAAATACTCTCAGTAGATTTTGCTGCCGTACCCTATAGACACACAGATAGTTTGTAGATAGTTTGTAGTTGTTTGACCCATTGCTATCCTGATTACCCAATGTAATCATAGCAATATGCAGCAGTTAGCCAAGAGTTGCATGTCGGCAAGTGCAGCCCAATTCTTCATGTTGGCAAAGTAAAAGCAAAATGGCTCATAAATATGAAGGCATTTTCTTTCTTTCCCTTTACGTTTTATCAGCCACTCCACCTGCAAACACAAAGGTATGGAAATAGACCACTATTGTCTTTTGTTGGCATCAGGATATGGCGCAATAATATGAACATCTGTTACTTGATCATGGGTGAGAGATCTGAGTCCTGTCGAGGCTGGCTCACCCTTTACTTTTCCTGGAAAATCTGTTCAGGGATGCATGCTAGGGTTAACAAATATTTTAAATGTAATATTGTATGTATGATTGTGGTGAGGCACATAACTCATCTTGTGTCGTGTTAATGGATGTCAATTCATCAAAATGCCAGGGAGAGTAAAAGTGACATCACATTTTTGACCTCTCTGCTCATATCAGCAGTGGAACTGACCTTACATAACCTTTGGCAGCAACCAATATTAATCCTGCTTAACCTATATGCATTCCTAAATAGAAGTAATTCAATGTAGTCTGACCCAGTGGAGTTCATTTACGTTTCTATTTAATTTTTATGATGTGCTTTTTTCTGACATTTTTTCTTATTATCATATCTTCCATTGTTTAAATAAACGTCTTAAATATAAACATAGTTGTTAAACCAAACTCTAAACAATTCATACAGGAAGCCCACCAACAATGCGACAATAATTACAAAATCAAAACAATATAGTGAAAAACAATTCAACACCTTACTTGCCAGTCACTGGCTCTCCTTCATACATGACACTCATGCACACTTCATATATGCATTTCCCATAACCCCCAAAACGATAGTCATTGACAAGCAACCAAGGAGACCACTCTTTTTTAGACTTCAATTGTTGGGTCTTGATCTCGGCTCTTCAAACAATATTGCTCAATGCACATTTCGGTGGAATTCACGTTCTTTCAACCACCGTTTTCAGGCCCTCATTTTTTTATTTGCTACAATCCAACAAGTGGGATGATTCCTAAAGGAATAGAAAAGATACATATATCAGGGTCAAGACGACCTTTGAAAATGTACAAAAACTTCAGAAGTCCATAAAATACATAAGGCCTGATTACGAGTTTGGCAATCCATAGGACTGCCAAATCCATGGTGGCAATACAATCCACCGCCACACTGAGAGACTGCCCACAGTAATACGACAGCGGCAGTCGGACCACCACGAGACTGCTAGCACATCTGGGATCAAGGATCCCGCTAGGCTGGCAGTCTTTAACCGGCAGGAATATGCTGGTGGTGCCGAAGCCAGGACAGCCAAGCATATTTGGAATTGCAATTTCATTGCCCTTTTCATAGCGGTGAACATGCCAGATTTGGACCTGGGAGTACATGCAGGGGGCACATGTATTGCCCCCTGGATTTGAATGCCCCTTCCTGCACACACCGTGCAGAAACATGGTGCAGGTGCTCTCATAGCGGTACGCTACATATTAGGCAATCTATTGAGCCTAACATGCAGACTGCCATCAGACCGCCAAGGCAAGGCCCTTCTGCCTGGATTCCACTCAGAATCTGCAAGGTGGGTTCACTATGGGTTTGGCGGTCCTGCAGCAGATGGTACATTATACTTTCTGCTGTAAAACCACCAAAGTTGTAGTCAGGTACATAATCTAGCTCCCTAAAAACTCCACCTCATCACCAGTAAATTCACTGTGTCCATAAAGAAAAAAAGGGCAGGAAAGTAAAAACTAAAATAGTGTAAACATGTGGAACTACCAACAACATAACTGTCCCACAGTGCCATATCCTTAAAATACAAGAAACAATTTTCCCAAAGAGATAAAGGTAATCCAAATTAATCCCTCAGATACCTTACACCAAGCATTTGTAGGGTTTATATCAAATAAAATGCAGCCTCATTTAAGTTGGATTTTTCCTGTATCTCCAAATAACTCATTCACAGTGAAGTTGATCACAAAAGGGAAAATCAATTTTAGGATGTTGTGATGGAAACCAAGGACACATAGATCTTTCTTAAAAATACAGTTTTTGTGCTGGAAGATCTCTTAACAATCCTGGCTGCAACACAGACACCCTTGCATCATTTCACATGACCCCTAGGCTGAGAGACATCTTCCTTCACAGACTGCACAAAAATAATCTTAAGGGACAATTCCCTCTTTCTATGTGTGATGCAGAATGCACCTTGCATAGAAGGAGGAAGTAATGAGGGGAAATAATCACATTTCTTCCTGTTACACATTTTTGAGAAAGGTGCACCATTTTGAAAAAAAACAGGTATTACTACCTTTAGTACATCAGGGATCAAAAAGTTTGTTAAAGTCGTGGATCTGAGACTGCAACACTGCTAATGGAAGCAAACACCATAATTCACCAAAATATTGCATTTTGGTGCATATAAAATGGGAATGTGGACTTCTATCCCGGAGATAACATCCAGTCCATTTTTCAACCAAGTGCTTAATAGCAGATTTTACGTTGGATCTATATAATCTCCATCTTGCCCAAAAGGGAGGAATGCGTTCAAAAATTGATTGCCTGACATGATACATTTCATCCAAATCGGTGGGTAGGAATTAAGGTGTTGTCTCCTGTTTTATTTCTTTTATCTAGTCCACCAGGCAGCATCTGGGATGGCAGTGAATCCAATGGCAAGGCGAAGGAGCCACTCTTCCCAGGGAAATATCACTATGTTCTAGATTATGCCCATCATTAGAATACTAGAAAACAGTGTTCATTTCCATTATATTTAGGTGAAGTGGTAAAACTGAGAGTAAATGTCAAGTATCTTAATTCCATGACTAAAACATACCCGCAGGACCGGTTAATCTAATGGTAGGTATTTATTGGGCAGTACATAGGGTAGATGCTAATGTTTGACTTTGTGAGTAATGGTGCACAATTATTCCTGATCGCCATGATTATGAGATTGCTGCTTTAAACATTTATATTGCATAGCTGAGCTCAATGAAGTAGCCTGCTAGCCATCCACACAGTGCTACAGAACATTTTCTTTTTAAACAAACGTTTTCATTGAGTATACATACAACTAAGGCACAAGTTATACATGCATAGAGAACATGGCGCTGTTATCTTTACATTAGTCAATTCACCAGCTGCATAGCGAACAGGATACATGCAGGAAACAATTTCTGTCAAAGTGGTTTTTCCCTAATGACATAATTGCTTTAACATGCTGTGCACTCTTCCTCCAGGTCTAGTAAATCTACACACAGCTTATTCCTCACACCTTTAGATAGAATTCCCCAATTACACCCCTTCTGTGCCAGTCCCCACCTCTGGGTGTGTCCTAGCAGGGTCCAGTTAGCTTATGTGCATTGCAACATTTCCATGGTGCTTGCATGTACCCTGTACTTGCCCACGTTTATCAATTTTGCTGCAACCTCTTGTTGGAGAGTAAGTCTGCGGTTGCATAGTCCAGAGTATGCGTTTGCATGACTGGGAATTTCAAGTGCTCTCTAGTCTCTCCTCTGAAGTGGGTGGCTCCGGGTGCTTCAGTGACGTCACTAGAGCCGCTCATGCCCTGACTGCCTCCAAGTTACCACTACCCCTTCTGAGTCGGGTAACACCCTCATAATCTGCCCATCTCATTAGTTCTTTCCTCCAACCCTCGACTGAGGGTCCTCTCTGGAATTTCCACTGTCTGGCAGTCTCTCGCTTGGTTAGAATTAGTGCCAAGTCCGGGAATTTACTAGTTACTTTTGTCTTGGAGGTGTGCCGAAACCATTGTCCCGGTGTGCAATGAACCTCCCTCTCGGTTACCTCTTATAATATTTCTGTTATTGCACCCCAGTGGTTTATTAGTTCAGAGCAAGCCCAGGACATATGTAAGAATTCAGACCCAATTTCACTGCAGCCCCCGCACTTAGCTGTGTTTACCAAGAAAAATGTATTTATTTGTGCTGGTGTGACATATGACCTGTGTAGTGTGTAGAAGTTAATCAATTGAAACTGAGCATTTCTATTGGCTTTTGTGACCCTGCTACATCAATCTTCTCTTTGATAGGGATCTGAAGGTCCTGATCTCAGCGCAAGTGCAGATTGTCAAGTGCAGGCCCTGTCTCGTTCCAGAGCCTGTGGTACAGGCAGGTGACTTCTTTATATTTCCAGACAGAGGACACTAGGTATTGGTACCCACTTGACAATGGTGGCACCGAGTGCCCTGTTCCCCAGTGTTATTGTATCGCTTCAGTAAGGGCTCTGTGTAGTAAGAAGTGTCCCTGTAGCAAGTCAAACCTCTCCCGGAAGTCCTAAAAAGGTAAAAGTACCTCCTCCTCATAGAGCGCTCCAACTGTGTCAGCTCTGGCTGCAGCACAGTCTGTCAATCCATGCCAATCTCCCCCATTTGGCAGGAACCTGAGGATTTCTAAAGGGATGTCTGGGACATTAAGCTTTGTCGGCACTTTATCCAGCACCGGTGAAGCACCCTCATTGCAGGACAGGAGAGCCAGGTCTGGCACCCCAGTTTCCAGATGGATTGTCCTCCATATTCTCCCGGCCACACACTGAGTCAGCCATTGTAATTGTGCTGTGTAGTAATGACATGGGACATCAGGATACTGGAACAGGAGTTTATTATAACCAAGACCGTTCATCAGAGCAAACTTAGGAGCGTGTTCAATCAACGCCAGTCAAACACCAACTGTCATTCGTGGAACAGAGCGCAACGAACATTATAAAGCAACGGAATGAGGGGTCTGGACGCTGCCAAGTCCAAAAAGGTAAAAGTAACATCACTACACACACCCTTCCCTTCACACAAAAAGAATAAAACAGTTAGAGGGTGTACAACAAAGAAATCATTTAGGAACATAGTCAGCCAAATAACTAGGTGATCTGCAGTCACGCCAAGGGTGTGAAGACTCATCCCCTGCAGCAGTAGAAGAAGTACGAGGCAGAAAGTGGTGAGCTTCCACATTGAAATGCCGCAATTCATCCGCATTACCCCCACCCAAGTTGTTGGCTTTGATTTCAACATCACTTAAAAGCCACAAGTCATTAGCAATCTTTTCTGAACTTTTCACATCAGCACCTACTACTTTAGGTGTAAACTCTCTTTCTTTACGAAACACAGCAACTCTACGCTTATTCCACTTGTGACCATTGTCTAGTACAACATAGTTCCTGAAAACCTGCTTCACTTTGAATGGCCCCAAAAATTTGGACAGACAATAGACAGTCCAGCCATGTCTTATTTTAACTAAGTCACCGGCACAGATACCCGAGGCTCTAGTGCCATGGTCAGCCTCTTTCATTATGGCTGAATTAGGTGAAATAAGCCATGGAGGTAGGAGTTTGCTGCCAGGTTTCCTCCCATGCATCTTCTCAAACGGAGAAAAGACAGTCACACTGTACACAGTCATACAATGCGCCCACACCATTTAATTTAACATCATTCTCACATTTTTCCCAATCTGGATGGCCATGGAAATGGTACCTTTGACAAGGTGATTAGCCCGCTCAACCATTCTGTTGGGCTGGGGATTGTACAAAGTGGTTCAATGGTGTTTAATACCACATTTGTCAAGGAAATCCCTAATTTCTTTAGAAACCAATTGGGTCCCCTTGCCCCTGACCAGGACCCGTGGAAGGCCCTCCTCTTGGAAAATTAATTTAAGTTTCTCCATGGTACTATGAGTGGTGACTTCTCATGAAATGCACAATGAGCAACTTAGAGTGGACATCAACCATGACCAATGCATTTTTAAGACTTGCATCCACTCCTTGTATAGTCCCAATAAAGTTCAATCAAATGGTACTCCATGATAATCCAGGATCTTCAATATGTCCAATGTCGGACTTTGGACCCATCTTGAGCCTTTTTTTGCTCTGTACACACACCTCACAATTCACCACCTAAGCGTTAATTTCCTCATCCATGCAGACCCACCATAAGTTCTCTCTCACAGGTTTCTTGGTCAAGGTTTGGCCGAGATGTCCCTCATGAGCTAGCGCAATTATCTTGCGTCTTACAGCATATGGTGGTACAACTTTGTCGTCCCTCATTAACACCTTGGACTCATTCATGCTCAACTCGTCAATGACCTTGACATAAGGTCTAACAGTAGGTACAACTGTACTTTCTCTTCTACACCCTGTGATCAACATACGTTCCACTTCTTTAAGGCTCGAAGCATGTTCCATCGCCATGTTCCATCCCTCTGCCGTAACAGCTCCTCCAACACATTCAGCCATATCGCTCAAAGAGGCAACCACTCCTTCCTGCTCCCACACGTTGCTTTCTGTCTCTTCAACTCTCTTACACAAAGACAACAGAGACAAACAGTCCGCTTGTGCATTTCTCCACCCAGAAATGTGTGTCACCTTTTACCTGTACTCCTGCTAGCAAGATGCAAGTCTTGTTAATCTTGCTGTTCCCTTGCCAACACCACCAGGACTCATCACTTTGATTAAAGGCTTGTGATCTGTGTGGATGCCGAATTCAAGACCCCACAAGAAAGTCCCGAAATGTCCCACAGACCATGCTGTTGCCAACGCCTTCCACTCTATGACTCAACAGTTACGCTCTCACTCAGTCAAAGTACGGGATGCAAATGCCACAGTATTCTATTATAGATTTGTGACAAGACAGCCCCCAACCCACAGGCACTTGCATCAACTGTAAGATAGGCGGTGAGTTGAGTGTCAAACTGTGCTAAGACCACTGCTTCACAAATGTTTTTTTTCTTTGCTAAAAAGCAGTTTGCTGATCCTCCCCCCATGAAAAAGATCATCCCTTCTTCAACAATACTCTCAGAGCCTCTGTATTTGTGGCAAAACCACTTACAAATTTTGCGTAATACTCAATTAGGCCCATAAACGACCTCAGTTTTTCCTTGTCATTAGGAACAGGAGCATTCCGTATTACTTCAATAAGGTCAACTTTAGGCCGAACACCTTAACCAGAGATGGTATGCCCCAGGTACTCAATTTCTTCCATCAAAAACTCATATTTTTATTTTATTAGGGTCAGATCAGCCTCCCTCAACCTTCTCAAGACTTCTCTCAAACATTTATTGTGAACTTGAATTGACTCTCAGAACAAGAGAATGCCGTCCTGAAAGGTTTTTACTTTCTCAACACCCCTTAACACTTCTGTCATGATTCGCTGAAAGACACTAGCTGCAGAAGACAGCCCAAAAGTCAGTCTCCTGAACCTGAAGGTTCCCTCCATGGTGATAAATGTCTTGAGATTCTTGGACTCCTCTTTAAGTTTGATCTGGTGGTAAGCACTCTTCAAATCAAGTTTTGAAAAGTACTCACCACCCCCAGGCAATAGTAACAATTCATTAATGTTGGGAAGGTGAAAAGTGCCAGTTACGATATACTGATTTAAACTATGCAAGTCCACACGGAATCTCAACTTCCCATCACT
Source organism: Lissotriton vulgaris (assembly GCF_964263255.1). Lineage (NCBI taxonomy): Eukaryota > Metazoa > Chordata > Amphibia > Caudata > Salamandridae > Lissotriton > Lissotriton vulgaris. The sequence goes on along the minus strand of NC_141685.1, from coordinate 645,137,732 downwards.
TTTTTTACTGATAACCACTGGAGAGACCCACTTGGAGGCCTCCACCGGCTCGATTACACCATCTTTCAACATTTGATCTATCAACTGTTTCACCTCCTCCCATACCACAACAGGTACCCTTCTCAATTTATGCTTGATGGGGACGGTGCCTTTCTTTAAAGTCATTTTGTGAGTGTACCCCTGAAGTTCACCAAGCTCCTTAGTAAATATTTCCTCCATTTCTCTCAAACCTTTGTCAGTAGACGCGTTAGACAAGCTAAGTACTTGGCCTTCAGCATGTGGGTCTATGATTATGTGTAGGTCAAATTGATGGCCCCACCCCAGAATCGGAGGTTCATCATCCGGGACATAGACTTTGCCCACAGTTTGTCTTGACTTAAAAATGATGGGATCTCAATACAGGGGTTTTGTCTTACAGGGCCAGGCTGGACACTCTAAACTGGGAAAAAGACAATGGTGCCGGGTCTCGAGTTTTGGTGCTGTTTTTTAATTACCAGCAACGAAGCTTTTAATTAAATTATAAAGCTCATGTGTACTTTCACATGTTTACGTTTTTAGAAACATTTTTTGTTGAATACGAGCTTTAAACACAACCTTTACACAAACATTATACACTTATTGTGAAAACATAATAAAGCATATTTTTCAAAAATGTGAAACAAATATTAAATGCACATAAATTACAAGAAAACGTCATATGTACAAAAAACAATCATTGGGTTCATAGGTACACCAGAAGTAATAAGATCAGTCCTGTATGCCTATTTCTTTAGCGGTTTCGGACTGGAAGTCACCGTAGGCTTATATTTAATCTAATAATGTCCAATAGCCTGGGACTGGTGTTTTTTGCCTTTGGTGAGAAAAGCAAAGGGATGAATCCTTTGGGGAAGCCGATGCGTTTCCAAACCCGATCCTAAGTATGTCGGGTTTTTCCTCAGGGCAACCTGGGTACCTGGTGTTGTGAAACATAAAAATAGACTTCATTTAGTGCCTACTCCTATTTGTTTAAGACTCTACTTCTCACTGTGTGGGACATAAGAATACCTTTTTGTTCCTGCTCAGTGAAGTCCTCATCGTACGGTCGAAGACATTTTCAAACCTGTAGTTATAAAAAGAGACACTGTTTGTCCCTGTTTTATCGAACGGAAGGCATTTCTTGTTGTGCATAACACAGGTTGTGAATCACAACTTACTTGTAAGTAGCTTGTGTAGTGGCCTGGTTCTGTTTTGGCGTATTTCAAATGTGTACCCCATCTGATGGAAAAGGACAGGTTTTAAATGCCTGTGGGTCTTAGTAGTTTAACGTATACTGTTTTGATGAATATGAAAGCGGATTACTTGGGGCGGCACTCTTGTTAGTCGCGGTGCTTCTCCTTTAGTGATGTGCTACCGTGGGAACTCGGTCCTGCTGTGAAAGAATCAAGAAGCTAGGTGTATCTTTGCTCGTTCTGACATGTTCTTTTCTTTACGGGATTAAAGTGTGTATCTGCTCACTTTGTTTTAAAGTTGATTCTACCACACTTGCTCCTGCTGCTGTTTGGTGTGCTATTCCAAATGCGCTGCAATGGATCACGGAAGTATACACTGGAGTCACATGCTTTTATATGTGGCCAGGACTTCTGGGAATTGTAGTTTTGTTGGAATCGGGCTACACTAAGTGCGTAAGATTCATTTTATGATTGGCCCTGCGAGTGTGACTATGAATTGCAAACTCGCAGGTAACTACAGTCGTGAAGGTGGTGTTCACGGGGTTCAGCGTATGTTTCTCTGTAATTCTGTCAGTTCATTCATTCCATCCACCACACAATTGAACTTGAGTTTAAAAATGATGGGAGCGGTGAAGAAGCCGATTACATTGATAGTCTCTCCCTGGTACCCTCTGGAATCAATTTCGGCACCAGTGAAACTTGTGGCCACTCTTTTTTTCCACATCCATTTAGGTACAATTGTGTACAAAGACCCACAGTCCACCATCAGTTCTACTTCTTTTCCTTTTATGCAAAATATTGTTTTTAGACGCTTTCTTTTCCCTTTGATACTTTTGCCTGGTAGAACCATCAACACACGTTAATCACCATCTAAACTAGAACCTTCTGCAATGGCAACCCTTGACCGGTCCTTCATCTTACACATTCTTGCATAGTAATCCCTGGGTCCACACCTCCTGCAGTCTTGTCTGCTCACAAAATACCACCTAGAGTCACTTGAATGTGCTAAACTGCCACATCTTGCACATCCCTTGTGCTTACTGCCTTTCTGTATTTATGAGTTACTTTTATTAGTCGTTGACTTCATTGGGTAATCCTTCCTCCCAATAACTACCACTTCCTCCGCTACAGCATTTTTTGCACATAACTAACATCCACCACTTTTTCAATGGACAGCCCATCTTTCAACGTTGGGTTATTAGCTGCCCATAACATCTTTTCTGCTTTTTTGCTATGGCAATGTACGATGAATTGGTCATGAATAAGCTCATCCTTCCTTTGCCAAAAGTTGCACTTTATGGACAACTCCCGCAATATTGATAGAAATTTTTCCAAGTTTCCTCCGGTTTTTGTGGTCTAGTATAGAACTTATACCTTGAAAGCACGGCGTTCTCTTTTTTTCGCAAACCATTTCTCCAGTCATTTTTTTGCTTCCTCAAACACATACTCCACCGGTTGATTGTTACTTCACAGCATTTGTGGTAAATACTTAATGATGCGATGTGCTTTCTTTCCTATTGTCCCCAGTAGTAGCGCTTTATTCCTCTCTACAGAGATCTCCATACCATCAAAAGCTACGATGTAGTTTTGAAACAGGTCAATCCATTTCTCTCAACGCATTGAAGGCTGCCCTGGCTGTGCCATGAAAGAAGGAGGAATCACTATTGAAGAGACAGCCATGATTCTTTTGTTTTTTTTCTGAAACTATTTTTCCTTAATGTCTGACTCTAAAAATGCCAATAACTGTTCTCCCCAACTTTTTCTCCTATGTGACAATAAAAACAAATCTTCACTTATGCTGAGATCTCATGTAATGTGCACTTTAGCCACAGGGTGGCTCACTACTCTTGACTCTTCTTCCTCAACATATTACAATTCTACGATCACCTAAGGCAGCAGAATCCTGTCAATATCCCAAAAACGCAGGCACTGAAGTGATTGAGAGGACCCCCAGATGGTTCCTTCATATTCCTTTGCTTTAAACATGTCTTGACGTTACATATGACCTTTGCTGCTCATTTACTTGTCACTTACTCACGCAGCTGTTTGTCCACAGGCGTGCATCTTCCAGTCAGCGCGCTCAATCAAATATCTTCCAAAGGCACACTTTGCAACAGTTCTTTTCTCTTGAAGAATATCTTAATTTTAGTGGCAGTGAATTTTTTCCACTCAACGCGCTGCGCATTTATGCTACACATCGGTCACTTTCATTATGAATATCCGCCACACATCTTCCGTTTCTCACAGTGTTTTTCTCAATATTGGATACTATCTCCTCACACTACCTAACGTATCCTTATTCTTCATGCGCTCCAATCTTTGCGCTCACACAGCGGTAGACGATTCCTTCCATTTGACTTGAAAGGACGGCCGGAAACGCCCACCATTGATGCTCCCCAATGCTCTGGTGTCACTACATATGACTGGTGATCGTCGTCAAGAAATTTAGTAATGACACCGGACACCAGGAAACAGGAACAGGCATTTACTATACTATATCCAAGAGAGTTCCTCAGAGCAATCTTAGGATCGCGTTCCACCAACGCTAGCCAAACACCAACTGTTGTTCATGGAACAGTGCACAACTACCACTCAATACCACATAAAATGTACTCACGCATAGATATGGCTTGGGCAACGAATCATATTTTGGAGTGCTGTAAAATGGCGATTTGCCCAAAGGTAACATCTGACCATAACCCCATAGTGGTAGTCTTCAAGATCGTATCTAAACAGACAGAACCTAGGCTATTCTCCTTTCCCAGACATTTGATATCTAATCCTATGTTTACTTCTCTTTTGAATTTCTAGAGTTTAATACTGATACAGCCAAAATTACTTCAGTATGGGACTGTTGTAAAACTAGCATCAGAGGTTTTGCCCAACAGTTTATCATACAGCAGAATGCCTATCGTAAGGAAGAGATCCGCTGTATCACATCAAGGATAAGGGGGCTAGAAGAACATTTGGCTGAAATTACTAGAAAAGAAGGTGCGGTGGCTTCTTATAACCTAAACAAAGCTAAACTAGAGCTTAAGCTGACAACGTTACGTTGTGAGACCAAGACATTTTTAAGAGACTAAACTACATAAATATAAATTCTCGCAATATTAGAATGGCGACAGAAAAGGTAAAATTCTGGCTTATAAAATTGCTGATGATAGAGCCACTTCTTTAATTAAGAGCATAGAAGGTGCAGACGGTACTAATCATACTCGCCCAGACCAGATATTGCAACAATTTGTTGAATACGATACCAAATTGTACACCCCAGAGGGTGTGCCCCCTACGGAGCTAGTGGAAAATTATATTAGAAACAACTGGCGGCTAGAGAAGGATATAGTAGATATGGAAGAACTGGAAAAAGATTTTACTAAGGAAGAACTAAAATTAGCTATTTTCTCTCTTCCCTCTGGGAAGGCTGCGGGGGATGATATCTTGCCGATTGAAATTTATAAAATCTGCTGCGAGGAACTTCTTTCTGTATTTTGCTCAGTTATCAATCAGATGAGTATAACAGACAGGGCCCCAACCTCTTGGAACACTGCAAAAAACGTATTTTTTTTTTTTAAAAGAATAAACCACCTACGGAGTGCGGGTCTTATCGCCCAATCTCCTTGATTAATGCCGATGCCAAGGTATTTGCTAAATTAATCGCCACAAGACTTTCCCCCTCATGCCTAAGTTGGTTAGTGAACATCAGCATTGCTTTGTAGTAGGCAGGGATACAACTCAGCATGTAAACACGGCTATTACCTTGTTTGACATGGCAGCCATTAATCCCTCCCCACTCGGAATGATACTACTTGATGCTGAAAAAGCTTTCAACCGAGTGGGGTGGGATTATCTCTGGGCAATTCTTAAAGAAATTGGGTTTAAAACTGAGTTTCTAACGAAAATTCAAGCACTTTATGACTGCCCTAATGCTTTAATTGGGTAAGATTGTTTACTTTCTTCTAAATTCTCAATTTTGAGAGGGACCCGGCAGGGATGCCCGTTATCACCTTTACTGTTTGCTCTCGCCATGGAACCTTTTATTAATGCTATACAATTGCAGGTGATGATAAAACCATTTACATCTGGGGCAAACTCGCTTAAAATTACTGCTTACGCGGACAATTTGGCAGTTTATACAACTGATGTGATTGAATGGCAGGAATTATCAAAGAAGCAGGTGCTTTCGGTGAAGTTTCAGGATACAAGCTAAACCTAGGCAAGACTCAAATTATAGTCAATTATAAACCACTGATACAAGTAACAGGAATATGCTATGCTGCTACTTATTTAGGTATCAAGGTAACATCTAACATCAGGGATATAATGGCATTGATTTATGATGTTTTACTAAAAGATACTCGGGCTCTCCTTAAAAAATGGCATAAGGTGCCTTTAAACCTTATTGGGCGAATTAATCTTATTAAAATGAACATTCTGCCAACATTTTTGTATTTATTTAGATGCATTCCTTTGAAGATAAATAAAATATTTTTTAGGAAACTTGATGGCATATTGGGCAGTTTTATATGGGGCTTTAAAAAGAATCGCAGAGCACTTTCTTCCCTGAAATTACCATTCATTAAAGGAGGGCTTAACTTTCCAGATTTCAGAATGTACTACTTTGCCTCATTTTTGAGGCGGTTACAGAGCTTGTTTAATTCTAGTAACCCATATTTTTTCCACCAATTTATGTTAGGATCAGATTCCTTACAGTTCTTGGCTAGAAATAACGACCCAAACTACTTTAAAAGAGTTAGGTTTAAGACCGCGAAAGACCTAATCGGTATATGGAAGATATTAATGACTCAGAATAAAGCATCATTCTACCATTCTCTTTTAACCCTCTGGAATAACCCGGGCTTACCAAGTATTTTCAGGGATTCAGGATGTAAGATATGGGCAAATCGAGGCATAATTAGATTGGGGGACCTATATGGCTCATCAGGCTTTTTGGACTTTGATACACTTAGGCTACTATATAAAGTACCAACATATACTTATCTTAAGTATATACAAATACGCGACTTCCTCATAGGGAAACTAAACCTTAAAGAGATTGTGGACTCAGATTTTTGGTTATGTATGTATAAAGGAGTGGGGAATAAGAAAGCTACCATCAGCCAAGGATACAAATGCTTTATTGAAAGCAAACCAAATTAGCACAGAAATGGGCTCTACGGTTTACGACCGGTATTTGTTCGAATGAAATTTCTTCTTTTTTATGCAAATACGTTAGTCCACTCTTCAAGCTTAAAACTCCAAGCATACAAAACGATATGTCAACTCTACTATACCCCTTTACAAATAAGTAAATGGGCCCCCAACAGCGCTTTCAATGATCGCACTAAATGTCCAAAGTGCCACCTTCAGGCTGCTGACTTAGAACATATGCTGGTTCTCTGCCCTGTTCTTGCTCCATTTTGGGACAGCTTAGAAAATATTCTGAGATTGAAACAACTAATTGAGGTACCATTATCATCAGATATGATTCTCTTAGGCTTGCAGCCCAACACTTCTCTATTTCAAGACCTAATTTTTATTTTACTAGCATAAGCAAGGCTGGTCTTAGCTCGAGCATGGAAAGCGGAACAATCACCTCCTGTAAACGAATGGTGGTGCTTGGTGAAAGAGATACATCATATGGAACTATTGTTAGCTAGGAAAAGAGGTGCTAAAGCACTGATCAAAATAGATAGAATCTGGGGTTGCTTGTTTCCTACCTGTGAATTGAACTAATGTGAATTGAAGCCCTGTTTTATCTTACTTGTTTGCAATTCTTTTTACTCATCTTATTCTTTTGTCTTTTCTTCTTTTTTTTTTTTTAAACTGCTTCTTGTAATATTTACGCAGATGCTGGAAGTTTTGTTAAATGAAATAGTTTGTATGTGTTTAATTTGCTTGTGCCACCCATAAATAAAAATATTAAAAAAAAAAAAAGGAACAGCGCACAACAAACATTCTAAAGCAACGGAATGAGGGGACTAGACACAGCTGAGTCCAAAAAGGCAGAATGACATCACTACATGCTGCTAGATATTTTCTCTCAAAATCTGGGAATGCTAAACCCCCTAGACCCTTGGACCTCTGAAGGGTGGTCATCACCACTGTACAACTGCCGGCTCCCTATATAAAGGTAGGTATCATTGAATTCAGTGTTTGGAATATCTTGGCTGGTATTCACACAGGGAGCTCCACAAACTGATAGATCTCGGTAGGGTCACCATTTTCAGCAATGCAATTCTACTTATAATGGAGATGGGGAGGGACGCCCAAAATTCCAAATTCGATTTCACACCCCTAATGGCTCTTCCTATATTCCCAACCAATATATCACCATGGTTGTGCTAAACATTAGTCCTTAAGTATGGGAGACAGCCAGGATCGAACTGGCTACTGGGCGTTTTGGAATGCTGTGGAGCTGGGAGCTGATTTTGTTGATGGAGACCTACGTGTACTGAAGGAAATTTGTGTTGCTTTAATTAAGGACACGCAGGTCTCCATGAACGAAGTCAGCACCCATCGCAGTGAAATCAGCCCCAAGCTCTGCAGCATTCCAAAACGCCTGATAGTCAGTCCGGCCCTGGAGACAGCTCAGTTCCCACAGAACCTTCACCATTGCTGGCTTTTCTCTATCTGCTTAGGTTGGGGACAGACTTGATGACTTCTAATTCACCACCAGGCCTGCGATTCATCCTAGATGTGCCAATAATTCCCAGGCTCCCTCAAAATTCTTCCTCACTGTTCGAAGGAACAGCAGAAGGTCAGCGTCATATAATGCTATATGGTGTTGTCTTTCCATTATCTCCAGGCCTCGATACGGGACACTGTTCAGGCCCTGTCTGTTAGTGGCTGTTTAGCTAGAGCAAACAGGAGGGGGATAGGGAGCATCCCTCTCTAGTGCCTCTGCCCAACTGTTAGCTGTTGAGGATAATTCTCACCGATCGCACCATGGCCTGTGAGTCCGTATTTAATAGAGTTGTCCAATTAACAAATCCTCGCCCCAGCCCACATCTTCTTATCACTTTGAATAGGTATGACCATTCTAGACTGTCAGAGGCTTTTTCTATGTCTATGGCAAATATGGCTTCTTCTTCCTTACACAGCCAATACCCTTAGCAGTCTCTGGATATTAAGGGCTGTGTACGACCCGGTATAAACCCTACTTGATCTTGGTGAATAAGAGTCACCGTGTGCGGGAGAAGATGTTTGGCTAGAATTTTACTTAGGATTGCTCATTGATAGGAGCCATACACAGTTTTATAAGTGGCTGTTTTCCAGGCTTTAACAGTGAGATAATCAGGGCTTCTCTTGTGGACACTGGCTGCGCCCCAGTATGCTTCACTAAGTTGTAAAGCTCCACCAGTTTGGGCCCAAGAATATCAACGTATGTCTTGAAGAATTCTACTAGTAGGATATCAGTGCCCAGTGTTTTAATTCTGGCCATAGCCTTAATTATGGCCTTAACTTCCTGGAGTTATGTATCTCTTCCTAATTGTTCTGCTTCTTCTGCTGTTATAGTCGGTACTCTCACAAGCTCTATGAAGAACTCAATATCTCCCTAGTTCTCAGTCATTCTGCTCTGATATAGTTCAGCATAATAATCGTTGAAAGCTCCATTGATGTCATGTTGCCGGACTAGTGTGGGCCCACCGTCGTCTCTGAGCTTGAGGATTACTAATCCTCTCTTAGTTGGATTTGTAAGCCATGCCAGGAGTGCCCCAGAAAGGTCTCGCTCTGCGTGTGCTCTAATAAAATAGTTTCTATAGTCAAAACAGCACAATATTCCTACATGTTCAGTGACCCGCAGCTCCTGTCTCTCATTTCTACCTATCTCAATCCCCCTAAAATGTTGTTCCGCTGCTAGAGTTTCCCGTAGGAGTGTCCCTCAGATACTAACTGCCCCGGAAACACACCTACCCCTGATTACTGCTTTGCATGCATACCATTCCACCAATAGGTTTGTGGCCGTCCTGTCATACTCAGCAAAGTATTGCTCTATGGCTGTTCTAATTACTGATTGAAACACTGTCTTCCATAGATTCCTGCTTTAAACACCAGGTTGGAATTGCCGGTCTAACTCGTGTCCAACTAATTCTCAGCAAGAGAGGGTTATGATCTGAAATTGTTGTGGCTAAATATTCACTGGTTAAGCCATGGTCATGAACATGAGACATGCAAAGGATAGAATCTAGCTCGATGTGCAATTCATGTAACTGTGAAAAAGATTAATAGTCCCGTTCTCCTAGGTGAAGCGCCCTCAACGAGTCGGTCAGACTCCATCTTTGTTGCCAATCTCAAAACACCGCTTCTCTTTTGACAGTGGGGAGTCTCGTAAGGGGGGTGAGATCTATCAAGCCTTGTCCTCCACACAGGTATAATCCCGCCCAGTATCACCGACCCTATAAGACAATGCGCCAGATATCTAGAGAGGGCTGACAAAAATGAGCTTTAGTCTACATTTGGGCCACAGACCCTTTTGATTGCTCATTTCTACCAGCAAGTTTACCAGTCACTGCCACGTATCTTCCCTCTGGGTCAACTATGCGGCCGGTACACCGGAAGGGGACCCCTCCCTGATCCAGATAATCATAAACCTGGCGAAGGCAGAAAAGTCTGTGTAATAGACCTGACCACTCCACCTATGCTGCCCTGCAGTACCTTCTTTGGCATTGATGTGTCTTTCCTGCAACAGAGCGATCTGCACTCCCTTCTAGCCAAATAGGCATATACTGTGTGGCATTTGGCCATGGAATTCATCCCCCTGACATTCCATGCGAGGCATCTATATTATATGGTGGGTCCCATATGTTTGATGAGCGCTCCATCTTCCCTCCCCAGAGTTCCATCTCAGTTTGGCATTCTCTGTATCTAGTAGTGCACTGAAATGGAAATCTGCATGCCAGGCACACCCAGTCCTTAAGTCGACATTCAACATACAAAGTAACCCCCAACACACACACCCTAGGTAGAAGACCAAACCCCATCCAAACTCGATATCAACTGGTATCACAAAACCTTAGAAATTAGCAAAAGAAAAGGGGGGTTGCAAAAGTGCAGCTAGTGCCCATCAGGACCATTCCTGCTAGGCTCTCCCTCACCCCGCTAAATGTATGCAGTGTCAGGACACCCCCATCCAATTGTCACAGGCAGAAGTGGACTATTCTGTCTGTCCATGGTCCAGTCTGAGTTTGTCCCTTGTTCTTTCCAAACAATGTCTCTAATTTCTCTCTATTATATAATCTCATTCGCTGTTCTAGGGGTGATTATTGGCACCTCGGTGTCAGAGTCCTCTGCAGAGGTGAAATTCTGGCCTGTTTCTGAGCTTTGGCCTTCCTGGTCACCGTGCAAGGACCAGGGACTTCTAATGGCGTTATTAATCTCCGACGTTGCCTGGATCACTTCGGGCCGTTCATCTTGAACTTCTGTCAGTGTAGGTTTTTTCCTGCCATCTGTGGCTGTTTTCTTGATCCGAACAACAGCGTCTGATGTAGCTCTCCCCGTGGGGATGTCAGAGTTAGATTCAATCTGGGCCCAGGCATCTTGTGTTTTTTTTTGGTTTTGTTTTACATTTTTATTAGGAGCGGTAAGAAGAACACTATCCATTGCACCATAATGCATACAATAGCAATAATATTCAGAATTAACATCAAGAGGTTAATAAAAAACATTAAAAAAAGACATTTTAGCAGGATACATAAAGACAGAGTTCTGTAGGAGCTTATAGTCATTGGTACTGTATTTCTGCATGACACATCCATCTAGATCTAAAAGGAAAATACCACGACCCTCTTGGCCACATTTTTTAAAGTGCCTGTGCACCTAGAAGAAAATATTTTGGAAATACCTAGAAAAGACAATACAGACATCTATACATTTTTAAGTGCCTCTGCAGCTAGGATTAAATGTTACATTAATACAAAAAAAAGAATAAATACAAATGTCCAGGAACACTATAAAGTGCAAGTGCAACGCTCAACATCGATTTTACTACATATTATCCGATACTTCGTTGCCAACTACAGTAAGTTTTTCAAACCTACTCTAATTCAGGTATACAAAATGTCTGCCAGACAACTCTAAATCTTACCGAATCTCCTTTATGTTTTGCGTAGGCCTCCTCGAATCTATAGGTCCTTCATATTTTACTGATTCATTGATTAATCCTGGGTTGTATACTGCTTTTTTCAGTTTTGCAGCACCAACGACCAGGCAACAGCTATAGAAATTATTAGAAAATACTGTTGACCTTTCGTAAAGCATTGCATTTCTGGCGAGACACTAAATAAAACCTGCCTTGGTGATGGATCAATAGTTGATGGCAAAAGCTGAGAAATCATAACAAAAACATCCTTCCAAAATTGCCGCAATTTACTACATCCATTAAATGTAGGAACCTATCCTCCTTTATCCCATTCATTGCATCTAAAACATTGATTCAAACAAGTGGGAAACATTTTATGTGGTCTCTGACGAGTATAGTATGCTAGCCATATTCATAGAAAATTAATTCTTTTATAATTTGTTGTTTGATCAACAGGAATTGAGGTATGAGCGGTGTGAGTTTAACGCTGCGAACTGCGAGATTTGCACATTGGTCGTAATACCATTATTTTAACTGATATTTTACACTGATATTTTTAAATGATGTACTATTTAAAAATCATTCACTTTTAAAAACGATTTACTGTTTTTAAATTGCTTACTGTTTTGCCCAAATCCGCCGCTAACCACAGTCCTGCCCGCCTGCTCCCCGGTCCACCACGAGTTTTCCCGCTTGAGTGGAGGGAGTGAAGGCGGGGCAGCGACATTCTTCCGGGGTAGAGGTCGGGGGGGGGGAACACGACTCCGACATACTACTTAAACAGACCATGTGCACAACGCGCAGCGGACGCACGCAGCAGGCTTCGAAGACCGCCCGGGACCAGGGGCCACCACCCATGCCCAAACTATAAAACCTTTAACCTACTCTCTAAGAGAACTGTATAATCTAAGACCCAAAATTCGTCAACACTGTGAAACTTTGAACCCAGAAGTCCTCAGGTCCCAATGCCATGAATGCGCCTTCGCCCCAACTCATGCAATGAAAGGAATAACCGGTGAAAATGGTTGGAGCCTAAAAGAAAATATTGCAGACTCTAAAAGCAATGAACCCAGATACTTTACATTCTTTAGTAAAAACTGCAGATCACTTCCAAAACTCAAGGAGGATATTTTTTTTTTACTAATGGATCTTCAGCCAGACGCTATGTTCTTGACTGAAACTTGGCTTAATGCCAGTTTGAGGATGGACATCGCAATAGCTTTACCACCTAACTATGCCATGGTTAGAAAAGATAGGTTGAGCCACACGGGGGAAGTATCGGAATTATTTACAATAAAAATCAATTTCTTGTAAATGGGAAGATCTAACGATGACCAACTGTGAAGCAAGTATATTGAATGTGTTATATAAGTGTAGAAAAGTATGTTTTATGTTTAAATATTATTAATTAAATGTCTATTTTTATTATTATAGTGATCAAAATGTTAAATGACTTATGTTGGATTGGAGTTAGAATAGTAAATTATTATGGTTTACAGTCCAGCACTTTCCCTGAGTAATGTTATATTTGGAGTTGGAATAGTTAATTATTATGCTGTACTGTCCAGCACTTTCCCTGAGTAATGTTATATTTGGAGTTGGAATAGTAAATTATTATGGTTTACTGTCCAGCACTTTCCCTGAGTAATGTTATATTTGGAGATAGAATAGTAAATTATTATGGTTTATTGTCCAGCACTTTCCCTGAGTAATGTTATATTTGGAGTTAGAATAGTAATTTATTATGGTTTACTGTCCAGCACTTTCCCTGACTTATGTTGGATTGGAGTTAGAATAGTAAATTATTATGGTTTACTGTCCAGCACTTTCCCTGAGTAATGTTATATTTTGAGTTTGAATAGTAAATTATTATGGTTTACTGTCCAGCACTTTCCCTGACTTATGTTGGATTGGAGTTAGAATAGTAAAATATTATGGTTTACTGTCCAGCACTTTCCCTGACTTATGTTGGAGTGGAGTTAGAATAGCAAATTATTATGGTTTACTGTCTAGCACTTTCCCTGAGTAATGTTATATTTGGAGTTAGAATAGTAAATTATCATGGTTTACTGTCCAGCACTTTCCCTGAGTAATGTTATATTTGGAGTTAGAATAGTAATTTATTATGGTTTACTGTCCAGCACTTTCCCTGACTTATGTTGGATTGGAGTTAGAATAGTAAATTATTATGGTTTACTGTCCAGCACTTTCCCTGAGTAATGTTATATTTGGAGTTAGAATAGTAAATTATTATGGTTTACTGTCCAGCACTTTCCCTGACTTATGTTGGATTGGAGTTAGAATAGTAAATTATTATGGTTTACTGTCCAGCACTTTCCCTGAGTAATGTTATATTTGGAGTTAGAATAGTAAATTATTATGGTTTACTGTCCAGCACTTTCCCTGACTTATGTTGGATTGGAGTTAGAATAGTAAATTATTATGGTTTACTGTCCAGCACTTTCCCTGACTTATGTTGGATTGGAGTTAAGTAAATTATTATGGTTTACTGTACAGCACTTTCCCTGAGTAATGTTATATTTGGAGTTAGAATAGTAAACTATTATGGTTTACTGCCCAGCACTTCCCTGACTTATGTTGGATTGGAGTTAGAATAGTAAATTATTATAGTTTACTGTCCAGTACTTTCCCTGAGTAATGTTATATTTGGAGTTAGAATAGTAAATTATTATGGTTTACTGTCCAGCACTTTCCCGGAGTAATGTTATATTTGGAGTTAGAATAGTAAATTATTATGGTTTAATGTCCAGCACTTTCTCTGAGTTATGTTGGATTGGAGTTAAAATAGTGATTTATTTTTGCTTACTGTTAAGTATTTTCTATGAGTTATGTTTTATATTTTTTTATTTTTATAAATTGTTTTTAATTAAAAAAATTATTTATATTTTTTTTATATTTTAGAATTTTTTATTATATATAATGTTGCAATATTATTTTTTATAAATAAACAAATATGAATATTTTCAACATTTTTACATACATATCACAAGTTTTAACATTTATTAAGTACAATAGTAATATAGTTTTGTACACATTTTTTTTATTCATACTTTCATTTGTTGATGCAAACATTTACATACTTTTAATACACATTTTTCAATTAATTTTTTACATTTTACATTGCAATTTTAGCCATATATACATTGTTATATTACATTAATTAATATATTAAATTTCAAATGTATTTATTGAAATTTAATATGTTAATTAATTTACATGTAATTGTATTTTTCTAAAATATGTACATAAAATAGTGTTTATTTTTATACATATAAAAAAATTATTTAAGAATCAAAAACATATTTGTAATATACAATAATTAATTAATATATAATTATATTAAAAATATTATTGTATATTTTACATTAATCCTATGTTTCTTCAAAACAATAAGAAAATTATTAAAAAACATGGAAAAAAATGCTAATTATCACAATTTTTAATAATGGGGATTTAGTCCTATTTTTGTTTTTATTCTGCTGCCATTTTGTTTTTGGAACTTCACTTTCTAGTCTATCGACATCGTTGTTTGGGTCATTTTAGAAAACGGAACCTCGCGGTTGGGAGCTGCTTCGTGTTGGTGAAGGTAAGTTTATTTTACATTTATTTTAACTACATTTTAAGACATTATAGAGCTAGTTGTAGTGTGTACGTGTTGCTATGTGTTGTACTTTAGAGTTTATGTGAAAAGTACGTGTTATTTAAGGTCGTTATTGATAACGTACTTTGTTAGATATTTCTTATGAAATTAAGGTTTATGTATTGTATAAATGAATTAGTTTAGGTGTTTTCCTATGTTTTATATGTTATGTTTAGGCTTTGTGGCTTTCGTATTTATTGTGGGTGGGTTTTGTTTTTATTTATTTGTGTTCGTTTTGGTAAGCAGATGGATTTTATCTCGGTTTTTTTGTAAAATACAGGTAAATGTTTAAGTACATTTCCTGATTTTTCGGGATTTTGGAGCGTTTTTATCGTGAATATTTTCGGTATTTTTATGGTTCCGTTCTCCAGAGGATTGCTACGTGGGACCCTTATAAAACAGTTGTATTTTTTGCATTTTTTGGGGATTTTTTTTAAACCATGTGGATTGATTTTGGTTCTATTTGTGTTGAAACCATCTTCTTGGAACACATTCTACAGCTGCAGAACCGTAAGTTATTATTATTTTTTAGTTTGGGGTGGATTGTGCTATATTGTGCAATTTTGTTCAATGTCGTCTTATTATGTTTTGTAATAATAGATTACATTTATTTTTACATGACATAATTTAACTACATTAAAAAAAAGGTCTGTTTTATTTATTGTTTGAAACGTTTTTATGTGTTGCTTGTTAAAGGATAGATTTTGCTATTAGGTCTAAGTATTCAAGACCTTCGATACTTGGGTACATTCTGGGTTTTTGCTGTAGGTATTCGTACATATTTAATGTTTGTTTACTTAGTTTAGGGCCGATTTTAGATAGAGATTGCTCTATTCTTAGTTCTTGGTAGCTTTGCTCTTTTTTGATGCTTTGGATTAGTTTATGAAGTGTGGGTTGTGTTCTTCCTTTTGTGGCTTGGAAGGCATTATGCCATCCTTCGACCGCGTTGTTAGTTTTGGCTTTCTGTGCTATAGTACTAGCATACACATTCCACCATGGAATTTGGAATTTAGGTTGTCTGCGGTGGCCAGAACGATGTAATCTTCCCACCCAGGTATCTTTAAAATAGTCTAAGAAGGGAGTTAATTTTTTCTCATTGGTACGGTAGAAAGGGCTGTCAAGTAGCAAATTGTAATAGTTAGCAACTTCTGTTGTTGGCACATATGCCAATGCAATTAACTTTTTAATCTGATAAGCAAAGTTACTGTTTGTTGAATATTCAATGCTTAAAGTAGATTTTTGTAAGTGCCTCCATATACTTTGGTTGTAGTGATAATAACACCCTTGTATTGAGGTGTGAGGATATATTTTAAGTATAGCTTGAATCATGGCTATTTCAAAGTCTATTATGATTCTTTGTGGATAGTAATTATCAGTAAGCAGCAGCAGGCTTCGAAGACCGCCCGGGACCAGGGGCCACCACCCATGCCCAAACTATAAAACCTTTAACCTACTCTCTAAGAGAACTGTATAATCTAAGACCCAAAATTCGTCAACACTGTGAAACTTTGAACCCAGAAGTCCTCAGGTCCCAATGCCATGAATGCGCCTTCGCCCCAACTCATGCAATGAAAGGAATAACCGGTGAAAATGGTTGGAGCCTAAAAGAAAATATTGCAGACTCTAAAAGCAATGAACCCAGATACTTTACATTCTTTAGTAAAAACTGCAGATCACTTCCAAAACTCAAGGAGGATATTTTTAATTTACTAATGGATCTTCAGCCAGACGCTATGTTCTTGACTGAAACTTGGCTTAATGCCAGTTTGAGGATGGACATCGCAATAGCTTTACCACCTAACTATGCCATGGTTAGAAAAGATAGGTTGAGCCACACGGGGGAAGTATCGGAATTATTTACAATAAAAATACAATTTCTTGTAAATGGGAAGATCTAACGATGACCAACTGTGAAGCAAGTCTCTTTAAAATCTCTCTCACACCTCAAATTACTTTCACATGAATGCTCATATATCGCCCTCCTGGGGCAGCAGAAGAATGGGCAGCTACGCTTCCGTAGTTTATCACCCCTTTTTTGTTCTGAAGCGTCCTGTTTCTCAATTTTAGGAGATCTTAACCTGCATTTTGACGATCAGAAAAATGCTACGGCAGTTAACCTTCTAGCTGATCTTGAGTCTCTTAATGTTCATTTTTGCAACACAGGCCCTACCCATATAGCAGGCCACCAACTAGACCCAATCTTGGCTAATTTTGAAAACCTTATATGTAAACCGGCACCCCCTTATTATGGTCTGACCATTATCTTACGGAATTTGAAATCAGATTACCCAATAACACAGTCTTACATAAGCCTGAAAACACTCTCTTTAGGAACTGGAAAAATCTTAATATAGAAAAATTTAATACACAGCTAAATAACCCGAGACCAGACATAAATCTAGATACTCCCAGCATTCGTGATCAACATAAAATTACCAACTGGCTTACAAAAGCGGGTGAGATAACTAATCCGCGAAAAAATAAAAAAATAAAATCGGACAGACTCCCAGTTCCCTGGTTCTCAGAAAAACTAAAAACAGAAAAAAGCAAATGCAAAAAGTTGGAAAGAAAATGGAGGAAGGACTATGATATTGACTCGAAAAAGATTTACAAGCAAGCGTTAAATGCTTACCATCTTTTATTTAAAATAACTAAAGGAGAGTATATCAAAAACACCATTCTAGTGGCACAAAATGGTGTAAAGTAGGAATATCGACGGGATAATATCGACTGGCATAAATATCGAGGTAAGAATATCGACTTTAAAAAATATCGTTGAAGTAAATATCGTTGTTGTAAATATCGATTTTGTAGAATGACAAACATATTGTCAAAATAAAATATCGTTGTATAGAATATCGTTAAGAGAAATATCGTTGTATATAATATCGACAAAATAATTGAATGTGTTATATAAGTGTGGAAAAGTATGTTTTATGTTTAAATATTATTAATTAAATGTCTATTTTTATTATTATAGTGATCAAAATGTTAAATGACTTATGTTGGATTGGAGTTAGAATAGTAAATTGTTATGGTTTACAGTCCAGCACTTTCCCTGAGTAATGTTATATTTGGAGTTGAAATAGTTAATTATTATGGTTTACTGTCCAGCACTTTCCCTGAGTAATGTTATATTTGGAGTTGGAATAGTAAATTATTATGGTTTACTGTCCAGCACTTTCCCTGACTTATGTAGGATTGGAGTTAGAATAGTAAATTATTATGGTTTACTGTCCAGCACTTTCCCTGAGTAATGTTATATTTGGAGATAGAATAGTAAATTATTATGGTTTATTGTCCAGCACTTTCCCTGAGTAATGTTATATTTGGAGTTAGAATAGTAATGTATTATGGTTTACTGTCCAGCACTTTCCCTGACTTATGTTGGATTGGAGTAAGAATAGTAAATTATTATGGTTTACTGTCCAGCACTTTCCCTGAGTAATGTTATATTTTGAGTTTGAATAGTAAATTATTATCGTTTACTGTCCAGCACTTTACCTGACTTATGTTGGATTGGAGTTAGAATAGTAAAATATTATGGTTTACTGTCCAGCTCTTTCCCTGACTTATGTTGGAGTGGAGTTAGAATAGCAAATTATTATGGTTTACTGTCTAGCACTTTCCCTGAGTAATGTTATATTTGGAGTTAGAATAGTAAATTATCATGGTTTACTGTCCAGCACTTTCCATGAGTAATGTTATATTTGGAGTTAGAATAGTAATTTATTATGGTTTACTGTCCAGCACTTTCCCTGACTTATGTTGGATTGGAGTTAGAATAGTAAATTATTATGGTTTACTGTCCAGCACTTTCCCTGAGTAATGTTTTATTTGGAGTTAGAATAGTAAACTATTATGGTTTACTGGCCAGCACTTTCCCTGACTTATGTTGGATTGGAGTTAGAATAGTAAATTATTATGGTTTACTGTCCAGCACTTTCCCTGAGTAATGTTATATTTGGAGTTAAGTAAATTATTATGGTTTACTGTACAGCACTTTCCCTGAGTAATGTTATATTTGGAGTTAGAATAGTAAATTATTATGGTTTACTGCCCAGCACTTCCCTGGCTTATGTTGGATTGGAGTTAGAATAGTAAATTATTATAGTTTACTGTCCAGTACTTTCCCTGAGTAATGTTATATTTGGAGTTAGAATAGTAAATTGTTATGGTTTACTGTCCAGCACTTTCCCTGGGTAATGTTATATTTGGAGTTAGAATAGTAAATTATTATGGTTTAATGTCCAGCACTTTCTCTGAGTTATGTTGGATTGGAGTTAAAATAGTGATTTATTTTTGCTTACTCTTAAGTATTTTCTATGAGTTATGTTTTGTATTTTTTTATTTTTATAAATTGTTTTTAATTAAAAAAATGATTTATATTTTTTTATATTTTAGAATTTTTATTATATATAATGTTGCAATATTATTTTTTAAAAATAAACAAATATGAATATTTTCACCATTTTTACATACATATCACAAGTTTCAACATTTATTAAGTACAATAGTAATATAGTTTTGTACACATTTTTTTTATTCATACTTTCATTTGGTGATGCAAACATTTACATACTTTTAATACACATTTTTCAATTATTTTTTTACATTTTACATTGCAATTTTAGCCATATATACATTGTTATATTACATTAATTAATATATTAAATTTTAAATGTATTTATTGAAATTTAATATGTTAATTAATTTACATGTAATTGTATTTTTCTAAAGTATGTACATAAAATAGTGTTTATTTTTATACATATAAAAAAATTATTTAACAATCAAAAACATATTTGTAATATACAATAATTAATTAATATATAATTATATAAAAAATATTATTGTATATTTTACATTAATCCTATGTTTCTTCAAAACAATAAGAAAATTATTACAAAACATGGAAAAAAATGCTAATTATCACAATTTTTATTAATGGGGATTTAGTCCTATTTTTGTTTTTATTCTGCTGCCATTTTGTTTTTGGAACTTCACTTTCTAGTCTATCGACATCGTTGTTTGGGTCATTTTAGAAAACGGAACCTCGCGGTTGGGAGCTGCTTCGTGTTGGTGAAAGTAAGTTTATTTTACATTAATTTTAACTACATTTTTAGACTTTATAGAGCTAGTTGTAGTGTGTACGTGTTGCTATGTGTTGTACTTTAGAGTTTATGTGAAAAGTACGTGTTATTTAAGGTCGTTATTGATAACGTACTTTGTTAGATATTTCTTATGAAATTAAGGTTTATGTATTGTATAAATGAATTAGTTTAGGTGTTTTCCTATGTTTTATATGTTATGTTTAGGCTTTGTGGCTTTCGTATTTATTGTGGGTGGGTTTTGTTTTTATTTATTTGTGTTCGTTTTGGTAAGCAGATGGATTTTATCTCGTTTTTTTTGTAAAATACAGGTAAATGTTTAAGTACATTTCCTGATTTTTCGGGATTTTGGAGCGTTTTGATCGTGAATAATTTTCGGGATTTTTATGGTTCCGTTCTCCAGAGGATTGCTACGTGGGACCCTTATAAAACAGTTGTATTTTTTGCATTTTGTGGGGATTTTTTTAAACCATGTGGATTGATTTTGGTTCTATTCGTGTTGAAACCATCTTCTTGGAACACATTCTACAGCTGCAGAACCGTAAGTTATTATTATTTTTTAGTTTGGGGTGGATTGTGCTATATTGTGCAATTTTGTTCAATGTCGTCTTATTATGTCTTGTAATAATAGATTACATTTATTTTTACATGACATAATTTAACTACATTAAAAAAAAAGGTCTGTTTTATTTATTGTTTGAAACGTTTTTATGTGTTGCTTGTTAAAGGATAGATTCTGCTATTAGGTCTAAGTATTCAAGACCTTCGATACTTGGGTACATTCTGGGTTTTTGCTGTAGGTATTCGTACATATTTAATGTTTGTTTACTTAGTTTAGGGCCGATTTTAGATAGAGATTGCTCTATTCTTAGTTCTTGGTAGCTTTGCTCTTTTTTGATACTTTGGATTAGTTTATGAAGTGTGGGTTGTGTTCTTCCTTTTGTGGCTTGGAAGGCATTATGCCATCCTTCGACCGCGTTGTTAGTTTTGGCTTTCTGTGCTATAGTACTAGCATACACATTCCACCACGGAATTTGGAATTTAGGTTGTCTGCGGTGGCCAGAACGATGTAATCTTCCCACCCAGGTATCTTTAAAATAGTCTAAGAAGGGAGTTAATTTTTTCTCATTGGTCCGGTAGAAAGGGCTGTCAAGTAGTAAATTGTAATAGTTAGCAACTTCTGTTGTTGGCACATATGCAATGCAATTAACTTTTTAATCTGATAAGCAAAGTTACTGTTTGTTGAATATTCAATGCTTAAAGTAGATTTTTGTAAGTGCCTCCATATACTTTGGTTGTAGTGATAATAACACCCTTGTATTGAGGTGTGAGGATATATTTTAAGTATAGCTTGAATCATGGCTATTTCAAAGTCTATTATGATTCTTTGTGGATAGTAATTATCAGTAAAATCTTTGATAGTTGTTAAAATTTCTACGTAGGTAGCATTTGTTTTATTTGGCAGCAGTGTAAAAATTAAAGGGATATTTGTTTCTTGGTATTCACCATGGATGGTGTAAAGTTGATAGAAAGGTTTGGGACATACTTTAAAAGTTCCGTCCATCATCCAGGTTTCACACGATTTTAGTTTTTGCAAATTGCTATTTGTTGCAAAAAGTATAATTCTTTTATCATGACTGTGGTTATCATACATTAAGAATTAATCTTCATTGTGTGTAATAGTATATTCAGGATATATTTTAATGTCTTGAAAAGTTTCAGGTGCTGGTGGAGTTGGATCAGAAGCTCGTTTTGTTTTAGCTATTAATCTTTTCAAGTTGGGGATTGAAGGTAACTGTCCTGTTACATGTTCTGGCACCTTGCTTAAAACATTTTTCAAAATACTGGTGCTTGTTTCTTGTGAGCCTGTACTAGCTTCTCTCAATGTCTCTAGTGCTTATCTTACTTCGACTTCTGTTACATTGGGTGGGTGGTTATGCTCACGTACATTTACAACATTGTTATCAACAGTAGTTGCTCTACCATAGCATGCAGTTGAGTAATATTTACTACATTTCCAATCCAATGGGTTTTATTCCCTTTGATTCTTTATTGGGTGTAGGTGTAACCCATGTAGCTCTGCATTATTTTCCCTTTTTGAGAAGTAATAAAAGTAGCTCCAGTTGCCATGTCTAAGGTAGATCTGTGAAGACATATATATGTTTTTTTAGTTTAAGTGATAAACATTTCTTGAGATGTCTACGTTAAAAGGAAAAAGTGCAAAAACGTACTTACAATGTTGTTTTCCTGCTAATTATATGATTTCTGTTCTTCTATGTAGAGTTTCACTCTTTAATGTTCTGTAGTTGTGGTAAAGAATAATACAAAAAAATGATTTAGTTTTATAGTTGTTTGTTTTTACTTTCTGATTATTAATAGACACAGTGGGTATACTTACTTAATGTAGTGGAAGATGTTGTTAGTTTAGTTGTAGATTGGTAGATGAAGTTTGTATATTCTGTAAAAGAAAGTTAATTTGTGTTATTTATTGTATTAGGATATATTAGTAGGTAATAACATATCAAGTTTTTTGCAACTTTACTTTGCTACTTTTTTAAATATTTAAAAGCTTTCTAAGTAGACATGGATAAGGCAGTTCATAATTTCATTTAATTATTATCTTGTGGTGGTTGTTGATAGGATGTTGTAGTTATATTTAAAAAAATAAAGACTATGGGCTCCATTATGATGTCGGGCGGATCGCACCGCCATGGTGGTGGTGGCGATCCGCCCGACAGAAATGCCCGGCCGCCACCATTTTCCCCCCCCGCCACATTACAATGGCGGGGGGGACAGCTGCGGAGCCAAACACCGCCCGGCACTTTTCCGCCCCGGTCGGCTTGCGGCCGGGGCGGAAAACTAGTAACATGCAGGCGGTGTCTGTCAGACACCGCCCGCAATATTACAATGGGCTTCTGTCAATGCCTGTGGGCCCCCAGAGTGAAGGCCAAAGTGGGGTGGCACACGGGGGGTACCTGTGGTACCCCCCTGCCTTTGCATACTCGAAGAGGCAGGCACCGCGCGGTGCCTGCCGCTTCGAATATGCAAATGCGTGCTTCTGTTTTTAACATTGTGGCGGGCGGAGCAGTGAGCACCGCCCGCCACAATGTTAAATTGAGGAATGCGCCCGCCACTGTGGCGGGCGCATCCTAATGGCAATGCCGGGACCCCCGCCCTTCAGGCTGGTGGTCCCGAGCTCCGCTAGGGTGGCGGGCGGGCAAAGCCCGCCCGCCATCCTAATGTCTCCCCATGTTTTTAGTTTAGGGAGTTTAGCTAGTTTTTGACAGGTTTGTATGATACATGAAATGGGACTTCACTTACTTGAGTTGTAGTATGCTGTGTTGTAGTTGTTGTAGTAGGTGTGTATTCTCTTCTCTTCAGCAAGGTAACCGTTTTTCTCCAAGTTTGGGCCAAAAATGGTAATTTAAGTTAAGTCTGTAATTATATTTATAGTCATGAGTTAATTAATGGTTGTATTTGATTGGTTCAATTAAATATTTTTTAAATTCATTGGCTGAGAACATTAGTTTGAATTTGAAAGCCAGGTTTTTGTAAAGAGTTTGTAGCATCAATAATTGTTTTCAATTTTATATTACAAAATGTATTATATGTGTTTTATTTTAATGGTAAATAATTATTACAATGTTAAAATTTGTGAAATGTGATTTAAAGTAATCCGATAAGAGTGTATGATAGTGTTTGGTAATGTTTATATTACTAATGTATTTTTTATTATTATATATAAATAAATAATACATATTGTATATACACATATGTTAGAAAAGCTTTTTTTTTATTTAAATAACTATGAAAAAGTGAATAACTGAAAGGTATTGTGTATATAAGGTTATAATGAAATTGTCGATATTTTTTGTATATTTATATAGGTAGAGAGGTAGTCGATATTAGTGTTGTCGATATTAGTGTAGAAGGTAATGTTATTTTAAAGATTGTCGATAATGGTGTAGTCAATATTTATGTAGTCGATATAATTGTTAACGATATTAGAGTAGTCGATAATTTTTTTTCGATATTTGTTTAAATCCTTGTTTAAGTATATGGTGACAATATTTTTGTAGGCGATGTAATTGTGACGATATTTTTGTAGGTCGATGTTTTTGTAATCGATATTTCACCATGGAACCGCACAAAATGACTCTAGAACATTATTCAAAGCGTTAAAAGACTTAGCCTGAGCCTCAGAGCACCCAGAATCCCCAACGCTGTCCTCAACTCAATGCGATGGCCTGGCGATGTGTTTTAATGAAAAAATAGCCAATATCTACTCTGCTCTTGATGCGGAAGATACCAACATCGTACCCTCATTGATAAACCCAAGACCAAATTATCTTGATGAGCCAACAGCGATCCAGGAGAAAACCCTGACAACCTGGCAGCCTCTAGACCAAACCATTTTTTTAGAAACTCTCAACAGTATTAAATCAGGATCCCCTAAAGACCCAATGCCTGCGAAAATCTTAAAACAGCTCGACCCTGACACTCTTAATGTTATCAGAACCTTGTTGAATGCATCGATAAGAGAAGCTGTAATACCGACCGAATGGAAGCATGCCATGGTAGTACCACTACTGAAAAAAAACAATAGTGACCCTGAAATCCACTTCCGCTCGGCCCGTAGACGGAGGTACCGACGGACAGAGCGGGGCCTCATACTCCCGAGCGGTTGCCGGGTGATGTGAGGTCTTCACCCACACAAAGCTGGGAAGAAGACGTGCTTCTCTCCCACCAGTGGACGTTGAAATGTTATAGTTCCTGGTAGATATGTATCCTTCTACTAGTAAACTTATGGTTACTTTTCACCTAACACAACATTGTAGTTGTAGTTGCAGTAGCTAGTTCACATTTAAGGTCCTGAAGAAAGCCGGGAAAAGCCCCCTTTGGCTGAAACATGTTGACCGTACTGCACAAACGCCATAGAGTAGTCGTTCTACCAAGTGCGTTTTTTTATCCCTTGACACACGGACGTCTGTATATAATTTCTTTCAGAGCCTGTGTAGTCAATTTTATAAATCACTTTCACTTCAGCACTGCACATCATCTTGTCCACCACTTTGAAAACATCATGGCTAGTTTTCTGACATCCAGTTCTACACCGGCACTTTTTGGCCGCCTAAGATATGGATTGATCTGCAATTCCCACGTGACGCAAACTCCACCGGAAGGGTGGTCTGATGGGACTTGTACTAGCCTTGTGTTTCCAATAAACTCCAGCAGCATTGGTTCACATATGTAACCTACTGTCCCTTAGTCACTTGTATGGCCACACACCACCCTTTGACCTGTTCTGCTCTTGTATGTTTTTTTCTGATAATTGGGGAGCGAGCAGACAGGTCGTTAAA
Source organism: Lissotriton vulgaris (assembly GCF_964263255.1). Lineage (NCBI taxonomy): Eukaryota > Metazoa > Chordata > Amphibia > Caudata > Salamandridae > Lissotriton > Lissotriton vulgaris. Next base: position 645,112,314 of record NC_141685.1, on the reverse strand, counting down.
TATTCCCCACGACCCTCCATAAATGTTTGTTTTTTATTATACCCTGAAATCTTCTCCAATTACAGACCGGTCTCACTACTCCCGATATTTTCGAAAATTTTAGAAAAACATATTAACCGACAGCTAGCAGAATTCATTAACTCCAACACTGGTGGTACGGTAGCACTCATTCTTTTAGACTTGAGTGCCGCCTTTGAATTTGAATTTGAAGGGATTTGTATAGCGCTCGTACACCTGGCGGTTTCTTGGCGCTCACTGGTAACAGCTACTCAGTCGGTCGGAAAAAGGGGGAAAGGTGAAGAATTCAGGATGGGAAGGCTTGGGTAAAGAGGAAGGTCTTGAGATCTCTGCGGAAGAGGGGGTATTGAGTGCAGGTTCTGAGGGACAGTGGGAGAGAGTTCCAAAAAGCTGGGCCCGTGGTAGCAAATTTGGAACCACCCCATTTCTTCCGTTTGAAGCGGGGAACCACAAGAAGGTGGTAGGAGGAGGAGGATCGGAGGTCTCGTGAGGGAGTATAGGATTGAATAGCCGAGTTGATGAAGGAAGGGGCAGAACCTGTCCTGGCTTTAAAGATAGTGCAGCCGAGCTTGAATAAGACGCGCTGCCGGACAGGGAGCCAATGGAGGGAAAGGAGAAGAGGAGTAACATGGTGTGATTTAGAGAGGTTAAAAACCAGCCAAGCGGCCTGATTTTGAACTAGCTGGAGGCGCCTCATGAGGTAGTCAGGCATGCCATGGTAGAGGACATTGCCATAATCTAGGCGAGATGTCACCATGGCCAGAAGAATTAGTTTGAGCGCGTCTGGGGCGAGAAATCGTGAGACTCTGCGGATAGTCCTGAGTGAAAGAAAGGCTGAGGAAACCACAGCAGAGACTTGGGAGTGTAGGGAAAGTTGGTTATTGATTTTGAAAGGGTTTGAAGGGTTTTGACAGAGGATACAGGAGTGGGTGGGGGACCTAATGATGGGGGCCAGAAGGAGGGGGACCAGGGACTGGAGCAACCACCTGTCAACACCAACTCCGTTTTATCGGGGTTGAGTTTCAGGTGGTTGAAATTCATCCAGTCCTGGATGAAGGTCATGATGGACTGAACCTTAGACATGGACTCTGGGGCAGAGGAAAGGTGGAGGATGAGCTGGAGATCATCTGCATAGTTGTACACAGAGACCTCCAGCTGCTGTAAAGCAAAGATAAGGGGGGAGATGTAAAGATTAAATAAAAGGGGGGATAATGAGGAACCCTGGGGGACACCGCACTGGATGGGTAAAGATTCCGCAGAGAACTCTCCCAGACGAACCGCCTTTGACACCATATCCCACAAAATGCTATTCGAAACCCTAGAGGGAATTGGGGTCAGAGGACTAGCTTTGGATTAACTTGGGAATTTTTTAACCGAACGATCTTATCAGGTATTCTCCAAAAACAACACCTCCAAGACTATGTCCTCCCCACATGGAGTTCCACAGAGGTCAATCCTTAGCCCGCTACTATTCAATATTTACATCACCCCGCTAGCGAATATTGCAGAGAAATTTGGCCTCACTATTTTTTCATATGCAGACGATACTCAATTAGTATTCTCCTTATCAACTACTGATAATAGCAACACCTCCTCCATACGTTTAGGGCTTCAGAATATAGCGAAGTGGATGCATTCCGAGAAGTTAAAACTTAATGGTGACAAAACGGAACTATTAATCTTTGGAGAACACAAAGAGCTTTGGGGACAAACACACTGGCCAACAGAAATGGGTCCCCCGCCAATAGCAGTTCCCTCAGCTAGGAACTTAGGATTATTGATTAACAATAAATTGACTATGCGTGATCACGTAGCCAAAACATCGTCAGCTTGCTTCGCCATTTTAAAATGGTTAAGAAAAATCCTATGGCAACTTCCTGTAGGCGCACAAAGAACGGTAGTGCAGGCCCTGATTGGGTCAAGGATGGATTATGGGAACATTCTTCTCCTTGGTTCCAATAAAGAGATCATACGACATCTACAGGTCGTCCAAAATGCGACAGCAAGGATACTATTGAATCTACCAAGGAGGGCGCATGTCTCTGAACATCTTCGCAATCTCCATTGGCTCAATATAGCCAACAGAACCAAGTTCAAAGCACTATGTTATATGTTTAAGATAAACAATGGAGAAGCACCAGCGTATCTATGCAAATTGGTCCAAAAATACATCCCTACCCGTAATCTCAGATCAACCCACTCAGCGAAATTTGTGGTTCCGAGAGTTAAACGAGCACGAATGGGCGGACGCTCCTTCGGATATCTGGCACCAACTCTATGGAACTCTATTCCACTAAAATTACGACTGGAACCAAACTTCAGAACCTTTCGAAAAAATATCAAGGCATGGCTATTCGACCAAGATTAAGACTCTATTTTACTCCCCACGGTACTGATTGACTTCCAAGGCGCCGGGAAACCCTCTGGGTAGCTGTCGCGCCATATAAATGGATTAAATAAATAAATAAATAATTTGCTCCTCGCAATGCTTTATTCGAGAATTCATTTAATTGTTGCCATTCTTTAATATTGAACTTACAGCCTGTCTCTGAGTGAATTTTCTGAAGTTCTTTCACAATAATCTCTTCATGATGAGCTTGCTGATGTAGAAGCTGATACCAAATTCCCACACCTGTGACTTAATTTGATACTTTCTTGATTATTGGAAGCACTGTTTCACTCAGCAAAGTATAGTTATTTTCGAGAAATTTTGCAATCTAAAGATAATTTTAAAAAAAAGCAGTTTTAAGTTACCAAACTGTAGCCTTATTGAGTCCCATGTAATTAATGTTTGATGGTTATAAAAATCACCAAGAAGGCCAAACCGTAATTCTTGCTATTCTTGGTAGAGTTCAATTGACATCATTAAACCTCCATCTGCACAATCTTGTATAGGAGTATAAGCATTATATGCTGGAATATTTCTTGAATTAAAAAAAAATTGAATGCTAGTTACCAATGCCGAAATAATCGTATTCATGTTTTTTTAGGTAGTTTTGCTGATCGCAGAAAAATGATAGTGCTTTCTTTCACAATTTGTATTAGAAAGAAATTATCAAAAAACAAATTCTCTTCTCCTAATTGTCAAAGTAAGTTACACGGGGAAGCCTGATAATAAGTTGGGAAATGTGGCAGCGCTAATCCCCCGGATGGTGCATCCAACTGTAATATGGGCAACTTGACTCTGGGGTGCTTATCATTCCATACAAAAATCCTAATCATTCCATCCATTTCTTCACAATAGGCACTTCATGGGAAGATTACTAAAAAGAAACTAAATAGTGGGAGCACTGACTTCTTGACCATAGACACTCGGCCTATCAAAGATAAATTCGGCCACATCCATTTTTGCAATAATTTTTTCACTTTTGCTAACATGGTGGTATAATTCAGGGAAAAGAGTTTTTTGTGACATAAATGCCTAAGTATCTAATAGGGTGTAGCCCTCTAGCATATGTTGATGTGGGAAGATCAGCCGGAGCTGAATTGAATGTAAAGACCTCGGTTTTTACCTGATTGATTTTGTAGCCACCTACCCTTGTAAATTTATGGATTTCCGCCATTGCATTCTGTATGCAGGACTCTTCGGCTTTAAGATATAAAATTATATCGTCTGACTACAACTTAATTTTGGGCATATTTCCAATATGGGGCACAATCAACAAATTATTACCGATTTTGACAGCGAGGGGTTCTATAAACAGAGAAAACAAAAGAGGTGATAAAGGACACCCCTGTCGCGTGCCTCGTTTAATACCCACTTTCCCGGCCTCTGCACCATTGATAAAAATGTTTGCTTCCACCTGGTTAAATATATTTTTTAGCATTTGTATCAGCTGGGCAGAAAAAAAAACTTATTTCAAATCGCAGACAAAAGGCACCAATCCACCAAATCATAAGCTTTTTCCGCATCCATCATTAAAAAATCTACTGTTTGCATGACAAAGTATGTATTAGTGGCAATTAGTCGTCCCAGAAGAAAATCATTTTGATCCAAATGAACTACTTTTTGGGCGGACGGCGCAATCGTTCTAGCCCAAATCTTCATAAACAGTTTGTAGTCTGTATTAAGCAGAATGATTGGTCAATAGGAGTTTGGATCACTAGTATCTTTATCCTCTTTAAGAAAGAATACAAGAACTGATTCCTTAAAACTATTAGGGGTATCCATTCCATCCTTGATTTGATTAAACATTTTAATCAAAAAAGGGATCAGTTCTTAATGGAATATCTTAAATACTTCTACCGGCAACCCATCTGATCCACTAGCCTTTGCATTAGACATACTCCTTAATAGTTCAAAATTTCAGATTTTTATATTGTTTTATTCAGCATCTCGGTGTGCTGCTGGGATATCTGGGGTAACTAGTAATACTAGATAGGACTGTAATTCTGAATCCTCAAAAACGAATATGCCTGCATAGATTTGTTTAAAATGAGAAAGAAATATCCCAGATATTGCCTGTTATCTTTTTCTAGCTGATTAGTAGAAGGATTTCTAACCTGGCTGATAGTCTGCGCCACTTTCTTACTTTCGTAGACCACGTCAGTAACCTGCCGATTTGCTGACTCTCCTGATAGACCTTTTGTTGATAGGCCGTACTCCTGTGATCTTTTCTAACCCAAAAAATTCTTTCAAATGATCTTTTGCTTTTCTCAATTCTTGCTGTAATATTTTAAACATATGTTCTGGAATCTAGGTTTTGTCTCACCTCCTCTACTGCTCGCTGTAATTCCGAGATCTTTTGCCTGCGTTGATTATTTAACGTGAGCTTATAGGCAATCATCTGTCCACTGAAAGTGGCTTTAAATGCCTCTCAAACCACAAATATTGGGGCAGTATTGATGTTCAGCTGAAAAAACTCTTGAATAAAAATGTTGGCTTCAAACCAAGTTTTGTCTTCCAAAAAAGATTTATCGAACTGCCACCTTGCTCTCTCTCCTGGTTTCATTCTCAGTTTTAGTATGAAGGAAACTACAGAATGATCAGGAAATAAGTTGGCCACTATCTCTTATTTGCTGTTAGCCAGCAGTATATCAACAATAAAAAAATCCAAGCGAGAATCGGTTCTATACCTTGAGGAGTAATATGTAAATTGAGCGACACCAGGATGTACCTGCCTCCAGGAGTCTGTAAATGCAAAATTCTTTAACAACCTTTTTATTAACTTTGAAGTCTTAGATTTTAATTGTTGTTTTGTCTTATTTGAGGTATCTAATGCCAGATTCTGTATATAATTAAAATCCCCCCAAATTCAGCATGCCTTCCATGGTTATTTATTTATTTATTTATTTTTATAATTTATTAAGCGCGGCAAATACCCGTGGGCGTCTCGGCGCTAACTGATTCCGTTATTTGCCTCATTGCTCATAGAAACTGTCTTAGATTACTGATCAACTAACCAGGTTTTTAGTACTTTACGGAACTGCATAAGTGAAGGAGACGTCTTGATGCAGTGTGGCCAGGTATTCCATAGCTTAGATGCCGCAACCAGAAAGCGGCGATCTCCCCAAGAAACTGTCCTGGATAGAGGAACCACTAAATAGTTCAACGTGGTCGATCGGAGCAGTCTGGTTGGTTTATAAGGTGTCAACTGTTCCTTAAAAATGTGGGGAGCCTGATCATGCAGTGCTTTGTACACTATGCATAAGGATTTACATTTTATACGGTTGCGGATCGTTAGCCAATGATATTTCTTGATGGTGCCAGAAATTGGGGAGAATTTAGGTGTTCCTGAAAGAAGCCGTGCTGCTGCATTCTGCAGTGACTGAAGCGTGTTTATTATCCTGGTTTGGGCATTTACAAATAGCCCGTTGCAGTAATCAAGAGATGTGAAAACCAGGGAGCTGATCAGTGTTTTTGCGGCAGTGTCAGGAAGAAATGGAAGAATTTTCCCAATCAATTTTAATTTATGATGGGCTGTTGCGGATACCTTATTCGCATGTGCCATAAAGTTTAGGTCCACATCGAATGTTACTCCCAGGTTCCTAACTTTAAGTGCTGGCCTGGGCGGCTCACCCATGGCTGATGGCCACCAGGTTGACGACCAATCAGGTCTAAGGGGTCCGAAAATTAGCACCTCCGTCTTATCGGAATTTAGCTTAAGACAATTTGATGCCATCCACTCGCTGATTGCGAGCATTCCGTGCTGAAATCGGTCTGCCACCTCTGGTCCATTGTCTTTAATAGCCAAAACCAGTTGGGTGTCTTCAGCGTAGGAGGTTACGCTCATCCCATATGCTTTGATGACATTAGCAAGGTCCGACACATAGATATTGAATAGTGTCTGACTTAGGGATGAGCCTTGAGGAACCCCGCATGGTAATGACAGATTGATGGATTGATAAGGGCCAAGAGTGACTGCCTGTGATCTGTCGGCTAAGAAGGATGCAATCAGGTTACTCGCTGAAAGATGAATGTCCATCTTTTCGACACGGTCGACAAGAGTCTTATGGTCGACCGTGTCGAAGGCCGCCGACGGGTCCAGCAAGACCAGGACTGCTGTCCCACCTTGATCTCGAATAGTCCTGATATCGTCCGCAGCCTTGATTAAGGCGGTTTCGGTGCCATGGTGTCTTTGGAAGCCAAATTGTGATTCGTCCAATAGGTGGTGTGTCTCCAGGAACTCAACCAACTGTTGGTTCATGGCCTTTTCAATCACTTCGGCCAGGAATGGTAGGCTTGCAATTGGTCTGTAGTTCTTTGGATCTGTCTTGTCCAAGCTAGCTTTCTTCAGCAGAGGCTTCACGACCGTATTCTTTAAGGGATCGGCAAAGATTCCAGAACCTAATATAGAATTACAAACTGAGGTGATCGCCAGGATAAGTGTGTCCATCACAGGTGGAAGAACTGAAAAAGGGCACGGATCCAGTATAGATCCGGTCTTAATAGAAGATACTATTATTTTAGTTTGGTCTGTAGTCAGCGGTTTAAAACTCGCTAATTCTTTATCAGGTGCCGGGTTGAAGGAGGGTGACTTTATAGGGTTTGAGGAAAAAGCCTGATAGATATCGTTTACTTTGGAAAAAAAGAATTTAGCCAGTTCATCACAAAAGGGTTGAGAAGCAGGCGGGTGAGATCAGGTGCGTTACCTGACAATGTTCTCGTGATGTCGTACAGTTGCCTACTTGAGTTTTTGGCTTTGTCAATTTTTTCCGTAATCATCACTTTATATACAGAGAGTGACTCTTTGTATTTCGCCTTCTCCTCCGGGTCGTAATTTCTACGCCACTTCCTTTCCCTGCTTCTGTTAAGCTGTTTTGTCTCCTAAGCTCCTCGGTGTACCATGGGGCAGACAGGGTAGTTCTGTTCATAGAAACTTTTTTTGTTGGTACTAAGGTGTTAGTGGCATATCTTAGCCAGTCGTGAAATTGTTGAGTGGCGGTGATTGGGTCGGAGGAAAGCAATGGACAAGTACTGTCCAGTAAAGTAATGAGTTCAGTGTGGTTTATGTTTTTCCAGATTTTGAAAGTGGTTGGCTTCGGTGTGGTGGCCTTTATCTTTGAGGTTTCGGTTAGTTTCAGGTTACTAAATATCACATAATGATCCGTCCAGGGCATTGGCAGGATGTTAAGTATCTGTAGGCCCTCCACATTTGAGAAGATGCCATCGAGAATGTGTCCGGCTTGGTGGGTCGGGGACGTGATCCTTTGCTTAAGCCCCAATGAGTCCAGGTCCATAATAAGGGCCTGAGTATCCTTGTCCTCCTTCAGATCCAAAGGAAAGTTCATGTCCCCCAGAACTGTGAAAGATTCCTCCATAATTAGCGATTCCATTATTATACTAAGGTTGTTTATAAAGGGCGTCCTGGTTCCAGGGGGTCGGTATAGAAGCAGTCCTTTAAAACTATAAAGGGCAGTGAACAAAATGCTAAACTGAAACGCCTCGCATGTTGTTGCTGAGATAGATGTTATTTTGATTGGAAATCTTTCTCTGGCAATGATTGCCAGTCCCCCCCTCGTTTTTGTTTCCTGTCCTGTCGGTAAATTTTATAACCTTGTGGCACAGCAATAACCAGGTCTGGATCGGATGCATCGTCCAGCCATGTCTCAGTAACGAATAAAGCATCAAGATTATTGTCTATAATAAGATCCGCTATTTCCTGTCTATGCTTGCATACTGATCGCGCATTGATCAGAGCCATAAGAAAATCGGTTTCTGTAGCGGTAGATAATGATTTAGGTTGAATTTTGTGGTTGTTTATAAAGAGCCTGGTGTTACAGTTGGTACATTTAGTAAATGTATTGTATGTAAGGCTTCTTGGATCATGAACCATGCATCGAGAGTTGAAAGGGGCGCGCAGCTCTAGTAGGGAGGATCGGGAATAGGGTATCCTGCAATCTGATGATACCTGGCCAGGGGTTGGGGCCCTAGGCCCGGACTCAGCGCGGACGGGCGCAGACGATCTTGCCTTTGGCGCGCCTTCGGCACGCTGCCGGCGCGCCCACTGCGCCCGCCCGCTGAGCAGACGAGGTACATACTGTATTTATACGTTAGTCTCGTGAGGGGAGGGTGGGAGGCGTCCAACAACCGGAACGCGACCCATTCCTCACCGCAAGATGGCACGTGATGTGGGTGAAAAGCCGGTGTCAGCCCGAAAATCGGCTGCACCGTGCCTGATGAAAGTTCGTGTCGGCTTCAGCGCGATGCTAATCTCGCGCTGAAGTCATAAGCAGTGCAAGTTTAAAAAAGTGCTGTTAAAATAATTACAGTTTTAAAATGTCAGAAATATTCAATAACAATTTCATCAGCGCAAAGGACAAAGGTATGAGCCTCCGGCTTCCGCCTCAGGGGTAGATTTAGGGAAATCACCGCTCTGCTAGTAGCCCGCCTTTAAGTAGGCTGGGAGGGTGGGAGGCATCCAACAACTGGAACGCGACCCGTTCCTCACCGCAAGATGGCGCGTGATGTGGGTGAAAAGCCGGTGTCAGCCCGAAAATCGGCTGCACCGTGCCTGATGAATGTTCGTGTCGGCTTCATCGCGATGCTAATCTCGCGCTGAAGTCATGAGCAGTGCAAGATTAAAAAAGTGCTGTTAAAATAATTACAGTTTTAAAATGTCAGAAATATTCAATAACAATTTCATCAGCGCAAAGGACAAAGGTATGAGCCCCCGGCTTCCGCCTCAGGGGTAGGTTTAAGGAAATCACTGCTCTGCTAGTAGCCCGCCTTTAAGTAGGCTGGGAGGGTGGGAGGCGTCCAACAACTGGAACGCGACCCGTTCCTCACCGCAAGATGGCGCGTGATGTGGGTGAAAAGCCGGTGTCAGCCCGAAAATCGGCTGCACCGTGCCTGATGAAAGTTCGTGTCGGCTTCAGCGTGATGCTAATCTCGCGCTGAAGTCATAAGCAGTGCAAGATTAAAAAAGTGCTGTTAAAATAATTACAGTTTTAAAATGTCAGAAATATTCAATAACAATTTCATCAGCGCAAAGGACAAAGGTATGAGCCCCCGGCTTCCGCCTCAGGGGTAGATTTAAGGAAATGCGAGTTGATACATCTGCTCAAGTGCCGCACTATCATCATCTACGGGGCCATAATAATTGACTAGATTTAGCCCAATCCCGTCTAGTTTAACCTTCAACCATAATCATCTCACTTTTCCATTGGGCAAAACCTCCTCAACCAGCCAATCTAATGTATTTGACAGGAGGATTCCTACCTCACGTACCGCTAAATTAGCTGACGAAAAATATGCCAATGAGTATTTCTTAGGTAACATTATTTTTGGAGTGTCTGTTCTAAAATGTGTTTCTTGCAAAAATATTATTTTGGGAGAAAGGGATGCTAGCCAATTTAAAAAAAGGTGAACTTTTACATGGATTCAGAAACCCATTGACATTACACATTATAATGTTTTCATCTTTCTACATTTGATCCATCCCCATTAAACTATCCCTACTTTGCCTACTCTGAAATTTCCTTCAATAAACCTCGCCTCTCTTAATAACTTGTATAGATGACTGATACAATTAATTTTTCCCCTGCTCAATTTTACTGCTATATTCCCACCCCCTACCACCCTGCACGCCCTCCCCCAGAAATGTGAATAACCCCTCTAGCCACGCTAGCCACATTTTAGCACACTCTTCATACCCGTTGAGTGTCATATAAATACACCCTTCTTGACCATACCACTCCGTGTCCACCCAAGCAATGCCAAAATGTTAACTTCTGCCCATGAATCCTTTTCATTTTCTAGAGGAGATTTCTTCCAGTAAGTACTGAGCATCTTCTAAATTAGAGAAAAGATTAATCTTCCCCTTCACCAAGACACAGAGCTTAGATTGTTGCACTATTGAGGCCTGGGTACCCTGGGGCATATTTGCAAGAACCTCGTTAAAATTATCACCGTTTTAGCAGCAGGAAACTGCCGTTAAAACTGCGATAATGGGCTTGCTAATATGCGTTATAGAATTCCAATAGAAGCCTAGGTTAGATGTGCAGGACATCTAACCTGGGCTTTTATTGGGCTTCTATTGCTAATATGCCCCCCTGAGCTTTAAACAAATATAGCATCTTTACTAAGTCCTTTCACCTAGGCACAGCAGCAGCCGAGATGTCAGGAAAAATTTGACATTTAACAGACTCATTTGTGGAAAATTGTCTTTGCTGTATAGCCTTCACTAAAAATTTCTCTTTAACAAGAAAGTCGGCAAAATTCAATAAAATTGTTTGTTGTATCTTTGAATTCTGCAGTAGATGCCCTTGTAATTGTTAAATCTCAGAAAAATATGGAAGGACTTTTTGTTTAATTAATGTATCAGCCTATTGAAGAGTCTGAGCACCCTCAAGTCCTTCAGGGACCCCCACCATTCGAAGAATCGAACTTCTAGAGTGGTTCTCTAGTTTCTCAAGTTTGTTATCTAGGAATGTTTTACTTTTTACTGATTCACTCGTCTTTAAACACATGTCGATTATCTGATCTTCTAGCAATGCAATTCTTGTTTCTGCTTCCTGCAGTCTGTGTTTTTTGCAGACTTCCCTGGTTCTATCATATATGGTTGCTGACCTAATATCTCCACCAATGCATTATCCAGGCCATTCGCATATCGCTGAGTGTCAGTACTGCCCAATGAATGCAACACCTCACAGTCCATAGGGCCCCTGAAGGCAAAAGCCTGATCCCAGCATCAAGCGCTTTCACACAAGCTGTGAGACACCACAAGTCTCTAAATCAAGAAAGGCAGCATCCGTCACCGTTGCACTAGTGCCGGCTTAAATGTTAGGCTGGACCCACAGCACCACAGCCTCCACTCACTGGCTTCTCCTCGCTTGGTAAGCTCTGAACACAGCAGGCAATCAGCAGGTCCTGTATCTCTATCTGCATTGTCCCCATTCAGTGCTCAGGAAAGAGGGAGTTATGACCAAAGCAGAAGCAGAACACCAGCGGCACTTCATGATTCCTGTGCTTTTTTTTCCCCCCTTTCCTGCTACTGCAAGCAGCACTTCAGCGCTTCAGTGGCCTCAAAGGGTGTGCTTGCTCCGAAACACCGGACCACCATTTCTGGGGGCGGAGCAGCATCACCTATGGCTGCACGGAGGCGTGGTTCTCCGCAGTCATCATTCCGCCCACAAAGACTGCATCTTGTGGTGTTTGAAAAAATATGGTTCCCGTTGCCGCGATCCCCCACAGTTGAGCCGGGAATAGCATTTTGTAGGTTATATTCAGTTGGCAAAGGCACTTCCTGAACACTACAAAGCTGGCTTGCTGCCACTGCACCTCCTGTGTGAAGTCCGGAAATATAATAACCTTGTTATTCTCGATCTGAAGATTGCCTTGCTGCCTGGCACGTGCCAGGATGTGATCTCGCTCCCTGAAATGTAAAAGTCTGGCTATGACTGGTTTTGGGCTCTCCGGAAATCCAAATACATGGATATTATTCCTATAACACCTATTTTCACTGTCTTCTGTGTGCATCTCTAGGGTCTGGATTTTGCTTTCCATGGCGGTTAGTGTATTCTGCAGAGTCTGAATGCCCGGGGAGAGTTCTGCCAACGTGTGCTCATTGGAGGTCGCCTGTTCAGCCAGGCGACGGTGATCGTCCTTAAGTGGATTAAGATCAGTGCCAATGGCATCTATTTTTGCCTCAAGAACTTCTCAGAATGTAGTAATGGCCTGCATGATATCAGACGTCGTGGGGTGAGCTTGGGATACCTCCCCAGTCAGTAGTTTCATTCCCTCTCCTCGTTGGTTTGGGTCAGAGAGAATTCTGGGACCGTGGCTCCCTGGGCTCATTTTCTGGCTACCTTCCCCATATTGATGGGCAGGCAGATTTCAGGAGGAACAGCCAGTTTGAAGTTAAGTTCTACTAGTAGTGTAGGCCGCTGATGCTCTCACCCTCTGGGAGTGTTTAATAATGACCTTGACTTGCCCTGGGACTTCTTTGCTCCCTGGGCCTTCCTCTGACTCAACGGCAATCAACATTGGTGTGATATGTAGAACTGTGAGAGAGAGTTGCCTGGCTGTGACAATTCTTCTCATCTGACACTTGTGCTGTTGACCTCAGAGCAGAGGCTCCCCCTTCCAAGCCCTGAAAGCACGTGTGCTCTCTGCCTGCAGGCCTCACTTCAACCTGTGCATAGGTCTCATCATACGCTCCGTGTTGGTTAAAACATGTGTAGTCTGGCCGCAGTGTTCCGAGCAGTCTCGGCACCCAGCCACACTTTCAATTGATCTATCTCCTAGGAATCCACCAGCACTGCTTCAAAGTGCCGGCTCCCACTCTTCCCGTCTTCTGTCAGCCCATGCCCATCTGACAATAGGGGAGGTGACACATTCAGGGGCCGCTCCACTGTGCACCTAGCACTCACCCTCTAACGGTCCCTCTAGGACTTTTCCGCAACTCCAACAGGCCCACAGATCACTCACCAGGCCTCTGCTCCTCATAACCAGCAACAAGTAGGCGCATCTCTTACCCAATCTCAGCGGGCAGTGTCAGGCTCCTCTATATGACTCCGGTGCTTCTCTCAGATTGCTGCATCAGTCGGTCAGTTACCCTGGACTGGCATCTGTGGTCCTGATGGTTCTTAGCCTGTGCCTGCAGTATTTCCACCCTCCGCTGCCACTGCACAGCTCAAATCTTAGTCTCCCAGGAGATCAGAGCTCCACACCACAGGCAAATCTTCACTCTGGTTTGGGAGCTGCCGACATCTTGTGCAGTCGTCCACTGGGGCTGCTTTTGCTGTTTACAGGTCTTCCTGTGCCATTTGCTATTCAGTGCTTGCCCCAATGTGGTCACAGGGCTCCCCCCCCCCCCATTTTGGGAAGGTCATGGAGGTGTTGGGTCACAGGATATCAGTAGAAGGAGGATCGCCAGGCAGGCGCCCTTGTGAGCTGTGTCCTTCTACATCCCTGCTTGGCCACGTCCCCTGATCAGCACTACAGCACCTTGACAGTCCAGTAAGTGCTTACATAAATTTACAATACATTACAATAATCCTTGCCTTTCTTAAATGTTTCTTAAATGTTTCATGTGCATGTTTTAGCCATTAATATTTGTGCACTCTGTGACCATAGCTGCCGGCATTGTATCAGGCTCAATTTTCACCGTTATTGTTTCTCTTTTTCCTCATCAGGTAATAAATGAAAAGTATATAAAAAATACAAACTCATCTCTGTACTTTAATGATACAATCTTCGTTTTTTTTCCAAGTGGGGCATTGTCCATTACCTCCAGATAACTCTTTTCCATTTCAGAAATAATGTGGCTGTCACAAAAGCATATTTAAAGACAGTATTAAATCTGGTAAAGGTTATAATCTAAAAAGTGAAAGTTGCCAAAACTGATTCCTGCCATGGACATTTTCCACATTCCACTTTTGCTCACTCCTCTCTTTCTTCTGAAGGGCCACAGGGCAATGAGGATGGGTGCTTGCATTGTTACAAATAGCAATGTTGCTAGTATTAGTGTTGATAATGTTAGCTCTATGGCACCAGTAAACACAAGGCACTCTTACTAGTAAAAAAGGAAGTCCCTACATAAACCGCAACCCACTTCTTTGAGGTTATCAGATGTCAGATGTACTAAAAAAGTAGAAAGCAGCATACATTACCAGGATCAATACCATACAACCTTCAATAACTCCAACACCAGTCCCAACTAAATCATGCATTTCTTGAACCGCATGAGAAACCAATTTGTTTTTCCAATGCTTGTTTCCATCGTTTTCCTAGGAAAGAGCAGTGCACAAACGATATGTAGGTCAATGCATTAAAAGCGTTTAGAAGATAAAATATATACAAATAGGCAACCCATTATATATGATTTCATAAAAAGGAAAATAAAGAACACTGGGATCATAATTAATAAATAAAATAATTAAACAAAGCACGCCCCTAATATTTACAGAACCCTCACTCCCCTGCTTGAAGAAACCCCACATAGTATCTAAATAACTTCAGTTTTCCAGATTGTATTGCTGAGACTTCCATCCGTCCATAGACAACAAATACCTTGAAAACCTCTGACTAAAACCCTAACAATTTTTAACAGCAATATGGTACAGTTAACGGGGCAACATATGGTCTGCACCCCAAATGATGCATTTTCCTCAAAATCTGGTAGAGATCATATGCATAAATACATTTAAAATTATGTGTTATTGGATTAGACATGTTTGAAATTGAGGTACTGGTTGAAGTAGGTGAAAGCCTACTCAAGCAGCAACCACAACCCTTGTCAGGGTGAAGCCACAAGCAAACCCTAAATTAACCTGTGCTCAGCTCTCTGGAAGCTTGGCACAGAGCAGTCAGGCTTATCTCAGAGGCATTGTGTAAATGTTTTGTCCAACACTTAAGAACACTTCAAATAGTAATGACATGAAAGCACAACACAAAAGGATCACACACCAATCTAGAAAAATAGAGTACATTTTAATAAATAAAACAAAACCAAATAAGCAAAAATCTAATCAGTAGAAACATACACACGAAATATGAAAGATTTCAGTGAAAATAGAGCCACCTGTGGATACCTAATTGCATTGGATTGGGCCAAAGTCACAAATTAAAGCTGACCATGGAGGAGCATGGTCCAGCTACTTTGACTTTGACTTTGACTTTGGTCCAGCTACAGGAGCTCAGTTGGGCCTTAAATCCTGGTTTATGAGTGCTGCAATGTCCTGTGTCAAGGCTATTTCACACAGCCGGGGCAATGCATCAGTTCTAAGAAGCTGTGAAGCTACGATGTGAAGCCCTGCATCATCATCAAGCATCCTGTCAATGAGGGCTTGCAATTCAAAATCAGTGGTGGAGTAAATGTTGCACAGTTGGGGCAATGCATTGGTTCTAAGGAAAGGTGAGGCTAAGCTGTTGAAACCTGCGTCGTCATCGAGGCTGCTGTCAATAGAAGATTTGCGATGCAATGGCCTGTGCCGGGAATACATGGTGCCACAGTGCTTCCAATGTGGGCTGCACAGTCAAGGTTAAATCCTTGCGCTGGTAGAATCCTCTCAGCACAGGCAATGCATTGATTCTGCTCAGAGTTGTGCCGCGCAGCTGATGAAATGTGTCAATGCTGCTGGATACACAGTGGGGGTAAGAGAGCACCTTTTCACTCAGTACTGGTGTGATACCACTTGGTATGGTAGAACTCACAGATGCAGAGTCTAGGTTCTGGCTACAAATGACTAGCCCTTGGAGTCACTCTGGTGGTCCTGGGTACAGATTGCAGGTACAGTCCTTCTCACATAGAAAAAACAGCAGGTCAGCACAGCAGGCAGCAGTCCTTTAGGACAGTTGTACAGCACAGTGTCAGTTGTTTCAGCAGCACAGAAACATTCTTCCTGGCAGAATCTTGCATAGGTCCAGGAGTGTACTGAAACGTTGGTGACTGATGTCCAATAACTATACCTGGTTCCTTCTTTGAAGTGGGAGAAGCTTCTAGAGGATTCCCTTTGAAGTGCACAGGTTTCCTATCTCCCTTAACTTGGCTCCAGACTAACTACATTGGGTAAGCACTAGCAGTCCTTCTGTGGAGGCAGGGCACAGCCTATTCAAGTGTAAGTAAGACTGTGCATTGCTCCGACCTCCCATCCTGCCAGTGATTGTCCATCCAGGTACACCTAAGCTCGCTATTGTGGGTGTCTAAGAGAAATGAACAAAGCCCAACTGTTAGCTACAACTATTTATGTGACCCAGGGCCAGGTGTGCAAATATTAGAAATACCAATTTCCTAATTGGGAATTACGAATGGGCTACCACCTCTTTTAAACTGGTGATTATGTATTACTGTTTTGTGACGAGAATTCAGTTGCAAAACAGTATTACATACCATACTGATTTGATATTTGGGAGGAATGCCAAAAACAAGCCCCTTCCAAATACCGAATCTCAAATGCAAATTGCAATGCATTAACAAGTAATCAAATATCATTTCACATTTTGTGCTTCTGAAAAAGCATTTTTCCAATTGCAAACATCCTGATTCTTTGAATCAGGCCGATTCAGACCGTAAAAATGCAATGTACATCTGACCCCAGATGCAGGCTGCAGGCACTAAATGGCTAAGGCAGGAAGATACCAACTTTCTAAACGAGGAATTTTCAAAATTGTAATTTAAAATCCGACGCCACCATAAGAGAGGATTTTTCATTACAGTTCGAAAAGACACCAAACGTCAACTGGTTACCTGTTCCTATTTGGAAGATACGGCCTATTAAATGTAGCAAGATAACACCAATGTTATCCTATGGGAGCGGTAGCCCTTGCAGTGATCAAAAACAAATTTAAAGAAGTTTCACTACCAGGTCATGTGAAAGTTAGACTTACATGTCCAACTTTTTAAATACATTGCACCCTGCCCTCTGAACTGTTTAGGGCCTACCATAGGTATGACCTATATATATGAAAAAAGGGAGGTCTGGACCTGGTAAAAGGTTTATTTTGCCAGGTTTAAATGCAGTTTAAAACTGCACACACAGCCTGCAATGGCAGGCCTGAGACATGATTAAAGGAAAACTTAAGTAGGTAGCACAACAAGTGCTGCAGGCCAATAGTATTTTGGCTACAAAGAGGGCTGTGGCCCCATTGCACTTAGCTGGAATGGGCCAGTAAAGCCTTAAAACACAAAAAATCTACCTGACAGTTTTTAGTGCAGGTATTTATTTAAACAGACTGGGACTAAACCCTATATTGTCTTGGTCTACATAATATACTATGTCAGTTTTAAACAAATTTCAAATTCAATTGTTTTGCCCACTTCACAAATGATAGATATGGACAACACTGCTTTTTGTTACCATGCAAGCTAACACCGCAGTCTAATGTAAAATCTCAAACAATGAAAACAAATAATATGCAACTTCACAAACAATGAATACACATAATTAGAAATTTTCCAGTCAGTATCAAAACAGTAACCCACAAAAAAACAGTGTTGTCCATATCTGTTGTTTGTGAATTGGATAAAATGATTTATTTTGAAATTTGTTTAAATATAAGAAATTATGTAGACCAAGACAATTTAGAGTTTGGTCGTAGTTTGTTTAAATAAATATTAGCACAAAAAACTGTCAGCTAGTTTTTTTGTGTTTCCAGCAGGCCCACTAGCAGCATTTAATTTACAGGCCTGGGGAACATTTATTACCACTTTACTAGAGACTCTCAGATACATTAACTATGCCAACTGGGGATAGGCCAATGTTACCACGTTTTAAGGAGTGAGCACTTGTGTTTCAGTACTGATTAGCAGTGGCAGAGTGCACAGAGTCATAAGGCCAAACAAAAACGAGATCGGAAAAAATGGGGGAAAATCACCCTAAAGCTGAGAGGTCTAAAAATACATAATAATCAAGCTTTGTCCTCTTATTACAATAAAAGAAAGTCCAGAATCCAGGAAATGGGCATCAGGAGTACATCTATGCAGTGTAGCAATCTTATCTAAAATAGTTTATGTAATCATTTCCTCATACACTTACTTATAAGCATGCTTTTAGAAGAATATCAACACAACCAACATACATCTTGTAGGCTAAGTTCTAAGTTGAAAATCTCTAAGCTGTAGATAGTTACAAAAATCCAGTTTTCTGAATACTATGAGAGGTCTATAGATCACCAAAAGCTTGAAAAGTAAAATTATGGTAGAGCTGATAAAATTCTTGGAAATTGTTGGATCGAAGAATTTCACCAGCATGATGTCTCAAAGCTTCAAAAAAGTTCAGCAGCAGTGGATCATCCCATAAGGGAGTATGTTTGTTTGTTGTATTTCGAAAACCATACAATTTTAACTCTATATACCAATTATGCATGACTACTCAAGAGTTTTGAATGTAGCCTTTTTAAATTAGGGGGGTCATCCAAAACAGTGATTTAGCTGTGGAGGGAATACATCCCAATGGAAACATTAAGGATCGCTATTACCAAACATCAAAAACATCCTGTTTCCTAGCCCTTCCAAGCAGTGGTGCCTAAAGCTGGGAACATTACAAATACCTTTAATTAAAAAGAGCTTCATGTAATGCAGAGCATGTCACTTTTTTGTTGCTCCCTGTATGGTTATTGGTTGAGGGGGATGGAATCTCCACTCAGGCAACAACCACACTGCTTACCAAGGTGAACCACAGAAGTCCTTAAATCAACCTGTGTTTAACCTCTGGCTTTTGACACAATGCAGTCAAGCTTAACTTAGACTCAATGTGTGAAGTGTTTATGCAGCACACAAGCAGAAATAACTTGAAAATACAATACAAGAAACCCTCAAAACAGTTTAGAAAAATAGAATAAATGTAATTAAGTAAGATTATACCAGGAATGACAATAATCCAATCAGTAGAACCAGCAATATACAATTAAACCGTTTTAGGTAAAAGCACAAAGTGCCCCTCGCTGTCATCTGGTCATGTTCAGGTTCAGGTCAATTGCAAGGAAGCCCACACTGGATTTAGGGATCGGGTTACTTCGGCTGAAAAAGGAACCTTTTCAAAGTCTGACCTGGACAGTTTAGTACATAGTGGGTGAGGCTGTGAGGAGAGGGATTAGAATCTCATATGATTGTTGTTGTAGTGCGAAGAGCAGGCCTGCCAGCACATGCTGTCATTGCTGTAATACGATGAGCTAGTCAGCCACCACAGTCTTTGCTGGAGCTTTGTATTGTAGGTCACTGCGGATTTTCACTGCTGTAGCACAAAGGGCTGATCTTGAATGGCTGGTTATTGCTGGCAGTCACTGTAGTGCGAAGAGTCAGATTCACTGGAGCTTTAGGATGGTGGTTGTGCCAGGTGGGAGATCGGGATTGTTTGTGGTCACACAGAATTCCCTACACTTCCTCACATCTGTTTCTGGAAAGTTCTTCCATTAACCCGTCGATGTGCCAAGAAAACAAAAGGTTGAAGTGATGTTATAGGTATGCAAAAGTATCAGTTCAAACATAATATTTTAAACTAAAATAACACAGTGAAATTTACTAGTTATAGCTATTTCAAGTAAATATACCTTGCTCCATTGCCTTGAACAGTGTTGTCATCAATCATGTTATTTCAGATGCCATTAGTGATGTTATCAATGATGTCATAGAACATGTCATGAGTAATATAAATTAGTGGGTGATAAGTAGTGCATGGCAAGGGCGTAAGGTATAGTTACTTGAAATAACTATAATTCACAGTTTTATTTAGTTCAAAATGTTCAATATTCAAACTGAAAATGTTCACCTAACCAAAACATCACTTTATCCTTTGTTGTTTTCAGTGAATTTCAAAGACTTTTGATTTTAATACAAAGCAAGTTAATGTGATCATGACTAGCTATAACGCCACATTAATCTTTTTTTTCAGTGAATATCCAGTTTTTTTTTA
Organism: Lissotriton vulgaris; assembly: GCF_964263255.1. Lineage (NCBI taxonomy): Eukaryota > Metazoa > Chordata > Amphibia > Caudata > Salamandridae > Lissotriton > Lissotriton vulgaris. The sequence continues at coordinate 645,092,502 of NC_141685.1, read as the reverse complement.
ACGGAAAATGATTTATTATTACTATAGTTAACAATATGCAGCCCCATCATGCATTACCTTCAGACATGTATGGCGTGGGGCTGGCTCCATCCCCAACCTCCCATGAGCATCCAACCCCTGCTGTCCACTGCCTGTCCTGTGCACAACCACCCACCAGGGGTGCTCTGCCCCCGCAATGCCTCAACATTTCTCCTCATGTTGCAGCCAGCCAACCAGAGTGCGAGCTTCTTCAGGACTCACAGGAGCTTCTTGATCCTGTGGAAGTAAGATGATCAATGAGGAAAAAGGCCCTCTCTGCCTATCAGATTGCTCTATTCTTTAAAGTTGCATGCTCACATGACTTCCGTGAGAGTCCTGCGAACCAAACCTCCCAGATATACATACTGTTTTAACCTTAATTTCTCAAACACTACTGAGCAGATTTACACCAAATCACGTAAAGCACACTTGCTGGGTAAAGATCTAGGGGCATATTACCAACAACTAGCGATAATTTTTGTCTCTAACTTGTTTAGAGACAAAAATTATCGCCGCACATCGGCGATTTTTATCGCAGATAAACCTTGCTATTAACAAGGTTTATCGCAAATGCGATAAAAAACGGCCGAAATGCATGAATATCGCTGAAAAGTCAGCGATATTCATGCATTATCGAGCAAATGCTCTTAGCCATGTTATCCACCTCCGATTGGATAACATGGCTAAGAACTGCTCAGGGCAGGTGTTAGCTTTTGGAGATATTCCCGCTTAGCGCGAATATCTCCAAAAGTTGGTAATAGGAGATAGCGATGTTAGCGACTGTTTTCAGTCTCTAACATCTTGGCACGCCCACTTTGCATCTCATTAGTGATAAATATCACTGACATGCAAAGTGGGGCCCAAGATGGTCGCTATCTCCTACTAGCTGTCGCTAACTGGTGTTAGCGACAGCTTGGTAATAGGGAGATCATTTTATCTCCGCTTTCTTGGCTTTTAAAGCCAAAAAAGCGGAGATAAACCCCCTTGATAATATGCCCCCAGCTTTCTGCCAAATTGGGTGTAATTCTGTTCAGCTGTGTTTGCTGTAGCACTGTTCATAAATCCTTATGGAAATTGCAATGGGAAATTGCATTTGGGGACACCACACTTTATTCACGACCCTTGCTTCATGGATCAACCTGAAACTTTCAAGAAAGGAGTTGAGGTGGATGAACCTCTTTTTGGGAGTTTTGTGCAAATTCATCAAATAGTGTAAAAGTTATTAGGAACCCCAAAAACACCCTTTCTATGGTAACTAGTTCATAGCTATAACTACACAGTGGCAACAGTCGATGGTGGGGGTCAATAAAAAGGGGGGCCCAAAAGAGTAATTTCCCATTATAATTCCCAAAAGAAATTTTTCTTTCATATCCAGTTGAACAGATTTAAACCTAGATTGGAACAAAGTTAGACCTTTATGCAGATACTGCCCTTGTTGGGAATTGGTGTTCATCCGCTCACTGTTTTCAAGTAATTAGCATTTAAAGAGGGGCCCATTTTGGGTGTGAAGAGGTTAAACCTTTGAAAATGGTGGGATATCCACATCACTATGTCCTCCTGGAGTACTGCAGTACTGGTGATGTACCAACATTGAAAAACATAATCATTTTGGAATGCAGGTCACAGGCAGTGTGCAATGGGATTGGCCTTCTCCAGTGGATTGACTGCAGATCCAATCCCCTCTCTGTGCACGGCTGAAGGCTGTATGCAGTGGGGAGTCAGCCATCTATAGTGGGTGGTTGACTGCCTGCAGGGGTTAAGTTTAGGGCCTTGCCTTTCCTGAAGCCCTTGCTAAGGAGAAAAGTAGGCCACCCATGAAAGGTGGGTTTGTGTTGGGCTTAGCCAGAGGTCCAGAAGTCCACCCTCCCCTGCACACAGCCAAATGCCATATGCAGTGGGGGATAGTTGCCCCCAAGATATAGGTGGCCCTTCTATACATGAAAGTCAGGCTCAGTTGGTGGGTTGGATGCAGAATGCCCAACTGGATTGGGCATAAATTTAAGTCCGATTATGATAAAAACAAACACAGAAATTCACAGAAACAAAGGAAGGCTAAAGTGCCATTATAATTAGGTATGGTAATAAGACCTGAACATATGCTAACCTCGTAGAAATTCACTGAAAAAGGCACAGGCTTAAGTGGCATTACAGTTAGGTATTAATATACGAGAGGAACCAACATTTTAAAATCAAAAATGTACCAATAAAAATGTACTGAACTGATGTCCTGACATGCTCATCACCTCACAGATTATATCTCTCATATCATGTTAAATACTATGAGTGATGGCATCAATGATGACAGACTTCCCCAAGACAGAGTCCACAAACCTTTCAAAAAAAATACAACAAAAAACATGGCCAGACCATGTAGCCATTTCCCACTGTTCACGTACGCTGTTGACAGCAGTGGTTGGCTATCCACAGTGGTAAGGAGCCCATTATAAGGCAGGTCCCAGTGAGCCAGCCCAATTGCACGAGGCCACAGGCCATGTGCAGTGTATGTTGGCCATCAACTGCAGGTTGCATGCAGACAATGTTTTTTAAACAAACCACTGGAACAACAATGGCTATAGTGAAGTTGTTAAAGTGAAGTTATGGATAGTCTTTATTAGAAATTCACTTTAAAAAATCACACTTAAATTGCAGTTTTCTTTACAATTCAAAACCTGAAAAGCAGTAGGAATGTAATCCATAACTCTATCATCAACCATGCCAACCATGATTCACAAACCATCTATATGTTGGGACATTAGAATTCACCCCTTTAATGTGCAATAGAATAGGAAAATAACTATATTTTTTAAAATATTGAAAATAAGGGGCTGAAGGTTTCAGCATCCTCATTAAACAAATTATATTTCTATGAAAAAAAACTGACTTCGGAAATTTACCCCACCCTAAAATGGACCCTCCCACAAGCACAAATGTAAGTTGAGGGTACTCAGTACTCCATTCTAAAAAATGAAATGTAAAATATATTAAACTCTAATTATAAGAATAAAAAATAACTTTCCAAATAAAAGTACATCCACTTTTAGTTTCTTCATGGCATGTTTCATGTAGATCTATAAAATTAGGGTCTAAAAATATGGGGTTCCCTAAAGAGATATTTCCATATCTACCCCAATAGGATTTGTGCTCCTCAATCCAGTTGAAATGGCTGATCTGAATTGCACTGAAATTGTCGTGTAAATGAGCCATATTTGGTGCAAATATATTAAGCAGTTTTTAAGAAATAAGTGTTTATAAAGTGTTTTAGTCTGGGCTTGAAGAGCTTACAATTTAGCGATATCTGGCCTAATTAATTCACTGATACTCCGTGGATTTGCAAATATGCAAAGATTTACAAATACAGTTTAACAAAGTAAACGCACACGATTGGATGAGTGAACTTTATCTCCGATCAAGCATTGTGGATTTGCCAATGCAGCTGCGAATTCACATATCTGCTGCACTCTGATTAGATGGCCATCACAGAAAAATTACATTGAAGCAACCACCCACTCACACTACTATTTTAACTGGTGTTCTTGAACCCTAAATAATTCCCTACCCTATAAATATAAAGACTTGCTATTGTGAAGTGCTAAAATACCAGCTGTCCAACGAGCTGCTGCAAATAGGTGTGAGTGATTTATCTTAGTATTATTTCCTAATGCAGTGGTACTTGTTTTACAGTCACCACATAATTTCAACAGGCTGTTAATCCCATTCGGACTTGTGCACTGCAAAATGCACAGACATCACTGTGGCACGCACATCAAATCACTAAGCTACCTAACAAATAATTCCCCCGAGGAGTACGTTTTTCGTAAGGGGTTTACTCGAGCTTTCTGTACATTTATTTTAAAACAAATAATTATTGCAAGCATGCATAAAGGAGACCTGATTTACGTGGGAAGGTTTTCCACCAGTAAATCTCCATGTTGCTCAAACCTTGCAGCTAGAGTTTATCCCGAGTGAATCATCACATGTTCGCGCAGATTTTGCAGTTTTCATTATTCCAGCTAAGCCATCGGTTCAAGAGGGAAAATGTTAGCCAGAACACATTCTAAGTTATCCAGTTATATTTTAGTATCTTTTGCTAAGAGAACAAATTAAGCTACTTGAGTCTGCTTCCTGAGCATTTCTGGAAATGGATTTCCCATATAGATGTTTATATGAAATATAAGAGAATACGGGGCATATTATCAAGGGGGTTTATCTCCGCTTTTTTGGCTTTAAAAGCCAAGAAAGCGGAGATAAAATTATCTCACTATTACCTAGCTGTCGCTAACACCAGTTAGCGACAGCTAGTCGGAGATAGCGACCATCTTGGGCCCCACTTTGCATGTCAGTGATATTTATCACTAATGACATGCAAAGTGGGCGTGCCAAGATGTTAGCGACTGAAAACAGTTGCTAACATCGCTATCTCCTATTACCAACTTTTGGAGATATTCGCGTTCAACGCGAATATCTCCAAAAGCTAACACCTGCCCTGAGCAGTTCTTAGCCATGTTATCCAATGGGAGGTGGATAACATGGCTAAGAGCATTAGCTCGGTAATGCATGAATATCGCTGACTTTTCAGCGATATTCATTGCGGCGATTTTTATCGCATTTGCGATAAACCTTGGTAATACCAAGGTTTATTTGCGGTAAAAATCGCCGCAGCTCAGCGGTAAACTTTTCACGCTAACCAAGCAATAGCGATAATTATCGCTATTGCTTGGTAATATGCCCCTACATGTTTACATGGTCTGTGGGAAAATGCACATATTACGCTGTGTCCCCTTGTTCAAAACATATAACATCTGAGACAGTGTTACATAGAGTGGGCTCTGAAAGTCCTTTAAACAGCTCTCTGAACGAACCTTGGGGCATATTATCAAGGACAGGCGATACAGTATCGCCGCTTTTATCGGCAGGAACTGCCGATAAAGCGGCGATACTGTATCGCCTGTCCTTGATAATATGCCCCCTTGGGCTTACTAGGGCCAGATGATAAATCCTTTTTGAATTATGTTATTTGAAGTCCATGGTGGCAAATTTAGGCACTACGTGATCCGAAAACGTTTCATCACCAGATTATGAAACAAGATTCTGAAAGTGGTAATATGTGACACAAAATTGTGTGCATATTTGTTATGTGACATTTTGTTGTGGTGGTGATATAATTTGTTGCATGTTGCACTGCTAGGCATTTGTTCTGCTTTTTCGCCATGTGACACTGTTCTGTTGTACTGCGGTTGGTATTGCATTCTGTTCCAACTGTTTTATTGTGATGTACACTGTACGTTTTAATTTTACTGTAATGCTATCTGTTTTCTATTGCATTATTCAGTGTTTACTTTTGATTGCTCTGTTTTTTACTTCAGATATGTCAACAAAGGCTGCTATATTTCCATTCAGAAGCAAAACACATGCTTTGAATGTTTTGTGCCAAGTAACACTGTACTATTATCATAGGGGGTAAAATAGCATTTCTCCAGCGATTGGACTGCTTAAGCCATCAGTCGGCCCAAAACTGTGACAGACTGAATCAGAACACAAAACATTTTGTCTGGCACTATTTCTCAATTTTTTAGAGTTTCAGTTTACAAGTGACCAAGAAAAAGTAAAGCGTTGAACAGAAGTTATTGTTCATGGTGGACTGAGACCTAGGTGCAATTTCATGCCGCCCACTATGGCTTGAACGTCATATACACCAAGCGAGTCATCCCGGTAAAATATTTTACCTTTAGGCTTAGGTCATAATTTAAAGTTTGCTAGACGATTTACTCTGTTACAACATGACAGATATTCCATCCACCCTAATACAAATCCCAGAGGCTATAAGCACTTGTATTATGGCGGATGGATATCGGTCAAGTTTGTGATGGAGGAACCCATCTGGCAAATTTTAAATCCGAAAATTATGGACTTGGAATGCAGCCCTAATTAATTGTCAGTGCTGACATTAATTCAAGCATTCGATGCCCAGACAAGGGTCTCGGGGTCACTTTGCCACTGGAACCAAGCTTCAGCCAGCAGAAGATGCCCAATCAGGTTGAATCCCATCTTGGGTTGCTGGTGTTCCGGTTCAAATATAGCAGTGGCTTGGCATTTTGGCCTAGGCTGTTCCTGTTGGAGTAGAAACAAGGTTGATTTGCTGGCCCTAATTAGAGGTGGCATGTTATACAAAGAAATAATTGCCTGAGATGAGGCCACAAGTAATTACCAATATCTGAGATTAATTCAAGTACTCCATTCATAACTTTTTTGTAATTTTCAGTGCAAAGGCATAAGTGCAACAGGTATGCCCAGATGATGGTCTCGTGTCCACTGGGCTGCAGGAACCAAGCTGCATCGACTGAAGATGTTCAATTAGGTGTAAACCAGTCATGTGTTACGTGTTTTCTGATCCAGAGAAGCCTTGTCTCTACAGTTTGTGCTAGACTATTACCATTGGAGCAGGACCAGGGTTGATTTGCACATAGCAGGGTCTAATGTGAGGTGGGATGACAGGCAAACAAAAGACGTACTGGGATGCAGCCCCCAGTAATTACAAGTGGCTGAACTTAATATAAGAGTTCCTTCTATCATTTTTTTGTAAATTCTAAATAAGGCCCTAAGTCTTTGAAATGCAAGTTGAAATCGCCCTGTTGGGCAATGTTTCAGGCTGTATACTGTGAAGCCCTCTGAAAGTGGTAGCCATTGAATGAGTTCCAACTGACGCCACTAGTTTTAGTAGGAAAAACTATGTGCCTGAAAAGGAATTCTTTGTGGCTGCTGAAGTGCTGTCATCTGTTAAATACTTTTCACACAATCGTTCAGTCAAAATGTGTTCCTTCAGAATTAGGGCCTCATTTAAAAAGAGCCTCCACATTCATGGTGGAGTCTCTGCAGTCATGGAGAAGTCTATGCACTTGAGGGGAATCCCCGCAATCAGAAACCTCATTGTGGAGATGCTGCCCAGAGTCCGGAGAAAGCACCATGTCTGCAGAGCCTCCGCCATGAGTGCAAAGGTCCTTTGTGAATCAGGCCAAAAGTGACTTTTTTAGAGCTGAAAATCATCCGGCACAGAAACTGTATCTAAAAAAGTCCTCTCAAAAACCAGACACCTTTGCTACAAGGTGCATTTGATGCACAACTGTCATGGAAGCCCAAACATGTTGCAAGTCTGAACTTTTTAGACTTTCTGGAGCACTTCCTCTTGGTCTCTTTGAAGCCTCCTACAACCTTCGGTACAGCACTTAGGGACTAGGGCTCACCCCAGCAGATGCCACCAGCAGGGCTTGTCAAGGTCCATTTGTAATTGATCAACTGCTTTCTCCAGGAAAAAGTCCTACTGTACTGTAAGCTGCCCCACAGTGCACTATTCCCAGTAAATTACACCATGGCAGCACCTATCTGCCCATGGTGTTCCAGCCGAGGGTGTCTCTAAGGCACAGCTTTCCAAACTTTTCATGTTGGTGACACACTTTTTGGCGATGCATCATTTTGTGACACAGTAAGGCAGTGTAGCGAGCGAGCGAGCCTGAACCACCTAAGTGGGGTTCGGGGGGGAGAGTGGGGGGGGGGGGACATACATATTGTATTTCAAAGAACATTTTGAAATACAAGTGGGGAAATGGTCTCCCTCTGTCTGTCTCCCTCCCTCTGTCTGTCTCCCTCTGTCTGTCGCCCTCTGTCTGTCGCCCTCTGTCTGGCTCCCTCTGTCTGTCTCTGTCTGTCTGTCTCTGTCTGTCTCCCTCTGTCTGTCTCCCTCTGTCTGTTCCCTCTGTCTCCCTCCCTCTGTCTCCCTCTCTGTCTGTTTCCCTCTCTGTCTCCCTCTCTCTCTGTCTCCCTCTCTCCCTGTCTCCCTCTGTCTCTGTCTCCCTCTGTCTCCCTCCCTCTCTCTGTCTCACTCACTCTGTCGGTCTCCCTCCCTCTCTCTGTCTCCCTCTCTTTGTCTCCCTCTCTCTGTCTCCCTCTCTCTCTGTCTCCCTCTCTGTCTCCCTCTGTCTCACTCCCTCTCTCATTTCCCTCCCTCTTGCCTGTCTCCCTCTTGCCTGTCTCCCTCTTGCTTGTCTCCCTTCCTCTGTCTCCCTTCCTCTCTCTCCCTTCCTCTGTCTCCCTCCGTCTGTCTCCCTTCTTCTGTCTCCCTCCCTCTACCTCCCTACCTCTGCCTCCCTACCTCTGTCTCCCTCCCTCTGTCACCCTCCCTCTTTCACCTTCCTCCCTCTGTCTGTCGCCCTCTGCCTCCCTCCCTCTGTGTCCCTCCCTCTGTGTCCCTCTCTCTCTTGTCTCCCTCCCTCGTCTCCCTCCCTCTTGTCTCCCTCCCTCTTGTCTCCCTCCCTCCCTCTGTCTCCCTCCCTCTGTCTCCTCCCTCTGTCTCCGACCTCCCTCTGTCGCCCTTCCTCTGTCGCCCACCACCCTCTGTCACCCACCTCTCTCTGTCTGTCTCCCTCCTCCCTCTGTCTGTCTTCCTCTGCCCATCGCCCTCTGCCTCCCTCCCTCTGTGTCCTTCCCTCTGTCTTCCTTCCTCTCTCTTTCTCCCTCTGTCTTTCTCCCTCTGTCTTCCTCCCTCTGTCTTCCTCCCTCACGGCGTCCCAGCAAAGCCCACATAGTTGCCCATGCAGGTGGTGTGGGGGTCCAACGCCTCATAACGGAGCCTGTCCCACACAGGGCAAGAGCTGCAGTGCCTGCGGGACAGTAACTAATTTCTCCAAAGTATGCCGATCGACACCGAGGAGGAAGCAAAGAGGCCCACCGCGGTGAGTTCGCGCAATTGAACCACTCCCGATGGTCCCGCTAGCAGGCACATAGATGATCATGAGGCTGATGCTGCCACTGTCCACGTGGTCAGTATGCTGAACGCTTTAGTGGCCATCCAACATGCCACCCCTATGTGTAAAGTCAAGGTACAGGAACATGCAGTAAATGTCCTCATCGACACAGGGGCTACCATCAATCTCATGGCTGCCAGCGTCTACAAGTATTTGCCAAACCCCCCTGCGCTATGCTCCACCAGGGTACAAGTCAATGCCTACGGCACCAGGTCTCCACTCAAGCTATGCGGAGTATTCCAGGCCAACCTCTCTCACAGAGCGGCACACCAACAAGCCAAAGTCTATGTGTCACAAGAAGGTTTAGGATTTCTGCTGGGCTGCCGGACTTCTCAGGACCTCAACCCAATTCACTTTGCATTCACCATACATGCCAATGACCTAGACCACCTGCTGCAAGGTTTTGGAACGTTATTCGAAGGAATCGGATTCCTGAAAGGTCCAGCGGTCCCACTACACATCGACAAGTCTGTTGCCCCAATTGTCCTCCATCACAGAAGGATCGCCTTTCATCTCCCCCAAAGTGGAAGCAGAGCTGCGCCTGCTATAAAGAGCGTAAATTATTGAACGGGTGCGTGGCCCCACCCCATGGGTGCCACCCATTGTTGTTGCGAAGAAACCAAAGCAACCAGAAGCAGTCCACATCTGTGTGGATATGGGGATCCCAAACCTCGCCATCAAACGCGAGCGCCACCTGACCCCGACTGTAGACGACATCATTGGGGAGCTAGCCAGCTAAAATTAATCACAAAGAAGGACCTTCGCTTCGGCTACCACCAGATTCCCCTCCATCCAGACTCCTGCCCCATTTCTATATTCTCTACCCATGCAGGACTCTGGCGCTACACTCACCTCAACTTCGGTATCTCCAGTGCAGCCAAAACATAGTCGACAATGTCCTCCAGGGGCTGGAAGGCGTACTCAACATAAGCAATGATATTCTGGTGCAGGCACCCACACTGAAAGAACAGATCCAGCGCCTCCAAGCTGTATTCTCCCACAATCGAGACAGTGGACTCACCCTCCACTGCGAAAAGTGAGTTCTTGAGAGGAGACATTAGTTTTTTTGGTTATCGTTTCTCCGACAAAGGCAGTGGCCCCAATGCAGACAAAGTAAAAGACATACAAAATGCCCCTGCCCCGATGTCAGTGTCCGATGTCCGCAGATTCCTTGGCATGGTCACGTGCTGTGGGCGCTTTATCAAAAAATATCTGATCTGACCGGACCCCTCCGAGACCTCACCAAGACCCCCAGCCACTGGGTATGAGAAGCAGAACAAGAGGAGGCATTCCGCCTCATAAAATCTGCCCTATCAGCTGACACGATGCTAGTATACTTTGACCCCCGAAACGAGTCCCAGCTGGTGGTGGATGCCAGCCCCAAGGGCTTAGGGGAAGTCTTGGCAGAACAACAAACCTGCAGAGAATGGTCCCATGTCGCCTACATCAGCAGGACTCTCACACCCATGGAGCAACGCTATTGTTAAATCGAGAAAGAAGTTATCGGGATTCTGTGGGTTTGCCGCCATTTCCACATTTATTTGTATGGGTACCCATTTACAGTTGTGGCTGACCACAAACCCCTCAATCCGCTCTTTCAGGAGTCTTCGTTTCATCCTCCCCGTGGATAGAGAAGTGGGTGCTGCAGCTCCAATAATTCCAGTTCACTTTGGAATACAGACCAGGCACCGGCAATCCAACGGACTTTCTATCCAGGCACGCCAGACCAGTCCCAGAGCCAGAAGCTGCAGAAGCTGCAGAAGCTGCAGCTAATAAAGACTAAATGTGAATGATCATCGAGCGATCCAGACCACTCTCCATCTCGCTGGAGGAAGAGATACAAGCCACAAGAGAGGACGATTGCCTTCAAATCGCCTTCCAGGCAATCACCTTAGGAGACTGGAGGCCATTACAAAACCCAACAACGTTCCGCATGACCAAAGCCCAGACCACTTTGAAAGCTCTACACCAAGTACGTCACAAGTTGACCATGTCCAGCGATAGCTGCCTCCTGAGAGGTCCTTGCCTTGTCCTGCCGGAGCGCCTGACTCACCAGGCCGCCCTCCTTGCACATGGGGTGCACCAGGGATTTGTGAAATATAAGAACCGCCTCAGGAGCAAAGTCTGGTTTCCCAGCCTGCCCTGCAGACCCGCACCGGTCATCACAGAACCAGGTTCCAACGCTACCAAGAGGGAAATACATGTTAGTGGTCGTGGATGACTACTCACGGTATCCGGAAATCGAAATTGTCTCCTCCACAGCAGCAGGAGAAGTCATTTCCAAACTAGAAAAGATCATGGCAACCCACGGCCTAATTGGAGAACTCCGGATGAACAACGGCCCTGAACTATTTGAGTACCTGTCGTCCCATCGGATCAAGCACCGCCGGGTAACCCCTAGGTGGCCCCAGGCGAATGGGGAAGTGGAACGTCTGATGCGACAATAAACAAGACCATCCAAATAGCTCTAGCGATGGCCACCTCTTGGAACAAGCACTGTACCAGTTCCTCAGAGAATATCGCCTCACACCCCACTGCACTACCGGCATCTCTCCGAGCCGCCTGTCTTTTGGTCAAGCAGTGACAGACACCACCCCGCACCATCCAGTGTGGGCAGAATGCCCGAATCCTCCGAACCAGTCGCTAGCATGGCAGACGAAGACCAACCGGAGCCATCCCGGAGGAGGCGTGCAATGGAAAGCCTAATCACCGTCGATGACCGAGTGCTTGTACGGGACCGCCACCCCGGCGGAAAGTTCAGGATGCTGTTTGAACAGGACCTGTGAACTGTGACCGAAATCAAAGGCACTATGGAGACGGCATCACAGAGAAATGAAAGGGTAACCTGCAATGTATCATTCTTCAGGAAAATCCCGGACGACGACGTGGAGGAGTTTCCACTATCTGACGAGCCAGCGACAGCGGAGCTGGGCAGTCCTCACCGGCCCAAAGGAATTCATGAGAGCCCCACAGCCATCAACGCGGAAGCTGGCCGAGACAACCCCACTCCTGAACAGACCCAGGATCAGGACCTTCGAAGTAGTCAGTCAAGCCAAGAGAACGGCAACCAGGCTGGAGTGCACCCAACTCCCCCCTTTCAGAAACAGCCAGAGTCGATACTGCCTGCGGCCTCACCCTAAGCTGTCTCAGAAGTATCAAGATTTTGTAGCATGATATCAACTTCCTGATGGGCGGCACAGGGGAACCTGCAAACCAAGTAGGACTGTTCCATAAATACTCAGTTTGTCATGGACTAACATTCATATTTGATGTTTATTTCTCAATGCCCTGTGATGGTTTTGTTTCTTTGGGTAAAGGAGTAATGTAATGTTATTCCCTGTGGACTAGTCCAAGTGACCCGAGTGTGAGGGGAGCCTTCCCCTCAGACCCCACTACATAGTACCAGTAGGCTGGACCAGCGTCCGCTCGGCCAGCATGTGTGTATGTCAATAAAGAGCCCGGGGACCATGGGCGTGGTTAGTTTGTTGCTGGCCACTACCTGAAGCGTGCTGTATGGCTCATTGTATGCTCAGAGTTAGGCCCTGATCTAAGACTCTACAAGTATCACTCTATTTATGATTCAGTAAAATGATGCATTTTGAACTATTAATTATTGTGCCCAAAAGGGGTTACACCATGGGAAACCTGTGAAAAATCTGTATATAAAAATACAATTGATCCAAGAGTGAGATTGGTACTATGCTGTTAAAAGTTAGTACGAAGCACATCTACTTTGATCTGCCTGTATGTTGTATGTTTTTTGTTGATGAAGTTTCGACCAGAGTAATTAGTTTAAAAGGTCATTATAAGTACTAAGGGCCAGATGTAGGTGGCCATTTGAGGCCATTTACCGAGCGGTAACGGCCGAATTTGGCCGTTACCGATCGGTATGTAGGGGGCATTATTTTACCGAATCGGTAAAATTACTGATTCGGTAATTTTACAGATTCGGTAAAATAAAAATTCTGTAATTTTTCACCGATTCTGAGGCACCCAGATGTAGGTGGGACTCTTCAGAGTCCCAGAGGCCTTACCCAATCGGTATTTTACCATCAAATCCAATTTGATGGTAAAATACAGATTCCGGTGTGCATGCACATGTGTGCATGCACACCTATGCCATGTGGCAGGCAGACCTGCCCTTAGGGCATGTATGCCTGCCACAGGGCACCCAAGCCTGTTTTGGGGGTGCCAGAGGGTGTCAAAGTGACACCCCCTGCACCCTTGTGAAAATCGGTATTTACCGATTCGGTAAATACCGTATCGGTAATGCCCATTCATTCCTATGGGCTTCAAAGCCCATAGGAATGAATGGGCATTACCAATTCGGTATTTACCGAATCGGTAAATACCGATTTCTTCCGAATCGGTATTCCAGCACATCTGGAATACCTACATATCCACCCCTTAGATTTACTGATTTTTAATTACCGAATCGGTAAAATTCGGTAATTAAAAATCGGTAAATCTATTTTACCTACATCTGGCCCTAAGAGATTAAAGAGCGTATATGTGTGTGTGTTAGTGGACATAGCTCGGCTAGAGTAAGAGCACATATTTCAAGGGATCATCCTCAATTTAGGATCATATACTATATACTAAACAGAGCAAACATGGGAGTCGTTGGTACAAAGTAGACTGTGAGAAGTTGGAAAATGCCATTTTCTACCCCTTTTTGTGTGGACACCGCCCCACTTTTTGATAGGTTATATTTCTGTTTTTTGAATACTACCCACTGGGATACTGCTGTGCAGTGCACACTATATGTGATCTGACCTTTAAAACAAGTTGAGATTTGTGTACACCTATTTGGTATATTTAACTTAACTTGAAGTCCCTAGTATATGGTATTCATGGAAATTAAATGTTACTACTGGACAGCAACACATATTGTGCTGCCACTAAAGTGACAAGGTAAAGCATGTATCTATGCCTGCCCCTGTAAACTGATGGTGCAGTTTTAAAACTGCCATTTCGAACTGCCAAACGAAATCTTCCTTTTTAATATTTATAAGTCATCCTTAAGGTAGGTGTTAAATGATTATTGGGCAGGGTGCATGGTATTTAAAAGTAGGGCACATATGTATAATATTGAACGTGTCCTGGAAGTGAGAAATCTGGCTCTCCCATATGCTAACACTGGTCTACATTATTCATGTAATATGTAACCCCGGGAGTAGTATGCGTAGTGGGGCTACGCGAAGCTACGCAAAGTGGGCGAGAAACTACGGCCACCTACGCACTTCGCATAGCCCCACTACGCGCCTCCCTTCCGCCCTCCCCTACATACCTAATTTTTGTAACGGCTGAAATAAAAGTAAATAAAAGGCACTTATCTTGTCAGCTGCGTCTCGGGACTCCCTCTGCTCGTTTACGCCACCGCCATCTTGGATACCAATGCGCATGCGCGGCCGCCCGCGCATGTGCATTTCCCATGAGAAATGCCCATGCGCGGGCGGCCGCGCATGCGCCAACGACAGCGGTGCGAACGAACAAAGGGAGCCCCGGGGCGCAGCTGACAAGGTAAGTGCCTTTTATTTACTTTTATTTCAGCCTTTACAAAAGTTAGGTATGTAGGGGAGGACAAGAGGGAGGCGGGTGGCGGGAAACTTCGCTACGCCCATGGAGTGGGCGTAGTGTTGCCTGCTAAGCCTACTCTGCAAAGGGTGAAGTAGCCAACACTACGCCCACTCCGTGGGCATAGCGAGGTCCTTCGCCCAGGGTTAGTAATATGTGCTAAGCCACTGATTGACTTGCGATATGGTTTGCTCTCAGACAGTGGACACAAGGCTTAGAGTGTGGGGAAAAGATATCCTTCCTTTAGTAGGGTGGCCTCTGACAGTGCCCAGCCCCTTCATGGGCTTCAAATAATTCCTATCCTGTCGGTGGCTGGTAGCTTACACCTGGGCCTGAATTTCTTTTGTCTTCCTTAGTCAGGATGGATTCAAACACAGTGGGAGGGAGAGCTGCCCCTAAACTGCTTTACAGTGACCTGAGGAAGTATTTCCTCAGTTCCATATCCACACCGGTGGATGGGAACAGACAGCTTTGCAAAAGGGAATAACATGTCTGACATGTTGGCTTTGGGAAAAGAAGTGCAGTGTGGCAAGCCGACAGGAACCACAGGAACTGCAGCAAAAGTGAGTATGATGGCCCATGGGAAACGTTTCCCCATTAGTTAGGAAGGGTCATGAGTCACCCCACCCACAGGCTGGTGTCAGACATAAATGTGGCACCCCTGGGAACATTTTTCAGAACACTAATGAACCTGTGGAAGACAGAAGGAGGAATGTTCCTGCTACATCCGACCTGCAAGGAGAACCCTAGGGGCTGTACCTGAGAACACATGTTCCTGGGAGTTTCCTGGACTCCTGCTAAACAACAGGGATACACAAGCGAAAAGAATCCCACTTTTCTGGAATAGCCCAGCTGACCAGTTTCTACTGGACCTGCCTTCGATCCTGGTGGTGTCTTCTGTTGGAGTGAGACCTGGCCCCCACATGCTGTTCCAGAGTTCCAGGAATCCTTAGATGGTGCGAGAGTATACTCCTCCTGGCTAACTCTTAAACCATGGGCTTTTTCAAGACCTTTTTCCTGGAGAGTCGACAGACAATGAAACAAAGCAGCCAAGTCAATCCTATGAAAGTGCTTTGAAGCTGGGCCAAAGATTTAGGTTGCTCCCACTCTGGCTTTTCTGCAGCAGCAAATACATTTCAGTTGGACTCCATGGTGGAGGTATCAGGGCCCTTGGAGTTCTACTAAGCTACAACTAAAGTTGAAATATAAATCAAGACCTAAGTCCGAAGGTAGAAATTTACATTGGGTGATGGCACCTAAAGAATTGGGCCACACAATGTAATGCGAGAGCGACGCAAACCTTAAGTCAGATTTTTGAAGCCATTCGAAGCCACTTTCCATTGCTGCAAATATGAGGAGTAACACAACGCAGTGCAAATCGCTCTGTTACATTACTCTGACCTGGGTAAGCATTCCATGGGTGCTGCGTGGCTGTTCCCATGAAACTCCTGTGTTTTTTGAAGCATTGTCAGATTTACAAAACCTCGTAAAATATGGAATGTGACAAAAACATACACCTCCCCAGGAGAGGTGTAACAAAGAGAAATATCTTTATTCTTCCTTGTTACTTCTGCTTTCTATGTGTGATGCATACTGCAGCACACACAGAAAGAGGAAAGAGCCTCTCAAGATTGTTTTTGTGCAGGAAGGTGACTCATTTTCAGCACAAAAAAATCCTGAATAAAACACAAAAAAACTAGCACAATGGTGAAAGAAGTGCCCAAACAGCACCATCGTAAGGGAAAAGGACAGGGATGTGCCATATAGGATACATAACCTGCATTCCTGCTCTTTTCCTGTGATGCAGGGAAGCAAAGCAAGGTGACTTGCTGTGCCACACTGCCCTGTGCCACAAAATTCATAACTACGGCCGGAAATATCGGAGTGAGTTGAATGGAAAAAGGCTACACTTGCTTTCACAGAGCACTGATTGTATTTAGGTGTATTCTGATGTGATATATTTTCAGATCTTTACTTTACTGTAAAGAAAGCAATTTAACTTGCTGCTAAAGCAATTGGATTCCTATTGAGTACACTGGATGCAATGAATTTGATTCTGCTTATGGTCACTGTGAGATAAGTCTCTATTGATAGTAATACAGTGAGATTTAGTTGATCTCTGCTGTGTTCAACCCTGTGGGTGGGAAACTGGGCCCAGGAGTGCTGTGATGCAGGAGTTGCTCAGCAAATAATATGATAATCTAGCAGGAAATGCTCATGGATACTTTTTATAACAGTTAGAGTTGGTAGGAGTATCCACATTTCATTTGTCTTCGGAATTATAAAATGTATGTACAATTTCTAAAGCGGAGGAAAAGCATAATTGGAGAATTTAGGTTTTACACAAACAACATGCAAATAATAATATCAAGCAAAAACTTAACAGGCACTGGAAATTAAAACTGTTTTTTTTCTTAGCCAATAATATGGTATAGAAATTATTTTGAAATGTTTCCTTTAATTTAGTAAGAATGTTTATACTATGAAGTTATATTTTGAACTAGTAGCAATTATAGGAGTTTGATGCCACGACCTGTATTTATGTATGTAAGTGTTATTTCTGGAGCATTAACCTATGAGAAAGGATGTGGAATGCCATCAATGGAAAAAGTAAAGCATAAGCCAATGTGTGATAAGAGAGGTAGGTAGCTGGTTTGAGGACTATAAATGCATTGTGATGAAGTGTTCTTTGAACACGTGTGTTGTGAGAAATTGGGGGCATTAGTTGAGCCATCTATGACAACAGATTCGATACAGGCAGGGGATTCAGGGTTGTATAAGCCAAAAGGGATTTATTTTGGGGGATCCCGATTTTGTTTTTCAAAATCTACCATTTTCCTGTCCTAAAATGTTGATATGATGTACCCACCTTAATTATGGGCACAAGCCTTGTCAGGGTGGACCCATAAAGTCACTAACTTAACCTGAGATCAAATACCCTGTTAGCTATGGCAGAAAGCAGATGATCTTAACTTCGAGGCAATTTGCAAAATATGTATGCAGTACTCAAACAGTAATTAAATCAAAACACAATGCAAGAAAAATCCAAAATCAATCTAGAAAGATCGAGTAACTATCAATAATCAGTAAATATCAATAAGTAATTTCACAGCTAAATACCTAAATCCAATAAGTAGAACCGAATTCATGAATTTTTACATTTTAAATATCGACATTGCACCAAAAAGCATAAAGTGGCAACCGTAACCAGATTAATGTGGTTTGCATTTTACACTTTTTGGTGCAATGTCAACATTTTAAATGTAACAATTCATAACTTTGGTTCTATTTATTGGATCTATGTGCAAGTTAAGGCTGACTGGGCAGCACGGGCTGGATCGAGAAATTAGGTTCTTTAACCTTTTCCCTTTTGAATTTGAGCCTGATTACGAGTTTGGATGTCTTGTACCCACAGTGGCGTTCTGACCTCTGCCACCTCAACGGTCCAACTGCTGTATTACCAGGATGACTATCGGACCGAAATGCCTGACGCAAGACTGCCGCCTCCACCAGGTTCTTGGATCCCAACTGAGCGGTGGTGGAGAAACTGGAGGTCTGCAACGGCAATGCCGGTACTGCCGTACAGAGTACGACCTGCCTTTCCGACAAGCTTTTTATGGCGGGACCCTGCCATGAAAAGGTAGGTGGGAAGGCAGGGAAAGATGCCCCAAGCAAGGCCCCATGATGTTTTAGCTCATGGGGGAGGCCATGGGGGCACATATTGTTTCTCCTCTGCTTGCACTGTCATGGGTGCCTTGTGTGCCGTGCACAACATGGTGCATGGTACACAATGCACAGGCATGCAAGTGGTTCTGCCACTGCAGTGACATATGCTATAGGCTCCCTATGAGCTGAAGCATGCCGCTACCATGGCATCGCCGGCCCATCACTGCCAGCTTGGCGGTGTTCTCATAATATTGCGGTCAGGATGCCACGGACTTGGCAGCATACTTCCCACCACTTCATCGGGGGTCCAGCGGTTGGACTGCCAACGTCATAATCAGGCCCTTAGTCTCTGAAACAATGGTGAAATGTCCTCAGTGGGGCAGAGCACAAAGCTGTTACCTTAAGAGGGCTCGATGTTGTTGGGCAACTACTGCACAAGGTCTCAATAAAGCAGCTGACTTTTAGCTGAGAATCTCTGAAATTTGAATTTTGCACCCACAGAAGGTCCCTCACTGACCCTTACACTCTTTCTCCAACTGAAGATTTCTACTGTCAGACTTAGTCAATTATTTGGGGCTCAGATTTGTGATATGGGGCAAGGCATCAGGCTGTAGCTGACAAGAGCTCCACAAGGTCAGAGGCTTTCTCCAAAAGGCTCAATACCTTCTCAGGGAGGTCACCCTGAATCCGATGTGCTGCTGGGGAGAAGAATGTAGTGGGAGTTACCAGAGTCTTTGGCCCAGTGCCAATGCATCTTTGTTTGATCAGCTTAGCAGGTTGATCCTTGACCATTCTGGGTTATCAGAGCAAAAAGTTGACAAAACGTTTCTAAATCCCAGGGAAAGATTACACTTTTAATCAATCAGTATTTGTAAAGTGCTGCTTATAAGCAGCAAGGGAATCCAAGTGCTGGGGTGGTGGCTGTTGCTGGACGCTTTTAGTCGAACAACCAGGTAATTAGTCTGTGTCTAACCTCCTGCAGGATGGGTGAGGTCCGGACGTGGAGGGGGAGGCTGTTCCAGGTTTTGTGCCTAAGTAGGAGAAAGGTCAGCTGCTGCTTCTGCTTTGGCAGAAGCGCAAGGTGTGGGTGAGGGAGAGGGAGCACAGGTGTATGACGGGTATGTGGAAGTTCAATCTGTGGTACAGGCACATCACTCAACACCTCTGTGACCGCCACTGTTTGAGAAGAGTGAAGGAGGCAAAAGTTACTTTTTGGGGAAAAGGGAACATAGTTAAGAAGAGGGCAAGAGTCAGTTTAAATGGAGGGAGAAGTTGAGTTAAATGAGGGAAAATTGATTTAAGATAAGGAAAAATCAAGTTAAAATAGAGGAAAAAGTCAAGTTGGGAATACAATGAGCAGGGAGCAAGGATCAAGTTAAGAAGGCCTGTCAGTTGGATAAAGAAAGAGCAGGGAGTAGGAATCAAGCTAAAGGAGGCAAAAGGTAATTTGGGCAAAGATCGAGCAGGAAGCAAAAATAAGTTAAAGGAGGAAAAAGTAAAGTTGGTGTAAAATGGGCAGGGAGCAAGAACCACGATATGGAGGCAAAAGCCAGTTGGGGAATGAATGAGCAGGACACAAACATCAAGTTGAGGGGGGGAAAGTGTGTTGGGGAAGGAACGAGCACTAGTTATCAAAGCAAAATTCAGCTAACTCGATCTGCAGCAGCGGAGGGAGTTGACCCAGGAAAGGGACATCATCCATGGGTCTAGCACTTTACAGACAGCATTTGGGGGCCAACATTGACTCCTGTAGAGGACAACAGCAGGCTCCAAAGCAGGTCAAGTGGAACTGGTTAACTGGAAATGCAAAAAAGTCCTCTTGAAGCTTTTATGTCCCCGTAGCCCAAACAGCAAGTCAGCCTTATGAGCCTTGGAGTCCACTTCCTTGTCATGGGTACACGAGAGAGAGCATGTCAAGTTTTCTGGGATCTTCTCAAGTTACAGACAGAAGGTAGAGTCCTCTTCTGTTCTTCCATAGTTCCAGATTTGATCTGAGGAGGGTACTTTAGGTGCCACATATGCACTCAGTGCCAACCTGCTGGTGGGTCACTGAAAACCGATTCTGGTGGCAGCTACATTCCCATTGGGCATGGTACTAGACTGACTAGGGGCGCAAAAGAAAGGGGTAGGCCCAAGTGTTATCTACATCTGCTTGTGACAGGGTGAACCTCTTCAAAGCAAATTATGTTGTCGGCCACAGCTCAGATGGTCAGCCTGCCAAGGAAACAGAATGCCTTCCTGCACCCAAGGGCTTTATCCTAGCTCTGGGAGCAATTCACACCGCATCTGATGGGAGTTATCAGCTGCCAGTTGCCACTGGAAGGCAATAGATGCATCAAGCAGGTTAACAGGTACATTTCAAAAATATATTTTCTAAAATATTTATCACAAATTTCACTATACCAATGAATTGGGTACATAATAAAGATATTAAACATTACAGGAATGAACTCTGTAGCTGTGGAGATAGCAAAAATAAATGTATATTGTACATCAATGTTTAGCTACAGCACAACTAACTCTGCTACCGTGAAATAGCTTCTCAGCATTCTTACTATAAGAACATGTTTAACATTATAGGTTTGCATGTACTACTTTTAAATAACATGAAACTGTCTGTCTGGCCTCTGCTACCTGCTTAAGGATGAATCATTAACATTTAAAAGGAGTATTTTAGGCCTGTAAAAAGGAGTTATTGTGGCAAGTCAATTTTTCAGCAAAAACCTGGCCACTTTGCTACACATAGCAGGTCAGCAGTCATGTTTGTCCTCTTGCACAATATGTGCTGCAGCCCCCTGTTGATATTTAACTCACAGGGCCTTGATACAATTCTGGCGCCATATACTAGGACCTTATAGTTAAGTGAAATATGCCATTTAGAGGTACACTAATTGCATCATATTGAAGGGAAGGTGGGGCACAGAGACATTACCCCTGGTTAGCATGGGTAAAGTGCAGAGTTCTACAGCTGGCAAAATTGGTCAAGGCCGAATTCTGGATGAATACTCAACAGTAGATCATTGTATCTAACATGTGTCTTCAAATCTTTCCGAAATTGAAGCAGCACTGCGGTGGTCTTGGTGGCTATGGTTGTTCCAGATGTTGATTTGATGGATCTCAAAGGTCTACTGCCATTTTTTTCTTTTTTGAAATGCGTTAGTCTGCTGCTTGATGGTGTGCTGACAGCAGGTGTGCAGACATCCACAAAAAAAGGTGAACTTCTCTGTGAGATAAGGAGGGTGTCACTTGTGATGTCTTTGTAAATGATGCAGCTGGTTTTGAAGATGTAGAGGATCAGCAAGAGAAAATAATGGAGGAGTTTTATCAGGATGGGAATAATGAGAGCATAATTCTTCAGGCCCTAGATGGGCCATGCAGTACCATGAGGGATTCCTCTAAGGGGCGTAGTGCTGAGTCTGGGAGGCAGTGGCGCAAGGTGCTACCATCATCTAGTGCAAGGGTTTGAATAACAGTTTTGAAGTCTATTTCTGTGGGAAATAGATTCACATTCTATAGATGAAAGAGCTGGTACCAGACCCGCTTTTATTTTTTAGCAATGTATTCTTTGAGGGTGAGGTTGGTATCCAGGGTGAATCTAAGTGGCTTGGCATTCAATGAAAGGTGGGGTTCAAAGCTATCAAGATTCATGTAATTAAGCACTCTTTGTATTGTTTTATGTTGTTTGGGCAAATAACAATTATTCTGTCTTGATTTGACTGAGTTGCATATATGTTCTTGAAACTCACATCACTTCTACTCTGAGCACCCACATTGAGGCAAATCACTGCCTCTCCCCTTGCCAAGCTGGCTTCCGTCCCCTGCATTCTACCTAAAAAGTGGTCATTTCAGTCATGGACAAGCTGCGTGAAGGTATCGACATCAACCTTCACAAGCCTTGATCCTCCTAGATCTATAAGCCGCTTTTGACACGGTGGACCATACCATCCTCCTTAACCGTGTCAGGGCGGCGGGCATAGAAGGCTTAGCCTTTTCTTGGCTGGAGTCCTTTCTTGCTGGGAGAACTCAAGGAGTCCTTTTGGCTGGCTTTGCGGCGGCCTCTCGCAAGGTAGAATGCGGGGTCCCTCAGGGTTCATCACTCTCCCCTCTTTTGTTCAACCTTTATATTTTTCCCCTCATTTTTATGTTACAGCAACTGGAGGTCACCGTGTTTAATTACGCGGATGACCTCCAGTTAATCTTCAATCTGTCTCATTCTGTCTCATTGGATGAACTGCAGCCACCTCAAACTTAATCCGGACAAGACCGAGCTGGTCCTGACCGCAGGTGGCTGCAGTCCCTGGTCCCCTTCCTTCTGGCCCCCTCCCTTTGTGCCCCTCCACTTCCCGTGTCCAAAGTAAAAACTTTGGGAATCCTTCTTAATCCCCAGCTCACTGTTCACCCGCAAGTCAGTTCCGTGGTTTCTTCATGTTTCTTTTCCCTTAGAGTAATTAGGAAAGTTTCTCGTTTCTTCTCCCCCTCAGCTTTAAAAATTATTATGTTGGCCATGGTACTGTCCCGTATAGACTATGGAAACATAGTGTATAATGGAGCCCCTGCATACATGATCCATCGACTACAGCTGGTGCAGAACCAGGCGGCCCGCCTGATCCATGGCCTACCCAGATATCATCGGGTCACTCCATTACTCAAAACACTGCACTGGCTCCCTGTGAGAGAGCGTGCCCTGTTTAAACTCGGCTGCCTCACGTATCAGGCCAGATCGGGTACGGCTCCCGAGTTCATCTGCTCTCTCATTAAGCCATACTGTCCAGGCAGAGAACTTCGCTCGGCCCATCTGGCCCTTCTTACCATCCCCCGCTTTAAAAAGCAGAGGGTGGGCGGAGCGAGATTCGCTGTCCTGGCTCCAACTTTTTGGAACTCCCTCCCGGTTACTCTACGCACCTCACCTTCCTACCTTTTGTTCCGGAAAAATCTCAAAACTTTCCTTTTTACACAAGCCTACCCGACTTAATCTCCTAGTTGCTGCCGTCCACTGATCACCACTAGCGCCATGAAACCGCTGGGTATGCGAGCGCTGTACAAATGTTTTTAAATTCATAAAATTCATAAATTCATGTTGGACATCCAGGTCTAGATGATGTGCTGGCAATGGATGTCTGAAACAGAAAAGACTTTTAAGAAGAGCGTGTATCATGGGCATATTGGTGAATCGTGATGCTCTTATCTGTGAGCAGAATACCAAGCGGCTCCATGTAGAGGTTGAAGATGGCAGGAGAAAGTCTGGAACACTAGGAGCCTCCGCAGGTGACAGGGATATTTTGGGAACTCGAAGTATCCATGGGAGCAAACTGCTGTGTTGATTAAACAGGTAGGAGAACTATGATTAAAGGAAATTGCCAGTGAATCCCACTCAAGCCTAAATGGTGAACATGAGAATGGGATGGTTATATGCACAGAAGTGTATTTCTCACTTGTTATATTAACATTTTTTACTCTGCTCTCTCCCATCAATTTGTTGGCCTAAAGTTTGCCTGGCACCTAGGCATGGGTCTAGTAATCTGATTCTGTTGCTTACTGATTAGGTTAGAGGTTTTCTCACTGGTATGGAACTGGCCTAGATATGAACTGTTAATCATTGGAAATCGCCATTATGAGTACTGACCCCACTCCTCCAGAGACTTGGATCGGGACACCAGGATTCAGCTTTGATTGAAGGAAGCAAACCACTGCTATGACCATGCTGTAACTCAGAGGCTGAGTGTTACCGCATTTACCCTGAATCTTGAGTTACAACTGAAGGCAGTGGGGGAAAGCATCTGCAGATGATTTACTATGGCTGTTTCCAGGCTGTGGGTTTTTGTCAGGGTTGATCATATTTCTTTTTAAGGTGCTTGCTTAAAAATGGGAATAGCAACAAAACGGAACTGATACTGATGATTATATCATGATGACATTCATGACAAGGACTAAAGTCACTCTGTCATTGGATGACTTTTTCCACACTCATCCGCCGCAACAGGGAAATGATGATGACATATGACTGGCCTGTCCAGAGTTGAGACACCCTTAACTCCTAACCAATGAAGTTGCACAAAACGTTGGATAGCATACAAAATAGCATCTCTGCACTGGATAGATTAGCCAATGTTGCGAGGAGAGTTGTAGAAAGTGAGGTCCAGTCCTTGGGACAGCAGAATATCAAATTGGAAGTCTGCATAATGTACCAACAGGAGACATATGAGGAGGCAATTCATTTGTCTAACTGTGTGATAGCCTCCATTGCTTTACTGGAAACAGGGCCGGACTGGCCGTAGCGGGCACCAGGCAATCCCTGTTGCGCCGAATGGGTGGAGGCATCGCTATCGTCCATAAGAAATCCATCCGCATCTCAACCAGCTCAGACGTCAATCTCGCCAACTCTGAACACCTTCACTTCCAGATCTACATCAACCCCAAGACCACACTCAGAGGCACCCTCCTTTACAGGCCACCAGGACCCCGCGCACAATTTAGTGAAGACATCACGGACTTCATCACTCCACACGCGCTCCTCTCCGAGGACTACATCCTTTTGGGAGACCTCAACTTTCACCTTGAAAAGAACAACGACCGCAACACCACCACCCTTTTGGACAACCTCGCAAACCTCGGACTTAAACAACTTGTCACTACCTCCACCCACATCGCAGGTCACACACTCGACCCTATCTTCACCTCCAGCAAACATGTTTCCTTCAGCCACACCACAGCTCTCCTTTGGACTGACCACAGCTGCGTTCACTTCACCTACAACAAGCCCACATCCAACAACCACCCCAACCCACTCTGCAAAGAAACTGGAACAAAATCAACATCGACCAGATCTCCTCATCGCTTCTTCAAAAGCCCCCCGCCCACTCCTCAAACCCAGACCAAGCAGCCACCAACCTCACCCAATGGTTATCCAACAGCGCCGACATCCTAGCACCACTGAAAAAATGACAAATCAAACTAGGCAGCAAGAAGGCTTCCTGGTTCAACGATGACCTTAAGAAATCTAAGAAACTCTGTCGCTCCCTTGAGAAGGCCTGGAAAAAAGACCCTAACACCAGCACCAAGGACGCCTTCAAAAACGCCACCCGCATACACCACCAACTAATCCGAAATGCCAAGAAAGCAGCCTTCAAGGACCGTCTAGATAATAACGCCCACAACAGCAAGGAATTATTCAACATCGTCAAGGAATTCACCAACCCCTCAGCCAACTCCAATGACATAACCCCCTCTCAAGCCCTCTGCGACTCCCTAGCCTCATTCTTCCACAACAAAATTGCAGACATCCACAACAGCTTTGACAACCAACCTGGAGACCAACCCTCCCAATCCCCTGCGGGCACCCCACCCCCCCTGAACACCCTCAATGACTGGAAGCCAATCTCCACTGAGGACACCATCCGTCTGACGAACTCTATCCACTCAGGATCCCCCACTGACCCTTGCCCTCACCACATCTTCAACAAAGCTGACGCCATTATTGCACCGCACCTCCGAGACATCATCAACTGCTCCCTCAACTCCGCAACCTTCCCGGAAAGCTGGAAACATGCCGAACTAAGCGCACTCCTGAAGAAACCCACAGCTGACCCCACCGAACTCAAAAACTATCGCCCTATCTCACTCCTTCCATTCCCGGCCAAAGTCATCGAGAAAGCTGTCAACAACCAGCTCGCTGCATTCCTCGAAACCAACAAATCCCTCGACTCCTCACAGTCCGGCTTCCGAGCCAAGCACAGCACCGAAACCGCCCTCATCGCAGCAACAGATGACATTCGAACTCTACTGGACAATGGAGACACAGTCGCCCTCATCCTCCTCGACCTCTCCGCAGCCTTCGACACAGTCTGCCATAGCACCCTTCTACAGCGCCTCAAAAACATCGGAATCCAAGGAAAAGCACTGGAATGGATCACCTCGTTCCTCTCCGGAAGAACCCAGAGAGTCCGCCTTCCACCATTCAAGTCAGAGGCCACTGAAGTCATCTGCGGCGTACCTCAAGGGTCCTCACTCAGTCCCACCCTCTTCAACGTTTACATGAGCCCCCTCGCGGCCATTGCACGCCAACATAACCTCAACATCATCTCCTACGCCGACGACACTCAACTGATCCTATCACTCACCAGAGACCCTAACACGGCCAAAACCAACCTGCACGAAGGAATGAAAGAAGTAGCCGAATGGATGAAGCACAGCCGTCTGAAACTGAACTCTGACAAAACAGAAGTCCTCATCTTAGGTTCCTCCCCCTCCGCCTGGGACGACTCTTGGTGGCCAGAGGCCCTTGGAAAAGCACCCATCCCGACGGACCACGCACGGAACCTGGGCGTCATCCTAGATTCCTCACTCTCGATGAACAGACAAGTCAACGCCGTTTCTTCATCTTGCTTCAACATTCTTCGCATGCTCAAAAAAACATTTCGCTGGATCCCTACCGAAACTAGAAAAACAGTCACCCACGCTCTGGTCACGAGCCGACTGGACTACGGAAACACCCTCTACACCGGCACCACCGCAAAACTCCAGAAAAAACTACAACGCATCCAGAACGCCTCAGCCAGGCTCATATTAGACATCCCGCATAAAGAACACGTCTCTGATCACCTGAAAAACCTCCACTGGCTCCCCGTCAATAAGAGGATCACTTTCCGGCTCCTAACCCACGCACACAAAGCACTCTACAAAATCGGACCCGAATGCCTCAACACACGACTATCCTTCTACACCCCCTCCCGCCAGCTACGATCCTCCAACCAAGCCCTTGCCACTGTACCCCGCATCAACAAAACCACCATGGGAGGTAGATCCTTCTCCTACCTAGCAGCTAAAACTTGGAACTCACTTCCCACTGACCTTCGCCTTACTCAGAACCACCTAGCATTCAGAAAACAACTCAAAACGTGGATATTCGACAAGTAACTCCCCACCCTTCTTCAAGCGCCTTGAGACCCTCTGGGTATGTAGCGCGCTATATAAATCCTTTGACTTGACTTGACTTGACTTTTTGCAACTTAGTTGCAAAATCGGCCGAAAATCATCCCTGGCAAAGAGCCCGGTGGCACCCAAAACCCCTGGGGGCAGCCGAGCACTTTGCCAGGGCCGGTTTTGGTTCCCAGTCCGGTCGTGCCTGGAAACATTACTAAATAGTGTGAAAACAGAAAAAAAGCTGCTAACTTGAGACTTATTGTTTGACTGATTCTGTGGATTGTTACCAGTTTTTAGTACTGACTTCAAACCTTGATTACAATATTCCTGGTGACTGAGATTGATTGGAGTATGGGCACTTCCCAAACCAACAATGAAAGTTACCAGGCTATAATGTTAAGGGAAAGAAAAGACGACAACATCTCTGGTGACATTACAAGATGAGAACAAACATGACATTGTTTTGCAGTGTGCAAACAAGAAAAGAGTGGCCATGTACATGGGCCAGCAGGCCATTGTTACAAGATATTAATTAAGGGAATATGGAGAAAAGGAGAGCACTACAGAAACTTAGAAAAGATTCTGGTGCATATTTATGAGAGTTGTGCATTATGCTTGCACCACTTAACTTGGTACATGCATGATGCAAACCTCTACAACAGATTATGAAGCCACGCAAAGCCTGGCTTTGAGTGACTTCATGAATATGGAGTATGACAACGCAGAACACATCGCTGTGCTGCCTTACTCTGCCCTGGGTAGGCGATCTATTTGCATTGTGGTAGGTCTTCTCACACAACTCCCATGGATTTTTATGCATTCCCAGATTTACAAAGACTTGTAAACCTAGGAATGTGCCAAACTTGTATGCCTTCCCAGGGGAGGAGTAACAAGGAAAACTATCTTTATTTCTCCTCATTTTTTCCACTTTCTGTGTTTGTTGCATTCAGCAGTTCACACAGAAAGAGGAAAAAGCCTTTCATGGTTGCTTTTGTGCAGGAAGGACAAAAACAATCCTGCCTACAACAAAAAATCCCTTGCACAATTGTGCAAGGGTGCCTCAATCGGAGCTAGGCTGCCACAACGGCGCCAGCACAAGGGAAAATGACAGGAATTCACCATATTGGATAAATAAGGTGCATTTCTGCCCTTTCCCTGTGAGGCAGGGCAGCACAGGAAGGTGATGTCCTGCACTGCCCTCTGCCACCATTTTCAAAAATATACCCCTCTGTTTGTCACGATGCTTGTGTCAATGTATTGTACCTTGCCAGACTTAGAGTGGTCATGTGAGCTAATGTCTGACTGCTTATGCAAGTGTTTACTGCAACTACCTAATTGTAAAGTTGTCAAGGTAGTGGTCATGAAAAGGCAAAACCTGAGAAATCCATGATTGCAAATTGTCTCATGATTTTTTGGCCACTTGGTCATCTTCTGGAAACTGATTAGGTAATATTTTCTATTTGTGATTATATTTCCTTGGCAGGCAGCTAGCATGTTGTCCCAGCTGATTTCAGTATTTTTTGGGGGGATTGGGTATTATTTTTGGATTTCTACTATCCATGCCCTTTTATCTCCTCTTAGGTGTGTCTATTCAATGGTGACATTATTTGGATTGAATTATTGTTCTGTTTAACTGTCCTAGAAATTACTTGAAGGTAAACTTTGCCTTATTTACATCATATGAGCCTAGATGTATCAAGCCTTTTGCGATTCGTTATGGCCGAAATTCACAGAATTTCGGCCTTAACGAATCGCAATCGGACATTTTGCATCTTTTGGCATGTATGTAAAATTAGCAAAATAAGGAATCGCAAAAAATTGCGATTCCTTATTTTGCTTAAGCATTTAAGGAATCGCAATTTTGTGATTCCTTAAATGGCATGTATGAAGCTTTTTCACATTGCGAATTCAGGTTAAGCAATCGCAAATTAACACCAACTTGAGGTTGGTGTTAATTTGCGAAATCCTTTCAAAATTCACAATTTGGCAATTTTGAAGGTGGCATGTGACACACATACATGCCCATAGGGCATGTATGTGCGCCATATGCACACACATGTAAGTTTCAGGGGTGCAGCAGGGTGTCCATGAGACACCCCTGCACCCTTGAAATAATTCTCAAATTGCGATTAGCAAATTGCGAATTCGCGATTTCAGAAATACTTTACAATCATTCCTATGGGCCTCCTGGCCCATAGGAATGCATGGGAAATTATTTCTTATTTGCAAATTCGCAAAATGCGAATTCGCAAATAAGGAAGATTAAGGAATCGCAAAAAAATAGCGATTTTTTTCATACATTCCTTAAAAATCGCTATTTAGGAATCATATAATGGAATCTTGATACATCTGCCCCATGGTTCTTTGGAAAGCAGTAAATATGTGCGGATGTGTTGCATGAAGATTATTGAAAAGTTTCTGATTCTGACATTTATGAAATTAGGATGCACACTGGGTGTTTACTTAATTAGGCTACAAACATATATTTGTGTCCTTCTCTCTGGTATGACGGACAATCTCTCAATTAATTATACAAATTCAAATGATGGAATTGATTTCACTGCTTATGCTCACATATGGTCCATATTACAGCACACTCATACCTTTCTCATATGCTAAAACAGAGAAGCATGTGACAGATCAAACAGATTGTTATTTCTACAATTCAATTTGATGTCTCTATGATGAGAAAAAGGAATTGTGATTTAGGTACATACAGAGCCCGATTAAGTGTTTGACAGTGTGACAGAGGGAGGGCCCCTCTGCCACCCCCCCAAAAAACCTGCGTGAGAACTGGTTGCTGTATTATAACTTTTTTGTCATTGGCGGACGTTTCTTTGACTTTGCCACGGTGGTGCCTATTGAATGGTACTACATCCACATTGAGTGAGGCACAAGGGGGCCCTGTAGGCCCCTCTTTCTTTTCACTGCCACTGATTTCATGAAGGAAAGACCTCCTTGAAATCAGTGGCAGTGAGGAAGGTTGTAATATGCTTGGCGGCACAGCATCAGTCCCGCCAAGCATATTGATGCCTCTTGACCACCGCTCCACCGCCAGGGTGCGGCGGTTCTCTGGTGGAGTCAGTGGTGCCAGGGCAGCACGTCCACCAAATCCGTACCAACTGCCACTGCCGCCCCACCATGAGTCTAGCGGTCCGGGGACTGCCAGACTTGAAATTGGGGCAATCATTTCTGGACGGTATAAAGAATATTTTATTACTTTATTTTACTTTTTATTTATGCTGCTAATGAGACCTGTTATTACTCCTTGTAGGGCACTAGGAAGGTGAAGCACGATAGTTCATACAGAGCCCATCAGTGGATTGTAGGAAAGCAGAGTGTACAGCAAGTAGCCATTCATGAGTAGGGGTGGGCAGAACTCCTGGAATTTCACTCCATGGAATTCTGTGAAGTTACAGAAAAACTCAATGACATTCCACATAATTCCGACAACAGGGGGGAAATATGCAGCTAGAGCTACAATTTAGTGCTGGTAGCATAAGCAGCACTGAAAATCAGCGGAAACTGTGCCATGCATTGGGCAAGAGTGGATGGCAGTTTGAGTAGATTTTGCTCCTGTTCGAGCAGAAAATCTACTCGCGCGGCCGAAAATCTACTCGAACGGTGACCCACTGACTGTGACTGATCACAAACACCAGTGACCCCCCGCAATAGATAATCATGCAAGGGGACGCCAAATCCCTCTCATCCTCGCCAACTGGCATATTCTAGAGCCTTGAATGAGAAACATTTTGCTTCTCCAGTGGGAGCTACGCCTCTGCATAAGTACATGAAGAAGTTACCATTTAAAATGCTAATACTGAAACCAGTACCATGTGATGCAGCAAGTACTGTATTCATTCGACTGTAAAGTGGGTGCACCCAGAGGTGCTATGTGGTGCTATCTGACTGTGGAAACTTTCAGTGATTGTGTGATTGGGTATTTTTCTTTTCCGAGAGCTTTTTGCACTGTAGGTATGAGGTGTCATTCCACAATTGTAGGTACCAAGGTCTGCAGCAGCAGATGTTAATGAAGTGCACATTTAAAAATATACATTTGATATGGGCTATACAATAACTCATAGGACTGCTTTTCAATATTGTGAACCTTAGAATAGTCCGTGATGTAATAGAACAATGCACATTGCTTCAGTAACTTCGACAAATGTTTGATGGTTTTATTTAAACATAAATGTAGCAATTGTATTTAATGTTTCTTAAAATATGAATGGAAAAAAAATGTAATTCCACAACTGTCAAAAGAAAAAAAACACTACATGTATTGCTTTTAATTTGCTCTTTGTTTGCCAGTCCTTGAACTGCATGTATTGACGTGTATGGCTATTGTAGATAGCTCGCTTCTCAAAAACAGGGGAAAACTCTTTTTTATAATGCACACTGACCTTACTGAGAGGAGGACTACGTTCACTCTGTGATACCTCATGGGTAAAATCAGTCAATCTCTCATTGAAGTAAGAGGGAGATTATCAGTCAATTGCATAATCACAAACAATTTGCTAACTCCAGCTTTTATCAGATTTTCGTTCAATCCCAGAAAGAGCAGTTTGCATGTGAGCAGAAATTCCAATTACTTTCAATAGTCTGTTTTGTCTGTGGCATTCGACTGATGAGTTTCACTGTGGGTTGAACTCGGTGATTGCTTACGTGTTTGCTATGTGGGTAAAAGGACTCTGAGACGTTCATTGTGGAAATATGGAAGAACATTATTTGTGGAAAAAAATATGTTTCTTAAGATTTATGTAACATGTTATAAATCATTTTGAAACATAAATTAAAATGCAAGAATTTTAATGTTTTGTCAGCAGTGGTAAATGTCACTTATTGAAAACAATAGAGAAAATCTCAAATTCGTAAGATTCAAAACAGTGCCCTAGTCTAAAAAAAGGGAATTTAGCTTTAGTCACACTTTTTCCTTCTGAGAATAAAACAGCCATAGCAATGCTTAAGGTGTCATGCAAAATATTTTGCCAAGCAGCGGTTGAACTAATAATCGCCCTTCTGAGACTTTATATTCCAGCTCACGGTCTATTGTCAAGCTAGGTCCGATGAACAAAAATTCACGAAATTGTATGGGGCAACGGATGTGACATCACGCGCCATTTGACTTCATCACATGGTTGGTCGCATGTCCCTCTTTCAGCTTACCCAGAGTCTCGTATTTGCATCTGAAGATTAGGAGAACGTAAACATGGCATGTTTCTGCCACTGTTTTCAAAACCATGAGACTAGGAATAGCAAGGCTCAAGTGCATGCTTGACTTCACATCCACTTTACATACCTTACCTCCTTTGCTTGACTGCAGTATTTTTTAATTGTCGCGTTTGCTTTTGAATGATAAATGGAGTAGGAATTTCTTTTTTTTCCCGAAGAATTTAGTCAGGAATGTTCTTATGTGGACAAAGTTGTTATTTTCTCGTGGTTTCCTTTTTTGTCAAGGATGAGAAATGTAATTCTCACTAATCCACCATGATTACACATCGGAAAACAGGAAATATCTACCGATCATTGCATCAAAGGGAATCCATAAATACAGAGACGTCATAGACAGCATGTGGCTGCTCCCACGGCAAATACTGGTGAAACACATCTGTAAGTGTTTACAAGAACTACAGATGTAAACTATGCAAAATGCAAACCATCAAAATGTTCACAATGAAAGAAGGGGAAACAATCCCTTTAGAACTTTTGCAGAGCACACATTTATTTACTTTTCTGATGATGTGTGATTTTCTGACAATTGGAAACAGGTCCTCTGCTTATATTTACCTTTAGTAACAGGGCCTAGTAAATTAATTAAATTAATCTAAAAAAAATAAGAAATTTGTTTTGATACACCAAAATGGCTGTGATAACTTCTATATGTGGATTGCTGATACACTTTATTTGTTCCCTAGCCCAATGTACGAGTAATAATGTTATTATTTTCAGATTTTAACATGGTAAGCACATCACTCTCCAGTAGACACATCAAATTACATCCATTTATTCCATGTTGAGTTTTAATTATGAATTACAGGTGGCAGCATCCGTTCTTGAGATTCCAATTGGTCAGTTACACTGATGGAGTAAGGTCTCGGAAAGAAGAGACTTGCTCAGAGCAATCCGCTTGTTTAACTCACTAACAAGTTATTCATACAGTTTTGTGGAAACTAATACGCCTTCACACAAACATTTTTGGGTTAGTGAAGCTTGGGTATGGATGTACTAACGCAGAAAACATTGAAGAAGTGAGGTAATATGAATTTTTATGGTCAACTGTGTCCCCTAACGTAGACCCCAACGGCTCCATGTACGTGCTTCAAGTACATGTATGTTCCCTCCACAACCAGCTATGAAGACGCAAATACATTTGCGTCCAACGTTAACATGTCCTCTTTCAGATCCACCATGAATGGGTCGAAAATTCAGTTCCTAAGTATGCCGTGCCACCGTCTTTACATGGTGCACTTTCACGTTTTCCTGGCTCTGGCGAGCTAGGCCCTGATTTCTGCTATCGAGACCTTTCTGCCTTCTGCCTCTGAAAGCTGCAGCCTGAATCTGTATCCATGACCTTTACCTTACTCCCTGCGCGGCGAGCGGTGCCCGGCTCGGCCTGCTTGCCTGCCAAAACTGTATTTTGCCTTCAAGTTATCTGCTCCGCTCCTCGAAAATACATTCCTGTCTAGTGATTTAGGTAAATATCTCCCCAGCTGCAGAGCAAAGGGCCCGGCCTTTCTGTCTCCGTGCAAGTTAATTCATTGCTCCCGTTACCATGGTAGGCCCATGGCCCCTCGCATTACACGTAGACACGTAGTCACATTTGCATGCACTAGCAGTCAGTATAGAATAGCCTCTGCCCGAGAGACCTTTCCTTCTAGATAATACAGTTCCTCAAACACAAGATATTAGATATGATTTGGGATTAGGTTGTTCTGACATGCCAGACTTCTGTCTCCTCTTTTGGAGCTAAATGTCAAGTCCCCTTCACCCTCCAGTTCCACGTCAATCACACGTCATGTTGCCTGCGCGCGCATCCAGCCATATATTTCTGCTGACACTGCAGGATTCCTCTATGAATCCACCCACTTGTGACACTTTCATGTGACGTTTCTAGCACACACCTCCGTGTACGCCCTCGTACACGCCTTCTGTTATGCACATGTGTTCTTATCTCGTTTTCTCTCAGCTGTTACGCCTTCTGTAT
Organism: Lissotriton vulgaris; assembly: GCF_964263255.1. Taxonomy (NCBI): domain Eukaryota; kingdom Metazoa; phylum Chordata; class Amphibia; order Caudata; family Salamandridae; genus Lissotriton; species Lissotriton vulgaris. The sequence continues at coordinate 645,058,323 of NC_141685.1, read as the reverse complement.
CCATCATCATTGTATGCATTTACTATATATATTGTACTCTGTTAATAAAGCATTGTCTATCCCTTCCTGAACCTTCGTGGTGATGGAACATGATACCTGGTTCGAACCAATTCCATTTTATGGAATAAAACCCTTATAAACTCAGATGCCACGGACTCTGCCTCTCATTTGATTGAGTTATTTTTATTGAACTTTACCGCATAGAAATTCCGCATAGGTAAATCTTTATTTACCACATAATTTGGCGCCCGAACAGGAACCCCTCCCCCACCTTACGCGCCGGCGGTGCGTTGCAGGCCTAGCCCCCTGCCGCAGCCGTGACGGACAATTACGCGTACCCGCAGGATTTCCTGTATCTCCCTCAGGCCAACGGAGGTGACTGAGACTGCAATCGACACCCAGACGAGGCGGTGAGGAGTGCGGAGGATCCCGACCAGAGCCCAGCCGAGAGAGCAAGGTCCGAGGTGTTCAGAGGCCCACCAGTTCCGAAATACCTACGTCACGAGTCGAGTCAAGTCCAGTCCGGTCCAGTCCAGTGTCGAGTTTCCGAGGCCTTCCGTTCCGTGCTTCCCGGTGAGTACCGTTGCTGGGGACGCATCTAGACGGGTGCATTAATTTGTGTCCGGTCAAGACGGGTTTGGGTACACAGACCCGGTCTGCACTGTTTTAGCAGTGTATCTGTACTGTTTAGCAGTATATCCAGTATCCAGTTATCAAGTTATCTAGTAAATGTGTTAATGTGTGTTTCAATGTCGTGGTATGAGTGATTGTTTGATCTTCATTACTGTGTTTATTGTATTAGTTGTGTCCAAATCCGAGTAAGTATCAAGGATCAAGTATCAAGGTTCAGAATGCCTCTATTCTCTAAACTGAGACAGATAGGAACTAGGAAAGGGATACTCGAGGAAGCTGTTCCCATCCCACCCAGGGACACTCCCGGATATTTTATGTACCACAAGCACGGCTTAGACGCCGTATTATATCTCGACTTGTGGGTGGATTACACTAAAGATTTAGCAGAGAATCAGAAATGGCCCGCTACAGGGACATGGGATGCCGAGTGCATCATGAGAGTAGAGGAAGCTTTATGGAAAAAGAAAGCCAGACAGTCACAGAAAGATGCCATTGAACTATGGCGTAAAGAATCACATAGACGGACAAAGAAAGCACTCAGAAAAGCAGAGAAAAGTAGAGAGGATTCTGAAAAAGCTAAAGAAAAGGAACTACTAGAAGAAGGACAGAGAGTCAGAATAGAACAACACGAAAGACAGAGCAACGCAATTATGACGGGATTGTATCCAGTCCTGGCGGAGGGCCTGCCTAAGGCGACCCCGGAAATACCGAAAGATCTACCCCCTCCATTGGTTCCGACTAAATTACGTCACAAGACCGCAGCAGATATTTTTCTCTCTTCCTATTTAGACGATGTAGCTCCCGCATATACCAATGTACCCGCTCATGTCCCACCTGCTGACGGTAACCTACCCCATGATCATCAGCCCCCAGGTCTGCAACAACCGACCCTCACTGCACCACTTACTGCACCCCCTATTAATCCGCTTAATCCTTTTGGGTCTGACACGGTCCAGGTTCCAACCCAGTTACAGCAAGCACCGACCTTACAGACAGATCATGCTCAAGCCTCCGCTTCAGGAGGTGCATCAGGAGGATACCGTACCCCGCCACCAGTACAGCGATTAACCATTAGAGAACTAGCAATGCAACGTACCCCGAAACCAGTCACAATTGAAAAGCTTAAAGAATATCTTACAGCAGACTGTAGATATGATCCAGTACCAGGCAAAGACGGTTGCATGATATTAGCCTCAATACGTATAAGACGTGCTGCAAACTTTTTAGTTCTATTTCCAGGAATGCCAGATTATCTAGACAGGATATATCGTTTTGTTCAGACTGGGGAGGGTCGGGAATGTATTCACGAGGCCATGGCACATCAGAAAGTAGACACTCAAAGTATGATTTTAAGATTCCTCATAAACTGTTTCATAAGAGAACGAGACCGGCCTGGTGTAAATAAAGAAGAGATGGAGGTACTAACTACATGGGGTCAGAATATTGCAGACGGAAAACATGATAAACAGAAATGTATAGAGGCCATGTACAGAAAAATCCGTAAAGAAATAACAGTATTTCATGAAAGAGAGAAAGCTGAAAGTGAAGACAAGAATAAATCCTCAGAGGAGGATGAGCCAGAAGATACAGGAACGATAGCATATGTAGGAAAGGGTAGACCCTTTAATAAAATGTTACGTCCAGAAAGCAAGAGACTTTTTCACTCTGCTATGTCAAATCCGAAGACTCCTGAACATCTATTTCAGGCTACCGATAAAGTGCTACAAGAACGAATGGGGTACCATGTACTCAATTCCATGGATGAACAAGAATTAGCCAGGTCAGCAGTACAATGGGCTGACAATTCCGATAAATATAATGATGACGCATTAGCGCAAACATTTTTGAATCTTTCCCCAGACGAACAGCGACTAGCTGGTATGTACATGATACAGCACCTCCTTACGTTGTATAAGAGCCAACATTCTGATCCAGGTCCCCTACCTGATGTACTAGTAGAGTTACTCATGAATAAATGGAGAGGCCTAGGTACCGATTTAATTAAAGTAATTTTAGAACATCGACACAGATATAGTGCTTTCCTGAATCCACAGTTTGTTTCAGCTCTACCCCCGGAAAGGAAAATGTTTTACATAGACAGACAGAATCCCTTACGAGAAGTACATCCAGTCAGGAATGATGATAATACCCTTACACGTGTGTATGTATACACGCCCATGACTAAGATGGAATTGTTAGAAATGAAGAAATTAGTGCCCAGTCATGATAAAGACCCTGCAGGTTTTCACCGTGAAATAAAAGACATGTTACTCATGGGAGATTATACCTATCCCGACATTATGAAAATATTGAAAGTATTATTGCCTACCGGTATTTACGAGAAACTCAAAGAAAAAGAATGGGAGGTGGGAGACCAAAAGATAGATTGGGCTGCATTAGAAACTGAAGAAACGACCCGAACCCCAGGGTTGGGTCTTGGGGATAAAACTAAAGCATTACCAGGATTGTTAGTACAGGTTTTGCCAAGATTATTGGCAACTAAAAAGGAGGACTGGGATGCAATCTCAGCCTGCAAACAGAAACCCGACGAAGACACTAGTGATTTTTATTCCCGATTTGAGAAATGTTTTATTATTAATAGTGGCCTGAAACCAAGTAGCGAGTCATACCCGCATCTTTTTGTATCCAAATTAGTCGAGAATTCTCTGCCCCAGGTTAAGAATCGTGTATTGAAAGTCGAGAGCACATGGCAAGCAAACACGCCTTCGCAAATGTTACAAATGTTACAGTACCACCAGAACAGAATAAGGGAAGAACATGATCACGAACAAAGACGTATGAAAGACACGAAAATGAAAATGCTCGTAGCTCAGTCAGTTCCAGCTGACGGTCAGAAAAAGGGCATGACACAGTCCAATAATTCAGCAGCTCCTGTTAAAGGGACATGCAACTATTGTAAACAGCCAGGTCACTATGTAAACGATTGTGCAGTCTTGAAACACAATATATCTACAGGTAAAACTAAAGAAAGACCGCGTCCTCCAAGACAGGACCAGGCCCAACAACACGTACCACAGAATGTACAGCCTATGCATGCTCCACAACAGACAGTACAGACCGTAGCGGTACCACAGCCACAACCGATTGCCGCAACACAACATACAACTCAGCAGATGTACCAGTATGCACAAACTGACTATCCCGATTAATAATAATAATAAAACATTTATTAAGCGCATGGCTGCACAACTGTGTATCCCCACGCTGATTGCTGAAAAATCTCAACCGAGAATCAAGTAAAAGGAGAAGCGAGTGGGAGAATTATTGAGGGAAGAGGTGGGTTTTCAAGTTAGCTCTGAAAAGAGTTTCAGAGGGTTCCATTCTTAAATGAATCGGAAGAGCATTCCAATGTTTCACTCCAAGATAACGAAAGGAGCGGCCACCGATTTTTGCTCTGTGGATGCGGGGGAGTTTGAAAAGGGACATTCCTGAGGACCTCAGGTGTCGGGTAGGGCGGTGTATGGTCATGAGGCTCCTTAAGTAGGTGGGACCCTTGTTGTGGGCTATCCTATGGGCATAGCAGAGGCTCTTGAATTTTATTCTCTCCTTTACGGGGAGCCAGTGCAGTTTGGACAATGCAATTTTGGCAGAAGTTCTTTTAGGAAGGCCTAATACCAAACGGGCTGCTGCATTTTGTACACATTGCAGCTGGTGTAGATGTTTTTGGTTGATGCCTAGAAGGAGGGCATTCCCGTAGTCCAGGTGCGGTGTAATAAGAGCATGCACAATGGTTTTCCTGGCTTTGATAGGTATCAGGTCAATGATTTTTCTGAGAATTCTTAATGTGCCGATGCATTTACCAATGATCTTGTTAACTTGGGATTTTCCTGATAGGTCCGAGTCGATCATGATCCCAAGGTTCTTGACTTTCTCGACAGGTCGAGGGCATTCGCCGAGAGATGTGGGCCACCACGCTTGAGACCATAGGGAGGTTTTGTTCCCTATCACTAGCACCTCAGTTTTGTCTCCATTAAGCCGGAGGCAATTACTGTCCATCCACACGGCCACAGCAGCCATGCACTCCGAGAAGTTTGAGGCGTACTCCTTGGTATCAGGAGTGAGCTTAAACATAAGCTGAGTGTCATCGGCGTAGATGACAATGCCAACCCCAAAGTTCTCTATGATCTGAGCCAGGGGTTCCATATAGATGTTGAACAATGTAGGGCTCAAGCTCGAGCCCTTTGGAACCCCATGGCTCACGGTCCGAGAGGATGATTTGAAGGGCGGGCAATGAAGCTGGAAAGTTCTGTTGGTGAGGAAAGATTTAATCCACGCCAATGCACAGTCTTTTACTCCGATATCTGAAAGACGGGACAGCAGCGTGGCATGTAGCACAGTATCGAAAGCTGCGCTTAAGTCAAGCATGACCAACGCTGCTGTTTCACCCTCGTCCACCATCTTGCGGATATATTCCGTGGAATACAAGACAGCTGTCTCCGTGGAGTAATTTGGTCTGAAACCGGATTGAGTGGGGTGAAGAATGTTTTCTTCCTCTAAAAACGCCATAAGTTGGATGTTAACTATTTTCTCTATTATTTTGGAGCATTGAGGCAGTAGAGATATTGGCCTGAGATTTTGGAATTGAGTGATCGGAACATTAGGTTTTTTTTTCAGGGGAATGACTTGGGCGTTTTTCCAAGCCTCCGGGACATGGCATTCTTCGAAAGAGAGGGTAATGAGTTGGCTTATTTGGTCCATGAGAGTGATGTCCATGATGTCTTTGCATTTATCTAACGGACACACATCATTAGGGGAGCCAGAGTGGATACTGTTGATTATGCTGGACAATTTTTCTTTGTCGGGAGTGTAAAAATGGGTAAGAGTAGTTTTGTATAGGGGGGGAGTTGTCTTACCAGATGTGGGGGGGGTGGAGAAAGTGGCATGAATTTTCTCAACTTTATTGACAAAGAAGTCTGCAATTTTTTCGCATAACTCATTAGAGAACGTGTCCTGCGTGTCCAGGCTCGACGTGTCTGTTAGTTCCTTGTAAATCCGAAACAGTTCTTTAGATGGATTTATAGCCTCTTCAATTCTGTTTTGGTAAAAGTTACTTTTTTCCTCTCTTATAAGTCTCTGATAAGCCCTTAGTTCTTGTTTGTAGGTCTCCTTCAATTCCATGGAGTAGTTCTTTCTCCATTTCCTTTCAATCGCTTTGCAGCGAGCTTTAGCTACCTTTAATTTTTCTGAGAACCACGGTTCAGATTTTGTTCTCCTAGCTGGGGGCTTGCAGGTCCAAGGGGCAATTTTATCAAGTGCCTTGCTTAGCCATAGTTCATAAGAATTCCAGGTTTCTTGAAGGGACTGACCTTGGGGAGGGGGGTGGATTTTTAATTCGTCAATCAGACGTTCTGGGGTGTAGTTTTTCCAGTTGCGCCGCTTGGCATACAAGGGTTTGTGGACATTATTCTTAGTCCTGGTCTTGGGTATGTTGAACATGATCATATGGTGGTCTGACCAAATGATAGGGACCGGAGGTTGTATATCAATACCTTCCCAGGTCGCAAAGATAGGATCGAGAAGATGGCCATGTTTATGTGTGGGAGAAGTGGAGAGCAGGGTAATTCCCAGAGCATGTAGGGCAGTCTTCAGTAGTTGAGCTTCCTTAGCATGTAAATCTTCGAAATGAAGATTAAGATCACCTAGTATCATAAAGTTGTTGTATTTGATAGCTAGTTGCGTCGCCGTTTCTATTAGCTGGTTGCAAAAAGGAGTGGCATTGCCAGGGGGCCGATAGATGAGAATCCCAGTAATGGTCATGCCAGGGGTCACTTTAATGGTGAAAGTGCCGCTTTCACTGTTAGTGATGCCCTTGTTAGTAAGGGTGCAATCCAGTTCTTTTTTAAAGATCATTGCAAGACCTCCACCGCGCTGTATAGGCCTATCAATTCTCAGTAGGCTGTAATTCAGCGGGACTGTCTCAAGTATTTCTGGGGATGAGGATTCTTCTAGCCAGGTTTCTGTTAAAAACATTACATCAAAGTCATGATTTAATAACAGGTCGTGAAGTTCCAGTTTGTGCTTAACCATGGATCTGCAGTTAAGTAGCATCACTTTAAGATTAGGTGCAGGATGGTTAGGGTTGGGAACATTGACAAAACGAAAGTTGCAGGATTTGCATTGTGATAACAGTGCATTGGGGTCTATGGAGTGATAACATGGTTTAGTGGGGGTCTTACCGATTTCAAGTAACGTCTCGCGAGTGTAGCGGTATTGCTGATTGGAGAGAGCTATCTCGGATGCCTGCGTGATGATAATATGACCAGAGTCCCCTGCCCCGCGCCCTGTCTGGTCGCGGACAGGCGCAGACGGGCAGGACTCTGGCTTGACTCCGGCGCGCGATCGGCGCACACGCAATGCGCGTCCGCTGCGCGGAGCCATGGACGTATGTTTTTAAGCGCTCGAAGCGCGACGTGCAGCGCGAGCCCTCACTAAGATGGCCGCTGCCTGACTTCCCTGCCAATCAGATGTCCCCCCTGAGGTCGGTCTAACAGTCGACCGCTTCCCAGGACAGGCAGGAGAGGAAACTGACTAAAGAAATATGTCCTAGCGCAGTAAGCGAGCAGCGCTAAAGTAGTGGGAAATTCTTATTCAATTTCAATTTTTAAAATAAAGTGCGAGGGGGAGGGAGCGGACAGACGGGAATAAAGTGAAGATTCAGCAACACAATTAAAAGAGCAGCCTCCCGGCTCAAGCCTCAGGAGGAAATTAGCAGCAATCAAGGTACCTGCTCGAGTTTCCTGTTTTTAAGCGCTCGAAGCGCGACGTGCAGCGCGAGCCCTCACTAAGATGGCCGCTGCCTGACTTCCCTGCCAATCAGATGTCCCCCCTGAGGTCGGTCTAACAGTCGACCGCTTCCCAGGACAGGCAGGAGAGGAAACTGACTAAAGAAATATGTCCTAGCGCAGTAAGCGAGCAGCGCTAAAGTAGTGGGAAATTCTTATTCAATTTCAATTTTTAAAATAAAGTGCGAGGGGGAGGGAGCGGACACACGGGAATAAAGTGAAGATTCAGCAACACAATTAAAAGAGCAGCCTCCCGGCTCAAGCCTCAGGAGGAAATTAGCAGCAATCAAGGTACCTGCTCGAGTTTCCTGTTTTTAAGCGCTCGAAGCGCGACGTGCAGCGTGAGCCCTCACTAAGATGGCCGCTGCCTGACTTCCCTGCCAATCAGATGTCCCCCCTGAGGTCGGTCTAACAGTCGACCGCTTCCCAGGACAGGCAGGAGAGGAAACTGACTAAAGAAATATGTCCTAGCGCAGTAAGCGAGCAGCGCTAAAGTAGTGGGAAATTCTTATTCAATTTCAATTTTTAAAATAAAGTGCGAGGGGGAGGGAGCGGACACACGGGAATAAAGTGAAGATTCAGCAACACAATTAAAAGAGCAGCCTCCCGGATCAAGCCTCAGGAGGAAATTAGCGATACACATGAAACAGCCTAGAGAGGGAGGTTGGCTTGCCTCTTATTGAGGTTCCTGTAGATCAAAAGGGTCCTTACGTACATAGTCAAGTATTAGGAAAAGATAGAAAGTTTTTGATTGATACAGGGGCAAGCAGGACGACAATCAGTCACGACGAGGTTCCAGGGGCACCCCTCTCAGGCTCACAGAATGTTTCCCTTGGATTTTCAGGAAAGCCTATTGTAAATGAAGTATCGAAACCAGTTCCCCTTTCAGTTGGTCCGTTGTCTCGCACTACAGATTTATTGCTCACGAAATCATGTCCAGAAAACTTATTAGGTATCAAGACGCTGAAAGCTCTAGGAGCTGTAATTTGTTGTTCTCCGGAAGGAGTAAGATTGTTTTTGCGTGACTTTAGGGGTCACTATGTGTTGAGAGATATTGATTCCAGGTTACAGAGTGTTCCTGCACATTTATGGGCACAAGGCCCCACTGATGTAGGTTGTATGCACATTACACCATACCGAGTTACACTGAAACAAGGTGTTGTTTTACCACAAATCCGACAATACAAGTTACCCCCAGATTCTGTAGTGGCTCTACTGAAAATCATTGACGAGCTCATTGCACAAGGAGTGGTTGTAGAAACGGACTCCAATGTTTGTAATTCCCCTATCATTCCGATTCTTAAACGCACTGATCCAAATGCTCCCCCAGTTTATCGATTAGTTATTGATTTACGAGAATTGAATAAATGAATTGTACCACAGTACCCTGTGGTCCCAGACATCTCTTCTTTATTGACAGCTATTGATTCAGAGGCAACGTTCTTTACTGTAATTGATCTGAAGAACGCCTTCTTTAGTGTCCCCATTGATCAGGAAAGCCAATACCTTTTCGGATTCTGTTTAAATGGCCGAAGCTTCAAATTTGCACGCGCACCTCAAGGATTCACAGAAAGCCCCAGCATCTATAGCCAAGCATTGAAAAGACAACTTGACAGTATTCACATGCCTGACAACACTGCCCTACTTCAGTACGTCGATGATCTACTGATCACCGCCCGAAGTGAACCAGAATGTGAACAAGCGTCACTGACAGTTTTACATTTCCTGGCTGACAAGGGACACAAGGTGTCTCCTTCGAAGCTGCAATTCTGTGTTCAGCAAGTGGTGTACCTTGGGCACTTGCTGTCCAAAGGGGGGAGACAGCTAACACCTGACCGCATCCAGTTAATTGTAAACATGTCACAACCCAAGACACAAAAGGAGGTACGGGCCTTTATAGGCCTCACTTCTTACTGTAGACAATGGATCCCTCAGTACGCATTTCTAGCCAAGCCACTCATACAGTTGACAACACAGGAGGCAGCGTCATCGTCTGTCCTCCCTTGGACTCAGGAACATACACAAGCTTTTGACGACTTAAAGAAAGCCTTATGTCAAGCACCAGTTTTAGCAACACCATGTTACAGCAAACCTTTTACACTTTTTGTCACAGAACGCGAAGGTACTGCATTGTCAGTACTCACCCAGTATCAAGCAGGTTCACACAAACCGTGTGCTTATTTTTCTAGTACATTAGATCCAGTAGCCCAGGCTCTGCCTGCGTGCTTGAAATCAGTAGCGGCAACAGCTCTAGCAATTAGACAAAGTGATTCCATAGTATTAGGACACCAATTGACAGTACAAGTTCCACATTCCGTGGAAGTTCTTTTAAACAGAACACAGACTTAGCATTTGACTATAGCACGACTGACAGGTTATGAATTGACATTATTTCAGCCACACATAGAAATCAGACGTTGCAATACATTGAATCCAGCTACACTTTTGCCATTGAGACAGACCCTTTGGCACATGATTGTATTGAAGTCATTACCATTACGACGAAACCCAGACAAGACTTGACAGACACCGCATTACCAGATCCAGACCTGACACTTTACGTGGATGGTTCATGTATGAGAACAAGTACAGGAGAGTTAGTGGCCGCATATGACAACAGAAACTGAGGTCATAGAAACACATCGTATTGACACCCTGTCAGCCCAAGCAGCAGAGCTCATCGCTCTGACTCAAGCCTGTATTCGAGCCAAGAATAAGAAAGTTAACATATACACGGATTCACATTATGCATTCGGAGTTGTACACGACTTCGGTGTACTCTGGCGAGAGAGAGGGTTTTTGACTTCTCACGGTGCCAAAATCCAGCACAGACCCCTCATTCAAGCTCTGTTTGACGCAATACATTTGCCTACAGCGATATCCATCATGAAGTGCAAGGCACATACGAAAGTCACAGATACCATTTCCCAGGGTAATGACCTGGCAGATCGAACAGCCAAGCACACAGCTCAGACTCATACTCACGCAACTGACCTGACAAAGACAGTAGTCCCGACACCGACACATTGCATGACAGTTAAGGATCCCGCCCTAGACGTAATTGACATACAGACACATGCCACACCAGACGAAATCAAGAAATGGACTGAACTAGGAGGGATCCAGACAGAACAGGGATGGATGACGAAGGGGAAAGCCACATGGTTTCTCCCCGACTCTATGGTTCAAGTTATCATTAACACAGTACATAGTCCTGCACATTTAGGAGAAAAAGCCATGTTAGACAGTATTCAAAACCTTTGGTTCAATAAGCATTTACGAGCAGCAGCAAAACAGAAAGTGCGTACTTGCATGATCTGTTGTCAGTTCAACCCAGGTAAAGGCATTCCCGTAGAGCAAGGTGGATTTCATCCTCCCGATCACCCTTTTGAAGTCCTCCAGATGGATTATATCCAGATGGAACGTTGTCGAGGATTCAAGTATGTCCTCGTAGTTGTATGTGCACTTTCCCATTGGACAGAAGCATATCCAGTCCCAGATTACACTGCTCCGACCACTGCCAAGCAGCTGGTACGTGAATTCTTCCCACGGTATGGTTTGCCCCGTGTCGTGTACTCAGATAATGGTCAGCCATTCTCGTCCGAGCTTATGAAGCAGGTATCACTCCTGCTAGGTTATCAGTGGAAGTTCCACTGTGTCCGACATCCCGAGGCAGCAGGTCTCGTAGAGAGACATAATCAGACCCTGAAAATTCGCCTTTGCCAAGATATGTAAAGAGAAAGGCGTTGACTGGATAGTAGCTTTACCAGTTGCTCTTTTTTACATGAGAATGGTAGCTCATTCAAGAACAGGGCTATCCCCGTATGAGGTGGTCTTTGGTAGGCCACCGAATATGTGGGGGACGCCTCTGCCTCGTAAAATAACAGATGTTGACTGTAATATGCTGACAGATTACCTTGCCTCCTTGATGTCTGCTCTACAATCATGTCGTTCACAGGTAGCTGCAGCCTTTCCCGACAACACCGAGGTGAAGCCACACGAGATCATCCCTGGGGATCTGGTGCTTGTCTGGAATTTCGACAGGAGGAGTCCGCTGGAGCCCCGTTGGCAGGAGCTGAAGCTTGTGTTATTAACAACATGGACAGCAGTGAAGGTGGAGGGCCGCAAGGGCTGGCTCCACTCGAGTCATGTAAAAAGACACTATGGACTGCCGCCAAAACCAGACTCCCAGCCCTGCCCCCTTCCAAAGACTGATACTAAACTCCCCCTGGTAGAGAAAACTCCTTCTCAAGAATTTCGTATGAAGTTGAGGTCTAGCAAGTCAGACAGTTTAATTGTTTAAATCCTCCCCTAGGTGAATCGGTTAGACAAGTTCCTGACATGTACAGGTTAGACCCCAATAGAGAGAGAGAGATAGACAGAAACAGCTCAAGAAACGAGAATATTGTAAATATCTCCGTAGTCACTGCATCGTGACATTATTGATTATGTTTTTTCTGAGTCTTACTATTATTGCTGCAGGTATATTATTACACATGTATTTTCCTATTTTCACACGGGCACATTCTTCCTCAAATGTCACTGTCGAGCACACTTTCAGTGAATTGCCCCCGCACGAGTTATCTTACCGACTTGCGCTGCGCAACAATACTTTTATTAGTATGTTACATCATTCCCATCAGACCAGCAATGCTACCAATTGTTGGATATGTGGCCGACTCCCCCCCTATCAGAAATACAAGGGAGTTCTGCCTCTCTTTCCGTAGCCGTTCACACACAATGGTTCCTGTGGTGCATGGTTTAGTTTAATGAACTCTTTAGATTCTGACTCCGTAGTTTACCAGGGAAATTGGGTATGGGGAAATCTGAACACAGTTTTGCATAAAGTATGTTTCCCTGACAAGGAGGGTCTTCCACAAAGGACAGGAACCGATCTAGAAAACGAAGTATATGGATTAGGTAATTTTACACTTAACCTCATGATTCTGAATGTCCAGTCCGAAGCCGAACCAGTCTTGCCCGCTATGTCAGTATTACCAGTCAAAGGTGAATTATGTGTCAGAAAGAATGGTTCAGTACACCTAGGTCATAGTAAATGTACTACTGTGATCGAATTCAGTGATAAAGGCAAGTCTACATTCAAAGCTTCCCGTCATTCCTATTTCATTTGTGGTCATACAGCATATATACGCTTACCTCTAGATTGGGATGGTACTTGTTACATTGCATTCCTTCTGCCACCTGTTTTCCTAGCCCCTCCTGATTATCATAGGAACTCCCATCTAGTACACAATAGACCCCAGAGAGATCTCCCGATTGTCGACTATACTGAAACAGCATGGGAGCAGTATAGAGACTTCAACAAAGGTTTCTTTCCCTATTTAGGTGCTGTCTTTAATAGTAAACTGATACGTAAATTAACCAGAACCCTTGAAGCAGTAGTAAATGAAACTACTTCCGCCCTAGGCAACTTAACAGAGGAACAGTCTGCTATGCGGATTGTTGTTCTTCAGAATCGTCTTGTTCTTGACGTCATCCTGGCCGATAGGGGCGGAGCTTGTAGAGTCATCGGATCGAGTTGCTGTGTTTTCATTCCAGAAAACGCACCGTCAGTATATAGAGCCATAACCCGTCTCCACAAGATTTCAAGTCAGATACACCAGAATCCAGGCACCTGGACTTGGTCCGGTTGGTTCTGGAGCGTGTTATCAGCCTGGGGATGGAAAGTCCTATCCTTCCTCGGAATAGCCCTTCTCATAGTATTCAGTTGTTGTCTATGTCTGCAGTGTGGGCCAGCGATTTGTGGTTTGTGCGCCACATCATGTATTCCTCATCCCAGTTCACGTTCTAAATCCCGCCTGAAAAAGGAAGAGCAAATGATGTTATATGAACAAATAGATGGACTAATGAAGATTGATATATCATGAAGGGTCCGTAGGGGACAAGGAGGGAATGAGGTAATATGAATTTTCAACTGTGTCCCCTAACGTAGACCCTAACGGTTCCATGTACGTGCTTCAAGTACATGTATGTTCCCTCCACAACCAGCTATGAAGACGCAAATACATTTGCGTCCAACGTTAACATGTCCTCTTTCAGATCCACCATGAATGGGTCGAAAATTCAGTTCCTAAGTATGCCGTGCCACCGTCTTTACATGGTGCACTTTCACGTTTTCCTGGCTCTGGCGAGCTAGGCCCTGATTTCTGCCATCGAGACCTTTCTGCCTTCTGCCTCTGAAAGCTGCAGCCTGAATCTGTATCCATGACCTTTACCTTACTCCTTGCGCGGCGAGCGGTGCCCGGCTCGGCCTGCTTGCCTGCCAAAACTGTATTTTGCCTTCAAGTTATCTGCTCCGCTCCTCGAAAATACATTCCTGTCTAGTGATTTAGGTAAATATCTCCCCAGCTGCAGAGCAAAAGGCCCGGCCTTTCTGTCTCCGTGCAAGTTAATTCATTGCTCCCGTTACCATGGTAGGCCCATGGCCCCTCGCATTACACGTAGACACGTAGTCACATTTGCATGCACTAGCAGTCAGTATAGAATAGCCTCTGCCCGAGAGACCTTTCCTTCTAGATAATACAGTTCCTCAAACACAAGATATTAGATATGATTTGGGATTAGGTTGTTCTGACATGCCAGACTTCTGTCTCCTCTTTTGAGCTAAATGTCAAGTCCCCTTCACCCTCCAGTTCCACGTCAATCACACGTCATGTTGCCTGCACGCGCATCCAGCCATATATTTCTGCTGACACTGCAGGATTCCTCTATGAATCCACCCACTTGTGACACTTTCATGTGACGTTTCTAGCACACACCTCCGTGTACGCCCTCGTACACGCCTTCTGTTACGCACATGTGTTCTTATCTCGTTTTCTCTCAGCTGTTACGCCTTCTGTATCCATCATCATTGTATGCATTTACTATATATATTGTACTCTGTTAATAAAGCATTGTCTATCCCTTCCTGAACCTTCGTGGTGATGGAACATGATACCTGGTTCGAACCAATTCCATTTTATGGAATTAGACCCTTATAAACTCAGATGCCACGGACTCTGCCTCTCATTTGATTGAGTTATTTTTATTGAACTTTACCGCATAGAAATTCCGCATAGGTAAATCTTTATTTACCACAGAAGGACTAATACCGCTTTAAATGGGAAATCGGTTTTGCGCATGCGTCAATTACATATACGTAGTATGACGAGATAACGCTTGGAGGTAAATTCTAGGGCATGAGCAGAAGTTATTAACATGGCGGCTTGAAGACTCGCATGCATGCCACCTGCTTATCTAAAATTAGAGCAAGCTATTTTACTAATGCTAACGCGGGGATAAGTCTAATAAATAAAATGGGATAGAGTAGAGGTGGGTGATATACATTGCAAACACTTATTTTAAGAAATTACCATCTGTCTTTTGGGCCTTTCTCTCCTAACTGAATTTGAATGACAGGAAGTCTGCTCATGCCCCCTGAGGGAAGTCATGAAGGTCAATGACATAGCAGTTGAAAGAAAGTCAAGAAAGAGTGCCACAGCCTGGGACCGGATGTTGCAGAGTTCAGCAGTGAAATGTTCCATTCATCGAAGTGTCTTAATGTTTCAAAATTGATACATGTAGTATATGGGAATAAAATTCATGAATAAAAAGTAAGGGGTTGGGCTTGTGAACAATGGTTTGACTGAATTTTGGGACATGTGAGTATGGTGTGATGAAGACCCCCCTTTGCCGGAGCAATCAAATTTTATATTTTCCCAATATTGAAACATTAACGGGTGGAACATGCAGAACGAAGGTATAAGTAAGATAACTTTAGTTAGTTAATCAGATGGAGAATTGCTGAATGCAGATGAAGACTTGCTGAATGCTGTGGAGAGATGCTGATGCTGTGCAATGCTGTGTTGCTGATGGAGAATCGATTGCAGAACCTGAAGCAGAACTTTCTATCCTAAATTAATTTGGGTTAGATTCGAAGATTGCGGAAGAATCTCGAGGAGGCAGAGAGTGTCAGAGAGGGGTGCAACGCAACTGTCAGCATCTTAGAGAGGGAACTATCCTGTCCCGATTCCTGTCATGAAGTCTTTGTCTCCTGAAATCTATCTTAGGGGACTCCCATCAGGTCTTTGGCCAGGGGGCTGGTCTTCCACACCATCCTTGGTAAATTAAATTTCTGTTATTGGCTAACGTTTTTGGTATTTTCTCTCTGTCCTCTCTTTTTTCGGGCATCTATTATTGCGTGAGTCAGTGATAAATGCATGGTGTTTATTGATGGAATTTAATCTCCTATGAATGATGGTGACTGCACTGTATTAAGACTTTTCACATGCATCTGAAATGTTAGCTAAAGATTTTAGAACTTTCGTGAGTCTGTGGTGATTTACTTAAAAGTGTAGAAAAGTTAGTTAATGTATCACGGTCAACTAGTTCAACTAATGGTCCATCGACCAGAGGAAAGAACTTGTTGATCTGTGAAGGGTTAGTTGGGAAAATGAATAAGAGGTATTGAATAGACTAATCCTAAAAAGGTTGTGAAAATTAAATATAAAACTTGAACCCCCCTCCAGCGGTTTATCCACAGTGAGTTTTATGGGCCCAGGTATGTATATTGTGCTGGAGTATCTGTTGTTGGTGAACCGCTGCATCAACACTAAGGGGCCGATTACGATGCAGCGTGCAAAGTCTCCAACATACAGTCAGAGCCTTTACAGCCACATTGTAAGGGGCCATTCAGTTTTCTTTTTGACCACCTCATTAAGATGGAGGCAATCGGAAAGTAAACTGGCGGGTCATGCTTCCTGGCTTCCATAGGACCATACACCCCTTGGCAGGCACCTTGAGGTGCATGCCACAGGGTGCATGGATGAACTGCACCTCTCATTTTACTATGGGCGTATACATTGTGCCCGGTTTACGGACAGAATGCATGCTCCCATAGTAAAATACAGGAATGCGACTGAACAGTGTTCACTCGCATCCTACTGGGGCAGTCCGGATCGCCGACTAGGTGTCAGTCGGTCCCGTGACTGATGCAGTGTTGGAAGGAAGTGATTCCATGCAATATTGTAATGACCCCCCTAGTATAAATTGGATCCAGATCCCAGCATATGACCTGAAGCACATACAATCTTCACTGGCCTGCTCTGGAGGTGCAATTAGTTTTCAATTCCTGGTAAGAAGGACCTAGAAACAAAGAAATTAGACAGAACAAAACGAAGTGAGAATTGGGTTTTCCTTCTTGTTTCTCTGTGGGCAGCAGCCATTTTCCATCTTGTGCTCACCATTTCATACTAAAGTATTGTTAAATCATCTAATGGTAACCCTAACGATAAGTGCACCAAAGATTATTACAGTCAGTTTTCTGCACATGCTTTGAAGTACCGATCATTACGGTAAAAATAATGCTTCTAAAGCCTGATTATGAGTTCCAGAGATGTATATATGGAATTTATCTCCCCCACAAGGTCTGATACCCTCAGTACAGAATTTAGTAGGAGCAATAAGTCCCATCTAGCATGAGTTTTGCAAGGAGGTGGAGTCTCACATTGGCCACCGGTCCATCCCAGTACTGCCCAATGCATCATGGTAATGTCATATCATGGTTATTCCAATGAGTTTTGTCTTGAAAATTACATGGATTATAGTGCTTGCCACACCAACATTTGCAAGTCTCTATGTTTTGTGGACATTTACACCCATTAACTTCCAGTAGGATTCACTTGCCAAAATGTAACTGTGGGGATACAAGTGTTACCGAATCTGGTAATTACTGGACATAATGAACAACACACTTCTCATGATGGCAATACTGGTGTTTGGGGATCGATCACAATGTTCCAGAGCACTAATAATCAGGCCAGATGCATGAGTGATCATCTATAATTATTAAAGAACTAAATATTAAGGTGGCAATATTTTAAGTGGTCACTGGAATAAAGTTACAATTAGACACTTGTAGTTTTCGACCATGGGTTCAGCTGCAGCATCTCAAAAACCATAAACTTCATCAGTCAGGACCAGGGCAAGAGTTTGAGAGGAGTTATTTTCTCTAGTGATGCACGTTTAGGACCTCCACTGTGTTAGTGTAGAGCAAAACATGCATTAAAACTGTAGCTTAGTGTTACCTCTTACAAAATGTCCTGATGTATTTTCATTGGTACTAATTTTCATAGAAAATTGACTCTTGATTGCATTAATGTCTATCTTTTTATCAACATAGTATTGCTTCAAGAATTATCTTCTGGAAGTTTAGCAACATGAGTTTTTAATCAATCTTGTTACCTCAAGATTGTCAATTGTATGATGAACATTTTATGGGCTGAGCCATTGAAACCCATTGACAGCTCATCTATTTACTTTGCTGAGAGGATTAGGTAGTGACTTGACCAATTTTTAACTGTAAGTAAGTAAAATCGTTATTGTTCGATTGGTTAAAATCATTACAATATGAATCATACGAAAATAATAACTAAAATAAGAAATATCTGCAATAAAAGACTTTTAAGATCATGATTAAGAAACTTTCCAGCTGGATAGAATAGGAGTAGGTGCGTCCAGTTTCCTGGTGTGCAGGTAAGAGAATTCAATATCCCTATCTCAAGCCAAGTTGTTCTTTATTACGGCCAACATGGCCCAGTAAGTGCAAGGAAAAATAGATTGCAACAATGTTAAAATGACATGTTAAGACAATACGCTCCACACCATCCTCTACTCACCCCGGCTGCGCCGATCGTTGCCGAGGGTCACCAGACTTGTCTTTGCTGTGTGGCGGCAGGCCTTACGCCGCATGGGCTGGTGGGGCAGGCTGACCGCCGAAACGCCACTGTGGCGTAACGGCCTACTACCCGAACTATCTACATTATCTACATTATCAGGATTCGATGGCTGGGACACGATCGGAATCTCACAGCTAGGACATGTGATGTCCGGGACGTCGCTCAAGTGCTTCCAGGCGCTTAGCACCGAATTTGATATGCCCCAGTCCCAATTTTTCGGTATCTACAGTTCCGACACGCACTAACGCCCAGTATTGCCAACCTAGACTCACTCCCTGAATTTAGTCCGGTTGAGGCGAAGGTCTTCATGGGTGACCTTGGAGATAAGAAAGTCTCACGTATATACCAGGCGATGGTCACCCACTGTTCCTCCACTCTTTTTCCTCTAAAAGCAGCTTGGGAAGCGGACATCGGTCCATTGGATGAGGATGATTGGCAGGAGGCCCTGGAATCCCCTAGGGGGTCAGCCATTCCGATACGGTTTAGACTAATCCAATTCAAAATCCTCCATAGGGCATACTACACCCGTGAGCGTCTGTGGAAAGCAGGCTTGATTGAGTCCCCGGAATGTCTGCGCTGTGGGGTGGAAGTGGGCACGCTGCTCCATACGGTATGGTCGTGCCCTAGGCTGGTTGGCTTCTGAAGGGGTGTGTGGGGCTGCCTGTCTGAAGTGCTGGGCTGGACCCTTCCTCGTACTCATCGCCTGGGCCTACTGCACTTCCTAGAGGGGTTTGGTGGAAACATATACAAACGACACTTGCTACTCTTGGGGCTGGTGGTTGCCAAAAGAGACTGGCCCGAGCTTGGAAGGATGTGAGGCCCCCCCCCCTGAGTGCATGGAGAGCTGGACTGGATTTTTGTATGGGTCTAGAGCGACCGATATTCGAAGCACGAGGATGCTCCCGCAAGCACTTTAAGGTATGGAAGAGGTGGGCAGATTATAGGGGCTTGACGCTGGACCCCCCGGCGGAACCTGAGGAAGATCTTTAGCCCCCTAATGTCGGGCGAGCCCGTACTTCGCGCCTAGAATTGCCACATTACGACCAAGCATCACACGTGCACAGGGCTAGGGTGGTTACAGGGAGGGATATGGGGAGTTGGGTGGTTTGGGGTTGAAGGGATAGGGGCGGGTGTAACTGTTTCCTCGTATTATTGATTTATCTTGGTTCCTTGATTGGACGCTTGGTCCTATACTGTAATTGTATCAAAATGCCTGGTGGTATTCTCCTGACTGTGGGGAGCCACACTTTTTTACTATGCCCGACTCTTTCAATAAAATTTGTTGTGAAAAAAAAAATGACATGTTAAAATCCACACAAATAAAAGCAGTAATAAAATCCTGTACAGTAATTAAAAAATTCGTGTTTGAGCAAATTCAATCATACATCATCAATTAGCTGCCATGTTTTCCGAACTGTCAACCAATTCCATTCTCCCCATTATTCTTATCAGTGGTAAGCCACAGAAGCTCATTGAGAAAGATTAAAGTGCATAGTGCATTAACCCGTCTATCTTTACACTCCTACAACAATCCTTTCTACTTTTCCTACCCATAATAGAAATGCACAAGTTTGCGCAGCTTGGAATGTGGTGCATCGTAAATTTTGAATACATGGGAGAAACTCTGTCACATACTTTTGTATAAGTTGAAGGTCAATTCATATCTGTTGTTGACATGTCAGCGCCCTTCTTGTACACCACATTGAGAAAAGAAACCCTGCTACACAATAAACAATTGGGGTCCTGGTATCAGTTTTCAAGATCCTGAAAGTTTCTACGCATCTTCTACTACCTAGATTTCTGCAAATATGAACAAGCCATCTCTTTCTTACTTTGTGGTAGCCTGGGCACTCAAAATAAACATGAAGTTCGGTTTCATTAGAATTCTTACAGACCTCACTCTGCGCTTTCCATTTAACAGTCACGCAGCGTAAGGGCAGGACTCTGAATCTGAATTGTAGAAAACTTCCTAGCTGCCGTGGGCTTAATAAGATCGATGGCCCTTTCAAAGGCTGGAGTGGACTTAATTTCCAGAAAGGTTTGAGAAGATTTGCACAGATTAGGGTCAGAGTGGAGCAGGGACGTTCTGTAATCCATATAAACAGACTTTAGGTAATTCTTTGTAACATGGAGGCATGATGCTTCCGGGTCAGACCAAAAATCCCCCATCCTCATACTAGTTAGCAGGTGCTTTATATGAGCAAACCAGGGGAGCTTTACTGCACCACTAATACCTAGCACTTCCGTCAGTTCCTCTCTATATATTAGAAGCTCCGGAGTCGACCATAAACATCGCCAATATAAGAGTGGTCTGAGGCATAGAACTGCCTCCATCTCCATCAATCCCAGGTCTAAGTGAAGGGGAACTAAGGGAGTGCTGCGCGGCAACCTGAAGAGGTTCCTAATGAAGCCGTTCTCAGACTGGATTAGGATTTCAGGCCTGCAGTGGCCCCAGAGTTCTGCTCCATAGAGAGCGCCCCCACATGCCTGTACTTTGTAAATTTTCAATGCCGGGCTAACTGCACTCCTACTTGTGTTGTTAAATACCTTCATTATTCCCCCGGTTGATTTGGCTAGCTTTAAAGATGCTTTCCCTATGTTAACCCCCCCAGTCCATGGTGTCTGTAATTGTGATTCCTAGATACACAAAAGATGTTACTCTTTCTAGGGGTTCCTTTTTTAGAAAGGGGTTTGGACGTGTACCCTTTGGCTTATTAAAAACAATAAATTTAGTTTTCTGGAGGTTGATCTCAAGCCCTCTCTCCTCACAGAACAACTGAAATCTGTCCAACACCCTTTGGATCCCCATGGGAGATTTCGATACTAGAAGCGTATCGTCAGCAAACATCATTGCTGAAATTCTTCTCCCTGCTAGTTTGGGGGCATCTAGGTCTTTCACTTTTGACAGGACATTTATCAAGTCGTTAATGTAAAGGCTAAACAGAGTTGGGGCGAGTACGCACCCCTGGCGCACACCTCGTTTGATTGGAATGGGGGCCGAAAGTCCAGCGTCTTTGCCGAATTGTATTTGTGCAAAGTTGTTTTCATGCAATCGCTGGATGAGATGAATAAGATACGCCGGGGCTCCTAGGTCGAGTAGAACGGACCATAGTTTAGCCCTTGGGACCAGGTCAAAGGCTGACCTGAGATCCACAAAGATCAGGTACAGACTGCCCCTCTCGAGACGAACCGTCTTCCAGTGGAGCAGTTGCAGTCTTAGGACCTGGTCCAGAGTTGATAGTTTCTCCTAATACCCAGCCTGAAATGGGGAGATAATACTTTCGTTATCCATCCAAGCTTGAAGTCTTAATAATAGGATTCGCGCAAAGATTTTTTGTGAGATGTCGATCGAACTAACGGGTCTATAATTACCCGGGAATAAGGGGGAACCCTTTTTATAAATGGGGATTATTTCTGCCCCAGTCCAACTTGTGAGGATCTTCATCCCTGCCATGATTGCATTGAAAGCAACCCAAAGGTACGGAGCCCAAACACTTGGTTCACTCCTATAGAGGTCCCCCGGGATTTTATCTAAGCCAGGTGCTTTGCCAGGGGCTATTCTCTCTATCGCAGCTTTTACTTCCTGCAAAGATATAGTGGGCATACATGCAACCTCCAGATGATGGGCATGTAGAAAAGGCTTGTTGCTCCCTGGGTCCTTGTACAGTGATTCAAAGTGGTCCCGCCAGATCTCTTCTCCCAGAGTGGGTTCTAATGCTTTCCTTGGAGCTGTGGTCCCTGAATTAACAATACCCCAAATGGATCGCATATCCCTCTCCCCAAGATATGTTTTTACCAGCTCCCATTTTTCCAACTCCCATCTATGTTTGGCTGTATGAACCGTCTATTTATATATTCTTCTTTGCACTATAATATCGGGGCGATTATTTGATTTGATTGCTGTCAACAGTGAACCTTTGGCCTTGCGGCAAGTAGAGTTGAACCATTCATGGGGTATTGGTCCAGATTTTTTACTACGTTTACTAGGGAAAAGGAATTCTGTTACTATTTTTTTTAATTTTTCAAGGTTTTAACCAATCGCCTCTTTGACCACACAATCCTTATTTGGATTGTATAAATTAGAGGCTTCCAGAAAAACAGGTAAAAGGGCATCATATAGGGAGCCCTATGTGCAATTTGCATGTGAACTACTTACGAAAAATATATATATTTAACTACCATTATCAGTGCAGGGACACAATAAGATTTGTCTGAAGGACACTTGCACTTCCCAGTCTGACCCAAGTCGGGCAGAATTCATGCAGTCATGACTAATGATTGTGTCCTTGCTGGGAGCCGTAAGCTAGTCCAAGAAAAAAGTGCTTGTGCCGAAAGAGAACTTGCGCAAAGGACAGTTTTAAAACAGCAGTTAGTGGTGATTGCCTTATTGCAGTGATAAAACTGATGCTGCCTGCAGAATCCCAAGACAGGGGCCGCTTACTTTTGTATTGTTTGGACGGGTCTTGTATGCAGAGTTGAATTCCAATCTGCCCCATGGTACCAGAGGAAGTTGCTTAAATAGTGACACTGGGTTGCATGGGGGTGCAGTGCCTCCTTCCACAGGTGTTTCAGATATTCAAGATAGGTGATTTAATTGTGGCAGGTAAAGTGCCTTCCTTAAAGCCTTTTTCACCCCCTGGAGATAAATTGCTGTTCAGGAGATTACTTACAGGACTCCTGAGACTAGGCAGGCTAATATAGCTCGTCTGCAGGAACGCACCACTGCCTGATTCCAAAAGTGGTGCAGCCAGTGCAGACAAAGTTTCAGAGTAGACCTGAAGAGACAGATGATATTAATTGTGCCCTCCTTTGGGTGACTGCACAGCCTGCAGTACACCTCTCCTTTTGTGCTCGACTATATAGTGGTGTGTGTGCTTGATGGAAAGATCCCTATCCGGTGTTCCAAGAAATTACCTTTTATTCTGCTGCTGAAGGCTTAATCGCAAATATTGCTTCAGCTCCAAGGCGGTGTAGCATCAAAGCGGGTACGCGTTTCTCAAGAGTTGCCCTCTCTTATAAGGATGACATTAGTTTTTATGTCTTATTGATGGTCTTTTGAATATTTTGCGGCTGGTTTATGTAGCCTAAATTTGTGCTAGTCCAACAACTCAGTTAATATTTTAAGGTACTCTCTGGCTGCTGAGTGGGATTTGTTGGTAATTTCCAGCCATACATTGTGGTTTATGGTGTTCTTCACAGAGGATTTAAGCCTGTGGCAGTTTGACTGTACCAAATTCCTATAGAATATAGGCTGGTAAGGTGCAACTGGTGAGTTGGAAGATGTCCCTGTAGATTTTTATGATGGTTGTGCCCAGGATTTTTCAGTTTGCACCCCAAAGGGCTTAAATTCCATATGCCAGAATGGGCATCACCTTTGCCCTGGCTGTATCTAATATGGGGCTATTTGACAGCCCAATCAGATTTCTAAACAGAGGCCTTATCCTTGCTGCCAGTGCAGTTCCTTTCCTTTTATTTACTCCTTTTAGGGCTTAAAAGTTCCCTTGATATAGAATATGAGGCCCAGGTATTTGTATTTGCTGAATTAGTTGACCTTGGTAGAGTCGAGAAACGAGTTGACTTATTGTATAGCTGGGTCTGAACTGAGGTGGCAAAGTTAGCTAAAGAACCATGTTGGCAGGGTGTGCCCAGACTTGGGTCCCTGGCTCACTTTGCCACTGGATTTAAGCCAGCCAGGCTGAAGAGGGGTGTCACCCTGAAACCGGTCCTAGGATGCTTGTTTCCAGTTCAGAGAAGACCTGGCTTGGCTGTTCGGGCTGGACTGTTCCCATGAGGCACAGGGTCAAGACTGATTGCCATATAGCTGGGTCTGAACTGAGGTGCCGAAGTGAGCTAAAGAACGATGATGGATTCAACACAGATCTGTCACTGGGGGTGAGTGTCTGAAAAGTTTCAGCACTCTGTACATCATCTCCTTGTGCTTGCTTTGTTCGCCCTAAGTTGGCAGTTAATGCCCAGACGTGGGTCCCTTGCTCACTTTGCCCCTGGATTCAAGCTAGCCTGGATGAAAAGGGGTGTCACCCCGAAATCGGTCCCAGGATTCATGTTTCTGGTACAGGGAAGAGCTGGTTTGGCAGTTCAGGCTGGACTGTTCCCCTGAGGCACAGGGTAAAGCCTGATTTCCATATAGCTGGGTCTGAACTGAGGTGGCAAAGTGAGCTAAAGAAAGATGATGGATTCAACCTATCTCTGTGACGGGGGTGAGTGTCTGAAAAGTTTCAGCGCTCTGTCCATCGTCTCCTTGTGTTTGCTTTGTTCGCACTAAGTTGTCAAAGTATGCCCAGATGTGGGTCCCTTGCTCACTTTGCCACTTGATTCAAGCTAGCCTGGCTGAAGAGGGGTGTCACCCGAAACCGGTCCCAGGATGCCTGTTTCCAGTTCAGGGAAGACCTGGCTTTGGAGTTCGAGCTGGACTGTTCGCATGAGGCACACGGTCAAGAATGATTTGTGTATAGCTGGGACTGAACTGGGGTGGCGAACTGAGTGAAAGAACGATGATGGATTCAACCCAGATCTGTGACTGAAGGTGAGTGTCTGAAAAGTTTCAGAGCTCCGTCCATCATCTCCTTGTGTTTACATTGTATGGATGCCTCCCAGAAATGGAATGTAGGAGATATACAGGTTATGAGTTTGACATTTCAATGCCAATCCATGTGCAGACTAGTGTGTTTGTTCAGCTACCCACACCATACATATAAGACTGCATCCATGCATTGAGACCTACTAGCATCCCATAGGGTTATAACAATGACATTTGCAAAATGTGCTCCAAAATATATACATTGCATTGAGATATGAATCCCGACAGTTTAGACCTGCAAAGCCATATGACCAGAACCCTGCCATGTGGATATCTACACTTGCAATGGGCATCAGTCGGGAAGTTGGTAATCATTTAAACAACACCATGGTTAAAAAGAGTAACAGGCCCACATCTGTACAGCCTCCAGGGCAGCAGTGTAAGTGTTCCTCTGTCGCTCCATTTCATAGAGGTATGATATGTACTACTTTGAGGGAGGTTCAAGCACCCCTGGATTATAACAGCCATACCTCAGGTTGAGATATGTAAATGATGAGTAATACTTACTTATGATAATGTGCTAACACCCTTCCAGAAATAAATGTTGAGATGTCAGTTGTCCTCTGTGATAGGTCAAATCCACGATTTGGAAAGACTTTGTCCTATCACACCAACATTCACAGCATCTATCTTAGGAAGCATGGTTTGATTGTGATGACAATGTTCAACATGACTTAACAATTTGGCTTTTGATTTGACACACAACTACAGGGTACAGGTAGGGGTATCCAAGCATTTTAAGTGTTGATCAGCATGATTCTTTACCTACACCTATAGCCATTCTCACTGAAATTATGTAGCAGGAGAGGTTAAACTTATTCAACATGTATGAGCATAGTATGCTGCAAGATGAGGCAATATATGTGGCATATTGACACACAATTTCTAAATATCTGATTTCATGATTTCATGATACCATTTGTTTACACTTGGTAACACTGTCTCTGTAATTTTTTCCACTTCATCAGCATACGTTTTCATATTTTAATGGGGGCATCGGTAACAACACTGTGTCCAGACAAGCTTAGCTTAGCTCATTCAACTTTGCTGCTACATCAGTTTAAACACTGTTTGTTAAGTTTGTGCCATGTGTTGCACAACAAATCTTGATTGTGCTGAACATCTCCAGATTTAGCGCCAGATCATGATTCATGTGCCAAATGCTTCAAAACTGTAGATAAGCAAACCTCACCACTGCTGCAAAAGATGCATGGACCCTTGGGGCCTACATGAATTGCCACTACATTCACATTGACATACATCTTTTTCAATTCAACATTCTTCCTTGGACCAGCTCAGTTGTGTTGATATACTGACTGTATTTGATTGCGGGTGATTGATACATCCCCATATGCATCACAATATTACAACTATCATGGATCACACACAGACCTGACAGAACTACAACAATGTACTCATTACACTTCCTGGTTGCATTGGGATCCCGGAAGGTGTCAACGTCACCCCACATGTATGGGACATGTCCACCTACAAGACAAAGATTTGAACATTATGTTGTAAATAGCACAGCTACAGATGGCCTAAATTCTGTATTAAGTAAAATGACATCACATTGACTTAAAATGTTCAACACGCTTGACACATGTATGTTCACATTGTGTGAATATGAGATACAGCTAGTCATATTAAATGGCAGAGCTGGCTGGATGTTGAAGCTTAGAGATATCTAACATCACATGCCATTAAGCATGCCTCAGGCATGTGATGTTTTCTGTACAGCTGGGAAGCATCATCTCAGGTCCCCTTGCACCATGACATAGGGGGAAACCATTGGCCGTAGGCAGACCAAAGTAGTGCTGTGATGGGAAAGGACAGTTATACACCAAATGTAGCATTGTCAGGATCATAGTAGATCTTTCATGGAGCTTGTGCACAAAATGACCATATATTTCCTACGTATCCATCAACTGTTGCAGATTTACAGATTTACATACTTTTTGGATCATTCCTTGTTCAATCACATATGAAAAATCATGTAATGCTTCTAAATACATGTGTGTTAAACATAAACAACCACCCACAACCCAGTGAACAGCCCCACTGGGGGCAAAGTATAGCAACACAGCAATTGCCCCTGTATTGCATTACACTGGATTTATGTATTCACTCTAAGGCACACATAATGGCATTCTGTTGCTTAAATAATAGTGGTCTAATGTTTACATTGCACTTTAATCAGTTTTCATGGTGCAAAATCAAACCACCATATTATATAATCTGCACCTTTCATGTTTAAACTTTTGCATAAATGATATAGTAACATTACTACATGCAAATGGTATATACATGCACACCTACAGGACCTCCGATTTCCAAACCCAGGATGTCCACCAGATATGCCTCAAATATTGGCCTGGGTGGTGAACTCTGCTCCGTTTGCGGTGTGCAGAGTAGTTTTTTCCCCACTCGCGATCGTGAATGGTAAGTTTGCGCTCGCGAACGGTAAGTTTGGGATGGCAAGCTGCCGCTCGGGAAGAATATCTACACGAGCTGCAGGAATACTAGCACAAACTGCGGTTCGCACTGCACTCCACCACTCGCAGAACTTTGCAGAGTTTTTTGTAATTTCGGGGAGTTACGCGTAGCAAAACTTCGCCAACTACGCCTAGGCCTACTCAGGTTTTTTTTTTTTTTAAACATATTTTTATTAAGTTCTTGGCAGAGAATCAATGACATAATGATTACCAAATATCCGACATGTAAATCTAAACATACTAAACTGAAAATACACTGAAATTGCCCGAGATAGGTACAGATCAAACAAAAGATTGTATTTAACCAAAAACATACTGTCCCAGATCCCGGAAATCCAGCGTTATACGCTTTTCTCAGTCAAAGTAATCTTTCCAGATTTTAGTAAATTTACGTAAAGCTCCAATCCTTTTTGCATACCTCAATTCACTATTTCTAACTCTCTTGATTTTTTGAAAACATTCATCTGCAGTTGGAATTATTTCTGATTTCCAATATTTAAGAATAAGAGATCTGGCAATTGCAACAATGATGTACAAAAGCTTCACCAAGGAATCTTCCAAATTAAGCTCTGGATCAACCCCAAGTATAATCAAATATTATAGTTATCGATCTTAAAATGTAAATATTGAGACAATATAAAAAACATATTTTCCCAGAAAACCTTGATTTTGGGACAAAAGGCAATAATATGGGACCAATTAGCCAAATCAGGTTGAGTGTATCTAAAACAATTAGACGTTGCATTACTATACATTTTGGACATCGTTGCCGGTGTATAATACAATAGCCATTTGCTAAAGAAAAGCATACGTCTCCAGTTTGCCCCTCTAAGGACCGTGAAGTTTAATTTATTTAGTGTTGTCCAGTTTATTTCCTTTAAATTGAAGTTTTCATGTTTCTGCCATTTATTTATCGCTTTGGCACTCAGATTCTCCTCCCTATTTTCTGCCAAACTTTTCCTCCATGTTCCCGCCCTCTTGAATACTGGGGACCAAAAGATATCGTTCGTTAAATTAGAAATCTGGCTTAATTGTGTTATATCAATAATACTCAGTAACCTATACAGCGCTACATATGAGCCCATAAGAAGAAAATTACCGCTTATTAACACTGCCATCTCATCGGGAGTCAACCAGACTCCAAATTTCATAAAATTTGATAAGTTAATGAACCCATATCTTGCCCAGGTAAGTGTAATGTCTAATTCTAATCTGGTCCCTAATCCAAAAACAGCCTCTCTTAATGGAGTTACTAGGGACAGGGGAGAGAGTGAGTACCTTTTCAGCATAACATCTCGCTTTTTAAGAAACCAACGCAAAGTCTTGTATCTGACTAATTTGGGGGATTTAAAAATCGCGAGAGGAGAAGGTATTTTGGATTCTTTGCAGATTAAGTCAAAAAAAAATTAATAAACAATACATCTCCAAGTGCTGGATATTTAAATCTCGAAAGATACTGCACAAAATATGCATAGTAATAGTCTTTTAAATTTGGTAGGCCCAATCCACGTGATCCTTATCTACACATAAGGTTTCTATAGCTAATCTTGGAGTCTTTTTTGCCCAAATGAAGGCTGAAAAAAGAGATTCAATCTTGGAAAAAAACAGGGCAGGAAGGGAACAAGAAATGGTTGAAAACAAAAAGTTAAAAAGTGGGAGTATTGACATCTTAATTAATGCTACTCGGCCCAAGATAGATAAAGGAAGTGTATCCCATCTTAGGAACATAGCACAGACTTTCCTAATCAAGGGTTCAAAATTAAGCGTGTATAGATCACGTACTGTAGATGAAAAATAAACCCCTAGGTATCTTTTGGGTTTATTAGTTATACATCTCCGAATATCTGGATGCAGGTCCGGATTGTTATTCCCGCTGATAATAATCTCAGTTTTCCGCTTATTAATGCGATACCCCCCCAATGCTTCAAATTGTGAAAAAATGAGAAAGGCTTGTTCTTGTGACTGCATATCGGATTTCAACAGAAGCATAATATCATCTGCGTACAGTTTGATCTTATCCATACCATCTATCGGTGGAGAAATATTTTTATTTTTTATTATTGCAGATGCTAGAGGCTCGATAAAAAAAGCAAAAAGAGTGGGGGAGAGAGGGCAACCTTGTCTCGTTCCTCTTTGAACAGGAATAGACCCAACCATCAATTTATTGATTAGAATATGGGCTTTTGCTCCCTGGTACAAATTTCTAATCAAAGTGATGACTTGAGAAGGTATACCAAATCGATATAAAATAAAAAAAAGAGTGTCCCAAACTACTAAATCAAAAGCTTTTTCTGCGTCTAAAAGAAGAATTAAAGCTGATACCTTACGAGTTTCAAAAAAATCTAGTGCTTCTGCTAAATAATGTGTGTTAGTGAGCAGTTGACGGCCAGTTATAAATCCATTTTGATCTGTATGAATTAACTGTGACGCAACCTTATTGAAACGAATAGAAAGCAATTTTGTAATGATTTCGTAATCCGAGTTTAATAAAGTTATAGGTCTATAGGAATTTGGGTCTTTTGCATCTTTTCCTTTTTTCACAAAGCTAACCACTGTACCATCATAGAAAGATGTCGGGATTGGTCCCCCCTGAAGCATTGAATTTACTAATAAAAGAAGTATTTCTGAAAGAGAGCCAAAAAAGGTGACAAAAAATTCGGCTGGAAAACCATCTGGGCCGCAAGCCTTACCATGTGGCAAGTTTTTAACTACCTGCTCCAATTCTCTAATAGAGAAAAAAGAAGCCATTACTTCTTGATCCATATTGGAAAGTGATGGAAGAGAGTATTTATCTAGAAATACATTTAAACTAATTTGATCCAAAATATGGGAAGAAGAGTAGATATTTTCGTAATGGGTTAACATAATTGCTCCTATTTCCGCCTGATCTGAGGTATCTTCTCCGGTGGTAGGCGATTTTAGAGAACGAATCAGATTGGCTGCGGCTTGTTCTTTTACTTGCCATGCCAAAAAATTTCCAGTAAAGTTGCTATTCTCATAGGATTTCTGCGCTTGCCTATAAAAGATTTCCTCACTTTTTAAGAAATAGTGAGCACTCAGTTCACGTTTTGCTGCATTTAATAGGTTTTTTAACTCTACTGAGGGATTATAATATTTTTGATGTATTAAGGCTTGTATTTTTTGCTGTAGCTGGTTTTTTGTATCACGAAATATAGCTGCCTCCCTTGCGTCCCTACTAATAATAATGCCCCGGATATACGCCTTCAAGGTGTCCCATATAATATGAATTGGTGCTGTCCCCATATTTCGTTCTACAAAATCCTTAATCTCTGCCTGGACAGACATAACCCAAGGTTCATCATTCAAATAGGATTTATTAAAGACCCAGCGTTTCACCACATTAGTCTTTGCATCTAGCTCAATTTCAAGGACAAGCATTGCGTGATCGGAGAAGCCATTATGTAAAAACTTATGATCTCGACTAGTAAGTATTGAGGAAATTAGAAAAAAATCTATACGAGAAAATTACTTGTGCCTCCCCGACCAGCATGTATATTCTCTTTTATGAGGGTTTGCTAACCGCCAACACTCAGCTAGATCTAAAGTCCTAATATTGTTAAGAATAATCTGATAAGATTTAGGTTTAGACTGCTTTTTTCCGCCCAAAGTTGAATCAAATTGTGGGTTCATCAATATATTAAAGTCCCCTCCAATAACTATATCTCCGTTGACCATAAGGAGAGATTGAAACATTTCTTCATATATTAAAGGGCAATCGTTAATGGGAGCATAGAAGTTCACAAAAGTAATGGGAGATGGTCTATTCTTAAGTTTACAGTTAGCCCAGCACCAACACCCCTGTATGTCTGCTTCGGTAAGAATTATTTCTGCCTCTAATTTCTTACTAAAGAATAGTGCAACCCCCCGCTGGGACTCTGAAAAGAAAGAGAAACCTCGATAGTCGGCCCATCCTTTAAACATGGAAAATGTATCTGCCTTAGAAATTGCAATATGGTACTGAGGCTCTTGAGAAAGGGTCAAGGCAAGTGCGGGACGCTACGGTGGAGCTCCACGCCTCCACGTAGCCTGAGCTCCTGTTCCTGACTCCTCCCCCGCCTCGAGGTCAATGGCGTCTGCTGCTGCTGCTTTGGCGTGCTGTGCTGAGTGCCTCCGTGGTTTCTGAGGAATACCTGAAATTGCTGAGGGTGATTAAGCCTCTACGGCGGACAGAAGCCTTCCGCGATTGAAAATCGGCTTTATAAAGAAATGCGAATGGAGCGAGGTGAGCGGCGCTTTAATTCCAATGGACACTGTTTTTGACGAGAAATACAATGTGTCCGGATAGAACAACCTCGGCTGCGCAATAACGCTATGCTCGCTTCAAGTATCTCTTCGTTTGCTGCCTGCCTGTTGCTTTGATTTACTACTGCTACAGGCATTGACACTGAAATTGCATTCAATTTGGAAACGGCCGTAGTGTGGGTGTACACATCTCTGTTTCCACTTTTCTTGTATATATCAACTTTTGAGCAAGCACCTTGAGGAAATTTGATCAGTGCGCTATAATACGTTTAAAAAACAAAAAAAAATGTGATATCTGCCTGAACTCTGCCTGATCGGTGTGCAAGCTGCGCGCTGGGATTTCTGACATGAGTCCACTGTCATCACATGGTTAATCGAGCAAACAGATGCTTCTGCCGGAGAAGTCAGGGACGTGGATCGCTAATCGCCTTGGAAAGGTACACGCACGCTTGCTGCGGAGCCACCTGAGAGGCGTGTGCTGTTTATTTCACTGAGGACACATGCTGTTGTTTCGCTGAGGATACATTCCCCTTAACTACCGGAGGCTGCAGAAGTGCTTGTAGTGCATCATAGCATATCATCTAAAGGGGTGAAATAAACGGCGACTTTGCTAGGAAGAAGCGTGGAGCCTGGTTTAGAACACGCAGTGCTTGGCTTTTTTCTTTGGCAGGGCCCTGGAAGAATGCTTTCCAATTAAAGACTCAAATACTATTCAGAGCCTTTTTTTTTTTTGCGACCCCAATCCAGCCTAGGGTGAGCACAATGGGGAAACTGCTTAACGCTCGTCTCAAAGCCAAACAACGGCGACAGCAGGCAAAGGAGGCAGCTGCTAAATTAACAGAAGGAAACTCTCTGAAGGATGATGACTCAGTACATTCATCTGATAACTCTGAGGTTGAGGATTTGTTAACAGACAGTCAGTCGCAAATGGGAGATAATTTGACTGAAGCTCCCCTTGATGATGTATCTCATACCCATGACTCATCTCATCCACCGCCACCTCTGCCGCCTCCGCCTATTCCTTCGGCGGCTAAGCAGTTCCCCCTTTTTACAAAAAAAATCTCGCCTCTTTCACCTAATTTGATCCCCCCAAAGAATTTAACAAACATAGATGCTATACAAAATCATTCAATTGGCATAATCTCTGCAAAGGATCCGTGTATAGCAGCGACCCCTTCAAACTTGGTATCTCTCACTAATTCTGCTCATGACTCAAAGCAAGCATTCGATACCTCTACCTCTAAAGACAAAACGATAGATATATTAAGTGCAGCAACGGTGCCACTTCAAGATTTCGATATGGAAGCAGGAGGGGGGACAAAAGGGGGAGCGGCGGACCACCTTGGGCCCTTGCTTGAGATGAATACGGAAACAGAGGGAGAGATGCGAATGTCTGTGAAGGATATGCTCAACCTGATTCTCGATGAAGTTAGAGAAATAAAAAGGTCGCAAAATGCAGAACTTTCGGCAATCCACCAGAGACTGGATAAAATGGACAAAATCGAGGAGTTAGTTTCTACTTTCCCAGCCCGCTTAGTGGAAGTAGAAGAACGGATTTCAACACTGGAGGATCAAATGGTCGAAGTTAAAAAAGACACTAAAGGGACTATAAAAACCACAAAGGCTCTTGAACTAAAACTTGATGAGTTGGAAAACTATAATAGGAGGTCCAACCTACGTATCGTAGGAGTTCCGGAAGGAATTGAGGGGTCAGATACATTGGCATGGGTATTCTCTTTTCTTCAACAAGGGGTGATACCGGAATATAAAGGAGACCTCACTATAACAAGAGCCCACAGAGTTCCTGCTCGACCATTTCCGAACTCTACCCTTCCGCGTACTATTGTACTAAATTTTGCAGACGTTAGGGTAAAGGAACAAATATTGTCTAGGGCTATCAAACAAAGACAATTTCCTGTGAATGCTACGGTGAAATGCCGAATATTCTCAGATATGTCAGCTATTGCGGCCAGACGCAGGAAAGAATTTGTAAAGATGCTCCAACTGTTTAAGGCTCAAGGGGCTCAGGCGATGATAGCACAGCAATCTAAACTTAGAGTTCTGATTAAGGGTAAATTCTATCTACTATCCGATATTGAGGAAGCACAGGATTTGCTGCACGAAATACAAAGTGTATAATAGTGATAGAACAGTTTAATTTTGTACTTCTCTTTTGTTACTCTTAAACGCCATTATGGCTATACTCTTTGGTTTTGGGAGGGGAGGGAGGAGCACGGGTCCAGGGGTTAGGGGGTGTTCTATCACTACACCCCAGGGTTAAAAGAAAGGATGCTGTGGCAAGCGTGGGGGGAATGGACAGTGAGTTAGGACGGGGCCACAGGCAAGGGGAGGGTAGGGGGGAAAAAAACTTTTTAAAAAAGTGTTCTTGGTGGAGAGACGTTGCATTGTGCTATTTTTGTTTGATGATTAATATATTTTGTAAGTACAGTGTGGATGGTTCTAAGAAGTTTGGGGAAATAAGGGCTGAAATGCACGCTATGCACTTTAATTATATGTTTGAACTATGTCTAAGCTGGGTCTGAAAATTATTTCTTTTAATGTTAACGGTCTCAATAATAAGAAGAAAATGAGGGCAATAGAGGCATGGATTCTAACAGAGAACCCTGCAGTCATTATGATACAAGAGCCTAGGCCTACTCAGGTGTCATGATATCAGCTCATATGTGCCGACAAGGGATTTCACTTCACTTAATTATTTCTAGCTGTAGATCAGTAGGGAATTCATTCGTCACTGATTTTAAATCTTAATTTCATAAAGACGCTGTTAACCAATCATGCTTCAAAAAATAGTTGAGAACAAGGATTAGGGAGATACAGTCGACGTTTCGGTCTTCTCGGTGTGACTCCTTCAGACCATCTTCAGGGCTATGAGAAAATGTAACAAAAGACCCCTAGGTAGAAAATATATATATAAATAAAAATATAATTCTCTCTATACATTACTTGTTTATAACAATAACAACGATAACCTGTGTAGTTAAGCAACTTAGCTATTGGTCAGTCTGACACTTTCAATGATTAGGGTCAGAGGCATTTTATCAATAGAAAGAACATAGGAAAACAATGTTTTATTACCATTCCTAAGATTATAAGTTTTTTGTAATTCTTACTTCTATTAGATCGTTCCTAGAAACTGCACTTCGGACAGATTTCAAGAGAGGGGGCACGTTGCTCCTTAGACCATCAGTAATACAGGAAGTCAAATTTCTGAAAGTATAATTAATACCATTGATCTAATTTATTCATGTTATTCTTGTTTGTTATCAGGATCTGCATAACAATCTTTTGATTACCTGTTGGTCTCCCAAAGAAGACCATAGTTGAGGGTTTCTTCAATTATCACTCCTCACTTTCAAGTGGTCAAATTGTTAATGTTCACAAAGAAATCTGTAACAAAATTGGAGTTTGTTTTATCGAATAATATTATAGCTAGGACTCCATGTTCAAATTAAGATAAGCCATAACATAATCTAGAGTTTTGAAAGAAAAATGTAACTCGTCTCGTCATCTGGCATGGGGTATAATGGGTTGTTGTTATCGAGGCCCCTTTGGTAGTATATATTTATTAATCTGTTACATGGACTGCATATCAGCTTGGAGGTTTGTACACTAATCCCTATTTCATAGCCAGTAGACTGTTGAATGTTAACTAACCACAAGGTTTAGTTCTCACAGGTTAAGCATAATATGTGGTATAAGTCTTGTAACAGAAGCGGCTCATATACCACTGATTAGAACTTAAACACAATGTGTTCTCTTCAAAAATCGCTATAAAAGCGATCCATGACGAACCTTAGTAACACAAACATTCACCTATTTCAAAACTCATGAAGCACTTAAATGATCAGTTAAATCATATGCTAGCATGTCCCCAAACAATCCTTTAGACTTACTCGGAATCAAACGAATGGGTAGCTGGAACCGGAGGCAGTCCTTCGTTCTGCATATATAACAATGCGTGCTGAAACAGCGTTTTTAAAGGGCATGCCCCGGAAATACTTGTATGCGTCTGCTTTTTCTCATCACGATATTGTTATTTAGAAAAGAATTTATGTTGAAATTAAAGAACAAGGCTCAACTATTGGTGCCGTTTTCTTAGCCAAACCATATGTTAACTTTTCGCATGATTACTCGCATCGTATAAAAATACGCTAGGGGTTTTAGTGATGGCCATCTTGAGTGAGTCAACATGACTCTTCCATGATTTAGCCGAGCAATCTTATTCCTGTACTTGATGACAATATTATTAGGACTGATTATTATTTTTTAAATAGCGGGCTGGAATAATTTGTATTATTATTCAAGGAAGCAAACCATATGTTAGCTTTCAGTATGATGACTGACATTGTGTATATATACACGGTAGGAATTTTAATGGCGGCCATCTTGAATGAGTCAACCTGCCTTCTCCATAAAAATGTTACAAATACAGTGTTGGCAAAAAAATAACGATTCTGTTCTTGATGCCCTTAGTATTAGAACTGACAAATTATGCTATACTTATATATACCTTTTAAATAATCGTGGAGAATTTACAATTGAATTAAAACATGCATATTGTCACTATCCCAATGAGAGTGAGAAAAAAACAACATTTCATACATGAAACATTAGTCAATAATAATTTCATATAGATATTAATCTTATGATGTACTTAGCACCCAAAATCATTTGTAACACTGATAAATGGATACCTGATTATTTCAACTGGACTCATTTCAAAATGTATACAGTAAGTCGTATCTTATAGGACAACTCTCGCTCACCATAAGGTGGTAGCGCTCGCAATCTAAATGCATCCATATTTCAAGTGAACAATAAGTGAGATATAGTCTTTTAGCTAAGGTACAGTATACAGATCCATAATCATGAGAGCTAATCACTCTAGGTGATACATGCCAAGGAATGCCACTCAGTTGCAGAGTTAAGACCTTCTTTTACACTGTTTGCCAAACACATCCATCGATTTTCTTTAAGGGTCAACATATTATCCACATTGGACTGTCTAATGGGGGACCTTATCACTTGTATGACTGCCCAGGTCATTTCCTTCTCTGTGTACATTGCTTTAGTATAGTGCTCTACCAATGGAGCATTCTCAACTGTATACCGTATCCTTGATTGGTGTTGGAGAATCTGTTTTTTTATGTTTGCTCACAGAGAAAAAAATTCTCACAGAGTGATAATTTAATACATTCAAGAATGAACTCAGTAGGTACTGGATGTGGTCTTGGCCGATTACAACCTAATGGTGAGCAAGAGTTGTCCTATAAGATATATAAGAATACATTTTGAAATGAGTCTAGTTGAAATAATCAGGTATCCATATATAAGTTGTACAAATGATTTTGGGTACTAAGTACATCATACGATTAATATATATATATGAAATTATTATTGAACAATGTTACATGTATGAAATGTTGTTTTCTTCTCAATCTCATTGGGATTTTGACAATACACATGTTTTAATTCAAATGTAAATTATCCACGATTATTTAAAAAGTATATATAAGTATAGCATAATTTGTCAGTTCTAATACTAAGGGCATCAAGAACAGAAACGTTATTCCTTTGCCAACACTGTATTAGTAACATTTTTACGGAGAAGGCAGGTTGACTCATTCAAGATGACCGCCATTAAAATTCCTTCCGTGTATATATACACAATGTCAGTCATCATACTAAAAGCTATCATATGGTTTGCTTCCTTGAATAATTATATAAATTATTCCACCCCCCTTTTTTTTAAATAATAATCAGTTCTAATAATATTGTCATCAAGTACAGGAATGAGATTTCTCTGCTAAATCATGGAAGAGTCATGTTGACTCACTCAAGATGGCCGCCACTAAAACCCCTAGCGTATTTTTATATGATGCGAGTAATCATGCGAAAAGTTAACATATGGTTTGGCTAGGAAAACGGCACCAATAGTGGAGCCTTGTTCTTTAATTTCAACATAAATACTTTTCTAAATAACAATATAGTGATGAGAAAAATCAGACGCATACAAGTATTTCCGGGGCATGCCCTTTAAAAACGCCGTTTCAGCATGGATTGTTATATATGCGGAACAAAGGACTGCCGCCGGTTCCAGCTACCCATTCGTTTGATTCCGAGTAAGTCTAAAGGATTGTTTGGGGTCATGCTAGCATATGATTTAACTGATCATTTAAGTGCTTCATGAGTATTGAAATAGGTGAATGTTTGTGTTACTAAGGTTCATCATGGATCGCTTTTTTAGCTATTTTTGAAAAGAACACATTGTGTTTAAGTTCTAGTCAGTGGTAAGTGGTATAAGAGCCGCTTCTGTTACAAGACTTATACCACATATTATGCATATCCGGTGAGAACTAAACCTTGTGGTTAGTTAACATTCAATAGTCTACTGGCTATGAAATAGGGATTAGTGTACAAACCTCCAAGCTAATATGCAGTCTATGTAACGGGTTAATAAAAACATACTACCAATGGGGCCTCGATAACAGCAGCCCATTATACCCCATGTCAGATGACTAGTTACATTTTTCTTTCAATACTTTAGATTATGTTATGGCTTATCTTAATTTGAACATGGAGTCATAGCTATAATATTTTTCGATAAATCAAACTCCAATTTTGTTACAGATTTCTTTGTGAACATTAACAATTTGACCACTTGAAAGTGAGGAGTGATAATTGAAGAAACCCTCAACTATGGTCTTCTTTGGGAGACCAAC
Source organism: Lissotriton vulgaris (assembly GCF_964263255.1). Taxonomy (NCBI): domain Eukaryota; kingdom Metazoa; phylum Chordata; class Amphibia; order Caudata; family Salamandridae; genus Lissotriton; species Lissotriton vulgaris. The sequence continues at coordinate 645,020,052 of NC_141685.1, read as the reverse complement.
AGGTAATCAAAAGATTGTTATGCAGATCCTGATAACAAACAAGAATAACATGTATAAATTAGATCAATGGTATTAATAAAGTGCCTTATTTAGATGTCTATATGAGATTGATTTTTCATCATGTATGTACCCTTTTTAAAATTAAAATATATCCTTTTGAATACACGATATCCTTGTGTTTTTTCATCATTATTGCATATTAACTCTTTTTAGAAGCATGATTGGTTAACAGCTTCTTCATGAAATTAAGATTTTAAATCAGTGACGAATGAATTCCATACTGATCTACAGCTAGAAATAATTAAGTGAAGTGAAATCCCTTGTCGGCACATATGAGCTGATATCATGACACCTGAGTAGGCCTGGGCATAGTTGGCGAAGTTTTGCTACGCGTAACGCCGCGAAATTAAAAAAAAACTGAGTGAAGTTCTGCGAGTGGTGGAGTGCAGTGCGAACCGCAGTTTGTGCTAGTATTCCTGCAGCTCGTGTAGATATTCTACCCGAGCGGCAGCATGTTAACTATTTTCAGAAGCATGATTGGTTAACAGCTTCTTCATGAAATTAAGATTTAAAATCAGTGACAAATGAATTCCCTACTGATCTACAGCTAGAAATAATTAAGTGAAGTGAAATCCCTTGTCGGCACATATTACCTGTCAACATTAGTTCTTACCCAAGCCCACAAGGGTATATTGGGTTTCCCACCTCATTGTGTCATGATATCAGCTCAGCAATGTTTAAGCTGGGAGACAGTGTTCTAAACTTTGAATAACTGGCACATGTGCCAACCCATCCTCTCTCAACACTCCTGCCTGCCCTTGAGTTGAGATAGCCCTGGCTGACCCTACCCCATGGCCAGCATGTTGGGCCAGGTATTGCATCAAAAGCCATAGGAGTCCACCTACCTCTCTCTCACTATAATTCTTAGCCCTACCCTTACCCGACATGACCCAACTCCTTCTAAGCACACTACACTCCAAACAAACAACCCTTAACCTAATGTATCAACCCCCTTAATATACAAACACATGGCAATACAATTAAAAATACTCATAGAATATACTACAAAAAGTCACAAAACGTATACAATTGATTTGAGACAGGGATAGACCAGACACCGATATAACCAACATTCACTCCAAACCACCATAAGCCTAGATTCTGCTGGATCCAACACCACCATAGGCTCCCTTCCATTGGTCCAGGACTGGAGTGGCAATACTTGGTGGGTCAGAGTGACAGATGAAAGTGTCCAGGTGCTGAAGCAGGGAGGTTGAAAGTCTTTCATGTCCATGAGACTTCATGGCAAGAGACGAGGCAGATTGCCCTTGGAGTCAGACTCGCTTCAAGGAATGCATGTGCAGTACTTAGCATTCAGTGAGGGGACCATCAGGCAGCATGGCAACACAGCATGGCAGGAATCACAAGCAGATTTACTCACGCCACAATTGTCACATGAGTTGCCAGGGTACACACCTGGGTGTCCCCCCAGTCATATGTGCATTTGGAGACTGATCCTGGGGCCTTTACCCCACTATTGGAGAAGTGTGGCTCACTGGTTAGAGGAGGCAGACCTGGAAGCAGAGGTCAGCCCGGGACCAGGGTTCAATTCCCGGCTCGGCGGGGTCTTGAGTCCTAGTATGTCCATGGTTTCGACAATTCTCGCTCCGGTGCCTACTCGATTAATGGGTTCACACTCTGCGACTCTGGGCAATAGCTTGCTTAATCTCCACAACGGCCCCTTGCGGCGGGATGCCTGGCTTTCACCTTGCGGATACCCTGCCGAGGTTATCTCACAGGGGAATACCAGGACGGGTTCCCTATGCAAGCGCTTAGAAACCAATGGTGATTTGCGCTATATAAATTCATTTACATTTACATTTACATATTAAGGATTCTCTAATCTCTCTCTTGCTGCAATGTTTCAGAAACCCGTCCCTGTGATGTGTAACAAATGCAACACACATTTAGGGAAGCACAGAGACAGGCTAGCTCCACCATATTCCAGTGTACGTCCCACCAGGCTTGCAGCTCTGCTCGACTCGACCATCAAACTTTATCAGGTATAATTCAGATAATCCTCATGTTTTGACCAGGCAGACATGTTTCATGCACAAAGGCAGAAAAGATCCACCATGTTATGTAGAGGAGCAGGCAAGTCTGCAATCAGTATACAATCACAGCACATTTAGTGACCAGTACTGTGATCCACATGTATGATGCAACCACCAGCATACTAACATGCAGCACCGATGCTCAATGTGGGCACACTGTTCAGTACTACAGTCCCTTTGTATTGTTTTAGAATATGTCACTTTGAACACACAGTGCCAACACACACACATTAACCAAGTGCCCGCTGTTATGCTATGTGTTGTGTATGTCCTGCGCAAGCCCATGCATGCTGCACATGATTTTATCACACACACACACTTCCAGATAAACCTGATGTTGGGTAGGGGTGAGTCACAGACAGAGTCACTGAACTTTAGAAGATGTGAGTGAGCCTGTTGACCTCATTGTTATGTTATGTTAGGTTATGGTGTCTTCTAAAGCGCAACAGCTGCCTCTGCAAAGGGGCGTCCCGGAGAAAAAAAGGAAAAACTGAGAGACAGCAGAGTAACACCAGCTAGTTTGTGGGGAAAAGAAGAGTCTTAATGGCGTTCCCTAGTCCCAAGTTGTTAATGATTCCACGTAACTGCGCAGGAAGTGTGTTTCATAAAGCGGCAGCTCTATAACGGAAAGAGCGGCCACCAGCCCGAACTCTTCGTATCCGAGGGACCACTACCAAATGCTAGCCCTCTGACCAAAGGGCAGTGGTGGAACATATGGTGAAAGAAGATTGGCCAGAATAGGCAGGGTAGCAGATTTCAAAACCTTAAAAGAGGTACATAAGGCCTTAAATTCAATATGCCTGGGCACGGGTAGTCAATGAAGACGACGGACTGCACAGGACAAAGAACAGGACTTGCGCAGGCCTAGGAGTGTTCTGACTGCTGCATTTTGTGTCCTTTGCAGCTTCTGAACCTCTCCTTTATTGGACCCTAAGTAGAGGGAACAGGCATAATCAAGTCTGGACAGAACTATCGCTTGGATGATGACCTGACGTGTAGAGGCATCAAAGAAGCCCAACAGCGGTCTGAGCCCCCGTAGAAGTCCAAAGCAGGTCCCTGCTGTTTTTTTGGTTTGGACTCGATAGTTAAAAGAAGAGTGCAACCAAACCCCTAAGTTCTTTACCACTTGTTTACCGCTCCTGCTGATCACAATACAGTATGCTGGCACCCCGATGTTTGCAGGCTTTTGATCCTCCCAGAGGCAGTAGCTTACCGCAACTATAAGAGTTGGCATTTGGTTAGCCCTCCTGGTCCAAGAAGACTGCAATCCATTACACATGCCTATGTAATGGCACACACAGAAAGTCCATACACTCCTATGGTAATATATCAGCATTAGTGATCTACACAACAATACGGGTTCACAAGTCTTATCATGCAGGGGATATTTCATACACTACACCACCATTGCACCATATTTGTATGATATTTGTTTGTCGACCACCATCTGTGCCAGCATTTTGACATAGACACTTCTCACATTACTCATCCCTGTCTTCCTAAAGTGATGAGATGATTGGCAGACATCTCCCAGCCCCAATCCTGACCACTACTGAAGGTGGAGAGTTAGATATTTGTTGAGGAGAAAGAGTTTCAGCTTCTTCTTGAAGTGAGGGAAAGACTAATTGTTACGTAAGCATGAAGTTCCAGATTCTGGGAGCATTTCATGACAAGGCCCATGTTCGAGATTTCTTAAATTCTGGCTGATTCAGGAGTAGACTGTTAGCGCTTCGTAGTGATCTCTTTTGACCGACTTTTCTTTATTTGCAGGGAAGGCTGTTTTTTCATGTAGTGAGCTTTTTGAGCTATGCAGGCAGTTTTGAGAATAGATGTTTCCTATATTAGAAGCGAGTTGAGCTGCTTGAGAGTGGGGCTGATGCGGTTGAAGCGCCTCTCCCCGATATAAGTTTAGCCGCTGTTTGGAGTGTAGCTTTCAAAGGAGCTAGGACTGTTTTTTGATTGCCCGTAATCGTTGTGTTACTGTAGTCCAGCTTAGGTAGGACTAAGGTTTGCAGCACAGTCTTTAGGTGTTCAATGGTGATGAAGGTTTTTACCTTTTTAAGGTGTTTTCAGCATGTAGAGGGCGCTTTTTGCAGAGGCATTAAGATGCTCTTTCATGCTCAAGTGACTGCCAGTGTAATCCCAAGGGATGTAATAGAGTTTAACATGGATAATGGAGTAAAGATGTTGAGCCAGAAGTCTACAGGCAGGGATTTACCTTCAGGTTGGATGAAAAAGAGTTTGGTTTTGTTGGGGTTGAGTTTCAGATGGCTGCTGGTCATCTAGGATTGGACTGTGTAGAGAGTGCTCTTTAGGTGCTGGATTTCTTTGATTGACAAGATTTTTATGTAGAGTTGGGTGTCATCTGCAGAGAGACGATGGTCAATTTTAGCTTCCTTCAGGATCATTGCAAGGGGTTTCATATAGAGGTTGAACAGTGCAAGAGATAGCATTGTTCCTTGAGGGACTCCTTCTGTGACTGGTGTTGTTTTTGAGGTTGAGTTGTTTGCTTTGATTAGCTGTGTGCATTTGTTCAGTAAAGAGTCGAGTCACTGGGTCAGCCATAGTTTAACGCATAGTCAGCTTTGCACCCACCTTGCTTTGTCTCCTTACAATTAGTAATGGCACTTGGTATGCACGCCTGCTTTTACTCAGCTTCTTCTCATTCCAATAAGTTGCCGTATTGCGATATTAGCTCTCCTACTCTTTCATAGCCAGTACTTAAGTGACACACCTGAGAGGGTGGTGAGGGAGATGGGGTGGAGAGGAGTAGGTAGGGATTGAATTTTCAATCGTTGGATAATGACTTTTGCAAAGAACTCACTCATGGGTTTCCCCTGAGCAGTAGGCATGGGCAGCTTACGGAACCATAGGCTTGACTTAAATAACCTGGTTTGCAATGTGTTTTTGATACCCACCTGGAGTATGTAACTAAACCCCCTTTGCTTTTTGCTCTTCTTTGTGGTTTCCGTCCTATATCTATGGAAAATTAATAAAACATTTTTTTTTAAACAAGTAGGAAAGACGATGTGACTGAGCATTTTAACAAATGCAGCAGGGAGGGGGTCAGAGATGTGCAATGTGAGCTTAATGCTTGCGAGCAATTAGAGGACCTCATTTTCAGGGATATGTTTTAATTCTGACCAGGTTGCATTGTTTTTCAACTACAAGGGGTTTTGGTTGGTGAAATGTGTTGTAGAGAGGGAGAGACTGCCATCATTTGGGGATAGGGCATCGGGTGAACCCTTTTTGCAATGGGCATCCTTGGTTCGGGTGGTGGTTGGGTAATCAGAATGTTAGAGGGTAGACCTTTATTTGTAGAAAACTGCTGCTAATTCTTCACAGTGCTTGGTCAAATTGTTGGTTGGGTGTTGAGGGAAAGAGGAGGTTTTCTGTTTGATGATGTTGAATACATCTCTAGGTCGCTTCCTAGACTGGTCAAGTTGTTCTCGGAAAAAGGAGGATTTTTCTCAGAAGATGTGTTTTTTGTATTTCAGGTGTTCAGCCAGAGTATTGAGAGATTGGTTCCTGAGGGTTGCTGTGTCCAGTTTCTTCCAGCTAAGCAGAGTTGCTGCCTTCCATTGGTAAGGTCTTTATTGGACCAGAAGCTGAAGGGGATACTTCTTGATTTCTCAAGTTTCAGAGGGGTGAGTGCTTCAATGAGATCTTAAATTTTTATGTTGTCGTGGGCGGTGAGTTCCTCGGCAGAGGAGAGGTTGGGCGGAGGTAGGATTGGGGAACTGACTAATGCTTCTGGAAAGGGGCGACCACTCGGTCCCCCCAAACGTATGGTTGGGTGCCCCGATCCCCCCGGGAAACCATTTTGGGCGGGAGGCGTGGCTCGGCTGGTATGCCCGAAGTGGCGTAGCCGGGGCGCGCCCTTTCCCGCCCAGGAGGGGTTGTCCTAGACACCCGCACGGAAGACGACGCCCAGTAGGCGTACCGGAGGAGGGTCCCCGCCCTCCCGCATATGGATAAATAGAGCGGGAATCCGAAGAAGTGTCCTCTTGTTCCTGTGCTCTGAAGGCTGCACCAACTCGTTGCTCATGAGCCCTCGACGGAACAAGCGGCAATTTTGAGAACTTGTAATCTTGTTGTTTCTCTTTCAGTTATTTGGAGTACGAAGGATCCAGGACCTCGTTGATCAACTAGCGCAGAGTACACGAAGCCATGGCCGGCAAGAAAGCAGGAAAGAGCTCCGAGATGGAGAAGGTATTGCGCACCTTGTCGAACCGAATGGCGAGCATGGACCGAAAGCTCGGAAAGGTTGACTCGATCGGTCGGGGTTTGGCCGAAGTTAAAAAACAGTTAGCGGCCCAGAACAGCTCAGGCCGTCCTAAGAAGGTAATAGGCCCGGCCTTGCCGGGAGTCGTCCCTGAGGGTAGGGGGAAGCGTGTTAAGAGGAGGGCGGTTTCTGGGGAAGATCCGGTTCCCGAGGTACCCCCAGTCGCCCCCATTACACCGGCGGACAGCCGGGTACCAAACCCAGATATAGGTTTACCAATCCCGGTTGTAATTACCCCTGTTAATGAGGAGGAGATGCCCCCGGAACTGGCCATCCAGTTAGCGGCAGTGTTGCCCTGGCTCAAGAAGAAAGCGGGGGGCAGTGGCCGTGGGAGACCCGGCCGAGGAGGCTAGACTAATAATCGAGCAGTTACGGCAGTCGAGAGAGGCAGCGACGGCGAATGTTCCTCTTGTTCCCCCACAGGTGACGCCGGGAGGACCTGCGGTTAGCCGGGAAAAGGCGGCAGACACGACGGTCGAACCTGGTAAGCACACATTGCCAATGGCAGGGGAGGGGTCATTACCTTCAAGGCGCGAAAGGGTGGCCCAGCACATCCCTGCGGCCACAAAGGAACTGATATGGGGGGAGAAATATGTGAATATGTTTTCATTGTTGACTGACCATCGCGAGATGGAATATGCAAAATCCCAGAAGGATTTATGGCACCCCAGTGTATGGCGGGCCAAGATGGCGGAATTTAGGGTCGATGAGACTGTAGCAAATTGGGTAAAGGCCTTTTCGATATTTACGGCAGTCATGGGGGAACGAAAGCCGGAAGTCATGACCGAGTTGACCTGTTATCAGAATAGGATTATGGATTTTTATACCATGTATGAGGGGGACGAGTGGAAAGGATACGATATGAAATTCCGAAAAGCGAAAGAGTTTGATGCAACTTTGACCTGGGATTGCCTCGACTCGGTGTCATGGCACAAGCAGGTCTTGCCTGGGGCAGCAGGTACGTCCTCGCCGGGTGGGAGCGGGTCGGGGTCAGTTCGCCAAAAGCCCGCGGTGCCCTTTCGAGCGGGCGCCGGTGGAGAATATCAGCCCAAGACCGGCGGGAATGGCGGCAAGCGGGGGGTTTGTTGGGGCTTCAATAGAGGCAATTGTAGCAGGCCCCAGGGAACATGTAGATTCAGGCATGCGTGTGCAGGCTGTGGGAACTCCTCACACCCGGAGAGTAGCTGTAGATCTAAAAACAGCGGAACAGGAGGAAAAGGGGGGTCTAAGCAAGAGTGAAGTGATGCTTTGTAACCGATTGCCTACACCTGTCGATATCATGGCTCTGACTCCTTGGTTGAACAAATACCCTGATCATGTATCCGCTGGGGTGTTGAAGAATGGATTCCTATATGGCTTCAACATCCCGGCGGGGGATTTTCGGGGGGACTCTTTTTGTAAAAATCAGTTATCTGTCCAACATAACCCAAGCGTAGCTGCAAGAAAATTTTCCAAAGAAGTCAGCTTGGGGCGGGTGGCGGGGCCTTTTCATCGCCCGCCGGTGGTGGATTTCGTGTGTTCCCCGCTAGGGGTGCTCACAAAGAAAGACCCAGGGGAGTATAGACTCATTCACAACTTGTCTGCCCCAAAGGGATCTTCGGTGAACGAAGCCATTGACCCAGATATTTGTTCGGTGCGGTATGCATCGTTTGACAATGCCGTTGCCATGTTAAATCACCTGGGCCCCGGAGCGCTGATGGCGAAATCAGACATCGAATCGGCATTCCGGTTGCTCCCGGTACACCCGCGAGATCAGCGCTTGCTAGGTTTTGCGTTTCAGGGGGGTTATTACATGGATAAATGCATGCCTATGGGTTGCTCCATTTCTTGTGCCTATTTTGAAATGTTCAGCTGTTTTTTAGAGTGGGCATTCACCGAGGCCACAGGGCATAGGCATGTTATGCACTATCTGGATGACTTCCTGTTCTTGGGAGCAGCCGGCGATACGAAATGTGCGCAGGCGCTGCAGGACTTCCACGTCCTCATGCGGGAGTTCGGAGTCCCATTGGCACCAGGTAAGACGGTTGGACCATCTACTTCACTGGAGTTTCTGGGAATTGAGCTCGATTCTGTGGAAGGATGTTTCCGTTTACCGATGGAAAAGGTGGCCAAGTTTAGGGCTTCCTTGACACAATGCCTGGGCAAGGAGAAAGTGACCCTGCACCAGTTACAGCAAACAGTGGGTCAGCTTAACTTTGCCTTAAGGGTGATACCCATGGCCCGCCCCTTCTCACGCTCTATTGCACAAGCTATGGTCGGTCTCAAGGAGAGACACCACCGTACGAGACTGTCGGCAGAGGTTCGCCACGATATGCGCATTTGGTTGGCATTTCTGGCAGACTTCAACGGTCGAGTTGTGTGGATCAAGCCACCACCGTCTTCGGATGAACTAGGTTTATGGACTGACTCAGCTGGGAGCGTGGGATTTGGCGCCATCTTTGGTAACCGATGGTCGGCCCAAGTATGGCTGACGTGGTGGCACTCCAGCGGTCTGACAGGTAACATTGGGTTCTTGGAGCTATTCCCCATTTGGGTTGCTCAGATGGCATGGCCAGATGACTTCAGGGACCGCTCGGTGGTGTTTTGGTCTGATAATATGACTGTGGTTGAGTGCATTAACCAGCAGGCAGCCCGCTGCAAGTGGATCTTGAGGTTGTTGCAAGAAATTGTATTACGTTGCATGAGATTGAATGTACAGTTCAGGGCAAAACATGTGCCAGGCGTACTGAATTATGCAGCTGATGCACTCTCTCGTTCACACATGCAGGCTTTCAGGGGCTATCTACCCACAGCGGACCTAGTGGCGACACCGTTCCCCGAAGCACTATGGCTAATCGGTGCCCCGGATTACAAGACCTCGTAGCAGCCAGCTTAGCTCCCAGGACAAGGAAGGCATACGAAGGAGCGTTTCGTTCCTACTGCACATTTTTGGGTCCAACAGGGAGACAGAGCTGGGGTCAGGAGGAATCCTTCCTGGGGTTCCTGGTAGTGCTGCACAGAGAAGGCCGATCAGCGGCAACGGCCAATAGACATAGGGCGGCCATTTCATTCATGGCACAGGTGCATGGCATAAGAGACCCGACGGGTTCCTTTTTGGTTAGGAAGGCGCTCCACGGCTGGCAACGCCTCGAGGGTCGCAAGCAGGATGCGAGGCGCCCGATTGGTTTAGACAGATTGTCTCTACTTTTAGCAAAGCTGGATGAGACGTGCTCCTCCATTTTCGAAGCAGTTCTGTTCCGGGCAGCTTTCGCCTTGGCATTCCATGGGACTATGCGGGTGAGCGAACTCGTCGCAAGGAACAAGAAAGATATGGAGGGAGGCTTGGGCAGGGATCACGTCCAAATAAGGGGTGATTCAATGGTAATCTCGATAGCCAGGTCCAAGACTGACCAGGGAGCTATGAGAGATAGTGTTATCGTGCAGCGCGCACGAGGGTCCCCCACTTGTCCGATAAAGTGTTTAGAGGAATATTTGGCACTGAGGACGGCTACATGGGGGGGGGAGTTTGCTTAGGCACAAGGATGGCACCCCACTGACGAGATTTCAGTTTCAGAGGGTGCTAGCACTGTCAATCGCTGCCGCAGGCATGGACCCGTGTGATTTTGGGACCCACTCATTTAGGATAGGGGCTGCTACTGAGGCTACAGCCCGGGGTCAGAGTGCGGAGGAAGTAAAACAGCTAGGCCGTTGGTCCTCGAATTGCTTCAAAAGGTATGCGCGATTGCACATGTTGTAAAGATCAATTGACATGCACTCACGCTTCTTGTCTTTTGTTTGAATTACAGTTTCGTGAGCCTGTCACGCGGGGCGGAATTGGAAGTCGACCCAGCATCAGGAGACCAGCAGTCAAGGATCACCGACTGGAGAGAGAGTGGTATGGGTCGTGGGCCACTCATATGTGAGGCGCGCCGGGGACGTATTCAAGGCAGGTGACGAGACTCACGCATCTGGGGAATACGGGTACAGAGTGACCTTCCATGGGAAGGGCGGGCTCTGTTTTGACCAATTCCAATCGTTTTTTGAGGGTCTTTTAGGGCGGCAAAGGTCACCGCCATCTGTAGTCATAGTGCACCTTGGGGGCAATGACTTGGTGACACTGGGAAGACGAGTGTTATTAGAACACATCCTGTCGGCTGTTAGCTGGTTGGCTAAAAAAGTCCCGGGGTGCACGATTGCCTGGTCCCACATGATCCCCAGGAAGATTTGGTGGGGGGCCTTTCAGTGTCTGCGTTGAACCACTCAGTGAAAAGGGTTAACAATAAAATTGCTAAATTGTTTCGCTCCGCGCAGTTGCATAGCATTCCTCACGGGTGTATTCGGGGTGATCACATGTATCTGAATGATGGGGTTCACCTGTCCAGGGAGGGAAATGATTTACTCATAGGAGACTTCATAGCATGGCTAAGGGGTTTGAGGAAGCATGACCTTTAGGAGGAGTGGGGGGGGCCGGATAGTCGGTCAACTATCCGGCCTGTGGCGGTAAGGTCATGATCGGTGAGCAGTAATTTCAAGGTCCCTAGAGGGGGGCGCCACCCAGAATGGATGGGTGCGCCCAGGGGGAGACGGCCATTGGCCCCTTCCACGGGGAGGCGGCACCCACTAAGGATGGGTCGCCTAGGGGGAGACGGCCATAGGCCCCTCCCAGGGGGGAGGTGGCTAGATGCCCCTCCTACGAATTTCCTGGGGGCCAGATATCCGCGACGGCGGATAGAGAGTGTGGGGATGGGGGGGAGTCCACGCTGTCCTTCCTACAGATACCTCACATGGGAACTCGGACAGCCTTTAAGATGGCGTCGAGTGAAAAGGGGGCCCCCACGACAAGGGAAGTTACAGTTGGCAATGAGGGTAAAGTCCTCTGCGCATGCGCCACTCACACCGTGAGGGCGGGATTTTGGTAGTAGGGATCTGACACCGGTTAAGACCTTGCCGTTGGCCCTTAATGCTAGGATGTACAATTTTAATTTAGAATGTATGCATTTTCAGGATGCTAGACTCGGCTAGGAAACCTTTGTATTAGAGATCTGTTAAGGTTAGCCAAGGAACATGTCTTCATCGAAATGTAATAAATAAAATTGTACATAATTAATGAAACTTTTATTTAATGTTTTAAATTTTGTTTCATATTTTAATAAATACGTCCCGGGGGTAACTCCCCCCCGCCTTCCAAAAGTTCAAACCTGTGTCTGTCTTCTCCCATTGGGAATTGGTGTTGGGAGGGGGTGGCGGGCATCCCGGCCATATGGAAAGGGGCGACCACTCGTCCCCCCGAACGTATGGTTGGGTGCCCCGATCCCCCTGGGAAACCATTTTGGGCGGGAGGCGTGGCTCGGCTGGTATGCCCGAAGTGGCGTAGCCGGGGCGCGCCCTTTCCCGCCCAGGAGGGGTTGTCCTAGACACCCGCACGGAAGACCACGCCCAGTAGGCGTACCGGAGGAGGGTCCCCGCTCTCCCGCAGATGGATAAATAGAGCTGGAATCCGAAGAAGCGTCCTCTTGTTCCTGTGCTCTGAAGGCTGCACCAACTCGTTGCTCGTGAGCCCTCGACGGAACAAGCGGCAATTTTGACCCACCCACCAGCCCCTATGGCAATGTTGGTTTAAATAAAGTTTAATTAGAAAGAAATGTATAGGCCTTTTTTCCTTTGTAGAGAAGTAAGGGAATGTTTCATATAATGATGTGGCTTCTGTTTTAGGATAATGTTTCCCTTTGTAGGAAAGTGAAGTTGATGACTCATCAAGGCTATGTCAGAATTTTTTCTTCCCTTAGTAGGTAAAACAACTGTCGTATTTATTTTTTGGTCGGGCGGTAAGGTCATGATCGGTGAGCAGTAATTTCAAGGTCCCTAGAGGGGGGCGCCACCAAGAATGGATGGGAGCGCCCGGGGGGAGGCGGCCATTGGCCCCTTCCACGGGGAGGCGGCACCCACTAAGGATGGGTCGCCTAGGGGGAGACGGCCATAGGCCCCTCCCAGAGGGGAGGCGGCTAGATGCCCCTCCTATAAATTTCCCGGGGGCCGTATATCCGCGACGGCGGATAGAGAGTGTGGGGATGGGGGGAGTCCACGCTGTCCTTCCTACAGATACCTCACACGGGAACTCGGACGACCTTTAAGATGGCGTCGAGTGAAAAGGGGGCCCCCACGACAAGGGAAGTTACAGTTGGCAATGAGGGTAAAGTCCTCTGCGCATGCGCCACTCACACCGTGAGGGCGGGATTTTGGTAGTAGGGATCTGACACCGGTTAAGACCTTGCCGTTGGCCCTTAATGCTAGGATGTACAATTTTAATTTAGAATGTATGCATTTTCAGGATGCTAGACTCGGCTAGGAGACCTTTGTATTAGAGATCTGTTAAGGTTAGCCAAAGAACATGTCTTCATCGAAATGTAATAAATAAAATTGTACATAATTAATGAAACTTTTATTTAATGTTTAAAATTGTGTTTCATATTTTAATAAATACGGCCGGGGGGGTAACTCCCCCCCGCCTTCCAAAAGTTCAAACCTGTGTCTGTCTTCTCCCATTGGGAATTGGTGTTGGGAGGGGGTGGCGGGCATCCCGGCCATATAGCTGTGCTCAGGGAATTCAATGGACTTTCCTCACCCAGTGCTTGGTACGGCTCGATTGGGGGTGGGCCTTTGGTTTGATTGCAATGAGATCCAAAAGAATTAGATGGTTATCGGTCCAGTCGTATGGTAGGATAGAGTCAGGGATAGGGTGTTATTTTAGAGATGATTGTGTCAAGGGTAGAGCCTTTATTGTGGTTTTGTTTATTGCAGAGTTTGGTAAGATTGTTAAATTTCAGGAGGGTGGAAAGCGCTTGTGCTGTAGTATTAGGTCTCCTACCATAATGTCAATACGGCCTTCTATTGAGTTTTGCAACATTAAGTCTGTTAAGTCTTTGCGGAATAGGGTTTTTTTCACCTTGAGGGTGATAGATGACATGACATTTGATAGGGTTGGGGCCTTTTGAGGCAAGCTGATTACACAGATATTCAAAGGTAGGGTATTTGGTAGTGCGGAGAGAAGTTAGACTAGGATTGTTTTTGTGTATAATGGCTATTCTACCACACCTGTGATCCTTGTAGTTGCTGCGAATAATTGAGAAGCCCAGTGGGGTGAGGAGCTTTATATAAGGGGATGAGTGGTTGTTTAGCAAGGTTTCAGTTATAAACCAGATGCCGATATTATGTTGTAGAATGGTTACAGCTATATCAGTGGCATGCTTGACTGCTGATAGACAGTTTAGTAGCCTTTTGCGCGGTGTAGGTACTGATAGCGGACCGGCTCACTGGGTTGGATGGTAGTTAATTGGGGAGGCAACTTGGGTGGGTGAGTACTGTACAGGGTCCTATTCGTGCTAAGGACAACCGGAATCTTGTGGTGACACATTGCTTGGGGCATTATGATAGGTGTTGCTCAACTATTTAGCTTCCTGCTGCAACATTTCAGTCTCAGTGCAACCAGGTTTCAGGTGGTGATGAGTGTAGAGTATGGTTTGGCGAGGGGTGAGGGATGGGGGGTGAAACAAGTGTTTGTGGTACGGTCAGTATTCACCCTAGATGCACCTTGCATCGTGAATCATGTTGGGGCAGTGTGTGGTCGAGCTTTCTATCAATGAGAAGTGACAACATTTCTTACAGAGTCATGTTGATTTTGAGTTCTTGGTGGGCTATTATAAGGATCAGTTTAGAGATGGCTGGGACTACAGCAGGGAGAGGAGTGTGATGGAGCTCGTTGGAGTCTGTGGTTGAGGCTAATGTGGGATCCAACCTGTTGAGGTTGAAGGATTGAGCTGGGCTGGGTGGTGAGGGTGTGCCCTGGAGGGGGGAGAATGTGATTCTGGCAGCAAAACCATACTGTCAGGGCATCTGGTAGTGGAGAAGGTTTGGTGGGGTGGTGGCGGAGACAGTGCAAGTATTGGGAGTAAAAGGCCCAGCTAGAGGAGATGTGGGTTTATGGGTCTATTCTCTGGGGAGGAGGTGACAGTTGGTTCTCTAAGAGCAGCGATAAGGGTGGAAGTGGGACCAGATGGCAAGGATGTGGAGAGTGCAGGGAAGTGATGATCAAAATGGCTGGGTTTTTGTTCAGAGGATTGGTCTAGGATGTTCCTATTGCTGTAGATGCTAATGGACAATTTTCCGCTAAAGTTCTGAGATGGGGCTATTGCGAGCTTAATTCCATATGTTGGTAGTATTAGTTCTGCGAGTGTGTTGTAGTAAGGTCTATCTCCACTTTTTGTTTTTTAGATGTTTATGACTTCTGTGTAGTAGATGTCAGTTATTACTAATTCTGGATGTTCTTTGAGAATATTATACATGAAATGTTGTGTGGCATTTTGGAGAGTTTTCATGGGAATTTTAATACAGTATGAGTTGAGGCAGTGCCTTTCTATGACTCTATTGCAGTGGGGCTTTGGTGTGTGGTCCTACTGCTGTATTCACAGTCTAACCAGTCAGAATAAACAAGGGTCTAATAGACATCAGGAAAGCAGGGTTATTATTCATGGCCCTACGTAGGATACATCAGTGTGAAACAGGAACACTGGGCACAGTGTGTTTAAACTAAGGTTGGCATGTAAACTCTAAACTAACTTACTATACAGTTCAAATCTTTTATTCGATTAACGTTTTGATAATCATAAAAAGTACATCATACAAGTTGAATACATTTGCATAAAATCACATTATTACATTACAAAGTAGAAATATAAAAAGATTATACTTTAAATCTATGTACAAAACTTACTATACATACAGTCAAGGCAATAGTACTATTGTACATGATATATGAATAGATTTTTATTTTCTTTTGAATATTCTTGTATCTTTTTATATAAATATGTAACAATGATAAATAGATTTACAATCTTAATAATATATAACGAACCACATATGTGCTTTACTTGAACATTTCCTTGAACAGTAGATACATTTCAATTGATTTCAAATAACACCATTATCTAAATTTTCAGTTCATTTACATACATAACTTTGTTCCTTATTTTTGATTTTATATATAATTAAAAAAAGAGATGCGCAAAGAAGCTCATAAATCACAAATAGCTTAATGTACAGAAACTGGCAGTTTTTTAAAAAACAACGCATTTCAGCTAGGCCTTCATCTGCAACTCCGTCGCGGTGGAAGTGTGGCTCAGGGGTTAGAGGCGGCAGACCCGGAAGCTGAGATCGGCCCTGGACCAGGGTTCAATTCCCCGCCCCGACGGGGGTTGGGCTCAATAATTCCACGGACTTTATAATTCTCACTCCGGTGCCTACTCGACTCACGGGTTCACACTCTGCGACTCTGGGCAATAGCTTGCTTAATCTCTACAACGGCCCCTCATGGCGGGATGCCTGGCTTTCACCTTGTGGATACCCTGCCAGGGTATCTCACAGGGGAATACCAGGACGGGTTCCCTAAGCAAGCGCATAGATGCCTGCGATGTGGGCGATTTGCGCTATATAAATACATTTACATTTACGTTACTTGTTTGCGTAAAAATGACACATTACTGGAGCAGAAATAAGTATATCATTTTTCTTGATATACAGTGACTTTTTATTTAAAACTTTTTCTTTTTTGTTTTCGGACCACTGAGTAGTTTTTGGGAAATTCTTCTTACGGTGCTTATTGTGAACTTGCTCCCGGAAAAACTTGAAGACTGATGGCAGCAATAGCTTATCTTAAAATCTTCCTTTCTGGCCACTATGTGGTAATCATGTAAGATTCATGTGGCGGTTCTCCTTATAAAGATGCTCAAGAAACTTGTATCCTCTCTACAATGATTCTATCTTGTTGTTTAGCGAGGTCACTCCATATCTCCATGTCTCTAATGGCATCTAACGATAACTGCCTTGATACGTGGGGTGCGGTTGGTCAACATCACAGTCTCATTTTTGGATATTTATTGTATATCAATTTTACTTCTCTTTACAGATTACTAACATACGGCAATGCAGAGACAACCGCCCTCCGTGCTCAGCATGCACCCGACGTTCAAACAAGGTAAACAGCGTGTTACACCATTTTTAAATCCACCCTAGCCTGTCTCTGATGAGCGGCATCAGATACACAAATGTCACCGTGTTGGCAATAGATACCAGTATCAACATAAAGTCACAGTGCCTGCACATTGAACCAATATTAGCAAAGGGTAGGCGAAATTATCTTATAGGCATGATAACAATGTAGGCGTAGAATACTAATATCTAGCGTACATATGATTCTGCATCAAAATATTGCTGTTAGGCAATAAAGAAGGCAGCAGTCCTCGCCCGTTCATAGAATATTGATGATTGACATAGCGACCAGTTCTTGGTAGAAAGACTACCGCTTCTAGGTCATTGATGTAATGCTCTAAGAGTTTTAAATCTGGGCAGTATACACAGTGAAAATCAGTAGGGAGTTCCAAGATGTCTGCCCCAGATTTGATGAAGCAACTGACAGGGGTGGAGGTAAGTAGTCCATTCTCATTTTCAGTGGCCTCCCCTATAGGAAGGAGCGTAGACCTACAACAGTTGTTATTACCTTATTGGAGGGACGGAAGGAGCGTAGTCCTACTACAGTTTTATTACCCTGCTAGAGGGGGTGCTGGAGCATAGTCCTAAAACTGTTTTTTTATTTACTGTCTCCAAATGGCTACCAGCTGTTGGACTGAGGAAGAACAACTTTTCCATAGTTTCTCCTATTTCTTCCATAGTCCTTCCATAATTTCTGTTAGTATTAGCCCAGGCTGGATTGCGAAAGGCAGGGGGAAGGCTGTGAATTCAGACAAAGATGGCTGACTCCATCCAGCAAAGTGGTCCCTCTTCCCTGTCTATGGATCCACAGCCCTCTGTAATCTGTGCACAAGGGGTAGTGCCCGACCTTCCACCGGTGGGGGAGTGGTGATGGTGTTCCTTCATAGCTTTTGTCTCCCGCAGATCCTCGAGCCACTGAGGATGATAGAGGGGTAGTGGCATCCAGAGAGACTCTGGGTCCCCCCAGGAAGATGCCACTGGGGCCAATTGGGGACCACAGCCACAGATGATGTCACGTCTCTTCAGTTTCAGCCCTTGGGAGCAGGACTGAGGTGTGGATTGTTGTGGCCTTATACAGGAGTAAGATGAGGTTTGTTGTAGCCTTCTTCACAATAGCAGTTCCTGTTACATGGGTGCCCAGCGATGTGAAACTGCTGCCACTCTTTTAGCCTGGGACGCAACTTCGCAGCAGCAGCAGTAAAGCTTTTCTGACCATACACAGGGCTGTTATACACGGTACAGGAGGGTAGGAGTGTGGGAGCTTCTGGTCAGCTCTGTAACCAGGGATGGGGTCGGACACAGGAGGAAACCTGCGGCATCTGAGGTGGGGGGATGGCAGACTCACAACAAAGCATAGAGTCCATCCCGCCTTAGTGCTCACACATGTCAGAGTGAGTCCATGGATTACACCAGCCCCCGTCAGTGACTGTGGTCCATTGGAGATCATTCGTCTTTGCTGGGACATTGCTGGGAACGGGGCTCTAGGTTCAGGGATTATTTTGGGGGAAAACATTTGCTGTTGGAAACTTTCTAGACACTGCCCTGGTCTGGAATTGCCTTCCCATGCCTGGACAGCTGTTCGATGGTAGAGCTTTCTATGGATTTATGCTAGAAGTGTTCCCTTGCCTTTGGAGTGTCCAGAATATGCTAAATCTCAGTCGGCCATTTTAAATCTCTATGTATAGTTTGCCTCAGGGACTAGCTTGGTATATTTTTAATTAATCATACACTGAGTGGCACATTACGCACTTTGATGCAGCAAAACACAGCTAGACAGTTGACTTGCTACGTAGATTTCTTCAGAGCTGAAGATTTGCCCCTATGTTTCAAAAAATCTAAGGAATACATACAATTTACACAGGTTGAGACCTACATCTAGTTGACAAGATGTAATTGACCATATAGTTGGAGTGACATTCACACATACACCACACAAGGGTTAATTTAAATAGTAAAGATTGATTGAATGTGAAGTTAACATGGTTTCAGTCATTGTTGACATCATTTCAAATTTAGTCATTTAAAAAAAAAAAAGGTTTTCTATATTTTGGTCCCTTCTCTGCCAACCAACCATTGTGTGCAAAGTCTCCCTCAAAGTCTTTTGCCTCTTTAGCCTCATGTGGGATTCCCCCTTCATAGTCCCATGGGACATTGGTCCATATACATATATTGTGCAAAATGGCACAAACTAAAGTAATTTTACACACAAAGGCAGGTGAATTGAGCTGCCTGCCTCTGGATTTTTCTAAAAAACTGAAGCGTGACTTCAGTACTCCAAACATGCGCTCTACCACAGTGCAGGTTCTGTATTGAACTTCTTCTGCCCACTTGTCTGTGGATTTGCGTATGGCATAATCAACCATGGCTCCAAGCCATTTTCCTGGTCACCTAATAATAGACCAAATCAAAAGACAATTATTGTATTATTTGTACTTCAACATTGGTCTGCAGGAATTATGATTAATGAGTAATTTCATTGACACTGAAATTTTTAGTTAATGTTAAACATTGCTTTACACGTTGTACAGCATGCAATGGATACAACACATCAACAAAAAAATGCACGTGTTTAGACAGAAGATTGGTCAGATAAGTAAATCTGTCAATTTGTATCTGCTACAAAACAAAACTGCTTAGGGGAGGGTCTGAGGGCTGTTTAACGACTCTATACTGGATACATGCCCCAATCATATACCTATAACTACAAGAAGTATCCAGGAGTCAGTGTTTTGCTCGAGACTTACTACTTTGTGAGGTGAGGCGCCTTCCCCACAAGTATTGGGTGAGTGTTACCATGTTCGTGCTTAATTGCATATCCGTGAACACTGGAATAGCGTAATGTTTTTAGTGCATTCCATAATTCTATGTTGTGTTTTTCTCTTTTCGTCTCTCCTTTTGTGACTTGTTTTTAGACTGTGGCGGAGATTCTACACCTGCTTTTCAGGTGAAAATTTTCCATTTTAACTTTTATTTCTCACTTATGTAAGCAAGCAGTAGCATAATCATGGTCCTGAAGAATGCATAGGGAACACTCCTGTTAAATGCAGAAACATGTTGACCACTTGCATGTAGATATATTGTTAAATCTACCTCTTTGCACCTATTTTTAATCTTAGGGGTCCGAGAGAAACCAATAAATTATTTTTCTACTCGAGTCCACCTAATTTTACTCACTTTCACTCACCCCTCACCGCACTGCTTCCCTCAAGTGTAAACCTTGCCGACATCATTCTTAAAATACCACTCACATCGGTCTTCATACCCACACAGTCCACCCACCACTCATAGTGTGACCAGTTCTGTGTGCCAACTCCTTGGTATGGAGTCCCCAAATGATGAAAAAATGGTGGTACAGAGCGGCAACTGATGGGAATTTTTCCTGCCCCTAGTTGCATATTGAATGTCGGTTTACACTTGCATTTGCACAGCTCAAGTCACAAAGTAGTAAGTCTCGAGCAAAACACTGACTCCTGGATACTTCTTGTAGTTATAGATAATTTGTATCTGCTACCTGTAAACTGTGGATTACATGTGTAATATGCCTCCAAATTCAGTAGGGAGTCACTTTCAACCATATTGAGAACTATATTTTGGAATAGTGATATTAAGTTGGCCTGTCACTAATTCATTTGACAGGAATTCAACTATGATGTATTTGGTTGCGTACATGGTATGGCCCTTACATTTCTTGTTATACATTTGCATGGCCAGATGCTTATAAAGAAATACCATTGTTCTGTTATGTTTTATAGGGTACCTCAATATAGGCGTGAGTATCCTCCAAACCTTTTACATACATTTACTGTAACATTACACTACATAACAGGTTTTTGGTATTAACCTTTTACCTAGCTAAGAGCTGCCTAAAATGTCACTGAGTTTGCCCAAAAGCTAGCTTCATTAATTATGCATAAAGATTCTCAGAATCACAGCAAGATTACCATCTTCTACATGAAAACTATGTATAAGGGTCATCCCTTCCGTCATCCTCGACCAACATGACAGCACGGTAGAATCAGCTGAGGGTACCTTTTGTGGATATATACACCACATCTTTGCCCAGGAAAGGAGAGGAGAAAGACTTCCTTGCTGACACACTGACATGAGACGCTGAGGTTCCTGCACGCAAACACTCCAGCTTGCAGTGGTCTGACATTCCTCTAGCGGCTTCCAGCTTGAGACCAAGACAGGGTCCCACAGTCTCTCACTTCGAGTAATGTGTTTGGCTTCAGCCTAGGGGGATTCTTTGCTTTACACCTACATACATGCTAGGTACACTTCCGTACATCTAGTTAGTGTTGCCTCATAGGAGTACACATTATTACTGTCATGTATTTTTATACCTGCCTGTATCCATTGTTTTAGCACTATGGAAGGAATCTACCATCCATTTACTCTAATGTTGCTTATAATCATTTCTGTCTGTTTCTGTCTTGTGGTTTGTTTCAGCACACCTATTTTACATTAGAATGACGCTGGTTCAATAAATGCTTATTGAAAACGTTATTTCAGTGTATCTCTCTGAGACAAAATGAGCTCGAATGACTGAGCGAAAAGTACTGTACTGTTTCCACTATCCCTGATGGGACAGGGTGTTCATGTTCGATAGTTGCCAAGAACTATTCTCTCCTTGGTAAGAGGAGTTTACAGTGGCACTGTGAGCTAACTGGTATATAGGCAAATATTTCAGGTTCCCACAGACTATGTTGTCTAAACGTGCAGATCCTACATAGGTTCATAGGAACTACACGACAGACTGTCTTCAGACACGGATGATGTCATTTTGAATGATCACCATTTAGGTATTTTGTTTATTACAGAAAGTTGTCTGGCTGTACTTAGACTTACAAATAGGAATGGAAAAGTGGGACTATTCTCTATGAGGCCTAATTATGTTTTGAAGACTGACCTGGTCCAACAGACCTGTACGGTAATATTTATGTCAGTAAATGTATGAATGTGTATTTTCTATTTTGACGATTCTGTAGTATATTGGCCTTGTCTCTAGCACCATTTTATGATCATTTATATGTGGATTTGTTTGTGGTTATTATACTGAGACACTAATCCATCATCACTATGTGACATAGGTTTGTTTCTTAGTATATGACTTCTGTATTGACCTATGTGCGCAATGTGTGTCAATGTTTTTAATTAGAAGAGATGCTACAAATGTAGGCAACTTGAAGTATGTATGTACTCAACTATATTGTAGTGTGAATTGAACGTATATATATTTTTTTTAATAGTCTTTATTTCGATCACAAGATCATAAAAGATATACATTCCATTCTATACAAAATTTAAAAAGCATATTAAACAACATTAGTGATCAGCATAAAAACTAGGGTTAAAAATGTAACACAATTTTGGGACTGTCTCAGGACTTCAAGTTTCCTTACACATCATTTTTACACGGCGACATCGAGCGTACCACATGGAGGTTAAAAATTTAGATAGAGCAAAGACTAGAGTGGGGGATAAATCTGTCTTTAGGACTCTGTAAGCGGGTAGAAAGGTTCTGAATCCCAGATTCCTGAGCAAAGGTACTAGCCAATATTTCCTACTCCTTTCATAGCCCCTGCAAAAGAAGACAACATGAACGTCATTCTCCTTTGAATGTCCACATGCCAGGCAAATTTCTGAAGAGGAGCGAGAAGACCAGGATGCTGTGAACAATGCTAGGGGAAGAGTTCCGTATCTCCATTGGAGAAATAATTTCCTGGTTAGTTGTGGAGAAATGGCATCTAGGACGCTTTCGAGATGGTAGGAATCTTTTGTTTGTATGAACTTGTTGGACAGTGACCCCTCCCGTGCACCGTCCATGGCTCTAAGGAGCATGTGATGTAATAAGCTCTCGCCAGTGCCTTCTTTGGGGTCTTTGGGCAGGTGTTTAGTGGGTCTATCCATAGTTCAGAGAGTCCAATTGCCTCCAGCGTTCTCCTGATGTAGATAAGCCATGGCATTGTTTTGGCATTGGGTAACTCTAAGAATTCCTGCAACTCAGCTCTGTAGTTTGAAAGATCTGGACTACTCTATAGGCGCCGCCAGAATGTCAAGGGCTTTAGGCCCAGCTCCTCCGTTATAGGTCGAATATCCAAGTCCAGTCTGAGCGGGAGTAATGGAGTACTCTGTGGAAGAGCAACAATCTGTCTCAGGAATTTATTTTCAGTTGTTAATAATTTGGACGATGGAATGTGGCCCCACAGCTCACCCCCGTACGTGACACCACCCCAGGCTTGGGCTTTATAGATGTGAATAATGGGGCTAAGTGGACGGAAGGGGGATTTATTCACCAGTCTCATAGTGCCACCCGCCAACTGTGCCAGTTTGATGTTCACTTTCGACTGGTGGGGTGACCACTATAGGTGTTCATTAAGAGTGATCCCCGGGTATTCAATTGTGTACACCCGTTCCAATTGGACTTCTCCCAACCTTGGTGGGGCTCGATTATGCGGCTTCGGGTTGAGGATCATACATTTGGTCTTTTGTGGGTTGATTTCAAGACCCCGATCTAAACAGAACTGAAAAAACCCGTCCAAGACACGTTGAATGCCCATAGGGGATTTGGACAGCAGCAGGGTGTCATCTGCAAACATGATTGCAGGCACCCTGCTGCCAGTCAGCCTTGGGGCGTCAGTGTTGGGAATCCTGGTTAGGTGGTCAACTATCCCGTTCACAAAGAGGCAAAACAGGGTCGGTGCGAGCACGCAACCCTGTCTTACCCCTCTATGAACGGGGAACCTTTCGGTTAAGTTGCCACCTCTGCCACGCCTAACGCGGGCATAGTTGTTATGATGCAATCGCATCAGGATAGCCAAAATATCTCCAGGGACATTCAACTCCTCCAAAACTTTCCATAATTTCACTCTTAGTACTAAATCAAAGGCGGCACGCAAGTCTACAAAGACTGTATACAGGGTGCCGCCCTCGATTATAGCTGTCCTCCAGTATAGCAGGTTCAGCCTAAAAATTTGGTCTGTTGTGGACACCCCCTGTCTGAATCACGCCTGATAGGGGGTCAGAATGCCCATCTCACCTACCCAGTCCTGTGGTCGATTCAGAACCAATCTCCCAAAGAGCTTCTGGGATATGTCAATAAGACTGATTGGGCGGTAGTTGCCTGGGAGCAGAGGGGACCCCTTTTTGTAAATTGGGACCACCTCTGCGCCCAGCCAAGTATCCGGGACTTCCATACCCCCCAGGATGGCATTAAATATCAATGTGAGGTATGGGGCCCATATCCCTGGTTCTTGCTTGAATAAGTCCCCAGGTACCCCATCACGACCGGGGGCTTTTTCAGCGGAAAGCCCAGCTATAGCCGCCCTCACCTCTTTTTCTGTAAAACGGTGGCCGCATGTGTCTAGACCTGATGTACTGTTTGAGATGTTGGGAGACCCTTCTTCTGCTGAGAATAATGCCTTGAAATGGCTCTGCCATAGGCTGGGAGCTATATTAGGCTCGATTTCTGAGGATAAATCCTCTGTGCCATTAGAGACTAGGCGCCGGAATTTGCGCGAGTCTCGAGTGGTTAGTGACCTCGAGAGATTTTCCCAGTATTCTTGGTCCCATTCGGTCCTCGCATCCACCAAGAGCTTTCTGTAAGATCTTTTCCTGTCTTGGAGTTCCTCCCTGCTATTGCCACTCTTGATGGCAAGTAGCAGTTTGGTCTTGGATTCCCTACAAGTAGCATTGTACCAGGTCGTCTTGGCTGGGGGTCCTGATCTTTTCCCGACTTTGAGAACAGATCTAGTTCTAGGGTACTAATTAGCTCAGCATGTGTGTGAGAAAGCTTTTCTCTATTAGCTGGCCCTTCCGCCTCTTTCCCTATCTGGAAAGCCTTCTCCAAGTGCGGAATAATCCTTGCATATAGTTTGGGTAATCTGTCTCCCCTAGTGACCAATTTCTCCCACCTGACTTTCCTCCGGTTATTTTCTAGTAGGAGCCCTGACTTGTCATTATCCGTGCCAAGCGTAGTGGCTTCGTTCCCTGGTGAGATGTAGGAAAGTTCCAGGGCATTATGGTCACTATCCCTTCTCTCAATGATTTTAAAATCAACTACTTGTGGCCACATGGATAATTTAACGAGAATATAATCTATTCTCGATTCTCTGTCAGTTTTATTGTAAGTACAGATGCTAGGTGTGTCTTATTTACAGCGACCATTGCAGGCCCTTAATCCTTGGTTTAGGATGAGGGCAGTGATCTGCAGGGCCAGGGGGGTCCAAGCTCTCGGGGGAGGTGCCACCGTCATAGGGACGCGCCAACGTAGGTCTTCCTCAAGAGAGGGGCCATCACGTAGACCTGATAGTGGTTCATACTGTGAATTTAAATCACCTCCCACCAGGCATGCAAGTTCCCAGGGAATACCGTCAAGGAACACAGAGAGTTGCTCTATGGTGCTGGATTCCTTAGACATTGGTACCGGCCTGGAATATGTATTTACGACCACCAATTTCGAGGCATTTGGCCACTCTAATAGGACGGCCAAAATATCATCTGATTCTGTTTCCAGGCAAATAGCCTGGCAGCCTAAATCTGTTGCTATCCATGTCGCGAGTCCTCACGATGGCCTTCCCCTTCCCCCCCACTTGGCAGGTTTAAAAAAGACTGCAAATCCCTGAAATAAGATTTCCTCACGCGCCTAGGTCTCCTGAAAAAGTAGGATGTTTTCAGAGCTAATAAAGTAGGCCCAGTCTGGAGAGTCAATCTTACTGGCTAATCCTGCAACGTTCCACGAAACCAGGGTTAAGGGACATAATTTGGCAGAGGATTTGCCCATGGTGATGTTATTATTAGCTTCCCTGTTCTCCGGAGTAACCATCTGAATTGAGGGTGAATGAGCCGGGGCAGATCTTAGATTAGTACGGGTCGCACTTGCAGCCTCTGTAGAGGACTCCAAAGCTAGATTTAATTCCAATGAGTTTTGTGTCCCTGTGAGCAGAGTGGCTAGTGAGAGTGGACTATTCCCCATCCCTTCTAGTGCATTAGAATGACGCTGGTTCAATAAATGCTTATTGAAAACGTTATTTCAGTGTATCTCTTTGAGACAAAATGAGCCTGTACGGTAATGTTTATGTCAGTAAATGTATGAATGTGTATTTTCTATTTTGACGATTCTGTAGTATATTGGCCTTGTCTCTAGCACCATTTTATGATCATTTATATGTGGATTTGTTTGTGGTTATTCTACTGTGACACTAATCCATCATCACTATGTGACATAGGTTTGTTTCTTAGTATATGACTTCTGTATTGACCTATGTGCGCAATGTGTGTCAATGTTTTTAATTAGAAGAGATGCTACAAATGTAGGCAACTTGAAGTATGTATGTACTCAACTATATTTTAGTGTGAATTGTACGTATATTAAACACTGTTCCTTTATTTTTTCAAACTTTTTCAGTGCAAGACATAACTTTTTCATGGCAACAGATTTACTGCCCTGCCAGATACTTTGGATGTGAACATTTTGCCAAGACATTTTTGGTATCCAAAGATTCACATATTATCCCACCTTGATACACCATCGCACAAACACATTTCATAAAATGTAGAGATTGTTCCTTTCATGTTGGCTTCTAAAGAATTGTGGGGCCCATGGTTTGTCATTTGCAGAACTGTATATTTTTACATCCTTCCACTTCTAAATCTGTGAGATAATTACACTTTGGTACATCATTGGCTGCATGTCTGTGTGACATACTACCGCTAGGTACACATCACACATGATACAAACACACAGATCGTTTGCTCAGTCGTTCATTTAAATTTAAGGTAACTATTAATTAAAGTGCTTTCTTTTCCAATAAGAGTCATTCCTGTAACACCCATTCTCAAATGTCTCATTTTCAAGACTGTGGTGGAAAAAGTGGTGGAAAAAGTGTGCAGTGTCATTATGGGACACAAATTGCACATGTACACTCTATGGCACCAAGCACATTGGGGATTCCTGCAATATTGTAGAACCCTTGCTTGTTCTCCAATTGCTGTTCAATAGTTTTGTGAACGAGTACATACTGTTTGATTATGGTGTCCAGGACAGGTGGGAGAAAGGCTGATAACTCTGTTATTTATTTCTGCACTTCTCTTGCCTCTTTCTGCACCCCTCTTGCTTCTTCCTTCACTTCTTTTTGCACTTTTCTTGCTTTTTTCCGCACCTCTCTTGCTGATTTCTGCACCCTTCTTGCCTCTTTCTGTACCCTTCTTTCTGCACCTCTCTTGCCTATTTCTGCACACGCTTGCCTCTTTTGCTTTTTTCTGTACGTTTCTTGTTTCTTTCTGCAATTCTCGTTTTTTATCACTTCTCTTGCTTCTTTCAGCACCTCTGTTGCTCCTTTCAGCACTTCTCTTGCCTCTTTCTGTACTTCTCTTGCCTGTTTCTACACCTCTACTGCCTCTTTCTGCACCTCTGTTGCCTCTCTCTGTACCTCAGTTGCTTCTTTCTGTATCCCTGCTCCCTCTTTCTGCACCCCTGTTATATGTTTCTGCACCTTTCTTGCTTCTTTCTGTACTTTCTGTACTTCACCTGCCTCTTTCTAAACCTCTGTTGCTTCTTTCTGCACTTCTCTTCCTTTTTTCTGCACCCTTCTGCCTCTTTTTGCACCTCTATTGCATCCTTCTGTACTTCCCTTGCTTCTTTTTGCACCTCTCTTGTTTCTTTCGCCTATTTAAATGCCTTTGTGAATACCAAACGTAGTAAGTTTAGGATTTTGTCTTGGATTAGTTCTGTGAATCAGCCCCTAAGTGTTTAAAAATGAACATACATTAGAGTGGTGAGATTTACTATTCTAACTTGAGTCACCCAAGCGCTAGGGAAAGTGCCAAAATTGAGGTTGTAACCTTTGCTATTCTAACGACAGTCCCAGATAAGAAACTGTGAAGTCTACAGGCTTATCTTACTCACACTCTAGGCTGCAAAAGAATCAACATTAATTAAATAACTAAAGAATTATTTTACTGGGATGCAATTAGAATTTCGAAGTCACTTTTATTTGAGATCAGACAATCAGAGTCTAATTACTTTTCATTAAGGCTAAAAACCTTCCCTTTCTAACTACTTGCATTCTGAACCTTTGAGTCTTGTAGTTTCCTATTTTCCCAAAAATTTCCACCCATTCTTCCCATTAGCTTATCTCTTTTCTTTTCTTATCTGACCCACACACCAGGCATTCTATTCTTCTTCCCGTTCCCTGTGATGTTCTATTGTTACCTATTTACCTTTCACAGAATTACCATACCCCAAATACTTAACTTACCTTTACTGGTCAGTTTTTCCCCAACTTGTGTGCCTTTATTTGATTACAGTAGAGTTTTAAAGTTTTCATATCGTATGTAATGCTGAAGGGGACATCAACCTTTTTTTATGCACAATGTGCTAAAACCCTCAGGTTAATTTTACTTTGTAAGAATGCATATGCTCCAGTTCACTAAGCACTAGAGAAGTACATATTACAGGGGTGTAGATGAATATATTATTTTATCTTTACTCTCACAAACATAGAGGATGGTTAAAAAAAAACTGGGATGGAGGCTTAAATAGGTTTATAATCAAGTCCTACAAATACCGTAAAATGTGCAAAAATGAGACGAGGAGATTAACTATTCCACCTCCAATCACACAAACATTGGTGAAAGTACAGCAATTAAATGGCCAAAACGTAATATCTATTCTAACTCCAGTGCCACAAAGTGCAAAAATTAGACATAATACATTTGGTATTTCAGGTATAGTCCCACAAACATTGAGACAATTGCATACATTTGGGCAAGCAATATAGTATTTTAACTCCAGTCTTACAAACATTGGGCAAAGTACAACAATTGGTTGTAATAAGATTTCAAAAACAAAAGGATGGGTTGAGGGTCCAAGGGAATATTTAACGACCTCTGCACAGTTACATCCCCCTTATCAAGAATTATATAACAAAAAAAGGTAACTGTGGGTCTAGAAAAGAGAAGTTTCTATGTATGTCTTGATGGCTCTATGTGTGCCTTGAACATGAGGCATACAACCGGATATTTACACAGTGTGAAAGATATCCATCAGTTACTTTTCCTGTACCGCCCATTTCATCATCTGGACCACTTCACAGAGTGGGGAGTCCATGTTGTAACCACCTCAAAAGATATTATAATGAAATGGTTAACTACAATGGTGTTAGGACCCAAGTGATCAGTGGCTGTTGTGTATATGTAACTGAAAGCAGTGCATAAAAAGATTTGTGAAAAAGAAAAGTGCTCTTGTTAAATTTGGAGAGTGAACACAATAATCACTTTATTCTAGAGCCGTCCACTTCCAAAGAAATAAAAACATATCAGTGCAGATAGGTCAGTAGGTTAAACAAATGACTACTGACTAGATTTACTGGTCGACATGTTTCTGCGGAAATTAAAGATCCAAAAAGGTATCTACTGCTTCTTCAGGACCCATTAAGTATTTGCTACTGCTCAAAAGAATAAACATATAGTGAACACAAAAAATGATAATAGTATCACCTGTTCACTCCTGGTAATCCTCCTGATTAGATAGAAGATATCCAGATGTTGAAGTCACCAAGACACACACACATACACAAGGACAAGACAAATCAGGATAACAAAACCAGCATTAGTATAAGTTATCACAAGCTACAACATTTCTTCAGGTTATTGCTCTATTTACATATGGGTTCAACTGAACATGATTATGAAGAGAATTTGACCTCATGCTCACCTCGGATGAAGAGAAGGAATGTGCTTCTCCTCACCTGGCATGCAGCTCAGGATAACGTGGCACCGCTCTGTAGTGTAGAAAAATATTTAGTCATGATTATCTTTGCGACCACTGAACAGATAGAGACTCTGTAAGTAAAATTGGATAAAAGGATTGACAGAGAACCCATCTCTCCCACTGGGTTCTTTGTGCACAAAGCCTTGTATTTCCCTGTCTAAGGAGCTTGTTGATGTTAAAATTAAAAAGAAGGATCGTGTATACCTTCCGTTGTAGAGGACTAAAGACGCGAATCAGAACGTGTATATTTTTGGTATATATGTTGACATAACGCCCTGTTGCATCTAGACGGTGCATATGACGTCCTACATTCTTTGACAGTAAAGCCAAGACTCTACTAGAAGTCGCAAAGATAAGTGCCATTTTTCAGTAGTATTATACTCCTAATACACAACTGCTCTTGACCCAGCTTTGTATGTAAGATATGATTAGTATGGAGTTTTCATAGTCAATTTCTGCGCCTAAAAGCACTGTCATGGTGCGCAAAACAGATGAGCTCCTTTCTGTTTAGACGATAAAAACTTCTGCTCATCTCAGTTTTCTTAGCAAACAAGCACTCACTATTGGTAATGTCATACTCTCGAAACAGAACCGCTGTTAAACGTCACTTGATGCCTAAAGCGCTTTGCCGCTATATTAATTAAAGGCATAAACTGAAAAGAGACTCTGGTGGGCAGCGATAGTCCTACTCTCGTCTTGAAAAGTCCCTCAAGAGTCCAAGTGTTCTACTGGGCTCAAAGGCACTACACTCTGTGGGCGGTGCAGGAGAAAATCGCAGTAAGCCGCGTGCAATTTGCCGCGAGGTTGAAAAAAAGAGCTACGTCGTCTACTCTGCAAGAGAACTCTATTATGTGCGCTGTACTGACCTGCCCATCGGTACTCCTGGCAGCCAACTGGGCTGTACGGGGAGTTATTGGGGCAGAGTCTGGCATCATCTTTGTTTACTTCTGCCGTCATCTGATTGGGTAAGAATGATGTCATTGTTCCACGACACAGAATCATGGGAATTGTAGTTCCTAGCTCAAAAACGTGGCGTTTCATGTAAAACTGGTGATTATAGGATGTCTGATGTTGTAGTGTATTATGACTTCCTACATTGTGCATTATTTCGTACATTGGTGCAATAATATAAAGACAAGTTATTGGGTCACATATGTCTGCTCATACTGTCGTATCATAGGATAAGCATATCGGTATAGACCCACACCACGGACTCATGGGAAATGTAGACCCACTCCACGGACTCATGGGAAATGTAGTAACTGAATAAAGTACGTGGAGATCCGTGTATATCTATCAACCAGGGGTTATCATATGTTATAATGCGTTTCCTACTAACTCCGATCGTGTGGGAAAGTGTGATATTATAGTTTAGTTATAAGATTTGCCATTCTTTATTCAGTTCCCCAAACATTGGGGAAAGTGTAAATTGGGGTTCCGTCATATATTATTCTATCTCCAGGCCCATAAACATTGGGGAACACTGATGCATGGCTGTTTTGTGGACTTCAAGGCCATCTTCGACCGTGTTCCCAGAAAAAGATTATGGCTCAAACTGCAGAAATGGGGGATTCCACCAACGCTATTACAAGCCATAATCGCACTACACTCCGACACATGGATTCGCATAAAACTCGGGATGGATCACACATCTATAGAAAAATACACACAACCCGTGAGGTCAAG
Source organism: Lissotriton vulgaris (assembly GCF_964263255.1). Classification (NCBI taxonomy): domain Eukaryota; kingdom Metazoa; phylum Chordata; class Amphibia; order Caudata; family Salamandridae; genus Lissotriton; species Lissotriton vulgaris. The sequence continues at coordinate 644,989,175 of NC_141685.1, read as the reverse complement.
CAGGGTTGTGTGCTGGCGCCCCTACTCTTCAACCTCTTCATTTCTGATCTATCCAAGTTACTTGACAAAGTTAACTCCCATCCTCCAAAGCTCCCTGGGACAAGAGTCAGTAACCTATTGTACGCAGACGACCCGGTTCTGCTTAGTCACTCCAGGGTGGGCTTGCAGAGACTACTTGATCAGCTGTCCTTATATACTGTTGAAAATGATCTGGAACAGAACCTAACCAAGACCAGGGCAATGACTTTTGGGCAAAGGAAATACCAAGGTGGCGGATGGCAATACAACGGCAAAGATGTTGACAGAGCCCTTTCCCATAAGTACTTGGGGGTCCACCTGGACCCAAGGGGAACATTCTTGAAACACAAAGATGAGGCCAAAGCTAAAGCCCTGACAATTCAGGTGGAATTTAAGACTCTTGCAAAACATCTGACAGGTCCTAGTCTAGCCCCACTTATAACTGCAATGAAGGCAAAAATCATCAATTTTCTCACTTACAGCCAGGAGATCATGCTGGGGAAAGACAAGAGTCACGTGAACAAAATAATAACAAGAGTATTTAAACAGGTCCTGAACTTACCCAAATCCTCCTCCCCTGCCCAAGTACGTCTTGAACTTGGTCTTCAAGACCACCAAGCAACCGGGCGTGGAGCTTACATCAGGCTGTGCAACAATCTGCGCAGCTCCAGAGAGGGAAGCCTGGAGGACCTCTTGTGGCTGGAAATTTCAGCCGGGCAAATTGGCAGCACACACAGGCGTTACTTGCAGGACTCCTTAAAACCTCTTGATATAGAAGTATTTTGGACTTCCAATCCACCGCAGCAGGCACTCAAATCCTGTATCAAAACAAACGTACGTCTCTGGTCCTTTCATTCGGGCAGATCACAATTGGTCCAACGCAAGCACGCCTGGTCAGTCGTATCAGGTTTTAAGCCAGGGATCATGGGTCCACACCTGTCATAAACCTACTCAGTGCTGTGGAAAAAAAGATTTTTAGCCCTCAGGATGGGTGAATGGCCTTTCCTGTATCACCTGCCGAGATGGCGAAGCACAAATTCAAATGTAACGTGCAGAGGATGTGGGAGCAGTCCAGAAACAATCGAGCACGTGGTATGCCTCTGCCCTGCAGCTCAAGATGACCGGAGGATATTGTTAAAGAACGAATGGAATAAACTTGGTATTCGTACACGTCGTCAGGCTATCCTTGCATCTTTGAACCCGGACAATCCACAGCTCAACATCAGGTTCACCAAGTTTGTCACAAGAACAGCAACAAAATTTGCACATTGCGAGATCCTGCAAACCATCAACGGCTAACTCCTGTTGCATTATTTCCGACTTGCATAGTCCCCTGTACTACACAAATACAGCCGACAATGGTTCCGGAGTAGAATTGACTTGTCCCCCGCGTGCATCCCTGGAATTGCTGAGATGTTGTATGCAAGGGGTTTATTACACAAATGGACTGTAACCCCAGGACCCCTACCACGAACTATGAACTACACCATCAAAATTATTAATTGTAATTCTCAACAGCAAATATCTGCATGTGGCTTGATTAGACGGAAACACCGGAATGAAGAACGAAGGATATCAACCACTTTTAACAATAGGTTTTTAGGATTTTTTAAATTGTTCCCCCAATGAAATCTTACTTCATGACATATGATTATATTGTTTGCACGTCCACCATTGTAACGATTTTTATTAATCAAACAATAAAGTAATTACTTACTTACTTACTTACATTGAGGAATGTGCCCAAAATTAAGTAAATATTATTTAATTTCTAACTCCAGTACCCAAAACATTAGCTGGCAAAAATTATAGTTACGTTTTCAAAACTATTCTGACTCAACTTCCCAAATAAATTGGTAAAAGTTCATAATTGGGAGGGGCAATGTCCTATGTTACTCCAGTCCCACAAATGTTTAGGAGAGTGGAAAAATGAAGAGGAAAAATCTACTATTCTAACTCCAGTCCCACATATTGGGCCTGATTCATTAAAGTAAACTTAGACATTTGATCTAACTTTTACCAAATGTCTAAGTTACAACTTTGTGAATTCACAAAGGTCAATAACAAGTACTGTCTTTAGGTCCACACTTGGGGTGGGTCTCTGCCATGAGTGCAGACATAAAAATACTACTCATAGATGCCTTTGGTGAATTATCAAACATGTAGAATTAGACGTTTGGTCTAAGTTTAGATCAAATGTATGAGTTTATCTTTGTGAATGGGGCCCATTGTGGGTAACGTGTAAAACCAAGGGCAGGCTAAAATATACTGCTCTAATTCAAATGCAACTAATATGGGTATGTACATAAATGAGAGGGGAGCCATATATTATTATACCTCCATTGCCACAAATATGTGGAAAAGTCCAAACATTGTCAGATAAAATGTAATATTATAACACCAATCTCATTGAGGGAAATGCAAAACTATGCCAACAAAGGAACTATCCTAATTCATAACAAAAACATAGGTGTAAAGTATTTTTAACAACAAAAAATAAAAATATACATTTTCATATGAAATTTAGTAAAATAAATAATACACAATTTATTTTTAGATTAAATTAAAAAAACAAAGAGTGTTTGTGTGGAATAATCACCAGTAATACAAGTGGGGAATGTTTTATTTGCTGCAGCCCTCTTCACCTACCAGGAAAAAAACTGCCTCAGATTTTCCTGGCCAGTCAATATTATACATTTAAATTGTCAATAAAATGAAAAATGCCACGCGGCTAATGCTATGTTATGCTATGCAGATTTGTAGAGAGCTCGTTCACCGAGAAGGACATCTTAGCAGTGAGCAGGTGTGAGCCTAGCCAAACATACGGCCTATTGACTCTACTCTTCTGTAAGTGGAAACGGAGTCGGAGTCCAACTTGCTGTGTTTATGGTGAGATAAGGATTCCACAGATATTGAACAAGAAAGATCTGTCAGAAATGGATTATCCTCTTGATGCTACTGCTGGCTCCCAGGGCTACAGGTAGAAGGGGAAAGAAGAGCAAACCTATGTTACAAGTGGAATGGTTGATCTGTTTTTGATTTTTGACTTTTCCTTCAAAATATCTAATGATACCATGTTTAATTTATATGATGAAAGACAAAATAGTAAACTAGGGACCTGATTTAGAGTTTGCTAGACTGCATACTCTGTCACAAAAGTGATGACTATCCCATCTGCCTCACTACAAGAGGCCATAAGATATAGGGGTCCATTAGGATGTCCTTCCTGTCGGGGGCCGGTACCGTCCGCCACAAGGGCGGAGGAACCGTGCCCCCAATTAGCATGCACCCGCCACAGTGGCGGGTGCATCCCGCATTTTTAACATTGCGGTGGACGGTGCTTAAAGCACCGGGCGCCGCAATGTGTAAAATGCTTGTTGTGCGTTTCACAGCACATTATGACAGGCACCGCGCGCAAGGCGACCGTGGCGGAAAAGCAGCGGACGGTCTTCCCCTCCGCCACGGTTTCCCCCACCATTGTAATATGGCAGGGGAAGAAAGGTGGCGGACGGGCAAGGATGGGGGATGGATCGCTACCGCCTGCATGGCGGTGGCGATCCTCCCGCCATCCTAAAGGACCCCATAATGTTCTTGTAATAAGGCAGATGGGATATCTGTCATGCATACTACTGTGCAGTGGTGATTGGTGAATTTTGAAAATGGTGTGCCTAAGCACATCCTCTGTTCAACTAAGTTAATAGGAAAATGAGCCCCACTTCATCCTGAAGGATTGGGGGGGGAGGTTCTCCAGAATATTATTTAACAAAATGAGGCCAAATAGTAACTTTTACAGCATACCTAGTTACAACTATAGAGAGATTCTGAAATTGCAATAATAAGCTATTAGCAAGCAGTTAAGGCAGGTATCACTCTTTTGTCTTCCCCTGGCCAACTGCAAACATAGTTAAAAAATCTGGCCTTTGCGTGCACAACAAACTATGTACTACAAAGTGTCAATGGCGTGGCATTCTCTAGGTGATAGATGTGATGCCTAGAACAGTCTCATGGTGTAGACAGATTAAAGAGGACTGGAGCATGGGTGGAATGCCCTCCATTATGGAAAAACACATCTGACACGTGTTAGAAATGGGGGGCTCTAATTGGCAGAGGTATGCACATTTGTCCAAGGAGGGACCCTTACTTCTTGTCAGAGTAAGGAAGTTACATGATTTAGATAACCCCTGCTCACCCTCTTGGTAGCTTGGCACGAGAAGACAGGCCTATCCCAAAGGTAATGTGTAAAGTATTTGTACTCGAAAAAACACAGTAGCACAGTGAAAACACAGCAAATGGACACCACACCAGTTTAGAACAATAAAGTATCTTTATCTGAACCAAAAACGACCAAAATGACACAAATCCAATAAACATGTATCGGGATATCACTTTTAGAACAGGTATTTCAAAAATAGAACTTGTAGAAACAAATAGCTCCAACTCAGGCTATTACGTGTTTGTGTCAGGCATAAATCCAAAATGCAGTGCTAACCAAAAGGTGTGTGGTGTGGGCCCGGAGTCACACGGAGCCCTGAAACAACAGTACCTTGGAAACAAAGTCATTAGATGATGCACAGCGTTGTGGAGGTAAGGCGAAACTGGTTCCCTTCTGCCACGGAGCAGGCGAGATGTCGGGTGTGTGAGGAGGCAGGACATCGAGTCCAGGACAAGGAAGTTAGGCGGCATCGGCAGTGAGGCAATGCAACATTCAAGAGTTCATGCACTTCACGAGCAGTGCCCCCTGGCCACGGTGCAGGTCACAGCATCACTTGCGGCACCGCTGCCGGAGTTGTTCTTCTTGCTTTACAGCACCAGCCACTCAATTCTCAGGGCCCAGGAACTGGAATTGGTGCCCATTTTTCTTCAGGAATCCACAGAGGTTTGCAGGTGAATTCTTTGTGTCCTTGAGACTGCAGAAAAGGAGGCCAGCAAACACAAGCCAGTGGTAATTCTTCTTTAAGCAGGTTCACAGCAAAGTTCCAGTCTTTGGCCTCTCCTTGGCAGGAGCAGCAACTGCAGTCGAATCCAACAAAGCACATACGGCAAAGGAGCGATACTCCTCCTTACAGTTCTCCAGCTCTTCTCTTTGGCAGAGGTTCGTCTTCAGTCCAGAATTGATCTAATTCTTTGGGGTTTAAGGCCCAATACTTATACCCAATTTCTTTTTTCTTCGCTTTGTGGCATGGGTCTCTGAGCCTAGTCCAAACCAGTTTTACCCTCTCTGGTGCAGCATAACCACAGGAGGTGGAGACAACATTGAATAAGGGAGACACAGCCTATACAGGTGCAAGTAAAACTCCTCCCACCACTCTAAATGCAGCCAAGGTCTATTCAGCACAGCTGAAAGTAACCCAGGATAGGCAAGACACATCTCAACCCCACTTGTTGAGGCAGTCTGCAGTGAATGTATACCCCCTGCCCCAATCACTCCAAAACCAGACAGTCAATATACAAAACAGAAGAGGCACACAGAATGTTTAAACAAAAAAATGCCTACTTTCTAAAAGTGGAATCCTCTAACACACAGTTTTAAAAACCATCTCCCTAAAAAGATGTGTTATTAAATTCTGTGTTCGTAGAGCCTAAACTTGATCCCTCTATCACATGCCAATGGAAATGTATACTTGAAAGATGTTGCAATATCAGGACAAGTCACACACATCAATGTGTCATACATTTCACATACACCACACCCTGCCCATGGGGGTACTTTGGGCCTACCTGAGGAGCACCTTACATGTAAGAAAAGGGAAGGTTAGAGCTGCCATGTCAAAATGGCAGTTACAAACTGTGTGCACAGACAATACCGCAGTAGGTCTGAGACAGGGCTACTCATGGGTGGGGTTCAATCAGTGCTGCAAGCCCACTATTAGAATTTGATTTACAGGCCCTGGCACTTCACTAGTGTTTTCAAGTAAATAAAATATGCCAAACATGCATAACCAATCATAATAGCAATTTACTCAGGGAGTACTTGCACTTTCAACCTGATCGGCAGTGGCAAAGTGCCCAAGGCATCTAAACCAGCAAAAACGAAATACATCACACAGTCAAAAATGCAGGAAGTAGAGGCAAAATGCCAGGGGAAGCCACGCAAAGGATGCCTAGTCTAACAACACATTTTCTATTTTAACTAAGATTAAACTTAAAGAAACAAAACGTTTCTCCAATTCATTAAAATGTGTCCTGAAAATGAAATGTTGGTATAGAGGGGATTAGTGAAATTCCTGATGGCTCAACGTACAAGCCAGCACTGTAAACGTAATCTAGCAATTATGGCCGAATAGTCTGCAAACTCAAAATGCTGCCAGGTCAAAATTACAAACTTTGCATTCACAGGAAGCATTTGTATTTTTGTTTATGGTGGTAGTTACCATAAATGTAGGCATAAACACAGAACACTTAAGCAGGGAACAGCTTAGAAAAAAATAGTGAAGTCAACAAATGTAGGAAGAGCATACCATTGTATTTAATTTTACGTCAGTCAGAGAAAACAGTTGAATTACGATCAAATGTGTCTCTAGTCAACTAACCAGCATGTAAACTCAAAAATAAACAGTGATGTTTTATGGACCTTTCAGTGAGTCTGTGCCGCTTTGCATCACATTTGCTCTGACTTGGCTCTCTGTGATTACACGCCATATGCATTGTTATCCTCGCCTGGTTGTGAAACACTGTCATACGTTTCTATTATCCAGAGGGTTGCTTTTTTGCTATTCAAAATGTCACACCTGATGTAGAGCTGGTGATACCTCTCTGGGCTGGAGCAATCAAATATTTTTAAATGGTGAACATTTCCCGTCTCCTTAAGACTTTAGCAGGGCTTGTTTGAACCTCACCCTTATATTCTCAACCATAGCAGATAAACGCAGGTTGCTGACCGCTGAACACTTATAGCAACTAGCGTAACATTGCAGAATTTGCGTAACGTTTCACTCTTTGCTGAAGCAGCCAAGCTAATGTTGTCTTGTTTTTGGAAGCTGTTACAGCCTGTTGAATAATTGCAGGGGTCTTTATGGCCAGCCACCACTGTTATGTTACAGAGTGACCCGACAGCCAAACTCTAAGGGGTCGATTACGACTTTTTGGCAGAGCGTTGGTGTTGTGGTGCAAACTGCTGTGCCACCGCTCCGCCAAAGGTCGCACCACCTGCCTGCCTGACAGATTATGACTTTTCAGTAGTCTGGCAGGCAGCCGGCAGGGCGTGACTAATTTAAAGGCGGCAGTGCCATTAAAAAGGCACCGCAATGGGGCGCAATACAAGGTTCCTAAACGGCATGGACTCGAAAGTCCATGCCATCCAGGAGCCGATGTGCATGCATACAGAGGGTCATATGTTATGCCCCCTTGTATGCATGCACATGGGGTTGAGGAACAAGGATGGCCCTGTAGGGACCCTTTGTTTCCTCTCTGCCAGGGTTTTCATGGTGGTGGAACCACCAGAAAGCCCTGGCAGAGAGGGAACTCGTAATAATCTTGACCCACCAAACATAGAGTGGCCTCTGACCACCTCTCTAACACGAGGGAATAGCTGTTCCCTGGTAAAGCCGGCAGTCCCCGTGATGTCCAACTAACTGAGTCATAAAGGGGCAGTTGAACTGCGGGTGTGGCAGTGGATGGATCACCACCGCGACGCCACCACGACTCTGGCTGTCCTCGGACTCCTAGACTCGTAACAGGGCCCTAAATTGAGCACTAAGTTTACTTTGACGAGGTCTTCAAATTTGTGGGACTTAATTTCAGGAAGTACTAAGTGGAAAATTAATCCATGTGTAGTAGGGAAAATATTCACTTCAAGGGATGATGACAACCATGCATGGAAAAAACAAGAGGGAGACTCTCCCTTCTTGGTTAAGTGGTTAGATATTCCATCAACAAATGTATCATTATTGAGTATGCACCCTCAAGGTTATCAGTTCATACCTAAACAGATTCTTGCACATATCCCAATGGTCATGCATGTTGAACTTTGAGAGAACATTTAGCACTTAAGTACTCTTGAAAATACCGGGTACATGTACAACTTTGCTGTACTGGTAGCTAGACAATGTATTTGAGGCTATGTATTACAGACACCTATTGGGTTCTCCTGAGGCAAAATCTCTGAGTGAAATTTGACACAGGGAGAGTTTGTGGTGTTTTGCTGCTCTAACATATTGTGACAATATTTCCGATCATATCTGTGGTCAGTTTGTGTAGGCATAATCATACTGCGCGTCTATAGGTATCTTTTGAATCGCTTCAGATGATAAAATCAAAAAGTAAATATACAATGAAATAGATGATTCCGGTGGGGCACAGTTCAAGTTTTATCACTGAATTTTCGCGGTTTGTCCAGAAAAATCACCAAGTTCATGCAAATGCAAATGAAGGCACATGCCCAAGTGAAACGTCTTTGTTCAAATTGCAGACTCCAAGTGCAAACCTTCTTCAGAATGTATTCTTTAATATGTTGCTGTCAAAAAAACGATCAAGCAGAGCGGTACAGAGCACTTGCAAATTGATAGGGTTGTCTTATTTCCAAAGCTTTTGTAATAAGTAGGAAATTTAGTCATAACATTGTTCAAATTGTATGACAGCTGATTGATGGCTTGTAGCCTAAACAAAATTGGTTGTTTTCTTTCTTAAGACACAATATTCATTTCCCAATAGCGTGAATTTTCATCAGTGGCGAATATCTAATTACTCAGCTCTGTAGTGAAAGCTGTATGGGAAGAGGGCACAGCGAGCCGTGATTGTTATGACAGCTTTGCATGTAGTGAGGGTGAATGGGGCGTAGGTGACTGGTGCACGCCGTGTATTACATTACTGCGGATGTCAAAGTAACTTATGAGAGAACGAATATTTGAAGTAAATATAGCCCTTTATCCTTCCACAGTGTCTAATAACTGAACCCGTGCCACCCATTGTACATTGCTGCTAATTAGTATACCCCATCAGAGAAAGGGAACTCGAAGTGACAGCAGTCAGGCCAGGACTGTGCACTCATTGCAGCGCTGGAAATTGTTTTCCTACCAGAAATAGTTTGCACGAGCCCTAGGAATGTGGAGGGCTTGGGAGAAGATCAAAATGAGGCCAAATTATTGGTCATATAGCACAGTTTTCCATGTGCAATGGCTAAAAAGTCATAAGTGGTGGCTGGCATCTATGGGGGCGCAGCGTGTGCTAAAATAAAATAAAATAATTAACACTTACTGAACAGGTTCACCAATCTAGACCTCTTCTTTCGTCGACTACAAGGACCAGCAAACTTCCTTGATCAATCTTGGCGCTGCTCACATGCTGTTAAACAGCATGGGAGCAGTGCATTGCTTGGAGGGAGCGGCCTCTCTCTGCGCTGCCAGGACACTGGAGGCCTGCACTAGGTCCCCAACGTGGCTGAGTGGAGCTCATGCTCTGTGGTGAACCCTCTTAATAGCTTCCTGAGTGGCGTACCGCCGCACTTTCCCCACCCAAATTACAACTCCTCTATCAGAATCCTTGCGGATTGCTGGAATCTCAATTTCGCCCTTGTTAGACCCTACCTCGTTGAGATAAGAGGCGCAACGTCCCCACCACTGAATAGGGCATGATGGAGCCCGGGGAGCTGTGTGAACGCGCTGGGGCCTGCAAGAAGTGTACCGAGTTGGCAAACACCTTCGGTTTTCCAGGAAACAGCGCTGCCTCCACCCCCCCAATTCAGCCCACATTCTTAACTTTGGATGGGCCGCTTTCTCCCCCCATGGGAAGTTTTCCATAGGTGAATTTTGCATCGACCCCAAAATGCCGCACTCACCCCATCGATCGCAACACCTCCAGTCCAACGGTATATCTTCTTCATGCTCATAGAGGCTGCTCATTGTGAGGAAATCCATCTGTCTTCCGCTGCTCAAGGTACCATTTGTTTGTTGTCTCTTGTAGTGCACTCGCCATACACAGCGCTCAGCCCCACGATGCCGCTTGTGCCTGCCTGACCCTAAAATGGCAGATTCACTGGATTGATCGCAGCTCCCCCAGCCCAGTGATGCATCTGTTTCCTTTGCAGAGCGCCTGCCCCTATGAGGGAATTCAACGTTATTCTTCTGCTCAATATACTATTTGTCTGCTGACTAGTGCACTGTACTCGCCACTCACGATGTTCGGTTACTAAGATGCTGCCTGTAGCTGACTGACGCTAATATGGTGGCATCAATTTCCCCATCCGTACCTCTTCTACACTCACCCCGCTACAATTATTGACCTGTGTGCAACATGGAGCACAAACTGACAGCTCCTTCATTAATGGCCCCTTGATCTGCGGTAATCTTTCTAGTTCTCTCCTTGCTCTGCCTTTGTTGGGGCAACTGAGTGATCAGCAGTCAAGATAGTGCCTAACTCTGGCTGAATCAACACCAAGAAGTAGCTGACGGAGGTGTCCGTGCCGAACTACGTTGAGCTGTCTCCAGCCACCGTGATAAGGAAGGTGCGTGCCCTGCTGTGCTTCGTATGTGCGGATGCTGTAACTGATCAGCGTTCCTGGCTCTGGGATGCGGTGAGTAAGACACGCCCCATCCTCCTTCACAAACGGCCCGATTAATAGATGGCACTAGGCGCGTTTCCTAATTTAATGGGATGCTATTCTCGCTGGCAGTGTTGGTGCTGATCTTCTCACTGTGGAACTTAGTCATTTTGTTTAAAATTGCTGAAGCATTAGGGAGCATTACGGACCATGTATGCAGGCATAACCATGGCTTCATTAAGTGCCTGAGTCTAGGTCGCCACAGTGCAAAAGACAGTAATGTAAAGGTTGTAAAGTCCTGCTACAGCCTCACGCTCAACGGAAAATCTCAGGGAGAAACTGCGGAGTGTCTCACAGCCAAGAGCATGCATATTCTTCCGGTAAGGTATTTATACCAGTATGACCAAGTTTTCACACTTCGCAGGGCTCATATTGTTACAAAGCCTGTTCTTAAGATGGTGGCTTAGATGCATTGCAAGGACCGGCCTCTCCGATTACAGTGATGTTGAGAAGAAGTGAATCTGTATCTGTGCATCCATTGTTGACTGATGCGTGCCGTAGTGTGTGTTGATACTGGGCCTGCGGCTGACAGCACAATCCGGAGGGGAGAGAGGCAACAAAAGCTCAATGTCGGACCCTAAGATGGCGGATGCGGTCGAAGGCGGCTCCATCAAAGTATAATGCCGGAACCACCCAAGGAACAAACCTTAAGCCAACTGGACGTACACCCGATGAGGTATTTGCTGCATTTTTTAACTTTATTAGGGGATCTGTGGCTGTTTGTTTAAAGCGTGTTACCTGTCCTTAAAATGGTGACTGTACGAGCAACACAGTGCACCTCCGTCCAGCCTGGCGATTTGGTGCTTGTCAACGTGGCGCTAGGAAAGTGGGAAGATGCAATGCCATTAGACCCTTTTACAGGGAGTGCCTTTCTTTACCAGCTTGACTCCCTCAAATGGCCCCATAACTATGCCCTTGTCCAAAGCACTCCTACTCCCCTTGTTGAGTATGGATCCAGCATATTTGCCCTGGAGTCTCAGAGACCCCTCTGAGATAGTCCAAAGTGACGAGGGTGCCACACATAGTGGAGGACTGGATTGATCCCCTTATCACCGGGAACCGTCTCCTACCCTGCCAGACGTCAGACACTGTGTTCCTGCTGTGTTTCCAAACCCCCTCCCCCACCTCGTCCCTCCTTCATTCCTCAGAGTGCGCCCCTGACCAAATCACTCCTCTCGCCTTGTTGGGGATGCCCTGGAGTCTCAGCAACCCTGCTGAGAGAGTCCACTGTAAAAATGGGGATCACACATAATTGAGGACAAAGAATGATCCCTGTGCCACCTAGCTCAACGTCAGACACAGTTACTTCCCCGTCTTCAAGCTATGTCCCTTGCCACCTCCACTTCCACTTCCCTCATTCATTCTTTGGCTACCTCCCCTTTTCCCTTACTATCTCCCCGAATTCCTCTCCACCTGCCTGCTTTGTCTATCCTTATGCCTATGCTCCGCTTAATTCTCCCTCACTTCACCCTTTTCCATTACCCCCTTACCCCTCTACACTTCATTAACCTAAAAATGTAACTTGTAACTATTGTACCTTCTGTACTAATGTATAATTTGTAACCTATGTAACTCTCCTCATGTAAAGCGCTCTAATACCTCCGGGTCTAGCCAGCTCTATATAAAACTCAGCAAAGAAAAACAAAGAAAAAAAACTCAGCTGTCAAATAGAGCTGGGTTGAGAGATTTTAGGTGTGCGTGTTTGGCTGGGTATTGCAAGGTGGCCGGCCAAAGAGACATGCACTCTTTAAACAGTGCACAGGCAGCGGTCTGCCCACCACTCCTCCATGCTGCCACTCAGCAGGTCCCACCCCTTCCTGACACTCAGTTACAGACAGAATGATGACAAATAAAATGGTGATAAATAACCATTCTAATTTTCATCTCTGGGGCTCTAGGGGGCATTTAAGTAGGGTAACCGCCTTCCCTCCAATGGAGGAGCCTCCCCTCAAAGAATTAGGCTTCACAATAGTTTGTTAACATTAACTCTATAACTAGAAGAATACTCCACAGTCACAGTAACTAGGAGCAATAGTTTTTCGAAGCAGTAGATTTTGTGTTTGAGAAATGAAGTCAAATCGTGCTTATTGTTTCATCCAAAAATCCCATACAATAATCATAATACTCTAACATAATTAATTTACAAACAATAGAAAACAAGCGAATTGCAGGTAAAAACATAAAAACCGAAAAATCCTATTGCAAAGCCTCAACGTATGACTTTTTTTTTGTTTACTCCTTGTATTGAAGCTGTTGGTTGCTGGTGTTTTATTACCAGCATTATGTTTTTTTAAGACATTATAGACATTATCTGAGTGCAAGAGATGGAAAAACAAACAAAGCGTTAAGACGGATGAAGAGAAAGACAGGGAAAAGCAGCATTTAATTGCATCAGCTGCTTCTGGGCAGAGCTTTTGGCACGAGCACGCTTTTTTACAAATGAAGCACTGGTTGAATTGGATATATGCTGTAATGGGAATATAAATATGGGGAGTGCCAGTCCAGAAACATAGAGCCGCTGCCTCAGTGGTAGTTTTTACTTCATAATGTTTAACCAGCAGAATATTTATTCATATTCGTAGAGGATGAAGTGGGGGCTTGACTCTATCACTCCCTTTTCACATGTAGGTAGTAACGAGGTTGCTTCTATAGTTGATGAACTGAAACGAAATGCTTCCAATAGGCTGCAAGAGTTTCAAGGAAACAGTCGTACTTCAGACGTAATCACATCAAGATAGATTTCTATGCCGAGCTGTGAATTTACTCTTAGGGAGCCCTGTAATAATGTTCCTCTTCAATCATTTTTGCCCAGGTCCTTACTTTTTTTCTCACAGTACTTACTGTTATCTGTCATTGCACTTGCTGCATTCAGTTTGTTGACATTTTCACAAACATTGCCACAGCCAAATTATTTTTACTGTTTTTAATGCATGCATTACACGTTGATTTCTCGCAAACTCGATCATGTTTGCTTCCAACACCAACCGCCTGATTCATGAAAAACGGGATTTGCGATTCTGTAATAGCGAAAAAAAGCGAATCGCTATTGAGAAATCGCAAATCTGAATTCATGAAGATTAGCGATTAAAAAATGCGATTCGCACGCGGGCGCAAATTCCGGTTGCGATTACCGATAATCGCAGAAAAATCGCTATTTCGGGATACCCGCACCGGGATTGCGAACCCGCAAATAGCGATATCCCTATTAGCGATATCGCTTTTTGCGAGATCGCAAACTTGCGAGATCGGGAAAATGGGAAGTCGCATTTCGAGCCCAGTGATGACATCACAACCAGGAAGCAGCCAGTTCCCACCCCATTCACCACAGTGAGGCAGACCTCGAGGGAGCAAGTGGGAGAGCTGCTGCAATTCTGGTGATCTGCACTCATCTACTACATTGCTGCCATGTCAGAGGAACCTGTTCCTGGCCCCAGCAACACCTCAGGGTGGAAAAGGAAGCTCAAATTTTCTGAGCAGGAGCTCGAACATTTGATTGAAGGGGTGGTGGCCAACCACGACAAACTCTTCGGTAAAGACTCCAGGAGGGTCCCGGAGCAAGAAAAACGGAGGATCTGGCAGGGGATTGCCTCCACTGTCAACTCCGTGGGAGTGGTTGATAGGTCACTAGAGGAGTTGAAGAAACGATGGTACGACCTCCGAGGTCGTGCCAAAGAGAAGGTGGCGGAGCGCCTTGGAGAGTCGTCGGGCACTGGAGGTGGCGGACCTACAGTCCCTCCCAACACACCCATGGAGGACCAGGTGGAAAACACCCTTGAGAGGGAGGCGTGTATAGGCTTCACACATCTCGACTCATCCCGCACCACCCAAGACACCCAAGGTAAGTGGCATGCGACTGCGACCCTGTCCCCTATGAATGTCCATGACCAAATAGGCTCCCCTAATGTCCCATAGGCATGCCATTGTTGCACATCAGGGAATGCCCTGAAGCATTGTGGGAGATGTAGTGTGGCCACAATGTAGTAGTACCACAATGCAGCCAGACAGGTTCCAAAGTACGCAAAGCCACAGCCATTCAGGGAATGCCACCCAGCATGCATGTAGCAACTGCACGTCTGCCAGATACATGCAACTAATGATCATCCACTTACCATCACAGGTGGCGGCGAAAGCAGCGACAGTGAAAGGCTGCAAATTGATGAGGAGGTCCAGGAGGAGGAGGTGCCACCACCAACCCAGGCACCAGCCCCTGCCACTGCAACAACAACAGCAGCCAGGTCCACCAGCAGTGTTCCCCCTGCGACTGGTGCACCACCTACAGTCGCAGCCAGGCCATCTACTATTGTGCCCCCTGCAACTGCCGCACCACCTAGAGCCGCTGCCAGGCCAGCTACTATTGTGCCCCCTGCAACTGCCGCACCACCTAGAGCCGCTGCCAGGCCAGCGACTATTGAGCCCCCTGCATCTGGCGCACCACCAAAGCCTGCTGTGACACCACCAGCAGCTGTTGCTACAACATCTGGGCCCGCGACAGTTGCGACACAGCGGCCAGCCACATTGTCAGGCCAGCAGAGCAGGCGTGGCAGGTCTCGCCAGCACACCACTCCAGCAAGCAGGAGGGGCAATGGACAGGGGCTGGCGCGTTTGAGCGTCGAAAGACGCATGTTGAGAATACATCAGCGCCAGGCACGACAGCAAGGTGCCATTCAGCTCCAGCTCCACAAGATTGGGCGCAATGTGGCCAGAGTCGCTGACTGCATGAACTGCATGACGGCGGCCATGGCAGGTATGGGGGAGCGCATGGACAACATGACTGCAGCCATGGCAGGTGTGGGTGAGGGAATGGCCCACATGACTGCAGCCATGGAGGCCAACACTGCTGCGATGACCACACAGTGCAGTGCAGCACGCCGCCGCCACCATCAGCTCATGAGCCGGCTGGCCTCCTACAGCAGGTCGAATTATGTTGCTGCCAATGAAACTTCACAGTTGTCGCGGCGGTCACTGGCACAGCAGCACCAACTTGTCCAGTGCTGTCAGGACATGACCAGGGTCCTGAAGCACCTGAGCACGGCGGTTACGGCACTACACCCTCCTCCTATACCTTCCACTGTTGGGGGTGATGATGTTAGTGAAGGGGCATCCACCATCAGCAGCCACTCTGCCTCACAAATCCCGCCACTCAGCCGCAGCACCAGGCCCACGTCAGGTCCAGAAGCCCCGGAAGAGGATGCGCCTCAGAGGCGCTTGGGCGGAACGCGCAGGAGGCGCACTTGAGTACATTAGACAATAACAGGCACAGGCTGAATTTAAGCCTGCCCTGTCCATTGACACTGCAGTATGCTTTAATACTGTTAGTGGAAGATAGTTGAACTGGTACCTTTTTTGTGATTTAAACAAATACATTTATTTTGCTACACACATTAGCGTTGTGTCATTATTACATTTTGCATGCAGTATTGATTTGTGGGGTGATGGAAGAGGGTGCACTAGAAACTGTTCACTGTGATGTGGTTGCGACGTCTGTGGCCTTCAGCTGGGTTCTCCCCGCGTGCATGGCGCGCATGTGCAGGTGGCCGGTTGTCCCCTTCACATTCACTGCCAGAGATGTCGACAGGTATCCGGCGCTTGGTTGCTATGTTATGTAGTATTGCGCAGACAGCCACAATTCGGCAGCACACTGCAGGACTGTAATACATGGCCCCACCTGTCTTGTGCAGTATGCGGAACCTGCTCTTGAGCAGGCCAAATGTCCTTTCTATGCAATTCCTTGTCCGTATGTGTGCAATATTGTAGCGCCGTTGCTGGGGTGTAGCAGGGTTGAGGTATGGGGTCAGGAGGTATTCACGGAGGGCGTAGCCACTGTCACCTGAATGAGAGGAGCAGATGGTGATTGCCTGTGCTGCGCTGTTACATCTTAGCAATGTGACATTGTCAACAAAGTGTACTTACCAAGTAGGTGTCCTTCCCCAAACTCTCCCCTGACCAGTCGTGTGTGGAGGCCGCTGTGCCGGAATATGAAGGAGTCATGGCTACTCCCTGGGTACTGTGCGACAATGTCAGTGATGTATGTCTTAGCATTGCAGACCATCTGGATGTTGAGGGAGTGGTAGGACTTTCTATTGCGGAACATATACTCCATGGCAGCTGGTGGGCAGATGGCGACCTGGGTACAGTCTATGCATCCGAGCACATGTGGAAAATGGGCTACATTGTAGAATTGTAGCTTGGTCATGTCCAATTCCTGTTGGCTGGCGGGGAATTTGATATGACGGTGTAGCTGGGTGAGCATGGCGTCAACAAAAGTGTGGAGGCAGCATGACATGGTGGGCTGGGATATCCCCCCAGCAGCCACTACTATCCCCTGGAAACTCCCGGAGGCCAGGAGGTGCAGGCTACACAATACCTGCACATGTGTAGGCACCGCTTTGGTACGGCTTGTTGGGTGCTGCATCAGGAGGTCAAGGTCCTGTATTAGCTGCATTATCATTTCCCCATTCAGCCTGTATTTTGCATATATCTGCTCTCTGGTTTGGCCCAGCAAGGTGACCCGCTGGTGGAAAATCCTGTCCTGGATCCTGCGTCTCCTCCGTGCTAATCGCTGTAGCCTTCGACGCCTCACCACCATGTACATTCCTGGCATTGTGGGACTCCTTATGCTGCTGCTGATGATTGTCCTTATGTGTGATTGGTCAGGCCTGAACCTGTTGGCGATAGGCCAACGGTTTTTTGAATGTAATTTTTGTATGGCTTTTATGGTTACCACCTGCTTTGAGTTGTCTTTAATTTGCGCTGCGCTAAATGCGATTTTTGGGTTTTTCGCTATTAGCGATTTTTCTTGAATTTGATTGCGATTGTATAGCGAATTCGCAATTTATTTCGCAGAATCCGTGGTTTATCGCAATTCCCGATTCGCTAATGCTCTCCTGCCGGGATTCTGCGAATATAACAGCGAATTCGCTATTATGTGTTTGCGAGTTCGCTGTTTTGATGTTGAATGCCGATTACTGAAATTGCGCCCGCAGTTGCATTTTTGCAGCGATTGCGGGCGCAATTTTACTTCATGAATCAGGCTGTTAGAGAGCCTGTTGGATGCAGATGAGCATGTCAGGATGTGTTCAGCTTAGTCCACAACTGAAATGACACAATTCGATCATATCGTCATATCCTGGCTTCCAATCTTAGGGCCAGATGTAGGAGCCGAAATACCGGTCGGTAACGGCTTCAATGCCCATAGGAATCAATGGGCATTCTAGTTTATATATGAGAGGGTCTATATACCACTACTTACTAAGAGGGGAGATATAAAGGTTCTTGCATATGCAGATGACATAGCGGTTATAACACCCAACCCAATGAACGCGATAAGGGAAATAGAATCAGAGGCAGAGCTGTTTGGGCGAATAGCGGGATATGCATTGAACAAAAATAAGACACAAATTATTAAAAACAGACACACAGACTGCACAGATACACGGGTGGTTAACGAAGGTAAATATTTGGGTATTATCATTACAGCAGATCTAGGAAAATTGGAGGAAATTAATATCACTCCAATTCTTACCAAAACGAAAAAAGACCTGGATAGGATACACAATCTGCACATGACACTTGTTGGAAGGGTTAATTATGTGAAAATGAACTTGCTACCCAAAGTGCTATACTTGTTTAGAACAATCCCGTTATTCTTTAATTTGATATGGTTTAAGAAATTAGAAACTATGGTAAATCGTTTCGTATGGGCACAAGGGAAGACAAGGAGGGCACTGAAATACATGTCACTACCTTATGATAAGGGAGGATGGACTCTACCAGACCTCAGGATGTACTATTGGGCAGCGGCTTTGCAACAAATGACCTGTTTACTGGGAGGGATTGAAGGAGAGGAGGAATTACATACAGGGTCTTTAGAAGTGTATGGCTTAATTTTGGGAGAGGAATCTAGTAATGCTTTCCTGAGATATACGGAGCCAAGCTATTACAAGCGAACTAGGTTTAAGACATTGGAAGCCGCCAATAAGATCTGGAAGGCATTTAAGAAGAGCTTTGGTCTGGGTAGACTTCATGCATTTACAAGATTAGTAGGGGACCCAACATTACCCTCGGATATCTTCTCGGATGTAATCTTTAAAGAATGGGTTAGACAAGGTATTAAAAACATGGGAGACTTAATGGGGGAATCAGGGGTACGGCAATTTACAGAGCTTCAACAGGAATTTGGGGTTAGTAATAGGACTTTTTTCAAGTACTTACAGATAAGAAGTTTTTAGGTAATAAACAGGGCGGTCAGGCAGGATTCAAGGAGAACTCAATATTACAGATGATCGAAGTAGAGCGGCCATGTACAATTAAACGGATGTACGCAGCATTAATAGAACATAGAGGGGACGACCTAGGGAAATATGAGACTAAATGGATGAAGGCAGTAGGAATTTCAGAAGGGATATTTACAAAATCACTAACCTTGGGGCATGAGGTATTATGTCTGGCATCACTACAAGCACAACATTACAAAACCCTGTTTAGACATTACTATACCCCAGCTAGGATTGCTCAGTGGGGAGGAACACAGGGGGTGAGGTGCCCGCGATGCGACAGTTCAGAGGCGGACATAATCCATATGTTCGCAGGGTGCCCAATCCTCTTACCACTCATAAATAGTATTGAAATGTTTTGCGATAAATCACTGGCCTTTAAAGTGAAATTGACACCCGATGTAATTATTCTAGGCCTCGAGGACCCTAATACACAACAACATACTGCAGGTGGTTTCATATTTGTGGCAATGGCCGTACTACGCCTTTGCATAGCGTCTGTATGGAAAGATAAACTGGCTCCCTCTTTTCAGCAGTGGCTGGCTAAGCTATTGTACATGCACAACCTTGAGAGGGCTATTTACGCTAGAAAGGGGAAAAAAGGGAGAGCACTTGGGTTACAGATATGGAAGCCGATTGCCGATTGGAAAGACAGGATGTTAAATGTATAAGGGGGCAATGCAAGGTAGCAGGTCCTGATGAAGGGAATGTTAAGTCTTCTCTTCTTTCTCTTCTACTTTAAATACTTAATGTTTTAGTTGGTAGTCTTAAATCAGGATTTCTTTGTTGATTCTGTTATTCTATATCATATTTTGAAAGAAATTTTATTATTGTATGATGTACCATCTGTAAATGAGTAATGAGAAATGATGAATTTTTTTTTTGTCTGGCGCGGGGTGGGGGGGAAAAATGTTGTAAAATGTTAAAGAAAAAAAAGAAAAAAGAAAAAAAAGGAATCAATGGTCATTTCCGAATCGGTATTTACCGATTCAGTAAATACCGATTTTTACAGAATCGGTAATTCAATTACTGATTTTCCCTATATCTCCCCCCTTCTATTTTATTGATTCAAAAATACCGAATAGGTAAAATTCGGTATTTATGAATCGGTAAAATATACTTACCTACATCTGGCCCCTAATGTTTTAAGGGGTACATGCGTCCAGGCAGCAAGGGTTTCCTCAAAATCTCATTTTCGATGTTCTGTATTTTATGCAAATTACTAACGCCTCCAAAGATCTGGGCCATATATTGTAACTTTAACTTTGTTCTTATCTATCTCAAGAATTGGACCTGCTGTTGCTGCCCTAGAGGAGACCGCTGTAGCCCTAAAGGAGACTGCTGCTGCAAACGTGGCTTCACCGCTCTTACCACCCTTGCTTTTACCAGGACTACATTACCCAGAACCCTCCTGGGCGCAGGACTAGCACGTCATTGAGAGTGCCAGGAGGTGCTCAAAAAGACTGGAGCCCTCACGAGGCGCGGGATGCGCGGGTGTGCCCGGGCGCTGCCTGGGCAAAGCTCAGGCCAAGGGCGGGCCCTTCTGCGCCCGTCAGGCTGGGCAATACCACTAACATCTTCTGTGTGCAACTCTTTTATTGGGGTTATTATAACCTGTTTTCTTCTATTTTGGGAACTTGCCTGGGTGCACCACTTGTGTGTCCCCTTAACATTGTGTCCAGTCCAATATGAGTAAAAGGAAAGTTGGGGACAGGGTGGTGGGTACACTTGATGCCTTTTTAAATAGAGCTGAATCAGTTTTAATTCATGAGATCCAGGCAACTGAACGTAGGCTCTCGCTGGAACCAGCTCCATCCAGGGGAGGCTCCTTGCCCAGTGCCCAGATACCCCTTTCACTGATGAGTATTGAAGTGGATCCTTCTTGTGACCAAACACCACCTAGTTCGATATGTGAGGTGTCTATGCCCCCTATTTTGGGTACTTTGTTACCCCAGTTTAGTACACAGAGTCTGGCTATGGTTAAGACTAGGGGGAAGAAAGCAACAGGGGGGTTAGGGGTTGAACCACCTACAATAAAAGGAAAGATCGCTGCCCAGCTAAACAAACTTCCTCGGAGGCCATCAATGAAACTAGTGGGGAATATGTTTTTGGGAACCGAGGTGTTAATGCTGCAGAAGCTAATCCTACTGTTGGCACTAAAACTCAGTTCAATCAAGAAGATCTGTGTACACTACTTAAAAAACAGTAGGCCCTTCTGCCCCCATTCTCAAAAGACTTGATTCAGTAGATGATAGTCTCAATAAAATTGAACAATGCCTATCCTGTCGTAAGCAAAGGAATCCTACCAGCCACGGCCCATGCAGGGCGTTATGCCGGGCAGTGATGTCAGGCAGAGGAGGGTCATGGTGTGGGGTTGTAAAATGCGGGATATGGATGATGTCAGGTAAGTACCAAAAAAACAAAAAAAATGAATTTTGTTACCCGCGCTGCATCGCCAAATGTGATGCAGCGTGGGCAACGAAATTCGTTTTTTTTTCTTTTCGGTACTTACCTGACATCGTCTATATCCCGCATTTTATAACCTCCCAATCTGCCCCTCCTCTGCCTGTTGTCACTGCCCGGCGTAACGCCCTGCACGAGTCGTGGCTGAATCCTACCCAATCTACCTTACAGGATAATGGGGGGGCCCATTGTAAAACTCCAGGGGTAGGTACCGTCGTGCAATCTGGTAATATACCAAATGCCCAATTATCTACTGATCGGGCCCAACAGGTGTTAAGTCCTGCATGCCCTGCTCCGTTAAAATCAAACGGTGGTAATGCGGCCCCACTGGTACAGCGGAGCAAGGTAGAAGGTAATAGGAGGCGGGACGAAGATGTGTTAGAAGGGGGCTCCAATATGCTTCCTAGTCTCCATCTCCCCCAGAAGCCACGCCTTATACAGTTATCTTAGCTAATGGGTACTCCTGAACACTGCTCAACCCTCAAAAACAAAGCTCTCTACTTTTTGAGGAAAAAGATTGGTATTAGCATTGTATTATTTGTTGAATTTAAAATGGTGCGGCGAGTCAACTGGGTTGGCCACTCACATAAATCAATGATGGGCGATTGTGTGGTATTGAGCTTCAGGTCACCCTCTTTTGTACAACATATTTTCGAGGCGGCTGCTCACTATCCCCCTGCTGCTGATTAAATCAGATTACTTCCCTTAGGGTTTTTTTATAACCCACGTAAGATGCCAAGAAATAAGGAAGCATGGGTTCCTCACAGGGCCCACAATTTGGTTGATTACCCGATTCAAACCAGTAATCGCCTCGAGTTACTAATCACGCTAGAAGATATTGACTGACTGAGTGGGTGTGACACCTCATTGAGGGTCGTGGGGCATGGGGTCAAAAAGAAGGCTGACAGGAATACATATTGTACCTATAAGGAGCTGGGTAGTGGGAGTGCTTCCGCCCCGGTTAAACAGATTGCCAGTTTAGATAAGACCTGTAGGGGTTCTGAACAGTGGGATATTCCCGCTGTTCCAGAAGTACACCCACCCATGAGAGCTAGCAGTTTAGGACAGACCGTTGCAACTAGTGTGTATACAACGGTGTGTATGGCCAACACAGCTAATGTAGGCCCTAGCTCCACGAGACCATCGTAACTTTATCTTTGTGGAACATTGCAGGTTTAGAATCAAAACTACTTTCCACAGACTGGTCAACTTACATAGAGAGGATGGATGTATGGGCCTTCCAAGAGACCTGGTCTGTAGGAGGAGTTTTTCATGTGGGTTATTTAATTTTTTTTAAAGCAGCGGCCAAGGGACCGAGGGGCAGACCAGTTGGTGGGCTGACTTGTTGGGTGCGGCAACTCGAGGGGATAAAGGTGGATGAGATTTTTATTGACAGCCCAGACATCATGGCCATCCGGGTTAGCTCATCAAAGGGCCTCGATGTGACTATATATAATGTATATTCGAGGGGCCAACCGGGTGGTAGGAGTTCCAAAGTTATTACAATCCTGGAAAGACATCTGAATCAGGAGGTAAAAACTAGTAACCTGATCATTGCTGGTGATTTTAATACGTGTTTTGAACCCCTAGACTTGGACGATGATAGGCTCACTGAAGATGTGGATGTATTGTGGGGTGTCCTCACCTGGACCTGCAACCCATAAGGAAATGGTCTGAGGCTGCGCTCCAATTGAAGGGCTTGTGCCTGGAAAAGGGTTTGAGGGTGGTCAATGGTAGAACACACAATAATAAAAAAAAGGGGGGGAATGGACAACTTGTAACTGCGTTACCAAGATTCTCTATCTCTCTCAATAAAAAACCCTCATACACGCATTTAAAATCGATGGCGGTATATCTTGGTTCTCTGCCTACACTAATGCGTTATTGCATCATCATTGGGTTTTTGTGTGCCCTATGTATGCCTCAAGCCTGAGGCAACCACTGGAAAACAGAGTAGTGTCCAGGGATAGTTGTTAGGCCATATTCATACGTGAAGTGGGTTAAAAATCTTCGCTCATCCCAAGGAAAAGACTTTAATTCAAAAAGTGGATGAGAAAATATTGTTAAAAGCTGTAGTGTATAAATGGGGATCGTGCTACTGAATCCGCTATACATCCATTAATCTTTCAGTCGACATGTTTCTGCCCTATTGTGCCCAGCCAGGTTTATGATAGATACTGCACTCATTTTAACTAATCAATTTTCGCCTCTTTCGAATATAAATTGCCCTCAAACAGGAGGAAAGAGGTCAGAGAAGGGCGTAGGTGCTTTGGGAATTGGGGTAGTAGAGGAGATAAAGGATGGTGGCAGTGCTTGATTAGGGGACGTGGTCTCCTCAGATCGACTAGGTAGGAATAACTTTGCTGCTTCTAGAATTATAGCTGACCTGAGGACAGAAGTCAAAATGCTGAAATCTGCTGTTCATGATCTAATTAAACAGGTTATTTCTATCTAGTCATAAGTGACCTTGAAGTCCAACCCCCGATTCAGATTCCTACCCACCACACACATTCGACTCTGCTTACTTATAACCCACGTCCTCTCATGGTAGAAAGACACCAACATCCGTCATGCATCACCGTCAAGTGTACCCCTGTGTTACCAGTCAGCCATGCAGTGTCTGGGGGGTTGCAAAATATATGGACACAAGCTAATAAAGGCAGATTTGCTCACCAGGGCATTGTTTCAACCTGAACCTCCCTTTGCTATTCTCTAGTACTGACAACCTCGCAATCAACTCCATTGAATAGTTCAAAAAGACTCAGTTGCCATCTAAATGTATTATATGACTTATGAGCCCAAAGCTCCTTCCTATGTTAAATACGAAGGTGAAGAATCCCTAACTGATAAAGCCATTCATTGGATCCGCCATGTAAAGGGTTGCCATTCAGTCATACAGGGGGACATTTTACGAGCCAAAAGGCCAATCCACCGTAACATCCAGACTGTATAGAATTACTTTTGGCTGATGGAAAAGTGGCTCATAACCTGATAGCTCTAGATGCTAGATTGAGTTCCCTGTCTCCTACTGGATCGAACTTAAATATTGACCGCCTCAACCTTCATTGCTGCCTACTGTACATCTTACTCATGCCCACATAGGCTCTGATTCTATCTTAGCAACAAATGATTGACTTAACCAGCAAGACAATGCTGTATGCGCTAAAACAGCAGATCAATTTTTATAATATAGGACAGCCACTACACTGCTACCACTTTGCAAGTCCCCAAGGTAATGTCCTTGGAAATTAAACTGAGTTTCTGTTAGCTGATGAAAGGCCTAGTAGAGGGGCTTTGCTTCCATCATTAACCAGGGTTGAAGTACAAATAGGGGTCCCCACCAACACCACGCAACTTACCCCCACTAATGAGCAAGCTTAGTCTGGTCTCATGGAATGTGACGGGGTGAGGTCAAAAATGTCCCTTGCGCATTGGAACCAATTTATTGAAATGTTCAATATTTGTATCCTCCAGGATACTTAGACTACCTCCCCCATATACATTCCATGTTACCTCACGTTCCATCGCCCAGAATGTTTCAATAAACCAGTCCTTTCCGCTGGGGGGTTGCTGATTTGGGTGAAATTCGTGCTCCAATGCATGATACAGCAGCGCACGTCAAACAGCGCCACTATTTTAGCTATCAAAATTAGGGGAACGAATGGCACTGTAATCAATTTTTTTTATGTCTACGCACGATGAAACAAAGCAGGTAGGAGGTCGACTACTCTCCAAGAGTTGGAAGAACTACTGGATAATAGGACCACACATACCTATTGATTGTGGCTGGGGATTTTAATGTCATTTTTGAAACCTAGAAAAGGAGGACATATGTGGGTGTAGAGAGGAAGAAGAGATATGGCTTGTTCCCCTCCTTGACCTACCCCCGATTAAAAATGGTCGCAAGTACTGCTCCAGCTTAATACACCAACCCCTGAGTTCAGCCTTAGGGCAGAAAAGGGACGTACAAGATCAGATAAAATGGGGGCCAATATATATAACAGAACCACTGATATAAGTTGTATGGACTACTTTCTGCTGGATTTGAGATTGTGGCCTAGAGTGGTCGACCACAACCCTCTGGAACTACACTTGGTATCCCCTTGGGACATCTTCCCAGAGTTCCCCTACCATCAACCTTATGTCTAGGAAGGTTCACCTAACACATGATAATAGGCATCTAAAATGGTCCCAGGTAACTATGGATGTAGATAAACTCACAATAATCAAGTCTAATTATTTGGCAAGTGCTGTAGAACTACATAGATTGGCTCAGTATCAGGGAAGGCGAGATCCAGGTATGCCATGGCTATTTATTTGAACAAGTAGCTACTTGTTTTAGCAAACCAAGACGTCTCCATGCACCTGGAAAGAAGACCAGGTCGCAGTTTGCCTGGTACAACAAAGAGTGTAGGAGCCTTCGACAACAACTAACCTGTGCCATCAGCATCAACAATGTGAAGCAAAAACGGGAAGTGAGGAGATCTTACAGGCTAGCCCAGGCTAGAACAAAAAGGGAATGGGACAAGAATAGATGGGAGCAAATCAGAGCGCTCTGTGCCAAAAAATATTCCCAGCAATTCTGGCTTCTCGTAACTAGGGGGGATGCTAATAGACCCCTGTTGCTGACTAATAATATCTCAACAGCAGCTTGGTTTGAGCACTTCTCGTCACGTTATGTGGGCCCTGTGTCCCAGACACAAAAGACTCCATCCTTGGTAGAGTTTATCTTACTGCCATTGATTTCTTCTTGAGAGATTAAATCATGTATTGTGTCAACTCCATTGTAAGCTCTAAAGCCTCCTACCCAGATGGCATACCGGGTGGTTTTGTTGTTAATGACCCAGAGAATTGGACATCGTACATCTTGCCCTAGCCAATGGGATTGCAGCAGGGACCCAAATACCAGCTTCATGGAATGGAGCAGAGATAATCCCAGTATACAAGAAGGGCGATAGATCTGTACCCTCCAACTACAGGCCTATTAGTCTTATTGATTGTGTACAAAAGGTGTTCGCTTGTGCACTCCTCTTGAAGATACAGACCTGGATTACCGACCACAATATCCTGTCTCCATACCAAGCTAGGTGCAGGCACCATTGACCAGGTATTCCACTTTCTTTTATTGACCTGGAAGACAGTGATTATTGGGCAGGGTAGCCTCTATGTGGATTTTATTGACCTAAGGTTCGCTTTTGACCTAGTTCCAAGAAATTAGCTCTAGACTGCTCTCAAAGAGATCGGCCTCTCTCCTATAATCTTAGTACTTGTTATCCCCCTCCATGAGGCTAACTCTGCAAGAATTCGTTGGGGCAATCAAGGACAGCACTCTGATCAGATTAAAGTCAACAAGGGGGTCTGACAGGGCTGTGTACTGGCACCTACACTGTTGTCATTATTCATAAATGAAGTAGTCCAGCACCTTTGTGAGGTCCCTGCTGATGCACCCACCCTAGGAGGCTACAAAGTAGTAACACTGTTGTTCGCTGATGACACGTTGTTAGTCCCTAAAACCCCAAGAGGGCTACAATTGCGTCTAGACCACTTCAAGGCCGTCTGTGATTCCTGTGGCCTAGAGTTTAACACCTCACAGACAAAGCTTCTAATGTTGAACCCTCATAAAACATACAGAGAGAAGTTAACACTGGGTGGGGCCCCATTGGAGAGAGTGAGTACCTTTGACTCTCTGGCGATCACTCTATCCAACGACATGTCTTGGAAGCCTCAAGGATCGAAATACATTCTCTGCAATTGACAGATAACTGGGGCTTTGACCAAAGAGCATAGTACCTCCCATAGTAAGCCAGTAGCAGATCCTCTCCATATATCATACTGCAAGGTAGTAGGCTCAGCACTGTATGGTGTGGAACTGTGGGGATTTAAAAAGATGGAAGGCCTCCTGACTACAGAGAACAAGTTCCAGAGTGCCCTGGTTTCACTCCCGTAGAGCTCCCCTCTTCACCCACTAGGGCTGAACATGGGACAAGTCACCATTATTTAGAAGGCCAAGCAAAGCCCCCTATTATTCTAGCTTTGATAAAATCGACCCCAGAATAGCTTCTTTATGCTACTCCTCTCTATGAAGTGAAGGTAATTAATCACTTTTAGAAAATGACCTGGTTTTGCAAGGTGAAATCTCTACTCACCTCAATCGATCCAGAGGGGCTGTGGGAATGTAAGGATCCATCACAGCTGTCTAGCAAGGAAGTGCTAAAGGAAAAATATTGGCATTGGATGGCTTAGTTCTCTTTTTCATATCCATCCTGGGGTCATTTAATCATGGTGTTCATGGAGTTTTCACTGTCCATCTCATACAAACAATATCTTGAGGCTATTACAATTCCCCAGGATAGGAAGCTGTATATGCAATTTAGATTTGGACCACTGCCAGTGACTTCCCTAACAGATTCCTGGTGTCAGCCATCCATGTTGTCACAATGTTGTCAAGGCTGTCCTCTTGCTGTTCATTCAATTGCTCCCATTTGTTTTGCCAGCCCACCGTATCAGCGGCAGAGAGCCAAATGGCTTGTTCGAATCTGTAAATGCTTTGGTATTCAATGCCATCTCGATGTGCTGCTCATTCTAAAATCTGACTCTAGCTTACTGGTAGTCTGCGCTGTAGCAAAGATTCTTGAGATTATGTGGGCAATTGGAAGGTCTGTGGTGCAATTGTAACACTGTTATATTTGTCAATGTACTTTTACTTTTATGTACTTTTTATGATGTCTTAATTGTCCATGTAACTGTGGTAGTGGCGATATTAACTGGTCCAGTTTTTTAGCGCTATTCTCATTACCAAGCCATCATGCTGGGCCATACCATTTACATTTGTTTAGGGATAGGCCCTTGCGGATCCTGTTTTTTTAGCGCTCTGTCTAATTTTAAACTCTTACCCAATTTTTAAGTAATGGAGTAATACTTTTTGCTAATCACCGGTGTATTTTTTGTATGTACTTAACTGTATGCATTTGCACTTTTATGTTCTGAGGACCGAAATGAAGTTTATGATGACTGGTCAAGATATAACTGGGCCGATGATGATGGTCCTTGAATCTGCATTGATTAGGACTCCCCAATGTTGTGTTTGCAACAGAGAACTGCTCCCTCATTCTGCACAATGGTCAAGCCATTTTGACTTTTTACTGAACCTATGTGGACTCACTGTCAAAATGAATGCCTCACTAATTAAAGGACGAGACTTTAAAAAAAAAATACCACATTAACAGGGAATGTTCTTTTAGTGGGGTGTTCTGGTTCAACTTCACAACTTTGGTTTTCATTAGATTATTTGTCAATTTCTTTATTTGGCAACAGGTTTCTAAATCTTGTAATACTGCTCGGTAAGGGCAAGGAGGACAGCATCGACTTAAAAAAGTAATATCATCCATTTCCTCCTCCCAACTGTCAGGTGTCCGGCTTCAATTCAAAGTTTTAATATTATTTATATATTGATTGAATATGAGCGACGACAAATCAAACCCCTGTCAGAAAACAATATTTATTGTGATTTTATTTGTGCATTCGCCATCCTCACTGTATCTAACCCTAGCTGTTGTCTGTTCATGTAGTTGTAACAGGGGATTAAGGAGGTGTCCTGGGATACCCATTTTTTTTAAATGATAACACACAGAACGTTCAAATTTTTTGAGCTGAAAGCAGTTATTCTCACCTGGCTAGTTTCTTTATTTGATTTGATTTGATTTAGGCGCCTTGACGCCCATTGGGCTAAGTTAGCGCGTTATAAGATATAATTCATTCATTCATTCATTATTAGGCATGGGCGGATTTTGCGGATTGGCAATCCGCGAATTTGCGGATTTGCGAATTTGCGGATTGCCAAAATCCACAAAATCCGCAAATCCTCGCAGATTTTTCTTTTTTTTGTGTTTGCACGGGTTTCTGCAAGTTCACGAGGGTTTTGTACAATTTCGCAAATTGCGAAATTGTACAAAACGCTCGCGAACTTACAGAAACCCGTGCGAACAGTGCCTCTTGTGTGTATAAAAGGTCAGAGAAAGATCAGTTCAGCAGATGAAGAGAAAGAAACTCCTGGTCACAGGAACAGCACGGGTATTGCGCTCGTGAAAGTCAAGGATGCAAAGGCCTTTATCCAGCATCACAGCTGATTTTCCATGGTAGATTTGGGAAGAAGGCACCCCTGCCCAGCCTCGACGACGCTCACAATTGTTTTTGGGCTAATGAATGAGTCACTGAATTTGAGCATCAACTAGTTCGAGCGACCATGTGTGTGTTACTATGCAATCGCCCCGAAGGGCGCAGGGGTCCCTTGAGTGAGCTGTAGCCAGGCTGTAACTGCTTCGTTTTATCTAGTGGTTCCTGTGCAAGCCAACTTTGTAACTATTTTACAACGGCGCTGGCAGCTTGCTGGCGCCATTGTAAAATAGTTACTGGAGTGGGGGTTCAACTTTTGAACCTGTTACGTCCGCGGATTTTTTTTTGCGGATTTTGCGGGAAATCCGCAAAATTCGCGGATTGTGGATTTCCCAAAAATCCGCAAAATCCGCGGGCGTAACGGATTTACCGCTCACCCCTATTCATTATGTTAACAAAGATGATATACAGGGGGCCTATTTTACTGTGACTGTATTTTGACATATTTGATAGAGGCTAAAAGCCTAGTTCAGTATAAGTTTTCAACAAATCTGTCCTTTTCCACCCAGGACCAAAATTTTGTGATATTATCCAATATGAAGTTGAAGTTGGGGGAATTTAGAGAGCGCGCGTATACCAAAAAGGTTTCATGGCGCTAAAGCAGTCCGGTAGCAGAACAGGGCAGCAATTAGACATTAAAAGCTCTAATGAAGAGCCAGGTCTTCAGACCTTTACGGAACTCCAAGTAGGATTGAGAAGATCGAAGGTTATCAGGAAGAGAGTTCCAAAATCGAGGAGCCTGAAAGGAAAAGCTCGACCCCCCATGGTTCTTCCTGACAAAGCGTGGAACAACCAAAAGGTTCTTGGAGAAAGACCGTAACTTTATAGAGGGAGTGTAGGTTGTGAGCCTAGAAGCTACGTAGAAGGGAGCTTAGCCCGCTAATGATTTAAAAATAAGACACTCTAGTTTAAATAGGCATCTATGGGCAACCGGTAGCCAGTGCGGTTGCCTCAGCAATGGAAGAGCATGATGGAATCTGGGCCGAATATAAATCAGCCTAGCCGCCTGATTTTGAATGAGCTGTAGTCGGCGAAGTTCATAGGCAGGGATACCAATATAAAGAGAATTAGCATAATCGACCCGAGAGATGACAAGGGCAAGAAGAATAAACTTAAGAGCATCAGTGGCAAAGAATCGAGAAACCTTGCGTATAGTGCGAAGACATAAAAAGCAGGAAGAGACGATCATACTAATCTGGGTATGCATCGAAAGGTAGTCACTGATTTTGATGCCCAGACTTTTCACCGACTTAGCGGGAGAGGGGGCAGGTCCAAGGGAAGGAGGCCAAAAATTAGAAGACCAGGGATTGGATGAGCCTCTGAACAGGACTAGCTCCGTCTTGTCGGGATTTAACTTAAGATGGTTTGTGCTCATCCAGTCCTGAATAAAAATCATAGCGTTCTGGAAATGGGAAATAGAATTGGGATAGGAGGAAAAAGTGAATAGGAGTTGAAGGTCATCAGCGTAGTTGAACACTGTGACCTTCCGGTGACGTAAAGCAAAAATTAAAGGAAAAATATAAAGATTAAAAAGAAGAGAGGAAAGAGCAGAGCCTTGGGGGACACCACAAAATACTGTTTGCGAAGTAGAATAATAAGAGGAAAGCTGAACCGCCTATTGGCTATTCTCCAGAAATGAGGAGACCGAACTCAAGGCCACATCCGAGATGCCAGCTCCCCGGACACGGTCAACCAAGAGGTGATGGTCGACCGTGTCAAAGGCAGCCGATAAATCGAGACGTACAAGGGCCTGAGTGGATCCATGGTCAGCACTGACTCTCAGTTCATCTAGAACTGTGAGGATAACCGATTCCCTAGAATGAGTAGGACGGAAACCAGCCTGATAGGGATTAAAGTAATCAGAGGCCTGTATATAAGAGCTAAGGCAATGGGTGACATATCTCTCCAAAACCTTACCTAAAAAGGGAAGTAGGGAGATGGGTTGAAAATTGGACGGAATAGTCGGATCAGCTCCCACCTTTTTCAGAACAGGATTAATCATAGCTGATTTAAAAAGATTAGGGGCGATGCCCAAAGCTAATGATTTGTTAAGAAGGTCAAGGGGTGGATCGATACGAACCGAGAAGATCTCACGAAGGATGTGTGAGGGGCATCTGTCAGTGGGAGAACCAGATTTCGTGGAACTCACAAGACTGAGAAAATTCTCTGTCAGAAGAGGTGGAAAATGTGAGAATGAATGTGTACTGGGAGGGGGTAAAGGAGGATCAAAAAGGGAGAAGGAGAAGATATATAAAGTTTGATAGTAGAAATTTTTGTGAAGAAATATTCGTGAAGGGAATTGCACAGGTCCTGAGAGGGGAGAGGTTTGGCAGTGACTCGATCAAGTTTGGAAAGACTGTTGAGAATGGAAAAAATTTCCTTGGGCTTATTAGGAGATTATAGAATCATTGCAGAAAAGTATAGAGTTTTTGCAATGAGGGTGTCATTTTGTATTCCCTAAGAATTGTGGAGTAAATAGTTTTGTTAGAGGGGTCGTAATGCCGACGTCAATTTCGTTCTGTCTGTCTGAGCTGAAGTTTCTTAGCTTGTAGAGAGGAGGAAAACAAGCTTTGTACATCGTTTGGGCGTTTAAGTCGAATCGATCTCCAGGAGACCAATTCATCACAGGATGAGATGAACCAAGAATTTATGGCCAAGGCCTGGTCATGAAGGGAAGAGTCTGGATTATCAGCATTAGTCGGACTAGAGGTGGAAAGCACAGAGCAAAGAGAAATAATATTTACTGGCCCCCAGTTTCTCACTTTGATGTTGGTAGGTAAAGGGGTACTAGTCGTGGGTTTTAATAACAGAGAAAATTAGACCAAATAATTATCAGACCACAAACAGGGAGAAACTGAGAGTAAAGAGATATCCAAATTAGACGACCAACTTTGGTCCAGAATGTGGCCAAACTTATGGGTAGGTAGATGAACCAATTGTATCAGATTCAAATGAGTAAGCAGATCAGAAAACTCCTTGGAATGAGAGTCCTCCATGGGGTCGCCAGGCCAGTGGTTTAAGTCACCTAAAATCACTATAGGCGATTTGTTTACTTTCAGGTTGGCCAGAATCTCACCCACTAGAGAAAGGAAAGGGGGGCATAGATTGGGGAGGACGGTAAAACAAAACACAAACCAGTGGGGGAGAGACAGACATGGTTTTCATAACTAAGTAATCAACCGCAGGAATTGTCAGGGAGGGCATTAGAGAGAAAGACCATCTTGAGTGAATGATGCAGCCACGCCACCCCCACTTTTACCAGTCGCACGATCTGAACGCAGAAGATAGTAATCTTCAGGAAGGGCCGCTAAGATATCTGCTGAAGATACGGGGCAGAGCCAAGTTTCAGTAAGAAATAAACAATCCGGTTGGACTTGGTCAAGGAAGCAGAATATCTCCAGCTCATGCTTAACTTGTGAACGAGTATTAAGCAGGCATGCCGAAAATACCGCAGGGGGGCGGACAGAGGAGGGAACTGTTGGAAGGTTCCCACTATCTTTGGGGACAGGAACTTCCCCAACTGCAGGGATCAAAGAGGGGGGGTCGGAAAGACAAAAGAGACCCAAGGTGACTAGCTTGACCTGTATATGTTTTGGAATAAGCCACTTACCTTGACACGCCATTAGTTCTGAGGAAGTGTAGGTGAAATTTTGGGCAGCATCCCGGGCCCCTGGCCCCAACGGGCACGGACGGGCGCAGACGGGCGTGCCTTTGGTACACCTTTGGCACGCCACCAGCGCGCCCGCTGCGCGACCAGAATGACATGTGGGCTTTGTAGTCCACCAACTTTACGCATTAGGTGAAGCTCCGCCCCCCTGGATCAGGTGTAGAGAGGTCAGGTGACTCGTTTCCTCACAGGCCCTCTGCTCAAACGGGAAAACCCAGCGTCGGATCAGGCTGTGAAGAAGAGGCACCAGCAGTGAGGAGGAAGCTGCACGCAGCGAAAACAAGAAGGTAAGACTGGCGTTTTAAAAACACCAGGGCTGCTGAGCAGAAGGACACAAAGCTCAGAATAATGCCCTCAGAGTAAAAGCAAATGAGCAGGGGCAGCTGGATAGATGAATAGAGCCCCAGACTTATGCACCACATAGAATGAAAACAGCTAAAAATGAAGGTTAAACACAACAATTGTTAAAAGTTATTTCCACACCGCTTGGCCAGAGATCCCAGTAGCGCCAAGTCTTAAGTGCAGTGTTAGCGCTAATGAGTCCCACAATAATCACCCGTGGTCTGCGCGCGTCTGCTGTGCGACCAGAATGACATTTGGGCTTTGTAGTCCACCAACGTGACGCCTTAGGTGAAGCTCCGCCCCCCTGAATCAGGTGTAGAGAGGTCAGGTGACTCGTTTCCTCACAGGCCCTCCGCTCAAACGGGAAAACCCGGCGTCGGATCAGGCTGTGACGAAGAGGCACCGGCAGTGAGGAGGAAGCTGCACGCAGCAAAAACAAGAAGGTAAGGCTAGCGTTTTAAAAACACCAGGGCTGCTGAGCAGAAGGACACGAAGCTCAGACTAATGCCCTCAGAGTAAAAGCAAATGAGCAGGGACAGCTGGGTAGTTGAATAGAGGCCCAGACTTATGAACCACATCAAATGAAAAAAGCTAAAAATGAAGGTTAAACACAACAATTGTTAAAAGTTATTACCACACCGCTTGGCCAGAGATCCCAGGAGCGCCAAGTCTTTAGTGCAGTGTTAGCGCTAATGAGTCACACAATAATCACCCGTGGTCTGCACGTGTCGCCGCGCCGACCACGTCTGGTCTGATGTTTCCGTGTCTCCTGGTGTCCTCTCTGGTGAATCTCAGGTTGAGGCAATTTAATAGTTGCACAGGGTGGCTTCCTGTGGTAGGGTCTCTCAACTTCTGTCTCGTCTTCCATGGTGGTATCCCAAACTCCATGTGGAAGTTGGTCTTCTTGTACTCAGGATGACAATGTAGATCTTTAGGATTAAGGGCCAGATATAGGTAATTTTAATTTACCGATTCTAAAATACTGAATTTTACCGACGCTGTATTTTAGAATTGGTAAATGTGATGTAGATAAAAATTCGGTATACTTTACAGAATTGGTAATATTCAGTATCATCCATTCGGTATTTATCGAATCAGTATTTACCGATTCGGTAAATACCGATTCGGTAAATCCCATTCATTCCTATGGCCTAAATACTGATTCGGTAAATACCGAATCGGCTATTCAAAAAAAGAAAAAAACAGGATTTAGCCAATCATGTGCAACCACCCCCTCCCAACCAGGAAGTGTCCATACTCATGCAGGTGCAATCAATTAGAAGCTGCTGGAGAGGCTGTGAGAGCAGAGCATAGCCCTTGAGACACAGGAAAACTTTACTCTTGGGAAACAGAAAAATGGCAAACAAAGACACTGAGAGGGAAGGTGCAGAGAGGAAGAGGAAAATCAAATTCAGCACCATGGAGCTGCAGGTCCTCATGGAGGAGGTCGTAAAGTAACACCAGAAATTGTTTGGAAAGCAGTCCCTGCAGGTGGCAGAATCTGCCAAAAGGAAAATCTGGCTGGCAATACAGTCAAAGGTAAAAAGTGTCGGTGTCACACCACAGGAGATTGATGACCTGAAGAAGAGGTGGAACGACCTCAGGAGCTTAACTAAGTGAAAGATGGCTGAGCTCCAACAAACAGGTGAATCTGACTGGAGAAGGGAAGAACAGGGCACCTGCCCTGACTGAGCTGGAGGAGCTGGTGGAGTCTACCATTGAACCTGACAGCGTCTCTGGGATTGGAGATGCAGACAGCTAAGCCCGAGCTGCCACCAGTAAAGGTTAGAAGCATGCACAGCAATCATCCCCACCCCATCCCCTTCCCTTTCCCTTTCCTCTATGTGGTAGTGTTAACTCCACTCCAGTAGAGGTAGCAATGTATACTAGCAATGCATTATGGGGGATGTAGTCATCCAAAAACCTACCCTGTCAGACAGCACACCAAACGACAAGGCATGCAACACACATCAGTGAAAAGCAAGATGAGGCAATAGTGACAGTGTATAAGAGATTAGAATTTAATTGTATAAGCAGGGCTGCAGGACCACAGAGCTAATTTTCAGATTTCTGTCCACAGGCGAGACATCTCGCAGGCGTACCAAGGAGAAGGAGGGCAGTGCACCAGAGAGGGAAGACACACAGGAGGTCAGCACAAGTGCAGGGAATTCCACACATGAAACTGGTGCACCAACAGCACAGCCAGCCTCCAAAGACCGTCCAACATAACCACTGCTGCAGGCATCCCCAGAGCGTTTTGCTCCCCTCTACTACTGTCCTCTCCTGAACTGAGTGCGTCACCCGCTGCCACAACACCTGCAGTCCTGAAAATCAAGCGGCATTATGTTGCCACACTAGTGGAAATGGAGCCATCAGCAGAAGAAATGGTTGGGGTTGAGACACCAATGCGTCTCTGGTGAGGAAAGCCCTGCCAATCAGCAGTCCAGCGCAGAGGTGCTCCGCACAGTTACCAGGCACCGCAGGGCCAGAGACAGTAGTGATGTGCAACATGGCGAAAGTCCCAGTGTCTTCCGTGGACTGGAGGGTAGCATGGTTAAAACTCAGCACATGCAGGGGAAGGGCATCCAGTCTGCGCCAGATGAGGACCCTGAATCAAAACATGTCAAACATGGAAAAGGGCATCAGCTCAATTGCAGAGGGAAACAGAGAGATAGCTGCAGGCACGAGAGAGATGGCAGCGGGATTAAGGACATGTCCCAGTCCATGTTGCTCTTGTGTACAAAGCTTGACCAGGACAGGGCAACAAGGCAGAAGGACAGGCAGCAAGCACAACAACACACAAAGGCAATCACCCGCCTGGCCACTGCCACTTCCCTGCTTTGCAAGTGATGTTTAATCATGCAGGAGGGACTGGCACACAGCAGCCGTGAGGTCTCCAGGGGTCTTGAAAGGGTGATAAGCACTGTTGAGGTGCTGCTCACTACACAGTCGGCACATACTGTTGCTCTGGATGTGGGTGATAGCGAGGAGAGCACCAGTAGGAGCAGCATGACAACCCCCCTATTCCTGACAGACGGAGGGGCACCACACCCCATGGGGCTGCTACTGCCCAAACACCCAGTGAGGACAGCCAGCCAATTACATCTGGCACTGGTAGGCGTGGCCGCAAATGACTGATGCTGCCCACACTCCCTGACCTGGAATGGGGAAGTCACCCAGGACTCCCAGTACGGAGGGATGCAATTGGACTTGCACATGTGTGCCTGTGTGTAGTGCCAAAAAATTTAACTACGTTGGGTACATACTACACCTGGCTGTGTCTCTTTACTTACTTAGAAGTAGTTGCGTGTTATCTCTGCCCGTCTCTGTCTCCCATCTGTTGCTGGCGGCACTCCTGCTGTGTTGGGTTCAGACTGTGCACATTCGTCATCGTGGTCCTCATAATCACTCAATTCCACTTCTGTACCTTTTTTAGAAGCAAGGTTGTGCAACATTGCACAAGTTGCAATGATCTTACAGCAGATGAGTGGTGAGTACTGACGTGCGCCTCTGCTTTT
Source organism: Lissotriton vulgaris (assembly GCF_964263255.1). Lineage (NCBI taxonomy): Eukaryota > Metazoa > Chordata > Amphibia > Caudata > Salamandridae > Lissotriton > Lissotriton vulgaris. The sequence goes on along the minus strand of NC_141685.1, from coordinate 644,952,188 downwards.
GAGGAGGCAGCGGAACCTGCTTTTTTAACAGCCCAAAGGTGCGCTCCACAATGTTCCTAGTAGATTTGTGTGCCAGGTTGTATCGTCTCTCGCTCGAGGTTGATGGGTTCAGGTAGGGTGTCTGGATGAACGAACGGACAGCATATGCGCTATCACCTATTTGGAAATGAGAGAGCCATTTATCACATCCGCAATAACACATGCATCTGCAATATCTATTAGGGTGTGTCACAGTGTTTTACCTATCAGGTATCCTTCTCCAAATTACCCCGCTGTCAGGCATGTGTAGATACCACTGTTCTGAAAGATGTAGGAGTCGTGGGGGCTTCCAGGGAATTTGGCCACAATGTCTGTGATAATGTTGGCAGCATCACAGATTACCTGCACATTGATGGAGTGGGTTGACTTTCTGTTTCTGTAAATGTACTCTGTAGCTGCAGGTGGGCAGATTGGGATATGTGTGCCATCAATACAGCCGATGACGTGTGGGAACTGTGCCAGTTGATAGCAGTCAGTCTTGGCATTTAGCAGTTCTGCATGTGTGTCAGGGAAGCTGATGTAATGATGCATTCTCTGCATCATGGCATCCAGGAACTTCCGGAAGAAACGGGACAGGCATCTCTGGGACACCCACCTACCGCAATAATCACCCCCTGGTAACTCCCAGATGCAAGCAGGTGTAGGCTACAGAGCACCTGCACATGGGGTGGAATGGTGTGCGCCCTTGGTGTTGGGTGCTCCAGGAGTGGGTGCAGGTCCCTAATCAAGTCCAGGATGGTGTGTGGGTGTAGACTGTACCTTTGCAGGATCTCTGCCTCAGTGAGTTGGAAGAGCGTGATCCGCTGTCTGTAGATTTACTCCTCCCGTCTCCAGATCCTCTCTCCTGCTGCCTGTAGCCATAGCCGCCTTACTATCATGTAGAATGCCGCCATTCTGATCACACTGTTGCATTTTGGGGCCTTTTTTATAGCCTGCACCTGGTTACCACCTGCTTTCAATTCATGGTATTTACTGACTCTTAAATACCGAATTTCATGAAATTCGTTTTTTAAGAAGTTACCTACATCTCTATTCTAATTTTTTACCATTTCTTATTTACCAATTTGGTAAATATGAATTCGTTTTTTTCCAAATCGGTAAATTCTGATTCAGAGATTACCGATTCGGTCTTTTATGGGCTCCTACATCTCAAATGCCCAATACCGGTCGGCAACGGCCGAAATTCGGTAATTTCGGCCGTTACCGACCGTTATTGGGCTACCGACATCTGGCCCTATGTTACTTAACTACTGCTATAAACTTCATTAAAGGCTCTACATGCAAATGGACACAAAATGTGTATCTAGACTTTATAAATTTCTGTAGGAACGCTGTGGGCTCCAGGGGCCTGTTTGATTTAAGGTCACACATGGCTCTCTAATTCTCTATAGCCTTAAACTTCATACCACAGGATCTGGTTTGTCCTCCATGGGACTCTGCCAAACAGGATAGTGGTTGAATGATCAACTTTCACCTTTGGGCACGCAGATTTGCTTCACCTTGTTTAATCTATGGAGCTTTTCTGCCTTTTTACATCTGTACAGGGTTTTGACGGCCATTACCACTCGATACACCATACACCTGTCTCTATGCTTATTTGGACACTTTACGGCTCAGGAGACTAGATCCCAAAATCTTCTAGTGTGTTTTTCAAGGAGAGCTTTATGGTTCTATCTGGACGTGTTCTGTGCCATGTCACTTTTTGTGCACAATCAGTACGTTAAAGTACTTCCTACTAGTTTCAAGTATTTGTTGTCTGACCTGGATATCAGGAAATATTCTTAACAATATAGAGAGTTCCTGCTTTTTCAATGAATATTAACTGTCAAATCATCTTGATTTCTGTGTGTTTTTGCATGGTACTGATATCCTTGTCATTGTTAGATTTATTGGGAATGCTGCCAGGGTTTTTTAAAACTTTTTTCAAAGACTAATGCTGCTTTTCTTCCCAAATTGGGCATTATTCAGAGAGTCAATGAATATTGCTAAAGCATTGTCATTTTCACTATAGCAACTAATTGGTTTTCAGATTGATTGTAAGCTACGTCTTTGGAGACCACCATTTACTCAATTTGTGGTGATCACATTTCTTAACTTAAGCAGATTCATGTTATTAGCTGATGGTGAACAGTTTCAATGCTATGCTGGACTTTCATGTGTGCTACTTACCATACTTCCAAGCATATTCAATCAGACTGTTTATGGATATTATTATAAAAGTGTTCATGGCCAACTGATCAGATCTAGTGTGACAATGCAGCACCCACAGGGCCCCCGGGTGCCATCAGCATTGCATCCTGTACTCCTGTTTTGGTGCATTTCTGCCAATGTACATATGTTTCTGGGAGGTCCCATACATTATCCTGAAATAGGTCTTGGTCAACCTTTTGTAGCGTCATACCTAGAAGTTGCCACATACCAGAACAACAGGTTTGTCCTTGCTTTTATGGGCTTCTTATGGGCTTCTTTGAAGTACACAATAGTTGCCTCAATTGCCTCAATCTTGTTCATAACTTGCTTATCTCTTTTCAGATTTCATGATGGGTAATACACATTATAAATGTCAATACAAAATTAATCACTTTGAAGCATCATTTACTAAATATTACTTCTGGTTGATGACAGTATTCTCCACAATGGTGTCTGAAATCCAAGTTACTTGTCTCCTCTTCCTTTTCTATGGTCTGGCTTGACAGTACAGTTGTTGACAGGACAGTTTTTGCCAGACTATTAGGTGAGAATAGCAAGGACAGGGTGTAGGAAGATGGCTCTGTATATACTATACCAAAGTTAGGTATAGTGTGCACAGAGTCCAGAGGATTCCCAAAGGTAGGCAAAGGTAAAACTAGATAACACCTTACTCTCTATTTGTGGTAGTGTGTGCGAGCAGTAAGGCTTTATAAGAGGGTAGTGCTAATCATTTACTGTACACATGCAGGCAAGGAATGATTTAACATACTCAAGGACTGAACAGTTGGTATATTATTTAGTTATATTTCTTTTCTAGAACCAAGACAGGCCTGGTACAGGTTAGTATAGAAATACTTTGCAAGTATATGTAGTTTAAATACAGAATTAATGCACTTAATTACTTTGTAGTCACAGACAGCAAGAGTTACTTTACAATTACTTTTCTTAGGCAGCCAGGTATCTCTAGACGCTAGGCTGGTGCATTTCCTGAGGGGAAGAAAAATAAGTCAATGCTTTTTGCAAACTTAATACAGGTTTACACTACTACTTAAAAGCCACATGTAGTCCTGAGAAGGCAGAACTGAGCTTACAGTTCCGCGGGTAAGATTCTGTCAAATGAGTCGCAGCAGAAGTGGCACAGAGGCAGCCGGGTGCAGAGTGCAGGGACCACATATTAGCCAATGGCTAAGCATGGTTGTGGGCTTAAGGACTGTGACGAGCAGGCCACTAGATTGGGGAACAAAAGCTCCTGTGGTAGAAGTCTGCACCGAAGGGCACAAGGGCCAACACAACAACTACACCACCAGCAGAACAGGGGCGGCTGGGTGTAGGATGCGGTTTTGGCTGATGCTGCAGATTCGGTTGCGGATCCCTCTGAGTCAGTCAGCTGCTGTTGAGGTGAATGGGGGATTTGGGAGTCTTTGTCCTGTGACGGCATGCGTTCGGTGTTAGAATTGTTCAGATGGTCACAGTTGTTCTTTCTGGACTGCTTCGGTTACGAGTCAGGGGGTCGCCTTCGGTCGCGGTTGAAGGGACCGTCCCGTTGTTGGCTGCCAGTTTGATTTAGCAACTTGTGGAGGATCAGGGGTCATTGTGATTCAAGCTAGGATCACTGGGGGGACATTCTTAGGGTATTGAGTCACTCTGGCTAGGGGTGCAGATAGTGAAGTGGAGGAGACTCGGAGTCAGCGAGAGTAAGAGTCTGTTACATTTGAGCAACTCATGTGCTCACCGGAGACAAAGTTCTTTATAGTCGACAAGGCAGGCGAGGTTCTCTGGGTTTTTGATGACTGCTGACTGCTTGGCCCTCCGAGGTTCTGTTGGAGGAGCCTGAGGTAAGGACAGGCTAGTAGGACTGGGGCCAAGTCAGTTGGTGTTCTACTTCTTCTCTCCACACAGCTGTTCAGTCCTTCTTCTTGCTTCTTCTTTTCAGCTCTGGTCTGAGGATGCAAGGTTCAGGCTTGCCCCTAAATTCTAAATGTAGGGGTGTTTTACAGGTAGGTACAGGTCGGGACCAATAGGTCTCTTCCTTGGGGTGGGTACTCCCCCTACTATGCCACCTTCCAGTGAGAGGAAGCATAAGCCTCACTCTGGTTGGCTGGGCCCCCCACCTGTAAAATGGTGGGGACTGAGAGTTGTGCTTCACCTCACCTCTCCAACCTGAGGGTTGGGGTTGGCAAAGGTGGGCACACCTCTCCTTCAAAGTTGTGTTTCCCACCGATTCTCCAGCCCAAAGTGGGAAACAAAACCACGGGGAGCAGTTTCTGGGAGCAGCAAATGGCTGGGGTAGGCTCACAAAGGCGGCGGGCCATTGAAGCTTCCCCTTTGTGGACCTTGCCCATCCTAGGGGAGGAGGCTTGGTACCTCGTCCCAGGATGTGCTTTGTTTCAGTACAACAAGATCGTCCGGCTCTCAACACATGGGACCAGAAACAAGTCTGGTGGTGGCAGCTGGTTAGCAGCCACTCTGCCCGGATGGGAAACAGCATTTACAACACTGTTGGTACAATGTGGTACCATTACAATGCGGTCAGTACAACGGCCGCGTTTTTACCATCCATACCATTACAACACAAGTCATTACAACGACTTGCTGTGGGGGGCTTTAGGTGTTGGATTTTGAATCCAACACCTTCCCTACTGTTGTCCAGACTGGAGTTGGAATAGTAAATTATACTATTCCAAACTCTAGCGCCCCCTACAGCAAGTCACTGTAATGACTGGTGTTGTAATGGTATGCATGGTAACAACGCGGTCATTGTACTGACCGTGTTGTAAAGGCATGCATTGTAAACGCTTGTGAAGTAATGTCATATATTCGCCAGGACATTAGAAATAGTTTTTTTTTCAGGTGGCATTTCTAAGATACCCTTAGAGTGCATTTTTCATTAAATCCTACAATGACATCAGTATGGGTTTAATGTGCTGAGAGATTTGATGCCAAACGTTTTCATTTTCAGTAAAGCCATTATGGTGCTGTGGAGTTTGTAATGACAAACTCCCAGACCATATACTCTTTATGGCAATACCGCAGGTAAAAATTCCAAGAATTTACTTGGTTACTGTAATGGTACAGGGCTCATGCACCTGTACCCTCACCACTGGTATAGTGCACCCATCTAGAGGGGTGGCTTACCTATGCCAGGGCAGTTGATTGTAGGCATGGCACACAGGGATGTGTGCCATGTCGACTCTTCGCATTGTTCTGCACCAAGACACACAGTCCACAATGGCAGTGTGTGTGTGTGTGCGTGCGTGTGTATGTGTGTGTAAAGGTAAAGGGCCTCTAAGGGTGGCAGAGTAAGTGCTGCGGCCCTTAGAAGTCTTCCCTGGTAACATTGCTCTTGGTACCTATGGTTCCTTTTGCAAGGGACTTACATGTGGTCAGAAAGTTGCCAATAGGTTTTTAAACAGTACAGTTTTAGGGAAAGAACATAGGCCCTGGGCACCTTGTTGATAGGAACCCAGGGCACACTCAAAGTACATCAACATTAGGCAAAAAGTGGGGGGGCAACCATGCAAAAAAGGACCCTTTCCTACACAGTGGCGTTGGTTCCACCCACATGTTGGGAGCCCAGAGTAAATCTTTTGATTGGGCAGAAATTGTGTGCTTCTACAAAAATGTGCTTGGCCTCCATATAGCCGTGATAATTTCGTTTATTTATCTAGCTGCCTGACCTTGAACTTCCAGGAGCACACAGATGCCATTGTAATGGTGTTGAAATGTCTTAGAAAACCAAACAATTTAGGATGTTTCTCTCTGGCAGCAACATCGGTGGGATGAGTATATCCATTTGTGTACATGGATTTTTAGATCTGGCTCGTTAGTTCATTCAAAGGCCAGACCTACTGGCATTGCCAATGTTTCTTTACTTTTCATTGCAACTATGTGGAAAGATATAACAATCTATTGGTGTCTAGTCTAAAGTCCAGGTATCTTAAAAGCAGCATAAGTTGTGATTTTCAATAAATGAATCCTAGTCTGTATCCTCAAATTTTGGCATCAGCCTGCTGTGTTCCAAATTAGTATGTTGACGAGCACTTTTGAGAAAGATGTTTAGTAATACTGAGTTTCCATTTGCACTCCTTACTAGACCTCATATTCAGAAATAGCTGCTAGGGGGCTCTGGTAGTGAAATGTTCCTAGGACAGCTGCTACCTAGTTCAACGTTAAGAGGAAGGGGTCCCAGTAAAAGAGGGATGTGTATTGTCGTAACCAATTGAGTAAATCAAATAAACAAAAATGCATCTATAATGTTTAATTCACATTATAGGGAAAGAGCAACAATAATAATTACAAGCATTGCAGTTGTATAAGTGCCCCGGGAGGTAAAGGGGGGACGTGCAGTCGTGAAGGTAGTGTAGAAAGGGGATTGTGACAATAAAAACATGTATATATCAGACGTTAGTACAAATTCAATGAACGATATATAACAAAGGCGGTCTTAGTTCAAACCAATAATTCATATTACACATGCCCCATTGTCCATAATATATAGGAATGGTGGGTAGGAAGAGGCCGTGTTGTAAGTTGGGGAGTATGTCGACGTTTCGACCCCGGGAGAAGCATGAATCAATGGAAACCTTGCATGAGGGTCTTCATCAGGACGGAGGAGGGGAGATGGGGCTAACAACCTAGTTCAGAGAATATTTGAAGTTATTATACTAATTAAAAGAAAAATGTCTGAGTCATAGAAGGATTATGAGGGTAGACACATCGTGTAGTGAAGCATACCTGAGAAAATCAGTGCTTCTTGGTCAATGTTCAGGGTAGCAATCGATGAAAGGTATTAAATCCTAAAGGATATGGTAACAAAGTATTAAAAATAGGTCTTATCGGGTCGTTATAGTAACGAAAAATGAATTAGACTTACTTAATTAGATTGAATCCGGTGTCTCGGTAGAATAAGGAAATTAGATCCGGACACTGGGCATAGGCGACCACTCTGCGTATCAATACAACAAAGGGAAGGTTTATTAAACTATGGCCGAGAAGTACTCAATTAAGGCAAAGGGTCGGTGGGTAGGACAGCTTAACGAATAACATAAAGATTCCACAAGGTCCCCGATTTCAAAAGAATACGTCCGTGTTAATCTGGAGTCGTATCCTAGTTCGGAGGTAAAAAGAAGAATTCAGGGATATTGCGGTTTTGGAAAGCACCAGTATTAGTATAGTCAAAGGCCCGTGATCGGTAAACTTACCGATCCGGAATGCATCCAGCGTCTCTGTGGGAGCCTCGAGGAGAACGCCGAGTTTCCTGAAACCTGGGTAGTCATAGTAACATGAATACCACGTGACCATTAGTCACGGAGAAAAGACTATAGAAGTCTGGATTGTCAAAGTATTCGAATGGCTAAAAATGTATCGAAATTAGTGTCGGGAAAACATTAAAAGTATTTAGAGAGAGGGGCTCTCCAGAATGATTTTTAGTCAATTAAGACGTGCCATGGAGATTGCGGAGACGGCGCATCTTTATGATTACTATCTCACTGTAATATCATCTAGTGGGGACGGCATGTTTATTTAATTGTGCCCTGTCTGACCCCAGCTACAGCAGATCGTATTAATTCCCTTTCCCCACGATCATCGTAAAAATCCAAACAGTTCAGGCTGACCGCGGCGTTGCGGGCCAGCTACGGTGTCGGAAAGAGCCACAAAGAGTACCTTTTAGAAATGCAGGGCGTTGGCGACCTCTGGTTTAGCTCCCAAATGCACGGTGTCTGCAGGTGTCGGTTCTGAAGGTCGGTTCCAGAGTCGTCGGGCCCTTGAAGTCACACGTGGTGCAGGTCAAACTCCCCTCTGTTGTAGTCAGTATTCTGCATTGGCAGGCATCGGGTGCTACGGTGCGAGGCGCAGCGGTGCGGCATGCGCTGCCGTGGTGCGAGCAGCGGCTCGGTGGTGGTGTCAGATGGTGTTGTCGGTGGGACCTGGGTCGCGGTGCGAGGTGAATGCGGTGCTCATCGCGGTGCTGGCCGGTCACGGTGCAAGCAGCAGCGTCATCGTTGCAGAAGCACTGTTGTCAGCTGATTAACTGGAGTGGATGGTGGCAGCGTTGTTAGGCTAAGGTTCCAGTGCAGGATGAGGGTAGTACATCATGTAACTTTATGAGCTGTGCCCTCAAACCACGGTGCAAGCAACAGCATAGATTTCATTATGAGCGGCGTCATCTGAGATACCAAGGCATCGTCGTGAAGCGAGGCGGTGCGGAGTGCGGTGCCCACAGGTCACGGTGCGAGCAACGGCTCAGCAGGCATCGTCGGTAAGACCAGGGTCATGGTGTGGCTTTGCGGCGCCTTCAGGACACGGAGTCAACAGCGGCGTCATAGACAGCGTTTTGTTGCTTTTTCCTCTGTTGCAGCAAAAATCACACAGTCCCCAATGCTGAGGTCAGAAGAGCTTGAAGTCTTTGCTGTTCCTGACACTTCATGAACAGGGGGCAAGCTCTACCTCAAGCCCTTGGAAAAACTCGCAAAAGTAGATTGCAGAAAGTTCAGTCCAGTCCTTTCACATCCCAAGGCATAAGCAGGCACTACAGGCCAACACAGCAAAGCACACTGCAAAGTGGTAGTTCCTCCTCAGCTTCTCCAGCTCTTCTTTTTGGCCGTCTTCTTGTTCCAAAAGAGTTCTAAAGCTCAGGGGTCTGGGCCCCAATATTCATATCCCAAAATCATTTGATCTCTGAGGCAGAGAGTTTCTGTGCCCAGCCAGAACCAGTTCTGCCTTCCCTGGTGTGACTTTTTGGCAGGAGGTGGAGACGGCATTGTCAGAGGCAGACCAGTCCCTTTGAGGTGTGAGGACATCTCCTCCACCTTCTCCAATTGCAGCCCAGGTCTATTCAGCCCTCTCCTGACCCACCTAGACTATCTGGAGCCACTCCTGCCCCCTAGCCTTCTGTCATCCAAAACCCAGGCAGGCAATCCACATTCCAGCATAGGCACACCGGATGACTGAGCAAGAAAATACCTACTTTCTAAAAGTGGTATTTTCAAAGACAGAATTTAAAAATCACATTCACTAAAGGGTGCATCTTTAGTTAAGGCTTACTAAACTTTATTTTCCTACCTAGTTCCCAGGGCCAGTTATGTTCATAAGATGTTATAAACAAACTTCCCATTCTGTTCTGTGGGGAACAGGGGCCTTGCAATAGTGAAAAACGAAATTGGCAATAATTCACTATCAGGACATGACACACACACCAGGGCATATCCTACCTTTCACATACACTGCAACCTGCTCACAGGGGTCCCTTCTGCCTACCTTAATGGTGGCTGACATGTAAGAAAAGGAAAGGTTAGGGCATGGCAAGTGGGTGCACTTGCCAAGTCAACATGGCACTACCAGACTGCGCACCTGCTCCGCAATGGCAGGCCAGAGTCCCATTTACGGGCTGTTTGGGTGGGTGTCACAATCCAGTGCTGCAGCCCACCAACAGCATTTGATCTCCAGGCCCTGGCACACGCATTGAACTTTACTAGGGACTGACACATAAATCAAATAGGCCAATCATGGAACCACCAATCCATTACACATTGTACCACAGATGCACTTGCACTTTACTACTGATCAGCAGTGAGAAAAGTGTGCAGAAGCACTAATCCAGCACAAACAGAGTCAAACCAGGAGTTCAGAAAGCAAAAAACTCAGGGGAAAGACACCATAAGATGGCAAGTCTAACAGTGGCTTAACGCTGCCTTGAGAATAGGACCCCTTTCACACTAAACTTAGGTGAAAGGGGGCGTGCGGTGGATGTTGCAGTGGGCCTGCCACCCAACACCCATTTAATTTGACATTGCCACCTATTATCGGGGGCATCGATAATAGGTGGCAGCGCCGAACTTAAGACCAGAAAAATTGTGGTTTTAAGGTGGCGAAATGCTTAATTTCTCCTCGGTTTTGCTATTTCCATGTGTGCCACCTTGTGCATCACACATGGAAATAGCAGAATGCCCTAGTTTGTTTATGTACAGGAAGGTGCCCCTTCCTGTACATTAACAAACCTTTTAAAAAATGCTGTATTGTAATTTCCATGTGCGCTGCATGAAGCAACACACATGTAAGTCACTAAACAGCATTTTAGGTTTGTTTTCTGTGCAGGAAGGGACACCTTACTGTATGTAAACAAACTTTCCTGCTCGCAGACACCCTTGCAGTCTGGTGCAAGGGTGCCTGCGTTGACGGTAAGTCGTGAGACTCAGAGCCTTCACAGGGGGAAACACCAGGCAGAACCACATTCTTGCGAATAGTGTGCAGCCTGCCGTTTCCGAAATGGCGGTAAAAGGCATTCAGCCAAGGAGGCTAATGCCTCTCACTGCCACTTCCTCTTGAATATGCCCCATAGTTTCTTGAATACTTGATAGCTGTCTTGTTTTCTGTCGAAAGACTGGCTCAAGGATTTTGAATGCGTCTCTTGTGGGCTAATGCATTTTCTTTCCAAAGAATTCAAGTTAGCATTCTTATTACCTATTTCTGGATGGATTCACTGATCCCTATGTTATGGGATCTCTTTCCCGTTACCAAAAAACTAGTGTCTTCACAATTCTTTTTCAGTCAGTTATAATCAATTCATTTATTTTGTCCGGTTTAGCTTGAATTACTGGGCAATAGAAATTCTCAGTTTGCACTTGTTAACTTATTTTGTGCTTCCCTGTGGCTATCAGCATCACTGCATCCAGGCCTGTACTGCAGCCTCTGCCAACTGCCCAGAAAATGTTCCTCACAACCTCCTAAAAATAGTTAATCCATGCTAAAGTGTTCCCAACTTTTATAATTAACTCTAGCCATTTCTGCTGATTTTTGCAAAAAAATGGTAAAGTGTGAATGGGGTATTGGCAGTAAGGTGGGTTTAGGAGAAGCAAAGCATATACATCTAGTTACTGAATTACAAAATGTGAAACCAAAAAACCTAGGATTAAACCTGGCTTCCCCACTTTACCAAATTGTGTGATCTTAGGCAATTGATTTATTTCTCTTTGCCTCCTTTTTCTTCACAATCACATAATTACATATACAAGGACCTCGAAATACATGACTTTAGGATGCACACTGTACAAAAAAACCTTCTCATGTGTTTGATTTAATAAACTAGAAAGTTTACCATGTATACTAGAAATTCAGGTCACCCAAAGAGTAAACATAGAAACTAACTTTCCTTTTTAGTTCACTATTTTCATTGTTGTTAGTATGGGGGCAAGAGTTATTTTTCTAAATTCATTTTTGAAAACTTTGGGCCTTATTTATGAGGCTTAGCGTCACTTTCAAGCCGCTGGTGCATCACTTTTTGTGACGCACCAGCGGTGTAAAAAAATGTGCCATGTTGCGTCATATTTACAAAGTGACGAATCTAGACTAATGCTTCACTTTGTAAAGCCCTGCGCCACATTATACATGTGCCAGGTATAATGTATGCAGAGTGTGCATTCCCCCGCAAGAAAGGGTTGTAGAAGTGACGCATTGAAATCTATGAGATTTCACGGTGCCACTTCCAGGATGCAAATGCGTCAATATCTTACGCCTGCCTCATGGCAGGCGTAAGACTGACGCAGGCATATTTACAGTGGGACTTGCCCATGTGTAAATGACCCATTGCTGGAGTTGCGTCACTTTTGTAACACTCTCCAGCAAGGCGCCATTTTTGCGTCTACAGATACGTCAGAAATACTGGCGTATCTGTAACTCCTTGCAACATGATGCGTCATACTGTAAATTTGACGCATCATTGGTATCCCAAGGAGGGTGCAATGAAAAGTGACGCATCACTGTTTTCTCGCAGGGATGCGTCACTTTTCATAAATGAGGCCCTTTCACTTTTAAAATAATACTACTTACTACATTGATATACTAAAGTGAAAAGGTTCTGCATGTTAATTAAATACACCTTTTGAAGAGACTTGATCATATTTTTACACTTATTCTGCAAGATGTCTTTAAAAAGGAAGGTGCTCCTCAAGTTAAGTGGAGCACAATTAATAGTTACTTCCTTTCTTTAACATTAATTAACCTTTAAATAAATGCCTGCTTGTTTATTTAACATCTTTTTTATTGTTAGCATCTCTAGTAAACAGCGGTGGAGTGATGCTGTACACCAGGGGCCGTCAAGTAAAGGTCAGGAGAGCTGCATTCATCTCCCAGACTGTACTTTAAGTACCAATGCTCTACGTTAATGATGTGGCTGAAAAGATTGTATATTGATTGAGTGACGTTATTAGAGTCTCCATTGTTTTTCATTGGTGGCTTCAATTGTCAGGTCTATCACTTCTTTTGAGTTAAAACTTGACCAACTCTTGTAAAAAACAAGAAGGGTAAATATTATCTTTCTTACCTCTGTGTGTCCCGACAGATAATCTCACCTTCCTTTTCCCAAATCCTATTCGGTTAAATAAATACATATTTTGTTATTATTGAGAATCACTTGGGAGACTTCAAGTCTAATGCTAGTAGCATACATTTCCTCTGCATTTGCCTTATATATTTGCTATTAGTAATATATGCATTCGAAAAAGAAGCACATACCTCACATCCCTTAATTCATTCCTAAATACACCCTCAACATGTGAGTCCAATCCAGCCAATCAAAGCGAGAATAGAATCCAGAAATATACATACATCCTCCCATACACACACACACACACACACACACACAGCCTAGTGCTATCCACGTCATAGGTATCCATACCAGTAGATGATTACACTTATAGGCATCCTAAAGTAATGACCATATTTGTATTGCTCTGCCACAGTAAGTGTGTCAGCGCAGTGAATATTGACTTCATGCTGCATATTGCATGAGTGACATATGTAGTTTTCAAGGGATGTGCATGGAGTGTGGTATATGCACAAGTCAGTCTTTCCCCATGTGGGTATCTCATCGTTTTCCCCTTGAGCAGCTAATGATTTCAGTTGTTTACATTACCATTATCATGTTGGTCCTATGTGAGACTGCTCCGCTGCCTGCTCTGAAGTATCTGAACTCTGCTCCTATCAACACATTAATATCTAGGCTTACAAAATAAGCACCACATTGAAGCAACGTCTTTAAACCAAAGGAAAAGTGTTTTAAACGTTATTCTACTAAGGCGGTGCACATGCATCAAAATAGACAATAGCGAGTCTATAATTGCGATTATTAAGGAATCGCAATTTAGGTATCGCTATTGCCTATGTATGTGGAACCGTAAAAGTATTTGCGATTCCTACACATTCCTTAATTGCGAGTCGTAACTTGCGAGTCGCAATTAAAGAATTGATTCCTGTTCCTTCCTATGGGCCTAGAGGCCTATAGGATTGAATGAGAATTTAATGTGCAGTTTGCGAGTACACAATAGGTACTCGCAAATTGCACATGCAATTTCAAGAGTGGAAGGGTGCCTAAAGGACATCCTGTTGCACCCCTGAAATTATAATTTATCAACATCAATTATAATTTATCAACATGTTGCGCACACACATGCCCAAAGGGCATGTGTGTGTGTAACATGGGACTTTGAAAAATTCATTTTTCAAAGAAATTGTAAATTACCATCAACATGTGTTTTGCGCTATGATGTTAAATTTTACATAGATTGTGACCCAGACAGGTGCTCTATGGTCTGGAGAGGCAGACCATGTGCACCGTCCTTTTGGGGCATGACTACCATCAGCTTGACACACTGTTGAGGATTGACACTGGTGGCAGCATATGAATACAGTAACAAGACAAATCTACTTAGCTATGTCTGCACGTAAAGTTTCCTATTGACCTTGCCCGCACTTTTTAAATTACTATGCTAATATCTGTAAATAAGCCCTTCACCATCCATGTTGGAAATGTATGACACCTGTGTATAGGTGGTGCATACGCAGGATAGTCAGAGGACAAATATTTTGGTATGTTTAGAGCATGTAAGACAAATGAGTCTATAGACACACTGATATCTATGTTGCTGTCCTACCCCTAGGTCCTACATAATAGAGGATGTAGAATGCCAGTAGCAGAAATGCAGACTTCAGTATTCCTCCTGCAGGTACCAAAGATCATTTGTAGTAAATCAGACTTTGGGTGTGGAAAAAAGGAGACAAATGGTCCTTATGAAGCTTAAGGTGTTTACCCTGGCCCCACTGCCCATATTTCACTGGAAGGTCTACTCCACTCAGTAGGCAGGTATTTAAGTGAGACATCCATTCTATTTTTTGTGCCATTGTTCTGGGTCCTTCCGGACAGGAGGCTCCCAACTCTAGTTTCCTGCTGTCACATAGAAACAAAGACTGTGATTAAGTAGGATATACAAAAGGTAAGAACTCCCAAAATCAGTTCTTTGAGTGGATTGTTGGAATACGCAAACAATTAATGCAATTGAAGTCCAAAATTGGAAACAAACTTCCAAAAAGTATGAGAAAATCCTCCTATCCGAATATGGGATCTTCACACCAGTGGCAACAGTGAAACTTTCTGCCCTCAGTGGTTGGAATATTTATAACTAACTTCCCTTCAGAGGTTTGGGATCAGAAACCAGTTTTACCAGCTTGCTAGGACAGACTCTCTTAAAACTGTTTCAAGGGAGAGAACTGACCAGTTGCTTAGGAGTGACAATGAGGTTGCCCATGCCCAAGAGAGATACTGCTCAGAAGAAGAGGGAATGCGAAGGAGCATGGTAGAATGAACTGAAGTTGTTTGCTGTGACTCAGAAAGGGCCTGGACTGTCTTCTGGAGGGTGAAGCTGGAAGCTCTAAAGTGTGAGATGAAAGATGTGAACTGAGGATTGTAGGGTGCCATGGAATTCAATCCTATTCGTTCTGTAGAAGTGGAAAAAACGAAGAGAACCATGTTGGCGCTATAGAATCATGACCACTACCCACGGTATTTAAGAATGATATAGAGTATCAGAGTACTCCATTGTTAGAATGGACATCTACCAATATGAAGTACTCACCACTATGACCCACTGTGAGCGCCTAGCTTGTTTGGGTGGTGGGTTTGTGGTTGGGCCTAAAGATCTCAAGCAGCAATATCCCCCTGACCATGTGTCTGTGAACCAAGTTCAACATTCATGTACCAGATAAAAAGCCTTTGCCGCTGCTTATCTGAACCAGCTTGTGCAAGCATAACTCTGGCAGACAATAACCTCATACAATGGGTCTGGGCTGAGACGGGAAATCAGCAGTTATTCAAGGCATTGCCTGCAAACCTAAACTAAATATATCAGAAGGTGCTCTGTACATGGAAAGGCAAGGATGGAATCTACCAAGGATAACAGATGTCTCATCACCCCTCAGAGCATCCCAGATACGGTTTTGTTTTGCTTTAATATTAATGCAGAGATCTGTCTCCTGTGCAATGCACTGGGTCTATTCCAGAAATCACTAGATTGTTCCTTGAAAATAGAGTAAAATTAATGGCCTCTGACACCTATGGCATGCATGCAAACAGACCTGATTTAGGTGGGTGGCTAATTATTTTTTAAACCGAAAATAGCTTTCGTTTTAGCTGCTTCCCATCTAAAATTGCCTCCACTTCCGTGTAAATTAAGGTGAATAAAAATGTTTCTTATTTTTTAAAAATCTATCACATTCATGTTTACACATGTTGGTATGAATGTTGTGTAAATCATTGTATAGTGTGTGGATAGCAAATTGCTTTCTCTCGTAAGACATAGCAATGGCTGAACATAGATTTATGAATTTGCTATTTTGTGGTATATCGAGTTATGAGTCTGTAGCACACACAGCACCCATAGTTTGCACTCCTTGGATTGCTCAACTTCTCTACCTTGATGACCAATTTTGGGCTAAATAATAATGCTGAACTATGTAATACCAGTGGCATGCAACTTTGATTGTCACTGTCTGAACCCAATCACTGCTGTCTGCTGTGGAGCTGCTAAACATTTCCTAACGCGAAAGCTAGCAAATGCAAGTTCTATGCATCTTATGATGCAGTATCTCCTACTTCTGTCACCAAGGCTTTTGCTGTTAGCATAGATTATTTTGTATTTTTCCCTCTTTATTTAGTACAAAAAGTTTATAAAAATTGTGCTAATAATGAAATGCAGGTACATGGATGCTATACATTATATAAAGCAAGTATTAACAAAGAAGGATGGAATCACTGTGTAAAATCGTTGTCCAGTCAAGAAACATCAGGCCCTTCAATCACATTAAGCTCCCGAGGTGTAGAATACCGAAATTAAATGAAACTAATGAGGGTTATTTTCTAAAGTAATTTCCGGGCACTTGCAAAGTGACACAAAGTATTGCTTTGATTTTCTTACCAAATATGATCCCTGTGGGAGTAGATTCCGATTGTGGAGCACTGTGTTCGGGTTCCCACAACATCCTCTCTCACAGAACATCAAGGACCTCAAAAGCTTTATATCTGATAGGACCATGGCCTCCACTGGCCATTTTGAAGAAACCATTGAGACCCACTCATGCTCATACAATCTTTTTGCAATTTGTTTACATCCATCCCAAAGAGATAAGGTCAGTGTCAACTTCAATGAGAGGAATTTCAGACTACCAAAACCAGTAGGATTTACAAGGAAACTAAGAGATTCCATAACTTTTGCTTATCTCTATCCAAAATATACACCGTAGAATGTTCTGATGGATTGCTTCACAAAATACTGGTAAATTGAAGTTTACAGGAGCCCATTAGGAAAATTACTGTGGCACAATATGGTCTTCTAAGCAGCGAAGAAAGGCCAGAAGAAACAGAATAACTTTCTAAAACAAGGCCAATGTGTTCTAAAACAGAATCATGACAATCCACTGAGAGACATATATATTGATGTGAAAAGCAAACACTATGTTTAGGCGAGACAAAGCCATCATTGTAAAATACAATTCATAAGAAAAATGTTGCAGTGACATGAGCAAGGCCAACATGCACAACTGTTTAAGTAACACTGTAATTAACATGCTCTTCAATTCTCAAAGGAAATTAATGGCTCTTGACAAGAAACCTTATAAACTGATCCTAAGTTTCAATAAAGCTGAATTAAAATAAGTCTTCTATCTGAAAAGATAGACTGACTCCCAGATATTTTGCCATAACAGCTGCTGTTAATTGCCTGGTTTAACTTTGAAATCTCTATCTTTCTGCATTGACCGCATTGCCATAGATAATACTAAAGATTAGTAAATCTATCATCAAACAAGGCATGCTTTGGTTCCATAATCATCACAAGTAAATCATCAGCTTCAATTTCAATACTCTGGTAAGAATTGAATTATTATTTGGAGTTGGTGACTACTGTATCAAAGGGGCATTACTTAATTTGATCAGTGCAAATGCCCAATAGTTTTGAGGCAAAGCCAAAGCTAACTAGATACCCAGACTGGCTTTGCAAAGAACCCAAAAATAACACAAACCTGAAGCAGGTGCAAACAATAAGAACTGTGTTAATTTAAAAAAAAAATACACATTGGGACATACGGCCTCATGGTAATGGTGGTCGGATTTACATCTAACTGCCATCACATCGGAGACGGGATGGCCCGACTTGCTGTTGGTGGTCCCGCCAATTAAATTACAACGCGACTGTCTCCAAGGGGCTTGCAATGTCTATGTTTTGTATTGCGATGGGTGCAGCGTGCTTCAGCACATGTTGCATTACAAAAAATAGACATAGCACATATCCCTGCACTACCTAGCATGCACCATGCGGTGCCTGCCACATGGTGCAGGGATATGTAGGGGGCACCATAGGCACCTCTCAACACCCAAAACTAAGGGCCAGGAGGGAAAGGGGGATGATGCAGGCCCCCAATGTCTCTTTCCACCAGCCCTATCATAATCCCTACGGTGGTGCCTCGCAGGCACCGCCACCATTGTAGGGATTATGGCTGCTTCTGATGCACCGACGGGCTCCTTGAGCCCATCGGAGATGCATGGCGGTCAGGCTTTCCGACTGCTAAATAGCGGCTCGCCATTGTAAAATGGATTGTGGTAAACATGCTTGCGTTGGCTGTGAGATCGCCACTGACAGGCTATCGGTAGTGGTGTCACAGTTATCGTAATCAAGCCCACAGTTATGAGAGGCTTGCACCGGTGCAGTGCAATGAACTGTGACACAGCATCGGAACAAGCAGTAAGTCATAGTTATAAAATTACGCATTAGCCAAATGTTTTATACGCAAAACATTCACCTGCAAAATTCATTATTAATGTAACATAGTCATATTTATGGGTTTGCCAACGCGTCTTGCATCGTTGTGAAGTGTGTCAGCATTGCTGTACATTGGCAACCCAGGCGTAGGAAATAACGCAGTGGCAGTGGTACAAAAAGAGCGACCCCACAAAACATTTTGGCAAGCTGAACTTCACCATGGAGGTCATCATCTTGCAACTAGGAGTCACTAGGAGACCACCAACATCACCACATAGGTATCAAAGGAGGAGGGAACATATGTTTCAGTAACACATATCACTCATTGACCTCAGGGATGAAGAGGTCCTCAAAATCTACAGACTCAGGAGGAAATCCATCATTCAATTGCTACATTAGATTGAGCCAAGTCTCCAGCCACCAACTGAAAGGTCCAAACACACCCCCCCATGCAAAACAAATGGCTGTGCTACACATGCTGTTATCCGGTCCCTTCCACATTTCAACTGACAGAATAACAGAAATTTGATAGTAGCATGTTTTGTGTTCCTGCCATCTGTCTTGGATGGCGTCGTCAAACTCACACCCCAGTACCTCCTCTTCCCCAAAACTCAACAACAACAACTGAACACCAATCAAGTTTTACACCATTGCTGGACTCCCACATGTGCTTGGTGCAATTGATTGCACACATTTACAATTGGTGCCCGCTGCTTCAATATACCACCTCTTCGGAAACAGGAAACACACAACCATGCCATATTGGATCACTAGGGGATGTTTCTCAATCTGCTGCCAAAATATCCAGAGAGTGCACATGATGACTACATCCTCTGCCACAGTGTAATAAATGAGCAGTTCCAGATTGGGACATATGGTAATGGCCTATTCATTGGTATGGAAAGCAGAAATATACATCATACTAACTGGCAAATTGTAATGTATGATATATTAGCATATTAGCATCTCTGCTTTTGTCTATGGAGGTTGTGTAATGTGTGCATTGTGAGAAAGACTCATTCAAACATGCAGACAATGCTGTTCCATTGCACCATTCTCTCACTAATCAAGCATTGTTAGTAGCAAAATAACAACTATGAAGAGTATTGTGCCATCTCACACTGGGTGAAAGGACAGGACCATATAATCCGAAGTGGTCAACAAAGCAATACGCAAATCATGTGGTACACAAGTAAAGTCAATATTAGGCTTGGGCGGTGAACTTCGCTCCGTTTGCGGAGTATGCAGAGTTTTCTGCTCTCTGCACTCTGTAGAGCTTGCAGAGTGCAGAAAACTCCACTTCACAATGTGCAGCAGAGTTTTTTCCCCACTTGCCATCGCGAATGGGAAGTTTGCGATCGCAAATGGTAAGTTTGCAAACATGAGCTGCCGCTCGGGTAGAATTTCTACCTGAGCGGCAGGAATACCAGCACAAACTGCAGTTCGCACTGCACTCCACCATTCGCGGAACTTCGCGGAGGTTTTTTGTAACTTCGCGGAGTTCAGCGTAGTAAAACTCTGCGAACCACACCCAGGCCTGGTCAATATGAGTACAAAGGGTAGATATTAGCTAGCTGTGAGATGAGTGTATGTTCATTGGTGTTCCAATTCTTGGTATTAGATAAAGTCTAATCAAATAATGGTTAATGAACAAATCTTGTGTTCTAAAGTAAATGTGTCACGCATTCCAGGAAACCTGTATGTTGACTAAAGAATTTGGAGCAATACTGGAAGAAGTAGTTACATATACCATTTATGGAATGTAATATCGGTGTACACCCAAATCATGTGTACAAATCAAGTCCTGGTACATATGTGATATCAACAGTACTGAGTACACATATGTCTTAGTCATTCTTACAGTCTAGTTCGAAGCATACATATAGTTATCAACCCACATTTAGACACTATAAAAATGTGACAGATGCTTAGTTTTGTGTGGAAAGTTGGAAACATTATCTGCATCTGATTCTATCAATGTAACACTCTCAAAGTCAATAAGTATGCAGCCATATGCCTGTAACGTATGTAGCAGTACTTAATTTGTAACAAAATACTTGCCAAGCCCTCGTAAGGAGGCCATTGCAGGTTACACCACATATTGCCCCTGCCTGCACTGCAAATGGCAGTACGAACACAATTACTAACCATCACACTATTACAAGTATGACATTTCAGCCTCTCTAGAACGCCGAAGCCATAAAAATGGCTTAGGCGGCAGTCAATACAAATGTTTTGCAGCGCCACCATGTGGCAGACTGGTACAAGCCCCGGTGTTGACAACTTGGTGCCGGTGCTGAGCACCGGAAATCGCCGGGCCAAACTAAGCACTGGAACATAGGATAAAATCCAACCAGGGTAAAGTCTCACAGTGCACTCGGAATCTCAATCTCAAGACTCACTTGCCACATCAACGGTATCATAACTAAGGCATATAAGTACTGAATCACCTACAAGTTAAGCTCACTTACACACATGTGATTCCTAAAGTATTGAGTCCAGGGTTATCATAGCAAGGTTCAATAGTGTGTCCCATATAACAGACGGCCTACATTACCACATCTATATTTCAATATAAGATCACAATGACACCTTACCAGCCACAAAACATTATCTGTTGATTGACAATAAAACATATAAATATCTTTGTCACATGTTGGAAATGCATTACACGTACAGGCAAAATGACAAGCTAAATTAACTAATGAAATCCAAGGCTGTGCTAATGTTATGTAGGCAAGCAAGAACATCAGACGTGTCACACGGACAAATGTATGTGGGAATGGCAAACATGCTGGCACTGAGACAACCTACCTAGCAGTGAACATATGCCAGATAAATTGATCCTAAATTGCTTGCTTTGCACAGATAGTGAATGCAAATAACATATAGAGGTCAAGAGCATTTCAGAATAACTATAATAGTAATCTACTGCTTAAACATGAAAGTCAGCATGTAGAAGTGTCCTAAGTGTCAGAACCTAGTCAATATTTGCAATTACACATTGAACTCGAAGATACATGTATAAACCTATGGTCAACAGGACTTAACACATATTGATTCAAATTGTAATATTTGTGTCTGATTTTGTCAGCAAATATAACAGACAGGGACAATTATGTTTCTGTAACAATGTGCATAATCATTTATTGTTGGACTTTCAGGTGTCCAAGGATATGGGTTGCAGCCATGGGTCATGACCCCATTCACCCATCTCCAGATTGAGGCAGAAAAAGGATTCAACACAGCACACAGCAATACAAGGAATGCTGTGGAGAGGACTTCTGGAGTTCTGAATTCCAGGTTCACATGTCTGGACATGTCAAGCGGAGGACTGTTGTACTCACCCCCTATGGTCTGCAAAAAAATCCTCGTCTGTGCGATATTGCACAACATCTGTTTACAAACAAATATCTCTTGGAACCATGAGCAAACACATATGGAGGAAATGGAAAAGGATGAAGATAGTGAAGGAGATATTTAGCGCTAATTGGTCAGTCGGAAAGGACAGGAATAGATTTTGGCAGATTTCTTTAGCTAATGTGGATCATCTGGGGAGAAAGTAGACAGAAATGATGTCAAATGATCAATGTATAAATACATCTAATATCTCATTCCTTATGTTGTCTCTATGTGAAATTCAAAGCAAAAACAAGTCACTCATATCTTGTGTAGGCCTCAACATTTAACAATCATGTAGTCTGAGCTGTTGATCAACATGGGTCCATAACTAAAACAAAAAAACATCAATTCATCAAGCCAGTGTGATGCAGTGTACTGCATGAAAGGGACAGGGCAGGATTGCCACATATCCACATATTGATTATCCATTCCTTTCCTCACACACTTAAGCAGTGCAGTGCGGCTCAACTAGCAGTCTAACAGTGTTCGCAACAGTAAAGTGTGTTTCATATGGTACTAAGTGATTGTTGAAAGACAAATTTCCCAAAATAGCTGTACCAGAGGTAAGCTTCTTGTTGTTGTGTGTCTTACAAATACTCTAGCATGTACAATGGCAGCACTTTGCAGGATCAAAGGTTATTGCAGATACCATCACAGATCATAAATGACAGTTGTCATGGATAAGGGTCTAGTACCATGTGTCGATGTTAAAATGTAATATGTAAAGAAGGCATATATTTATGTTTGAAGATTCAATAAACACTACAAATGTGACACTTTTCCTGCCAGATTGACGTCAATACCATATCTTGCCACAGTTGACAAAATAATCATATAGCATGCTTTGCACAGAAATGCAAGTGTTAAAAGGTAGGGCCGATTTCGACCAAGAACCTTTAAGTATTGCCCGGCGTTAGCCGCCTCTCATACTACTCGAAATTATCACACAAAGAGGCAGGCGCTGGAGACTGGAAGGCAGGAAACATGAGTTTATTCCGACAGAGCAGAACACATCAAATCAGACAACAGGGTATCTTCTCGAGGTGCTCTCACCGCATCTCTGAGGCCTGGCCTTTTATACACAGGTTTATGGTCTTTAATACAGTTTATTACATGTGGCACATTCCTGCAAATACTTTGAAGTACGGAAAGACATCCTCGGAATCCCCGCTTCAAGCCAGTTCCCACACACATTTACAGTAGAAGTCCCCACCCCGGTCTCAGTAGGTGATGACTGTGACTCAGCTGGACATTCCGCCGGTTCCCGGAATATGTGCGACTGATCGGATCTCATGGGATGGGGGCTTTGATCAGTTGTAGATCCTTTGAAGAGGGCAGCTTCCTTCTGTATGGGGGCAATAAACTGCATCCGCAGGGCCAGGTGGTGGCCTGGGATCGAGCCGGACAATCGGGCACAGAGGAAAAAGGGGGGTTTATCAAAGGATACGAGATCATGAAAGGGATGGAGGCAGGTGTTTAGCTGGGAACGGGATGTGGTTCCAAGGCAGGGTTGCGCTGAAGGGGAGGTTTATGGCCCAAGCATGTGGGAGCGGGGCCTGTCAGCGTGCGGGGGATGCTTGTGAGGTCAGAGGGAGAGAGAGAGAGACGCGCTGGCTATCGGCAGTGGGCAGAGAGGCCATGACATTCAAAATAGCTGCTACTTACTCGCACATATGAGCCTGAAAAGGGACGAGATGGCGACGATAATGTTGATGTCGCAAACTAGATTTTAACAGTCCTCCCTTTTCAACATATCTAGCCAGCTTGTCAATCTATATCTATCCCCATTATATTGGGGACTTCAACTTCGTACAATGCTTTCATGCATTCGGTTTCAAAGTCCAGAGTCTTAGGGCAGATACAGTTTGCACAAAGTGAGCACAGGGGCGGCAAGCATTGAATACCCAGGCAGAATCCACATATTACGACAATCGGTATCAATACGATCATAAACAACATCCACCCCCAGTTCTTTACAGTACTCCAGAACCAACTCCCAAGCGACCATTCTTCTTGTTCATGGTGAACTTCTGAGGAAAGTCTGTGGAGGTGTTCAATGGCTTTGTAAACTGAGGGTGAATTGTCCGGTATGTAGGTGCAAAAGCTGGACCAAATGATACTGCATGCTCCTCCACGATCTGCCAGAACCACATGTAGAACAAGGCGGTTCTGAAGAGCCACCAGGCGGACCGCCTGAAGTTTGGCTGTATTGTTTGTGAGGATGCCAGCTGTAATGTTCATTGTCGTTTCAACTGCCTGGGTCAAATGTCGGATGGCACGGCTGTTCGCCATCGGACCCCAGAGTGGAACAAGTCCCTTCAAAGCGTCCAGGAACTGTGCTCCGGCGGAGTCGGCTTGCTCAATGTCTTTTGCTCGCCTTTGTCGGTGATGGTTTGCTGGAGCCACATAGGTCGGAGGAAGAATGAAGGCAATGTAACAGGTACCCCACCAGCCTTTGGGGAGCCAGGTGTAGGCTTTTGTACCACAAACAAAGTACATGTTTGGAGAGGTGACAAAAGAGGGTGGATCAGTTGAGTCCAAAGTTCTGGTGATGCGGCAGGCGCTGTGGCCTACCTGCTGTGTCCCAAGGCCTTCGATGCATACAAGGCCCGAAATATTTACGACAGAAAGGGCCACAGTCAGGGTGGCAGCTGTACGTTTCCGGAGGTAGGAAAAAGTGGGTCTGGTTGGGTTGTTGAATACCTGCATCTCAATCCGTTCTTTGGCAGGGATGTCCATATGAATAGAGTTGTTGGATGTCAGAGGGCAAAAGGGAGCAGCAGTTCCTCCTGTTTTGTTCTGTCAGACTCCATGATAAAAGTGCGCCATAGTTCTGCTGGAAGTGGCATTGTTTCTGTAGCTTTCTTGCAAGAGGATCAGCCAGGCAAGGCAGGAACCATGAACGGAGAAAGGTAAAGGAATGAAGGGGATGGAATGTCCAGTGGCATGGGGTAACAACCCACAGATCCAGCAGTTTGTGGCATTGGTGGCAAGATTGTGCTGGTGCAGCAACTGCACGAAGGAGTTGTTCCAAAACTCCTTACGTCTTTCTCGGAGTTGAGGTGAAAGAGAGACCAGGTAGTGTTCTTTCATTGTGGTAGGCTGTGCAGTGGTTAGAAATGTCTTATGAGCTGGTGCGCTCTCTTCCATGATCCAGAGGGTGGTCATGAGGAGGAGGCAAAAGAGAAGGGCGATAAAGAGAGCAATAGTCTTTGAGCTGTGTATTTTGTCAGTCTTTGGGTTTCTGTAGTGGGTCTTCGGATGTCCGGTTGCTTCTTTCATCTTCGTGTCGTGGGCTTCCATCATCTTCATATCAGGCGCTTCCATCATCTTCAAGGGGCTCGGTAGCGGGCAGAACCACAAGCTTCGTTTGGCTTCTCTCCTGGCAGCCTTAGTAGTGTTAGGCCACCGCTCTGAGAATTGTAACTTAGTCAGTGGTCTGCTTAGCCAAAGCTCCCTCCTTTCGTCGCAGGTTATACCCTTCTCTGGATGGCACAGTGGGATCGGGGAATTCTTCCAGTTCAAGTGTCTATTTATCAGGGTGACAGCTCAGGAATGGTCGATCTTTTTTCAGGAGCTCTTCTTGGGTGGCCACGTCTTCGTTCATCGTCAGGGAGATCTTCTTGCAGTGGTGCGCATGCAGCCAGTTCCGTTTTCCTTCCACTCGAAGAGCTGTACGGGTGGTGATCAAGACTTGCCAGGGGCCCGTCCACCGAGGTTCCAGACTCTTTGCACGCTGGAAATTACATATTAAAACGTAGTCACCGGGTTGGATGTTGTGTCTGGGGCCCCTGGAAGCAACAGGAATGGCATGCAGCACCTGTTGATGGATAACAGACAGTGTCTTAGTCAGATTGTACAAATAATCAGACATTAAGACGTCCGGGACGTCGTGAATGAAAGTTGGTTTTGGTGCAGACCAGACGCTCATGGGCCGGCCGAAAATGACCTCGTAAGGTGTCAAATGGTGTTTGGTGGGGGTGGAACGCATTGATAGCAATGCCAGTGGGGAGAGCGTCTGGCCATTTCAGTCCTGTGGTAGCCACTATGTTAGCTAGTTTGAGCTTCAGTGTGGCATTATGTCGCTCAACTAGTCCAGAAGATTGGGGGTGGAAGACTGCATGAAATTATTGTTTTACACCCAACCCCTTCAAGATGAGCTGGATAACTTCGGATACGAAGTGGGGGCCATTGTCACTCCACAAAATGCGACAAAGGCCGTAGCGAGGGAAGAATTCTTTCAGTAGTACATTTGCAGTGGCAATGGCAGTGTTGTCACAAGTTGGATAGGCTTTCACCCACTTGCTAAATGCGCACATGACAACAAGTACGTATTTCAGGCCTTGGCATCTTTCTAGTTGGATGTAATCCATCTGTAGGACTTCAAATGGGTTATTGGGGCCCCAAACCCTCCCCTGGGTACTACAGTTCCTTTCCCAGGGTTGTGTTGCAGGCATATCAGACATTGCTGGACCAGACGTTTAGCTGAGTCTGTGATCTTGTCATTGTGCCAAACTTTGGGGACAAGTTCGGCCATAGGGGCAGTCCGATGTGTACAGGAGAGTGTGCCATGGTCAGTATGGGGATCAGGTACGAATTGGGTAGCAGCCATTTGTTTGTGTCTTTTGTCCGCCAGCAGCCTTCGTCGTCTTTCAATCCCACCCGTGCCCATTCAGTCAGGTTTCAGGTTTTAAAGTCTTTATTTCGATTTTTAGCAAATCATAAAAGACACATTAAAATACAAAAGAATATAACTGATTCAATTAGAACATCCAAAGGAAAACATTACTATAAGGAATATTTAAACACTAACAGAGGATATACAAATAAGTATACAAATAAAAAGAACATTTCATGACAAATGGATAAAACAGGATTAAATTGCAATTAATGAATAAAGAAACCTGAGTATTTCATATAAAAATAAAACAAATCATTGCGTTAAAAGGTCAACAATGCAGTTCAGAGTTACAAAAAAGAAACAAGGGATTCAGATGATGAAACTTGGCGCTAATGCATATTGGTTTTTAGCCTTAAAAGCCACGCCCATCCCAAATACTTTGCCAGAGTTACCACAAAGAGTTCTGAGGTGTTAGTCCTAAGCACCCATATTGCTTCCATCGCTGTTTTAAATGGTAGTTTTTGAAACAAAGGTTTTAACCATTTCTTTCGGGGTGCACCGTACCTTGGGCAGGCAAAAAGAAAATGACCTTCAGATTCGAAATGACCTGGGCAATATGTACAGTAGGGCGATATCCCTGTAGACCGTTTGTTCAGAAAGGTGTTTAAGGGCAAAGCGCCCACTCTAAACTGGTGGTACAACTTCTTATCCAACGGTCGGGATATAACATCCCAGTATGGCTCTCTCGATAGGTCAAGTTTGAATGTCAAAAACCTGCCTGTAATGCCGTTTTTGTTGGACAACAGGACTCTTTTTAGGCGGGTTGTGGCCCAATATAGTGATTTAAATTCGTCTTTGGGTGGGAAGACGTTAGATTGTGGGGATGTCCAGAGATGTTCCAAGCCCATGTCTTTAAGAATGGATTTGACTGCAGAAAGCCATGGTATTTTCCCTGAACCCCTAATAGACCTAACTTCCGACAGTTCTTTTGCAAAGAGGGATAGATCTGGGGATGTCCATATCCGTCTCCACAATGCCACTAACCTAAATCTTGCCATCTCATTAATAGGTGGGGAACCAAGGTCCAAACAGAGGGGGATCAAGGGTGTAGACTGTGGGAGGCCCACTAAATTTCGAAGGAATCTACATTGGGTTTTGAACAGATTAGACAAGTCCATGTGGCCCCATAGATCCGCGCCATATAAGATGGCTGTAGAGATTTTAACGTCATAGATCTTAAGGGCCGGTAGGACCCGTTTTGTAATTGATTCCTTCTGCTCTTTAACGAGGCAACCAGTCAGCCTCGCAAGTTTAAGATGTTGCATATTAATCTGGTCCTTCCATCTTAAACGGCTATCGAGGGTAACCCCTAAATAGGTCATGGTATCGACCTGTTCGAGGTTTACTCCATTCAACTTCACTGAACTTCGGACTGAGTGGTTTTTTGTAAAGACCATCAATTTTGTTTTCCCCACATTGACTACCAAATTATTGATGACACAGTACTCCTCAAAGCGGTCGAGAGCCCGCTGGAGTCCGCTGCGTGTTTTTGAGAGGATTAGAGTGTCATCTGCGAAGATGAGTAAAGGGAACCTCATCCCTGCCAGCATTGGTGCGTCAGTGGGGGTATCCATGAAAAATTTAACAACTTGATCGATGAAAAGGAGGAAGAGGGTAGGGGCCAGGACACACCCCCGGCGGACACCTCGAGTTACGGGGAATGTTTCCGTCACTTGTCCCTGACCCCCCCACCTCACCCTCGCAAAGTTGTCCTCATGGAGTCTTACAATGAGGTCCAGTAATTCTAGTGGGCACCCCAGATTTTTCAGCACACCCCATAGCCTGTCCCTAGGCACTAGATCGAAGGCGGACTTCAGATCAATGAATGCAGCATAGATGGTGCCACCACCCAACCACACCTCCTTCCAATAGATCAGGCAGAATCTAAAAACCTGATCTATGGTGCTCATTCCTGATCTGAAGCCCGCCTGCATGGGTGACAGAATATTCTCCGTTTCGATCCATCCCTGGACCCGTCCTAGAACCATGCGCGCCACTATCTTTTGAATCGAATCGATTAAACTGATAGGGCGGTAGTTGCCTGGAATGGATTTATCACCCTTCTTGTAAATTGGGACAATTTCGGCCCCTTTTCAAGATTTCAGGACTGTAGCTCCAAGGGCCAAGGTGTTAGCTATCCTGGTAATATACGGGAGCCACAGAGTGGGATTGGATTTAAATAGATCAGCCGGGATCAGATCCATACCGGGGGCTTTACCTCGAAGAGTGAGTGCCAACGCCAGCTCTACCTCAGCAACCGTAAAGGTGAGTTTTTCACTTTGTGGGGTCAGCAAGAGTGCATTGCCTAAGGGATTTATAGCCTCATCATCACCAGCTCTAAATTGGGCCGAATAAAATGATACCCAGTCCTCCAGAGGCACATTGTTTCCCGGGGTAGAAGAATCTATATTTTTACCCCATTTAACCAAATCCCAAAACCTTTTCTGATTGTTAGTGGAGGAGGCCTCCAGGAGGTCTGACCAGAACTCATCCTCCCACTCCCGTTTAGCCTTTCTAAGGGTTTTTTTGTAGTGAAGTCTAGCAGCTCTAACTCCAACCATGGCCCGAGATTTGATGGCTGAAATGAGAGCTGCATGTGCCTCTCTACATTTCTTGTTATACCATTTTTGAGGCAAAGGATTAGTTTTAGTAGTGACATTCCCACATGGTTTGGATAGCAGGGTTTTTAAGCGGTCAAAACAATCAATATGGACACCCATCACATTATTGGCTAATCCAATATCCACCCCCAACGTATCTATTTGCAACATTTCATTAAGTGCATTCTCCACTACAACATTGATATTATTTAATAAACACTCATCTTCCATCATCCGTGACCACTTCAATCTCCTCCTGTCGTTGGTAAGTTGGGCGTCCCCTGTATGGGTGGCAGATGGCTCCTCGTGTCTATTTAGACCCGGTATCTTCAGCGATAAAGACAGTGGATTGTGATCACTTTCCGGGCGCTCTAATACTGCCATGTCAATTAGCAAAGCCCAATGTTCCATGTCCAGTAAGATATAATCAATGCGGCTCTGCCTCTGGCCATTATCGAAAGTACAATTTCCCTTCACATCCGAGGCGGAGCGGCCATTACATGCACGGAACCCATTTTGTAAACAAAAAGCCATGCAGGACACTGCAGCCTCTGTTGCTTTAGCCCTCTTCTCCACTTGTAAGTCCGGGATACCCCATACCGAGTCGTCTGCCATAGTCCAGGTATCACCCATGTCTAGCACATGTTCTATAGTACAATTTAGATCGCCAGCAAGAATGGTAGTAATGCCTCTGTTCATTTTCGTAATCATATGATCAACAAGGTTCAACAGGGGTGGGCTTCGACCGCCAGACAGACCTCTAGCATAAATATTAACAATGTTCATGATTTGCTTGTTCCCTTTGTTGATTATGATGGAGAGGAGATCCTGACTCTCCACCGGGTACTCCGTTGGATAGAGACCCAGGGATTGTTTTACCCAGATCAACAAGCCACCTGCGGCCCGCCCTTTACCTCCTTTGATTGCGGGTTTAAAAAAGTTAATATAACCTAACTTATGAACAGGCTCCGTTGCCCATGTTTCCTGAAACAGGATGATATCATAATTGTCCATGAAGTTTGACCAATCCGTAGACGCAAGGCGCGCCTTAATACCCGCTATGTTCCAGGACAAAATTTTCAAATGATCTTTCAGGTTGTCTGGCAACAGAGGGTGTAGGGGCTGTACAGATCCATGAGACGCCCCTGTATCATCATTAACCACTAAGTACTTAACACAATCTGCTGGGACTTTGATTTTGTCCTCGGTCAAGGACCCCTGAATAGCTACGTATGGTAGAGGGCTGTTTAACACAAACGTTTGGCCTCCTTCCCCGTCTACTCGAGTGGTTAATTGGATTGGGCACACCATATTATCTTCAATGGGCTCTTGGGCTACCACACTACCAATCAAAGACTCACTAGATGGATCGTTGAGTCAATCTATAGCTTCAAGGCCAGAAAGGGGGCCAAAATGATTAAAAAGGAAGGGGCGCTGGCAGTCAAGCGGGGTTAATGCCAGGGGATGTCTTGCAGCAGGACCTTTACGAAACAAAGGATAAGATTGGAAGGGTATTTGCCTGCGCGGGTAAAAGTAGGATAAAGCTAGTGTTTGTACATCCCCCTGCCTAGCAAACCTGGGTTCTCGTTTAATAGCATCTACCACCCATGAGTCTTTGAACGAGATAAGAATACAATCTCCTTCCAAGTCTTTTACCTCCGGCCCCACCCAATCCACTCTCCTCACATACAATATCTCCGTGGGGGTGGAGGAGGGTAGCGGGCGATTCTTGTTCAACCAAAAAGCGACTTTATTGCGGAGGTCACCATAAGATTCCCTAGCACCCGGTTTTAATGGTGCTACGCCTGTCAAAACGATGGTGTGTAGGGCTGCTTCAGGTGGTAAATCAACACTGGAAATTTTTGGTCTTTTACGCCCCCCCTCCCTGTGATTAGTGGAAGCAGTGTGTTGGGCTCTTGAGGTGCTAGGGGGAGGAAGATTTGAATTGGGTTGTGAGGGAGGACCCATGGTTTGACGCCCACCAGTATTTTGTTTAGCCACTGGTTTCGATTGGGGCTTTAACACCTGAGTGTGAGTGCTAGCTCCTAATTTGGAAGAAGTGGTAGAGGTGGTATTGGTTTTTTGACCCCCTTTAAATATGGTGTTATTCATTCCTATGGTTTTGTTAGGGAGATTTTTACCCTTTTCCATATTGTTGTTGCTGATGACCTTACTGGGTGCCTTACTGGGTGCTGATGTATTAATAGCACCCGTATTATTTAAACCAAGTAGTGCTTGAAGCATCGTATGGTTTGAATGGATCAAATCCTCCATACTATCGATTTTAGAGGTCATGAGCCTAGTCCGCTCCAGGACTGGTAAGAGTAGTGTTTTAAACATGGCCTCCATTTTAGCCAACAAAACCTCATCACTATTGAGGCACATGGGACAAGTAGTTGAGGAGCCCAAAGCTAAAAGAGAGGGGCATAACATGTTGTTAGGCACAGATGGTATTAGCGGGTTTGGGTGAGGCTCCGGCCCCTGACACCATTCCCCTTGGACTTTGTTTACTTCACTGGTTTTTAGGTTTCCTTCCCCTGACATTATAGAATCCCGTTTTCTCTTTTTGGTATTGGGGCCAGGATTGGATATAGGGGGATTAACATTTTCAACAGAGTTAGACATGTTGGACCGTTTGAGGAGAGGAGATCCAGAGAGTTGGCTAAAATCCTGCTCCTCACTAATCACGGAGTCATTATCCTCCTCCCCGTCCCCCTGTGTGTCTTTGGAAGCGTTTATACTATTCCTTTCTTCCTTTGTTTTATTCCTTGTTGGGCTACCCCCAATGTTTTCTAAGTGGACTATTGCGTCCGTGAAGGTAGTATGGACACAATTGAAGGCAGCATGGGGTGCAGAGGGTGCAGGGGAGATAGATGTGGCTAGAGCCCCCAGTGAGGATCGCTTTCCACTAATTAGATCTATTGACAATCTTTTCTCAACCATGGTGATTTCCTTTTCCAGGATACCAGTGGCCCGTGTTATGAAAGCGTCCAGGGGACCAGAAACGACGCCCTTGGTGGTATTAATTTGGACAGTGCGTTCCTTCCCTGATCTTAACGGCATTTTCTATGGTCTTCTTAACGTCCAGGGGGATGGGCCTAGGCCGTACTCTGCCGTACTCGAACGGCCTCAAACGGCCCGCTCTTTGCCCGGTCTTCCCCCCGGTCGCTCCCGCGCAGCGTGGGAGCTCTGTATTTGTAAGTCAAAGGGCCAATGAGCTGGGTTAAAGGGGGTGGGGCGAGGCGGTCAGGGAGAGCGGGGCCAGGTGACTCGGCCAGTCACGCACACCGGGACTCCTGGGAATGCGAGTCCCGGTTGCCGCTCGCAGCCCTTCTACCTTTCTCAAGCCCCACCGAGGCACCAAGCACAGGAGATCCGAAGCGGGACCCGCGGAGCGGGTTTCGCGAGGCGTGGGTGAGTGAGCGACCCTTCACTACAGATAACGCCGTCCAATCTGGTAGAAAGAGTGTCCCAAGGAGCAGCAAGTCCAAGCCCCTTTTACAACAGATGAGGGTGGGGCGAGGCGGTCAGGGAGAGCGGGCCAGGTGACTCGGCCACTCACGCACACCGGGACTCCTGGGAATGCGAGTCCCGGTTGCCGCTCGCAGCCCTTCTACCTTTCTCAAGCCCCACCGAGGCACCAAGCACAGGAGATCCGAAGCGGGACCCGCAGAGCGGGTTTCGCGAGGAGTGGGTGAGTGAGCGACCCTTCATTGCAGATAACGCCGTCCAATCTGGTAGAAAGAGTGTCCCAAGGAGCAGCAAGTCCAAGCCCCTTTTACAACAGATGAGGGTGGGGCGAGGCGGTCAGGGAGAGCGGGGCCAGGTGACTCGGCCACTCACGCACACCGGGACTCCTGGGAATGCGAGTCCCGGTTGCCGCTCGCAGCCCTTCTACCTTTCTCAAGCCCCACCGAGGCACCAAGCACAGGAGATCCGAAGCGGGACCCGCGGAGCGGGTTTCGCGAGGCGTGGGTGAGTGAGCGACCCTTCACTGCAGATAACGCCGTCCAATCTGGTAGAAAGAGTGTCCCAAGGAGCAGCAAGTCCAAGCCCCTTTTACAACAGATGAGGGTGGGGCGAGGCGGTCAGGGAGAGCGGGGCCAGGTGACTCGGCCACTCACGCACACCGGGACTCCTGGGAATGCGAGTCCCGGTTGCCGCTCGCAGCCCTTCTACCTTTCTCAAGCCCCACCGAGGCACCAAGCACAGGAGATCCGAAGCGGGACCCGCGGAGCGGGTTTCGCGAGGCGTGGGTGAGTGAGCGACCCTTCACTGCAGATAACACCGTCCAATCTGGTAGAAAGAGTGTCAGTCAATTCATGTGGTGAGCTGGCCATCTGGATGTCTCTAATAGTCTCCCTAGCGTCCGTCCATTTTTCTGCTTGTGACCTGGTCACGTACATGCGTGTCGTTGTCCTATTCTCGGCTGT
This sequence comes from Lissotriton vulgaris, assembly GCF_964263255.1. Classification (NCBI taxonomy): domain Eukaryota; kingdom Metazoa; phylum Chordata; class Amphibia; order Caudata; family Salamandridae; genus Lissotriton; species Lissotriton vulgaris. The sequence continues at coordinate 644,918,761 of NC_141685.1, read as the reverse complement.
GGTTCGGGCAGTGATGTCGGCCAGTGCATTCCACTGCCCAATGATGTCCGTCACCTTTTTGTGTGCCTGCATTTTATTACTGCAAGTTGCTTGGGAAGGAGGACCGCTTCAGTCAGAGCGGAGACTAGATCCCCGTGTAAGATGGGTGTGCCGTGTGAGGTCAGGAATCCCCTCTCCTTCCATAGGAGCCCAAAATGAAGAACCACCCTGAAGGCATACTGGCTGTCGGTGTAAATGTTTGCTGTGGTTCCTGCTGCTAGGATATATGCTCGTGTGAGGGCAATCAGTTCTGCTGCCTGTGCAGATCGTTGTGTGATGCGGGCTGTCTCTACTACAGTTCGGGCTGTGGTAACTGCATAAGCAGCTGAGGTGGTACCATCGGGGAGTTTAATGCAAGAGCCATCCACCCACAGCTCTCCGTCAGGGTCTGGGAAGGCTGTGTCTCGGAGGTCAACCCTACTCCTAGTCTGTTCGTCCGTGAGGGTCACACAGTCATGTATAGGGGTTACATTGGGGTCGTTTTCAGGTAAGGGCAACAAAGTGGCCGGATTCAGAGTGGTGCATCTTTTCAGAGTGAGGTGGGGTGCAAGCAGAGTCAGTTCGTACCCAGTCAGTCGTGCACTAGTCAGGTGTTGCGTCTTAGTCTGGTTCAGGAGGCTGTCGACCGCATGGGGTACTGAGATCGAGAGTATGATCCCCTCACTTTGTCGGATAGAGATAGCAGCGGCAGCTACAGCTTGAAGGCAGGCAGGCAAAGCTCTGGCTACGGGGTCAAGAGTGGCAGAGAAGTAGGCACATGGACATTGTTTTGGGCCAATGGACTTGGTCAAGACGGACAAAGCGCATCCCTCCCTTTCGTGAGTGTAGAGGGAGAAGGGCTTGGTGTAATCGGGGGTTCCTAGGACTGGGGCTGAGCAGAGGGCATCTCGTAGTTCTTTGAAGGAGGATTGGCATTCAGGGGTCCAAGGGAGCGGGAAAGGGACATCTTTAGTCAGCAGGGAAAGCAGTGGTTTCACAATGAGGCTGAAATTTGGCAACCATTGTCGGCAGAAGGAGGTGAAACCTAGCAGGGAGCGGACTTGTTTCTGGGTTTTAGGGACAGGGGTTTCTAGAATGGTCTGAATTCGATCGGGTGTAAGCTTTCTCCCGTCTTTGGACAAGAGGTGGCCTAGGTAAGTGACCTGGGCTTGGCAGAATTGTAACTTCTTTTTGGAGACCTTGAGGCCATTTTCCGCAAGGAAGTGCAGGAGTTGGAGGGTGGCTGTGACTGCAAGTGGAGTGGTGTCGGCTGCCAAAAGGATATCATCGACGTACTGTATCAACACCACTCAATCGGGTAACTGGACTGCGTCCAGCTGTCTCTTGAGGGCCTGGCTATAGATGCTGGGACTTCCAGTGTAAATTTGGGGTGCTCCACAGAATCTATACGAGCGGGCTTTTAGGGTGAAGCCGAAGAGGTATCGGCTGTCTTGGTGGATGGGGATAGAGAAGAAAGCGTTCTTGAGATCAATGACAGTGAAGGTGGTAGCAGTGGAAGGAATCAGAGTCAGAATAGTGGTTATGTCTGAGACTACAGGGTACTGAGGTACAACTACTTTGTTGACCCCTCGTAGGTCGATGATGAAGCGGTACGCTTTCTCATCTCCCTCACCTTGCTTCTTTATAATGGGTAGGATAGGGCTGTTGCAAACATTGCTAACTACTTCTTCTACCTCTCCTGCATCTATCAGGGACTGGATAATCTTTACCAATGCCTTCTCGCCCTCGGGCGATATCCGATTTTGTGGAAGTTTTGGGAGTATTGCGTCTTGTCGAACAGTTATGTGCACTGGGGCGATCATCATGCGTCCTACGTCTGAGTCAGTCTTGGCCCACAGATATGGAGGTAGAGTGTCAAGCAGGGACAAGTCAGCGTCAGAGATGGAAAACATGCGTCGGGTGGGACACAGTCTGAGCAGAGTCGGGTTATCGTACAAAAAGACTCGAACTCCGTCTTGCGAACACCTAATAGTAGCTCGGAAATACTTCAGTAAGTCAAGTCCCATAATGGCATCAGGGGTGTTGGATGAGAGCAAAAACGTTGTGTCAGTGGTGTTATTTTCTAAGTCAAAGGAGATCATTGTGGACAAGGGATTAGTGGAGGGCGTTCCATCGAAACCTATCGATGTTACAAGTGAGCCAGACAAGGGCGCCCTTGGAATCAGTCGTTTAGACAATGCACTACGTGTTGCGCCAGTGTCTACCAAAAATGACGACTTCGTACCCAGGACCTTAGCAGTGACATAAGGACCTTGCTGGTCAACAGAGAGCTCGACTGGATCCCTCCCTTGCCCTTGGCAGTCCTATGCAAAGTCGTGAGAGTCGTCGCAGTAAGACTGTTGATATTGGTTTGTCGGGGACGGTCAAATGTGTTCGGTCTGCCTGGCCTGTCGTTATTGGTGTCATTCGTGGACCCTCGTCCCTGTCCTCTATTTCTGGGCCCACCCGCTACATCTCTTGTGTCCCTATTCTTATTCATTTCTAATAGGACCGGACACTGAGATTTCCAATGGCCAAATCCTTTGCAAAATGCACACTGGTTCTCGTCAATGTCTTTACGTCCAACATAGGGTGCGGGTGTACAGTCTTTAGGGGTGGGTTTCTAGGAGCATTCGACTGGTAATTTCCCTTGTACTGCACTCTTCCTATAGTCACCCCCTGCAACTGTGCGATCATCACCCTTTCCTTCAGATCCTTTTTCTTTTTCTCAGTCGCCCTATCATTCTCGTTCTTCTGATACTCATAATACTGGGCCATCTGGAGGATAGCCACAGGCTTGGAGGCCGCCCAACTACTCTCGCTAGCCTGTAGTTTCTGAGAGACCTCCTGTGACAGACCTTTAACATAGTTTTGAACAAACAGATGATGTCCGGTTGCAGTGGTCATGTCCTGGCCGCTGTAATCAGAAACCACCGGGAGAAGTATTCTGATACGTCTTCCTGGGGTTTCTGGCGGCAGGCCGTTACTATCGACCAGTCCACCTTCTTCTCTGGGATCAGGGTTTTCAATTTCTGCACAATCTTGTCTGGGAGTTCTAAAATGGATTTCAAAGATTTCTGTCCAGGCTCTCGTTGTCTGTCTATGCCATCGAGTTGTAACCAGGTATGTCCGAACAGCTCAAGGTGGCGACTTTCCGGATTTGCTTCCACACATCAGCTGGCAGACATAACCCGAAAAACAAATTGATGTCAGCTAGGGTCATAATCGTTGAACCTAATTCAGTGTAAAAGGAAATGGGGTTTTTTCGTAAATCGGGCAGGGATTTTCGGAACGTCAGGATATCTTGTCGATCCCATGGTTGGTATACCCAGTTATAAACTACACTCCCGCTCGCATCTTGATGGTTAACGTCATTGTGCGTTTCCAGCCCTCGTGGGGGAACCCAGTAGGGAGTGGCCTCCCTTAATGGCATCATTGTATTAGTTTGTTCTATTCGAGGTTTGGTCGCTACAGGAGTCGTAGTATTAGCTTCCAACCCCTGATCAGTGAGGTGGTGGAAAACTTCAAGCGTACACGTGAGGAGGCCAGTCACGTCACACTTGCCCTCATCCCCGATGTCAACCTTTCTATACAGAGTCGTTAGGTTCTCGGGACCTTTGTCTCGGTATCGGTCCTCATAAGCATTGAGGGTGTGATAACAAAATCGCACGACAAAGTGTCGTCTGTGGCTATCGGCATATAAATTGTACATATCCATTACGTACTCCTCACTCTCCTTCTGTTCCACCAGTGTCTTTACTATCTTATCGATCCCTGCTCGCTCATCCTTGCTCAACCTGTTTACTCTAGTGGAATCTTTCTTTCGGGTCTCAGGGTTGTCTAATACTGCTGCTTGCGCTGCGTTGAGTACAATGAGTTCGGCCTGCGGGGAGGCCATGAGGACCGAGGCCCTCGCACTATTCTCATCTGTGCTTGGGGGCTGCGGGTGCTGAACTAAGGGTTTGGAAGGGGCGTATGGAGGGGGCATGTAGATGATATGAGGACCTAGTAATAGATCATCGTTCGCTCGCTGTTTCGAGGGTAACTCGGGGTAGAGTGTAGAGGGTGTTCTAACGGGACACTGGCTCGATGATTCAGACTCTTGCTTCTGCTTGGCTTCCTCTCTCTCCTTTATCTCTTCCTCTAACTTTCTGGAAGCTAGGTGAGCTGCTTTTCGTAGATCTTTCTCTAATCTGACTTCGTTTCTCTTTTTTCGTTGTTCTGCTACTTTGCGCCACATGCCGAGACTATCAAGCATAGTGGACGTTGTCTTATTGTTACAAAGGGCTGTTCCCAGCACGTTCATTTTATCGTCATCAAAGGATTCTATCAGTGGCCACTGAGTTTCCTGATCCTTTTTCGTATATTTGTGCCATAGCTTGCTATAGGCTATAGCGACTAGTCCATACTTCATGAACATGTCCTTATTAGGGGTGCCATCCAATGTAGCTGGATGGTTCACCTCTAATAAGCGGTCCGGGCTGAACCAACTACCAATCAGTGGGGAGAAGATAGGCATGACAGATTACAACGGGAGACAAAGGTCCGCACTACCTATCCTTCACTACTTGCAAAGACTAGACAGAATATTTCTATTCTACGTTATTTGCAAACAGAGAATATCTCAAAGAACCAACTTCGAACAATCAATGTTCGGACAATCAATCAATCAGTGGGGAGAAAAATAGGCACAACAGATTACAACGGGGGACAAAAGTCTGCGTTACCCACCCTTCACTATCTGCAAAGGAAGAGAGAATATTTCTATTCTTCCCCGTTTGCAGGCAGAGAATATCTCAAAAGAAAAACAATCGAAGAGTAATACTAGTATTTTCCAAACAATCAAACAATCGTTTTGCAATTTGTCGTGTTACACGACCTTACCCGGACCGCATGGACAGTTTCTCGTCTTCCGCTTCCAGTGCCCGATCGTCCTCTATTCTCCGTAACTGTCGTGGCACTCCTGATGGTTCCCAGTCAGAACCGTAGATCACTCGAGAGAGGTCTGCTCGGAACCAGTGAAGTTCGGATGATCAGCTGCCAGACGAGGGTCTATCGGGTAGGTGCACTTCCCGATCGTTGCAGTTGTTCACTCTGTCGTCAGGACCTCTCCCACTGGATCCACGTGTCGCTGATGGGCCCCACGTTTGGGACGCCAATTGTTAAATGGTAGGGCCGATTACGACCAAGAACCTTTAAGTATTGCCCGGCGTTAGCCGCCTCTCATACCACTCGAAATTATCAAACAAAGAGGCAGGCGCTGGAGACTGAAAGGCAGGAAACAGGAGTTTATTCCGACGGAGCAGAACACATCAAATCAGACAACAGGGTATATTCTCGAGGTGCTCTAACCGCATCTCTGAGGCCTGGCCTCTTATACACAGGTTTATGGTCTTTATTACAGTTTATTACATGTGGCACATTCCTGCAAATACTTTGAAGTACGGAAAGACATCCTCGGAATCCCCGCTTCAAGCCCGTTCCCACACACATTTACAGTAGAAGTCCCCACCCCGGTCGCAGTAGGTGATGACTGTCGCACAGCTGGACATTCCACTGGTTCCCGGAATGTGTGCGGCTGATCAGATCTCATGGGGTGGGGGCTTTGATCAGTTGTAGATCCTTTGAAGAGGGCAGCTTCCTGCTGTATGGGGGAAATAAACTGCATCCGCAGGGCCAGGTGGTGGCCTGGGATCGAGCCGGGCAATTGGGCACAGAGGAAAAAGGGGGGTTTATCAAAGGATACGAGATCATGAAAGGGATGGAGGGAGGTGTTTAGCTGGGAACGGGATGTGGTTCCGAGGCAGGGTTGCGCTGAAGGGGAGGTTTATGGCCCAAGCATGTGAAAGCGGGGGCTGTCAGTGTGCGGGGGATGCTTGCGAGGTCAGAGGGAGAGAGGGGGAGACGCGCTGGCTATCGGCAGTGGGCAGAGAGGCCATGGCATTAAAAATGGCTGCTACTTACGCGCACATAGGAGCCTGAAAAGGGACGAGATGGTGCTGATAATGTTGATGTCGCAAACTAGATTTTAACACAAGCAGATGCCAAACCTCTAACAGTACACAATAACCTGATGAAGTACCACTGTGTGCCATAAAGCAGCAAAATAGCCTAGGGAGATGTTTGCCAATCTTACAGAATATGGTGCAATGGAGATGTAGGGTATGAAAATAACCTTGCATGTAAAGAGTACTGTACCCATGCCCTCAAGAGTGTAGCCAGAAAATTAAAATACCCTCCACTTTGAACCAAAGCTCTTCTGGCACCAAGCAAATAAAGCAAATCATCACAACCCACCCAGAAGAACTCACTTGCCTCTTCCATCCAGGCATCTACACATTCATCCCTTCATCCTTCCATCCACCTCCTAATATCCACAATTTCCCCTTTAAGTTCTGTCAATCATTTATTCTGTCATCTATCATTTAATCTTTCACCATTCAGTCTGTCGGCTCATTCATATCAAACCTATCTATCTATCTATCTATCTATCTATCTATCTATCTATCTATCTATCTATCTATCTATCTATCTATCTATCTATCTATCTATCTATCTATCTATCTATCTATCTATCTATCTATCTATCTATCTATCTATCTATCAATCCATTCACCCTTTCACTCATCCATATCTCCATCCACCCTTTCACTCACCCATCCATCAATCCTTTCACTCACTCACCCTTTCACTAAATTTATGAGTCTTTGCATGTTGATTTCCAGAAAGAAGAGGCCCATCAAGCACTCCTCTCCTGCTGTAGCACCTAGAGCAGGCAGTTGATAACAACTCAGGCCGCTCTGAGGTTAGACCTGCATAGTTGTGTCGCTCATAAATTATATTCTATAGCCAAAGTGAAGCTGGGAATATGCATTTGTCCATGGCGTAGGTCTGTTTTAAGTATTGCAGTATGCTTGGCACAGGATGGCCACAAAAACACCTTCCCTAATAATAGATGCACGCTACTGCCTTTGCCAGCATTAAGACAGAACTTAAGAGGGGTTGGGGCATGTCGTGAAGTAAATGGTTGCAGTGTAAATCAGCATTCAACCCTGGTTCACTGCAGTGAGGCCTCCTGGTTGACACACCTCCCCCAAAGGTCTGGTGCTGTGTGCTCCACTCAACCCTGCACAACAGCAGGTAGGACAGGTAATGAGAGCATGCCCAAATAAATGTTCAAACATCCATGTGCCTATGCAAGACATACCCAAAATATAGTTGGACCTGTAACACAGTGTGCACATGGGTAATGTGTGTGTGCTGGTACTTTGTGTTCTACGTGGCACACTCTAAAACTGTTCAAAGCTATTGTCCAACTAAACAGTGGTGTTGATTTATTAGTACTGTCATGCAGTACTACAAATAACCTTGCTGCGCTGCACTGCGTGACAGGGAAATGGCAGGAATGTGCTATATATAAAATATTATTGTGTATATCAGTTTTCCGCCTGCACTGGTGCAATGATGGCTGCTTAGCACAAACTGAGACACCCTTGCACCATGGTCTGAGGGTGCTTGTTTGGAATTCAGAAATTCTTTTAGGGCAAAAGGGGGCACATTCAAGCAAATTTAAAATCCTGATATTACTTCATCTACGTGTGTGGCTGAATGCAGCACACATTGAAAGAGTATGTAACAAGGCTATTGACATATAATACTCCTTGCTATATCTCTCCTGGAAAGGTGTATCTTTCTTTCATATTCCCATGTCTCTTAGTTCTGGAATACCCATGCAACACCCACGTAAGACCTTTCCAGGGCATAGTGAAGTGCCCTAGTTTGTGCTCAGTTGCTTGGCTCCTGATTAATCCCATAAGTCAGCGCCCTGCAGAGTGGCCTTGTGTGCCTTCAGAAATCTCTCTTAGAATTTGTGTTGAGAAGTGCAATAGCAATGCAAAGTCATACTAAGTCATGCTCCTACATGTCCCCTCTCAAGGAACTATGGAAGGGGTCTTGAGATGTATCATCCAGCAGAATCCATGCTTCTAATGTAGATTCAGTGCATTCTCCCAATTGTGTGGCTTTGAACTCACGCATCGCCCCATTGTGCAGCTCCAAACCGGTAAAATCGTGCATGTTGCATCGGTCTGATTCTAGGCATCGCTACCATTGCCTGTAACTAACTGTACTGCAGAAATGTTACTGTGCAGTGTATCCATCATGCATCTGAATAATGGACCCAATTGTCAGAAATGTGCAGGACACACCAAGGAAATTACACAATTGGTGCTGCAGGCAGCATAACTGGAAGTGATTATGGAAGGTTCACACTCTCTTACAGTCTGTTAGTTTGTGCTAGGTGTTGGAGGTGATTTAGAGACTGAGGTTTTGAATGATTTTCGTTCTTGTAGGTGTCTGATCTGTACAAACAAGGGGTATGAGAGGCAACATGTATATACAGTAGATGAAAAGGTCTGAGTTAATGAAAAAACAAGTCCACTTTGTTGTTTGCAGCCTTGGGGTGTCTTTATTCTAGGAATGTTAGATTTTTCATAGAAGCCCAGCCAACATGTTTCACCCAAACATGGGCTTCTTTAGGGCGGTCAAAGGGTCTGTACTCTCGCCAGGAAATTATGGGTTCCGCTAAGCTTCTGGTCCGTGTCAGGAAGTGGAATAGAGGAAGTACCCTCAATGTCATAGTGAACAGTGGTCCAAGGATCAGCGACCACAGTTCTCAAGCTCTGCCACGATGGTCCCTGTCAGAGGCAAGGAGTAGTTGTGAATACGAAGAAAGTGCGGTCCGTGTTCGGTGGCGTCAGCTACTGCGCAGCGAGGTAAAATAGTGACTAGACTGGGCGGTGCAATCCTCCTGAAAACCCGGCTGCCTTTTCCATTAGTAAGGTGTCTGATCTGTCCTGTGTAATTTATTTTCAAATGTTTTGTCTTTTGTTATAGCATTTTATAAATATTTGTCTTTGTATTGTTGGGTGTATGTTTTTAGTGATTTTATAAGTTAGAGGTAAAATTAGTTTTAAGGGGTGTGTCTTTGTGGGTTTTTCCATGTGAGGGAGGCATAGGGAGAGCTTATAGCGGGGACAAAAATTCAGGGGGAGAGTTGGGTGCGCTTCTATGCGTCATTGTACATTACCTGCCCATAATGCTGGCAAGGGTACCCACCCAAGGACAGGAAGGAGCACCTTATATTATTGTTATTCTGAAATGCTCTTGACCTCTATATCTTATTTTCATTCACTATCTGTGCAAAGCAAACAATTTTGGAGCAATTTATCTGGCATATGTTCACTGCTAGGTAGGTTGTCTCAGTGCCAGCATGTTTGCCATTCCCACATACATTTGTCCGTGTGACACGTCTGATGTTCTTGCTTAGGTACACTGGCACCTTAGGAAATAATTTGGCCTGGATCAGACCGTCATTCAGATAAAACATTGTTTGGCTGACGTGGTAGCACAGGAGGCTAATCATGTGGGCATGCTTGAACTGGAGATTGTAGGGCCAGTAGGCATATATGTATGTATGCACAATCTGCATGTAGCAATTGAGCTATAGTAGTCATGCAAAATGTGAACATTTAAGAAACATGATGTAACATGCAACATGTGCTTTGCAATAAATTAATGTTAGAACATGTGCTATCTAGGGTAAATTTGTGTGCTCAGAGTGGCCATTTTAAACCAGTGTAAAGCAACACAGTGGCAATAGCTGTGATGCCATACACAGGCATAATGGGGCTGATCAATGGGCTGTGGGTGGTGGTATAGAATAAAAATACTTTGAGCAAGGAATGCTCCCAAAATGCCAGAGCTCCACAGTTGATGGCTAATCAGGAAACGTATGTTCTATCTCCAGTTAGTTGCAAAGTACCCAGATTTCCCACTAGTCAGCACTGTGTCTCGCCATTATAACTCTGATATGGCTTTTGCTATGTCACATATTGCATATACATGTTCTTTACCATCACAGTACTACTACTTGCTGCTTAGGGCCAATGATGTCATCCATGTGTCATGGTATAATGGGGTTTGACATGATGCTGACTAGCATTGCTAAATCATCAGATGCCTGTGGCAATCTTCAGGCATGTGATGAGAGATACCTCTGACCTTCATCATCCAACCAGTTTACCCCTGCAAGCTGACTAGCTGCATCCCATATCAATACAATGACAATATATGCATATGTGTGTGAACAGAGTATTGTATATATCTGAAATAATGGGATGAAATCATTTTTAACATTTTCTATTGACCATGCGTAACTCAACTATTTATAATGCAATGTCAGAATCATTGTCATCTAGGTGGACATCTCCCATACAACCAGGGTGAGGTGGACAGCTTCAGGGGCTGTAGTGCTACCAGTAAGTGTAATAAGTACATGTACATATGTAGCTTTTTGACATCTGGGGATCTATGACAAAATATCGATTACAAAAATATCTATCTACATAAATATAGCAACAAAAATATCGATTACAAAAATATCGACATCCTATCTCTAACAAGGTAAGTACAAAAATATCGAAAATAAAATATAGATGTTCAAAATATCGTTTTTAAAACAATATTGTTTTTTTAATTAAGAAAATTTAATATAAACAAAATAATACTTATAAATGTAATAAACATAGTTAAAAATATATTATATTATTTAAAATTAATAGCTAATTTAATAAAAAACAAATATTAATATAGATATAATACATCGTATATACTTCATTAATAATAACTCTAAAACATGTTAATATCTTATAAATAAATAAAAATGTAATAAATTACAAATAAATTTATACACATAAAATAATCATATAAATAACAATTAATAACAACATAAAACAAATAAAAAAGCTAAATACATTTTAGATAGCGTATGAGTAAAAATTGCTATTCCCACTCCAGAGAGTGCAAAAGTAGGGAAAGTGTTGGATAGCGTAGGGGTAAAAATTACTATTTCCACTCCAGAGAGTGCAACAGTAGGGAAAGTGCTGGATAGCGTAGGGGTAAAAATTACTATTCCAACACCAGAGAGTGCAACAGTAGGGAAAGTGTTAGATAGTGTAGAGTTAAAATTACTATTCCAACTCCAGAGAGTGCAACAGTAGGGAAAGTGTTGGATAGCGTAGGGTTAAAATTGCTATTCCAACTCCAGAGAGTGCAACAGTAGGGAAAGTGTTGAGTAGCGTAGGGGTAAAAAGTACTATTCCCACTCCAGAGAGTGCAACAGTAGGGAAAGTGTTGGGTAGCGTAGGGGTAAAAATTACTATTCTAACTCCAGAGAGTGCAACAGTAGGGAAAGTGTTAGATAGCGCAGAGTTAAAATTACTATTCCCACTCCAGAGAGTGCAACAGTAGGGACAGTGTTGGATAGCGTACGGGTAAAATTACTATTTCAACTCCAGAGAGTGCAAAAGAAGGGAAAATGTTGGATAGCGTAGGGTTAAAATTACTATTCCAACTCCAGAGAGTGCAACAGTAAGGAAAGTGTTGGATGGCGTAGGGGTAAAAATAACATAATAATAAATTTAAAAAAAAATTTAAATAATAAAAACATAAATATTAAATTAATATAAACCATTTACAAATAAAAAATACGTAATTATTAAAAACATGATCAGCAATAAATAAGTAACTAATCGAATTAATAATAAATACCAATAATAATAATTAATTACCAATTAATGATTAATTAACAATAATATAATTAACAAAACGATTAATGAAAAAACAGTATTACTTAATTACATTTAAATTACTTCCCACCCTATTCCCCTATAAACCCACAACCCGCTACAGAACATAATTCTCAATTAATCAATTAATAACAATTAATTACCAAGTAATAAAAATTAATTACCAATTAAATAAAATTAATTTATAATTCCTAATAATGAATAATTAATTTAGTATAATTAAATTAGTTCCCACCCGATTTCCCTATAAACCCACAACCCGATACAGAACATAATTATCAATTAATAAAAATAAATGACCAATTAATAAAATTAATTACCAATTAATTAAAATTAATTTATAATTCCTAATAATTAATCATTAGTTTTGTATAATTAAGTTACTTCCCACCCTATTCCCCTATAAACCCACAACCCGCTACAGATCATAATTATCAATTAATCAATTAATAAAAATAATTACCAATTAATTAAAATTAATTACCAATTAATTAAAATACATTTATAATTCCTAATAATTAATAATTAATTTAGTATAATTAAATCACGTCCCGCCCTATTCCCGTATAAACCCACAACCCGCTACAGTACTAAAATACTGAATTTAATTAAATTACATAAATATAAATTAAAAACATAATAAATACATAATAATATACATAAAATAATATAAAAATCGATATTAGTAAAATCAAAATTATTAACATCGATATTACTAACATCGATATTTAAAACATCGATATTACTAATATCGATATTAAATCTATCGATATAACTTACCTTCTATATTATGTCCCTTTGATATTTAAACATCGACGTTATTGTATGTCAATATTTAAAAATCGATATTTTGTCTGCATACCGTGTGAGATATGTGAATTGAAACATTGTGATGGGTTTCAATCACTTACAACCATATATCAGTCAGTGTGCCAACACAACAGAACTGGGCCACAGAATCATTTGGAAGTTACTAGAAACAATGTAATTGTGAATGTAGGGTCTATGTAAGCAGGCCCAGATGATAAAAGCCTCTTTAAGTCTGTGGTGATGTCAGCATACCTATAGTCTTGATGCTTTTGGCTCAGTAACCTTCCTCTGGTGCATAATCTGCAGATGTATAACACAAACAAATATGATTGTACAAAAAAGGCACAACCCTAAGAAATCATGTTTCTGCATATGTAGCTGCAAGGTCAATTGAACATTGATAAGCTTGTCTGGGCAGGTTTATGATGCATATCCCCGTAATTGTGTATGACATAGGTGCTGATAATGTGCAGTAATAATACACATACACTGGTACCAAGTGAGAACAGGAACCCATCACGAAATCAGAGTAATACAAAATGTTTGCCAAACAGCCACGTATTTTCCTTTATCATGCAGCACAGTATTCTCAAACATGCTACATTCATTTCAGCGCTTCTGCACCATAATTCCAGTGTAACAGACCATAGGCGAGGCTAAAGATACCTGAGGCCATATTTACTTACATTTTGCATCATGGTTGCGCCACTTTTGTTTTGCATTCATGACACAATATGCTAGTACAGTTTCACAAAGCCATGCAAGGGGCTATTTGGATCACCTCTTGTGGCTTTGTCTAAATTTAACACAATGCTGCTGTGTGTGCTCCATTACATTACATGACTGACTAATGCATATTGTGAGTGTGAATTTATCAATTGGAGGGTTTTGGTCATACTGTCTGGCAGGTCTTAAATGTATGTCAGCCTTAACTCTCTGTGAAATGTGTATTTTTGAGAGCACATTCTTCTATTGAAAATGCTGTAAAACCTATGGAGTGTCAGTAGGCCTCAACACATTGATGTAGTCCAATTGGCATTGGGTGGTCAAATGGAAAAAAGCCCTAGTTTACACATGGATTGCCATCAAAATTCCAAACTCATGCCCCGTATATCCCTTATGTCGCAGTTCTTGGAGGGATTCATACAGTCTTTGCCGCACTGTGTAAAGGTTCACATGCAGGAATTTGCATACTGGTGGGCTATGTTGGACTGGCTAGCTCCAAAATAGTCAGCTTGCTTCATGGTACAAGGCTCCCCTCATTATATGCCACAAACTTAATGTACAGATGAGTATTTACTCCATCATGCATGTACACACTACTGAGATGCATTGTCATATTTAAAATGTGCACATACTAATGCAGTTTTGGAGAATGAGTTTACAGAAATGTGTAAAAGTAAAGGTCAACATGTTTTGGGTAGAAATGTATACCAGAGCTATATGTTAGATTCCAGTCTATTTTCCTCAGGCTAAATTGGTAAAATGTAGGCAAGTCATGTTTTGCAGGCAATAAACTACTGCCCAATATCCATGTTTTGGCTACTTCACAGTGAACCAGTAAAGTCTGCAATGTGTGCTGCTTTGTGTGACTCATAATGAGTTATGAAATGCAGAAGGAAACTACCTGGACTACCTTGTCAACTTTCATGTGTGCCCACTTGCATGATGCAATACAAACACCCGAAGGTTCATTTTGTATGTCATGTGTCCAGTTTCTAAAGAACACATCATCATGAGTGTGACTCATTGGTCTGAATGATATGGTTGTAACCATATTGTGACTACATTTCAATATTACGCACCTACACTGACTGCACGTAACCCAGTTTGCCTTGCTCAAGTAGGAAATGTCTTTATGCTGAATGTAAAGTGTCTTTTGCTCTATCTCATCATTTTGAGTCAGTCTTGACACGCACATGTGATTGTATAAAAATGTCTGACTTTTTTCACACACATCATGTACATATACAGATTGAGCTAAACATTCTTAAATTTACGTCCTTCAAAGCATGACAGCTGACAGGCAAAAACCTTCATACTACATAGGTTTTTCTACCTCCACATAAGGCATATTTCAAAGGCCTTCTGCAAGATGGTCAAACTGTATGGCAGAGCCATAACAATGGGCTCCTAGAAGAATTCCGCCTTCCCAGTCCAACAAGCAGCATCCTGGTTTTTCCTACAATGCTTCACATTAAAGCAGCAGCAGTCGTCAGCCCAACCCGAGCCCACACCATGGCCACCTGCTGTCTCCAAGTCACCAAGTGCATGGCCCAAGAGTCAAAGATAAGCCTGTGGATCCGTTTTCCAATATTTCATCCAATATTTCATCCTGAGGGATCTACGGAAACTCAATTCAATTCAAAATAACTCAATAAGAGGCTGTCTGACATGCAGCATCCCTCCTAAATATATATTGTCCTGGTGTGGCAAGGACTTCTTCCTTTTCCTTTTCTGTTTGTGTGTCATCATCACCCCCCCTCCCTTTTTTTCATGTTTTCAGGTATGTCTTCTCAGTGATCCTGTTTAGACTTGTACTGTATTTTCTTCTTGCTCATTGTTTCCTCTTCAAACTTTCCTTTTTATCTTCCTTCATCGTCTTTTCCTTCTTTGTTTTTATGTGCTTCTTTCCTTTTTCTCTCTCCTAAATTATGCTTTTTCTTTCTTTTATTCTATGTTGACTTTTTCTTGTATGCATTAATGTTCTAAATCAGTTATTATCTCTTTATTGTGCATAACTCAGAGTAATGTCATGGAATATAAAAAGATCTTTTAATCCTGCTAAACGGCAGAGAGTATTACATCATCTAGGAACATCTAATCCATTGTTGGTATTCTTTAGGAAACTCACCTTGTTCATTCTGAAGCCTGGAAACTTAAGGTTGGTCATATGTTTGTTTACCCATTACCGAATAAAAAGAATGGTATTGTTATATAATGTAAAGAATCCCTCAATATCACTCTGGTGTCTCAAGAAGTAGTTGATATGGGAAGATTGTACATTTTAGTATAGACAATGTTTCTCTTACTATAATGAATGTTTATGCCCCTGCACAACATGATTTTACTTGTTTTCCTTCCATTTTGCAGAAATGCACACCATTTCATGATATACACTTTATCCCAGGAGGAGACTGTAATGGAATTATGGATCCGTTTTAGATAGACAATCCTCAGTTCAATTTGTACCAAATTAAATGTATAAGCAATTTCATTTTGCTATCTCTAAAGGAGCCTTGGTAGATTCCTGGAGACTGTCTAACCCTATCGCCTGACATTATACCTTTTATTCAACTTTCCATAGTATGCTTTCAAGATTAGACCACATATTTCTTTCTACATCTCTTGCAAATTATATTATACAGTCTCATATAACTCCAATTGTGCTTTCTGATCATGTTGTTACAGGCTTGGATTTGGTTCCCCCTTGTTCCTCTTCACACAGAAGGAGATTTAATAATTATTTATTGCAGGATGCTACGTTTTCTAGTTTGTTTATTTCTTCTGCCTCTGATTTTTCTATGTATCCAAGAAAAGTCACGTATGAAAGCATATTATGTTGCTTTCGTTGGTGTTATTTCTTTGTCACCTCAACTATTAATATCTGGTTCTACTCCTAACAGGATTTGATCTTTCTCTTCCTCTTCCCCAGGTCTGCTGGATTGTCATCCTTACTGGGGTTGGTGTTATTGGCCTCCATTATTAAGCTTTGTTGTGGTCCAGAAGTGCTCTGCATTCCAATGTGTCATTTATTCCAGTAAAAGCATAATTTATTTTAAGCTTCCCATCACACAACACACTCCTGTGTGATGCAACACTGATTTTCAGCACATAAAGATTCTTTACAATATGCAAATCAGCTTTGCAGAATGTAGGTTGCAGTTGCATTAGGACACTTTGAGTCGCTTTACTCTCCGGTGCTTCTGAATTTCTGAAGTACTTTCGGCGCTTGTGATATGGTGTTCTATACCATACATACAGCATATCCATGTTACACAGAAGTAACACAAAGCAGCTGTTTGTGATGCAAGGCTGCTGAAATCTTGTGCTGTGTTAGTTCTCCTAAACATGGCCCATGGTGTGTATTCTGCAGTATGCAAAAAACATCCAATGTACCTGAACCATCTGAGATTGTCTACACGTATGAAGTTATGCTGGAAGTATAAGAGCTCAGCGCCAATATTATGGTAGAATCTTACAGTCACCTTTGCACAATGGTACGAGGCATTGTGCAAAGCAAATCTTTACTAGCACAGGCACACAGGATGATGGAGGCAACAGCCCAATGTTAGTAGATATGACCTTGCACCCTGCTTTTCCCTTGCTCAATGTAATTCAACAAATTGAATACTACAATGATTTGCGATAAAAATGATTAATGCTGAACCTTCATTTCTATGTGCAATATTCAGTTCAAATCAGTGTGAAATAATCGACATCATCATCATCATTCAGGTTTTTTTTTTTTTGTTTCTTTTTTTTAAAAAAAGTTTTTTTTATTTTTCCATCAACATCAGAATTACATATTCATAATGCATTGCCAGAGAAACAGAAACAAAAAGAAAAAAGAAAAATATATATATATATATATTCTTGCTATTCAGAAAGCATTATCGCCAAATTTAAAGCTAATGAAGCATTTTTTTCCAAATACACAAAGAGCTTTAGGCACAATGGAAGACCATCATTAAGAGATATCACATATTCTTGATTGCATCATCATTCAGGTTTTGAATGAGATTTGAATTATAAAGGCGAAGAAGAAAAAAAAGGGGCAATTATTATCCCCAGACTGTTTGCTACCTTCTTCGGTGGCTATGCCAAACCAGGTCTTGAAAGGTGGATTTAGGAAAAAGAGAAGTACAGGTAGAACACAGCAATATGTGCATATTTTTTGAACAGCGGGTGTCCCTCTCTACTGCGAGCACCAAGCTCTGACCATGCCTCCTTGTCCAAAGTTTGTACACGGGGGTCTGCATTACACCAATTTTACGTGGCACTCATGAAGTTCAATCACTTCATTCTACTTGTGCATTTGCTAACCATTGAATCTTCCCCGTTGTTCTTTTTTCAGGGTTTTCCAGGCAAGAAACGTATTTCAGTGTTAACTTATAGCTACAACATGTTTTTGCAAGTCATTCTTTTAAAACAACTTATTTCACCCGTTTGTGAAAAAATGTCTGAATCATAACTTTAATGACCGTTATATCAAGTTTTTTTTCTTTGCTTTTCGATACTTTTATTCATGCATATATATTGGATTAAACAGGACACCAAGCGGCAGATTTACAATTACTGGCGCATCCCTGCATATCGGCAGGGATGCGCCAGTAATTGTGCGCTGCAGCTCCGCCACCCATGATGCGCCACATTTACAATGCGGCGCACCATGGGGAAAAAAACGGCACAGATGCGTGACGCATCTGTGCCGTAAAAGCGGCACATTGCTGGAGTTGCGTCGCAAGCGCTACGCAGCTCCAGAAATGATCAGTGCGGCCCTATGTGTACAATGCTGCGTCAATCCTTACACCTGCTTCAAGCAGGCGCAGGGTTTTGACGCAGCATGGGCCCAAAAGTGACTGAGTGAAATCTTGTAGATTTCACTCTTGGGAGGTGTTCCTGCCCTGCGATGGTATGCCTCTTCTGGTGCAGGGCTCTACAACGTGACATATCTGGGAGATGCGTCACATTGTAAATACACCACACCATGGTGCATCTTTTGCGTCACCGCTGCATCACAAAAGTCACTCAACGGCGGTGTAAAAGCAGCACAAGGGGCTTGTAAATCTGCCCCCAAGTTTCATAATGCAAAGTAAAACTGAGAAACTCAATCAAGGAATCTGGAAACTTGAGAGTTCTACAGTAATGCTCCACCTTTTTGGAGAAATTATCTGTGTTACTACCTTTTATTTGACATAAACGGAGGAAAATAATTTAACAAATCCACAAATAATGTTCCAAATTTTTTTATTGCGGCCCAAGTAGGGTGTCACATGTCACACCTGTAAATTTTGGTTGTGCAAAAAAGTTCAAATTGAACAAAGTGCAAAATTTGTATTCGTTATAACAATATCATATTTTCAATTCTGAAGGAATAATCAATTCCATACGTGTTTTTGTCAGTTTGCTCAATTGTTTATGCATGCTGGGAACTAGAGGGTATATTAATGAGGTGGTTGCGTCATGCTTGCACCACGCAACTTGGTACATGCAGGACGCTAATTTCTCAGTAATATTTATGAAGCCAAGCAAAGTCACTTTGAGTGGCTTTGAATGGCTTCACAAATGTACTGTAATGCAACACAGTGCAAATCGCTGCATTGCCTTCCTCTGCACAAGGGAGGCGTTCCACGCAACTCCCATGGCTTTTGACGTGTTCCCAGATTTACAAGACCTTGTAAGCCTGAGAATGTGTCAAATATCTCGCGCTTCCCCAGGTGAAGTGTAACGAGGAGAAATATATTTATTTCTCCTCGTTTTTCCTCTTTCTATGTGTGCTGCATTCTGCAGCACATATAGAAAGAGGAAAATGCCTCTTTAAATTGTTTTGGTGCTGGAAGGTGCCCCTTCCAGCACAACAACAATCCTGCCTGCAGCGTGCCTATATTGGCGCTAAGCTGCAGAAACATCACCAGCACAGTGGGAAAGGACAGGAAGGCACCGTATTGGATAAATACGGTGCATTCCTGCCCTTTCCCTTTGACACAGGGCAGTGCAGCAAGGTAACTTGCTGCGCTGCGCCACTAGGTGTATTTGATAAATCAATTATTAAAAGACAATAAAGTGCATGCACAAATAATACACTGTACATTACAAACATTACATACAATTGATCGATAACATCAAATTGCATTATAAAAATAGTATAATAATTGAAAAAAATGGCAATTAATATTTGATAAAATAAAAGAGATTGAAAATGACATTAAAACCAGACTTAAATATTTACAAAAAATGCACTTTCAGAAAGAAGCTAGAAAAGACAAGATACAGTGGCAAACATCAAGTTGCTGGTGCAACGAATTGCTGCTAAAAATGAGGAAATAAAGATGACATGTTTATCACTGAGCAATGTGCTTTAGCCAAATAAGCAAAAAAGCATAATATAGCGGATTCGTTAAGAGAACTGTTAAGTACACATGTATTTCACACAACAGAGCTCCCTAGAAGATGTTAGAAAGAATGGAACATTTTCCGGTATGTATTTCACACAAATATTGGCAATGAAAGCTTGGCATTGCCCATCTCCTACAAAAAAAATCCGACCGTATTTTCTTGTACAGCATGGAGCTAAAATTCTAAAATGTGAAATGTGTCAATTCAATAATTATATTGTGAAAAATACACAATGAAAATATTGCTTACTTTGACTAAATAGTTCAGCCACGCATAAGAAATAATATCAGATCAAAATGTAATATACTATTTGCTATTTTGCAACTTTTGGTCACAATGCATGCCTGAGATATGTGAGAATTGAGCCATCTGTTACGATAAAGTTATATGTACAGCATACATTTATTGGTTTGAAGACTTCACTGAATCAAGGTTTCATGGACTTGATTTTAATTGTAGTTCTACTTTCCACCTAATCAAGTGAAAATCCCTATGCTAGGCCGTAGGATTGCTCATCCTCCACTGAGTTTCTGAACTTTCCTGAGGTAGGAACATCAGGACAATTTAGACATCAATGTTATATAATGTGATTCGAAAAAAGGTATACTTTAAGTCCTATAAAGGTTGCTGCCCACTTCTGCCCATTTTTCTTGGTACTGTTCTCAGACTTATACCCAATGTGTCACTTTGGGTAGACGCAACCTCATTCAGATCATCCCATGTCTACTCTTGGTAAGTATCTTTTTAATAGGAACATTGGAGCAACATAATACTGCAAAGATTTTGAAATGCCATAAACATAAATAATATTCTTTTTTAGGTGTCAACTACAGGCAGCTTCAGGTGTCTGTTTTCAAGACCCATTTTCTTACAGAAGGCTTTGCCTCAGCCAATTTATCTTGCTCAATTTACTGAAATTAGAATGATAGAAGGCTGAATCAGCCTTTCTGAGCAATGCAGACGGTCTGAATTCAGCAATATTGCTGTGAGGTTCTCAGGATTCGTGATGGACACATTTGCAGAAATTAATTTTCTCTGGGCTTATGATGCTTCCTCTAACTAAAAGGAGGTTGTATCTTGCTCAGGTTTTTGTAAATGAGTGTCATCCATCTTCAGATTGGAGTAGTGTAAAAGATAAAGCTTTATCATTGTGGTAAAAATTGTGCACAGAAATATTGCAGGAATAAGGCCAATGTTTCTTGAGGTGACGTCCCAAGCCCCCACTGAGAAAGTCTAAGTGTGTTTACCACAAGCTGCTCAATAGGCCTCAAACTATTAATTCTTCAGTACTCCATGCAGCTGAAATCTTTTTAGAAAATAGCAGGCTCACCTGTAGAATATATTTCAGCTTTTAAACATTTCCAGGTTCAGAAGGCAGACTAAACACAACAATTCAAGTACCACAGTTACCAAGACACTCCAATAGGCCTGCATTTCAGAGGTCGGCGGAGGGGAGCTGGCGTATGGGGGCGTAGAAGGATAGCCGTCTGTGGAGGTAGACTGGGCCGGTCTTGTGGAGTGCCTTGTGTGCATGGATGAGGAGCTTGAAGGATATCCTCTTGTTGACAGGGAGCCAGTGCAGGTTTCTCAGGTGGGGGTTGATGTGGCTGTGTCGTGGTACATTGAGGATCAGTTGTGCCGAGGTGTTTTGGATGCGTTGTAGTCAATTGATGAGCTTGGTCGGGGCTCCTGCATAGAGGGCGTTTCTGTAGTCGAGTCTGCTGCTGATGAGGGCCTGGGTGACTGTCTTTCTTGTATCTGTCGGGATCCATCTGTAGATCTTGCGGAGCATGCGGAGGGTGTTGAAGCAGGAAGAGAAGACGGCATTTACTTGCTTGGTAATTGAGAGCGTTGAGCCGAGGATGATTCCCAGGTTGTGTGCGTGGTCAGTGGTGGTCGGGGCTGCCCCCAGTGCCGTTGGCCACCAGGAGTCGTCCCAGGCTGACAGGTTGGAGCCGAGGATGAGGACATCCGTATTGTTTAAGTTCAGCTTCAGATGGCTGATCTTCATCCAGTCGGCGACGGCCTTTATTCCGTCATGGAGGTTGGCTTTGGCGGTGATGGGATCCTTGGTGAGGGAGATGATCAGTTGAGTGTCATCGGCGTAGAAGATTATGTTGAGTTGTGCTGTTGGGCGATATGTGCAAGCGGGGCCATGTAAATGTTGAACATTTTCGGACTGAGGGAGGATCCTTGGGATATTCGGCAGATGATCTCGGAGGCTTCGGAACAGGACGGGGGGAGGCAGCGCTCTGGGTTCTGCATGAGAGGAAGGAGGGGGTCCATTCCAGAGCCTTGTCTTGATCCATGTGGCGTGGAGGCGTGCGCGTAGTGTGCAGTGGCAGACAATGTCGAAGGCAGCGGAGAGGTCTAGGAGGATTAGTGCCGCAGTCTCCCCGTTGTCCAGCAGGGTCCTGATGTTGCCAGTGGCGGCAATGAGGGCGGTCTCGGTGCTGTGGTTGCTGCGGAACCCTGACTAGGAAGGGTCCAGGATTCTGTTCTCTTTGAGGTATCGGGTTAGCTGTCTGTTAATGATTTTCTCGATGACGTTGGCCGGTAAGGGGAGCAGAGAGATGGGTCAGACGTTATTGAGGGCTCTTGGGTCTGCCTTGGGTTTTTTGAGTAGGGCGTTGATCTCGTCATGTTTCCAGCTCTCTGGGATGATCGCAGTCTCAAGGGAGAGATTGATGACGTTACATAGGTGGGGTGCGATGGAGCTGCTTGCTTTGTTGAAGACGTGGTGCGGGAATGGGTTTGACAGAGAGCCGGAGTGGATTTTGCTCATGGTCTTGATGGTGTCATCGGCGGTCATGCTGGTCCAGGCTAGCAAGGGGACGTGGTCGATGGTTTGCAGAGGGTCTGTTGTGTTGCTGTCTGTTTGGGGCTGTCTGGGCATTGAAGCTGTCATGGATGTCTGCCATCTTGTGGAAGTTGGCGAGGGAGTCGCACACGGCTTGTGACATTGTTGGTGTTGGAGCTGGGGTTGGAGAGTTCCTTCACGATGCGAAAGAGCTCTTTGCTGGCGTGTGCGTTGTTGTCGAGACGGTCTTTGGAGGAGGTCTTCTTGGCAGCCCTGATGAGGTGGTGGTGGTTGCGGACGGCGTCCTTGTGTGCTGCATGGCTGTCCGGAGTTTGTTCGCTGTGCCATTTCTTCTCTAGTTTCTGACAGGCATGCTTGGAATCTAGGAGTTCTGAGGTGAACCAGCTGGCCCTCTTGCTGGTGTCTCTGTGGGGGGGTTTCTTCAGCGGGGCGAGAGTGTTGGTGAAGTCCTCGATCTAGCATCTGAGGTTGTGGGAAGCGACGTCAGTGTTGGAGGGTTCGGTAGGTGGGCTGAGAGCGAGGTTTGCATGTAGTTGGTCTTTGGTGATTTTGCTCCAGCAGCGGCGGGGACTGTTGAGTGCGGTGGTGTGTGGTGGGTTTCGGGAAGGTGAAGTGGATGCAGCAGTGGTCGATCCAGAGGAGTTTGGTTGTGTGGCTGACAGAGACGTGCAGACTTGAGGAGAAGACGGGGTCGAGCGTGTGGCCGGCGGAGTGGGTGGGCGTTGTGACAAGTTGCCTCAGTCCGAGGTTGGCGAGGTTGTCAATCAGTGTGGTGGAGTTGCTGTTGTTGTTGTTCTCAATGTGAAAGTCTCCGAGGAGGATGAAGTCGGTGGAGGTCACGGCGTGAGTGCTGATGAAGTCAGCGATGGAGTCGCTGAACTGGGTGCAGGGTCCGGGGGGTTGGTAAACGAGTGTGCCTCTGAGGGTGGAGTTGGGGTCAGTGTGGATCTGGAAATGCATGTATTCGGCGGTGCTGATCGCGTCGTCGGTGCTAGTCGAGACCCTGATGCTGTTCTTGTGGATGATGGCGATTCCTCCATCGACTCCGTTGGTGCGGTCTCTGCGGGTGATCCTGTAGCCGTCTGGGATGGCTATGGCGATGTCGGGTGGAATTGTTCAACCAGGTCTCTGTCATGAAGGCGACGTCCGGGAAGGTTGTGTTGAGCAGATTCCAGAGCTCAACAGTGTGTTTGCGTGTGGAGTGGGTGTTCAGTAGTATGCATCGGAGGTGGTTGAGGTCTTTCTTGGCGGGTGGTTTGTCAGCTCTGTGGCTGGTGTAACTGCAGTTCTGCAGGTTAAAGGACCGTGTGTGCATTTTGGAGTGGCCTTGAAGCAGTTGTGGGTGCGTCTGGGGTGGAGAGCGTGCTGAGTGCTGGCGTCGTAGTGGCGGCAGGTTCGGGGCCAGGGGATCTGGCGCTGGGTGCGGTCCAGGCACGGACAGGCGCAGACAGGCCTGCCGCGCGGCAGCGGCGTGACCGCACAGCGGCTGGCATGTATGGGGAGGTGAAAGTGAGGAGCAGCTGGGAGTCAGGAGGCAAGGGCAGTAAATGTGCAGTCGGGTGGAGCCGCAGGGGACGCAGCTGCGTGGGCGGTGAGGGGCGACAAAGGAAACAAAAGGCAAAAGGGCACAACAATTGAGGGGGAAACTACGAGTGGCACAGAGGGCAAAAAAGGTCACAAAAGGGCAAAAAGGTCACAAGAATACAGGGGGAAACGAGTTGCACAGAAGGCAAAAAGGTCACAAGAAGGGTGTTGGACCAGGCCCTTTTGGCAGGTTCACCCCAAGACATTTTGCTATTTCCGAGCCTGTTTCTGTGACCTGGTGTTGGTGATTTTAGGCCTCTGCGCACTTTTTCACTGTGGTACAGTGTAAAGTGCGTGAGCTCTCTGTGTATGTGTGGTGAGTGACCTGCCCTCCCATAGGAATGAATGGGGAATATGTATGCCCATGGTAGTTCCTGATATGTTGGGAGTGCAGGGTCGAGCTTGGTATGTGCGAACTCGTGAGATTGAATGCTGCGCAATGATATATGCGGCATGGTTGTGTCTAGTGTAGAAGTGACACTTTTAGAAGTTGGCATATTTGTGTAAATTGTGTCTGGCGAGTGATTGGCTGGAGCCTGGCTCCAGGAGTAAGCCTGGGCCTGCTTGTGGATTGACTGTCTGGTTTGAGGGTCCTGAATGGGGCTGGGTTTTCCCCACACAATGCTGGCTCCACCCTCTGGGGTGCGTCTGATGTCCCTAGCCTGGTCAGTGAAAAGAATTCCCTATAACCAGTTCTAGCTGGTTCTCACACTGCCTGCACCCTGCTAGACAAAGGATTTCTCTGTATAAAAGGGGGCTGTGTCCCCTTACAAAATGTTCTTGTTTCTGACTTGAATCCTGCCCGGGGCGTGCTGCTGCTTGGGCTCAGGGGAAGGCTTGCCTCCCTGGGCCCTGCCCAGCCCCTGGATACCTGATGGACTTGGAGACTGATGGACTTTCTCTGGGGACCTTTGCCTGTGGTCCCCTGCTTGCAGACTCCTGGGAACTTTTTCTTGCTTTTGCCAAGGCTTATTATAGCCTAAAGTGCCTGGAAGCACTTTGTCTGCTGCTATAGGGCCTGGGAGCGCTTAATATGTCCTTTTAGCGCTTGGGAGCGCTGTACTTTCCTTCTACCGCCTGGGAGCGCTTTATTTTGGCCCCCAGCTCTCGGTAGCGCTTTATATTGCCTGTTGGCGCTCAGAGGGCTTTGCTTTTACTTTCGCCGGTGCCCACCCGGCATTGGCCCCAGATCGCCGCCGTTTCCTTTGGTGTTGAGTGCCCACCTCGATTGATTGTGAATTACAAAGGAGCCGGTGCCCACCCGGCATGGCCCCGGAGTCCCGTCGTAGGAGCTGCACCGCGGGCCGCCGCGCTGCCTGCGGCGACCCGGAAGTCCTTGCACGAAGGGCCGGAGGCTGCCGGAAGTTCCGCCCCCTGGGCCGCGGAACGAGAAGGAACCTTCGCGGCGTGTGCATCCAGCGAGGCTCCCATGGTGTTGGAGAGCCCCGTGGTGATCAGCGGAGGAGTGCCGGCAGCAGGGGGATGCTGCAGAGAGATACTGGGGCCACGAGGGGAGCCAAATGAAAAAACGGGTAGAGAGACACGGGGGAAGTGAGGGGAGCAGAAGGGAGACTGTGCAGACAGAAACGGGGGCAGCGAGGGGAACAGAGGGAGAAAACGGGCACAGACCATGTACAGGCAGCGGGGGAGACAGACAACAGCAGTCACAGACACAACAATGAAAATGTAGTCACTACAACAGGAGCAATGAAAGAAAATACAGGCAATACAATAGAGGATGAACAATCCTACAGCCTACCACTGGCCACCAGGGATGAGGCGCAGGTGGTAGCCTGTTGGTGGTGGAGGGCCTCAAACTTCCTCAGCAGCTGGGCATGGAGGCCCAGGTGGTGCTGTCCGGAGTTGAAGCGACCTACCTGGAGGGGTCAAGGGTTGCTATATAATGAAGGCTCCCCAGATTAAGTAGGAAACAGAAAAATCTTCTGTTTGTATTAATTTCATTGGCAAGACGAGAAATATGTACGAAATGGATAATTCATAATCCACCAACTCAGTGGGAATGGCTAACCTCGATCCGAAGATAAATAAACTAGACCTGAGTGGGAGGCAAAGTAAAAGAACACATTTCTGGGACATCTGGGAGCAGGACAGATCTCATAGGGTTGAATTATCAAAGTAACCTCTGGTTGTCCAATGATTATGAAACACAGCAATAATATAACAAGCAAGAGTCTTGCATTGTTGGTCTCAGAGGGCGATTTCCCCGTCCACAGAACAGGAATAAAAGTGGGTCCCACCAGAGGATGTGGATCACCATCCCTCCCCGCAAAAACAGTAGACAGATCCAAGATGGAATAGATAGAAATCAAGACTCCCTTAACCGCCCTACTCCAATCTTTATTGCTCAATGATTACAACAACAAAAAAGAAACTGGAACGTTAGTGCCTGGCAAGTGGGTTACTTGTCAGGTTGACATTACAGTACTACCCTGCACACAGGCTCTGAAATGGCCGGCCTGAGACCTTGTTGCAGGGCTGCCTGTGTAGGTGGCACAATCAGTGCTGCAAGCCTACTAGCAGCATTTGATTTACAGGCCCTGGGCACACACAGTGCACTGTACAGGGGACTTACTTGTAAATCAAATTTGCCAATCATGGAATCACCAATTCATAACAACAATTGGAAAAGGAAGCACTTGCACGTTGGCACTGAACAGCAGTAGCAAAGAGCCCAAAGCATCTAGACCAGAAAAAAAAAAGGTTCAACACACAGCTAACACGCAGCAAAATAACAGGAGGGGAAGGCAAAAATACAGGGGAAACCCACGCAATGATGCCAGATCTAACAAGTGTCCCCTCCACTTGTGGGGAGAACTACCAAGAGCCGGGGATCTGAGATACCGAATAGGTTTACCGGTGGGCAGGACCTTCGGAGTACATTTGACTACAAGGCTACCCCATCATGATACCGTTGATACTTGCATTCCCCTCTAATTGGGCAGAATTTTTCGTTGATGAAAGAAGGGAGATAAGTATTTTCCCTATTGTGATTGTTTTTACTGTCACTGTTGTCAAGTAGGTTGCAGCTATCTGCACCTTCAAAACTAATACATAGGTCAGCCAATATTATTGTTTTGACCTACACCAGGGAGGGAATTTCATTGTGCCCTGACGAAAGCCCAGGATCTTTTTCTGGCCACTAATCTTTGGGTTGAAACATGTTGGCAGTTCTTTAGGGTCTTAGGACCATACCTTCCAAAAAAGACCCACTTTTATTATCTTTTAAATATCCACTACATCCCCATTAATAAAGGGATACCTGGGGGTGTAGTAGGATTTTTATCTTTAAGTCCCCCTGGCCTACATCTCCTAGGGGCTCCCTGAAAAATGGTTAAGCCCACCCTGACTGTAGTGAGGTCGTAGAATTAACTGCAGACAATGCTAATATAGCATTAGTTAGCATATGGTTGGCAGCCATCTTGCCGCTTTTGCACACGTTACTATTTGGCTTTATTCTCGTGGATAGGCTGCTGGTGCATTCTCACATGAGAACTGTTTGCTTTTCACACATTTAACAGTACACTGTGCTTCTCGTCTGCACAGCATGTTCAAGGTCGAAAAACAATGTATGCTGTTGATTCCCTTTGGTCAGCCCCACGCCCATAGACACAACATCGAACACAGCTGCACTACTGAGGTAGGTTTTCTGGTACACCACTACACACCGAGGTCCTGGTTTCCTGTGCATAGTTCTGTGTATGTGCAGAATCCCTGCAACATGGCGCACCTAACGTTTGGTCTGGTTCTGATTTTAGAAGCACTCGAGTAGTACTGGTGCTTGTCCACAATACCCTCACTTCTGTTTTCCGGTAAACAGTTGTGACGGCATAACCTACCTATATTGATGTTTTTATAGGTCTTTTCAAGCTTGATTTAATTAAACCGTTTTTCATTTGAATTACTACCCCATATTGCGCTGCCACGCATTAGGTTGTTTTTCTTTCCTAGTCCTTATGGCTGATGTCGATATTGCGGCTCATATCTGTGCACCGCTCTTTCGTCATTCCCAAGCATATGGCGTACCGGATGTGGGTATTGAACTTATTTTTGTAGTTGGAACTGATCTGGCTTACCACTTTGAGGTGTTTTATTCTTGGGTGACTTTCCCGGCAGTAAATGGAGATGATGACTTGTTCTATGTATACACTCACACTGCAACACCTGTGGCTTATCGGGCTTATAGGACTCTTGAGGTTCTGATTTCTGCATGGCAACACCGTATTTGGTTTAATGGCACCCTACCCCACACAATGACTCCAATCCGTTTAGGCCCTTTATCAGTTCCAGGGGCCACTCGGCCAGTTTTGGCCGGGTTCACAGAACATCCACGTTATTTGGCAGTAAGAGTGGATGAACTTTGAGTATTGCACAGCTCCTTAATTGAGCTACACCGAGCACTCGTGCAATACGTCTCAAGCAATCTCCAGGTGGGAGCACCTGGCGTTGCTCCACAACTAGCTGGACCTGCCGGGATGTCTATTAGTCCTATCATGGTAAATTCGGTTATGGGCAAGTGTCCACAGAATTAGGCTAATTTAACTTACTGGCTTGCGAGAAAGTTGACCAACTGGAAGCAGTATTTCCAAATACCACTCATGTGGAAAACACAGGATTTTAACTATTAGTTTGGGGAAAGACTTAATACCTGAGGTAACTGATTGTGAAAATTGGGGTAAAGTGTTTGCGGCGGTGTATGCGAATTGTTTTGGCACATCATCTATGACAGTGCTCCGCTCCGTGATTAAGCATGTTCGGAATGAGCACGGACCGTAGGCGGCTTTGGAATTGGGGATGAGGTTGGTGGCAGTGTTAGATGTAGTTGCTGATCTAATCCTAACCAATGTCAAAGGAGATGCAGTCAACTTTCAAGTGTCTACTGCCTTACGCCTTGTCCCGGAAGATAAGAAATCCTACACGTTACCAAAAATCATTGCAAATGCCTATAAGGCAATTGGCCACAATAGTTTCGGTGTTAAACCTTTTGCTAAGATACCAGCGCAACAGCAAAAGCAGACGGCACAGTCTGCAAAAGATGACTGTATGACATTTTCAAAGAAAAATTGGAAAGAATAAAAAAAAGGGTAAGCAACAGCAGAAACAAGGGTTGCGTGCCATATCACCTGCATAGAGTCTTTTGAACACATTTATGATTTGCGCGACCTGATGAGCATTCTCCTTGTTCATCACAGGACTCATCAGGCTCACAAGCTGGTGGCAGAGAACACCAGGAGCGCGGAAGAGGTTGAGGTGCCCCGCCAAGACTAAGCAGCCTCGCCAGACTGACAGAAAATGCAAACAGGACGATTTTCCTTGTCAGCGCCCACTGTTTCACAAAAAAAAAAAGTTGCTGGTTTAACAACAAGATATGCCACAGATGGTGAGGACAGGGCTCCAGAACAGAACATGGGCAGTAACGCTGCTAGACAGCGCAGCGGCGGTTACAATAGTGCATCAAGCACTGCCTTTATTTCTGAATGTGACAGCAACTGAAAAGTTCATCACAGTTGACACTGCCGATACGGGAGTGGCTCCCCCTTACAGATTATATGACATAGTCCTTATGATTAAAGGTGACATACAATGTGTAAGTAAAGAGATCTTTTTGGAAAATCTGACTTTTTCTTATGGCATTTTGTTGGCAGAGACAGATTGGCTCCCACCTTTTGATCTTGCAGCTCCGAGAGGGGAGGAAGTAATGCTCCCGAGTTTTTCTCGTAACGTCTCCAAGTAGTATGCAGCGGCCTTTGCAGCAGAGTGGGCTTTGGTGCTTGCACTGGCGCTATACCGTACTCAAGTGGGCTGGGATAAAGATTCTCCCCCACATGAGATTCCATTACGGTCCATGCCTCAGGCACAACCTCAATATCCCATCCGTCAGGAGGCAAAAGCTCTATGGTTTCGGAAATTCTGGCTCAATTAGAATGTCAAGGAGTAATTGAGACATGTGTGTCAACAATGAATAACCCTTTGTTTACCGTAACAAAATCTAATGGGTTGTAACGCCTAGTTTTGTATTATCTGCATTTAAATTCTCATTGTTCTACCTGTGCGGTTCAGAATACCCATATTTCTGCTCTAGTGGACAGTATAGTTCATTAAAAATATAAAACTACCCTTGATATTGATTTTTCAGTCACAATTTGTCACCTGAAAGTAGTCAATGGACCGCCTTTACCTCCGGCAGAAACCAAAAAAAATGTGGCGTTTGGATATGGGCTAAAAAAACAGCCTGGGTGTTTTTCGCTATACATGTCGGATCTTTGTTGGACAGCACATACACCCTGATGCCTACTCATATGTTGATGATATTTATCTCACGGACGACGAATTATGGCCACATCCTTATCGAGTGGACCGCATCATACTTTTGTTTGCGGACTACGGCTGTAAGTTTAAATTTGCAAAATCACACATTGCAGAGTATACAGTGTTGTTCTTAGGCTATGAGCTCAATAATGAAGGTAGAGGCTTTGCGCCTCACTTCCTGGAGAAATGGCCACATTGTGACCTCCAACAACTGTGGTAAAATTAAATTACCTATGCTTAATTTATGCGGTAAAGTTCAATAAGAATAACTCATGAAAAATAAGAGGCAAAATCCGTGATATTTGAGGTTTTAAAAAGGGGTTTTATTCCTTAAAAAGGAATTGGGTATTTGGCTCGAGCCAAGGTGGCATACCATTCCGTCACCACGTAGGTTCGGGAAGGGACTGACAGACAACATTTTATTAACAGACATTCATATATATAGTCAATGCATTACAGTAATGTCATATTGCAGAAGGCGTAACAGCTGAGAGGGGAGATAAGAATGCATATACGTAATAAAAAGGCGTTACAATAGGCGTGCATAAAGGCGTGAACTAGAAACGTCATTAACATGAGGTCACAAGTAGGTGGATCCATAAGTGAATCCTACGGTGTCAGCAGAAATACATGGCAGAGATGCGCGCGCAGCAGCATGACGTGTGATTTACGTGTAACTGTTGGGTGAAGGGGGACTTGACATTTAGCCCTACATGTGGAGACAGAAGTCTGGAGTGTCAGATCAACCTAATCCCGAATCGTATCTAATATCTTATGTTTAAGGAACAGTATTATCTGGAAGGGAAAGGTCTCTCGGACAGAAGCTATTCTATACTGACTGTGAGTGCGTGTATAAGCGTCTACGTGTCTGCATGAGATGCGAGGGGGCATGGGCCTACCATGGAAACAGGAGCTATGAATTACTTGCACGGAGACAGTGAGGCCGGGCCCTTTGCTCTGCCGCTGGAAGGATGTTTACTTGAACTACGAGACAGGAATGTATTTTCGAGGAGCGGAGCAGATAATTCGAAGGTTGAATACAGTTTTGGCAGGCAACAGGCTGAGCCAAGCGCCGTGAGCCGCGGAGGAGTAAGGCAGAGGTCACGGTACAGAGGCAGACCCAGGCTGAGGCCTTTCAGAGTCAACAGGCAAGAAAAAGCTTGATGGCAGAATTCAGGGCCTACTTCGCCAGAACTGAAAAACGTGTAAAGTACACCACAAAAAGACGTTGGCATGGCATACTTAGAAGCGGACTATTCGACCCATTCAGGGTGGGTCTGGAAGAGGACATGTTAACGTTGGACGCAAATGTGTTTGCGTCTTCATAACTGGCACAGGAGGGAAATTACATGCACTTTAAGTTCGTACATGGAGACGGTGGGGTACACGTTAGGGAACATTTCTTGACCATAAAATTTATATTTCCTCATTCCCTCCTTGTTCCCTACGGACCCTTCATGATATATCGATCCTCATGAATCGATCAATTTGTTCACGTAACATCATTTGCTCTTCTTTCTTCTTTTCTCGTTTTGAATGGGAATGGGAATTTGAATGCGGGAAACATGATGTGGCGCACAAGCCGCAAATCGCTGGTCCACATTGTAAACACAGGCAACAACTGAATACTATGAGAAGACCAATGCCTAGGAATGATAGGATCTTCCATCCCCAAGCGGTCAATGTTGTCCAGAACCAACCGGACCAAGTCCAGGTGCCTGGATTCTGATGTATCAAACTTGCAATCTTATGAAGACGTGTTATAGCTTTATATACCGTTGGCGCGTTTTCTGGAATGAAAACACAGCAACTCGACCCGATGACCTTACAGGCTCCACCCCTATCTGCTAGGATGACGTCAATGACGAGACGATTTTGAAGAACAACAACCCGCATGGCAGACTGTTCCTCTGTTAAGTTACCTAGAGCAGAAGTAGTTTCATTCACTACCGCTTCGAGGGTTCTAGTTAATTTGCGTATCAGTTTACTATTAAAGACAGCACCTAAGTAGGGGAAGAAGCCTTTATTGAAGTCTGTGTATTGTTCCCATGCCGTTTCAGTGTAGTCGACAATCGGGAGATCTCTTCGAAGTCTATTGTTTACTAGATTGGTATTTCTGTGGTAATCAGGAGGAGCTAGAAAAACAGGTGGTAGAAGGAATGCAATGTAACAGGTACCATCCCAATCTAAAGGTAAGCGTATGTATGCTGTATGACCACAAACGAAATAGGAGTGTTGCGTAGCTCTGAATGTAGATTTGCCTTGATCATTGAATTCGACTATGGTAGTACATTTACTATGACCCAAGTGTACTGAACCATTCTTTCTGATACATAATTCACCCGTGACTGGTAATACTGACATAGCAGGTAATACTGGTGCAGCTTCTGATTCCACAGTTAGGATCATGAGGTTAATTGTGTAATTACCTAACCCATATACTTCATTTTCTAGATCAGTTCCTGTTCTAGTGGGAAGTCCCTTCTTGTCAGGGTAACAGACTTTAAGTAGAACTGAGTTCAGGTTTCCCCAAACCCAACTCCCGTCAAGGACAGCAATGTCAGAATCTAAAGAATTAATCAGTCTAAACCACGCACCACATGAGCCGTTGTGAGTGAACGGGTACGGAAAGAGGGGCAGAACTCCCTTGTATTTCTGGTAAGGAGGGAGTCGGCCACATATCCAACAGTTTGTAGCGTTATTAGTTTGATGGGAGTGATGTAACATGCTAATGAATGTGTTGTTGCGCAGCGCAAGTCTGTAAGACAGTTCATGTGGAGGTAATTCGCTAAAAGAATGTTCGGCAGTAACGTTGTAAGCAGATTGTTCATGCTTGAAGATAGGATAGTATATAGGCAGCAATATACTAGCAGCAATAATCAAAAGGCTTAGAAAAAACATAATCAATAACGTCACTATACAGTGACTACGGAGTGATTTACAATATGCACGTTTCTTGAGTTGTCTCTGTCTATCTCTCTCTCTATCTCGGTCTAGGGGATACATGTCAGGAACTAATTTAACCGATTCACCTAGGGGAGGACTTAAACAATTAAACTGTCTGACTTGCTAGACCGTAGCTTGAGTCTGTATTCTTCAGAGGCGGTTTTCTCAACCAGGGGGAGTTTTGAATCAGTCTGTGGAGGAGGGCAGGGCTTAGAGTCCGAGTCCGAAGGGAGTCCGTGGAATTTTTTAATGTGGCTCGAATGTAGCCACCCTTTTCTGCCCTCCACCTTAACAGCGGTCCTCGTCGTCAGAAGGACCAATTTCGGAGTTTGCCAGCGGGGCTCCAGTGGACTCCTCCGGTCGAAGTTGCGAACGAAGACAAAGTCACCAGGGACCACTTCATGGGGCTTCACCTCGGTGTTGTCGGGAAAGGCTGCAGCTACCTGTGAACGACAAGATTGTAGTGCAGACATCAAGGAGGCAAGGTAATCTGTCAGCATAATACAGTCAACATCTGTTATTTTACGAGGTATAGGCGTCCTCCACATATTTGGTGGCCTACTAAAGACCACTTCATACGGGGATAGCCCGGTTCGAGAATGCGCCACCATCCTCATATAAAAAAGGGCAACTGGCAAGGCTACTATCCAGTCAACGCCTTTCTCTCTACATATTTTCGAAAGTCGGATTTTCAGAGTCTGATTATGGCGCTCCACGAGACCTGCTGCCTCGGGATGCCGAACACAGTGGAACTTCCACTGATAGCCTAACAAGAGTGTAATGTGTTTCACAAGCTCGGATGAGAATGGCTGACCGTTATCTGAGTACACGATACGGGGCAAACCATACCGTGGGAAGAATTCGCGAACCAGCTGCTTGGCAGTGGTCGGAGCAGTGTAATCTGGAACTGGATATGCTTCTGTCCATCGGGAAAGTGCACATACGACTACGAGGACATACTTGAATCCTCGACAACGTTCCATCTGGATATAATCCATCTGGAGGACTTCAAAAGGGTGATCGGGAGGCTGAAATCCACCTTGCTCTACTGGAATGCTTTTACCTGGATTGAACTGGCAACAAATCATGCAAGTACGCACTTTTTGTTTCGCTGCTGCTCGTAAGTTTTTATTGTACCATATGTGTTGAATACTGTCTAGCATGGCCTTTTCTCCTAGGTGCGCTGGACTATGTACTGTGTTGATGATTACTTGAACCATAGAGTCGGGGAGAAACCATGTAGATTTTCCCTTCGTCATCCATCCTTGATCTGTTTGGATCCCTCCTAGTTCAGTCCACTTCTTCATTTCGTCTGGTGTGGCATGTGTCTGTATGTCAATTACATCATGTGCGGGATCCCTGACTGTCAGGCAGTGTGTCAAAGTCGGGACTATTGTCTTTGTCACGTCAGTTGCATGAATTCGATTCTGGGCAGTCTGCTTAGCTGTTCGGTCTGCCAGGTCGTTACCCTGGGAGATAGTGTCGGTGATTTTTGTATGTGCCTTACACTTCATAATAGATATCGCGGTAGGTAGATGTATTGCATCTAACAGAGCTTGAATGAGGGGACCGTGTTGGATGTTGGCACCGTGAGAAGTTAAGTAACCTCTCTCTCGCCAGAGGACTCCAAAGTCGTGAACGACTCCGAATGCATAACGTGAATCAGTGTATATGTTAACTTTCTTATTTTTGGCTTGAATACAGGCTTGTGTCAGAGCGATGAGCTCTGCTGCTTGAGCTGACAGGGTGTCGATACAATTGGTTTCTATAACTTCGGTGTCTGTCGTGACTGCATAGGCCGCCACTAATTCACCTGTACCGGTTCTCATGCATGAACCATCCACATAAAGTGTCAGGTCTGGATCTGGTAATGGAACATCTGTCAAGTCTTGTCTGGGTTTCGTCGTAATAGTAATGACTTCAATACAATCATGTTTCAATGGATCTACACCATATAATGGCAAAAGTGTGGCAGGATTTAATGTGTTACAACGCCTGATTTCTATGTGTGGTTGAAACAATGTCAATTCATAACCTGTCAGTCTTGCTATGGTCAAGTGTTGGGTCTGTGTACGATTTAAAAGAACTTCCACGGAGTGTGGAACTTGTACTGTCAGTTGATGTCCTAACACTATGGAATCACTTTGTCTGATTGCTAAAGCTGTCGCAGCGACTGATTTCAAACACGCAGGCAGGGCCTGGGCTACTGGATCTAATGTGCTAGAAAAGTAAGCACACGGTTTGTGTGAACCTGCTTGTTCCTGAGTGAGGACTGACAATGCAGTACCTTCACGTTCTGTGACAAAAAGTGTAAAAGGCTTACTGTAACATGGTGTTGCTAAAACAGGTGCTTGACATAAGGCTTTCTTTAAGTCCTCAAAAGCTTGTGTATGTTCCTGAGTCCAAGGGAGGACAGTCGATGTCACTGCCTCCTGAGTTGTCAACTGAATGAGTGGTTTTGCTAGAAATGCATATTGGGGAATCCATTGTCTGCAGTACGAGGTGAGGCCTATGAAAGCCCGCACCTCCTTTTGTGTTTTCGGTGGTGACATGTTTACAATTAACTGGATGCGGTCAGGAGTGAGCTGTCTCCCCACTTTGGACAGCAAGTGACCCAGGTACACAACTTGCTGAACACAGAATTGCAGCTTCGAAGGGGATACCTTGTGCCCCTTGTCAGCCAGGAAATTTAAGACCGTCAGTGATGCTTTTTCACATTCGGGTTCGCTTCGGGCGGTGATCAGCAGATCATCGACATACTGAAGCAGAGCGGTGTTAACAGGCATGTGGATTCTGTCAAGTTGTCTTTTCAGTGCTTGGCTATAGATGCTGGGGCTTTCTGTGAATCCTTGAGGTGCGCGTGCAAATTTGAAACTTCGTCCATTTAAACTGAATCCGAACAAGTATTGGCTTTCCGGATCGATTGGGACGCTAAAGAAGGCGTTCTTGAGGTCAATTACAGTAAAGAACGTCGCTTCTGAATCAATGGCTGTCAATAATGAAGAGATATCTGGAACCACAGGATACTGTGGTATAATACATTTATTCAATTCGCGCAGATCAATAACTAATCGATAAACTGGTGGTGCATTTGTATCAGTACGTTTAAGAACTGGAATGATAGGAGAATTACATACATTGGAGTCGGTTTCCACGACCACTCCTTGTGCAATGAGCTCGTCAATGATTCTCAGTAAAGCCACTACAGCATCTGGGGGTAACTTGTATTGTCGAATTCGTGGTAATACCACTCCTGCTTTGAGTGTGACTCGATATGGTGTAATGTGCATACAACCTACATCAGTGGGGCCTTGCGCCCACAAGTGTGCAGGGACATTCTGCAACCGGTGATCCATGTCTCTCAATACATAGTGTCCTTTAAAATCTCGCAAGAATAATCGGACTCCTTCCGGAGAACAGCATATTATAGCTCCTAGAGCCTTCAAAGTCTTTATACCTAGCAAGTTTTCCGGACATGATTTTGTAAGCAATAAATCTGTAGTCCGTGTCAGAGGGCCAACTGCAAGAGCAAGGGGTTGTGATACTTCATTAATAATAGGCTTTCCTGAAAATCCAAGGGAAACATTCTGTGAGCCTGAGAGGGGTGCCCCTGGAACCTCATCGTGACTTATTGTGGTCCTGCTTGCCCCTGTATCAATGAGAAACTTTCTGTCTTTCCCTAATACTTGACTGTGTACATAAGGACCTTCTTGATCTACAGGAACCTCAATAAGAGGCAAACCAAACTCCCTCTCTAGGCTGTTTCATGTGTATCGCTGATAATCGGGGTAGTCATTTTGTGCATACTGGTACATCTGTTGTGTCGTGTTCTGTGTTGCGGTAATGGGCTGTTGCTGTGGTACTGCTACAGTCTGTGATGAAGCTGGCATAGGCGGAATATGTTGTATATTCTGGGGTACTTGTTGCTGGGCCTGATCTTGTCTAGGGGGACGCGGTCTCTCCTTGGTCTTACCCGTGGAGATATTGTGTTTCAGGACTGCACAATTGTTTATATAATGACCTGGTTGTTTACAATAGTTACAGACTCCTTTAACAGGAGCCGTCGAATTGCTAGGCTGGGTCGCACCCTTCTTGTGACCGTCAGCAGGAACTGACTGGGCAACTAACATTTTCATTTTCGTGTCCTTCATACGTCTTTGTTCATGTTCTTGTTCTTCTCTGATTCTATTCTGGTGATACTGTAACATTTGTAACATTTGTGAAGGGGTGTTAGCTTGCCAAGTACTCTCGACTTTCAATACTCTGTTCTTTACCTGTGGTAGGGAATTCTCGACTAATTTCGTTACAAAAAGGTGTGGATATGATTCGCTACCTGGTTTCAGGCCGCTGTTAATACCAAAACATTTTTCAAAACGGGAATAAAAATCACTAGTGCCTTCATCGGGTTTTTGTTTACAGGCTGAGATTGCACCCCAGTCTTCCTTTTTCGTACTTAATAAAAGTGGCAACACTTGTACTAACAATCCCGGTAACGCTTTAACTTTGTCCCCAAGCCCTAGGCCTGGAACCTGAGTATTCTCTTCGTTTTCTAATGCTGCCCACTCAATCTTTGCATTTCCCACTTCCCACTCTTTTTCCTTAAGTTTCTCGTAAATGCCAGCAGGCAGTAGTACTTTCAGTATTTTCATAAGGTCAGGATAAGTGTAATCACCCATGAGTAACATGTCTTTTATTTCACGGTGAAAACCAGCGGGATCTTTGTCATGGCTGGGTACTAGTTTTTTCATTTCCAGTAATTCTATTTTTGTTATGGGTGTGTACACAAACACACGTCTAAGCGTATTATCAGGATTCTGAACTGGGTGCACTTCTCGTAACGGATTCTGTCTGTCTATGTAATACATTTTTATTTCCATGGAATGTGCTGAATCAGACTGTGGACACAGGAAGGCACTATATCTATGCCGATGTTCCAAAATCACTTTAATTAGATCGGTACCTAGACCTCTCCATTTATTCATGAGCAGTTCTGCTAATATATCCGGCAGGGGCCCTGGATCAGAGTGTTGACTTCTATACAATAAGAGCAGGTGTTGTATCATGTACGTACCAGCTAAACGCTGTTCACTTGGTGTCATGTTCAAAAATGTGTGTGCTAACGCATCATCACTATATTTCCCCGCATCGTCAGCCCATTGTACTGCTGACCTAGCTAATTCTTGTTCATCCATCGAATCGAGTACATGGTACCCCATTCGTTCTCGAAGTCTGTTATCAGTGGCTTGGAATAAGTGTTCAGGAGTTCTCGGATTACACATGGCTTCTTGAAAAATTCTTTTACTTTCTGGACGCACTGGGCGCATTTAATTATTAAAGGGTCTTCCTTTACCTACATAGGCTATTGTTTCTCTAACTGGTAATTGTGCTTGTCCGGTCGCCGTTTCTGGTTGCTCCTCCTCCCCTGAAGACTCAAACTTGTCTGATTCCAGTTCTGGTTCTGACTGTCTTGTTTCATGTATTTTTATTACTATGCTTCTGATTCTTTGATACATGTTTTTAATACAATTCTGTTTATCGTGGTTCCCGTCTGCTATATTCTGACCCCATCTATGAAGTGCTTTCATTTCCTCCGGGTCTACACCCGGCCTATCTTGTTCTCTTATTAAGCAGTTTATAAAAAACCGTAATATCTTGGCTTGAGTGTCAACTTTCTGGTGAGCCATGGCCTGGCCAATACTCTCAGGGCCTTCCCCTGTTTGAACAAAATGATATATTCTGTCTAGATGATCAATCATTCCGGGTAGTGTCAATAAAAAGTTGGTGACCCGTCTTAGTCGTACTGATGCGAGTATTAATCTGTCATCATTTCTACCCGGTACTGGATCATATCTACAATCCCCGAGACGTTCCTTTATTATATCAAAATCGGCTGCCCGAGGGGTACGTTGTTGTGCTAGATCCCTGTAAGTCCATCTATGTGCTTGTGGTGGTGTCTGGAAACCTGTCGCCCCTCCTGACGCGCCTCCTGATGCGCCGTCTCCGAAGGGGTTCATTGGGTGTAAGGTAGAAAGGTTAGTTGTAGGAAGAGGTGGAAGGACTGCTGGAAGACCAGGAGGGACAGCCGGGACGGGAGGAAGAGGAGGAGGAGTAGCTTGTCGCGGAGGTGGGGGCGGATTGTCTCGGGGTGCAGCGCCGCCAGGAGGAGGTGTGCGTGGCGGTGCAGTATTAACATATTCGGGGGCTACATCATCTAGATAGGAAGAAAGGAAAATGTCCTTTGCGGTTTTCTGATGTATTTTAGTCGGGAGCATTGGAGGTGGTAGATCTTTTGGTACTTCCGGGGTGGCCTTAGGTAAACCTTCGGTTAAAAGAGGGTACATACCATTCATAAGTGTGTTTCGTTGTCTATCTACTTGTTCTATTTTTACTCGGATATCTTCCTTAACTAATACGTTTTCTTGGGCCTTGTCTGAATCCTCTTTCCTTTTCTCTTCCTTTCTGTGTGCTTTTTCTGTGCGCCTATGCGATTCTTTACGCCATAATTCAATGGCATCTTTCTGTGACTGTCTGGCTTTCTTTTTCCATAATGCTTCTTCTACTCTCATGATGCAATCTGCATCCCATGTCCCAGCAGCGGGCCATCTCTGATTCTCCGCTAGATCCTTGGTGTAGTCCACCCATAACTCGAGATATAAAACGGCATCTAGGCCATGTTTGTGGTACATAAAGTACCCTGGAGTGTCCCTAGGTGGAATGGGAACGGCTTCCTCGAGTATCCCTTTTCTAGTGTTTATTTGTCTTAATTTAGAGAATAACGGCATCTTAAAACCAGGCTACTTGATCCTTATTCAGATATGAACACACTGATCACAATAATGAAGATCGAACAATCACTCATACCACGACATTTTAAGACACATTAAAACATTTTAAGACGAACAACAATGATTAGAATAAAACTAGCTGACTGCATGATACTGGATGTACTGCTAAACAGTACAGATACACTGCTAAACAGTGCAGACGAGATATACTGCTAAACAGTACAGATACACTGCTAAACAGTGCAGACCAGGCCTGTGTACCCAAACCCGTCTTGACCGGCACAAACTAATGCGCACGTCTAGATGCGTCCCCAGCAACGGTACTCACCGGGATGCACGGAAACAGAAGGCCTCGGAAACTCTGGACTGGACTGGACCGGACTGGATTCGGACTCGACTCGTGACGCGGATACTTCGGAACTTCGGAACCTGGTGGGCCTCCGCATACCTCGGATCTTGCTCTCTCAGCTAGGCTCTGGTCGGGATCCTCCGCACTCCTCACCGCCTCGTCTGGGTGTTGATCGCAGCCTCGGTCACCTCCGTTGGCCTGAGGGAGATGCAGGAAATCCTGCGGGTACGCGTAGTGGTCTGTCCGGCTGTGGCAGGGGGCCGGGCCTGCAATGCACCTCCGGCGCGTAAGATGGGGGAGGGGTCCCTATTCGGGCGCCAATTATGTGGTAAAATTAAATTACCTATGCTTAATTTATGCGGTAAAGTTCAATAAGAATAACTCATGAAAAATAAGAGGCAAAATCCGTGATATTTGAGGTTTTAAAAAGGGGTTTTATTCCTTAAAAAGGAATTGGGTATTTGGCTGGAGCCAAGGTGGCATACCATTCCGTCACCACGTAGGTTCGGGAAGGGACTGACAGACAACATTTTATTAACAGACATTCATATATATAGTCAATGCATTACAGTAATGTCATATTGCAGAAGGCGTAACAGCTGAGAGGGGAGATAAGAATGCATATACGTAATAAAAAGGCGTTACAATAAGCGTGCATAAAGGCGTGAACTAGAAACGTCATTAACATGAGGTCACAAGTAGGTGGATCCATAAGTGAATCCTACGGTGTCAGCAGAAATACATGGCAGAGATGCGCGCGCAGCAGCATGACGTGTGATTTACGTGTAACTGTTGAGTGAAGGGGGACTTGACATTTAGCCCTACATGTGGAGACAGAAGTCTGGAGTGTCAGATCAACCTAATCCCGAATCGTATCTAATATCTTATGTTTAAGGAACAGTATTATCTGGAAGGGAAAGGTCTCTCGGACAGAAGCTATTCTATACTGACTGTGAGTGCGTGTATAAGCGTCTACGTGTCTGCATGAGATGCGAGGGGGCATGGGCCTACCATGGAAACAGGAGCTATGAATTACTTGCACGGAGACAGTGAGGCCGGGCCCTTTGCTCTGCCGCTGGAAGGATGTTTACTTGAACTACGAGACAGGAATGTATTTTCGAGGAGCGGAGCAGATAATTCGAAGGTTGAATACAGTTTTGGCAGGCAACAGGCTGAGCCAAGCGCCGTGAGCCGCGCAGGAGTAAGGCAGAGGTCACGGTACAGAGGCAGACCCAGGCTGAGGCCTTTCAGAGTCAACAGGCAAGAAAAAGCTTGATGGCAGAATTCAGGGCCTACTTCGCCAGAACTGAAAAACGTGTAAAGTACACCACAAAAAGACGTTGGCATGGCATACTTAGAAGCGGACTATTCGACCCATTCAGGGTGGGTCTGGAAGAGGACATGTTATCGTTGGACACAAATGTGTTTGCGTCTTCATAACTGGCACAGGAGGGAAATTACATGCACTTTAAGTTCGTACATGGAGACGGTGGGGTACACGTTAGGGAACATTTCTTGACCATAAAATTTATATTTCCTCACAACTCTGAAAAAACTGCAGCCGTTTTATTACCGAGTATGCCCAGCGTATCAAACAATTGTATGCTTTAATACAATCTACTTTTTCAAAAGCCCGCTGGTTTCCAGAACATTCATCTATTCTGCAATCTTTGCAGTCTGGTCTTCTTGAATCTAAATACTTGTTGACACGTGATGACCGCACTAACCTGGTGATACGTATTGTGCCAGGTGCGGTGGGTTTCACTACTTGACATTTAATGAGGGCAAAACAGTGCCTATTGCTTACTAGTCACATTTGTACACTTTGACTGAACTGCGGTTTTCCCCTGTTTAGAAAATCTTGACAGCTGTAGAGATGGCAATCCTGAAGGAATGCACCCTGGCACAGGGGAAATGCATTTTGGTTGTCACACCATATCCTGTGCTGGATGCAAGTGTACCAACTTCAAAAGCTTTGCATCCATGTTGGATACAATGGGCGACTTCGTTGACATCTTCGGATGTCACCTTCCTCTTCGACTCCTCCCTGCAAACACAGGAATTTTAACAGTATGAATTTGTTCACCCTGCTCCTATGTCTATGCGTTTGTTGGAGGAGTACTATTGTATCATTACACTGATGGTTCAGTGCAACCGGCGATGGGGTCAAAGCATTCTTATTCTGCAGCATGCGCAATTGTGGCAGGTGCAATAGTGAACGGGGAATTCAAGTCAAGTGTTGTACACACTCAGGCACTCGGAGACTGTACCGCCCAATTAGCTGAGCTGCACGCTCTGGTGCTAGCCCTTGAGTTTGCAGATCCGAATGTGACTACTTTCATAGTGAGCGATTCTTATTACTGTGTTCAGTCTTTCAATGAAAACTTACACTTTTGGCCTCAAAATGACTATCGTGATTCTATATGCATTGCAAGCAAGCATAAAATGCTTTGGGTTCAAGTTGCAGATCTTAAAGAATCACTGCTTCTCAAAAATGTAATTCATACACTTAGCCACCAGCGTGTAGGAGTACATGCGGTTGGCAATAGTTTAGCTGATGTAGCAGCTAAATCAGCAGTAGACAAATTTTCACTTGCATCGGTTACTAGGTCAATCAGTAAGATTGATGATTACATCTTGGTAGCTATTGCTGTGACAGAGAAGGGTGGCGATTACCCGCAGGGTTACCCTGCCAGATACTCTTATCACTTAAGTCCCGATAAAGTCCCTTATGTGAGGATTAACGACGTTGGTGACAGGTTAATTCCCAACGTGCACCGCAGACTTACACTGATAACAGGCGCGCACGAAGGCATGGCTTCGGCACAAGCCGGCTTGTCTGTGACTGTCTCTATCTTGCAGCAGCATTACTGGTGGCATGGGTTGTATAAACAAATCCAAAATGATGTGCTTTCATGTGACATTTGCAAATAGATTAAGCTGTCTTCAGTAGCACGTCCACCACAAACACTAATGTGTATTTCTAATAGACTTTTTGGATGTGTTTATTTAGATCAGTTCGGTCCATTTTCTTCAGATACTTCCTATAAATGAATTTTAGTTGCAGTTGATTCGTGCACATGTTTTCTTTGAGTGTGGCCACAACGAAGTGATGATGCCTGAACTGTTGTCAGGGATTTGCGTGTCTTTGTGGGAATTTTTACATGTGGCACTTTTCATTCTGACCAGAGTCCTGCGTTCGCCTCTAA
Organism: Lissotriton vulgaris; assembly: GCF_964263255.1. Taxonomy (NCBI): domain Eukaryota; kingdom Metazoa; phylum Chordata; class Amphibia; order Caudata; family Salamandridae; genus Lissotriton; species Lissotriton vulgaris. The sequence continues at coordinate 644,875,145 of NC_141685.1, read as the reverse complement.
GTCTTTGGGAGTGCAGGTCAAATTTTCGTCTCCATACAGGCCTGTGGGTAATTCAGTTGTGGAGTGAATGCACTGTGACTTAAAGCAATCCTTGAAAGCTAGGGACCTTGACAGGTAGCGTCCAAGGTACTGGGAGCAACTAGTTTGCCCATTTGTATAGCGTACAACGTGCAGTAAATAATCTCCCTAGAAGATCTCTGCATGGACGGATACCATGCAAAATGCTCTTTGGCATTAAAAGGTTTATGCCAGGCCTTGATGGTCTAGACATAGTATTACAGAAGCTACAAGAGACCCGGGACAGTCTTGCAAAAGAACATTTACCGTCTGTCGTAGATGCAACACTGCAGATTCCGGTAGTCGGCTGGTCCGAGAGAAGGAGGAGAACAAGAAAGAGTTTGGCCCCTCTTATCGTGCACCTGTCCCAGTGCTTGGCATGAAGGGATCTCGTACAGTCATTTTACCACCACTTCTTGATCGAAAAGACAACAGAAATGTCTCTGTGGACAATGTCAAGCTACAACATCTGGCCAATCCTGAATAGTATAACACCAGCGTCTTCATGTACGGCGATTTCCAGGAATCCAGTGTTTGGAGTTTCAGACACCACCCAGCCCAATACTGCCATAGAGATGGACTCTGTCATTAACCCTTTGCTAAACCTTCCTACTTCCAGTCTAAATGAAGAAACTGATTATACTTATCCCGCAACCTAGTTGTTGCCTGATTTGCCAACGGATACCATGCAACAGTCTCATTTCTCTTTTGACTCGAACTCTACATTATACTTGACTCCTACCAAATTCTCTATTTTTATGACCTGATTTAAATGAAGTTATTTGATTCCACCTTGGACATACATTTGGATGGTCCTTTTTGCCATTTTTCTTTTTATGTCAATTGGATTTGTGACATTATTTTTCCTTCTCATAAATGGTAACTACATACCTGAATACTCTGCTGTGAAACTGGTTGATGGAACTTTGGCCCCACATTCGTCTTCACACATTATGAAAAAGGACCTGACTTTTGTCAACATTTCCACCTGGCCAGTTGCGGTTGGCATAGTTTGGGATGCAGTTGAATTTCAAATCCATGGCCCTACAGAGATAATTAACGTACCAAATGTACTTTGTGTTTCTATGGGTGATGTAGTTAAAGACAATATAAGGTCTGATGATTGGGACATACATGCAATACAATGTCTGTTTTCAGATTTGAAATATTATACTGCATTTGATGCTGAAGATTTGTATTTCAATACTGTAAATTATGCTGCTATGTTTTGCTACAAGCATTATGGTCATCATTACCTGCATAATGCTAATATTGTTAAGAAATGTTTTTAATTACACACAATAGGAACAATGGCGAGCTCCATTGGAAGGCAGCTCAATAACTTTCTTGAAAAAAATTACATATTTTACAGATGTTGATAAATTCAAACAGGGATATTTTTATTTTAAATTAAATGTTTTGTCCAATTCTAAAGTGGTGCTCACCCACACCAAATTAGTGTATTTACAATCCTTTATTAATGAATTGTCAGTGGCTATGATCTGTGGAAGGCAACAGTAGATCTTAAATCTGTTTGGGGTTCTAGATACTGGCTGGTGCAGGCCACTGAAGCTTTACATCGTGCGTGCCTCAACCCGACTCAAATTTTATTTTTAAATGATTCTGTCTTTCAAACTAAATATTTTAGATTGGCTACTTCGAAACAAAGGAATGCCCCTGCCATTCCTACTCTGGCTGGATATCTAAACTGAACCAATCATACTGATTATTCCATTGATGACTTACAATCCCTGATTCAAAATTTAACTTTTAATATTTCTGCTTTAGACCCTCAGGGTTGTTTGGTGTGGTAGACTAGTTCTGATGCTTGCAAACTCCATTTCCATGACAAGGCTCCTGCTATTTATAGGTTAGGCCTGATCCACATTTTTATAACTCCCATTCAGATACCACTTACTCTTTTGGAAAATGATGTCAAAACTGGTTAAAACATTCAACACTGTCGTCAGTAAAACAACATTTGTTGTTATTATTGGGTGACAATGGTTTACCAAATTTTATGAAGGGGCTTACGGGTGCTAGATCAAAACAATTTATTTAAGCAACTTACAATGAAATATAGAAGCTGTTCCAAATTGAGGCGGCTTTCCGTTTAAGGGCAATAGACCAGGCTAATTTGGAAAAATTCCTTGCTGTTGTGAATCATAGTATTAACACACTTTTCTCCCGCATTTATACATTGGCCAATACTGTTTCTTCTGTTGTTGATATTGTGCAAGATGATGTATCTGTTCTGTATCATGGTAAGAATCAATTGCTTTCAGTGATGCAGTTTGCATGGACATTACAAACTCTTAAGTTCCTTGGGATTAATTGAGCGCAACATCTTTATTTTTGCCTTTTAATTTAACATACAAACAGCGATTTATGTCCATGAAAGATGCTACATACACTCTTATACATATTGGAAAATTAGAACCTTTGCCTTTTTCTGTGGACGAAACTGAAGCTGCTGTCTGGCTCATTCATGGGTAATAACCTTACCATTTCCTTTGCTTAAATTTAGCTCCTGCTTGATGCATTACCCTTAGGCCACTATGAACCCCTGGGCAGTGCTTTCCTTCACGAGGTGTGGTCATTACAATTCGCTTTTAGATGCTTGCAAGATGATAAAGAAGTTAATTTGACTAGGGAATCATGTCATTCGACTATAGGTCATTTGCTGGTTTGCAAAAATATATAGTTGCACAGAGCCTGTAACTTGATGCCCCTGAATCTTGCATGCATTCTAATAGGTATTCCCGGCCAAGTATTACACCAACTTTTAATCTGCTTGAAAACAGTGGTTATCTCCTTTTGAATAATGAGTACTGGTGCAGAATGCTTGCCGGCATCCACTACATTGTGACAGTCTCACAACGTGTGGTTTGCTGTAAAAATATAGTGTTCCACCACCACACGGGAGACTCGATAACTCGGTCTGGCCTTCCATTCCGACCTTGAAGGCAGGCTTCGACAAGTTAAGCAGAATTAGAGCATTGTTATCCCAAAAATCAGTTTCTCTCACATCTGTACATGAAACATTCGTCCTTCATAAGGCCAATACTTGATCAGAGGTGCAAGCCCTTCTTAATACTGACCTCCCACTGCATTTCCGTGCTTAGATTCATACTAATTTCAATGCCTCTCATTGTACCGGCCTAGCAATTTTTTTTTTAATTGTGGGCTCTGGCCTTGTGTCTTCTTTTCAAACTATTTTTGGTGTCATACCGGTATTTATTCATTCAATTTTTTCCAGCGTCTTTGGTGAGTTGCCACTATTACTTGCCTTAGCTGCTGAAGTACTGCTGCTGATTTGCCTGCTATGCAAAGGCTGCTTTTCCTGAGGCCCTACACAGCCAAGACCGGCTGCCGATGCTTCGTAGCTGTATGCTTGAATGCTATGGTACTTTGTCTCTGGCAACACTAAGCGCGGATTACGGATTGTCCTTTCGTTTTGCTTACCTTATTCATTTGAATGGGCCTTGGACCTTTGCCTCTCCAACACGGTGTCTCCTGCACCTGATTTTGATCTGCTGATGAGTCACTTAGTGTCCCATGAGCAAGAGTGTTCAGGTGTTGGGATGATGCCCTGTGCATCTGCGCTGGGAGTTTTGGCACAGTGGGATATATGTGCAGCTCTTTTACTTTGCTTGAATGGATGGCGTCTCTTTTTTTGGACGATAACAAGGACTTCCTCTTGGAGGCTGTTGCAACTTACTGCTCATGCACTTTAATGGATTAACCTGTAGGGATTTTTTTTTCACTCTCTTCGCTCTTTTGTTGACATTTTGTATACATCAACCTTGTTGAAAAACAAAATATATATTTTTTCCTTTCCTACCCAAAATTGAAAAGCTGTCTTTGCAATCTAACACGTTTCCCGGATTTGCAAAACACTTCAGAATCAATGCTCTAACTTCTGTGTCAGACTTCTTAAACTCTGTGTTCTGCATAAACTAATGCAGGTGCACTGTTTTTAATCCTGGAACCAAGAACGAGCTACTAAATTTATATTTGTTGTTCTCTGTAGCTAGTTTTTATATCACTACCCACACAGTTTATATTTTTGTTGTGCTATGCCCTCGACCCAACCAGTTATCTTTCTCCTCATCTGCTGGATTTAGTATATCCTAACAGAGTAGGAATAAAACATACCTGAGCTCCTTCCTCTCAGAGAGGGATCGCAGCCCTTGGGAGGGCTAGGCTGTCCTGCCAAACGGAGAATCCCAGGTGATTTAGCATGCCACCTATGGTGGATGAGGGATTTCATCCTAACAAAAGAATTCCCCCAGAAGCTCCTTGAGACAATCTTTCGTGTCTCTTCTCTGTTTTGTCTAGGCATTCCAGACCTAAGGATGTCTTTAATGTTTACCACTGTTTCAGTCTCCAGGTCCTACTGAATGCCTTTACCAGCTGCCATAGACCGAGTGGTCACACACGCCCACTCAGGAAGACACAACATCTCTAAATGAGAATTCCAATCCCCCTTTTCCAAAAGGGGAACTCTCCAAATCGTTGCATAGCAGAGAGTCAACAGGTATGGCTGGCCTCACAGCTACTTTCAAGGTAACTCAAACCCCCCTCTCAAAGGGAACTTGTGCCACTTTACAGAGGCACTAAGAGATGTCAGCTTCAACTACTGGGTAGAATGTGTTGGGGGCCAACTGCTCCTCAGACACCAGGCAACAACTGAGAGCTGTCACACTGGCTCCAGTGTCTCTCAGAGCTTCCACACTTTGGCCACCCACTGCTGTATATTTTAGTGTTATCAGGCATATGAACTTTTGGGACCATCTTACTGTAGGACACCAGGGTCATTTCTGCAGCCCCCATGGACTCTTGGGTGCCCAACACCTCATCCAAGGCTACAATGGCCATTTCCTGGGGTGGTGCACCAGTGGGTGCAGTGGTAATCTTTTTGGGACACCTGGGTCCCCCAGGAAGTGACCCACCTGACTACAACTATTACATGCCCTAGGACCCTTCTGACCAGGCTTACCTGTAGGGACCCATGGCTTCTTTTCAATTGGAGGCTAGGAACCTTTCCCTTGGTTCCCTTGGGAATAACTTTGGGGCCCTTTTTGGACCTCCTTCTGTTTACCCTTGTCCCTCCCACTCCTCTTCTGGGGACCCTGTCTACCTTTGGTGGAGTCTCCCACACAACCTTTCTGTACCCTGGTACTGACCTAGCAGTCCACCTCCACAGCAAGCTTCTAGAGTCAGTCAGCTTACTGTCAATCACGCGCTGGCATAACTCTGGAAAACAATTATCTAACAAGTGCTCCCCTGCATCCAAATCATAGAGCCCCTGAAAATAGTTTACCTTGCTACCCTTAACCCATCCATTCACTGCTCTGCAAAAATAGGAGACATTATCCACCCAAGTGCTTGACTTCAGCTTCTTACAAGCCCTCAACTTCTGCCTGTACACTTATGGGGTCAAACCATACCTCCCTATTAAGGCGTCTGTTAGACCTGGCATCTTTGGGGTGGTTTCCCCCATCTCTTTGCCTCTGCCTCCTGTATTTTTGATTCTGTGCTGGATTTAATTTTTGCTGGTTTAGATGCTTTGGGCACTTTGTCACAGCTGATCAGCGTCAAAGTGTGAGTGCTCCCTGTATGCATTGTTACTGTAATTGGTTATCCATGATTGGAATTTTTGTATCACCAAGAAGTCCCTAGTAAAGCGCACTGGGTGTGCCTGGGCTGAGAGGGCCATCCCTGGGCTGAATAGCTCCATCTGCAACTAGAGTGGTGGGAGGGGGTAGCACCTGGACCTCAATAGGGCTGTATCTGCCTTCCACAATGCTGGCTCTACCTCCTGCTGTGCAGCTGATGACCTGCCCCTCACTCTGAAAAGAAAGGAGGGGCCAGAAAAACAAAGTGCTCAAAAAATACCCAGAACTGGTTCAGACCGGGGTCAGAGGCCTCCTGCACAAAGGGAACAAAGAATTTTAGGGGAATAAGTACAGGACCCCTGACTACAGAAAATTAGATCATCCTGGAATCAAGAAGGAACCTCTGCCAAATAGAAAGCTGGAAGACTGAAGAAGGAAGACGGTCCTGCTGTTGCTTTGCTGGACTGACCTGCAGTTGCTTTGCTGCCAAGGAGAGGGGAAGGACTTTGTTGTTGCTTTGTCCCCCTGCTTGTAGAGATCTCCAAGGGCATGTTGTGAGCTGGCCTCCTGTTACGAAGTCCCAGGAACAAAAGGATTTCACCCCCCAGCTTTCCCTAAACTCTGCTGAGAGAGTTTTGTCCTTCCTGAGTGCTGAATCCGATTGAGGGGCATCTGGAAGTTGTGGCCTGCTGTTTGGGAAGCTGGAGAACAAGAAACTAAGACTATCTGCAAATTCTCACGCATCGCTCGCTTGCAGAGCGCATCCCCGTCAGTGCGAGGAAATTCCTGCCGCCGCGAAGATTGAAATAATGGCAGCACCTGTTGCCACTGCAAGAACCAACCCATCCTTCGCTTGCGGAACGCATTGCTCCGGACGGAAAAATTATCATCGCTGCGAGTATTGTCGCAAATCCTATCCTCGCTGGGTGAGATCACCGCATCGCTTGCTTGCGTATCGCATCACGTCACAGAGCCATCACATCGAGGGGTTGCAAGAGGAGAAGATCGATGCTGCGCCGCGCATTGCTGCCGCACCTGAGATCGTCGCCATCCTGAAGATCATCGCATTGTGCCTTTGCAATACGCTCACTACGGAACCTACACACTGGAATCCATACAAGTTTTTGCTTCCCTTCCTATACAGACCGGATTCATCACAACACGCCCGCTGCGTCCAGCGGGGCTGTCACATCTCCTCCCCAGGGTCTCAAGAGTGATGCATTGCTTGTTTTCCACCGCAACCGCTTCTATTTCGGAACTTTGTCGCATCTAACGGTACTGTTGGCTAAACGTGACGCAACTGTGAACTATTCTAACGCAACTGTGGATTATTTTGACACAACCCTTAAGAACGCCTTAAAAACCATATCTTGAACTGTGTGTTTTGGGTTTTTGTCATTTTGGTCTTGTCTAGTTTAGATTAAATGCCTTTATTTTTCTAAACTGTTGTGGAGTCCATTTGTGGTGTTTTCACTGTGTTACTGTGAGTGTTGGTACAAATAATTTACACATTGCCTTTGATAAGCCTGTCTACTCATGCCAAGCTACCAAGGGGGTGAGCAGGGGTTATCTAAAGAGTGATTCCTCCTTACCCTGACTAGAAACAAGGGTCCCTATTTGGACAGTGGTACCTACCTCTGCCAACTAGAGACCCCCAGTTCTAACATTGGTGGCAGCGGTGGGATTTTGAACTTGTATTTGTACTAGACCCACAGTGATTGGTGTACATCACTAGTGCAGACCACTACGCCACCGCATACTAGATTTCGGTTTTTGATTTTAATTTTGAATAACTCTTCAAAGCATCATGTCTCTGAATGGGAAGGCACCAAGTGTGGAGGCAGAATTGGAGTTTTGCATTGAGGATTTGCATTACTACAAAGTTGAGCAGCTCAGACAATTCTGCAAAAAGTTTGATAGCCCCACCAAGAGATACTACTGGAAGGTGGAGCTGCAGAGAATCCTGAAGGCCCACTGGGAGTTTCAAGAATGAAATGATGCAAGTGGAAGGAATGGTTTTCAAACCCAAGATTTGCCTGTGAGAAGACCAGGCTCAAGGCCTGGCATCAACCATTCCAATAGAGGTTTCACTCCAGAAGAGTTAGAGGAGAATCAAAGAGTGAGGAATCATGAGTTGTAGCTTATGAAAATGAAAATGGAGAAAGATGCAGAGGAGAGCAAGAATGCTCGTGCCCTAGAAGAAAAGAAATTGCTTTTGGCTCATGAATTGAGCCTGAAAGAACTGGAGATCAAGGCCAAGCAGGTGGATTCCAGTTCAAATGGTGGCAGCGCACAGCCAGTGCAGGTTGGTAAAGTATATATCCCCAAGGATTTTGTACAGAATTACAATAGGAGTGAGGATATCTATGCCTGGTTTACCTCTTATGAGATTGCATTGAGGATGAATGGGGTGCCTGAACAGCATTGGGGGGCAGACCTGTGGAAACATTTTGAGGCTTCTGGGAGGAGTGCTCTAGAGCCCTTAGAATTAGCAGGTACCATGGCCTATCCCAATATGAAGGAGGCCCTATGTCTCAGGTATGGACTTACTCCAGAGCAGTACAGACTGCAGTTTAGGAACTCCAGAAAGAAAGAATCTGAGACTTGGATGGTGTGTGTGAATCTGTATTCGGGTGCCCTGGAAGGTTGGATGAAGGGCAGCAAAGTAACTGATTATAAGGGGTTGTTGCATTTAATTAGTTGGGAGCACTTGAGTAGTCTATGTGCTCCAGAGCTGTGCCAGCATCATTTAGACAGTAAGCTGACTGACCCCATTGAGCTTGCTAAGGAGGCGGACCGCTGGACCAGTACCAGGGTCCACAGAGGAATTGTGGGTACCACAGCCAAAGGTGGGCAGGGTCCCCAGCAGAAGAGTGGGGGGACAAGGGTAACCAAAAGGAGTTCTCTCAAGGGCCCCAAAACAGTTCCCAGGGAAAGGAGTCTCAAGCCCAAAACCTAAGCCAACCTGGCCCCCTAAGGGTAGGTGGGACAACAGGGACAACCGGGGTCACCCTACATGCTATCACTGCAGCGAGGTGGGCCACTTTTCCCCTAGGTGTCCCAAGAAAAATCCAGCACCCGCTGGTGCTTCCACCCCAGGGTTTAGGTAAAGTAGCTTCGGGAGGGGATTTGATTTCCAGTGGGGAGGAGGGACTAGCACTAATGACCCTTGTCTCATTAGGAGACCAAGAGATGGTCCAGGACACCCCTCTGCCCCAGAACACTAAGAAATACGGTCAGTAGGTGACCATCAATGGGAAGAGGGTGGAGGCTCTTAGAGACACAGGAGCCAGCATGACATCCGTGAGGTGTCAGTGGGTATCTGAAGAGCATGTCATTCCCAATGTACTCTGCCCAGTAATTGCAGCTGACAGCTCAGTGCGCCTCTGCAAAGTGGCGCAGGTTCCCTTTGAGTGGAGGGGGGTCTCAGGTCTCTTGGAGGTTGTTGTAAGTCAAGCCTTGCCTATAGACTGTCTGCTAGGTAATGACATGGAAAGTTCCCCATGGAAGGATGTGGAACACCAGACTCATCTGGAAATGTTGGGTGTGCCTGCGTGGATCTGCGTGACCATACGGGCTGTCAGCCAGTAAGGTTGATTCAGCAGACCTGGAGCCTGAAACAGTGGCCCAGGAGACTGCCAAGAAGAGAAAGGGCAGGGGGCATGGGAAACCAGCCCCAGCCGTTCCCACGGTCCAGGAAGGAGCAGAACCTGAGGGGGATGCCCTGGAACCTACAGGGGGACAGGTGTCCGAATGGGGGGACCTACCTGAGCTGACCCATTGGCAGCAAGAAGGTGGCCCCGTCAAGGAGGAATTCTGCAAGGCACAGAGGGAGTGCCCTTCTCTCCTTGGTGTGCGGCAACAGGCTGCAGACCAGGCAGCAGGTGGAGAGTCCAAGGATCATCTCATTTACTTGGAAGATGAGTTGCTCAATAGTAAGCCTAAATTCTTTGAGCCCAGTGCAGCCCATGTGCTGGTGGTACCTGAGCACTTCAGGAACTTCCTAATGGGTCTGGCTCACGACGTGCATCTCGCAGGACATCTGGCGGTACGTCTTTCTAACATGCCTGTTGTTTGCCTACAGGGAGGTGCCTCAGAAGTCCTTAGGGTTCAGTCCCTTTGAACTTCTGTATGGCCACCCTGTTAGAGGACCTCTCACACTGGTGAAGGAGGGGCGGGAGATATCCCATGGTAAACCCCCCAGGATGTGTTCAGCTATGTGCTGGCCTTCCACAACCAGACACAACGCTTCAGGAAACCTAGAAGCTAGCCAGGAAGAAATAAAAAGATGGTACAAACAGAATACCACTCTGGTCGAATTTCCACCTGGGCACAAAGTGTGGGTGATGGCGCCTTGTGTGCTCCAAGACAAGTGGACTGGGCCATATGAGGTGGTGGAGCACAAGAGTGAAGTATCCTCCCTGGTTAACTTGAAGACTCCCAGGCAGCCCATGAGAGTCTTGCATGTGAACCAACTCAAACCCCACTTTGAGAGGTCTGAAGTGACAATGCTCCTGGCTACAGATGCTGGGATGGAAGAGGAAAGTGACCCTCTTCCTGACCTCCTGGCAGCCAAGGAGCAAGACGGGTCAGTGGATAGTGTGGTCCCCTCGCCCACCCTGACCCTAGAGCAGCAGAGGGACTGTCGCCAAGTGTTGGGTCAGTTTGCCTCCCTGTTTTCCCTGAATGCTAGCAATGTTCCCCTCCCTTCAGAAACAAAGTGGCTCCCCAACCCTGCTCTCTAGTCTCTCTCAGGGATTTCATAGGCCCTTATTGCTCCCTCATAAGCTTTGAACTACTGACTAATGTCCTCATGCTTCATAAAATCCTTAATAACCTCCTTGGGGTGTATACTTTCCCTTCTCCAGGCACTGATGGTGCGCTACCACCATTGGGATTGAACTTTAAACATTTGTCTTTCAGATCCAGTTTCCCCAAACCTCTTTCATGCTCTAAGAACATTTTTTTCTCATCCAGGACTTATTTCCCCCTCTGAAATGCCAACTCCTTATCTTCCTTCCCTAGCCTGAACTTTGTGGGTCCAATTCATGCATCAGGTTTTTCTTCCTTTCCTCCAGCTTTTCTGTTGGAGACAGCCCCTTTGAAGATACACTGCTCCCCCCTTGGAAGGTAACCTCCCCCCAGGCAGACCCAATAGCCTACCTGCTGCCCAACTAAATTCTTCACATCCTCCATAGGCTGGTCGTCATGGTCGCTGGCTTCCCTTGACTCCAGCCAGGACCTCAGTACCTTTTGGAATTCCTCCTTTCTGGAGAGGCCTCTTACAGAGATTTTAAACTTCCTAGAGAAAGCTTTCATTTGTGGCACAGTGTAGGTTTCAAACCTATCCTCTTCAAACTCAATATCCACAGATGCAAATGATGCAGGCCTTGACATGATGAAGATTGGCAGTTCTCAGTTGCAAAGAAAAATAGTTCCAAAGGAAAATGTTTAACCAATTGTATGTGGTTGCGTGTTGGTCTGCACTCTACTAGTAGTGTACACCAAACACTATATGTAAGACACAATTGCATGTCCAGATCCTCACCGCTGACCACGACCGTTAGAAATGGGGGTCTCTAGTTGGCAGAGGAAGGGAGATGATGCGTTGATTTCTTACTGCATCCCCCAATGATGTGACAGACCTAGTGATTTGATGTAATGTGACGATCCGGGACGATGCGTGGATTCTTGCAGCTGCAAAGCAGGGCTTGCTTTGGAATCGGTGTGGTGATCTCGGGCTTTGAAAATCGGTTCACTTGATGCGGTGTGCGGCAATTTCTTGAGCAGAGGGCCGGTGCTGTGACAATGTCTTCGGGGATGCAACAGAAAAAGGGGGGATGCGTCACGCTTTTCGTTGTTGCGTTGCTTTTCCAGCTCCTAACAACCAGACAGCCTCCAGAGGACAAGAGCAGAGACAAACTCCTAACTTAAGACTAAATCCTAACTTTACTACTCCTAAATGCCTTCTGTGAATACCAAAAGTAGTAAGTTTAGGATTGTGTCTCAGATTAGTTCTGTGAATTGGGCCCACCCTCACTAAAAGATGTATTTTAACATGCTGAGTTCAGGCATACTAAACTTTATTTTCCTACCTTGTTCCCAGGGGTAGTTATGTTTATAAGATGTTATAAGCAAACTCCCCATTCTATCCTGTGGGAACAGGTACCCTTGCAATAGTGAAAAACAAAATTGGCAGTATTTCATTATCAGAACTTGCCACACACATCAGGGCATGTCCTGCCATTCACATAAATTGCACCCTGCCCACAGGGGTATCTTGGGCCTACCTTAGGGGTGACTAACATGTAAGAAAAAGGAAGGTTAGGGCCCGGAAAGTGGGTACACTTTCCAGGTCAATATGGAAGTACTAGACTGCACACAGGCTCCTCTGCAAATGCAGGTCTGAGACCTTGTTGCAAGGTTGCTTGTGCAGTTGGCACAGTCAGTGCTGCAAGCCTACTTGCAGCATTTGATTACCAGGCCCTGGGCACACACAGTGCACTGTACTAGGGACTGGTTAGTAAATCAAATATGCCAATCATGGAAACGCCCAATTCATAACAACAATTGCCAAAGGGAGCTCGTGCATTTTGGCACTGAACAGCAGAGGCAAAGTGCCCAAAGTATCCAGACCAGAAAAACGAAGTCAAACTAACAGGAGGCAAAAGCAAAAATACTGGGGAAACCCAAGCCAATGATGCCAGGTATAACTCTGACTTCTGAAAGCTATGCAAAATGTAACCACTGTTACTATTGTGTCAACTACTCTCATATTAGTGCAAGCTTGATCTGTCTCTATCGTCTCTGAAGCCAATGAATCTCTATCTCTTTCAAACCAATATCTCTCTTTCTGCCAGGCTATTCTATCACCGTCTCTCTCGTTTCTTCTCTCTTTCACTTTCGCACCCACACCTGCCATCAGAAGTTGAAGTGACAGCAATTTTCATTCTCACTATGCTTTGTCTCTACTCTTCCACAACATACTTCGCCTCATCAAATGAATGTTATTTTGGAATCAATGGCCTTCACAGTCAAAAAACTTAGTAGCAATAAGCTTGTGAACAATGGACTCTGATCCATTGTTCTGAGTGAGTCTTATTAATGGAATATCATTCACTGTCAGGTCTTGTAAAATGAATTTGAGAGCAAACCATCAGCAAATGCCTTTTAAACTAAGTTGTGCTGAAGCACTGCAGATGTAAAAGGCTCTGGACTGCTTGCATATGATCAAGTAATCACACATGTGAACACAGGTGAGAGCTGAGTAATTAAGATTACTGTCAAGCTTAGTACAGTGGGTCTCTTGAATCACCTGGCGCCTAGGCGTCCTATACACGAGCCTAAATAATAAGGTATACTATTATAACAGTGACCTCTGATTGGAAAGCCCTTTTTAAAGGACAGAATCCCATCACTCACCAAAAGGTGAAATACTTCATCATCTGGGATCCCCTCCCGCACCGCGGCCGGTAGTGGGAGTACCGGCTGGGTGGTGACGTGGGGAGGGGGAGGGACAGGGTGGGGGGTAGTAATGTATGGATTACGGACTGTAAAAGGTAAGTAAACATAAAAACAAATTAAATGAATTTCGTTGCACACACTGCAATGCAAAATGCGATGCAGTGTGTGCAACGAAATTCGTTTAATTTCTTTTTATGTTTACTTACCTTTTAATGTCCGTAATCCATTCATTACATTAATACCCCCCACCCTGCCCCTCCGCTTCCCCAGTCACCGCCCAGCCGGTACTCCCACTGACGGCCGTGGCTGCCCTCCCGGCTGTAAACCTAGTACAGCCAAGGGCTACAATCCCCTCAGCTACGAGGGAGGAGCTCAGGAATGTTTTTTATGAGGAACACTGGATACACTAATATCCATCAGATAAAGAGCTGACTATCATTCAAAGTGATGGGTGCAGTGCTTGAGTGGAAAAATGTGAAGTGTATTAAAACTGGCTACTATGAGTAAACCTCTTTAATATCTATCTCGTAGTGTCAGAAATTAAAAACAGTGCTTGTGCAGTTTGAAAAAATAACTGCAAGTATAAAGTTTATGAGGGTCGGTCTACATGTTTCTACTTCTATGACCTACAGAGTATCTAGCATTCCTTAGGACCTATGAATATAAGCTACTGCAAATAGTGAAAAAGTAATAGGTGTAACAAGGTGACTACAAAATAAGTAATTACTGTTCAATGGAACAGATACGACCATACACACCAGATCTACAGATTGTGGACTTTTGTAATTGTCAGACCTATGTGGAGAAAGGGAAAGAGAGAGGTGGAAACATAAAAAATTTAAATTCAGTACTCGTGTTTAAATTGTGATAGAAAATTAGTCAATGTCCTGAATACTTCAACACACATTGGTGAGGGTAACAACGAAATATAATTATGTTATTAACCATTATTTGTGAGCAAATCACCTCACCTCCCTTGGTAACATCTCAGGATGTTAGACCCCGCTCCAGTTCAGGGACATTTTCCTTGCAGGTCTTGTTCTGTTTGTCCGCAGACTAAACATACCACAGAGATTGATATTGGGACATCAAGACCACGGTCCCAATTGAAACAGATAAACAGCGACAAACTCATCTATCTAGTTTCATGTCCATGTCAACTTTATTATGTGGGCATTACTACCAGTAAGGTGAAGCTGCGAATTTCAGAACACATAAGCACAATACGGTGTAACAGACAAGCTACTAAGCTAACCAATCATTTTTGTCCTCTAAACATACAGCGGAGGAACTGAACTGGACTGTTCTGGAACAACCTTTTATACCTGCACATATTACAGTAATTTCAAAATTTCTGTTTGTTAAGGAACTTGCTATTCAAATTACAAAAAGGTCTGAATGATGAGATACCATGGACCCTTCTCTGATAATCCTACCCAAAACGTTGATCCATGATTTTTAGCTCACGTGCAGGAGCCCTGGACACTCACCCTTAAATAATGTATCAAGCTTTGACTTCTCTCTCTAGAGCTGGGTTACAGTATAGTCTTTTTAGCCAGTCTCTGGGGGAGTCAATTAAGGTTTTTAAGGTGTCACATCAAGCAGTTACAATTCATACAGATATATTTGTTCATCTTCCCAGCTATGAAATGGTTAACGTGGCCTCTGCATCGGTGTGCATTTGTGCCACACGACACTTAGATTGTTTCCCCATTCAAAACCTGCACATGATTCGAGTCATTTTAAATTTTCTGGGCTTACAGATAACGGTTACACCTTAGTCAGATATATAAACTTGAAAGTTTTGTAGGTAGATATTTTATGCCTGCTTACAAAGTTGTATGCAACCTCCGCTTCTATATGAGTCCCCAGTTTAAAAATATAAGTATTCTATACCTAGATTGTATAACATATGCTTTGCTTGCAAATCATCATTACAATACTTGACAGGATTTTGGTTTGCATATTTTTGTAAAAACACAGAACGAATTGCGAGTGCAAGCCTGCAGCCGTGAACCCTTGGGCTTCAGTGGAAGAGCCTCGACGGCATGTTTATTTGTATATTCTAGTTATCTGATACTTAATATAAAAAAACTGCCTAATTAGTGCTGTAGCTGTTTAGTTTCCACCAATCAGGGTTTAATTCCACCTACGATCTATTTTTGCGTGTTAGTAGGAGGACGTTGGTTGACCACCTATACGGCAATAAATGCGACCTGATTCAGGGTGTCCGTTACCTCCGCGACGGCCCAGTATAGCCCGTGGTACCGACAGACAGGTGAGCTGGCTGTTATGAGATCTTTTACTTTGGGCCTGATGGTTTACATATTGTCAGTATCTGCACCCTTTTCTGACTAAGTCGGGCATGGGGGGTTTTAGCACGCTCGCCAGTCCTGTTGGAGGGCCCCGTTTTCATGGTTGATTGACCTGGATCATGGTCTCCTTCGTAAACAGTGATAGACCGCTGTCCCACAGGATACAAGTGTAACGCTTGCCTAGGTCATTCTCTAAGGATTAACAATGACATGTGGTCATTGATTATAGCTTCTCTATGCACAATGCATTTACACCCGTTTTGTACAGAGATACTGTATATTCCAGCGACCAATGACTGTTCTTCAACTCTTTTTCTCGTTTTTGGCCATTCTGGATAGGCAAAATCACTGTCATGTTGATTTTGATGGAGGCTGGGAACCGCCGCATTGGGAAGCACTGTTCATGTTCGGCGTGGCCGATCGGGGTGAGAGTGCCCTCAGTAGTGGCATTCCTTGTTAATTCCCCCGTTCGATGTGTACAGCGGGCCGATATTATCTTGTAACACTTATTTTGATAATTTATACTGACTGCTTCAATACAGTTTTGGATAGAGCACTGTGGTCATAACATCTCATGTACAGAGTACTCTAATATGTAGCCATAGAATGGAGGTCCACTACAATTATACGACATTTGAACCCTTTTCAACTGAGTAAGTGGACACCAACAAATTTGTTTTTGTTTCTTTTTGGTTTGTGACAGCTAAACCCGTAATTTCTTTCGAGTTTATTTTCATTGTCAAATAATTGTTTTTTCTCTAGAGCGGGGCCTCGCATCCTGAGCACTTGAATTTGAATTTTGAATTTAAAAGTATTTGTATAGCGCGCGTATACCGGACAGTTTCATTGCGCTGTGGGGTAGCTCAATTCAAATTAAAGAATCCAGGCTGGCTCAGATTGAGAATGCTTGTGAGAATAGAAAAGTTTTCAGTTTCCCTCGGAATTCCATGTAGGATACTGAAGTGCGCATAGAAAGGGGTAGGGAGTTCCAAAAGGACGGGGCGAGGACAGCAAACTTGCATCCTCCCGACCTCTTCCTCCTAAAACGAGGAACCACCAGAAGAGAGAGGGCGGAGGATCGCAATTGTCTGTTTGGAATGTAAGGGTGAATATGAGAAATCATAAAAGCCGGAGCTGTCCCAGCCAAGGCCTGAAAGGCGAGGCAGCCAAGTTTAAACAAAGCTCTCTCTTTGATTGGGAGCCAGTGGTGAGAGCGAAGAACGGGGGTGATGTGGTGAGATCTAGGTAAACTGAAAACCAGGCGAGCCGTTTGGTTTTGCACCAGTTGGAGTCGGCGCAAAGCGTAGTTGGGAATGCCATTATATAATGCATTGCCATAATCTAATCGTGAAAGGACCATCGCCATAAGGATAAGTTTGAGGGCTGATACTGAAAAGAAACGAGAGATTTTACGAATGGTGCGCTAAACAAAAAAACAGGTCGAAACCACCGTGCTCACGTGTGAGTGAAGAGTAAGATGTTGATTCAAAGTGATCCCCAAAGTTTTAACACAGAAAGAAGGGAGAGGGGGGAACCAAGCAAAGAAGGCCAAAAGGCAGAAGACCAAGGGTTGAGTTTACCACCAGTCAGGACAAGCTCGGCCTTGTCAGGGTTAAGTTTTAGATGATTGGTGTTCATCCAATCCCTGATGAATACCATCACTGACTGGAAGTTAGGAATAGAAAGAGAGGATTCAGATAAATTAAAAATAAGCTGGAGGTCATCAGCGTAATTAAACACTGTGACCTCCATCTGCTGTAACGCAAAAATAAGAGGAAAGATGTAAAGATTAAAAAGAAGAGGGGAGAGAGAAGAGCCCTGAGGGACACCACATTGTACCTTGTGAGCAGTAGAAGAAAAATCCGCCAAGTGAACGGCTTGGGTACGGTCGTTGAGAAACGATCTGACCCAAGACAGGGCGGAGCCCCCAACGCCTGCCACCTTGACACGGGAAAGAAGGATGGTATGATCAACCGTGTCGAAGGCGGCAGAAAGATCGAGGAGAACCAGCGCCTGTGGGAGATTGGAGTCCAGACCCTCTCTAAGTGTATCCATAACGGATACCACCACCTTCTCGGTAGAATGCAGGGGGCGGAAACCAGCTTGAGAGGGGGCTAAGAACTTGCTGGTCTCAACAAAGGCACTGAAGATTTTAGTGACGTGCCGCTCGAGGACCTTCGCCAAGTAAGGGAGGAGAGAGATAGGGCGATAATTGGATAGTACTGTGGAATCTGCCCCAGGCTTTTTCAAAATGGGGACGATCGTAGCTGACTTGTGCAAAATGGGAACGATTCCCCTACTTAAGGAGTCATTAAGAAAGGTCAGGGGAGGAAGAGGGCAAGTTTGAAAAATCTTACACATGATGTGGGCAGGGCAGACGTCCATCGGGGATCCAGATTTTACAGTGGGGAGAATAGAGAGGAGGGTCTCTTCAGATAGCAGTGTGAATTGATCAAGGTGACAAGTGTTGGGCGGTGGAATGATGTCAACAAAAGCAGGGGAAGGAGGTGAAATATTGGATTTAATATCTGCAATTTTACTTATAAAGAAATCATTAAGGGAATCGCATAAAGGTTGAGAAGGGGCTGGTTTAGCTGAAGTCCTTGAGGTGAGGTTGCCCGGTGAGGTGAGGGATTTGCCCACACATATTGGGTAATTCCTTATAAATATATGTAGTTTTTACCCTCACCAATGTGTTTCGAAGTATTGTGGACATTGACTAATTTTCTATCACAACTTAAACACGAGCACTGAATTTTAATTTTGATGTTTGTACCACTCTTTCCCTTTCTCCAGGTCTGAGAATTATAACAGTCCAGAATCTGTAGATCTGGTGTGTATGGTTGTATCTGGTCCATTGAACAGTAATTACTTATTTTGTGGTCACCATGTTACACCTATTATTTTTTCACTATTTGCAGTAGGTTATATTTATTGGTCCTGAGGAATGCAGATACTCTGTAGGTCAATTAAGAAGAAACATGTAGACCAACCCTCATAAACCTTATAGTTGCAGTTATTTTTTCAAACTGCATGAGCACTGTTTTTAATTCCTGACACCACGAGATAGATATTAAAGAGGTTTTCTCATGGTAGCCATTTTTAATACACTTCACATTTTTTCACACAAGCACTGCACCCATCACTTTGAATGATAGTCAGCTCTTCATCTGACGGATCTTAGTATTCCCAGTGTTACTCATAAAAAACATCCCGGAGCTCCTCCCTAGTAGCTGAGGTGGTTGTTGCCCTCGGCTGTACTAGGTTTACAGCCAGATGATAAAGCATGTCACCTTTTGGTGAGTGATGGGATTCCGTCCTTTAAATAGTGCTTTCCAATGAGAGGTCACTGTTATAAAGGTATACTTTAATATTTAGGCTTGTGTATGGGACGCCTAGGCGCCAGGTGATTCATGAGACCCACATATACAATTTTGTATTTTCTAGTTCTGGTTGGAATTATATCTGTGTTAGCCGTTGAGCATTCCCTGGACCATCTAACCCACTGGTGTATTCTTTATGTTTAGCACAGTACCTGCAGAGAGACAGCATTTGACAGAAAGGACCTTTAATACATTGTTGATGGTCTATTCAGACCTAATCCTTTAATTCAGCATTAAAAATCAAGGGGCATATTTATGAGCCCCTTTGCATCGCTCTTGCATCCCGCAAAATGGTGCAAGAGTGGCGCATTTAAAAATGAGATTTATGAAGCCATGCCAGCTTGCTTGGCCATACGTGGCTTCATAAATGGTTGCATTGCATTACTCTGCCAGGGAGGTGCTTCAATAGGTATTTGTGGGTATTCCCACGCAACATCCATGGATGTTGATGCATTCCGAGATTTACAAGAACAGGTAAACCTTGGAATGCACCAAAAAGATATTCCTCCACATGAGAAGCATATCTTTATTATCTGTATTTCTCCTTGTTTTTTACCTCTTTCTATGTGTGCTGCATTCCTTACCACAAATAGAAAGAGGAAAATGATTCTACGGATTGTTCTTCATCAGGAAAATGCCCCTTCCTGATTAAAAAACTGCCTACAAGACAGGCACCCTTGCACCAATGGTGCAAGGGTGCCTACATTTGTGCCAGACTGCCAAAATGGTGCCAGTGCAAGGGAAGAGGACTGGAATGATCCATATTGGATAAATATTACACATTCCTGACCTCTCCCTGTGACGCAGGGCAGCGCTACATGGTGACTTGCTGCGCCGCCCTGTGCAACAAAAGTCATAAATATGACCTTAATGTTTCCATTTCTCTTTGGTCATAGTGTAAGTCTGTAATGCGTCATGGAAGATCTGTAATGCTTCTTTTTACTCACACTTTAGGGAAAAACTGCATTAAACTGACACATTCACCTTGACTAAAGGCAGAGAAAGGTTTAAGTTGTGCTCTACTAAACAAACAAAGGTCCTGAATGCACATATAAAATTCATTTCGTAATATTTGCACTCTTTCAAAGAGTTTCCTTACATTTCTCTGAATCCACACTTAGTTAGATTCTGGCTTTGAATTTACCTGAAGGTGCAAAAGTAAATTTGGTACCACTTTAGATTTGAAAATGACTCTCAATCTAATGCCTGAGTAGGAATTCATAATTTGCACTAAGAGTATATCATTGCTTTGTCACATCTGCAATACCTCAATATCGGTAAGCAATTCAACAAGAAAAAACTATTAAAAAATGTTCCTAATCACTAAAAAGTACAATAAAAACGGTACATTCAGGGTGCATGGAGTTAATTGTCTTGGAAGATTCTTCACTTTTGTAAGAATATTATTATTTGTGTGCAAAGAAAAGGTCTTAGTATGTGGATTAAGAGTTCATTAAATCTGAAAGTGGTGGTTCCATCATCTAGCTGTGAGGAGTTAACGTTAAATGAATCAGCCTCTAAAGCACAGTTACCAAACTGACTAATGGATTAATTACCAGTCTCCTGTTAGGCAAAGGAGTGTTGTTCCACTGATTTTAAGCAGCTATGAGGGTGGTGGCGGAAGTGTTCTGCTGACAGATCAGGGGAGGGGAGGAGTGGTTTGCACTCCCTAATTGCGCCTGAATGTTTGGCCGGCCATCTACATTACAGCCTGGGTGGAGAACATATCCAGGCCCCCAGTCCTCATATGAGCGCTGAACCATGGTACTCAGACTAATCACAATGCAGCATTGCAGAGTTGTGACTGGGTCAGGAGAACCTGGGTGCTTTCTGAGTGCTCTTTTCCTGTTCTGCAGACAACGGTGGGGAGAGCGGAGAGACGTGATGAGGAGGTAAGTATTTTTCTTTACTTCATTCACTCCTCTACCCCCCTGCACCACCCTCACCCGATCTGTGTCAGCCGCCACTGTTCATTACTAGCTGTCACCACTGATGCATTTCTTTTTTTTTCTTCTTCCTTTACAGACACCTGTATTGGAGAAAAGTGTAATCTTCTAGACCATTTTTTATGTATCCTTCGCTGTTTTGTTTTTTATTTTTAATTCCAGCTTTTTTCAGAGGAGCTTCTATGGACTTGGCTTTTGAAGCTTTCATGGCCTCTTTACTGGAAATATGGTGCCCTTTTGTCCTGTCTCAGAGGAGAGAGCCACTAAGATAGTTGGCTATGAGGAGGAAGAGGAAATCGTTTTTTTCAGGATGTAGGTCTCTCTTATATTATTGCCATTCTCCATCCCCATTTAACACCATGGTGCCCTGCTTGGGTCCCAAAGCCCCGGTGGGAGGACTTGAGCAACGTATGATGGCTCTGAAAATACAGATGACGTGCAACAGCAGAGTTACTTGTGCCCAACTTTAGAGATTCTTATTGTGGCTTCAAAATGTTGACCTTGTCCTCTCATTCTTTACGAATCAAACATTTAAGAATCGCTGTAAGAGAATGCAAGATGTGGTCAGAGTTATATGCAGATTTTTCCATTAAGTATAGGATAGAAGACAAGATTATTTCTAAACATTGTAGGTACTTAGAATACTGGACATAATCCCTTGGTAAAGCACATGATGTTTGTAAATCAAGTTCAGGCGTCACTGATGTTTTGGAAACTATAGGGGATTTATCACTGAGGGCTTGATTCCGATCTCGTTCGGAAAGCATACCGAATGACTCGGGTCCGGAATGCTTTCTGGACAACTTAGATCGGGGACTCTGACTGAACAAGTATGATGCATTTGAATGCACCTGGACACGATTGGGTCGAAATCCCATTGACTGCAAGAGGAGACTGTATTCCGAACGCGAACACAGGCTCTCGTTGACAAAAGGGGTGATGGGGGATAATCGTGCACCCTGTGGCGGGCACACCTCCATTAAGGGTTCTCAGTGACCTAATTCTTTATTCCATTTATGAGTACTACACTGTATATTTTACTTTATAGGTATCGACTGTATCCTGTCAGTACAGAGGAACGAAAGTTGTTGTGTATGGTTGTCCTCATTCAAACTTTATTTCACTCATTTTTCACTTGATTTTTAATGCAGTAGCAACAATTGCTCTAGTTAGGTCCTGAAGAAAGCCTAGGACTACTGGTCCAGAAGGCTGAAACATGTCGACCATTTTTTCATAGCATCAAATATATTTTTTAAGCTGCTTTTTGCACTGTTTTTAATAAATAAAGATTACAAGGCATACCCTAATAAAAGTTGTTTCTCCCTTCCAAATCCTTTTTTTGCTTCACATTCACCTACTGCACTTATATTCTTTCACCTACTATCTGTGATCATGGCTAACTAAGAGCCTGCCTTTTCTTTTTCTCCTTCCTTTATGACCTGGTTGAGATACAACCCACACACTATGAGCAAGAGGTATAGTGGATGGAAGAAAGGATACCCAAATGATGATACTGATCACTTTGGTGATTGATGGGAATTCGATCTCTCAGAAGGGTCCTCTTGCACTGTTCACTGGTTCCTTGTAGTACTCTTTCTTGTTACAAGGTAATTTTTGGTCCTCTTCCCATTTACAAGACCACTGGATTTAGTTGTTGCTATATACCCCTTGGTTCCTGCCACATTGTTCATGGTCTGAAAGGTGGGACCCATGGGTACCCCGACAGGCCTGGTTCAGAGGGCCCTGGGTGAAAGGGGGCCTACTACGGGCCCCCAAAACCGATCCTGGCAGCTCTTTTGGTCCAGACATACTGACTTGGCCCTTTTTGGCTAAAGTTCCCTAAACTTTTTGCTTTCCTCTTGACCTTTTATTTCACATGGTGTTGCCAACTTAAATTCTTTGGGCACTTTGCCACTGCTGATCAGTGTCAAAGTGCAAGTGCTCCCTGTGTAAAGTGTAATGGTAATTGGTTGTCCATGATTGTCCATGATTGGTATGCTTGCCTTACTAGTAAAGTCACTAGTAAATTTCACTATGTGTGACAGGGCTGGTAATGTAAATGCTACTAGTGGGCCTGCAGCACTAATTGTGCCACCCACACAAGTAGCCTAAAAAGAGAGAACTTGAGCCTGCCACTGCAGTGCCTGCGCACAGTTTGTTAAACTGCCATGTTGCCCTGACAAGTGCACCCACTTGCCAGTCGTTACCCTTCCCTTTCTGTGCACCTCAGACACCTCTATGGTAGGTCCAAGGTACCCCCTGCGCAGGATGCAGTGCATGTGAAATGTAGGACATGTACTAAGGTGTGTACCATGTCCTGACAGTGAAATACTCTCCATTTCGTTTTTCACTGTTGAAAGGCCATATTGCCCATAGGACAGAATGGGGAGGCTGTGTTATGTGTTGGGATGGGCTCTTCATTGTGGCCAGTGGCTGGGGGACTCCAATTACCACCAACCTTTGCTCCCTTCCAGGAGGGAGGAGCAAGCACGCATTTTCACACTCATACGTGCTCATAACACCCGCAGAGCGGGTCGAGCTCTTTGTTTGTTGTGGCCAGCGGCTGGGGGACTCCAATTACCACCATCCTTTGCTCTCCCAGGAGGGAGGAGCAAGTGCGCATCTTCACTCTCATAAGCGCTCAGTACACCCGCAACATGGGATGTGCGCAGGCGGGCCCGTCCTGCGCCCTTCATCGCCAGGAGGAGGCAGGGCAGGGCCACCCTCCTTGGCTGCTTTTATCAACATCCATCCTATTCTAAAGCCAGTTGGTAAGACTTCCAATATCTCTTCCACCTCCATTGACCCTGCACCAAAGAGGCAGAGACAATAATAACAGTTCTGACCTCTTGCCCTGTGACTGTGACTGTGACAGCAAAATTATAAAATTGCTCTACCGACTGCACAGCCGGTAGCTGGACAGGTGTACAAAGCTATTACATCTTGTCCGTTAGTTACTTCGATACTGACTTCTGCTTTAATTGTGGTGTTTTTTTTTGCCCAATTATAGGTCATACTTTGTGTGTACAAGTAGATTACGGACGCTGAGGACTATTCTGTAGACTGTAGGAGGACTTGATTGATAGTAGGTGAAAAAATAGGAAAAAGGGTAGGTACAGGTAGAAATAAAACCACAAGCGTTTCCTCACTCCCCCCAACATCAATAGACAAAATGCTTCAGAGGGCTATTGCGGTAGTGGACACTGAAATGGAGCTAATGGAAAGGCAGTTGTCACTCACACCTGGTATAGCCATCCAATCGTCAGATCCAACTACGCCGACAAGCACAACTCGATCACAGTTAGCTAATCACATCACGTCACCCCCACGGGATGTCCCACCAAAGAAACCACAGTGCAAGGGTAGAACATGCACAAACATCCCTAAGAATGGTAAACACAAACTAACAACTGAGGTCGGACCTAAAAAAAAAGAAATTCTGTGAGGGCACCACAGTCGACCAAGAGGGGGGCGATGAGCGAGAACAAAATCAGGGTAGCCCCCAATCTGTCAGTGTAGATATAACCCACCCACCGTGGGCACTGATTTTGATGGCAGAACTGCATAATAAACTGAGAGCCACTATTAAAGAAGAACTGGCCCCTCTAATTAGTCGGTTTGATAAATTGGAGAAAGTACTGGCAGCAGGGGTGGTGAGTTAACAGTACGACAAAATCATTCCATCAGCAAAACGAGAGGAGGGATTGATAAAGGTTGCCAGGTGGATACTTCAGAAAAGGGGGTGGTGATACTCAGACATGAGTCCCTTGCTCACTGCATCATCAGGATTCAAGCAAGCCGGGCCGAAGACGGCTGAAATGCCAGCAACCGGTCCCCGGTAGCTTGTCTCCTTTCTGGTGAAGAATTGGCTTGGTAGTTTAGTCTGCCCTGTTCCCATGATGCACTGGGCCAGGGACAGACTGATTTGCATATAGCCAGGTTCTGAGCTGGGATGGTGCAGTGAGATAAATAACGGTGATGGATCAAGCCCTGATCTTTGGACTGGGTAAGAGTGGTCTGCTTAATTCAGACACTCTGTTCATCACCACCCCCTTTTCTGAATCGATTTTGGCCACTATAGGTGTGGCAGGGTATACTCAGACATGAGTCCCTTTCTCACTGCACCATCAGGATTCAAGCAAGCCGGGCCGAAGACGGCTGAAATGCCAGAAACCGGTCCCCGGTAGCTTGTCTCCTTACTGGTGAAGAATTGGCTTGGTAGTTTAGTCTGCCCTGTTCCCATGATGCACTGGGCCAGGGACAGACTGATTTGCATATAGCCAGGTTCTGAGCTGGGATGGTGCAGTGAGATAAATAACGGTGATGGATCAAGCCCTGATCTTTGGACTGGGTAAGAGTGGTCTGCTTAATTCAGACACTCTGTTCATCACCACCCCCTTTTCTGAATCGAGGTGGATACTTCAAGCATAACACATTCACTTGGGGTGGGGATGCGCACTAATGAGGGTCCCTCTACTAGCTACGAGACAGGGGAAGTGAGCACCAACAAGGAGATGACAACTAGGAGTGTTAGCCATGAGCCCAGTGCTAATACTATAGTCCCTGATTACTGGAGTAGTGACAAAGCTAGCCCCTTATTGCTGGATGCCACTAGGATAAAGAGCATTCAACCAGCACAAGACTATAATGTAGAGAGGAATGTGATTGCTAATACCCACTTGCCCAACATTAACCTTCCCCCCGGCTTGTGCCCCATATGTAGTTATACTGACAGGAACCCCTCCAATCGCACCCAACCTAAAGGAAACCCAACTTGATCTCAGAAACAAATGCCTATTTTTGCTTGTAAGATATAAACACTTTGAGTATGCCTGAGAAGGGGTGATCATAATGGTCCGAAGAATAGGGTGGAGTAAATCATCGGAAAACAGAACCAGGGGAGTGTGTTGTTATCAATTTTAAAAATCCAAACACTGCTAGAAACGTATTGAACTCTACCACCGATTGCCATAATGCACCAACAGGAATTAGCCTACGTCCCTTAGATTTCTTCTGGCCTTCAACAGCAAACAACTATAACAGGTAGTGCAAAACCTTCAATCCAAACCATGGGTCCAGTGTCCTTAATGGAGGGAAGCTGGGGTACCCATAATAGGCATCCCCAATTCAACACCTCTGTGAATAATAGATTTGAAAGTCTGGAGGAGGTATACTGACTGGGGGAAGGGCCTCCTAACAGAGATAACCCTGAAATGCTGTGGAAGGACCAAAAGGCCGAAGTAGGGTGTAGCTGGAGCGGACCAACCAGGGGTAGTAGCTCGGACAACACTCAGCTGACTCATCCGCTAGGATACAACTGAGTAAGGTCCCTGATGTCCCACCCTCAATTCCATTGATGGGTTTAAACCGAGAAGGTGAACCTAGTGGGGTACCTGACAGACATCCCGGGGTCCAACAAGGTGATCTTCCTCCCTCCGCGCCACTGCTTCTGAGGTACTGATTGGGATAAGAGTACAGGGCGGTGGATTGCAGATCTTATCCTGGAACTTGACAAACTGCCCCGCCTAGAAAGGGGGCATTTTGTGGACAACCAGGATATTTGTATATTTCAAGACACCTGGGCGAGAGAAGAATTTCAGAGGGTGGGTTTTGCATCATTTAACATCCTGGCCTCTACGGCGGAAGGGGGAGACACTCGGGTGGACTAACTATTTGGGTAGGTACACACCTTGGCTGTAGAGCAGAGCAGATGACATCTCCCACTAATGATAACCAATGTGTCTTGCTGTCATTTCCCACAAAGATAAAAATAGCCCTAATAAATGTGTACTCTAGACCCGTGAACAACAGACAAGAACCTGTCGTTATAGACCACTGGGGCCTTTTATACTAACCTTGGATCCAGCAATCTTTCTGATCGTAGGAGGTGACTTCAATTGTCAATTCAAACCACTCACTGATCCAA
The DNA here is from genome assembly GCF_964263255.1 of Lissotriton vulgaris. Taxonomy (NCBI): domain Eukaryota; kingdom Metazoa; phylum Chordata; class Amphibia; order Caudata; family Salamandridae; genus Lissotriton; species Lissotriton vulgaris. The sequence goes on along the minus strand of NC_141685.1, from coordinate 644,848,433 downwards.
ATCATTCTGTGACCACGGAAGAAGATCTCTACTGGTTGATACCTGACCCACAGATTTCTCCGATCAAAGTATGGTCACCACTGGCAATGCAACTCTGCTCACTTACTTTGGCACTCTCTTTGAGGGCATGTAACGGGAGGACTAAATCCGACAAACCGGGCCAGTTCACATTTAATAGACAAGGGCAGGCCTCCTTACTTGATTAAATCTTGGTAGAAAGTAGACCATGTGAAAAGGTCTCTGATTTCTATGTCTAGCAGAGGTAGGACAGCGACCACAATGCCCTGATACTGATCATGAAAATAGGGAAACTTGGTATGTCCAACTCTCCACCCCTTAATACAATCAAGCCCAATGCATTAACGATATCTAATAACAGAAGGAAAGTCAGATGGATTCACATCAAACACTTTCCCTTAAAGCTGGCTAAAGTCTATCAGCTAACATTACCTATGATAACCAAAATGTTGGAGGTAGGACTGGGGGAGGTCCATACATGGGATTGAGATAAGGCATGTAAAATACACAAGGAGCTAATTGTAAAATTGATTGACGTATTCTATCTGGTGTCTCAAATGAGGAAAAATAAACAACCCAAATGCTCCTGGTTTAATGTTAATTGTCATAAAGCCAAACAGGACCTACTGGATGCGGTGAAGGCGAAGGACAGGCCACAAATGAAACTTGCCAGGGCCAGGTATAAAGAGACCATCCAGCAGGAAAAGGAAAAATTAGAACTATTTAGGTAGAAGCCCGCAGGACAGCCCTGAACGATAAAGATCTGAAATAGTTCTCGGCAATAGTGAACTCAGGAGACAGGTAAGGGCAACCGGCCATAGAGCCTATCATAGCGCCCGAAGCTTGGGAGACACATTTTGGGTCACAGTATGACGGCGAGGTCGGCTGATGTATTACCACTGGCACTGTGAGTTCACCCTTGGAGTTCCAACAGGAGGGGGGTGGGAGATTACCATGACTAAAGTGGGAAATGCTATCAACAATCTACATTGCAACAAAGCGCCAGGTTTAGATACACTTCTGGGGGACCTCTCCTGGGAGGAACTCAACATTTGGGTTCCATACTTGTGTGCCCTATTTAATGCCATCATGATGGCCATGGATCCCCCTGACACGTGGAGCGGGGCAGAGATAGTTCCCATATATAAAAGCGGCTGCCCTCTTCTACCCTCAAACTACAGACCCATCAACGTAACTGACATCACCCAAAAACTGATGGGACGGGTCCTTCTGGACCGCTTACAGGGTTGGATAGAGGAGGAGGAGATCCTAAGTCCCTACCAGTCCCGCTTCAGAACAAATATGTCAACCGTAGAGCAGATATTCAGACTACAGCTACTATTCTGGAAAACAGTGACTATATAGGGCGGCAGCCTATATCTTATATTTGTTGATCTGAAGTCGGCCTTCAACCTTGTACCCAGGGAGAAACTATGGAAAGTGCTCAGTGACCTTGAGATTCCACCTTAACCTCCTCAATGTGTTAGTGAGGCTCCACTCAGGAAACTATGCACAAGTAAGTAAAAGTCCATAGGTCGCACACTGCTCCACCCACCAGCAGGTGTACCCCCTGAGCATCATGGTAAATGCAGTTCTTTGAAGCGTGTACGCTTTTCGTGGAGTTGCAAGTATAAATGCAAAGTTGCAGGCCAACTCTGGACACCGGTGTTTCAGGATTGTTATCCTTCATCAGCGGAGTATAGGCTGTTCTTCCTGGTTTGCTGTGCGAGCTGCCAAGTTTTATCGGGTCTGGTACCTTTCACGGTGCGCAGGTGCGTAACCTTAGCTCGTCAGCTCGTGTGGCTCAAGGGAGCCATATTCAGCGAAAGTCCATAGGTCCTGAGAACACTTTTGGCAGCCTACACAGCAACCCCATACGTGCGCCTATTCCCTGCTGATGAAGGGTAACGACCCAGAAACACGTGTCCAGGGATGGCAGGGGCGAACCCGCTGGTGGGTGGAGCAGTGTGCGACCCCATGGATTACTGTTTATTGAGGCTCCCTTGAGCCGGTTGAGCTGACGAGCTCTGGATCACGCACCTGCGCGCCGTGGAGAGGTACCAGACCTGAGAACACTTTTGGCAGCCTACACAGCAACCCCATACGTGCACCTATTCGCTGCTAATGAAGGGTAACGATCCAGAAACACATGTCCAGGGATGGCAGGGGCGAACCCGCTGGTGGGTGGAGCAGTGTGCAACCCCATGGATTACTGTTTATTGAGGCTCCCTTGAGCCGGTTTAGCTGACGAGCTTGGGATCACGGACCTGCGCGTCGTGGACAGGTACCAGACCTGAGAACACTTTTGGCAGCCTACACCGCAACCCCATACGTGCGCCTATTCCCTGCTGATGAAGGGTAGCGACCCAGAAACACGTGTCCAGGGATGGCAGGGGTGAACCCGCTGGTGGGTGAAGCAGTGTGCGACCCCATGGAATACTGTTTATTGAGGCTCCCTTGAGCCGGTTGAGCTGACGAGTTCGGGATCACGCACCTGCGCGCCGTGGAGAGGTACCAGACCTGAGAACACTTTTGGCAGCCCACACAACAAACCTATATGTGCGCCTATTCCCTGCTGATGAAGGGTAACGACCGAGGAACACGTGTCCAGGGATGGCAGGGGCGAACCCGCTGGTGGGTGGAGCAGTGTGCAACCCCATGGATTACTGTTTATTGAGGCTCCCCTGAGCTGGTTTAGCTGACGAGCTTGGGATCACGCACCTGCGCGTCGTGGACAGGTACCAGACCTGAGAACACTTTTGGAAGCCTACACAGCAACCCCATACGTGCGCCTATTCCCTGCTGATGAAGGGTAGCGACCCAGAAACACGTGTCCAGGGATGGCAGGGGTGAACCCGCTGGTGAGTGAAGCAGTGTGCGACCCCATGGAATACTGTTTATTGAGGCTCCCTTGAGCCGGTTGAGCTGACGAGTTCGGGATCACGCACCTGCGCGCCGTGGAGAGGTACCAGACCTGAGAACACTTTTGGCAGCCTACACAGCAACCCCATATGTGCGCCTATTCCCTGCTGATGAAGGGTAACGACCCAGGAACACGTGTCCAGGGATGGCAGGGGCGAACCCGCTGGTGGGTGGAGCAGTGTGCAACCCCAATGATTACTGTTTATTGAGGCTCCCTTGAGCCGGTTGAGCTGACGAGCTCAGGATCACGCAACCTGCGTGCCGTGGAGAGGTACCAGACCTGAGAACACTTTTGGCAGCCTACACAGCAACCCCATACGAGCGCCTATTCCTGCTGATGAAGGGTAACAACCCAGAAACACGTGTCCAGGGATGGCAGGGGCGAACCCGCCGGTGGGTGGAGCAGTGTGCAACCCCATGGATTACTGTTTATTGAGGCTCCCTTGAGCCGGTTGAGCTGATGAGCTTGGGATCACGCACCTGCGCGCCGTGGAGAGGTACCAGACCTGAGAACACTTTCGGCAGCCTACACAGCAACCCCATACGTGCACCTATTCCCTGCTGATGAAGGGTAATAACACAGAAACACGCGTCCAGGGATGGCAGGGGCGAACACGCTGGTGGGTGGAGCAGTGTGCGACCCCATGGATTACTGTTTATTGAGGCTCCCTTGAGCCGGTTGAGCTGACAAGCTCCGGATCACGCACATGCACGCTGTGGAGAGGTACCGGACCTGAGAACACTTTTGGCAGCCTACACAGCAACCCCATACATGCGCCTATTTCCTGCTGATGAAGGGTAATGACCCAGAAACATGTGTCCAGGGATGGCAGGGGCGAATCCGCTGGTGGCTGGAGCTGTGTGCAACCCCATGGATAACTATGCACAAGTAAGATGTGGAAAACATGGGGAACTTTCCTCATGTTTCCCCATTAAAAAGGGTATACACCAGGGATGGGTTCTAGCCACTACCCTATACTGTCTTTACATCAGTTGGCTCATAGATCACCTTAATAATATCAAGGATAAAGATGCCCCTAAGCTAGTCTCTGGGAATGTGCCTGCATTGATGTTCGCAGATGATATCCTGTTACTGTCCATAACACCAATGGGTATACAATGCACTCTTGATTGTTTTGTGAAGTTTTGCAATATGAGGGGATTGGAGATCAATGTAACTAAGACCAAATATATGGTCTTCAATCCCCTCAAGACCACTCATCGAAATCCCTCCCTAAATGGTACACTCTTAGAAAGTGTGAGGATATTCAAGTATCTGGATCTCACACTATCGGAGCACTTTGAGTGGGGGTCCCAGATGGCCAAAGCAAGACTCAGGTTGACCCAGACTGAGGGTGGGATCATGAAGCTGCACAGAACCTCTGACTTTAAGCCAGCTGCCCCTGTTGTGGAAATATACAAAGCCCATGCGAGGGGGGCACTCTGTATGGGGCAGAACTGTGGGGGCATTGCAATACCTCTAATTTCATGAAGGTGGAGAATATCTTCATGAGGCAGTTACTAGGCCTTCCTCGTAGTACCCCCCCTAGTTCCCCTTCGTATGGACTTGGGCATGAGGCCTATCGACAAAGAGATTGCCCTTAGGCCTATTACATTCTGGCACTGGGTATGGGTGACCCCGGAGTTGTCAATCTATAAAGCCGAGCTTAAGGAGATCTTGTCTATCTCAACCACAAAGAAAATACAGTGGCTTTACCACATAAGGGATCTCTCCGTAAGGCTAGGCAGAAGGGACCTCAAGTCCAATGATATTTAGGTTGGATCTAGTGCAACACTTTAGGCAATCCAACATACTGTCCCTACAGGAAAGTGCTACTGGCGGTCGGATGATAGCAGAGTTTCTGCAAGTAAAAGATGTATATAGAAAGGAATTCTTCTTGGATGTGAAAGGAAACTGTACATGCAGTTCAGACTAGTTAACCTTCCATAATTGGCCCACACTAGCAAATGGGCCGTAGAGAACATGGGTGATTGTCCTGCGTGTAATTACAGGGTACAGTCTGAAATTCAAGTATTGTTCTTTTGCCCTCCATATCTACCGCCTCTTAAACACTGGTTAATCCAAATATGTAGAAACCTAGGGCTTGTGCGTTGTCTAGAGGCCTTTAGAGTTCTAAAATATGATACCCATTCCCCAAACGTATTCGCTGTATCAAGTTTTTAAAATATTATGTGGCACATATGCCGGGGTTTCCTAAAGTAACACTCTGGGAAGAACAACGTGATGAAACATCAAAGGGTCATAACAATGTAAATCAAAAAGGGTACATGGTCCCAGTTTTTTTTATATATATATATATTTTTCTATTTTTCTTTTTTGCTCTTAATTGTGTAAACATTTTAGCTTGTGTTTTTGCCAATGGTCATTTGTAATGGGTTCTAAGAATGTTGGAGGATGCTATTATCTTTTTTACATTCATGTTACCAAAGAGTGTGGAGAATCATTGTGCAAGAAGTCATTTGTGAGACATGCAAAATATATGATTGTAAGTGTACATATCTTTTATGTCTTTTAATGTTTAATTCGCTTTTTGTAGTAATGTACTTTTGTGGCCCGAGTGGCCGAAATAAAGTTATTGACTGACTGAATATGTTTTCCATCTTATCTTCCCAAAGGCTTAAGAGGGAGAGGTGAAGTTTAGTGTGCCTGAACTCACAATGTAATAACACATCTTTTTATGAAGGTGTTTTTTGCATTGTGTGTTTAAAAACCACTCTTTTAGAAGTGGCTGGGTTGTTGTGCTCTAACATTTCTGTGTGTCTGTCTGGTTGTGGATTGACTGTCTGGATTTGAAAGTGATAGGATCTTGGGAATGTCTTGACGCAGGGGAGGAGGTGAGACAGCAACAGGCTGACCTGCATCTGGAGTGTAGCGGGGGTGTGGCCCCTAGAAGGTGAAGAGGCCTGGGTTGCTGCTATAAAACAATGGTCCCATCTCCTGCTGAGTGATTGAGAATACAGACCTCCACTAATCAAAGGAAGAAGGTGTCACAGGCAGGGAGGCACCCAGAACTTTTTTGAACAGGGGTCAGTGCCCCCCTGAACACAAAAACTTCAAAGACATTTAGGGGTATAACTAGGAGAGCTGAAGCCCCTGAATTTTGGAGAAATGGATTGATCAAGACTGAAAAGGATTGAACCTACTTTGTGGTCAAGAGGGACCTCTGCCAAGGAAGAAACAGCAGAAAAGATTGAAGGAAAGGCTTGACCCTTGCTGTGTGTTCTGGGTCTGGCCTGCAGTTTACTGCTTTAACCAAGGAAATTCTAAAGGGACTTTGCTGTGTGCTGTGTCCCGCTGCTTGAAAGGACTTTGCTGTGAGCTGTGTCCAGGAGTAACTTATCCCCAAGGGCCCGAGGTGAGCTGACTCCCTGTTGCAGAAACTCAGGAGCACAAAAGTTTCCAGGAGAGTCTCAGCGATGCTGTGTGCATGTGCCTTTTGCATCCTGAGACTCTCCTAAGAATAGTCCTGTGATCATGGGCACCTGGAGTCCAAGTGAGTCTCAGCGATGCTTGTGCGTGTGCTGTTTGCATCCTGAGCCCTTCGTGAGGATAGCCCTTTGATCATGCGCACATGAGTCCTAGTGAGTCTCAACGATGCTGTGTGCGTGTGTTTTGTGCAGCCTGAGACCTTCGTGTGGATTGCCCTGTTATCGTGCACACCCAGAGTCTAAGTGAGTCTCAGCGATGCTGTGTGCGTGTGCTTTGTGCAGCCTGAGACCTTTGTGAAGAATGCCCTGTTCTTATGCACCCGGAGTTCAAGTGAGTCTCAGCGACGCTGTGTGCATGTGCTTCGTGCAGCCTGAGACCTTGGTGAGGAGTGCCCAGTGATCGTGCACAACCGAAGCTTAAGTGAGTCTCAGCGACTCTATGTGTGCATGCCCTTTTGCAGCCTGAGATCTTCGTAGCACCAGCGGCCCGGACCAGCAGCCCCATAGGAACTGAGCTGCCGGCCTGAGCCTGCCGTTGCCAGAGTGGGACCTCAAAAATACCCCTGTCGAGGGAGGGCCTGAGTTGGCCTGCCCGGAATCCACAAAGTTGCATCAGAGGCCCAAGTCGCCGGAAGAGGAGAGCGAGGTCGCAGCCCCAGGTAACGTGTGTCGCTGCCTAGGGTGGGGTGCGGGCTCAGAGCGACGCTCTCGGCCTCTCCCAGTCCTACAGCGCGAACCTCTGCTTTGGCTCGTATCACGCCCTGTACTTGCCAAGGAGTGGCAGTACCGGGGCCGGAGTGCAGAGCTGCACTTTGGTTTACATCATACCGCTGGGGGCATCTGTTGATGGAAGCTGACCGTGAGTCAGTATGAGTGGCAGAGTGACCGCCTAAGGCACCGTGATCGGAGCTGGAGTGTATTACGCATTGCATTATTTCCACATTACAAACTACCTGATTAACATATTACGCATTGAATCATTTCTGCATTACGAACTACCTGATTAGTGTATTACACATTGCATTATTTCTGCATTACGAACTACCTGATTGTTGCATTACGCATTGCATTATTTCTGCATTACGAACTGCCTGATTGTTGCATTACACATTGCACTATTTTTGCATAATGAACTATCTGATTTTTGCATTACGAATTGCGTTAAGTTGCACAAGGAACTACCTGATTTGTTGCGTTATGCATTGCATTATTTTGGCATTACAAAATTCTTGTTTGCTGCATAACGAACTGCATTATTTTTACATTGCAAAGTGCCTGATTCTTGTATTAGGAACTGCATAGCATTGCATTAGGACTGCAGTGGATAATTTAGATTTGTTCATTAATGTCACCAGAACCTACAAGAGCTGGCTGGCCTAACAACTGGCCAGGAGGAATGTTACAAATAGGCATATTTTGGATTTATATTGTGTGGTCTCATTGTATATCTTTTTATATAAATGTTTACTTGTTTTTATGAAACTCGTGTAGAGTACTTTTGTGGTGTCATCATTGGCTTACTGAGAGTGTGGTTGCAAATACTTTACACACTTGCCTTGAAGATAAACCTTGCTGCTCGTGCCAAGCTACCGAGGGGGTGAGCGCGGGCTATCTGCGAAGGTGTCCTTCCTTTCCCTGACGTGGAAGCAAGGGTCCCTACTTGGCCTAAGGTACCTACCTCAGCCAACTAGAGACCCCCAGGTCTAACATTAGTGGTCAGCTGTTTGGGGTTGAACGTGTATTTGCAAATTCACTCACAGTAATTGGTGTACATCACTAGTAGCGCAGACCACGATGTAACCACATATTGTGCTGTGGTTCTATTTTTGAGTGACCTTTAAGCCACACATCATGTCTCAGAGGAGTCAAGTAGCCAATGAAGCTGCAGAATTAGAGTTCGACATTGAGACATTATTTGCCTACAAAGTTGATCAATTGAGGCAATTCTGCAGAGCTTTGGGATTTCCCATGAAGAGTAGGACCAAGAAGGAGGAGCTGCAAATGGCCTTGAGGGTTGGCCTGGTTGGAAGCCAAATGGGCTCAGGAGACTGGTGATGTTGAGGTGAATGAGGATGACTGGGAGAATGGATTTTCCAGTGGAGGGACCAGCCTCAGGGGATGGTAGTAACCATTCAGGGAGAACTTTTTCACTAGAGGAGCTGGATAAAAACCAAAGGGCCAGAGAGCATGAGTTGGAGGTTTTAAAACTTAAAACTCAAGCGGAAGAGAAAAGCGAGCAGAGGAGAGCAGAAACGCTCTCGCCTTGGAAGAGAAAAGATTCTCTTAGCTCATGAGTGAAGCATGAGGGAACTGGGCATTAAGGTTAAACAGGCAGAGTCCAGTTTGAATGGTGGCAGCGTACGGCCATTGCCAAGTGTAGATGAGTACAAGCGTGCACTGGATGATTGAGTGATGGTTAGCGTGGCAAATAATTTGAAGGGGTTGCTCAATTTTGCCTCTAAGGAGCCTAGGCTCAGTAATTGTTTTCCAGGATAGTGCCAACCCGTGTTAGGGTGCAAGCTCTTTGATTCCTGAGAGCTGGCACAAGAGCCTGGCCCCTGGTCATGGGTCCAAGGGTCTGAGGAGGCCTTCGAGAGGGAAGAGAGGCAAACTATAACCGTTAGGTCCCAGAGTAGTGGGGGGCATGCAGGCTAGTGCCCTGTCTCAAAAGAGAGGGAGGGAGTGTGAGCAGTGTCACCAGGGGTTCACCACCCCACCCCAGAGACTGGAGGGTTCCTTAGTGGAGCACCAGATTGAAGGCCTAGCACCTACTTGCCAGTTGTGTGAGGAAGAACACCTAGCATCAGAAGGGCATAGGGCATCTGTCACAAGAGCCACCGCCGTCCTGAAGTTTGTGGGTGCCATTCCTAAATGGCAGGCACAGAAACCAAAATGGAAGGGTAAGGGAGGAAGGTGTTCCCCCGAGTGAAAACCCATGGGAAAGTGCCCAGCCAGTAGGGCTAGGTCCCTTAGCAGTGACCAGGGTAAACCCACCTCTAACCTGGATGGCAGGATAACTGGAGACAGTATCCTGACGGATGGGTCTTCCTGGGGTACCGCTCTAGGTGGAAGTTGGCATGGGACCAGCACCCCTGGAGGGCTCCCAACTGCCAGGAAGTACCCATGGAGCAGCATAGTTTGCCCAGGGAGAAGTGACCAAGAGAATCACCTGCGGGCAGGAAGGCATAGAACAGGAGGGTGTCCCTGCTGTGGAGGGCCTGCGTCTGTTTTCTATTGTCCCAAGCAGGGAAGTCCATCAAGGTAGTTGATAGTTCTACCCTGGCTTTTGGCTGGGAGGGGGCTGCGTTGGACTTGGCCCTTTTTGGCTAAAGTTCCCTAAACATTTTGTTTCCCCCCTAGATTTTTATTCTGACATGGTGTTGCCAACTTAGATGCTTTGGGCACTTTGCCACTGCTGATCAGTGTCAAAGCGCAAGCGCTCCCTGTGTAAAGTGTAATGGTAATTGGTTGTCCATGATTGGAATGTTTGCCTTACTAGTAAAGTCCCTAGTAAAGTGCACTATGTGTGCCAGGTCTGGTAATGCAAATGCTACTAGTGGGCCTGCAGCACTAATTGTGCCACCCACACAAGTATCCTTGAAAGAGAGAACTCAGGCCTGCCACTGCAGTGCATGCACACAGTTTGTTAAACTGGCATATTGTCCTGACAAGTGTACCCAATGGCCAGGCCGTACCCTTCCCTTTCCATGCACATCAGACCCCCTAGGGTAGGTCCAAGGTACCCCCTCGGGCAGGGTGCAGTGTTCGTGAAAGGTAGTACATGTACTGAGGTGTATACGATGTCCTAACAGTGAAATACTCTCCACTTCTTTCCCATGGGACAGAATGGGGAAGGCTGTCTAATATGTTTCTAGCCTATCTTCCCATAGGCTAAGATGGGGAGGTGAAATATTGTGTGCCTGAACTCACAAGTTAATAACGCATATTTTTGTGAAGGTGTTTTTTTTGTGTGCTTAGAAACCACGCTTTTAGAAGTGGCTGGTTTTCTTGTTCTAACAATTCTGTGTGTCTCTGCCTGGTTGTGGATTGAATGAAATGTATCTTGTCCTGCGCAAACTTTGCCCAATGGGCGTCAAGGCGCCTACTTCAAATAATACAGCTCGCAGAATCAAACAGCATTCTCTCATTGGTAGGCTCTAATGAAGCACCAGGTTTTAAGGGCCTTTTTAAACAGATCAATTGAGGGAAAAGTTTTGATCTCAATTGGAAGAGAGTTCAAAAGCTAAGGGGCGGCTACAGAAAAAGCTCTCGCTCTCCATCTGGTCAGCCTAGTACGGGGCACTACAAGTTCAAATAGGCCGGCCGATCGAAGACATCTTGTTGGAACATAGCGGGTAAGCAAAGTACCGAGTGCGTCATCGGGGCCAGCCATAAGTGCTCTGTATGTAAGACATAGGATCTTAAAAGAGATTCTATACTGGACAGGGAGCCAGTGAAGGTCTCTCCTAGCAGTCCTGGCCGATGATGCCATAGGGAGGGCCAGAAAAAAGCGCACTGCAGCATTCTGCACGATTTGCAGTCGATGAATGAGGCCCTTGTTGAGCTCCACATACAAAGAGTTGCAATAATCGAGCCTAGAGCCAACAAGAGCGACTGCGATCTGTTTGCGCCTGGAGGGAGAGATAATTACGAATTCTATTTAGGATCTTAATAACACCCCAGCACGTGGCCACGGTCCTGTTCACTTGGAGCGTCATAGAAAGTGAGGTGTCAAAGACAACACCGAGATTTCTGGCTGATTGGGAGGGAGTGGGGCAGGTGCCAAGAGATGAAGGCCACCACTCGCTCGACCAAGCATCTTGGTCTTTCCCGAAAACCAAGACCTCTGTCTTATCGCCGTTTAGCTTTAGGGAGTTGATGATCATCCAATCTGCCACATGCTGCATGCATGACCTAAAGCTAAGGGCGGATGTACGGACAGAGGAGTGAGCCAGCGATACCATACTCTGGGTGTCGTCTGCGTAAGACACCACCTCCATCCCCTGGGATCTTACTAGTCTAGCATGGGGGGCCACATAGATATTAAACAGGGTCGGACTCAAGGCCGACCCCTGTGGCACCCCACATTGCAATGACTTGGCAGGGGAGAGGAAATTTCCAAGCAATACTCTCTGTTCTCTGCCATGGAGAAAGGAGTTAAGAATACTCAGGGCCAACCCAGTGACCCCTGCCTCCCTAAGCTGAGATGTTAGGATGGCGGGAGACAGGGTATCAAAAGCTGCGGTGAGATCCAATAGGACCAGTACTGTAGTTTGGCCACTATCCACTTTGCGGCGAATGTTGTCTACCACAACAGTGAGAGCGGATTCAGTACTGTGATATTTTCTGAAACCATGCTGCGTGTTATCAAGGTATTCACTGGTCTCAAGAAAGGTGGAAAGATGAGTGTTGAGGTGTGATTCTAATATTTTTGCCGGGGCAGGGAGCAATGAAATAGGCCTAAAGTTTTTAAGAGGGCCAGGATCTAAAGACGGTTTTTTAAGGAGGGGCTTAACAATAGCCTTCTTCCACACTGATGGAAAAGAACCCTGGACAATGGCCCTATTCATGACTTCCAGCATAGGCGGAAGAATGCTGTTTCTACACTCTTTAAGTTTTTTAAGCGGTAGGGGATCCATAGGGGAGGAGGATTGGTCCTGTCAAGTAGGAGGTTCAGTCCTTCCAGAGACAGTGATGGAAACTGCGTAAATAGTTCGGAAGGACCTTCACCCAGCGTATCCAGGCTGGCTATGGCAGGAGGGACATCACTATCCAAAGAGTGACATTGGGCTTCTAGGGAGATATGAATGTCCGAAATTTTGCTGTGAAAAAAGTCTGAGATATCATTGCAGTGATCCTGAGAACTAACCACTGGATCAGGGAGTTGAAGAGAGCATAATGAATCAGCAATTTTAAAAAGTTCCCTGGATGAAGTTAGGGAGCTTGTAAGATTGGAGAAATACTCCTGCTTTTCCATTACCACTCTCTGCTTGTACTCCCGCAAAGCGGACTTGTGGACCCCCCGATCCTTCGGATCCCACGATTTCCTCAGTCTCAGATGTTTGGAGAACCAGGGTGGAGTAGGCTTCTGCCGAGCTACATAGCGGAGGGAGGCGGGGGCAAGCTTTTCAACTGCATTGGTAATAGAATCCATAAGTTCTTGAGCTGCCTTATCCGCCTCTATCAAGGAGAGGGACTCCGAGGCTCGAACATGAGAAGCAAGGGCCTCATCCGTGATGTTTTTAAAATTTCTCCTAAGAGCAAATGTAGTGGCGGCCTGGTTCACTGAGGGCAAGGCAGGGAGAGCAAGTTCCAGCGGCACTGCAAAATGGTCTGTCCAGACCAGCGGCAAAGGGGGGCCAGTAGATAGTCTTAAATCACTAGAAAATACCCCATCCAGGATATGGCCAGCCTTGTGTGTTGGACTGCTCACCAGCTGAACGAGATCACATGCTGCGAGTGTCTCGATTAATGTCAGGGTATCCTTTGAGTTGACATCATCAAGATGAAAATTGAAGTCACCTAGGATGGAAAGATAGAGTTTTCCAAAATAGGGTTCGAGGATTCTAAGTAGATCCGCGGAAAAGCTGGCCCTAGTGCCAGGTGGCCTATATATAAGTATCCCAGTGAAGGAGACAGATGGAGCACACAGAATGCAGAAATATAGTGCCTCAAAGCGATCTTGGGGTATTGATAAAGGTTTAATAGTGCAGGAAAGGGAGGATTTAAAGACGATGGCAATTCCTCTGCCTCTACGCAATAGTCTGTCCTGCCTATGGAGAGAATAGCCATCAGGAATGGCCAAAAGTCGATCGTGACCAGAGGAATCCGAAGTCCAAGTCTCCGTAATAAAAACCCAATTCGGCTGTCTCTCTTCCACGAATTCATGGAAGGCAACATTGTGTTTGATAAGCGATCGCGCATTTAATAGGAAACCAGTTCTAGGCAGAATGGAAGGATTACTTCCAGGGGACGGATGAGATCTAATAGGATCAGGTTCAGAGAAGCGAAAATAAACTTTACATGTCATGCATAGACAGAAATGCAAAATCCCTTCAGGGGAAAAGCGATGAGAACATAGCTGCGTTAGTGGTCTGAAAGCCAAATGTTCTGCCATAGAGTATTGCCTAGCACCTCAGACAGTAGAGGGGAAGTACCAGCCGAGACCAGCCCGTCCTGCAGCCCGTCCTCAGCGCGGACGGGCGCCCGATGGGCTGAACTCAGGCGTAACTCCGGCGGAAGTCCGGTGATCCCGCTGCGCGATGACGCTGCGCGTAAGCATGACTGAAATTTATGCTGGTCGAGCCTCCTAAATGAGGACTAGACCGCGGTATGGATCACCCCTCACCTTAGATGGCCGCCAACGAGACAAGGGCGAGGGACCCGCGAAATGCGGTGAGTTATTCCAAATTACGGTCCAAGTTAGAGAGACAGCAGTGCAGGTAAGCGTGGCCAGCACTCTAAAAACAGGGGAGAATAATACAAAACAAATTAACCAAAAGACAAAAAACGGGGCTTTTAAAAACAGCAAGAGCTGCACAATGATGGAGCGCTGCAAAGAAATGCGCCGAGGCTGGTATGAGAGCCCGCCTTCGATTTACCTGAAATTGATGCTGGTCGATCCTCCTAAATGAGGACTAGACCGCGGTATGGATCACCCCTCACCTAAGATGGCCGCCAACGAGACAAGGGTGAGGGACCCGCGAAATGCGGTGAGTTATTCCAAATTACGGTGCAAGTTAGAGGAACAGCAGTGCAGGTAAGCGTGGCCAGCACTCTAAAAACAGGGGAGAATAATACAAAACAAATTAACCAAAAGACAAAAAACGGGGCTTTTAAAAACAGCAAGAGCTGCACAATGATGGAGCGCTGCAAAGAAATGCGCCGAGGCTGGTATGAGACTGGATTTGAATGTGATAGGGTCTGGGAAATGTCTTGACTCAGGGTTGGAGTAAGAGACAGCAACAGGCTGACCTGCATCTGTAGTGTAGGGGGGAGGAGTAGCCCCTGGAGGTGAAGAGGCCTGCGCTGCTGACAAAAAAGAATGGCTCCACCTTCTGCTGAGTGATTGATGAACCAGACCCCCACTAATCAAAGGAAGAAGGTGTCACTGGCAGGAAGACACCCAGAACTGGTTGCGACAGGTGTCAGTGCCCCCCTGAACACCAAGACGTCAAAGACATTTAGAGGTATAACTATGAGATCTGAAACCACTGAACGTTGGACTGATCAAGACTGAAAAGGATTGACACTACTTTGTTGTCAAGAAGAACCTCTGCCAAGGAAGAACAGCTGAAGAGACTGAAGAGAAGGACTGACCCTGGCGGTGTGTTCTGGGACTGGCCTGCAGTTTGCAGGTTTAACTAAGGAGAGGCTAAGGGACTTTGCTGTGTGCTGTGTCCCCTTGCTTGAAAGGACTTTCCTGTGTGCTTTGTCCCGAAGTGACGTCCTTAAGGGCCTGAGGAGAGCTGGCTACCTGTTGTGGAAACTCAGAAACATCAAAGTCTCAGCGGCGCTGTGTGCGCGTGCCTTTTGCAGCCTGAGATCATCATAAGCATTGCCCCGGGACTGTGTGGCCCGAAACCCAATCGGGTCTCATCAACGCTTTGTGCGTGTGCAGATTGAGACTGGGTGGGGTCCGTGGTGCTAGTTGGAAAGTGCCCCGTAACCGCAGTGTCCCTGCAGCGTGAATCATCGTCCAAGCTGCTGTGTTGTTCGTGGCCCGAACCGACATTGTAATGGAGGCTGCGGATCAAAATCGCCGCCTGCCGTATTATTTGCATTAAGAAGTGCGTTATACTTGCCTTCGGGAGTGTGTTATACTTGCATTACGAACTGCCTTATTATGTGCATTGAGGATTTAATTATTCTCGCATTACGAACTGCAGTATTACTTGCATTAAGGAGTGCGTTATACTTGCATTAAGGAGTGTGTTATACGCGCATTATGAACTGCCTTATTATGTGCATTGAGGATTGAATTATTCTCGAATTACGAACTGCCTGTTTACGTGCATTGAGGATTGCATTATTTTTGCATTACGAACTGCCTGATTATTTGCATTAAGGATTTCATTATTCTTGCATTGCGAACTACATTAGTCTGATGATACAAACTGCATTACGAACTGCATAGCACAGCACTAGGACTGCATTTGAACATCGTGAACTGCTCATTGATACCGCAAGAACCTACAAGTGTTTGTTGGCCTACTAACTGGCAAAGTGAAATATTATGAGTACGCATATGTTGGATTTTTATCATTTGGTCTTACCGTATTTTTCTGCTTGATAAAGATACCGCTATTTTCATACATCGGTGTGGTGCCCATTTGTGGTGTTATCACTGTTTACTGGGAGTGCGGTTGCAAATACTTTACACATTGCCTTGAAGATAAGCCTGGCTGCTCGTGCCAAGCTACCAGGGGGTGAGCAGGGGTTATTAAAGAGGGTGTCCCTCCTTTCCCTGACTAGACGCAAGGGTCCCTATTTGGCCTAAGGTAACTGCCTCAGCCAATTAGAGACCCCAGTTGAACAACCCCTAAGTGTGCTGCTAAAGAGTTTTATCATTTGTTTTGAAAGTTAGAGGGGGTAATAGTCAGGACTTTAGAGCTTTGGGCTAATTGATAGATTAAATATCAACATTAAGCAGTGTAAAATCAGCAGGAAGTGTGTCCAACACTCTATCTTCTCCCACAGGCACCTGGAGATTCTGTGAAGATATGACCAGCGCAAGGGGTCTTTATTGATGGACAGTTTTAATTTTGAGACTGCTGCAGAATCAAGTAGTGAGTCTTAAGTAAACAGTCTGCATCTTAGAGTTGCACTGGGTTTCAAAACTGTTTTTGGTACCTCCAGTAGAGCTACAATAGGTAATGACTGATGCAAGGTGAGGGCTGTATTTATACAAATTATAATGGCTGCGAGATAGCAGACTTCAGTCCCTGGAGACTCTGCCTAAAGACCTACTGGTTCAGGTCCACTTGAATAAAGAGATTTACATTATTCAGGATTAACATCTGAAAAGGTGCCAAAACATGTTTATTTCTAATGCTGTGCCAGACCATGCACCTTTTATGCAGCATGTCCTCCCTTGTAATGTTGTTGTCAGTAACACTGCTCCAAAAGGAGCAATTATAGGTGGACAGGCAAAGTTTATCATTCTGTTACTTAGATGCCCACAAGATACTTTCAATTGTATATAGAAAAAATCAAAGAGACAAGAATCTTAGAGTACATTCTGTGTTTTACAGACTGATTTACTTCTGGTCCCACTCACCATTCGGTCCCATCTGTGAATAGGTGTTTGGATGTTGTAGTGCTATAATGAGAGGTGTGCCAGTTTACATATGACCCCAGTTTCTGAAATAGTTTCATTAAACCTGGAAACAACTTCAGTTCCAATCTCATCCAGCGACCTTCACAGTAACAGCAGCTGCTTTGCAGTGATCATGTGACACACACACCAGTGGCATTACAAGAGTGCATGGGTCACTGTTCTCCAGACCCCCAACTCACCTCACTGGGTTAGGTGCAGGCTAGACGTTTCAGCAAAGAACTGATATCCAAGGTATCCGCAAAGGCAATTTTCTGGCAGAATAATGAAATAGACAATACAATTGCAGAATTCGTTGTCCTCTATTGCCATTTAGTAGCAATACGTCGGTGGTCTCAACCCAAAAAGAATCGACAGCTTATTACCTGTTGGAATTGATTGAACCGGATACCAGAACTCCTAAATAAGAATTAATTTGGACATTTGAAAGTGCCGTTTCCTGTATACCACATCCATGTTCAATAATATGTTCTTCCATAGCTCAGATGTTTCATTAAACCTTTAATCAATTACTAGAGAATACTACTATACAAACTGAAATAATCACACTCAGATTACACATTTGGAGGATTAGCCTAAAATACATGCAAAATCGGAAAATTGTTTAATTGTTTGCCATCCCCCCAGAAACAATAGTGTATAGATATTTATTTTAGGAGAGATTTAGCTTGTCTAGCACAAACAAACAATTACAATAATGCTGATAATGGAGAAAAATTGTACAAACACTTCTGCTACATTAAACAAGTCCATATATCGACACACAGTGCTGACACACTCAGTATATGTGTGGTGTACATGTGTTTAATAATGAATATCCTCCAGGGCTGGGCATGACCATTAACAAATTACATGTCTGATAAAGTATAGTTGAATAAATAAATGTGTAAATAAAGGCACCGTTTTGGGTGTTATTAACAAGGTAAAAAATTAAAGGTAATAAACAATTATGTAAAGGCAAAATTGGTAATACACATAGATATATAAAACAGTGCAATAGGATGAGATACGATACACTTTAAAAAGATCAATGTAAATAATGTTGCAAAGCAACAGCCTAAATTACACGATTCAGACTTCAAAAATTCAAAAGATGGCAAAGTTGCTCATGTATGACATGGTGTGGAACTAGCAGGTATATGCATTCTTTTTCAATTATCAAAAGAGGATAACATCTATCTTCACGTCCAGAACCAAATCTGTGGTGCACGCACAGAAATGGTTTGTTTTAAAGATTTCGACTTTTTGTGTAATTAGCTTTCCAGAATGAGAGAGTCAGTCAAATAAATTTGTCATTGCAGAGTAGGGATCTTATTTACAAGCCCATTGCTCCACCGGTGCGTCACTTTTTCCCATATTAAAAATGACGCATGGGCGGCGCAAGAGGCTTGTAAATAAGCTCCTAGGGGGCAAATTTACATGCCCCTTGCGACATCTTTACGACACCTTTGAGTCCCTTTTGTGACGCAGCAGCATCGTAAACAATGCACTACTATGCAACATATTTACAACGTGACGCATCTAGTGAGATGTGCCACATTGTAAAGCCCTGTGCTACATTATACCTGCATCAGGTATAATGTATGCAGGTGGGCGTTGCGTGGCAAGGAAGCCTCGTAAAAGTGAAGCAGTGAAATTTAAAAAATTTCAATGAGTCCCTTTTACTACCCCTCTGCGCCAAAACCTTACGCCTGCTTGAACAGGCGTAAGTAGTGACGCAGCACTATGGGTATAGGCCCCCCCTGGAGTTGCGTCATGCTTGCGACACGACTTCAGCAATGCGCTGCCTTTACGACAAAAAATGTGACACGCCTCTGATTATCCTTGCGCCACGCTGCACAGTATTGTAAATGCGATGCATCCGTGGTGGGGCATGGGTATTTTTATGTGTTTTTATGTGTTGCATCTTTACTGGTGCATCCTTGCTATTAGGCAAGGATGTGCCAGTCCTTGCAAATCTGCCCCTAAGTATTTTTTTCTGCGGTAGATAAATTGAGGGGGTGTGGGGTTACAGAGTGATGTGCCTTCTGGGCAATGCGGTCTAGTAGCTATATATTTCTTGCCTGAAGGGGAGAGAGCTAAGTTTCATTAGGACTGGAGAGGTATGACCAAACTGTCCTGAAGCACTGGTCAGTCTGGCTGCTCTGTGCAATGCAGCATGAGAGCTGGTAGGTGGGGTTTTAGCAGTTGCTACTAGTAGTGAGCCCCTTGTTCCAGCCTGGACAACACAAGGGTTTGCACCTCTAGGACTTCAGTGACACTCGATCACCTTTAACTGGTTTGCTGAAAGAACAGCAGCTCAGATTAAGATGATCACGTGGCCCGAAGCCCCAATGCTGATATCCTTTGTGCAATGGGCCCCAACACTCACTCTCCCCATGCTCAATCAGTGCACAGGCGTTCCCGTCAGGCTGGGCAGCTCAGGGGCCAGCGGGCTGTCCTCTCCATGACTGAAGATTAAGCACAATGCTTAATTTCTATACCTCATTGGCTTATGCGTATCCAAACTGGATATGGACGAGATTTCCAGTTGTGTGAAGGATTGTTTCATAGACAGATGTTTTGAAATTCGGTGTAAATAATAGTTTACAGCTGCTTTTAGTATCTGAACTAGAGAATATTCCCAGCCTGCAGAGATTCGTCGCTGTTTCTAGTCTTTCGACTTTGTCCTGTTAATAGTCGAAGAACCGCTATAATGCCGGCTTCTTTCCGGTGGGCATTTGGCTTACTACTGTCCAGCCTGCTGTTTTCTAAAGTTTTTATTTATTTATTCTTTTATAAACGGTTGGTGATTTCTCTGTGGTCTTAATATGCAAAGAGGCACATTTGCAAATCGTTATGATTGTTCTGAACGAAGCTCTAGAAAATCCTGGGCATTACAGAAGCATGCATTAGTCCGGCAGGAGCTTTCGCTTTGCTTTTGCTAAAGCGCGCTCATAGCCGACATTTCCATAGTGCTTATCTCCTGCTTCTTATTTCTCCACTTTACTTTTATTGCCTTTTAGCAATAACGTTTCCCAATATTACAGACAGAAGGAATATGGGATATGTGCATTTTATTTGGATCAGAGCCCAGAACATTTTATTGTTATAGATTCTACTAAAAGCTCTGCAGGACCGAGGACTCACTCGAACACAATACTGGTACTTGCAGATGCAGGAGAAAAAACAACTCGTTCCAAGGATGTTTTATTTTTTGCCCTTTTTGTAGTACGTCCGTGGGCATGTACAATACACTAGAGATATTCAGCAACACAAGAGCAGGCACTGAGGTAAAACACTTCCCGCGTGTTCAAAGATGGCCGCAATGACAACTTGTCACGTCAAAGATCATGAGTGGAGTCAATACAGGGAAGTGACTATAAGGTAGCAGAAAAGTACAAGTCAACTATGTCCTTTTCAAATCTCTAAAGAAACATGAAACTGTTTTTTGGGGATTTTGGGGCATATTATCAAGGGGCTTTATCTCCGCTTTTTTGGCTTTAAAAGCCAAGAAAGCGGAGATAAAATTATCTCCCTATTACCTAGCTGCCGCTAACACCAGTTAGCGACAGCTAGTAGGAGATAGCGACCATCTTGGGCCCCACTTTGCATGTCAGTGATATTTATCACTAATGAGATGCAAAGTGGGCGTGCCAAGATGTTAGAGACTGAAAACAGTTGCTAACATCGCTATCTCCTATTACCAACTTTTGGAGATATTCGCACTAAGCGGGAATATCTCCAAAAGCTAACACCTGCCCTGAGCAGTTCTTAGCCATGTTATCCAATGGGAGGTGGATAACATGGCTAAGAGCATTAGCTCGCTAATGCATGAATATCGCTGACTTTTCAGCAATATTCATGCTTTGCGGCGATTTTTACCGCATTTGCGTTAAACCTTGGTAATACCAAGGTTTATTTGCGGTAAAAATCGCTGCAGCGCTGCAGTAAATTTTTGTCTCTAACCAAGCAATAGCGATAATTATCGTTATCGCTATTGCTTGGTAATATGCCCCTTTGTTTTGAGTTTTTTGGGTGAGCATTATCACTCTATTTATGGGAGCAATTATAGTGTTTGGGAGATTATCTGCTGAAATTTGTACTAACTTAGAAGGATAGCAATGACCACTGTTTAACAAATTAAGCTTTTGCAAAGACATTGAGATTGACGGTTTATGTCATGCGGATCGTTCTTGTGTATGTCCCCAAAGTAAAATCAATTTTTCTTAAGTGCAGGCGAAATAATCTGAAATATTGTTGCTGCAGAAACAAAGCATGGTTTAATTTTCCGAAGCATCTGATTTTTATCTGTTTCGAATAATTTGTCAATGTTTGCTCCTCAGTGGTGCCTTGCCACTCAACTCCCAGTTACAGATGCAAAATAGTCCATTATGCTTTTCAGTGCAAGCGGAAGTACACACTCAAACATTCAATAGAAAATCGATGAAAATTGAAATACGCCTACGGATTCATCCAAGGTATGACTGAAAATGTTTTTAGCTAATAGTTTAATGCTCTGAAGCTAAAGAAAACAACAGCTGGAGGAGCACTACCAAAAACCTCAGAAGGTAATTTAAGGCTAAAATAGATTCACCATGAATGGCACCAACATCATATATATCAAACATAAAAAGTGATGAACTAGTGATTACAGGGCATGTCTTACACTGTATAATTTAACTGTTTAATTATTTAGAGAAAGCAGAGTTTAGGGCAAGTCCTACGGTTCTTGTAAAACAGTGTCATTTATTTAATATTGGGATAACAGGTCGTTTGCATTAGTTAAAATGGACCTTAATTTAATCTTCCATAGTGATTGATTATTAATTGTTACTATCAATATTATTATGTAGCTGTCACTAGATATCTGTAAAATCTATTCAGTTGCAAACAATTTAAGTTAGGTCCAAGTTGTGCTTATTTGGATGACATCTCTGTCAATGTCTAAGCACATGAGGGCTGATTTACAAGCCCCCTGCACCACCAGCCCATCACTTTTCGTGATGTACTGGTGGCGCAGGGGGCTCCTCCATACTTACAAGGACAGGAAAAGACACCCTGCGTAACTTTTCCTCTCCTTGTAAATACGGCCTCTTCACACGCAGCACTTTGCGTTGAACGGACGTTCCATGGGTGTCGCTGTGGGTGTTCCCCCGCAACACCCATGGAACAAGACACATCTCTATATTTACGAGAAATTGTAAATCTGGAGATGTGCTTGAATGCAATACCATGCTGGAGCAAGGCGCAACGGGGAGAAATGTTTTAGTTTCTCCTCGTTTTTAGGTCTTGCCTGAGCCAGCGCATGCACTACTCTGGCCAGACGTTTAGTGAGTGGAGCTTTAAAAAGCCGACCACAGCTTTCTGTCTGGCCTTGAGCGTGCGGTTACGCGCACATGAGAGCACAGGTGCAATCTGGCTTTCCTGTCTCGTCATGGCTCATTAAGAGCATCGCTCGCCGGCACTACAGCCCGCTCCTTCCCTCCAGTGCCGGCGTTCATTCACTCTAGTGCGGGCGCTCATTCACTCCAGTGCCTGCGTTCATTCACTTCAGTACCTGTCCTCATACACTCCAGTGCCTGCGCTCATGCACCCCAGTGCTGTGCTTGTTCGCTTCAATGCATGCGCTTATACCCTCCAATGCCTGCCATCATGTACTCCAGTGTCTGCACTCCTTCCCTCCAGGGCCTGCGCTTGTGCACTCCAGTGCCTGTGCTTGTGCACTCCAGTGCCTGTGCTTATGCACTCCAGTGCCTATGCTCGTTCACTCCAATGAGTGCACCTGCTGTCAGCTGCTGGGCAGCCATTCCTCCTGTCCATAGTGTTAATATTTACGTAGTGTGGACTCCGAGGGCTGCAAGGCTTCCATTAATGGAGACGTTTTATGTGAAGTGAAGGAACGAAAGGCTCTCAAAACAAAAATGCTCGCAAGCCAAGTTTATACTGCCAAATATCTACATACGTGACCTCGTGTCTCCACCCCCACACCTTTCCATTACCTATTAGAACCTCTCCCAGGAGTCCCATCCCATATCACAGTCACCCAAAGGCCGCAGTTTCACAGCCCTGGTAGGAGGGGGCAGCACCTCATCTGTTGCTCTGCTGAGCAACTCTGCTCCAGTGTTGGAGCTCTTCTTTGTAACCTTGCATGTGACCAAGACCCTGCATCCCATGTCGGCTTCCTCCCACCACATGTAAACATAAGACTCCACCCTGCACCCCATGTAGGCTTCCTCCCACCTATCCCCACCCCATGGGAACACAAGACTCAACCCTGCTCTCCATGTCGGCTTCCTCCCAACTCTCCCCACCCCATGGGAAGACAAGACTTCACCCTGCACCCCATGTCGGCTTCCTCCCACCCCATGTGAACACAAGACCAGGGCATTGACATAGCCAATAGGTTTCGCCTTTGGGACCTTATAACTGTTTAGCCATGCAACAGTTAATGTTGTTGCACCAAGGATATTGTGCTGCATAAGTAAACACTATGCCAATGCTTGTTTCCTCAATGTGTGAAAGAGGAAAATGCCTGTAGTGATTGTTTTTTTGCAGGAAGGGGCCCCTTTCTGCACAAAAACGGTCTCCCCACGACGCAGGCATCCTTGCACCAATTGTGCAAGGGTGCATGCTCCAGCACATGGCTGCAAGTTGTGCGCCACCACAGGGGGAAGCACAGAGATTTCTTGTGAATATGTTGCATCCCTCTGCTTGGGAAGTACAGCAGAGTGGCACAGCCTAAGGGCTTGCGGTGCCAAGCTGCTGCTCTTCCTTGTAGATCTGCCCCATGGTCTCTAGAGTGTGAGTAGGATTCTTACAATTTATCCTTAACCCGAATTTCAACAGTTCGCAGTAGCAGCCTGAATTCAGCTACTACGCAGTGATTGAAAGCCACTCCTTGGGCACCAACCAATGCCGAAGGCTCAGCTGGCATTTAGGGTTAACTAAGTTTCAATTTCACTGGCAAAGCTCAGCAAAGCTCCGAGAAATTTGGAAGAAATGGCTTCACTTTAAGGAGAAAGGAACCACAGAGATCAATAATCAGTCATGCATAACATTAGCAAGTTTTGTGTTTAGCACAGGCAGCTTATACTGAGGACCTGATTAATAAAAAAGCACCAAAGTCTCCCAACTACCATTTCCATAGATTTTCATTTTTCGTTGGACTCACAGATATCCCCAGGAGAATAGCTTACACAATTTTGCATGTTGCATTTTTCCAGTTGCAGTTCTTCTCTCTTTTAATAAATCTTGTTGACAGCAATCCAGCCCACATTGCTAAGTATCAGGAAGTGTGTAATTTTTGCATTCACACGTTTTCTTTCTTTCTCATTACTGAAAACATGTTCCCATGTACCAAAATGCCGTCCCACGTTTGGGAATGTGTGTGATTAACCATAACTTTACAACATGTTTTGATGTTTACCATATTCCCAATGGTGACCACTTTGACCCAGTTCTGTAACTCCCCATGTTCCCAATCTTAACAATAAAGTTATGATTAAGGAAAATCCACAAAACTGAAGAATTTCCTGCAGTCATAAGACGAATATTAGGCAAGAAAATTATTAAATTATTGACTCTGTAATTTACTGCATGAGCTGTAGTCCAAAATCTAAATGTCTGTGAAGGTTGTGACTTTTTTGTGTACACTTTCATATTCTGCCTCAAGAAGCACCATGTTCAAAGTTAAATAGAAGTCAGAGTCACATTTAGAAGTGTGTGCACACTCATTCCACACATATGCAATCCAGCCCTAAAGTGTTCAGTGGAGCCATAGGGGTATATTCACAAGAACGTTTGATAACTACTGGAAGAGTAGCAAACGCAACTTTCAACATCGCAGCCTATTGCGGAAAAATAACCCTGTGTCAACGTGGAATTCATAACACGGTGGTAGCATGCGATAGTCTGCTGAAAGCGCAGCCAATGTTCACCTCGATGGAGACAAAAACACAAAAAACCTGCGACGGGTCAAAGCGCGATGAGGAAATCAGTGATAAGCAGCACCAGACCTGCAACTCACACCTGGCCGGCAGGAACAATCACCGTAAAAGTCGAATAAAACACCCAAACACAAACTGACCAACACCCAAGCACCATGAAGGCTGCCGGAGTAGGCGCAGTGGACTAGGGCAACCCCACAAGCACCCCGGATGACCATCCTGGGACCTCGGGGACAGGGAAGGGCAAGGACTAGAAGAAGAGAAGACGAAGTTCAGTCCACAAGCGAACAGGATCATAGTCACGGAGGTGATGAAACACCACCAACAACTGTTCGCCACCTCCAACGTGTCATTGGGCACCAACATTGGAATATGGTGGGACATCATGGACAAGGTCAATGCCGTCGGAGAGCACAAGAGGACAATGAACTAGGTCAAGAGGTGATGGAATGACAGTAAGCGGAGGACCAAGTAGAAACTCTCCGCCAACCAGAGGGCAGCAACGCAGACTGGAGGTGGGGGCCCAGCACCACAGCTTGAGCTGGATGACATGGAGGAGCTGGTGTCGACACTCATCAGTGTGGAGACTGTGGCCGAGGGGATCGAACGCTGTTCGACAGGACACAACACAACCACAACAGGGTGAGTGTCCACCAGGTACTAGGGGGACGGGTGGAGATGGGCACATTGGCTCACATGCACAATCAAGTAGAGCACAGTGCACACCCACAATGACTCTGGGTCCTCGCCCAAATCTACAGACTGTCACAATGTACAATGCCATGCTGTCTGAGTGTCAACATGTAACATGCGGCTACATACATGTTGAAACATTGCAATACACCATCTCCCCTTCACATCGCAGGGGCACCGTCAACACCTCCTGTAGAGCAGTCCCAGCCACTCTTCACTGATGACGAGAAGGACAACACCAGCATCGACACCCAAACCATCCAAGACATCATTGACCTCATCTGCCACTCACCCTCAGGATCAGGGCAACCCAGCTACATCGAGGAGACCCCACCCACTACCCACAGCACCCAGCAGGAGTCACCCACAGACCCCTAGTAACAACACATGACCTTCCAACGCCGTGTGCTGGAGTGTCAGAGGGAGGCAGCAGAGCAGGCGCAGGTGGGCTTCGGCATCATGGCAACCAAACTTTACGCTATCCTTGGGTTTGTAGGCCCGCTCCATGGTCTCCAACGAGCCCTGACTGACATCGCTGGAGTCTTGAAGCGGAGAGAAGAACACCTGTCCACTCAGAGTGGTTCCAGCTATACCAGCTGTGACCTGGCACACCTGTGAAGGCTCATGGAGGACATGGTGCTGATGGAGGCATAAAGAATAGCAGCCACCGCTGAACATCAGCAGAATGTAGCTGGGATCTACCATGTCCTGCAGATCAGCCACAAGGTGTGGCGATGATGAATTCTGCTGCCCCCGCATCATCCACATCTCAGCCCCCTGGTGTGGCAGGCCTAACCACTCTGGCCCCTGATGTGTCAGTGGGACACAGTGCACAGCTGATACAGCAACACCCACACTTGGGGCAGAGCACTCATCCGGGGACGAGGACATGGATGTGCCTGTGATCAGAAGGACTCAGTAGCATTCATTTCTGCCACCTGACCTTTTTCTGCTAGGTCCCACATATGGCCTCATGACCTTCCACTGACCCTCGATTCACTCAGATGCACTCACCGTGTACAATGACATGGACTACCACATCCTGTTTGATGACCAATGATACGGCGACCAGACTGCGGACTGTACCCTTCCTCTTCCACAGTACTTTTCATCCCCGGATGGACTCTGGCTGGCCCCCCACTGGCCCATATTGTGTAGTGTGCTTGACATTGCCCTGTACCACTGTAGCTGCAGAACTGCTCTGGATGTGCAAAAAACATCCAGGGACACACTGCTGTGTCATATTTTTCACCATTCATGTATGTATGTATGGATGAATGTAGGGTCAGTGATTTCCATTTCGTCAATGATGCTCATCCTGTGGGATGCCAGTCAGAGGGTGCTACATACTAATTTGTGTAATGAGTCCCGTTGTTAAAGATTGCAGGGATTTGTTAGCATGAGCTGAAAGCCATTTTATATTTTGGCAGTAATTTTAGGTAGCCATGTGCTCGCCATGTGCTGTTTCCCTCTTCAGAGCTTTGCACATGCTCAGAGAGGCCTAGTTAGTACAATGCACCTGCTCCTAGTATGGAACTGACAGGCTATTTTTGCTGCTGTATGGAAAAGTAACTCTCCTCCCACTTTGTTGAGCAAGCAGATCTTGCATGCCCATATTAGGCATTTTGCATGCTTACATGTGCCAGGACCTCCCCTTGGTCTTATGCTGACTATGTAACCCTAAGCATACATAAGGCCTCTGTTTTCTGTACTCCTTAGACTGCCTCATTCAGTTGCTAAGACTTCTGTGTGACAAAGTCTCCCTCATTTGAGGTTATTAAAGATGTTACTTTTATATGACAGCTTCTGTGCCAATTTCTTCTTTGTTGGTTTAAAAGGACCAAGCATCAGTGAGACCCCTGAGAAGGTTTCCTTTTGCTTCTAATGGTGCTCCAACGTGGACCTAATCAGAGAAGTGGCTATCTAAAGGAGTGATCTTGACAGGAGACAGAAATCTACTGAGGAGGACAGGACAGGATTCTACTAAGGAGGTACTCTGTGCACGGAGATTCTGGGGATTCTCTGTCTCTGCATCCCAGTATATTTCTGATCTTCCTGACTTTGATCCTCCACATGTTTACCACTCCTGACTGAGAACCTTTTTGGCGTGAGATTGTAAAAAAAAAAAAAAAACGACTATTAGGTCATTCAGAATTTGGCAGTTAGAATTTGGACACCAAGTGATTGGTAAGGGTTGTTTTGATGCAACACTTGCTGTTGGTTTTTGATGCCTGGGATTGGTAAGGTAGTTTAGTAACGCTTACTGTGGCTTTGAATTTGTATGATTGGCCAATATTTGTATTTGGAATTTGTAATATACAAATGGCAATTTATGTAGGCAGGTAATGAGGAGAATTTTCTCTGTTTTGAATTGATTTGAACGGCACACAGTACAAGAGTACCTTATGTGCTACTTTGGTTATAATACTGCATATTCTGCACAATTTTTTGCATGCCTGTTTAAAGCACACATCGAAGAATGTGTTGCTTTTTGGAGGTACCATAGTGAGATGGGAATTAAATTAGCCGGCTCCCCTGAGGGAATACCTAAATACGTTTAGGTATAAAAAACATATTTCTTCCTTGGTGACTCTGTACCCCAATGGAATTAAAATATGACAATAATACAAACAAGGATCCTTTTCTGCGCACTTTTATAAATGGAGGAATGCAGAGCAATTTTTTTGGTGTTCTGCCAGCCAACGTTAGTGAATTGAGTGTATTTTGGCTTCTTGGAAATAAAACAGTCTGTTGGGCTGTTTTTTGTAGTCTTTTGGAATACTATTCAGTAGCTCTTCTTGTAAATATGACTTACAACTAGTATTTACAAATGCTTTGGTTTAAGTACAGTCTGTGGGATGTCCTTTGTTTCTGTTCTAAGTGTTGATCTATGGGTTAATTGTGTGTTTAAATGTCTATGTGGTTTGTGGTTTTCCCATTAGTACTTCTGTGAGTAAATAGTGATTGCGCTCTTTGTGAAACAATGGCCGGCCTTAAGCGTGCTGTATTATGTGTTCTGAGTGTATGACCCCTTCTGTATATGTCTGGAATCAGCTCAATGTGTTTGTTTGTGTTTTCTTGCTGTTATCAGTCTGTTTTGCAAAATGTCATTTAATTAATATTAAATAAAAATAATAAAAATCCAGAAATGAACCATATGATATGCTAAATACCTACATGTTACTATTAAATTGATAAGAGTAAGCAACTATGCACATGTTCAAACTGCTAATGCTTGAAAAGATAAAATTAGAATTCACATTGAATAGGAATAAAATAGGCCTAAAAACAAACAAAATTGTGTGTTTTGCAATAAATAAACAAATATAAAATGTTACAACATTTTTCTTAGATACATTGTGTTAGATATAAACAGGCAAACACATCATCTGAGTAAATTGGATGTTGCTGAAATAAACACATATTATAGAACATGCATTGAAATGCCTCAGTTTTAAATAGACTGTCACCGTGCTTACATTTCAACACTAAAACAGCTGTGTGTTTACTGCGGCTGAGCAACAGCTGTCGATTTGATTGTAGGCCATGGAGAGACAGGAATGTTGACTCAGCTAGGATTTTTTCAGTGCAAACATGGTGTTAAACTCTGCATTTCAGACTGCTGTTTTAAAAAGCTACAAAAATCAGGTTCATTATTTTGGATAACAGGAAAACATTTAAAGTAGGGATTTCCTTTTTTAGTGCCTATTTACATAAGCACATTCTTGGTTCTGATGTTCAATAATGATTGTTCTTTTAAAAAGTGGCACAAAATTTTTCATGTTTCAAGTTAGGCTTCTGTGCTTAGGCTTATGAATGAATGCGTCTAAATATGATAGGCAAGGAAAAAAGCTTGCTTTTTCCTATGTGGAATTATCAAAATGATTGGTTTTAATTAAAAAAATATATATAGTAAAAAATAAGTGCTTCTAAATTTGTTTTTTAATATTTATATGTTTAATATTTATAAAGCTTAATACTCATACTGTGACCTCCTAGCATCAAAATAAAATTTAAGTTGTATTGTACCGCATAATGAGGAAATTTGCCTATGAAATATCACTCTGCGCAGGCGTAATGAACTCATTTTTATACGGGTATATCTATATATATAAAAACGAAAGTATGTCTGTTTGTCCTTTATGCATTACTACACCATTCATCCGATCGCCATGAAACGTTGGGAAGTTGTTGAGTACACTCCCGCGAAAGATTTCTGGCAAAAAAAAATGTACATCAAAAAAAAAATATGTTAAAAGTTGTTGAGTACACCACGGCGAAGGTTTCTGGCAAAAAAAGAAAAATGTGTTAAATATTGGCCCCCCGACCCCCCAGGGCGATCATAATCTTTCCAATACTGAACGTTTACAGTTTACGATGTGACTCGCTTTTGCAATGACCACCAACAAAGCACAAGGACAATCGCTGCAAGTGTGTGGACTAGATTTGGAGAATCCGTGCTTTTCACATGGACAACTGTATGTGTCCAGCTCACGCGTAGGAAAATCTTCTGATTTATTCGTGTACGCACCAGGCGGAAAAAACGAAAAATACTGTATATCCACTATCACTCAAATAAATAAACAGAATTAAAACAACACTTTAAAGTGTTTTCCATATTAAAATGAATAAGTTTCAATAAAAATGACACAATGTAAATTGAATGTTATCATAACAAGTTTCCTTAAATTTCCTTTCTTCTGAGATCGCAGCAACGCGCGACGGGTAAGCTAGTATGATATATTTCTGATTTCTCATTCCTGGGCTATCTAGAGAACACTCTGGGGATTCCTATTATGCAAAAAAAAGTATAGGATATTCATTTTTAAGTACCCCAAATTTCAAAGTCAATATTGGGCAACATTCACTAATTTAAAAACAAATTCTGCCATTCTGGGCAGCTTTTAAACTGCCTTAGGCTTCAGTAAATGCATACATTAGGTATAATACAAACAGCTGACTTCTATATTGTTAGGAAAGTATACTGCACACTGCTTACAATTGAAAATAAATATAAAAAACCAGCAGAAGTTATTCTTTTAACTCTAAACTGACAAACAGGGGGATAAGTGCTTTTCAGCTTTCTGTATCTAGGATGACTTTGAATTGGGGCAGCCGCATGGGAACGCTTGCACACAGAATAGGACAGCTGGGAAGGGTTAAATGTCAGTTCTATATTTAGAAGCCTGGCAGGGCTCCTAGAGCAAGGTTTGCATTGCCATTTTGACCTCTGAAACTTTTTGAAAGACAACAGGGGAGAAAGGGAGAGGTTTTAAATTTTTTGGGCAAAAGCAAGCACTTTATGCACTCATGTGATAGACAACTATATCATGGTATATGTGCACATTGATTAACAGTATGATGATGCCATTTTTATGCAGCACTAATGCTTTTAGTCTGAGGATTACTATTAAAAAAGGCTGAGTCAAAGAAATTTAGTTTGACTTCATGTGCCCTCATGTTTCACTTGTGCATTTGCTAAAAGGATTGGGGTTTGGGTATTCATGTTTTTTTTAGCCCTCTCAAAAGTGCTATATACCTCCTATAACTTAGTTTATGCCTAGTTGCTACAAATAGGGGTTGATAGTGTTGACAGAAGTGAAACCTGTTTCAGGTTTCCTACTGTCCAAATGGGGGAAGGAGGCTATCTCCTCTACAAATGAAGGCTAGGTAACATGTATGTTGCGCTCTCTTTTTCTCAATTGTTTTTTAGCCTTTCGAAGCTGTCTGTGAAATAGCAATGAGACATTTAATTGGCTATACAGTAATACTGTTTTAAATATTGTTAGCATTAATAAAATTAATAAATATACATGTTATGTTATTGCCCATCCTGTTTGATGAAATCATGACAGTTTCAGTAATCTAGATTGTTGTTCCCTTATTTTGATCTTTAAGGGGAACTAGATGAGGGTAGTTTTTGTTCTAAAAGTCTTAGGTGATAACACCATTATTGTATGTTATTCTCATGCTACATAGTTTTGCAAGGGCATTGGTAGTTTTTTATTAGCTAGTCTGTGTAAATAAACTGACAGTCCTTATTAGAGCTGATGTTGCATAGTTTGGATCATGAAAAGTAGAACGCAGGAAAGATGCCCATGTGATCCTTAGCATAAATTTCTGAAGGAAATATTGTTTTATAGATAAGAAACCCTGTTAAATTAGCAGTTTTAGATTTTCCTGTTGCTCTTATAACATGAAAGCATGGTCCTAAGCATACAATATAGGTGCTTTTTTAAAGATGAATAATTTTAGAAGTTTCTGCAGTCCTGTACAAGTAGTTTAAAATTTATGAGTAAAGGTGTAGAACATTTCCTTTTTTTGAGGGTTTTCAGATTAATACACAGGAATACACCAATGTAAGGATGTAGGGTATGTCTGTGTTGTTTTTCTCTGTTCCTCACAGTTTAGTAAATTAATACAGACTTCCTTGACTGCTTGGGA
Source organism: Lissotriton vulgaris (assembly GCF_964263255.1). NCBI lineage: Eukaryota > Metazoa > Chordata > Amphibia > Caudata > Salamandridae > Lissotriton > Lissotriton vulgaris. The sequence goes on along the minus strand of NC_141685.1, from coordinate 644,816,642 downwards.
TTGGGTGATGTATTGCTCTTGTCAGTTCACCAAAGAGTTCCTTTTATACTTGCCAATAGGTCCAGGCTGTTTTTTTTTTTTCTCTCACATAGATAGATGGAAGTGGTTCTTGGGTGCCTTGCTAATATATGGGGCATCCCAAGACTAGGACGTATTCTGAGACTATCCTCTCTGTTGATAGACTGTTTCTGTGCCTTGTCTAAAGACCTTTTGTTCTGTCCACCAATAGATATTTGCTGCTTTACAACCATTACCAGAGGGGCCCGGACATCAGATTCAGCCTTGGGAGTCAGCGTCAGTACCTGTCCAGCTTGAAGCCAAAGTGAAGGTAACCAGCACAGGCATTGCTGGCAACTTGGACCTCAGTGAAGGCGGAAGCCCTGAGATGAATTGTGTACCCCTGCCACTGTCTTGGACAAAAGACGGGGTCACGAACCAGAAAGAAGAAATTGTGGATCAAGTTTTTGATGCCCTGCTGAGAGTCACAGACCGACCAGAACGGCGAGGAGGCTTTGCTTGAGGTGACCGCTTTTGAAACAAGGGTTGCTTCAGAGATTCTAGCATCAGGCCTCTGAATCCTGGTCCCAAAGTGAATGCAAGTTTGCTCCTTTGCTTGTTGGTCAAGAGATCCCAAAGCACACTGGTTGCAAATATGTTGCCCCAATGAATGAGCAGTGCGCCAGCAGAGCAATAGAGGAGTTAGGGAAGGACTTGAGTTTAGGGTACAGGTGCTGTGTCTCTGGTGCCTCTTAGATTGAAGTGAAGGAAACTGGTGCACTGCCTGAGACACTGGACAGGATCGCTAGGAGCATTTGCCCCGGTGGGTGACTGCCCTATCCTGAAAGAAGATACTTTTTCCTTGAAACTGGCTGTGATTCTTGATTTGTGAGTGGTGCAGCTCCACCGTGGAAACAACAAGAGCCTGTCTGTGAGGCTCAAACGGACACAGGGAGAAGACTCCCCTCTGGTTGGTTTTACAGCGGCTTCAATTTCCCCAAAGACTTCTTATTTTTGTCAATAATGTACCCCTTTGGATGTCCCATTTTTGATGAGGAGCAGCCCTTTGCAGCTCTTCGTCCTAATTCTTATGGTCCTCCTGGTCCCAAATATAATTGATGATCTAGCCCTCATAAAGGGGACAATGGAAAAGTTTACTAAAAATGTTTTATTAGATTAGTGCTGTTGGCAATTCTGAAATTAAAATGGATGGTCCCTGAAATGCATAGTAGCCCTGAAAATGTTTTTAATAGACAGTTTTAGGATTTGCTTATGGTTGTGAAAAATGATAATTCTGTTTGTGATAGTGGTCATTGCTCTCTTCTGTAATCTGAATGTTAATGATGACCCATTGCTCCGTTCCCTTTGTATTCGTGCTTATACCTCATATATACCCGCTTAATGAAATGTTTACAATGGAAAATGCCCACCTAGCAATGAATTAGGATATTGATAAATTTATGAAAATGAATGTCCAAACATTTTCTGTGTTCCTACTGGATCATAGGAATGTCTTTAGCTCATGCGAAAAGGACTATATGTTAAAGATTGCAGGGATTTGTTAGCATGAGCTGAAAGCCATTTTGTATTTTTGCAGCCATTTTTGGTAGCCATGTGCTCGCCATGTGCTGTTTCCCTCTTCAGAGCTGTGCACATTCTCAGAGAGGCCTAGCTAGTAGAATGCACCTGCTCCTAGTATGGAACTGTCAGGCTATTTTTGCTGCTGTTGGAGAAGTAACTCTCCTCCCACGTTGTTGAGCAGGCAGATCTTGCATGCCCATATTAGGCATTTTGCATGCTTACATGTGCCAGGACCTTCCCTTGGTCTTATGCTGACTATGTAACCCTAAGCATACATAAGACCTCTGTTTTCTGTACTCCTTAGACTGCCTCATTCAGTTGCTAAGACTTCTGTGTGATGTAGTCTCCCTCATTTGAGGTTATTAAAGATGTTACTTTTATATTACAGCTTCTGTGCCAATTTCATTTTTGTTGGTTTAAAAGGACCAAGTATCAGTGAGATCCCTGAGAAGGTTTCTATTTTCTTCACTGTGAACACCACAACAGGGGGACACGCATCAGCCACTTGTATGAACATACCGAACCACGCCCAGTTCCAACGAGTCATTTTTGCAAGCCCTGCACTGTTCCGACATACAGCAGGCCAGACCACTCTGCTAACACTCCAAGGGGGGCCTCATTGCTACCAGTCGCAGGCGTACTCACTGGTGGTGTGCGGGTCACTGGTCTAGTTGTCAGCATGTCACAACCACACCCTGAGGGCAGGTTTGCATGCACACCACACCCATCCAGCACAGGCGTCACAGGCCATGTGACCCTGCAATTTTAAGGGGCCAACGACCTCAAATACCCCTCTGCCGGTGGTGACTGTATGACGGACCCGAGGCCTTAAGGCCAACACGGGCCTACCACCATGTGACACTGACTGGGGTTAAACAGGGTATGTGGTACATGGTGCATTGCGGCTGGCACAGGCACTCCGCCACCGGACGGTGACTTTGGGTGCACAGAGTCAATGGCACCTTAAGCTGCTGAGCGGGTGTGCAGACTCCGATGATGCCCCGTCTCGGCGGTCCAGACTAAACCGCAGTGTAGGCTGAGCCAGCAGGCAGTATGGGCCTATCACCATGTGACCTCGCTTCCAGGATCAAAGAGTTAGTGGTACCCATTAGGCTGAGCGGGTGTGCAGCCTGAGATGGTGCTGGGTGCCCTGGTATGTCCTATTCCATGGAGTAATCAAGAACCAACACCAGACGTGGGACCTGTTGGCCTGTGCAGAGTGGCTGCCCACGGGCCCTGGGCTTGTGGCTTGCAGCGGCACATGGTGGGACCTCTTGTCTACACGCCGGTCGTGGAAGGTGAGCAGTGAGGCCCGGGTGTGCATGGGCGGGCATGCTCTGATGGATGGCGGGAGGGGCTGGGGTGCCTCTGCCTGGGTGTGCATTGGCAGGGGGGCGATGTTGTCTTGTGCAAGTGTATGTACTGTGCCAGTCATGTATCTGGACTCTGTTTCAGATGAAGGCTCTGACTGGTATGTGACCTTGTGTACTACTATACATACCGGGAAGTGGTTGGGGACACACCTGTGGCAGTAGGTGAGCTGTGTGGCCTGGGTGCGCAGGGGCGGCACTCTCTCTCTCTCCCCCTCTCTTATTTTCTCTCTCTCTCTCTCCCCCCTCTCTTCTTCTCTCTCTCACCCCCTCTCTTCTCGCTCTCTCTCTCCCCCTCTCTTCTTCTTCTCTATTTCTCTCCCCCTCTTTTCTTCTCTCTCTCCCCCTCTCTTCTTCTATTTCTCTTTCTCTCCTCCTCTCTTCTTCTCTCTCTCTCTCTCTACCCCTCTCTTCTGCTCTTCCTCTCTCCCCCTCTCTTCTTCTCGCTCTCACTCTCTTTGCTCTCTCTCTGTCTCCTCATGTTTTTTGTCTTGCAGGCTGTGACCTATGGAGTGTCCTGAGGGGAGCCGCCAAATGTCTTTATTTCATTTCAGTGTTCATTTCAATAAAGTTTCATTGGTCGCATGCTCATTTCTGTGACAACACATGCATGTCACAAGTTGTGATTGTGCGACATCAGGCGAATTATTTCGTACATGTTTAGGTGTAGCTGATGTGGCATGTCTTTGGTTGGGGGATGCCAGGGAAGGGTGGTCCTGGGTGTGGTGTTGGTAGGTGTTGTGGCCCTCTTGGGTGTCCGTGCTGCATTTTCAGGTGCTCCATGTCATCTGTTTGTCTTCAGGTGTGGCTCTGGGCTGTGCTCCCTTTTGTGGTGCAGGCTGTGATCTGACTTTACACCAGGTCAGATCAGGTGTTAATTTCCTGCCCTTTAACGTGCTGTATCGCGTATTTTGTGTTCCTATCGTCGATCTGGCTTGTCGTTGAGAATGTTGAGGTGTCTTGCTGTTGCTGCTTTTTGTACGGGAACACCTACTCTGCATCTCATTAGCGATAGTTGCAGTGTTCCTCTGTGGCAATACTTTTTATGGCTGTGGGAAAAACAGAGTGCTAACAACCTTCTAGCGAAACTACAGTGTCCAACCATCAAGAAAGAGGATCATCTGATTCTCACTTAAAAACGACGCACCACTTCACTGCCTTTAAAGTCTGAGAGACATATTTGCAAGGTCTTACCTCTGATTTATCTCCACCTTAACGCATAAAAGTGGAGATAGAACTAACACCCCATTCACAAGCTGGTGCAAACAGCAGACATCGTCAGTATTCCCACGATAACTGCCCCAAAACCTAACACCACGGTAGACACCACCAACTAACCCTAATGGAATGCAGAGTAGGCGCTCCGGTGCAAAAACACACAAAACAACAACAACACCACTTTCACAACGAACCAACAGATCTGCGAAGTGAACCAAAAACAGGCGATAAGCTGTGGTAGCCGCAGGGATTTAACACCTGCCTCAAGCAGGTTTAAAGATGGACAACTACCTGCAGTAGGCAACGGAGTCGCACACACAGCCATACCTAAAGAACAAACAACGCCATGGAGCTACTCATCATGCAGCTCGGAGCCCCAACAGGCCACAACACCCACTGCCACCACCCATAGGGCCATAACCCACCCGCCCGGACCACCACAGAGGCAGCGCAGAGTAAGACAGCTGACTTAACAAAAACACACCACTCTCACAGACCTAACGCCCAAGGAAGTCATTGCCCACTACAGGCTCAAAAGGACAACCATTCTTTGCATCAGGACCCACATCTCCCACAGGCCGATGGTCCCAACACAGTGGAGAACTAACATCCCTCTGCAGACAAAGCTGTTGGCTGTGCTGCACCTGTTTGCCTCTGGTACCTTCCATCCAACAACTGCCAGAGTCAGAGGGGTCTCACAGTCAGCACTATCAAAGTTCATCACACCTGTCCTGGATGTCATCCTCAGCTTCATATCCCAGTACCTTCACTTCCCCAATACAGACAAGTAACAGCTGGAGACAAAGCAAGGCATCTACACCATAGACAGATTCCCAGCAGTGTTGGGGGCAATCGACTGCACACATTTCCCTACTGTACAACACTACCGCAACAGAAAGCACACACATTCCATCAATGTGCAGGCAATAGTGGACCACCGGGGAGTCTTCACCAATGTCGTCACCAACTACCCAGGCAGTGTACATTATTCCTTCATCTTCCCACAGTCCATCGTCAACCAGCGCTTCCAGGATGGCACATATGGAACAGGACTGCTCATTGGTAAGTACCAAATCAACACACCACACATCCCAAAGCCTCCAACACACAAAGCACAACTGTGGGGAGGCACACGTGACCAAACTCACATTCAACATGTCAAACTATATGACCACCAACCAGACAAGACCACACCACTCCATGGTCATCCTGGGCTACCCCTGCACCCAATACAAACATTGCATGGCACCACAGCCACACAACAGCTGAACGTGTGGAGATGTAGAATGCAGCCATAACACATTTGTAACACTGCTCCGCCCTCATGACCCTTCCCCAGTCTCCCGCAGGTCAGAGTCCAGTGGCGGTGGGCCCATGTCGGCCGCTGTGCATCCAGGGATACTAGCCCTGGCAACTCAAGTCGTCCCCCTTGTAGTTCTGACATTGCATTTCTGAGTGCCTGTTGACTGTTGTTGTAGTTGCCAGCACCAGCTCCTCCCTGCGGGCGGGCTTACACTCACCCCACACACAGCCAGCAGAAGCATCACTGGATTGGTAGACCTGCCATCACATCCTGACGAAACAAGTATTGACTCTTTTCTCCCTGCACTGTCACAGGTGATCAAGGATATGCACTCTGCCCTTGGATGATGACACCCTCCGAGACCCAGACACACCCGCCCAGAGGCAGTACGATGAGGCCCACATTTGCAGCAAGGGCATCGTTGAATGCACATTTGGCGTGTTGAATTCACGTTTTAGGTGCCTGGATGGCACAGGTGGTAAGCTCCTGTACAGCTCGGACATCGTGTGCAAGATGATCATTGCATGTTGTGTGTTGCACAACATCTGTGTTCGCACCAGGGCCCCGTGGATCCCAGTTCCAGAGGTACCGGACAATGATGGCAGTGATGGGGCAGGTGGCCCTCTTCCACTGCAGCTGCAGCAGGAATGGTCTGTAGGAATACCATCATTGACACTTACTTCTCATGAGCACGTCACATTGTGACCATCCATGGCAATCATGCGACAGTAGAAGATGTCCAACTGCTCTGTATGTGTGATTAAAACATATTTGCAGGTTACGGGTTGTACTTGTACATTGTCATGTTACATTTCCCTGTGGTTTCAGATGTGATTTGCCAGGCAGTGCACATTTGCGGAACCAGTTGTGTCCTGTGTTCAATTGTGGAGGGGTTGCTGTTTGTACCAGTATGTTGTCAATGTCAAGGTGCACTTCTGCTTATGTGCGTATGCTGCACTGTGGGTGTGTACTCCTGTGGCTCTGATTTGTCTGCAACTGGGCTCTTTCATGCGGTGTGACTGTCAGTTATGTTCTTCCATGGCGCTTGGATGTTTTGGTGTACATGTTGTCCTCTGCAGTTGGCCAGGGTGCATCCGTGGTACTCCGCTGTTGATGAATTTTGTTCTGTGGCATTTTCCCTATGCTGTCCCTTGTGCTTTTTCTTGCATTGCACGTGAGTATTGCTGCCCTCGCGCTGGTTGTCACTGTTTTCTTATCGCGCTATAGCCCATCGCAGGTTTTTTCACGTTGGGGTTTGTGTTTTTATCTCCATCGAGGTAGTTGTATCGCGGGTATTGGCTGTGGTTTCGGCAAACTATTGCATGCTACCGCTATGTTGTGAATTCCACGTTGTGGTATTCACTACTGAACATCCAAACTCTGGAATTCTCTTCCATCGGAGCTTAGGAAGGCCAGCTATCTAACTGGCTTTAGGAGAAACTTGAAAACCTGGTTGTTCCAGGGCTAGGTGCACAGTGGGTTTATTTCTGTCATCAGCGCCAAGACACCATTACATATTTGTGCGCTTTTATAAATCTTATTAACATTAACGTTGTCACAGGGTTGTTTTCCCGTGATAGGCTTCAATGTTGAAAGTTGCGTTATGCTACTATTGCGGTAGTTATCACATGTTCTTGTGAATATACCTCTAAATTCAGTGGTACATAAGCTGTCATCGCATTCTGGTAAAAGAGTGGTAGAAGATTTGGGTGCAAGTCCCAGGAAGAGATTAATATGGAACACAGGTAAAGATTATAGGTTGGGCAAATTTCACATTGATAAATGCTATGAGAATTTGCTAAAGGGTTAGTAAAACATATACCCGAGACATAATGACAAAAACAAAACACACAGAACAATACCCCAGCTTCAAGCCAGTGTAAGACGAGGTGTACTTGAAATGAGACACCCGATCTAATGAGCAAAGGGAGAGACTGAGCTTAACACCATGTTTCTGCATTAAATCTTGACTAGAATAGACAGTTCTGAAAAGTAACCAGCATTCCTCCACATGTGGGTGCCAACTTAACCACAAGCCCCACATGTATTGGTGTGTGCAAACAATCAAAATGGAGACCTTAAAAGTTTGTAGAGAACTTTATAAAAATAATCACCTCTACCTATCCCGTTTGCTTTGGTTCATTTGTACCACAAGGAGTGTCCATTATTTGGCAAAGCCATTGCATTGATGACTTAATTGTTGAATCTTGGGCTATATATTTTTTCAAGCATGCATGAATGAAAGATCACATTTTTACAACCACTGCTGGCACTACACCATATGGCTTGTACGCCTCAGAATAAGCAATTTAAATGGATTTATATAATATATACTCATGCAACAAGGCATATCAGTGATGTGAGGGCAGTAGCTCACTGAGGGGCAGATTTACAGTAAATGCATATTAGCAGGGATGCACCAGTTATTGTACGTGACTCAAAAAAGCCCTTGCACCACCATGGATGCACTGCATTGGAAATGCGGCGCATCCATGAAACAAGGATAGACAGATGTGTGACGCATCTGTCGGCGTAAGGGTGACGCAGTGCTGGAGTTGTGTCGCAAGCGCGACGCAACTCCAGCATTGCTCAGGGGTGCCCTATACCTAATATGCTTTGTCACTCCTAATGCCTGCTTTAAGCAGGCGTAAGGATTTGATGCAGCGGGGACGTGAAAGTAACTCAGTGAAATCTTTTAGATATCACTGCCTCACTTTTACTTGACTTACTTGCGATGGAATGTCCACCCTGCATACATTATACCTGATGCAGGTATAATGTAGTGCAGGGCTTTACAACGTGACGCATCTAACCTGATGTGTCACATTGTAAATATGTTGCATAGTGGTGCATTGTTTACGCCGACGCTGCGTCACTTTTGTGATGCAACGGCGCCGAAAAAGTGTTGCAAGGGGCTTGTAAATCTTCCCCTGAGAGTGTAACTACATTGTCGCGTTCTAATCTAGGACCCCGATCAATACTGTGACCTTATGCCCCTATACGACTATAATCCAGTTATACCCCTATAATGGCATAAACGATCAAGAGTGATATTTCAGAAACTCGTCTCTGGCCTAACACGATCAGAGCCACATTTCAGAATCTGTTCCTCTGGAGCTCATTAGAGCAAATGATACAGCAGAAGCCACTATCTAAGATTCCTAGATTACACTCCGAGTTCTTCAACAAGATAAAACTCAGCAACCTGGGAAAACCCCGCTTGCTATGTTTTGATTAGTAATAGAACTCTAACGAGCACTGAGAGACGATCACTTCCTAGTGACATCTTTGTTGACGTCTTATGTCCAAAAACTTACGTCAAACAAGGCACCTTTCAGGTATAAATATTACCAACGTTGCCTTAAGCAAACGCTGCCTCAACGACATCGATGATAGCGATGGTATGGTGAATACAGGAGCAGAACAGCTGTCCCTTACAGAGCCCAGCAGATGCAAGCTGCCTACGGACGCTGCCCCTCCTCCTCCTCGACGCGCTGAAAGATACGCTGTCTTTTCTCTTGCTGAGAAAATCCAGCTCCGGCATTTCCAGCCTACTCTTGCGAGTGACTGGGATATCGAGTCCTGGAAGGAGATACAAGACCTCCAACATTCTATTCCAGAGGTATGGTGTTGACTAAACCCTTAGAGAGAATTATTGAAGCAAACCTTGGCAAAACCAACTTAACTTAAACTGCTACTTCCTTACTCCCTCCCAAGTATTAGGCTTAGGTCAGGTACACTGGGGTAGGCGTAGTTAGAAGCACCAGTTGAGTACGTTAGCCTAATGTATATATGAATGTATATATTTTATTCATTTTAACCATTGTATGGCTAAGAAACCATATCAATGCTTTCACAGTATTATTTCGCAATCCTCATTTTACTGTATGCACTTTTTGTAATAACAAGTCTTGCAATAGTGGCAATTCATTTCTCTTGCATGAGAAGAAAGACTGTTCAATAAATAATACCTTTTATTGAAAACGCCCGTCTCTCTATTTCTCTGCATCTTGGTGAAAGTAATCTGCACAACTGACTGAGTAAAATAACTGTCTATTGTTTCACACGACTCTAGAGATTGACTCTTATTCTAAGGAGCAAAGTTGTCATGTTTATGCGGTTGTTGGAAAACTGAATCCCTTCTTGTCTGTACCAGGGAAGCTGATCACTTCCTATTCAGTCAAGAAAGTTTCCAGTGACCTCTGAGCTAGTTGGTAACAAACCCAATTAAGTTTAGCATAGTCAGTAGAGACCTGGAAGACCGCACTTCTACATCCATACTATTGTTTATGTTATTCCAATGAGCAGGGCCTATTGGGAAAATAGGAACTACACTACAACATAGAAAGACCAAATGTCCGAACATGTGTTGATTGAGATGGGGCAGATGTATAACAGGGACATGACATCATGAACAAATTGAGATCCATCTGCACTACGAATTGATTTAAGAATCGAAGACAAAATGTGTCCTGTGGAGAGATTATATGGGAGCTTTGTGCATATGTTGAAGTGGGTTTGGTGCTGTGTTTGTCCATCTCTGTCTATGATGGCAAATGCACTGATTTTCGGGCAGTTTATATGGAACATTGTCTTCTGCACTTTATTCACATTAGTCAAGGCAAATCGTATGGTACAAGAACAAGATTAGGAATCCGAAATTTTCTCTGAAATAAAGCATATGAGATTTTGCAGATTCTCAGGCATTGGGACACCTCAGTTATTCTGGCAACCAATAACCGAGACATAGACACACGACAACACTGACAATGACCACTGACACGCACGCCAAAGGCCACAGGAGCACCCCAAGCGCAGGCTTCGCAGGACACACCTGCAGCGAAGATACACAATGCAACGTGAATGGCCCAAGACACCTGCCTATAGGTGTGCCTAAATCATGCTCACTGCTACTCTATACCACCAGATACACTTGCGAACCACACAATAAGGCATAACTAAGCATTAATTGACATTAATCAGACGAGATGGAGGTATCCCCTCCACTAAAACTGGCATAACAATCAGTGAAAATAATGAGCATGAGCTCATATTGTAAAAATTGACTCTCTCTCTCTCTCTCTCTCTCTCTCTCTCTCTCTCTCTCTCTCTCTCTCTCTCTCCTAGTACACTAGGGAGCACATGCCTTCACAGGCAGACTGTGCACTCAGGAACCCAGGTATGCACTTGCACTCTCAGGAGAAAGTGCACTCAGGAACAACATACATGCACTAGTGCACTAGGGAGCACGCACATTCATCCAGCACTCGAGGATACAGGGATGCACTGGTATGCTCAAGAGAAAGTGCACTCAGGAACTCAGGCATGCACTTGCACCCAGGAGAAAGTACACTCAGTAACAACATACATGCACTAGTGCACCAGTGCACCAGGGGGCAAGAAGCGTATTCATCCAGCATTCGGGGAACAGGCATGCACTAGCACGCTCAAGAGAAAGTGCACTCAGGAACCCAGGCATGCACTTGCAACCAGTAGAAAGTGCACTCAGGAACAACATACGTGCACTAGTATACCAGGGAGCCAGAACATTCATCCAACACTCAGGAATAAAGGCTTGCCCTGGCACGCACAAGAGAAAGTGCACTCAGGAACCCAGGCATGCACTTGCAACCAGTAGAAATTGCACTCAGGAACAACATACGTGCACTAGTACACCAGGGAGCCAGAACATTCATCCAACACTCAGGAATAAAGGCTTGCCCTGGCACGCACAAGAGAAAGTGCACTCAGGAACAACATACATGCACTAGTACACCAGGGAGCACGCACATTCATCCAGCACTCGGGAACCCAGGCATGCACTTGCACTCTCAGGAAAGAGTGCTCTCAGGAACAACATACATGCACTAGTACACCAGGGAGCACACACATTCATCCAGCACTAGAGAATACAGGCATGACCAGGTGTGCACACGAAAAAGTGCACTCAGGAACCCAGGCTTGCATTTGCACTCTCAGGAGAAAGTGCAACAGCATACATGCACTAGTACACCTGGGAGCACGCGCACTCATCCAGCAATCGGGAACAGAGGCATGCATTGTGCGCACAGGAGAAAGTGTTCTCGGGAACACAGGAATACACTAGGGTCCCACGAAGCAAGTGCACTCAACCAGCACTCAGGGCCAGGGGTGCACAACAATCCCAAGCGCACTCACCCAGCACTCAGGACCGCAGTCACATTATCAGGATGACTGGGCCTGGCGCTCTCTAGAACAGTGGCACTAGCACTCTCAGAAGCACGCCTTTGCGGACAGTTTTGGGTCACAGTAGTGCATGGCTTTTTACGGTGGTGACCAGAATCTCTGACTTAAGCACTCTGTGTGTATCACGGCCCGCATATGGTCCATGGTCCCTGGGCCAGACAAGCCAGGCAGCGGGCCATCAGACACCAGACGGCAGGGCCACCAAAGGTGGGCTCCTGCTCGCTTGTAGTGCCCCCCACCTTGGCACGAGGCTTACGGTGAGCCTGGTGACGTATGGACGTATGGACTGCCAGGCTCCCCAATTGGTAGGTGCTGGTTCTTGGACTTTACACTAACCTTTACTGCAGGTTCAGGATGTGACCTCAGACACGACTGTGCGGTCAGATGACTGTGGTTAGTTTTAGGAGCCCCGCAGCTGGGCATCCATTAATTGTTACTTACTCTCCGCACGTGCCCTTCAAGTGGTTTGGGTGAACTAAGCATTGTGCAAGGATAGACACAGCTGTTCAGATGGGCTTGATTGTGCAGTTCAAAACACGACTGGTGATGCACGGGGGGGTTTGCTCGAGACGCACCCACAGGCTGCATTTGGGACTTCTATTCTGTATAGTGACCGGGGCATTACAGTGGTGCCAGTATGGTGAGCAGGCCATTCCCTTCAAGTTGTCATGAAAGGCAACTGATGGCCGGGGCAGGTACATGGTCTTAGTCCCTCCCCGTCTCTCCTGGTGGAGGTGCTTCAGGCGGACAGCAACAGTCCTGAGGAGGCCCATGCGTGTCACACACTTGTAAATAAATAAATGAGTAGTTTGTAAAGGGTGTCATGCTGCAAAATTCAAATATTGTAAGTTAAAGCGTAAAGTTGCGGGGGGCATGTTCTTGTGCCGCTGGATGATGGCAGCTCTTCTGTAAACTCTGTGCGAGCACGGAGATCCAGCACTGATTTTAGCCCGTACTTGCCACCCGACGAGAGCAACAATGAAGAATGCCGCAGAGGAAAGGTTTGAGCGGTGACTTGCACCGTTTTGATCGCCCTGCTTTTTTTTCCATTGAACCTGCGGCAGCAGCGGTGTTTTCTCTCAGCATATTGTGATTGGCGGCCGTCATTTTACATCGGCTGCCTATCTCACAGAGCCTCCAGGTAAACTGGCATTTCTCATTAACGCGAGGCAACGTGGTTTTTTTTCTACTTCATTTTACTAGCAGTCTCTACCATTGACACCAGTATATAAAATCTTCCTGAGTGCTATCAGTACTGGCCATACCATGCATTTTGAGCCTAACTAATGGCTTTATGTTATCTTTATGTTTTACCTCTAAATTTTTCCATACTTACACATTTTTCCTTCTGATACTTCAAAAGATGCTGCATTTCTTGAGCCTTTGACCTTGGACTAATGTAGGTGCCAGTCTCAATATAATTTTTATTAACATTATGCTTACTCCTCCTAGCTTCTTGATAATTTGGCACTTCATTTAATATTTGCCACGCTATCGTCGCTTCATTACCTATAGTGAATAGAGTGCTGAAGGAGTGTGACGTCATTTTGCTGGTATATTATTCTCTGGAGCCTCAGTGATTAGCAAAGTGTTTTTAACTGGCTTATGGGCAGACTGAAATCATTATTAAAAATCACCTCTCGCCCTCATCATTTCAAGATGGCTAATGAATCTCCAGTTTCGGTCGGAGCTTCGTCTACAGGTACCAAACCCAAAAGAGCCAAAAATGATCCCCCTTTGCCCACATTATCCTCTCACAACCCTGTTCTTGATACTATTTTGGACGAAGTGATAGGTCTTAAGTCCTTTATGACCACTACTAATGAGAAGTTTCAACAAATAGAGGATAGATGGATTAATATGGAAGCTAAGGTGTTAGATATGGAGCAAAGCCTCAGTTATATACATGATGTATCTACTAAAATTCCGATTTTGGAGCAGGAAATACATCGTCTAAAGCTTCATACAGAGGACCTTGAAAATCGTAATAGACGCAACAATCTACGCCTTTATAGTCTCCCGGAAACTCTTGAAGGTCCATAAATGCTTCTCTTACTAAACAAATTCTTGGCAGAACTTTTGGGTCTTCCACCTGAGCCTTCATTAAATATTCAGCGTGCCCATAGACTTGGTCGTATCCAACCTCATGCTTCCAAACCCAGTGGAATAATAATGTTGTTTTTGGAATTCACTGACTTGATGCGTATTCTCTCTGCAGCCAAAGCCAAACGACATCTCAAAATGGTCTTGTCACAGCATCTTTTTATCGCAAGATTTATCTACTGCTACTATTTCTGGAAGAAAAGAATTCTTGGCTCTGCGTCCACAAATGAGACAATTGAATATTCGTTATGGCATCCTTCACCCTTGTTTATGTAAAATCACTCATGAAGGCTCCCCACGCACGTTTGATGACCCTTTTAAGTTGAGGTCTTTTCTCCAGGGCATCTCTACAAATTCTACAGATGGTTCTCTGTTTCGTCCTTAGTGTTCTTGTATTTTTTACATATTATATTCAGTATGGCTGTTTGGAACTCTATTGTTTTCATCATTTTTTCAGTTGCTTCATCTTTCACTGGTGCAGCTACGCCCCATGCATCTGTTGTTATCCATTTCACTTAGATATTTCGTCCTTGATCTATCTTCTTTTTTCTCTATTTGTATTCTCTTTCTTTCTTTTCTCTTCCTCTTGGTCTCTTTCCTTCTGTCTTCCTCACTCGTTATTGTTTAATATGTGGCATGTGCTCATTCTTTGATATTTGTTTTTTGGTAGCGTATTTTTTCTATGTATCTCATTTGTGCCGTTTCTTTCTTTTTAGCCATATCCCTGATGTGTATCATCTTTGTACGTGTATGACCCTTCCATCCCTCCATCATGTGTAAGTTTGTTACGTGGAGCGTTCGTAGTCTTGGACATCCCGTCAAAAGACAACAGGTACTATCTCATTTGTCAAAACTAAACTCCCAGGTTGCTTTTCTTCAAGAAACGCATTGTAGTGAAGCAGAATCACTGAAATTGAAAAGACATTGGGTGGGTCAAGTTGTTTATTCTCCTGCCTCGGGTAAAAAAGGGGCTGTTGCCATACTGTTTCATTAGTCATTGTCTGCACAAATTCTTTCAACACAAAATGATGAAGATGGGCATTGGGTAATGGCAAAGGTTGTTATACAAAACAAAACATTGGTATTACTAAATATTTATGGCCCTGGTAAATCAGACCATAACTTTGGGATGACATTAAGATTTTACTTTCTTCAGTTGACTGTCCTAATATTGTTATTGCTGGTGATTTCAATCAATGGATTGACCCCTTCTCTGATAGATTATCTACATGTTAATTTAACCCTGATAAATCTCACAAAGCACTTCAATCGGTCATTACCTCTCGTCCTTTATATGATGTTTGGAAAACTTGTAACCCAGACTCACTTGAGTATAATTTTTTTCCAATGTTCATCAAACGCGTTCCCGTATTGATTAAATTTTGGTTAGTAAGTCATTGCTTCCTTCCATTCAATTCTCCAACATTGGTGCAATTTTTATTTCTGACCATGCTCCAGTACGTACTGTTTTAGATCTCTCACATTGCTCCCCACAATTCAGCCGATGAAAACTTAATGATTTCTTAATATCTGATAACGTTTTTATTAATGAGGCTAATTCGTTTATTACTGAATTCTTTAGAATTAACAATCCATTAGATACCTCTATTTCTAATACTTGGGGTGCATTCAAGGCCTCTTCCCGTGCATTCACTATTTCATATGTTTTGAGAAAAAAGAAAACAACTCGGAAAAACATACTGACCAGTTACAACAACTTAAACTCTTAAACTCCTAGAACATACTTATTTTTACTTCCAAATGACCTTCCACTCTGCATGAATTGGTCAAGGCCAAAGCTGAACTTAACAAACTTGCCACAGCTTAAGCATGCAATATTCTCCTTAAAGTAAAGTCTAAATATCATGGTGGTCAAAACAAAGCAGGTAAGATGTTAGCTAACTATTTGCAAATTAAGCAAGCTCATTGGTCCTATTTTAAATGAATCAACGAACAAATTGGTATCGTCTGATGAGGATATTGCTAATGTTTCATGTTTATTATCGATCACTTTATTCAGATGATACAAATCCCTCTAATCAGTATTTAGATACCTTTTTTTCAGGCCTCCCTTCCCCACTTACTTTACCTGATTAATTCACTTAATTGGAGAAAGAGGTTACTGCTCAGGAAATAACCAATGCTATTAAATCCTTAAAAAAATCTAAAGCACCTGGACCTGATGGTCTTACTGTTGAATTTTACTCTACCTTTTCTTCTATTTTTGTCCCTAAACTTTTGGCAATATTTGGCACTATTTAAATCATTTATTGTTCTGGTTCCTTTATGGACGCCCAATTGATTATCATCCCTAAACCTGACAAAGATCACTCCCTTTGTAAAGATTTCCGTCCCATATCCTTAATAAATTATGATTGTAAAATATTTGCCAAGATTCTTGCATCACAACTTGAAAATATTGTTCCTTTATTAGTAAAAACTGACCAAGTTGGATTTGTGAAGGGCAGGTTAGCCTCAGATAATGCTTGAATGTTTGCAAATATTATTTCTTATGGTAGGAAATCTAAATATCCTCTTGCAGTATTGTCTTTGGATGCTGAAAAGGCTTTTGATTGTATCAATTGGCAGTTTATGTTTAGAACCCTTCAATGGTATGGCTTTGGCCCTGCTTTTATTTCACGTGTTCATTTGGTATATTCATATCCAAGGGACAGTATTTTTTTAATAATCACTTCTTTAAATTCTTCTCCTTATCTAGAGGTACTCGCCAAGGTTGTCCCCTTTCTCCCCCGTTATTTGTTTTATGCCTTTAACCCTTCCTTGAACGCATCCTTGTCAATACTCATATAACTGGTTTCACTTATAATTCCATAGAAACATAGTTACCAGCATACGGAGATGACATATTAATTTACAAGTCAAATCTCCTTACTTCTCTCCCCCCTTTCTTGGATGATGTTCAGTTATACTCCAGCATTTCTTATTATAAATTAAACCTCTCTAAGACAGAAGTTTTAACCCTGAACCCCATATGCTATAAATTTATGTTCACTGACACAAATTTTGCATGGTGTTCCACAAAAATTAAATACCACATACGTTCACTGCATTATTACTAAAATTCAATCACTCCTTCTTAGTTGGTCTCCCCTTTATCTTTCCTGGTGGGGCTGTCTGGATACTATTATTATGATGATTGTCCCAAATGTCTTATATACAGTGTCCCTGCTACCTACTCGGATCCCCAGCTCATATTTTTCTCAAATTAACTCCATCTGTTCAAAATTTTCATGGAATAAAAAACATCCACGATTGCTCTTACAAAACTCATTCGTCCTAAATCTGACGTCTGTTTTCCGAACTCCAAAGCTTATCACTCGGTCTTTTTGATTAAACAATCCTTTGCTCTTTCTTATGACTTTGCAGATATCCCTCTCCCTACATAGATTGTTTTTGAACGCTCTTTATTAAAGGATTTTTGCATTCAAAACGTACTGTATACTTCCAATAGTACCTTCATATCCACAAATCCTATTTTAAAATATTCCCAGAGCTTATTATACAACACATTCTCCTCAGGACTAACACCATTTCAATGTTTTTAATCCTCCACGATATGGTATAATAATTATCTTAAGTATAAACGTAAATCATTTTACTTCAAATACTGGAATGAGAAGGGAATTACTTTTGTATACCAATTGATTCACCAAAATTCCTTTATTCCCTTTCCTGATTTACAAATACAATTTCATTTACCTAACTCTTGTATTAATGAATATACCGCAATCTCAACTGCCTTACAATCACATTTAGCCACTTATGACCTTCCAGCTGATACACCATCTCTTACACCAATCACCCCATTATATAGTTTGTTTCAAACACACAGACCTAAAGTAGCTCTTGTTTATAAACTATTGTTGTCACGTGTTGTGGAAAGACCAAAATCCCCTATTGAACGTGCTTGGGAAGCTGACTTGTCTGTTTCCCTTTCTATCACGACTTGGGATAAGTTATGGTCTAAATTATTTAAAGTTTCTCCTGCTGTTCGCATAACCCAATCTTTGTATTTTATTTATAATAGGGCTGTTATTACACCTGTTTCTAATTCCAAGTTTACCCCATCCTCGTCTCCATTATGCTGGTCTTGTTCTAATGATACTGGCACGTTGAGACATCAACTTTATGATTGTTCAAATGTATTACCATTTTGGAAATCTGTTTGGACTATTTGCATGAAAATTTTTAAATGTGATCTTCCATTATCAACACAAAACTTATTTTTAGGTTGGTCCTCACCTGACGTTTTAGAATCCTCCTCTATTTTCTGTTATTTGACTTATTTATTGCATTAGCATTCAAAGTTATCTTATCATCTTGGAAAGACAATTCCGAATTATCTTCCTTAACTTGGTGGAATTTTATTTGTGATGAACATAGAATTGCTAATGTTTCCTCTATTTCTCTCGCTCAAAGAATTAAAGCTGATCTTCTTTGGTTACCCTTTATGTCATATCTCTCTTCACATGCTTCTTTACAATAATTTTCTTTTCTGTTAAACTTGTTCTATACATTTTTGGAACTTTCTTCTCTCTTTCTTTCTTCTTTTCTTTGCCCTATATCTCTCTTTTCGTTCCATTTCTCTTCTTTTTCTCTTTCTTTTTTCTTCCCCTGCTGTTCACATATTGTATTTACATATTAATTCTTTTTTTATAATACTGTAATATGTTCATATATTCTATGAATGCATTATGTCTTTTTTTATCTCCTGAATATTCAATAAAAATTCTTAAACAAAAAAAAGCGTAAAGTTGCATTTGTGGTGAGCAACACATAAAGATAGGCGCCTGCTGTTTACACAAGCTGGAGCCGGTGACTGATGAGCAGGGAGGGGAAGAAGGGAGGGGAAGTGAGGTGAGGGCGAAGATGTAAGGGGGAAGGGGGAGGGGGGAGTGAGAGCAGAGAGCAGGGGGCGGAGGAAACAATGAAACCATAAACAGCGAGGGCGCTTGTGAAAGGATGCTGTGCTGATTATGTATGCATGTGTGTGTGTAATTCTCAACCAATGTAGGTAAAACTGTGATTTGGGCGGTGCTGCTGTCCGATAAAATGGAAATGATGTCTCCAGAGCATCTACAGAAGAGGAGCCAGCAAGGAAGAAGGGCACAGGAGAGAACCAATCCCAAGCAGCAGGCGGAATTACACTCCATATAGTGTTTACTCCAGTCTTCCAGGCATCGCATGCATGCTGCCTAGGCTTGACCTAAAAATTAAACTGAAAAGTTTCATTTTTCTTTTTTAAATGCATCCCGTTTTCCTTTAATCCCGTTTTCCTTTAAGGAAAATGGGATGCATTTAAAAAAAAGAAAATGCTTTATTTAAAATGCAGTCACAGACATGGTGGTCTGCTGACCCCAGCAGGGCAACATCCCTGAGAGTGCTAGCCATTCCCAATAGGGTCGCAAATTGTTTTAGGATAGGTTTGAGTACATGTTCCTTTTTGAGTGATTCAACATCAGATACAGACAGGCTGTCTGTATCTGATGTGGAATCAATGAAGGAACTTTTTGAAAAACGTTACTGAAATTGGAATTATTTCCTAACAATTGAATGATTTCTGCAACCAAGAGAAAAGGATTCAGCCTTGAACCGATACACTCAAAAAGGAACATATACTCAAACCTATCCTAAAACTTGAATCTTTGAAGCTCATAGGGTCCAGAGCCTCGAGTATATTTCCCTCGCCCCTATAAAAATTGTGTAATAAGATATAGGCCTGCAATCCTTGGACCTCTTGCTACAGGGCCGCAAATTGTGCTTGCCTCATGAATATTAATGAGTCATGCAATTTGCGACTTTATTGGTTATCGCAAACAGTGTCTGAGACACTATTGTACATTCACTTTTGCGAGTCACAAATTGTGACTCACAATTTGACGCCATTTGCGACTTGCAAAAGTGAAAGGTCGTACATCTGGACCCTAGGTCTTTGTTGTTTCTCTGTCTTCCATCATGTCTAATGATTGCTGGTTGAGCCTGTGTGTGCACTTGAGGTGCTTCACCACAACTTCTACTCCTGATACTTAGGACCAGGTCTGGTGCCTTTTCTGAAACTTAGAAATCCTTGAGCATATCACACTGGTCTAAACGGGTTCCCATGATTATATATATGGGAAGTTTATTTTATCTTTAAGCCCTTACGCCTCTTTATTCCCCCAGGTAAGCGCATAACGTAAAATTATTGTGTGTGCACATATTAGAACCACATGTCTCTCTTCGGACAATGCTCCACTTAACTCTGAGTTTGGTAACCAAATGTATTGATTTTAAATAGAGATCTCCAGACACTGCAGCAAGAAACAAGACTATTGTTTTCTGTTAGAAATGGGGGTCTCTAGTTGGCAATGGTTTGCTCCTTTGTCCAAATAGGGACCCTTGCTTCTAGTCAGGGAAAGGGGGATACACTCCTAAAATAACCCCTGCTCACCCCCTTAGTAGCGTGGAATGAGCAGACAGGCTTATCTCAGAGGCAGTGTGTAAAGCATTCGTGAACGCATACAGTAACACAATGAAGCACTACAAATGGACACTACCCCACTTTAGTAAAATAAGTAAACTTTATCTAAACAAGACCAAACGACAAAAATCCACAATACAGTACTATAATAGGTTCCTCAGTGGTAGAAATAGTTCAGTTGAATGCAAGTTGTAAATACAACACTTTTCCAACAAAGTACCTTAGATGCGTCACGCAAAACAAACAAAAGGGTCACAGGGAAGGTGATGCGTCTGTTCCTTGCTCTGGGGGAGGCATTGCGTTGGTTTCTTATTGCAGCACAGTGGAGGTGATGCGTCTGTTTCTTACCAGAGAGGAGGTGATGAGTCGGTTTCTTACTGTGTTCCGGTTGCAATGCGACAAGATGGCACCTCGATGCGATGCGACGATGTGTCATGATGTGACAAAATGGCGTCTCCTTGCGATGCGATGATCTGGTCCGTTGCGTGTACTTTTACAGACGCTGCAACGGTGTTCTCGGTGATGCGTTGGGACTCGGTGTAGATGCGGCACACTTCTTGCCACGGCTCGGCGATGCATCGGGTCTTGGTGCGGATGCGACACGCTTCTTCATTGTTGTGTCACACTTCCAGCTCCCAGTGAGAAACCGTCTCTAGATTATTATTATTATTATTATTATTAACGAATTTTGTACCGTGCACGGTTACCCAGAGGCATCCCAGCGCTTATAGAGAATCAGAGCAAGCTGCCTATGTGAAGCAGAACAGATTTAGAATTATTCTGGAAATAGATAAGTTTTCAAATGTTTCCTGAACCTGAGCAGGTTTGGTTCAGAGCGTAGTGAGAGTGGGAGGGAGTTGCAGGCGTGTGCAGTATGGATAGAAAAGCTCCTGCCACCTGAACGGGCTCTCCTAATTCTCTTTATCTGAAGGAGGTGTTTATTATCGGAGCGTAAGGCTCTGGTGGGCTTATAGGGCCGAATCATGTCCTTCAGAATAGCAGGTCCTTTCCCCTGAATGCTCTTGTGAGCAATACAGAGGGCTTTGAAGGTCACTCTCTCTTTGACCGGGAGCCAATGGAGTGCCTTTAGAGCGGGCCTGGCTGATTGCCTGGCCGGAACGTTCCTCAGCAGCCTGGCTGCCGCGTTCTGCACTTGTTGCAGGATTTTGAACGTTGATTCCGGTGCTCCGAGAAAGAGTGCATTACTGTAGTCCAGGCGTGAGATGATTAGACCTTGGACTAACAGCTTCCGGGAGAGTTCAGGTAAGAGGGGGAGAACCTTACGGCCCGAACGGAGCAGTCCATAACACACGCCAGCGATCTTCTTGGCGTGTGTCCTAAAGGACAGATCAGGCTCCAGCCAGACCCCCAGGCTCTTAATTTCCTTCTTTGGGTCAGGCGGAGTGCCCATACAGTTGGGCCAGCTGCTCGGCGAGAGGGCAAAGCTTGAGTGGCCCAAGATCATCAGCTCAGTTTTTGAGCCGTTCAATTTGAGCGATGACCTGGTCATCCAGTCAAACACCTCTCTTAGGCATGAATGGAGCGTTTCAGGCTGTTTCTCCAGCTGTGTCAGACCCACCACTAGCTGAGTGTCATCCGCATAGCTTATGGTCTTAAAGCCAAACGGAGACACCACACCCTCCAGGGGTGCCATATACACGTTAAATAACGTGGGGCTCAGGGATGAGCCCTGAGGCACCCCACAGTGAAGTGGAAAGGGAGGAGATTTTGCGTTGCCTTCCCAAACCTCGAAGGTACGCCCCTCCAGAAAAGAGGCCAGCCTCTGTCAAGATGGTAGATCAAATATCCCGGCGCTAGCGCTGTAACCACATCCGGACCCGAGGCGTCAGATAGCCAAGTCTCAGTGAGAAACAAGGCTTCAACCTTGTGGTCCAGGAGTAGGGAATTAATCTCCGTAGCGTGGCAGGGAAGGGATCTGCAATTCAGCAGGGCAAGACGACGCAGGGTAGTGGGGATAGTTACTCCTAAATCCGGTTGGCAGACTCTGCATCCCCTGAAACGTTTTCCCCCTTTAGCGGTATAGCAGCATGTGGCATGCTTTGGTGTTCTATAGGATAAAAGCTCTTCCTTCGTGTATCTGACCGAAGAGGCTTGATGGGGGCTCGAGTCGGGCATAACCAATGGCCCTGGTCCCGTCTGGGCGCGGACGGGCACAGGCGGGCTTGACTCTGGCGAAACTCCGGCGCAAGTCCGGCGCGCCCACTGCACGCGTCCGCTGCGCGGAGCCATAAGAAACTATTTTTATAGGGCAACTAGACCGGTCGTCCAATGTGACCCCACCTAAGATGGCCGCCAAAATGGGATCGAGCCCTGGACCTGGTCTAAACAAGCACCCAGGGATCAGGGACCAAGAGAAATGAATTCACAGCCCAAACGAGGGTAGGAGCGTTCAGTAGGATAATTCTAAAGATGATTTTAAAATAATTCCGTTTTTTTGAAGATTCCTAAAAAGATTCTAAAAATGTGGTTCAGGTGCAGGGGGGGTCATAAACCGCAGCAGGCACCTCTCGGTAGGTTAGAATTCCCAGCAAGGACATTCAGGGGAGCTGGTGGTGATGTATTTGTGTCCCTGAGACTGCAGACAGGAAGCAAGCTACATTTCAAGCCCTTGAGATCTTCCTCAAGATGACAAAGCAAACAGCAAAGCCTATTTCTCCTTTCCTTGGCACCAAGTAACCGCTGCAGACCAACCCCAAACAGCAAACAGCACAAGGGCAGTAATCCTCCTTCAGCTTCTCCGGTTTCTTCTCCTTGGCAAAGGTTCCTCTTGATATCTCAGAAGTGATCTAAAGTTCTGGGGGCTAAGTCTCCCTTTTTATACACACAAATCATTTGTCTCTGAAGGCAGAGAGTGTCTGTACCCTGCCAAAACCAGTTCTGTCCTCTCTGGTGCTGCTTCCTGGAAGGAGGTGGAGACAGCATTATTGAAAGCAAACCTGGCACAGGTAGCTGAAAGGAAATCTCCTCCCCCTATTCTCTATTCTATGAAGACTCAGGCAAGTGAAAGGAAATCTCCTCCCCCTACTCTCTGTTCAATGCATGTCCTATTCAGCCCAGCCCTGACTCATCAAACTGCTGGAGCCACAGCCCTCTCCTAGATCCTGTCACTCACAAGCCAGACATGCAATACACAAACCTAGCAGAGGCACACTGGATAGTTAAGCAAGAAAATACCCACTTTCTAAAAGTTGTATTTTCAAACACAGAGTGTTAAAATCACTCACACAAAAAGATGCACTTTAACATTCTGTGTTCAGGCATACTAAACTTTATTTTCCTATTTTGTTACCTAGGTCAGCTATATTTATAAGATGTTATACACTAACTGCCCACTCTGGCCTATGGTAACAGATAGCCTTGCAATAGTGAAAAACAAAATTGGCAGTAATTAACTATCAGGACATACTACACACATCAGAGCATGTCCTACCTTTCACATACAATGTGCTCTGCCCATGGGGGTACCTTGGGCCTACCTTAGGGGTGACTGACATGTAGAAAAAGGAAGGTTTAGGGACTGGCACATGTGTGCACTTGCCAAGTCGACATGACAGTCCCAGACTGCACACAGACTCTGCAATGGCAGGTCTGAGACACATTTTGAAAGCTGCTTCTGTGTGTGGCACAATCAGTGCTGCAAGCCCACCAGCAGCATTTGATTTACAGGCCCTGGGCACACTTGGTGCACTGTAATAGGGTCTGACAAGTAAATAAAATAACCAATCATGGAATCACTAATCCATTACATCACTTTACAATAGGGAGCACTTGCACTTTGTCACTGAACAGCAGTGGCAAAGTGCCCAAAGCATCTAGACCAACAAAAACAGATGAGGCAACAGCAAAAAGTGGAAGGGAGACTCACGTCAATGGTGCCAAGTCTCAGCCGCGGTCGGTAGCAGGAGTACCTGCCAGGCGGTGACGGGAGGGTGAGGGGCAGGGTGTGGGGTAGTAAACTAGGGGTTACGTAGGTTTAAAGGTAAGTAAACATATAAATAAATAAAACGAATTTCATTGCGTGCACTGCATCACATTTGGGGATGCAGTGCACGCATCACAATTTGTTTTATTTATTTATATGTTTACTTACCTGTAAACCTCCGTAATCCATAGTTTACTACCCCCCACCCTAACCCTGCCCCTCCACCTCCCCATGTCACCGCTCGCTAGGTACTCCCACTAACGACCGCAGCTGTCAAGTCTTACATTTTTCCTTTAAATGTATCTGTCAGACCTGGACCCTCTCTCATTATCCTCCCTGATATTCAACTCATTGTCAGGTATTAAATTCTCTTCTAGTCTCAATCTATACTCGCACGATCTCCTCCTTTATTGAGACCAGGGCAGTTCATTATGTGCATTTTACATGCACCAACAAAAGCGAATGCGTATTCCTTTACCTGTACCAGTCTCCACTGCTCCATTTCTTTATGTTCAACCCCAACTCCTTTTCCCGCACATCTTACCTTATTTTGAAACCACCTTATGTACCCTTTGTATGACTCCACATATTTACTCCCAATTTGCCCTTTCGCTAGCCAGTGCAGTGCACTATAAATTGTCTCTTTCGTCTCCGGCAATTCTTTCTTAATATGCGTTATCAATTGTCCTTTGTTCCCATCCTTTCTTCGTCATCTCTATTTGTATCATGTCCACTGCCCTCTCTATTCTTCTACAGCGTCTCTCAGTACTCCGAAACGGCATTTGAGTAGCTTATAACAACGACCAAAATAATGTAACATTATCTTAAGTGGCAGATAAAAATGAGAAGCTATTACTGCTTAACAATCAATAAGTAAAGATTACAGTACATGATTGGTTAAGACACCTTAAATAAATTGGTGAAAAGCGAATTTGGGGGCAAATCTGTACATTTTATATAAACAGAAGTTATTTATTTATCACAATAAATTACAATTTTACACCCACATGCATCCTACAATAACATTGTTTCCAGTTCAACTACAATATTAAAATTATATAAACATAACAAATCATACTATGTTAATATCATAAATATATGCTCTCTCCTTACTAATGCAAATCTTCTTTTGTAATTGACAGCACTGCAATCTGATATAGCTCATTAGATGGTCTATGGTAGGGAATTGAGACAAAAGAGATACTTTGAGAAATGACTGAGTGCCTTTTATAAAATGTAGGCATCTGAAGGCTTTACAAATGAAACGGTAAGCAGACAGAGCAGATGGCAGCTCTCTACTCACCAGAAAACGTAATTGAGCCTTCATAGTTTGTCATTTTATGAAATGCTAGTAATTCAGAATTGTGGAAGATTTTATTTACTGAAAACCGACATAATCCATGTATAAGGCGACTAGTTTATTACTGTAAATGCAAAAGCAAACTGTAGATTTATGTGGGTCTATATCCATAGAACAGTATTACAGATCATATTTTTCAAGAATGTTAATTTCGTTATTCTGAGAATACGAGTTCAAAATCACCAAGCTGATTCGTAGACTTAAGTGTGAGACGGGCTCTGCAATTGGGGTGGATAACTCCACACAAAAATTGTAGGAGAGGCAATTGTCTTATAGGGTAGGTTTGTGAGTAGCATTTAGTAGAACATAAGTTGTACTATTGTAGTACTACTGCATCTAATAGAAAACAGGGTTTGTGTGTAGGATCCCGTGATAACATCTTGGCTGTGACATGCATGTTAAGATGTAACACACCCCTGGTTTTCACTACATTGACATTGTGGTGATATTTCTCAAACAGTTAGAAAATGGCACAAGACACTTGAAACAGATGTAGATTGGAAATCACTTTTTCTTCGCTACTAAGATAAACAATTAATGGTTACATGGAACACATGCATGTCTAGACATGGGTACCATGCTTTCTGTGCTACAGGATGCACACATTAACTCTGTGACAAGGTCTAGGTAAGTCGATTCTTGTTTGGAATTGTTTGTGTCCCCCCCCCCCCTAGAGTGGACCTGGTTTGCAAGTTCTGGACGGACTGTTTATGTTAGAGCAGGACCAAGTTTGGTTTGCATGTGCCTGGTCTCTGTCTAGAGTGTCAGAGTGTGCAAAAAGCTATAGACTATAATGAGGCCCTAGTGATCATCAATTGCTGAAATTAATGTAAACATTATTTCCATTGCTTTTTGGTTTGCTGTAATAGATGCTATACATTCAATGGGTCTGTCCAGATGTGTGCCCCTCGATCTCTGTGCTATAGGACATAAGCTATAACTTGCTGAAGAGATCTCATATGCTGAAACTGGTCTTGGGTTGCTTGTGCTCCCATCTGGACCAGGCAATTTGTGCTTGAAAGTTTGTATTGTAGGAGGGCCATGGATGATTTGATTATGGATGGTCTTCGACTTGAGAGGCAAGAATGATTGTCAGTGGTTGAGATTAATTCAAACATTCCATCCAACACATTTTTGTTTGTTGCAGTAAACACACACAAGCAATATGTATGCCAAGACGTGGTTCCCATGGGCAAGGTACCACCGAAATCAAGCTATTCCTCACTGGCAAGGACTAAGAACTTAAAGTCTGAAACCGGCCTAGAGTTGCCTGTGACATGGCTTTACAGTTCAGGCTGGACTTTTCCAATGGGAGCAAGATCTACACTGATTTCCATATGGATTGTTAGACTCGGCATTCATAGGGCGGTGTTTCCCCAGTCTTTGTGCCTTTTACCCCCTGTTTTGATGATTCTCTTTTTGTTGGCCTTAGGACTCTGAGCACTTTACCACTGCTAATCAGTGCTAAAGTGGATGTGCTTCTTCCTAAATATGATGACTTTGGTGTATACCTGATTTGCATATTTGATTTACTGTTAAGCCACTTGTAAAGTGGTATACCATACATCCAGGGTCTTATTTCAAATGCTACTAGTAGGTCTGCAGTGCAGTTGAGTACTGCCTCTATGACCATCGATTTAATGTTTCTATTTGAAGCATAGGTAGAAGCTCTTTACCTAGGTTTATGTTCAATATATGAACTGTATATCTTATTTCTACTCACATTTGTGGGTTAACAAGCAAAGCAAATATGAGTCAGATAATACTCAATATTCTATTTAAACATTTCATAAATGTGAATTTACTTCAAAATCACTTTTTTATTTTTCTGTTTTGTAACAAGGTTGAAATACATTCATATGCGTATTCCCTGGTTTAAGCACATTCGGTTCTGGTTTAAGACAGTCTTTAACAATGACCCCCTGTTGAACCCAGAATTGGGCATCCAGGTGACAAAAAAGGAGTTTAAAAATCTGTTTCTGGAAAGTGCCAAGAAGGTTAGGTCCGTGAGATATGTACCCCAACATACATATGTCTTCTATAACGAACATAACACCGTACAAGGTTTTCAACAATATTTGTCAACTGTCACCAGAAGTTCTCACCGCTTTGTTTTGACTCGGTTGAGACTGGGCACTGATCATCATCTAGTGTCTTTTCCTCAAATTAAAAGGAGTAGCACTTTGCCCTACCCATGTGATGGGACATCTAAACAGAGTTGTTGTCACTTTATGCTTTTCTGTAAATTTTATATTCCTTATAGGAAATTGTACTTTAAGCCTTTATTCTTAAAATCTAATAGAAGAAGAACCAAAGATGCTTTGCAATTAACGTTTGACTTGAGTAGCGCAGAGGTATGCTTCCATGTAGCTTCCTACATTTTAAAATGTGTTTCCCACAGGAAATCCATTATTTTATGATGCATATCGTCATGATCATGATTTTAGCAATTTTTGTTTACCATTGATGTATTTGTGCTATCCTTCTAAGCCAACTGACTATATTTATTTGATGAAATCATTATAGATTATGAATCTTAACATGTTTTTAAATTTAGTAATCAAGCTATATGTACCATTTTATCTCTATCTGATAAGTATTGGTACTATGCACTGCGCCACTTTACAACTGAAATTATATAACACTGTACTTGTTTGTAACGCATGTATTCTTGGGTGAAATACCATTATGATAACGCATTTTTTTCTTTTTTTCTTATGATGTTTTTATGTATGCTATATGGTTATATGCTATACATCGAATAAAGCATTTGAAATTTGAATTTGAATTTGAAATACATTCATTTTTTTCTCATACAAATTTACATGTTTGTGCATAATTATAATACAAAAGAGATTCTATTTACAGTGCATGAAAAAACAATTCATGGATGCCACAACACTTTGGAAGACAATGTAGTGAAAACTAAGGGCCCTACTTCACTATAAACATATATCGGGAAAATACATTCTACTTTACCTCGATATTAAATCAATACATGGTCCAAGCTGGTGAAAAAGGTCAGAGAATGCCTAAGTCCATTTTATATTCGTTTTCACCAGAGTTTGTTGGCTAGACTAAGCAGTTGGTAACCTATTTTGTTATTTACAAATGACAATACTCTTGGCCCTGTGCAGTGAAGGGGTTGTGAGGGGTGTGCCAACGCGTTTCGACCTTCGTGTGGGGACCAGGAGGATTCAAAGAAGTTCTTTCCCAGGGCTGGAATTTTCTGTGTAGGGCACTATAACCAGCGTTCCGGAAGTCAGGCATCCACCAGGAAGTAGAGAGACATCACAGAGAGTACGTAGTACATGCCAGTAATTGAAAAACAATAGAATGCAAACGCACACATGACATACACGGAAGCCGAAGCCCGCAACTAGAGAACCGAAGAAATTGGACTAACACGTTGAAGCGCGAGTCGAAAGTAAAGATTGACTTTTGTTCATCTTCCAAGGTAAAGGCTCTTCCAACCTCGAATTAATCAATACCAGCCTGATTCATCATGCAGAATAGCACTCGCAAAGGGCCAGATTCTCAGAATCTGGCCCTTTGCGAGTGCGATTTTTGCATTTGGGATTCATCATCCCAAATGCAAAAATCGCTATTTAGAAACTCAAAAATTTGCGAAGAATAGCATTTAAGGAATCTCTATTAGAGATTCCTTAAATGCTATTCTTGAAACATTTTAAAATTGCGAATTCGCAAATTTCGGCCGCTATTTACCGCGAGGTCAAACCTCGTGGTAAATAGCGAAAACTTAGAAAAATGCTTTTAAAAGCATTTTTCTTAGTTGCATGTTACACACACACATGTCCTTAGGACATGTGTGTGTGCAACACCTGTTGAAATGTGCATTTAAGGGGTGCTACAGGGTGTCCTTTGGACACCCCTGGCACCCTTCAAATCGCTATCTTATTTGCGATTAGCAAATTGCTAATCGGAAATAAGGAATACTCCCCATTTATTCCTATGGGCCTTTTGGCTCATAGGAATGAATGGGGAGTTATTCCTATAGCTGCATTATAGCCATGTCATCATCCAGGTGTTTAACCCCCGGGTTTGTAAGCTTTTCATAATGTAAATTAAAATCTCCTATAACTAGAACCTGATTTTGTTTTAGACAGAGAGGTAGAGGTTGTGTCAGTAAGTTAGTACTTAAACCGGGCTGGTGGCCTTGAGAGGTCTTTGATGACCGCCCCTCCAAATAAATTACAGTCACCCACAGACACTGAGAATGCTAGAATCTCATGAGCGCCTGCTTCAGTGACCATAATGGGAACACATGTGAAATGGTCTTTATATAGCATTGCTATCCCACCTCCCCTCCTACTGCCTTTCCTATCTTGTTTTAATATTTTATATCCCAAGGGTAAGGCAGCGACAATGTCTGGGGTATTGTTATCGTCTAGCCAGGTTTCAGTAACAAAGGCCAAGTCTGGGTTCAAATCATCCAGTGTTTCCCAGATCTCAATGCTATTTTTAGGGAGTGACCTGGCATTAAAATAAATACAGTTCAAATCCTGGACATTGGAATTATGGTTTAACTCTTTCTCTGAGCATCTCATCTGTGTATCAAAGCATCCCCATTTACAGTTCTTGCAAGAAAATGGGCCTTCCATTGCGGTGGGAGATGCTTTAATACATACCTTATAAGAGCTAAGTATTTCACCTATGGCTAAGAGCATACTCCACAAGCCACACAGACCACCAGCAGGGAACAACAGGGTTGGATAAAGGCCAAGGTGAAGAGAGAGAGAAAGACTGGGTGCAGTCCACAGAAAAACCGCATCTGCGTCACGGAGGTGACAGAACACTATAATCAACTGAACTTCAATTTGACAAATGTGAATGCAGTCGGAGTGTACAGGATGTCAATGGAGGAGGCCAAGAGGCGATTGCATGACATGAAAGCCAGGCCAAGCACTAACCCGCTGCCAACAGGAAGGCAGCAACAGTGACAGGAGGTGGGAGTCTTGTGCCACAGGAGGTGCTGGAGGAAACGGAGGCCACAGTCAACAGTGTGGAGATGATGCAAGGAGTTGGGAATCCTGACACAGCTCGTTAGGACCTGACACAACATCAACAGGGTGAGTAACGACAAGTGACTTGGGGACAGGGGAGATGGGCACAATGGCACACATGCACAACGATGTGCAGCACACTGCACACCCATAATGAACCTGGATCATGTCCCTGATCCCCGTGGCACACTGCAGCACACACACATAGCAATAACAGCACATCCACATTGACGACAATGTGATACAATGTGCAACCACGACACTGCAGAACAGAAGACACAACGGGGTCCTCTCATGCGCAGAAACAGGCAAGTTACATCTAACATAGCAGGAAACTGTGAGATGTAAATGTATGCATACAACCTCACATCCGTCATGTAGTCCAAATGTCCACTGTCCCACATCAAAATCCAGCACCTCCCAAACAGTCACAATGTACATTGCCATGCAGTCTGCATGTAAACAAGAACAATGCGCCAACATACACATCAACACAATTTCAACATGCATCTCCCCTTCACATAGCAGAGGAACACACAACACCTCCATCAGAGCACACCAGACAACTTATCAGTGATGCTGGATAGGACCATCACACCTTTGACACCAATGCCCTACAACAGCTCATGGACATAATAGGCAACCCACTCCCAGGAGCAGGGCAGCCAAGCTACATAGAGAAGACCCCAGCCCCTGCACAAACCACACAGCAGCCACCAGCACAGCTGGCTCACAACACTTCACCGAGGCACACATCACATTCCAATGCCAGGTGTCAGAATGCCAAAAGGTGGTGGCCGAACAGGTGCCGGTGGGGTCAGAGCCACACTGCAACAGAGACACATGCATTTTCACATTTCCTGTACTGAACCACACCCAGAGCCCCACAATTATCATTCATACACCCACGCTGGAGCTTCGTACGACTGTCCAGTCCACTCCTCTTACGTATTGAGTGGATGACGACAAAGCTACATGTCCAAGCTCTTACCCGCTGCCTGTGGTGACATGGTTGCGTCTGCTGTTCACAGCACATTGTAATGTTGTAAGGCTGGGAGCCCTTATGCATACATTATGACCACACAGACACACTCAGATAGTTTGTGGAACTGGCTACGGGTACGTGCACCTCGTCCTTTTATTGGCAGGGCCACATGTACAGTGACGCCTGTGCTGGATGTGTATGGGGTGAGTGTAAGCCAGCCCTCACTGAGTGGTTGGTGCTGGCAATAACTACATCAGTGAACACTATTAAAACTGAAACAGAATACACCAGCATTACAGAGACAACTGTGGAGCACCATGGTGGTAGCTGGAGCAAGTACAGAGGACACCAAATATGCAACCAGAGGTGTCCGTGAGTACACTTATGTTGGGCCAGCAGAGCTGAACATGCTCATGTGAAGAAATTGTTCAGGATTGTGTCCCTTCGGGATATTCCTGATGCAGCTGCAGTGGGGTGCGTTACATCTGCATCATCTCCCTCATCATCGTCCCAGGTGTCACACACTTCCTGAGGTGACATTGCTGCGTAACCTCTCCGCAGCACAAAACTCAATCAATAAATGTCCATGGTTTGTGGTGCACTAAGTTAGTGGCACCTGGAGTGCTGTGCAGGGTATAAGGCAGAAGATGGCATCCACGACAGGTGTGAGCAACTCGGTTAGTATGCCACTGTTTCGACTCCCGGCAGTTGGCATTTGGAGGTGGTCGTGGAAGTAGTGGTGTGTACCTCCTGCGGTGATGCGATGTCCGGGCCAGTCAGGTCTCAATTTGATGTGTGAGCCCTGTTGGACCACAGTTGAGGCCAGAGGCAGCGGACATCACAGGTCCACAGACACATGGCGTTGATGACCCCAATGCCACCGACACAGAGGTCATCCAATATCTCATCAGAAAGGGTCCCTGACTAGAGCTGCACAGAGTTAGTGGCCCAGGATGCACTGCGGCCGGCACAGGCACACCGCCACGGGACATTGACTTGCGGTGCACTGATGTAGGGCCACGTACACTGAGCGGGTCCTCGTCGATGTTGAAGGTGAATGTGGTGGAGGGTTGCGAGGACAGTGGAAGGTGTCCTCCAGGGCATAATGCAGAGGGCAGAAGCCATCCAGAAGGAGGAGTGGAATGCTACTGCCTCGTTATTGTCACCAAGTCGGGATCACCTACATGAGGATGAAGACAACCCCCAGTCCATAGACT
Source organism: Lissotriton vulgaris (assembly GCF_964263255.1). Taxonomy (NCBI): domain Eukaryota; kingdom Metazoa; phylum Chordata; class Amphibia; order Caudata; family Salamandridae; genus Lissotriton; species Lissotriton vulgaris. The sequence continues at coordinate 644,783,835 of NC_141685.1, read as the reverse complement.
CAGACGCCACCTAAGTTCAACCAGAGAGTGTCCATGGATGTCGGAAAATAGACTTAGTGGCACCGGGGCTGCAAGGGGATGAAGTCTACAATGAGGTATGTACAAAAGTCATCCATAAATAAATCAAGGATCAGTTCCTAATGTGTGACCTACTTGACCGAAGTGTAGGCAGAAGCCAGTGGTCAGCATGGGACCACAGACACATGTGGTTAGAATGCTATACACAGAGTTGGTGGCACCTGATCGAAGGGAGTACAGTGACATTAAACTTCCCATGAACATATGAACTTGGACACCATATTATCAAGACTCAGTTCCAATAGTGTGACCTACTTGATCGCAGTGTAGGCCGAAGGCAGGAGTCAGCCAGGGCACACAGACACATTTGGCTGGAATGCTATGCACAGACTTGGTGCACAACATCGAACAGAGTATAATGATATAAACGCTGCCATGAAATATGTCCTCGTTCAATGTGTATTCAAGATTCATTTCCAAATGTGTGACCTACTTGTCCGCTGTGTCTGCCGGTGGAGTACGTCAACAAGAAAGGAGTACTGCAGGCCTGTGTCGCGGAGGCAGCGATGGTCGGAGGAGGCTGCCAAGGTCGTTGGCCTCAGTCTTTGGAGCTTGTACCAGCATGTGGTGGGCCCTCTTTGACACACACCAGTCCCGGCAGGTGAGCAGTGAGGTCTGGGTCCACACTGGCGGGCAAGATGGGTTTAGGGACCAGCAGCCCGGGGTGCAGCAGTCGCAAAGGATTGGAGGTACCGCCGTACACGGCATAGGCCTCATGGCGGGGTGAGAGGCGCCACCCTGGCAGAGACGTTGGGCATTCCGGAAGAGAACCACGCCCAGAGCTACATGCTTTTTATTCACACCCCTACGCTAGCCTGAAGTACGCCGGCCCAACCCACTACCCTGCTAACGCATACAGGGGGGAACATAACAGTCTACATTCCGTGATCTTCCCCACTGGCTGGGGTGACACTCAGGCACCCATACATGTAATCAGACAACCAAATATTAAGCCATATAGATATTCATGTAGCTACTCACCAATCCATGGAGCCACTTACACACCAACTGCCAGACTGATACAGACATTCACACAGATTAGTCATTCACCCATGCATTCACTAAGACATGTTTAATCACTCACTTATACAGTCAGTCACGCACTTACTAAATCATCCATTCAGATGCTCATACACCCAATCATTGTTAAATACACCATGGCGTACATATATATAACATTCTTAAACTTTAAAAAAACTCAGTCACTGGATGATGTGATCAGTGATGTCATTTGAGATGTCATGAGTAATGTCACTGACCATGTCATGAGTGATATATAATGAAACCTGTGGTTTTTTTCAGTGAATCTCTAAGGTTTTTTAAATGCTAATTCCTAACTATATCGTCCCTGAAACCTGTTTTTTTTTCCGTGAATTTCTAAGGTTTTTTATATGCGGTCGCCAGTATGTAGTTATAGTTAGGACCTAGTTACCATAGGAAAATCGCAACATTCTATTCCAAATATCTTTGGCGCCGATTTGCGAATCTTCACGAAATTTCAAAACTTATGGCCCACTCTGGTCCCCTCCTATGTTGAAAGTTTCGGGGTGATTCGTTAAGCAGGGGCTGAGAAGAAAGGGGGTTCCCAAAACGTGTTTTCTCCATGCAATTTTCCATAGGGAACTTTAGATACGGTTACAGTCCGAACTGCTGAACGGAATTACACTTAATTTGGCAAAACGGTAGCCCTTGGTTCAAAAAGAGCCCTTTTTGTTAAATGCCATAAATCCATTCAGTAGTTCCTGAGATATTCAAAAAATAAAAAGTTTCGAGATCTGGGTGGAGAATAACCCTCCAAGCATGAGTTTGGCTCTAATTGGCTGCCAAGGGGAAAAGAACACTCAAGGCGGAAACTACCGCTTCATGGGACCAGCGTTTCCAAGACGGCAAGAGTCCGTCACTTGCAACTTCTGTTCGTCAAGCCGAAAACCTACTTGGTTTCTGCTGGAGGTGCCCCCAGCAGAAACTAAGTAGGCTTTTTTCCCGAATAAGGAAAACGCACCTTTTTACACAAGATCGCAATTTGCGTTCTTTAATTTGAACAAGGGCAGGATGCGCCTTAGCGTGTGGGGACCACCCAGTTCAAAAACCACGGTCCTGACGAAAACCAAAGAATCTTTTCAATGGTTGAAACATGTAGACCTAGTAACCAGTAGTTTTTGTATAATTTCACACCTAACATAGCACATTTCGCTATTTTTAACGCACTATACTTCTTTAGACACCAAAGTCTACCTAATTAGGCACAGGTGCCACACAGTTTTTATAAAGGTTCAAGCACTCAAGAATAAACACTTGCAGTGAGTAGTTTTGGCCTTTTTTAACACACTTTTTGATAGTTATGCACACATAAAAGAAAAAGTAACCAGCTCCACTGTAGTCAGGTGTCGCAGCACACCCTGTGGGCACTCGGCCTATGGGGTGGGACCCCGATGATGAAGCATGTCACCAACCAGGTTGGTGAGTGAGGGGTCTTCTATAAGGATATGCATTATCCGACAACGGGTTGGGGCATACTGTGCTAACTTGAGCACTTTACCCTAGACTTAGAGAATTTGTTCTCTGCCGTTTGAGGGGATACTTCTCCTTTGTTTATGTAAATTGTTCCGGGGACCGGGAGTTCCCACCTCACATAGTACTTGTAAAATTTCCCTGACTCTCTCCTTTGATATTAAGGCACTAGAAGCACCCATCTAGATTACTCTTAGTATACGACAATATTTACAATTAAGGTTAGTGAAAAAAGAAGTTTATGGACGCGGTAGTAGCACACCCTGCCTGTAAACCTAGTCATTTACAAACCATTTCGGTCAGCAAATTAAATGTATTGTGTTTAATGTGACAATGATTTTATGTTAACACACTGTTAAGTAAAACACTCGCAATTTCACATGTATTTGACTAATCTCAGACTAACCCCAGAAGTCTTTTGATATAATAAAGTGCCACATTTTATTTCTGAATGCAGTTGCTCGGCAATAAATCACGTATTTGGAAACTGCGGCCAGGGCAAACAATGTGAATGGACCTGAATCGGTCCTTAAGTTCCTGAAATACTAATTATTAGTGAGAATTGGGATCCACAGACTGGATCCTAAGACCTTGGATCCTATGATTTCTTTTAGTTGTGATTCATTCTTCCTGATGAATGCATGTGACCCAGAAGGAAGCTTGACAAGCAGGTACGTGTTAATACACTAAAGAATGATGTGTTATTTTCCACTTAATATAGCTCAATGACTCACACCCACAGGTGTATCTTCGTGCTTAGCCCTCACATAAGAACCTGCAACATACTAAAACAGCCAGGTCTTCCTAAGTTTTTTTTAACTTTTGGAAAATCTGGACAGCTGTGGAGATGGTAAGGGAGTTGATTCCATGTCAAAGAGGAGGTAAAGGAAAAAGACCTGCTGCAGAATCTGGAAGTGCTGATGAGGGGAATGTTCAGTAGCGTTTTGTTGCTTTATCTGAGAGTTTTGGTGGATTGTAGTAGCGCAATTTAGCCTTTAGGAAATTGGGGCCTCTGCCCATCAAAGACTTGTGGGTGAGGCAACAGAGCTTGAAGAGGGTGAACTACCGATCCAGAAGCCGGTGTAGTGCTCTCAGTGTAGGAGCTGAGGCAGAGCCCACTGGAAAATTACAGACCAGGTGTGCAGCAGTATTTTGCACACGTTTGGACAATTATGTGTCCTTTTCAGCCGCAAGCAGTGCATTGCCATAGTTCAGCCGACTTATGATTAGGGCTTGGACCAGAGGTTTCCTCGCAGAGGAGTTAGCCAAGGAAATACTTTCCTCAGTAGCTGCATGGTGACAAATCAAGCCCACAAATTGCAGAGATATGGTCTTTTATGGATTGGGCCTGAGCTAGTTTGATGATGCCTAGAGTTTTCTCAGATAGCCTGGGAGTCAGGGTTGTACCGAGTTCAGGAGGCCACCAGTTAGGTGACCAGAGTTGATTGGCTTTACCGAACAGCAGTATCTCTGTTATGTTGCTATTCATTTGGAGACAATTAACCAACATCCAGGCAGCAATCTTACTCATACAATTTTATGAAGCAATATTTTATCTTATCCATGTCCATGCCAAACAAGATGACCAACTGGGTATCATCGCATATCATATAACCTCAAAGCCTCAAGATTCACATTTGGGGGGGTATTGGGACACAAAGATGTTAAATAACATACGGCTCAGTGATGAGCCCTGAGGCATGCCCTTGTTGATGGGGTGGTATGTGAAGGTACACGTCTTAAAAAAACTCAGCATGATCGTCCTCGTCCAGCTGTCTGGGAAGTCCGTAAGCCATAATAAGACTTTGCCACGGATTTCTATCTCACAGGAATGACTGGTTTATTGACAAACCTTGTTTACTTTAATGTTATGGTCGGGACCTTTTAAAGTTCAATAACCCGCAAATATTTTTAATTGTGTCTGTTCAGGCCTCCTGTTTTGTAGTGTACATTGCACATTAGCAGCAGCGCAGGTGGCAATCGCTAGGATAGGAGGTACAGGGTAGAGACCACTTGGGTATGGCATTTCACCCTCCACACTGACTGTTTCATGACTCCTATTCTAGTAACCGCTCTCTGCACAGCAACAAACTGGATGATGATGCAAGCAACGTATTATGAATGAAGATTTGACAACTTTTTTTTTTCATCAGACATTCAGGATTGTCATCATTTTTCACAGCTATCCTCTTCTCTTCTCTCACCCGGGAACACGCACCAGCTAGGGTCATAGGTTGAGCCCAAAAGAAGAGATATTAGCACTTATGTTTCTTAACCTTAATGCAACAACTAAATAGGCTTTATACAATACCTTATTTAGCAAATGGACCAACGAGTAATATTTCCAAACCAGCCATTGCAGTGGCCCATATATATTCTGTATTATCTATGCTTAGCACATGCCCAGCCCTTACACAGGGACCGGCCAGCCTTTCCATAGGACCAGCAGGTACTAACCAGCCTTACATCAGAGCCAATCTTTACACCTGAAAGCTGGCCATCTGGAACAGATTTAGTCCAGGATTCATGATTAGTATTTATACTATGTGGCTTAAGTGTCCACTTTTATGTGGGTACAGAACATGGTCTGAAGCCATGCTGATACATGCCATAGGCCAATACCATAACACCTGTCCAGATACATATATATGTGTGCTTTTAAGAGAAGTCTGATTTTATTAGCACTTCATTGTTTTAATGAGAGCAGATATACAAATGATTGCACTTTGTCTTTAGGTTATTAATGGTTAATGAGTTTTCACTACCATGTGAAATCTAGTGTCATTTGGCTGTTGATGCCCTACTAAGTTTTGTTGACCATTTCTCCTATTCGGTGAAAAGCACAAGGCTTTTTGTTATATAACCCACACCCATCAAGGTTACCCCTTGGTTGCATGCTTCAATATTGGGGTGTTCCCATTCTGCTGCGTAACGGGACGTGCTGCTGCACATGATTTACACAGAAGCACTGTATAGTTCAGACAAAATGATGGATAGGAGTTGGAGGGGCTCTTTAAAGGTTAGAAAAACCTGTCTGGTAAGAAAACTGTTTTATTCCATCCTTCAGATGGTATTACTAAAACAGGGAAGAACAGTAGAAAGTGTGTTTGGATTTAACGATTCCACTTTCAAAATGGTCTACACATTTCAAGCCACCCTTCCTTCTGGCTTTCATCAGGACCAAGAAAAACACTCTATGAGGCAACTCCTAGTTCAAATTTATTAGAACATGCAAAGTGTTATGACTTCACAACTCTACATGAGCAAATAAACCTTACACCTACTTGGTATTCAGTCTATGTTATCCGAAACATATAAACAGCGAATTAGCCAGCCATGGTAAATAGCACATTCTGAGTAAGATTATGCGCTTACGAACTGTATGGCTGAGATGGAGTGTCATGCATATTAGTAAAATACACCCTTATGTGGTTATGGCCTGTTCTTCCAGAAAGGAGGCTTATTCAATATAGTATTATAGTGAACACATCTAATAAATCAATGGTAAACCCCTGTGATCAGGCACTCTAATACAGCAGACATACTGCACAACACCATGCAGAAAAGGGAGATACTGTTAAAAGCAAAATGACAATCGTGAACATTGCCTGCGCCATCTTGTTTGGTGGAAATTTCTATGTGCATATAAGCTGCAGTCCTTTTAATCCATCACAGCCATCTTGTACTCTGTTGGTCACCTTTGTTTCACCCTGCCCTTACTAGCATCCCTCTGACCCTCTGACCAAACCAGATATGTGTGCTGGGGGCTATAAACCCTATTGTCACGACAAACCTCAGTGCCACTTGCTGCCACAAACTCGTTTTTCCTTTCATCTCTGTTTGCAGGCAACCCTTTGGACACTCTACCCCTCACCGCACCTAGTTACACAAACACGTTCCAGACACTAAAAAAGACCCTTGCAACATGATTTATTGCACTGTAAACAGCAAGACTTGTTTTTATCAACCATGGAACCTGTTTTTATCAACAAAACGGACTCTTAGATCTGACCGGTCTCACATGTTTTAGACCCTGAAGCAAGGTCCAGCTGCAAGATAAGATTGTCTGTTTGACCTGGGTGGGAAGAAAATTACTGTTGGGCTTGTGTGGCAACCTGCCCAGGGCGGGGGCCCCAAGCTTGTGTAACCATGTTGATGAAACAAATGCATTGTGTCAAACCCGTATAAAAGGAAGACCCAAAGGAGATACCAGTAGAACACCAACCTCAGACATCCTGGTGTCTGCAGATGACGTGGTCTCCTCATGAGAAATAAACCTTTTTCTTGTCTTCCAGTTTCCAGCGCTTGCCTCATTATTTTGATAGCGAACCCAAGTGAATTAGAGGTGAACCCTGCACCGGGCAGCATTGGGGGTCTTAGAAGACTCGCTGCTTTTCACAATACTACATATATATAAAAAACAATACCGTTGCTTCATAGGTCCTACGGTGGCAAGGTGACCCTGTAGTCACACTCTGCGTGTACAAATAAAGCTAAATATTTGTCATGTCCTGTCCGAGTAAACGCAATCCTACTATGAAGAATCGCTTTGGGTATGTTGTACTTACTGCATCAAAGTCTCGTCTGGTCTAGTAACTTGAGATCGCATCACCGGTGCCTGAATATTGCCAGTTTAGCCCTGCTTGCCCGGTTGCTTGTCTAAGAGCGAGCGCTTATAGCACGTGCAACTCATTCTGGCTGTTGTGTGCAGGTGAACTGGACCGCGCACCCAGCACAAATAGTGGCGATGAATGAATCCAATTCCTGGTTCCATTCTACTGATTTACTTGCTACACCTCTCATGGCAGGTGTGTTGTTGTCCTTTTTTGTGAAAGTTTGAGCACGTGTAGTGTGAGTGACTCACTCTAGTTGCTGGATGCCAGTGAACTGGACCGCGCACCCAGCTAAAATGGCAGTGAAAAATTTAACCATTTCCTGGTTCCATTCTACTGATTACTCGCAACAACTGGTACAGCAGCAATGTAGAAAGGATCGGACATTCTAAGTTTAATTTGTGGCAGAGCATGAATTATGTTCCTTTCTATGCACCTACAATACAAGTTGTTGACTGACAAAAATCCAGTTGGCATTTGCCAGAATTAACTCATTTAACTGTATAATAGAGAGTTAGGTGTTGTCCAATGACATTTCTAGGATTTATTCTTCAGATCATTTGAGCATAGTTACATTTAGACACTGAGGTAGATGGATATCATGGGGCAGAATCTCCTAAATTCCCTAAAACATTTTCAGAAAGACACAAGGTCTTATTTAGAGTTTGACGGGAATGATACTCATTGAAAAGTGAGGGGTGTCCTTTCTGCTGTACTTAGAGTACCATTGAATATAATGCACTTGTAAAACGGCAGACAGAATATTTGCCACATTTTTGACAGATCACCCTGTCCAGCAAAGTTAGGATAATACCCCAGGAAAATGAAGCACAGTACTGGGAAGAAGGCCCTATGTGTGACCAGCATGTGCCCATTTAAATGATTCAGTAAGAAGGAATATCTCAAATATAATTGTATAAAAAAAAACTGCTGTGGATTATGGTGTTTTTGGGATGAACGTTCTTCCCAGAATTTTCCAAATAAGTTGGACCAATACAGCGTATGAATTGCATGCTGCCTCATGGATCAGTTGGAAGGCCAACTTATTGTACAAAGTCAGGGTTTACGAGTACGGTCATGTGATTGAAGTAACAGGTCACATTTATGAACACCACCTGTGTTCTTGTTACATTCCAGTATACGGTTGGGCTAAATCTTTTCTGCCAACTACCCAGCCTGTAAAATAGTTAGGAGCTACCCAGGAACCGTAAAGGACAGGGTAAATGTAACAGAAAAGCAGCAAGTATCCTGCTAGGTGTCATTCAAAAGTCAATTCACTGAATGGCTTTACAGAGAAAAATCCTATCTATGATAACTAAATCTGCTTTGTTTGTGTGTGTGTGTGTGTGTGTGCGTGTGTGCGTGTGTGTGTGTGTGTGTGTGTGTGTATGTCTGTGTGTATGTATGTATGACTATATATACCTTAAAGTTCCCTCATATGCAGTATATTTCTACACACTCGGGAATGGGTGATAAGGGAGAGTTTCTATGAATTTCCAAGAAAATGAGAAGCTGCCCGGACATCTTTAGAAGCAGCTTAAAATTAGGGTGTAGCTTTATATACCTTTAAAACTTTTTGCATTTGCACTTTAAGATAAGATGCTCTATGTACTTTAACATATTTTTGCACTAATTGTCTGTTTCGTGGAACTAGTAGTGTATGTGTGAGGGAATATTCGTTCATATACCAACAAGCACTTTATTATAGATATTAAATATAGGATCTTCATGGCATAGTTATTATGACCTCAAACTTCTGTACTTTAAGATCTGATAGGTCATGCATTTTTATCACACTTCTGGTACTGGCAGTCTATTTCGGTACTCTTAATATTGTATATGAAATGGAATGTGTGTGTGTGTGTGTGTGGGTGTGTGTGTGTGTGTGTCTGTGTGTGTGTGTGTATGTATGTATGACTATATATACCTTAAAGTTCCCTCATATGCAGTATATTTCTACACACTCGGGAATGGGTGATAAGGGAGAGTTTCTATGAATTTCCAAGAAAATAAGAAGCTGCCCGGACATCTTTAGAAGCAGCTTAAAATTAGGGTGTAGCTTTATATACCTTTAAAACTATTTGCATTTGCACTTTAAGATAAGATGCTCTATGCACTTTAACATATTTTTGCACTAATAGTCTGTTTCGTGGAACTAGTAGTGTATGTGTGAGGGAATATTCACTCATATACCAACAAGCACTTTATTATAGATATTAAATATAGGATCTTCATGGCATAGTTATTATGACCTCAAACTTCTGTACTTTAAGATCTGATAGGTCATGCATTTTTATCACACTTCTGGTACTGGCAGTCTATTTCGGTACTCTTAATATTGTATATGAAAGGGAATGTCAACATACTCGCTATCATACACTTTAATTTACAGGTCTTAAATAGATATCGGTCTCATAAATCTATGAGATTTTGAGTATTGTTCCCCAAATCTTTAGATTATGCATTAACACTTTAATATCCTGGTAATATAGCACTTCCTGTCAACATTTTTGCACTGATACTACACTTTAAATGATATATGAGATTATTCATTATAAGTGTGGTCATGGGAGTAACCTTCATTTCAGATACTATATGAAGTCATGTTATCATAGACATATCAGGATGTTTTTTAACCTTTGAAATAGTGCTTTAAACTCTATGCACATCCTATTGGTTATTTCTAACCCCGATAGAACATAATACCTATGTTAGGGGTATGAATTTCGTATTAATAGCTGTAGGTAACAGGAATATATGTATGACAGTACTAGCCAACAGATTTTTTTACAATCCTTTACAATTTTTTACAGTCTCTTAGAATTGCTTAAAAGCCTCTATGAATGTATACGAAGTAGTTTCCCAGATAAACCTAATTCCTTTATTATTCCCTTTTAGAAGTACAGTACTTTACAGAGAGTTTCTTGACACTGGCAATGAAAGAAGGCTCCTATCTGCCATTATTTGAAACTTTGTGTGGTAAAATAAATTAACTATATTTTAACTTAAAAAATAAAAAAATGTTAGAAATAGAAAAAGTGTTAAAACAGTGATGTGTATCCATACACTCCAGCAAACAACCTGTCACTCCCTTTGCACTTCTCCAGTAACCCATCCAGCACCATGTACTAATCCATTCACTGCGCCAAAACCCAACCACTTATAAATTCACCCAGACACTCTCCTTGAAGTACTCTCATCATTCAGTCAGTACCCAAGTTCTCATGCAGTGACCCAGGCCTTAACACATGCACTGCTACAAACGCTTGTCCACTACACATGCAGTCCTCTAACAACCTACACACTTGTCTTTCACACCTTCAATTACCCAGGTGGTACCTATACACTCCGGCAAATACCCTGTAACTCCCCATGCACTCCTCCAGTCAGCCATCAAGCACCATGTACTAATCCAAACACTGCACTAAATCCCAATCATATAAACTTACCCAGGCACTCTCTTTGCAGTACTCTAATCATTAAGAGAGAACCCAAGTACTCACGCAATGACCCAGGCCTTAACATGTGCACTGCTAAAACCCCCTGTCCACTATGCATGCAGTCCTCTAACCACCTAAACACTTGTCTTTCACACCTTCAATTACCCAGGCAGTACCTATACACTCCAGCAATCACCCTGTCACTCCCCTTGCACTCCTCCAGTCAGCCATCCAGCACCATGTACTAATCCAAACACTGAGCCAAAACCAAACCACTTATAAATTCACCCAGGCACTCTTCTCGAAGTACTCTCATCATTCAGTCGGTACCCAAGTACTCATGCAATGAGCCAGGCCTTAACACATGCACTGCTGCAAACTCTTGTCCACTACGGATGCAGTCCTCTAATCACCTACACACTTGTCTTTCACACCTTAATTACCCAGGTGGTACCTATACACTCCGGCAAGCACCCTGTCACTCCCCATGCACACCTCCAGTCGGCCATCTAGCACAATGTACTAATACAAACACTGCGCCAAAATCCAAACACATAAAAAATTCACCCTGGCACTCTCTTTGCAGTACTTTAATCATTCATTCAGTACCCAAGTACTCATGCAGTGACCCCGTCCTTAACACATGCACTGCTACAAGCCCAAGTCCAATATGCATGCAGTACTCTAACAACCTACATACTTCTTTCACACCTTTGATTAATCAGGTAGTACCCATACACTCCAGCAAACACCTTGCCACTCCCATGCAGTAATCCAGTCACCCATCCAGCACCATGTACTAATCGAAACACTGAGCCAAAACCCAAACACATATACATTCAACCTGGCACTCTCCTTGCTGTACTCTAATCATGCTTTCAGTACTCCAGTAAATGTGCAATGACCCATGACTTAACACATTGGACTGCTATAAACCCCTCTCCAATACGCATGCAGTCCTCTAACCACCTACACACTTGTATTTCACACCTTCAATTTCTCTGGTAGTACCCATACACTCCAGAAAACACGCTGTCACTCCCCATGCGTTCCTCCAGTCAGCCATCCAGCAACATGTACTATTCTAAACACTGCACCAAAACCCAAACATTTATAAATCCACCCAGGCACTCTCCTTGCAGTACACTAATCATTCAGTCAGTACCCATGTACTCATGCAGTGACCCAAAGCTTAACACATGCACTGCTACAAACCCTTGTCCACTACACATGCAGACCTCTAACCACCTATACACTTGTCTTTCACACCTTCAATTCCCAGTGCATTTTTCATGCATTCCAGCAAACAACCTGTCACTCTCCTTGCACTCCTCCAGTCAGCCATCCAGCACCAAGTACTAACCAAAACACTGCGCCAAAACCCAACCACTTATAAATTCACCCAGGCACTCTCCTTGAAGTACTCTCATCAGTCAGTACCCAAGTACTCATGCAGTGACCCAGGCCTTAACACATGCACTGCTACAAACCTCTGTCCACTACACATGCACTCCTGTAACCACCTACACACTTGTCTTTCACATCTTCAATACCCAGGTGGTACCTATTCACTACGGCAAACACCCTGTCACTTCCCATGCACTCCTCCAGTCGACCATCAAGCACAATGTACTAATCCAAACACTGCACTAAATCCCAAACACATAAATTCACCCAGGCACTCTCCTTGCAGAACTCTAATCATTCAGTCAGCACCCAAGTACTCACGCAATGACCCAGGCCTTAACACATGCACTGCTGCAATCCCCTGTCCACTACGCATGCAGTCCTCTAACCACCTAAATACTTGTCTTTCACACCTTCAATTACCCAGGCAGTACCTATACACTCCAACAATCACCCTGTCATTCCCCTTGCACTCCTCCAGTGACCCATTCAGCACCATGTACTAATCCATTCACTGCGCTAAATCCCAAACACCTATAACATCAACAAGGCATTCTCATTGCAGTAGTCTAATCATTAAATCACTACGCAAGTACTCATGCAATGGCCCAGGCCTTATCACATGCACTGCTAAAAACCCATGTCCACTACACATGCAGTACTCTAACCACCTCCACACTTGTCTTTCACACCTTCGATTACACAGGCAAAACCTATACACTCCAGCAATCGCCCTGTCACTCCCCATGCACTACTCTAATCAGCCATCCAGCACCATGTACTAATCCATTCACTGCGTCAAAACCCAAACACTTATAAATTCACCCAGGCTCTAGCCTTACAGTACTCTAATCATTCAGTCACTACCCAAGTACTCACAATGACCCAGGCCTTAACACATGCACTGCTGCAATCCCCTATCCACTATGCATGTAGTCCTCTAACCACCTACACACTTATCTTTCACACCTACAATTAGCCAGGCAGTACCTATACACTCCAGGAATCACCCTGTCACTCCCCTTGCACTACTTCAGTCAGCCATCCAGCACCATGTACTAATCAAAACCTTGCACCAAAACCCAACCACTTATAAATTCACCCAGGCACTCTTCTTGAAGTACTCTCATCATTCAGTCAGTACCCAAGTACTCGTTCAGTGGCCCAGGCTTTGACACATGCACGGCTACAAACCCATGTCCAAAACACATGCAGTCCTCTAATCACCTACACACTTGTCTTTCACACCTTCAATTACCCAGGTGGTACCTTTACACTCCGGCAAATACCCTGTTACTCCCTAAGCACTCCTCCAGTCGGTCATGAAGCACTATGTACTAATCAAAACACTGCACTAAATGCCAAACACATAAATTCACCCAGGCACTCTCCTTGCAGTACTCTAATCATTCAGTCAGAACCCAAGTACTCATGCAATGACCCAGGCCTTAACATGTGCACTGCTACAAACCCCTGTCCACTATGCATGCAGTCCTCTAACCACAAACACTTGTCTTTCACACCTTCAATTACCCAGTCAGTACCTATACACTCCAGCAATCACCCTGTCACTCCCCATGCACTACTCCAATCAGCCATCCAGCACCATGTACTAATCCATTCACTGCTTTAAAACCCAAAAACTTATAAATTTACCCAGGCACTCACCTTACAGTACTCTAATCATTCCGTCAGTACCCAAGTACTCGTACAATGACTCTGGTCTTAGGACATAAACTGCTAGAAACCCCTATCTACTACGCATGCAGTCCTTTAACCAACTACATACTTGTCTTTCACACTTTCAATTCCCTGGCAGTAACTATACACCCCAGCAATCACACTGTTGCTCCCCGTGCACTCCTCCAGTGACCCATTCACCACCATGTACTAATCCATTCACTGCACCAATACCCAAACACCTCTAAATTCAACCAGGCATTCTCATTGCAGTAGTCTAATCATTCAGTCACGACCCAAGTACTCATGCAATGACCCACGCCTTAACACATGCACTTCTACAAACCCATGACCACTACCCATGCAGTCCTCTAACCACCTATACACTTGTCTTTCACACCTTCAATTACCCAGGCAGTAGCTATACACTCCAGCAATCACTCTGTCACTCGCCATGCACGACTCCAATCAGCCATCCAGCACCATGTACTAATCTAAACACTGTTCCAAATCCCAAACACATATCAATTCAGCCAGGCACTCTCCTTGCAGTACTCTAATCATTCATTCAGTACCCAAGTACTCATGCAGTGACCCAGTCCTTAGCACATGCACTGCTACAAGCCCCAGTCCACTAAGCATGCAGTCCTCTAAACACCTAAACACTTGTCTTTCACGCCTTCAATTACCCAGGCAGTACCTATATACTCCAGCAACCACCCTGTCACTCCTCTTGCACTCCTCCAGTCAGCCATCCAGCACCATGTACTAATCCAAACACTGCGCCAAAACCAAACCACTTATAAATTCACCCAGGCATTCTCCTTGAAGTACTTCCATCATTCAGTCAGTACCCAAGTACTCATGCATTGACCCAGGCCTTAACACATGCACTGCTACAAAACCGTGTCCACCACGCATGCAGTCTTCTACTCACCTACACACTTGTCTTTCACACCTTTAATTACCGAGGTGGCACCTATAGACTCCGGCAAACACCCTGTCACTCCCCATGCACTCCTACAGTCGGCCCTCAAGCACAATGTACTAATCCAAACACTGCGCCAAATCCCAAACACATATAAATTCAGCCAGGCACACTCCTTGCAGTACTCTAATCATTCATTCAGCACCCAAGTACTCATGCAGTGACCCAGGCCTTAACACATACACTGTAACAAACTTCTGTCCACTACGCTTGCAATCCTCTAACCACCTAAACACTTGTCTTTTACACCTTGAGTTACCCAGGCAGTACCTATACACTCCATCAATCACCCTGTTACTCCCGATGTACTCCTTAAGTCAGCCGTCCAGCACCTTGTACTAATCCAAATTCTGCGCCAAAACACAAACACTTACAAATTCACCCAGGCACTCTACTTGCAGTACTCAAATCATTCAGTCAGTACCCAAGTACTCATGCAGTGACCCACTTGCTCTTTTATACTCTTCTCCTGCCTCTTTCTGCACCCCTGTTGCTTCATTCTGTACTTTCCATGCTTCTTTCTGCACCTCTCTTGCTTCTTTCTGCACCCCGTTGTCTCTTTATCTACCTCTTCTGCCTCTTTCTGCACTTTTCTTGCCTTTTTCAGCACTCGTTTTCCCTCTTTCTGTACCTCTCATGCCTGTTTTTGCATCTCACTTGCCTCTTTCTTCACTTTTCTTGCTTCTTTCTACACCTTTGTTGCTAAAGGTAGTTTTAATCCTCTTGCCCTATTATGTACTAGGGCCATACAGGGGAGGTCATGCCAATCACACGGGAACCCCAACGCATTGTGTACCCTAGTGTATGTAGGTGTTTTCACTTTTTTCTAAGTGTCTTTCAGCATTGCACTGGCTCTGGTCCTGCTTAGTCAGTCAGTTATCACCAGTACCCATCAGCAAAAAGTTGGGGACACACAATGACTTTGCAACAAGGCTGCTTTCTGCTCCTCTGTTGGTTCTTTGTGCACATCTCTTGCTTCTTTCTGTACATTTCTTCGTCTTTCTGGACTTGTCCTACCTTTATAGTGTGAAATTAGCATTAAAAAACCTTTGAAATTCACTGAAAAACCACAGGTTTCAGGGACATTATAGTTAGAAATTAGCATTTAAAAAACCTTAGAAATTCACTGAAAAAACCATAGGTTTCAAGGACTTTATATTTAGAAATTAGCATTTATAAAACCTTAGAAATTCACTGGAAAAAACACAGGTTTCATGGGTGCTATAGTTAGTTGGACATTTTACTCATACAAAACCAGAGAAATTCGGCTGTTATAGTTAGTTTAGCTAACTATAACTCCTACCCCCAAAATGCACTGCTGATGATGTCACATATTACATCATTCATGACATGGTTAGTGACATCACTGATGACATCTCAAATGACATCCCTGATATTCATGCTCCTACTTTCCCTCAGGCATGGAGGACTCCCCAATAGCGCCTCAAGGTAAAAGCTCACTTCACACTTAGTGTCCTTTCAAACCTCATGTCGACAATTACTGTCTGACGCATTTCTGGGCATCCGTCCTCATCAGAGGCTTCAACAAAGAGATTGTGCATTATAGACACACCCACATTTATTTATAATTAACCACCCCTCGATGGGCTCGCTCAGGTGAGTAAAGTGCATTGCCTTGTGCTCCTTGTGGTGCCTTTCTTAACTAGTTCCATAATGGTTGCACGGATTATTACTGTTCATAAAGGGTCCTCAATGGGCCCCCAAAGTTTGGGCAAGCCATAAATCCCTGGTGTTGGTCCATTACAGAGGCCCACAGGATTCCAGGTCCCTTGGCCCCTAGTCCTCACAGGATAGTGCAAGCCGTTGTGTCCGGGCACACAAATTCACACTCCAACTTACCCTCCGGCACGGCAGCGCTCCCCAATCTCGCCTCCGGGTAAAAGCTCACTTTACACTTTGTGTCCTTTCAGTCCTCATGTTGACAATTACTGCCTGATGAATTTCTGGGCATCAGCCCTCATGAGAGGCTTCGACAAAGAGATTGTGCATTATAGACACACTCACATTTATTTAAAATTTACCGCCCGTAGATGGGCTCGCTTAGGTGAGTAAAACACATTGCCTTGTGGGCCTTGCGATGCCTTTCTTAATTAGTTCCATAATGGTTGCACAGATTATTACTGTCCATATTGGGTCCTCATAGAAGTCTACGCCAATGTTCTGAATTCTTTGTAGTCTTCTCTTAGTTGACAAAGGGAAGCAATGATACGAACTATTAGCATAGTCCAGTTTTGATACGACATGAGAGATGATAGTTTGAACATTGTGTGGGAACCCTAAGCATGGCAAGATGCATCACAGTGATGTCATTGTGAGAAAGCTTGATTTACCTACCTTATTTACTTGTGGATTCATTGACATTTTGGCTCCACAGTAATTCCAAGTATTTGTTGTCAACAATCTATTTATTGTATTTGTTTCAGAAGCATGTCATTGCATTGTACCATTCTCTTCTCTCATGTGATAGAATATAGGGCTATAAGAAGATACAGTTTTTTTGTGTCTGAGAAGATGTATATAGTCAGCTTCAGGATAAGCAGTGAGTTAGCACAATCGATTGTCTTTATACATTAATCAACTGAAATCAGAATCTACCCTAACTCCACCGTCCCCTCCTCCTAAAACAAACGGGGTGTACAGAGTGTCCCTGAAGCACGAACGGGTGTATGGGTTGCATAGTGTGGTCAACGGCCCCCAAGAGGTGTCTTCCCTACTAAGTTGCCCTCCTGAGCCCCTCACTCTCCCCCAGGCTCTAAAATTGGAAGAGGTGCAGCACTCTGGTGTGTATAGGGCATGCAAGCAATGGAAGCCCCAGTGATAAATACTCCACCAACAACCCCCATGTGTATTTGAAGTTCTTATAGGTGTCCGCTAGTATGCTAGCCATTCTCTCCATTGTGATAGCCTGCCATAGACTAGCATGCCATAGGGTCATGGATGGAGCCGCCGTCTGTTTCAAATCAGCCACTACTGTCATTTTGCCCGCCCCCATGCACAGCCAGAAAAGGGTTCTGACCCCAACCATTAGCCATTTCAGAGTGTCCATTCTAAGCCTCAGCAATATTGACCCCACGCCAGATGGAATTGGATAACCCAGTATTTCCTTAATTTTAAATATCTAGTCCAAAATGGTCGTATCATTGGACAATCCGCTGAGAAGTGCCTAAAATCCCCTTGGAGGCCACGGCCTCTCCAGCACAATTCAGAAGTCTCGCGAAAAATCATTTTTCGTTTCGTAGGGTAAAAATACCAATCGTTGAGTACTTTATAGTGGGCCTCTGGCATTCCCATTGAGTGGTTAAACTTGTGTATGTCCATATATAGCTTGTCCCATTGCTAATCCATAATGCTTATCCCCAAAGTGTGCTCCCAGAAAAGCCTGTGCTTGGGCTGCCCAGAAGGTAGTGTGGACTGTAGTATCTTATAGAGGTGCAATATTGTGCCTTTTGTACCCTTTCCTAGTCTTGCTGGACTCTCTAGGTGTGAGTTCTTTAGTCGCTGCTTTCCGAACTTCCCGGGTGAGGACCTAGAGTCACAGCTAGGTGTAGTGGTATTGTTCACTGGCTATGAGGCTAAACTCACTTTAGTAATGTCCAAAAGTGAGAATGCTCGGTACAGATCGGAAATCGTATGGCATCCCCCTTCTTTCCATGCATCAAAGGGTCCTGGTACACAGGCTGGTGGTAACTTTGGATTATAGTGTATGGGTGTGAAGTGCACGGGAAGGTGGTAAGGGAGGAAAACCTCTGGATATTATTCCACACCTTGAGGGTAGTTTTAGTGGTTGTACTTAGATAAACATTGGGCGGAGGTACTTATAATATCGTATAATTTAAATAATAATTGAGAAAGAAGTCGAGTTGAAAAGGCAGAGTGGGTTTAATAAAGACCTCAGCCATAAGCATCCACAGATAACTGACAAGTTAAGAATCATGTGTGTAAGTACATTCTCAGAACATGGAATGCAGAGAAAGGATGACATATCTTAAAGGGGAAGAAAGGGGAAACAGGGGAAGGAAAGAACATCACACATCTCCCTTCTTTACAAGCAAGAGAAATAAACCAGGTGAAACAGCATAAACAAAAAGGAATGCAGGCTAAACATAATCTTTCAAGTGGTACGGAGCACTACGAATTCTTTGACTTCTTGTAGAAGAAGAAGTTAACCTGTCTAACGGAGAATTGGAAGGAAGAAGAAAATCATTGCACAATCTGGTATCACAACAAGAGGAGTCAACTGACAAGTTAGGATTAACAACCACAACACGACTCTTGTTCCAGATTCTTCCATCTTCAGTCTTTACAGCATTCCTGAAAACTTTGATGACAGCTCTAACATCAGTATATTTGGACCAGGGTTTGCGTCCAACAGGAGTCTTTATCTTTACTAGATCACCAACCTTGATCTCCTGAAAATTTACACTTTTCTTTTTGTCAAAATAAGACTTACGTGCATCCTGCTTAGACAGTTCTCTTGCCCTCCATTCGCCTATGTCATTATCAACAAGTCCTTTGTTTAAACACATCCACCCAGGACACAACAAAGTATTAGGAATCCTCCCTTTAAACAGTTCAAATGGGGACCTCCCAGTAGAGGAATGAGGTACAAAGCGATAGGTATTAATCCTGTCCTGGAGAGTGGATTTCCAATTTAAACCAGAGGCACGAGCAAGTTGAATGGACTCTTTCAGTGTTTTATTGACCCTCTCTACAGCACCGTTAGTCTCTGGGTGATATAGTGAACATTTCTTGTGGGTAACACCACACTTTTTTAGAAAGTCCACAAAAACTGAGGAACATAACTGAGGGCCATTGTCAGAGAGAAGACTATTTGGAAAGCCTTCTTTATAAAACAGAGGTTCTAAGAACTTAATAATTGAATCAGAGGTAGTTTCTCTGACAGCAGAAACTTCAATCCACCTTGAATAAAGATCAATTAATACAATGAGATAAGGAGTATCAGCAATACCAGATAAAGGACCCACAATGTCAATAGCCACCTCATCCCAAGGATGACCAGGTAAGGCCCTCTTGACCATTGGCATTTGTTTTGTCTTCAGGATCTTGTTGCTAGAGCAACACTCAGGACATTCCCTAACCATTCTTTCGATTTCAAGATCCATACCAGGCCACCAAAATTGCATACGTAGAAACTCTTTGGTTTTCACAATTCCCAGATGACCACAATGAGCATGAGCTAACAATTTTCCTCTAAGGGAAGAGGGAGGAACAAGTTTAGTGCCTCGAGTCAACAGACCGTTACTTACAGAGAGTTCATCTGAAACTAAAGACCAAGGTTTAGACAGATGGGATTTACTCATTAAAGACAGAATAACCTGAGAAATTTCTTCATCTTTTCCCAACTCCAACCTCCATTCAGTTTCCTCAATTGCACCATCAGTAATTTCACACACACTAGTACACTCATCAGGATCACAAAAATCTTCTTGATCTGCGTTCTCACTGTCAACTAATCTAGATAGACAATCAGCCGATCTGTTAGCAATTCCAGGAATATATTCTACTTCGAACTCAAATTCCTGCAGAGAAACAATCCACTTCCTGATTCTTGAGGAAATGGCATCAAGACCCTTCTTTGAAAAGACCTCTTTCAAAGGCTTGTGATCAGATAATACACACACTTTCGTTCCCCAAACGAGATTCTTAAACTTCCTCAAGGCCCAGAAAATTGCGAGGGATTCCTTCTCTATTACAGAGTAATTAAACTCTGACCCTTTAAGGCAACGGGAGGAACAACAAATAAGAAAATCCTTACCATTTCTCTTCTGGACTAAAACAGCACCCAGTCCTTTATCACTAGCGTCAGTAAACAAGACAGTAGGTAGTCCAGGAACAAACGCATGAAGAGAAGGGGCCTTTCTCAACTCTTTCTTGACACACTCAAATTCAGCCTTGCATTCACCTGACCAATCAAACACAACATTTTTTGCAGTAAGCTTTCTTAGATTATGGGTTTTATCAGCAAAATTGGGAATGAATTTTCCATAAAACTCCACCATCCCTAGAAAAGAGAGAAGTTCCTCTTTACAAGTTGGATCCTTAACTTTTTCTATCGAATCAACAAGTTCTTTCTTTGGAAAGACACCATCGCCAGTGATACAATGACCTAAGTAGTTAACCTCTTGGACTCTAAACTTGCATTTTGATCTTTTTAAGGTCATACCCGCACCATCCAATCTTTTTAACACCTCTGACACACGACAATCATGCTCAAGAACACTTCCTCCATAAATTAATAAATCATCCTGATAGCACTTAACACCTGACAAGCCTCTTAAGATCTTTGACATGATACGTTGGAAGACGGAGGCGGCAGAGACAAGGCCAAAGGGCATCCTCTTAAACTTAAATGTACCCATTGGTGTAATAAAGGCAGTCAGGTCTTGTGAAAAAGAGTCAAGCTCTACCTGATGGTATGCGGAGGCTAAATCGAGAGTGGTAAAATACTTTGCACCTTCCAAAGTGCTGACTATCTCATCTATATTAGGAAGGGGAAACCTGTCAACAACCACCTCCTTATTTAGTGCCCTTAGGTCAATGCAAAGACGAATCTCACCAGTAGGCTTCTTTGCGATAACCACAGGAGCAAGCCACTCTGTTGCCTCCACAGGTTCAATGATATCATTTCTCACAAGTTTATCAAGTTCTTCTTGGACCTTCGCTTGTTCTACAAGAGGAATCCTCCTTACTTTGGCTACAACAGGAAGAGCATTGACCTTTAATTTAATATGGTGTTTGTAACCACGTAAACACCCTAATTCTTCTTTAAAAACATCTGGGAATTTTTTTGCTAAAGACAAAGACAGACTTTCATCACTCTTGTTGTCACGCATTAGATTAGACACTTCATGAATTTGAACTTGTGGAGAAGCATTAGGATCAAGTGTCACTCCTAGATAGCGTTGGTGTAACCAACCTAACAGTGCATCACCTTTTTTTGACACGTAAACTTTACCAACAGTGATCCTTGAACCAAGTTCTATCTCAGCCATGAAGTAACCCACCATCCCGATAGGTTTCTCACTATATCCTAAGGGAAGGATGTCACATTTGAACAGTTTTACCTTGCCTTTAAATAGATCATTAT
This sequence comes from Lissotriton vulgaris, assembly GCF_964263255.1. Taxonomy (NCBI): domain Eukaryota; kingdom Metazoa; phylum Chordata; class Amphibia; order Caudata; family Salamandridae; genus Lissotriton; species Lissotriton vulgaris. The sequence continues at coordinate 644,761,989 of NC_141685.1, read as the reverse complement.
ACAATTTTTCATCAATTATAGTTATCTTTGAGCAGGAATCAAATTTTAAATTAATCATATTGCCTTCCACACTAACTAAGTGAGAGGGATGATCAGATTTGTCATCTTTAACCTCAAAACAAATCGATCTAACATGAGGTTGAGACCATCTTTTCCGTGAGTTGTCACTATAATTTGTTTTGCTCCTGCACAATTTTGCAAAATGACCCTTCTTATTACATAAATTACATGTCACCTTTAACGCAGGACACCTAGGAGAATTAGCCAAATGACCAATTTGTCCACACCTAAAACAAGAAAAACTGTTACTGGAGGAAGAAAAAGAAGGATTAACTGATCTAACATTCTTCTCATCATTTGTGACATTTTCTACTTTCTTTACTTGATATACAGTCTCATCAATTTTTACTTCGTCTTTGGACTCAGAAGTGGATGGCTTTTCTTTTTCTTTTTTTAGTTCTCCGACACATCTTGTCATATGCTCCACTTGTTTAGCAATAGTCAAAACTTCTTCTAAAGGAGGTTCATCCTTCAGCCACAGTTCTTTCCTTATATCGTCATGTGCGCACCTCAAGACAAACTGATCACGTATGCGTTCATCAAGCGTTTGACCAAAGTTGCAAGATGATGCAAGTTTTCTCAAAGAAGATACGTATTCTTCTACAGTTTCATCTTTTTTTTGTTCACGTAAACCAAAATGGTACCTTTCCATGATGGTGCTAAGTCTAGGTAGGTAATGCCTATCAAGTTGTAGAATAGCTATTTCATATTCATTAAGGTTTCTTTCTTCTGCCGCTGATAAGTCTGGTAAATGTTCAAGAACATCTTGTCCTTCACCACCAAGACAGTGCAGAAGAAGAGAGTGTTTTCGTTCCGCACTCAAGTTGGTTCCACAGACTCTGGCATAATTTGCGAATATTTTTTTCCATTTTTTCCATTTTACGTTAGGCTCTCCTGGACTTGTAAGGAAAAATGCAGGTTGTGTTACGTTTTGCATCTTTGAATTAAAAGGTGATCACCTTTTTTTTTTTAAAAAAAAAATATATATATATCCTGTAGTTTATTTAATTATTGTAAATCTTCTTCCTCTTTTTTTTTTTATATAAATTTAATGAAAAAAAAAAAATTCAAATACAACTATCAGTCTTTGTGTATACTAAAAGAAGAATGCAAGTAGTTAATATGAGTGTTCTTCTTTCCAATGCTTGTTTGTAGGAGTAGAACGTGTTAGAACAATAAAAATTCTGATTTAGCACAGTATAATAAAGTCTTTGTTTTATCCCAACAATGAGTGGTTCTTTTACAGTGCTGGAGACAAAGAGCGTTCTATTGGAACGTTGTACAGCCCTCTGGATTCGCAGCGTTAGTAAACACACACGTCAGCGTCTTTAACACGTGACGGGAGTCCTTTTGCCAGCTGGAACGCACGCGTCTGAAACGCACGCCGTTTGCCGGCTGGAACGCACGCGTCTGAAACGCGCGCTGACGTCAGGAAGAACAGTGTCGAGCACGAGCACCAAACGGCTTGAAATCTTAACGCGCAAAATCTTCCTTATTTTTAAATATCTAAGTCCCCTATTTTACGAAAATAAAACCACCCGCTCTCCTCACCACCGTGACATCTTAGGAGCTGCCGCTGGGAAGGCTACGCTTCACTTGTATCTTCAAAGAACAGCCGCTGGAGGAGAGAACAGATCATGAGGTTTGTAGTGTTGCTATGTTGAGGTCGTTTCGTTTCCGATCGTCGCCAGTATAATATCGTATAATTTAAATAATAATTGAGAAAGAAGTCGAGTTGAAAAGGCAGAGTGGGTTTAATAAAGACCTCAGCCATAAGCATCCACAGATAACTGACAAGTTAAGAATCATGTGTGTAAGTACATTCTCAGAACATGGAATGCAGAGAAAGGATGACATATCTTAAAGGGGAAGAAAGGGGAAACAGGGGAAGGAAAGAACATCACAGTACTGCTTTAGGTTTCCACAGAAGGTCCCATATACTCCTTCCCACCACCGTCCTATCCATATGTAGCCAATGTTTGACGCCCTGGATGACCATTTTGTGATCACTCGGAGTTAGGCTGCTTTGTAATAGAGATTCTTATTTGGTAGTGCCATGCCCCCTTATTTTTTGGGTGCCAAAGCTGCTGAATTGACAGCCGAGCACTTTTTCCTCCCCAGATAAAGCATATGATGAGTGATTTTAATGCTGCCAAGTACCCCTGGTCTATCTCAAGTAGAAAACTTTAGGCAATGTCAACATTTTGATCACCTGGATTCGACCTAGCCATGAGAGATACATGGGAGCCCATCTATGAAAATCCGCTTTCACTTGTTAAAGAAGTGGCAGATAATTTGACTTAAAGAAGACCTGGTGCCTAGATAAACAATTTCCTTCTTAGCCCACTGGAAGGGTGTGGACTCCACTAGGCTTTCATATCTCCCTGTGATAATGTTATGTTCAGCAAATAAGACTTAGTAAGTGTAACTCATAGACAAGCTACCCATTCAAACCACCACAATTCATCCATTACCTTCGCTAATGAGAGTTCCGAGGTTGTGACTGGCAAGAGCTTATATTCTTCTCCCTCGAATGTGATACTTTTTATCTCATGTGTCACGCAAAATGCAGCCACAAGGTGTTCTATACTAGGGCAAATAGAGTTGGGGAGAGGGGGCATCCCTGGTGAGTCCCCCTCTCCAAGGCGATCACTGCTGAGCTCAGCCCATTAACAAGGACTCTAGAGCTGGGGCATGTGGTTCGCACTTATCATGTCCACAACTCTGTTACTGGACCCATACTTCCTCAAGACCTGGAAGAGGAAAGGGCAGTCCACTTGGTCAAAGGTCTTCTCGGTGTCTACCTCCAAGAGGACCGCTGGTATGGATTTTTTATTTACTTTTTCTACAAGTTGAAAGACCCTCTGAAGGTTGTGAGTTTGCCTGGATCTGTCTGAGTAAATGAGTTCTGGCATTAGTGATTCTAACCTATTGGCCAATATTTTCGTGTTGATTTTTGCGTCCATGTTGAGGAGTGCTAACGGTAAGAGCCGCATAATTGAGGGACCTTACTTGGCTTGGGTAACACCGAAATAAGTGCCTCCCCATAGAGATTGTCACTCTCCCTGACTCGGCCATAAAGTTATATAAGTTTCCCAGTTGTGGAAATATTTCAGCCCTGTAGATTTGATAGAACTGTGCTGTTAGGACGTCCGGACCCATTGATTTATGTGACTTTCGATTAATTATGGCACTGAGTAATTCCTCAGAGGTTATTGGGTCTCCCAAGTTGTCATTCTGTATTGCTGTCACTCTAGAGAGCTCTACCCCTTCTAGGGATCTCTCTTGTTCAGTTGTTTAATAGCTCTCAGCCTGATATACAATTTGGTCGAATTGGGCAAAGGCATATGCCTTGTCTGTTTCCACGGTCACTTTGTCTCCCACTCCAGTGTCTATATTTCTCCGATAAAGTCTCTTTCCCTTTTTATCCTCAATTGTCTGGCAAGGTGTGCTCCCACCTTGTTGCCTTTCTCATAGGTGGAGAACGTAAGTCATATTAGGGCTAGCTCACGCTTTATTGTTGTGTATAGCATACAGTTTGCCCCTGAGGGCTGTTACCTTTCTTTGCAGGCTCAAAATGGGCTTTCTCTTATGTTCCCTCTCAGCCTCTTTCAGTTCTGCCTCCAATGACATTCTCTCTTGTGTTCTTCGCTTATTTAATTCTGCATTAAGTGTGAAGCTTTTACCTCTAAGGAATGATTAAGGCATCCCAATTTGTAGCCTAGGAAGCATCTTTTGGGTCATTTGTAAGAAATTATTCCTTAATGGACTTGCGTAATTCATCACGCAGCACGCAGTCCCATGTAAGAGTCACTGAGAAAAAACATCTATTATATTTTAAGAAGACACTATCCCAGGCCAGTGTTAGTGTGCATGGAGCATGACCTGACACAGTGATCGGTTGCAGAGAGGTGGCCTGCACTGCTGGGGTTAGGGTTTTATTTGCAAAGATGTAATCGATCCGCGAATAGAGCATTTGCATATGAGAAAAGAAGGTGCAGTCCCTCTCTGTTGGGTGCATAGTACACCATGTATCTATTAAGCCCAGCGAGGAGAAATCTTTTGTCAAGGCTCTAGTAAAAGTTCTAGAGGTTGCCCTTTGGAGTTGTGTGCTTTCCATTCCCCCATCCCATGTTAAATTGAAATCTCCCTAGCAAGAAAATGCCCCCCTCCGCAAACCCCCCGAGCCACAATATGACCTCGGAAATTAATGTGGCTTGGTTAGTGCTTGGCGCATAGATTGAGGCGAAGGTGCAGTGGTGGCCTTGCAGTTTCCCCTTGACCATGAATATCCTGCCCTTTTTATCTATTTTGCTTCCTTTTTTTTGGAAACCTATGGACCCTTGGAAGAGCAGAGCCAACCTGTTGTGTTTAGTTGTGAACGAGAAGCGATAAATAATGGTATATGATGCCCTATGTTTTAATCAGAGTTCCTCCCCCTTCTCAAGTGTGTTTCCTGTATCGCCACAACATCATGCCTCTGGTCTTGAAGATATTTCCATAATTTCTGAAGTTTGCCAGGGGAGTTAAGCCCCTTTATGTTCCACACGATCAATGTTAGCACCATTTGTATTTAAGACATGGGTTGTTGTATTTTATGTAAAGTTATGTTAACTGTATTTGTATAATGCATTATTGCCCTGAGGCATCTAAGCGCTGTAATGTATGAACTGCAGTCAGGATGGCATAAGAGTTATCCGGATTTTAATAACCAGGTCTATACAGGCCTCCTGAAAGAAATGAGACTAAATTCTTTTTTTATGCAGATAGGGCGTGTATGGCATATTTTGGATGCTTCCGCCCCATCTTGCCTTTTCGAATCTAGGTTGTACCAATAGATTAGTAGTAGCTGAACGAAGATTTCTAGTAGGAACGTACTGTTTAAACCTTAGATTCAGGAAGTCAGGACCAAGATGTTGAACTGCCTTATAGTTTAGACACAGCACCGTAAAGGTTATTCTTTGCTTAACAGGAATCCAGCGCAGCTCTTTAATGTTTTGGGCAACTGAATAAAACTTAGGGATTTTCAATAAAAGCCCAGCCGCTGCTTTTTGCAGGACCTGAAGTTTTGTGTAGGTTATACATATGGGTGGTCAGAAGTAGACTGTTGCAATAATCTATTTTAGACAGAATTAGTGAGGTAACTTGTTTTTTGTATGTTGGCAGGTATGAAAGGTAGAACTTTTTAAATTATACTTAGAGTGTTAAATGTAGAGGAGGTATGTTTATGTATGTGATTTGAAAAGTCAAGTTTGGTGTCAATAATCACACCCAAATTTCACACCTTCTCCACTGGGAGGGGAATTGGGCCCATGATGGTAGGCCAGGCTTTTCTGATCTCTTTGGTTACTTTGAGCAATGCTTTCTATGTACTGTGGCCCGTCCGAATCCCAAATTGTGTTTTATCTAGAAGTTTGTTGGTCTTGATAAAAGTAACCAATTTGTAATTCAGAAATGTTTACGCTATTTTGGCTGGGAGTGGGAGGCGGGAAATTGACTGATAGTTGCATGTGTCTTTATGATCAAGAAAAGCTTGTTTTAGGAGAGGGATCACAATTGCCTTTTTCCAGATCTTGGAAAAATGCCTTTTTCACACATACTTTGATAAATAGGTGTCAGTTTAGATACAATAATTTCAGCTGCTGGCTTAGTTATATTTAGCGAGCATGGATCATCTGGTGAGCCCGTGGTAGTGGTGTTTAATAGGGTTATGATATACTCTGTTGGTGGAGGAGCAAATTCAGTCAAGGCTTTGGTTGTATTGAGGGGGTAATCGCTCTCGATAACGGTGCCAACGTAGTGCATAGTTTACCATCTGAGAAATTATTATTCATTGCTTCTACTTTTTCTAGGACGAAGTCTGCCAGTGAATTACAAACGGAATGATTGGCAGTCGTAGTTTTTATGTTGTGATTAGTTGTTAATTCCGTTACTGTGCTTAAAAGCTCTTTGGTTGAGTTTTTTCCCTCCTCAATCTTCTTTTTTTAATATTCTGCCTTAGATTTCACAATATTATCATTGTATATAGCTATTGACTGTTTATATTTTTCTTTTTCTTCCTCTTTATATGCCACTCTCCACTTTATTTCCTGTTTCCTGCAGTTTTGTTTCCTAAGCTTTGGAGAAAACCAGGGAGCTGAGGGAGTTTGTCGCTTTAGTTTGATCATTTTGACAGGTGTTACTTGATTTGATGCAGTTTCCAGCTATTTGTTATATTGTTTGCCTGTTGTCTCCACATCATTTTCTGCTTCTAGATTTATGTTCATAAGCGTATCATTAAAATGATCTGCTTTCACATTTCGCCACTTTCGTGAGAGTGTTGGGAAAAGCTTTCTCCGTGTTCGGTTTGGGTTGTGGAAGCAGCATATCAAAGGAGATTGCTCTCTGGTCAGTCCAAGCTACTTGAGAGACTTTTACATTAATTAAATTTGGGATTATTTGTCAAGATCCTATGCAAAGTATGCCCTGCCTGATGTGTTGGTTCAAGAACGATTTGGTGTAGGCCTAATGCCAAGAATGTTTGCAGGAGTGAGGCAGTGTCATGGTTTAAAATGACCTCTAAATGGTAGTTAAAATCCTACAGGACTGTAAAGTTTGTTTCTTGAATAAAACCTATAATCTATAGATTTAGAACTTAGTCGAGACCCCCTCACCTCCCCTCCCCTTCGCCCAACTTCACCTCGTCCTGACCATTTTCCCCTCCATACATGGCCTGTGTGAGTCCAAGATCACCTGTGTACACCCAAACACAGTAACAGAACAACTCTAATTCAGAACATTCATCCTGACCCAACAGGAATACCTTAGTAATGGACATATTGGTCCATGATCACTCCTGGCAAGCTATAGAGTGTTATAACCAAGTCAATTGCTCTTACGTGGTCTCAAGGAAGGCTCCAAGCAGCGTATGCCCCCCCCAAAACCCCTTTCCACCCTCACTCCTGCATGTCATCACACCCGTGGGCATGTCAGTCCACTCTCATCCCGACTACTCTCCGTGCTCTAAATTATGCCCATGAAATAGAAACCGGAAATTGTAATGACACGTTCATCAAGAGTCATTTTTTGCAGCCCATGATGAAGAGGGTAACACCTTGAAACGCGCCGGCAACATTAATTAACTGCGATCGCAGAGGCAGGTGGAAAAGGAAAAGCCAGAGGGCACAGTGCTGTCGAGTGACTTTCCAAAGCTTAGGCAATTTGGGAGGATTTGTAATGCACGGCGGCCTGGTCATGGGAAAGGTACCATCATCCACAGGAGGAAGATTGCCATCTCCAGTCGGGTGAGGCCGGAGTATGAAACCTTTCGAGACTCCTTTGGCACAGCGCTGTTCCGTAACTAGCCTGCTGAAAACGCACACAAACCTACTAAAGGCGTTTAATTGAAGCATGAACACAAAATGAACACTTGAACTTACTCAAAGAAAATAATTATCGTGTCACGGACTTCAAGTCCCAGCAATCAGCAGAGTGACGTGTGATGAAATGCACGCTTACCTGGGGGTTTGAAATAAAAGAAACCGGAAATTGTAATGACACGATCATCAAGAGTCATTTTTTGAAGCCCATGATGAAGAGGGTAACACCTTGAAACGTGTCGGCAACATTAATTAACTGCGAGCGCAGAGGCAGGTGGAAAACGAAAAGCCGGAGGGCACAGTGCTGTCGAGTGACTTTCCAAAGCTTAGGCAATTTGGGAGGATATATATATATATTACCTACTGGCGGTCGCCAGTAGGTAGTTATAGTTAGGATTTTTTTCAATGCAAAATCTCAAAATTCTATTGTGAATAACTTTGGCGCTGGTTGACGAATCTGCCTGAAAATTTCCTCAAATTTGCCTTGCGGAGCTCCGGTCCTTCCTTGAAAGTTTGGGGGGGATTCGTCAAGCGGGGGCCGAGATAAAAGGGGGGTCCCAAAACGTGTTTTCTCCATGTTAATTTCCATAGGGCAGTCGAACTCACTTTTAGCCCGAACGGCTGAATGGATTTCCACCAAACTTGGCAAAATTGTAGGGACTGGTAGCCCGATGTGCCTTTGCTATGTCTCAAGATATGTGCTCCAGTGGATTTTGAGTAATTTAGGTTCAAAAAAATATATATATATCTATGGCCGCGCACCGGGGAGCGCAGCGGGCGCGACACGTGAGGTGCGCATGGAAATCTGATTGGCTGTCGGGTGTCTGTAAACATTCTAAACAGTCCAGAGCGGCCGCCATCTTGTGTCTCAGTAGGATCGAGACACAAGAAGTGGCAAAAACAAAGGGGAAATTGACCATGAGGGGGTAGGGTATACCCCCCCTGACCCCCTAGGTTTGATGTGGGGGCTATAAAAGGGCCCCGCAGGGCAAAATAATCTTTTTTTTTTATTTGCGCGGGGGGAGCTCCCGGTATACGCACCGGGGAGCGGACCGGGATGTGGCCGATGGGGAAAGATGAATGACAGTTTTTAAAAAATGTAGCCTTTTTTTATGAATTGGAGGTAGTTCTAAAAAGAACTGTTTTTTTTCTTCTTTTTGTTGTTTTATATTTTTTTAGTGTTTTTGGAACATTTTGTACTTTTTTTGGCTTTTATGAACTATTTTATATATATACTTTTATTTTTATGGGGAGAAACGAAAAAACAGGGAATTGAAAATGGCTCAACTGGAGCAAAAAAATAAATAAGATAAGAATAAGAATTAGGGTTTTTTGGGGCATTTGTGGTTGTCCCCAGCAAGGACGATGAGATTTATGCTCAGTTCACCATAGGAGATGGTCTTACCACAATGAATACATGTTATTCGGAAATCCGCAAACTGTGGCTGAATGCAAGGGATCAACTCTCTTGCCTCTGGTCCCGATGGACTGGGTTGCTTTCTTTTGGAGTTGGTGCTTGAAGATTGGGGAGGGTTACTGGGCAGTTCCCTCATCTCTACAGCAGAATAGTTGATTGGATGCCTGCGCTGCTTGTGGCGAATGATGGTGTTGTTTCCAAAAGAGTATTTTTTGTTCGGGTTTCCCCTTGAAAGTTCCATGCCACAGATTAGGCAAGTCACCTTGGCCGGATTGACTTTTTTCTTGCCCTCTGGGATTGAAAAAAACTCCCATACAATGTGTGGTCTTGGTTGGTATGGGGTATTGCGTTCTTGCAGCCACCTTCTCCTCCCCTCCTCCTCCTCCTCCTCTTGTTGACCACCAATGAAATCTTGTGGTGGTCCTCTTGGTGGTTGTGGTGGTGGTGGTGGTGGTGCAGATGCTCCAGCTGCTGCTGCTACTGTAGCCATTTCAAAGTACAAAATATACCTCAAAGATTGCAAAACAAGTCTTCCTAAGTCAAACGGACAAAGTCAGAATAAGGAAAAAAGGTGGGGTCTTTCATCATTTGAAAAAATGGCCTGAACCAATGAGAAGTGTTATTTTCAGGTCAAAAGACCAGGGATGTCATCATTATGAAACCAAAACTGTTCTGCACCAATTAAAAGTGTTATTTTCAGGTCACATGACTCGAGGCACTTACGCGGCGTGCCCCGGGGCGCGCCCGTGGGCGCACCCCGGGTCGCGTCGCGTAAGCGTGTCGAATGTTTATGTTCCGCGATTGCATTCGCTCGAGTGTTTCCGGGTGCGCTCACGCCGTGCGTATCACGTGGACGCGACTATGCGATATGTCACGAAGATGTTTTCGTTTGTGGCAATAGCGCTTACGGGACACTCTCCGGAGCGCGCCCTGGGGCGCTTCAAAAGACTACGCTTTCTGAGGCGCTCACCGGGGTGCGCCCCGGGAGAGCTCCAAGGCAAAAAAAAAAATATATATATATACATTAAAAAAATTGTTTTAAATACAAATATAATATAGGATTCATTCATTTTCAAAAATATTACATTTCATAGCTATAGACATTTGCTATTAACAAAATTGTAAAATTCAAAGAAAAAAACATAGGTTTGGGGCCTTATATATAGTTAGGAATTAGCATTTAAAAAACCTATGAAATTCACTGAAAAAACATAGGTTTCACATCTGTTATAGTTAGGAATTAGCATTTAAAAAACCTATTAAATTCACTGAAAAAAACATAGGTTTCACATCAGTTATAGTTAGCTGGAAATTTTACTGACATAAGACCATTGAAATTCCCACGTTATAGTTAGTTGGACTCACTATAACTTGCGTGCCTGTAATGCACTGCTGATGACGTCACATATTACATCACTCATGACATGGTCAGTGGCATCACTCATGACATCACTGATGACACCATCCTTGTGTCAGAGTGAGAGACCTCCTTTCAGTGTAATGTAACCCTTGAAACACATATTCAAAAATGGAAACTAACATTTTCAAAAAAATGGAGATACCCATACCAGTTACAACAACCAATTCAGTAATTCTACCATCTAGATACACATCCACTCATTCACCAACAGTTCTATATAGTCACTCATACATATACTCACTCATCATATGTAGTGATACACCTATACATCCTGTTACACACCGACATTCATCCAAAAGTTACTCACACACATAATCACACATGCAAATAAACTATTGAACATCCATTTATTTGCATATACAGCTATACACACACTACCACCTTACTTCTAAGGAAACTTACACATACTTACTCTCTTAAACAATCACTTATAGAAACACATACTTATTTAAACAGGAACTCTTACAATCTCTCACTCTCACATATACTCACTTATATACATCAATACTCACACATACTAGATTAAAACATATGTAGTTACTGATAAAGACACTAGTGAGACAGTCATTCACTCACTAACACACACATATACACACACATCCACCCATACAGTCCTGCACATATGCTGTTTTCAAAACACATAGAAACAGTGAGTCAGTCATTGATGCATCTATGTGTTAAGTAACACCCCCACCAAACCATGCAGACACTCATACTGATACTAAAAAAAATCTAATAACCCATACACACACACACATGTTGCTACTCACCAACCCATGCAGCCACTTATACACAAAGTGAAACACTGATACAAACATTTAAATATTTAAACAATACTCGCTAACAATAAGCCAGTTAACCAATCAATTTTATTTAAAAAAAATATCCATTAAGACACTTATTTAAACATTTATTCTTCCATCGTCCTTTTTCATATACATATATAAAACATATTTATTTTTCAGAAAGACACACATTCACTGGATGGTGTCTTCAGTGATGTCATGAGTGATGTCACTGACCATGTCATGAGTGATGTAATATGTGACGTCATCAGCAGCACATTGCAGGCGCGCAAGTTATAGTGAGTCCAACTAACCATAACGTGGGAATTTCAATGGTTTTATGTCAGTAAAATTTCCAGCTAACTATAACTGGTGTGAAACCTATGTTTTTTTTCAGTGAATATAGTTATAGTTAGGATTTTTTTCAATGCAAAATCTCAAAATGTTATTGTGAATAACATTTGCGCCGGTTGACGAATCTGTCTGAAAATTTCCTCAAATGTGCCTCGCGGAGCTCTGGTCCTTCCTTGAAAGTTTGGGGGGATTCGTCAAGCGGGGGCTGAGATAAAATGGGGGTCCCAAAACGTGTTTTCCCCATGTTAATTTCCATAGGGCGGTCGAACTCACTTTTAGCCCGAACGGCTGAATGGATTTCCACCAAACTTGGCGAAATTGTAGGGACTGGTATGTGCCTTTGCTAGGTCTCAAGAAATGTGCTCCAGAGGATTTTGAGTAATTTATGTTCAAAAAAATATATATATCTATGGCAGCGCCCCGGTACGCGCACCGGGGAGCGCAACAGGCGCGCTACGCGACTTGCGTGCGGAAAGCTGATTGGCTCTCGGGTGTCTGTAAACATTCTAAACAGTCCGGAGCGGCCGCCATCTTGTGTCTCGGTAGGATCGAGACACAAGAGGTGGCAAAAACAAAGGGGGAATTGACCATAAGGGGGCAGAGTAGACCGTAAAACAGTTCTTTTTAGAACTACCTCCAATTCATAAAAGAAGTAAGGTGGTAGTGTGTGTATAGCTGTATATGCAAATAAATGGATGTTCAATAGTTTATTTGCATGTGTGATTATGTGTGTGAGTAACTTTTGGATGAATGTCGGTGTGTAACAGGATGTATAGGTGTATCACTACATATGATGAGTGAGTATATGTATGAGTGACTATATAGAACTGTTGGTGAATGAGTGGATGTGTATCTAGATGGTAGAATTACTGAATTGGTTGTTGTAACTGGTATGGGTATCTCCATTTTTTTGAAAATGTTAGTTTCCATTTTTGAATATGTGTTTCAAGGGTTACATTACACTGAAAGGAGGTCTCTCACTCTGACACAAGGATGGTGTCATCAGTGATGTCATGAGTGATGCCACTGACCATGTCATGAGTGATGTAATATATGGAATTCATACCATAGTCTGTCAGGTACGCGCACCGGGGAGTGTACCGGGGAGCGTACTCTGGTGAAAAATAGTGAAAAAAGTTAGAGAAAGATAATAATTTTGAGTGATCAGAGGTAGGGTAGCTCTGAAAAGAGCTTTTGGGTTTTGTGGCTGATTTAGGTACCTACAAGTAGGTTCCAATGCACAGTCTTAAATTCAGGAGGAATATTCTATTCCCCTCATCTGAGAAGTGCACACCATCTCCTCTGTAGATATCTTGCATGTTGAAACGCAAGTTATTGTTGTATATTGAACCCATTCCATAGTCTCTCAGGTAAGCAGAAACAGATTTATTCACATGTTTCCGTGCTTTCTCAAATTGTGGACAAAATTGGTTGGACCAGTTCCATTTCTGTCTTTGACATATATTGGAATATACAAAGGCAGTTTGTGGAAAAAGTGTCATCAATTGATCAAAGGTATCTTTTAAAAGCATTTCCAGACATACCCCAGTCAAAGTGCCCAAGTCATTTCCTCCACAGTGCACTATTAAGAGGTCAGGGTTTGGCAGATGCAAAAAGGTTTTCACCAATGGTATCAATTGGTGACATCTCAATACTCTCTGACCAATCCACTTGATTTCCACATTTGTTAAATCAAGGTTGTGAAAATTTCTGCTAGCTGCATACCTTTGAGCCCAGTGGAAGTAGCTATGTCCAATAACCCACACAGAATACATGATGAGAGAAGGTTCTGGTGCAGTCAGATGAAGTGTGGGAATGAAATGGCAGTTGAAATAGTAGGAGTTTACAAAAAAATAATTGTGGAGTTTCACTGCTCTTGAATCACAAGCAATGATTGGTGGATTCAGATAGTTGAAAACTAAAAGTTAGGGTGCATGGTTGTGTTTTGTGAAAGAAGCAATTTGAATGGTTAAGAAAAAGTCAATTAAAGAAACATTTCATCGGATAAGCTGGTGTATTGAGAGGTCAAACATACTTGCTTAGTTCATTTGCAACATTGTAGAATAAACTTTTGAACCTGTGAGTTAAGTAAGGAGGGTGTTGCTATGATAACAGATAGAAAGGGCTGAGGGGGAAGGGTGTTGGTTTGAAAATAGTGAGGGAAGAGTTTGATTGGTTGAAATGATGCATATCTGTGTAGAATTAGAGGTTTTCTGTGCCAGTCATGGTTGCAGCGTGTGGAATGCATACCTTTTGCTCTGCTAAAGAAAAATTGGTGTGTGTGTGTCTGACATTGTTCTCTATCTCCCAAAGCATTTGTAAAGGTAAGAAATGATTCATTAAATTTAGATAGAGACTTGTATGCTCTATGGAGAAGATTTGGAAGCAGATTGTTTTTTAATGTTGTTTTGTGTCATGTTTTTTGATAATGCTTGGTTAAAACATTTTAATGCATAGAGGAATTGTATTTTGTGAAATAGTGAATTTTCAGTAGTGAAATTGAATGCTTGTATATAGGACCTGTGCTGTGTTTCTAAAATGTTATTTAAAAAACGATTTTGGGGTAAATGATTGCTTTTTATATTTTTGAGAATGAATTATTAGTGCTTGCCTCATTAAATAAATATATTTGAACCTTTTACAATGATGTCACCTGCATTACCTCAGATTAGGATGCAGATTGAGGTTTTTTCTGGTTGGTTTGTGTCATGTTTTTGGATAATGCTTGGTATATAGATTTTGCTGAATAGAGGTATTGCATTATATAAAATTGAGAAGTTTTACTAATGACATGGAATGCTTGTACAAAGGACCTGTGCTGTGTTTCTAAAATGTTATTTAAAAAACGATTTAGGGGTAAATAAATGCCTTTTATATTTTTGAGAAGGAATTATTAGTGTTTGCCTCATTAAATAAATATATTTGAACCTTTTACAATGATGTCACCTGCATTACCTCAGATTAGGATGCAGATTGAGTTTCTTTCTGGTTGGTTTGTGTCATGTTTTTGGATAATGCTTTGAAAATGGGTTTTGCAGCATAGGGGAATTGCATTATGTAAAATTGAGAAGTTTCTCTAGTGACATGGAATGCTTGTACATAGGACCTGTGCTGTGTTTCTAAAATGTTATGTAAAAAACGATTTTGGTCTAAATGAATGCCTTTTATGTTTTTGAGAAGGAATTATTAGTGTTTGCCTCATTAAATAAATATATTTGATCCTTTTACAATGTCACCTGCATTACCTCAGGTTAGGTTGCAGATTGAGCTTCTTTATAGTTGGTTTGTGTCATGTTTTAGGATAATGCTTTGTAAATAGGTTTTGCAGCATAGGGGAATTGCATTATGTAAAATTGAGAAGTTTCTCTAGTGACATGGAATGCTTGTACATAGGACCTGTGCTGTGTTTCTAAAATGTTATTTAAAAAACGATTTTGGTGTAAATAAATGCCTTTTAGATTTTTGAGAAGGAATTATTAGTGTTTGCCTCATTAAATAAATATATTTGAACCTTTTACAATGATGTCACTTGCATTACTTCAGATTAGGATACAGATTGAGCTTCTTACTGGTTTGCTTGTGTCATGTTTTTGGATAATGCTTGGTAAATAGGTTTTTTGCAGCATAGGGGAATTGCATTATGTAAAATTGAGAAGTTTCAGTAGTGAAATTGAATGCTTGTATATAGGACCTGTGCTGTGTTTCTAAAATGTTAATTAAAAAACGATGTTGGTGTAAATGAATGCCTTTTATATTTTGAGAAGGAATTATTAGTGTTTACCTCATTAAATAAATATATTTGATCCTTTTATAATGATGTCACCTGCATTACCTCAGAATAGGATACAGATTCAGCTTCTTTCTGGTTGGTTTGCGTCATGTTTTTGGATAATGCTTGGTAAATAGGTTTTGAAGCATAGGGGAATTGCATTATGTAAAATTGAGAAGTTTATCTAGTGACATGGAATGCTTGTACATAGGACCTGTGCTGTGTTTCTAAAATGTTATTTAAAAAACGATTTTGGTCTAAATGAATGCCTTTTATGTTTTTGAGAAGGAATTATTAGTGTTTGCCTCATTAAATAAATATATTTGATCCTTTTACAATGTCACCTGCATTACCTCAGGTTAGGTTGCAGATTGAGCTTCTTTCTAGTTGGTTTGTGTCATGTTTTAGGATAATGCTTTGTAAATAGGTTTTGCAGCATAGGGGAATTGCATTATGTAAAATTGAGAAGTTTCTCTAGTGACATGGAATGCTTGTACATAGGACCTGTGCTGTGTTTCTAAAATGTTATTTAAAAAACGATTTTGGTGTAAATAAATGCCTTTTAGATTTTTGAGAAGGAATTATTAGTGTTTGCCTCATTAAATAAATATATTTGAACCTTTTACAATGATGTCACTTGCATTACTTCAGATTAGGATACAGATTGAGCTTCTTACTGGTTTGTTTGTGTCATGTTTTTGGATAATGCTTGGTAAATAGGTTTTTTGCAGCATAGGGGAATTGCATTATGTAAAATTGAGAAGTTTCAGTAGTGAAATTGAATGCTTGTATATAGGACCTGTGCTGTGTTTCTAAAATGTTAATTAAAAAACGATGTTGGTGTAAATGAATGCCTTTTATATTTTGAGAAGGAATTATTAGTGTTTACCTCATTAAATAAATATATTTGATCCTTTTATAATGATGTCACCTGCATTACCTCAGAATAGGATACAGATTCAGCTTCTTTCTGGTTGGTTTGCGTCATGTTTTTGGATAATGCTTGGTAAATAGGTTTTGAAGCATAGGGGAATTGCATTATGTAAAATTGAGAAGTTTATCTAGTGACATGGAATGCTTGTACATAGGACCTGTGCTGTGTTTCTAAAATGTTATTTAAAAAACGATTTTGGTGTAAATGAATGCTTTTTATATTTTTGAGAAGGAATTATTAGTGTTTGCCTCATTATATAAATATATTTGAACCTTTTACAATGATGTCACCTGCGTTACCTCAGATTAGGAAGCAGATTGACCATCTTTCTTATTGGTTTGTGGCATGTTGTTTGAAAATACTTGATATCAACATATGCAAGATAGAGGAATTGTGTTTTGTGAAATAGTGAGGTTTCAGTAGTGAAATTGTATGCTTGTACATGGGACCTGTGCTGTGTTTCTTAAATGTGATGTGAAAAACAATTTTTGGGTAAATGAATAGTTTTTACATTTTGGAGAAGGAATAATTAGTGTACATGAGGTGAGCCCTGTCCAGGGGTATAGATGAGGTGAGGCCGGTCCAGGGGTGCAGATGAGGTGAAGCCTGTTTAGGATTGTAGATGATGTGAGGCTTGCACAGGGGTGCAGAGGAGGTGAGGCCTGTGTTCAAGAGTGTAGTGGGAGAGAAGTCTGTTCAGAGTTGCAAAAGAGGTGAAGTCTGTGTTTTAGTATGCAGTGGGGGAGAGGCTTTTTTAAGTCATGTCCATTTCACTCTTCGACACAGGCCTCACCTCCTCTGTTCTCCTGGACAGGCATCACCTCATCTGCAGTCCTGTTCAGGCCTCACTTGGCGTGCACCCTGTCACTATTAATTATACCCAATACATTGAGGTCTGTCAAGGGGGCACAGAGGAGGTGAGGCTTGCCCAAGGGTCAGAGAAGGTAAGTCTTGTCCATTGCACTATTGGACACAGTGCTCAAGTCCTTTGCACCCCTGGATAGGCATCACCTCATCTGCTCAATCTGTTTACTAATCTGAGGAAACACAGGTGACATGATTGTGAAATGTGTTAATATATTTATTTAATGAGGCAAACACTATTAATTCTTTCTCAAAAATATAAAAGCCATGCATTTACTCCAAAATCGTTTTTTAAATAACATTTTTCAAACACAGCACAGGTCCTATGTACAAGCATTCCATGTCACTAGTAAATCTTCTCAATTTTATATAATGCAATACCTCTATTCAGCAAAATCTATTTACCAAGCATTATCAAAAAACATGACACAAACCAACAAGAAAGAAGCTCAATCTGCATCCTAATCTGAGGTAACATAGGTCATTGTAAAACGTTCAAATATATTTATTTAATGAGGTAAACACTATTAATTCCTTATAAAAAATATAAAAGCCATTCAATTACCCCAAATTCGATTTTTAAATTACATTTTAGAAATACAGCACAGGTCCTATGTACAAGCATTCAATTTTACTACTGATACTTCACTATTTCACATAATGCAATTCCTCTATGCAGCAAAATGTTTTAACCAAGCATTATCAAAAAACATGACTAATCTGAGGAAACATAGATGACATGATTGTGAAATGTGCTAATATATTTTTTGAATCATGCAGATACTATCCAATCAACCTTTTTCTTTGTAATATTCTGTCCTTGAGTTACTCCCTATTACACCTTTTGTCTGTTTTATAACCTCTCCCTCCCTCTTTCTGACTTTTTTCTCTCTTCCTGTTACACCCTCTGTCTGACCTACTTCTTGTAAAATCCTGTCTCTGATTTACTTCCTCTTACACCCTCTATCAAACTTACTCTCTGTCACTTCCTTTACAGGCTCTCTCTGTTTTAGTCTCTTTTACAACCTTTTCCCTTCTAACACCCTCTCTCTGTCTTACTTCCTGTTACTCCCTCTCTCTGTTTTACACCCTGTTACATCCTTTTTCTGACTTACTCCCTTTTTTTGACTTACTTCCTCTCCCTATTACATCCTTTTTCTGTCTTTCAACATATTATGCACTCTCTCTGTCTTAGTCCTTCTCTACGTTTTACTCCCTCTACCTGTTTCTTTGTCTGAGTCTCTCTGTGTCTTTGTGTTGCTCCCTCTAGCTATTTTTTTGTCTTACTCATAGTTATATAGTTGCTGTGGTATAAACTAAGATATGTTTCAAATTAGTGTTTATATTGTTTGCTTATTGTCATTGCTTTGTTGTTTGATAATAGTGGTCTATAATGTGTTATTTCTTTCTTTACCACAGATTGAAATCAACATTTGAAAAGTAAGCAAAAATGCTGTCAAGGCAAAGGAGAAGAAAAAATACCATACGGAAACGAACAAAATCAGCAATGGAATTAAAGGAATCCCCTACAACAAGTACTTCAAAAAACACCAAAAAAGCTCCTGGTAAGACAACTAAGTCTTTTTTTCGGAACATATGTAGAGGAAAAACATTTTTTTAATGGGAATGTGAAGATCCAGAAGAAGAGAGCACATTTGAAAAGGAGGGAGAGGCCCTCAAAACATGTCACTACTGGAGCAGGAGAGAAGAGTATGGATAGCAATAGAAGGCAAAATGTATTTAGGGACATTCGTAGACGAATGTTTCACAATAGGGTAGTTTTAAATTTGCTAAAAACTGAAAAGAAAGGTAAACAGAGAGCTGCTTTTTACAAGAAAAAGAAAAGTGTAGAGAAGATTGTTGATCAGGCTTTTGAAGTTAAGAGAAAATTATTTATTTTAGTAATCAATAGAATTAGGATACTTAACAAGGCAATTGATGTTTTCAAATCGAACAGTAGATGGAAAAGAATAATTAATCAGACTAATTTTTGTGAAGTTCTTCCTGGAGAATGGATGCATAGTTCAAGTTCTGAGCCATTTTTTAATGAGGAGAGTTACTTTCAGGAAAATGATTTGGTGCATGCAGTTGACACCAGTGGTCGAGCATATGAGGTGAAAGATGGTTGTCCGTTGGAAAAAGAGAAACTTGTGTCTAGAGATGCAGAAGAGGTGTTAGCTGATGAAGTTTTAGGGAGACATACTAAGGGTCCAGTGTACACATGGAAGTGCAGTAGTATTTGTAGTGTGCAATCGATTTCCTTCGAAATTTCTTACGTACATATAGTAAGAAAAGTGTAAAACAGAAAATGAAGATCTTGCAAGAGTTAGATCCTTGCAGAGTGAGAGAAAACACAGGTTTGCATGGGCATTCACTGGCTTGTCTTTCTAGAAAAGTATGTCAGAATGTTTTTCATCATTTTAGGATGTTAGCAGTGCATCATAATAAGGTGAGGAAATTAGTGAGAAGGTTGTATTATGCAAAAAGTCCGGCACTTAAGCTTAAACAGTTAAACAGTGCTCTTTTGCATGGATCTGAAGTAGATGTGAAGACTTTTTGTGAAGAAATTGAGTTTTATTCTTTTGGGAACAAAGAGGACAATGTAGAAATGGATATAGTAATGGATGGTAATGTGGAAGACAATGTACAGATTCCAAGAATAGAAAAGTTTGACGAGGAAATTACCAAGTTTAAGGTGAAATCAAGTGAAAGGCCTAATTTAACGTTTGTGTGTTGTCGACGGACTCATTATAAGATTCAGACTAGGTTAGTTGATTTATATGCCAAATGCGAATTGGAAAATAGTAGTGAATTGAAGGATTTTGTAAGTTATTTGTTGGTGGAGAATTCTTTTGATTTGAGTTTTGATCAGTGTATTTGTAAATATTGTTTGAAAAAAATAAATGAAAATAGAATGCCTGCTAGAGCTGTTCATAATAATCTTCAGTTGATAGATATTCCTTCTGAATTGATGGATTTAAATACTTATGAATCTATTTTGATTCAATGTGTCCATCCTTTTCAGGCTATTGTTCGCATGGTGCCTAAGATAGGGAAATTGCCTCCTACAGATTTACAAAAAGGATTAAAGGGAAGAGTTGTTTATTTGCCTCTAGATGTCAAGAAAAATATTGATACAATTGGTGTAGAAAGAGTAGAAGAGGATCCTCTGGTTATTCTAGTTAATGGGGTTCCGACAAAGAGTAAGAAAATCTGGCAAGATTTAGTGGATGTTAGGAAAGTCAAAAAGGCAACGTTGTATTTGGTGAAAAACAATTAGTACTACAAAGATGTAAGTGTTGGAGCAGAGGAAACAGCTACAGAAGAATACAGTGATTGTTCAGTTGGCCAAATTGAAAAAGTTGATGTGTCTAGAAGTGAAGAAATATATGAACATTATACTGTTCATCCTTTGCATTCCAAAGAAGTAATGGGGAATGCAATTGACTTGTTTCAAATGAAAGCAGCAAAAGGAAGTCCTATTAGTGTATGGGAAGAAAGTTTGGAAGCTCGTTGTTTTCCACAGTTATTTCTAACAGGTCGAGGTGGACGATATGACGATCGACCAGTTCAAATTCCTGCAGCTGAATACCGGACTTTAAGATTATATGCTGAAGATCCAAGGTTTCGTCAATGCATTCCGTATTTGTTTCATCTACTGTATGAAAGTGATTTGTCTGGGATTTCTTATGCAGTTAATCATATACTGAAAAGTGGAGCTCATCTGCAAAATGTTTCGGCGAGGGACTTCATGGAGAAAGTCAATCTGCAAGACAGTATTTTGGAATCTCAGCTAATCAATCTCATGGCATGTCAGTGTGGAACAAACGAGTATTGGTTCCGTCATCATGGGGAATTGAAATGTATGCTAAGAAACTTAGGAACTCCTACATGGTTCCTCACTCTTAGCTGTGCTGAGTATGCATGGGACGACTTACTTCAATTTCTACGAGAGGCAAATGGAAACATACAAAATATAGAATTGAAAACACATGGAGAACTGTGTTCTTTGGATCCAGTGAATGTTTGCAGATATTTTAATCATAGATTTGAAGTTATGATGTCTTTTATTACCAACAAAAAAATCCTCCTTTGGAGAGGTTTTGGATTTCTTTTGGAGGAAGGAGTATCAAGCGAGAGGTGCTCCTCACATACATCTGTTGTTATGGATTAAAGATGCACCCAAATTTGGAACTGATTCGGATGACACATTGATGAGTTTCATTGAAGAATATTCAACATGTGCTGTTCCGAAAACTACTGAAGAAAACAGTTTAAGGCAACAAGTTTTACGTTTTCAATCCCATCGTTGTGGAAAGTACTGTCGTCGAAAATTTAAAAACAAGGACAAATTCTACACGAAATGTCTTTTCGCGTTTCCACGACCAGTGATTTCTAAAGGAAGAGTAAATAATTTGATGTCTTCTCTGCGACATACTGTGACAAGAAAATCACCAAAAAATACATACAATTTAAAAAGAAACGAAGAGTCCAAGTACATCAACGACTACAACCCAGTGATTTTATCCATGTGGAATGCTAACATGGATATTCAGTTTGTTGCTGACAACTCTATTGCTGTGGCTCGATATGTGACGTCTTACATCACAAAAAAAGAAAAGACTGAACTGAAGGAAATGTCGGAAGACATTTCACATGAAAACAGTATAAGTAAAAAATGATACAGTTTCAGTCTGAAGATGTTGTCGCGTCGAGAAATTGGAGCATATGAATGTTCTGATTGGTTATCATCAGCAAGTCTCTATGCCAAATCAAGAACAATCATTTGAGTGAGTCTAGGTCTTGCTGCAACACGAAACCGAGTTTTGAAATCTGTACAAGAAATTGAATATTTGGCGGAGAAAGAACCAAACAGTACAGATATTTTGAAGACAAGCATGTTGGATACATACTATCCAAATAGAAGTATTCACCTTGAGAACACTTGTTTGTATGAAGTTCTGCAAAACTACAGTTATAAGAGGAACATCACAGAAGATATCAATAATGGAAAATATGCTGTCATTGCGTATGAGGGATGTCTAGTGAAGCAGAGAAAAGGCCATTTGATTAATCATCGAAAATTGAGTTGCGAATCTCCAGACAAAAGAGAATTTTACTATTTAGCTCTTTTGCAACTCTTTAAGCCATGGCGTACAGAAGAGGAACTACTTGGAGATTTTCTCTGTTATGAAGACTCTTTTAATGCAACCAAGGATACCATAGAATGTCCTGCTTTTCCAAATTATCTGCAAATGTTGAACGAAGAAATAGAGCAAGAAGCCACAATTGCTGAAGAGATTGCTAGAGACAGTTCTCAAGACAGTCAGAGTTCCACTTCATTGAGTCAGGATCCACTAGGAGGACCAATTATCCAAAATGAAGCTGCAACTGCCATGGATGAGGTGGAAAGAGCTATGGAACAAGCTCAAGAGGATGTAGTTAACTTAATAGATTTGGTAAAGCAACTAAACGTTGAGCAGAAAAAGATATATGACGAAGTCACAGACCAGATTGAACATGGATTCAGACATGAGAAAAAAGAGTGCTCATGTACATCATTTAAGCCTGTTCGACTGTGGAAAAAGTTTTCTGATTAAAGCCATTGAAACTTATTTGCAGAAAAGGACTGAATCACCACTGTCTTGTGTTATAACCGCTCCAACTGGACTGGCAGCACATAACATTAAAGGGATTACTCGACATCGTTTACTGATGCTGCCAGTTGAGCATGATCATAAATTGCATTACAACAAGCTATCTGGAGATGCGTTTATGAAGTTTCCAGAGTCCTGAAGAGAATGAAACTTCTTATCATTGATGAAGTAAGCATGGTCTCAAATCTAATGCTTGCTTTTGTGCATTTGAGAATGCAAGACATTCTTAGAACAGAGTATGATGTGTTATTTGGAGGAAAACACATTATTGTTTTTGGAGATCTACTGCAGTTGACTCCAGTAAAAGGACAACTAGTGTTTAAAATGCTCACGCATGAAGATACCAGGAAGTCCCTTGGAAGCATTGGAAACGTTAATATATGGTTACATTTTAAATATGCAGAACTGCTTCAAAATATGCGACAGGCAAAGGATGAAGACTATAAAAATATTCTACTAGATGTAAGAATGGGAAAAGTAAGTGAGCTTGGGAAAGAAGCATTACATGCTCGATTAATATCAAATTTGTATCCAAATGAAAACATTCTTCCAGAGAATATTTTTAAGAAAATTTCTGAGAAGAAATCTGGGATATGTTTGATGCCAACTCTGCAAGAATGTTCCATCTTCAACAACAAAATGTTAAAGTTAGAAAATGAAGAGATTGTGAAACTGGAAGCAATAGATAAAATAGAGCATATGGGTGCAACAATTGTTTTGTCAGAAAATTTAAAAACAAAATTGGATTCATTAGAGAAAAGTATATCTAAAACAGCTGGTTTTGAAAAGACTCTGAATGTGTGTTTAAATTGTCGTATCATTTTGAGAAGGAATTTAAATATTGAAAGAGGTCTGGTAAGTGGAGCAATGGGTCATGTTGTTGATTTTGTGAATTATAGAAATAGAGATGGAATTGAATTTTTAAAAATAAAATTTGATGGCATTGAGCAAGTACAACAAATTAGTCGTTGTTCTGCTAGATTTTTGCTTGTAAAAGACTTATATGTTCGTCGAAAACAGTTTCCTGTTTGTTTGGCATATGCGGTGACAATTTAGATTTTTCACAGCCTGCTGGGCAGAAAATCTGGATTTTATTAAGGACACGGAGGCTAATATTATGCAAATCTCCTTTATTACCACAGCTCAGTAGCAACAATTGAAGAATATAGAACTTCAATGAACATTCTGAGTAAGAATAAAGTCTCTTAGAAACCATGTCTCAGCCTTCTTTGTTCAAGAACTGCGAAGAAAGATCAACATGAGATAAACTTGAGGATCCAAAACTTGAAGATCCAGAACTCCAAAGATAAAATCCAGGATCAGGTTATTCTGAAAGAAAAAAGGTACACATCGTAATTTCATACAAGTGGGAGGGTATGAAGAAAGAGGTGGGATAATATTAGCCTCCGTGTCCTTAATAAAATCCAGATTTTCTGCCCAGCAGGCTGTGAAAAATCTAAATTTTATGGCACGACACGGAGGCCATATTATGCAAGTTTAAAGTGCATTAAGAACATTATCAATCACATTAGATATAGGTTTAAAATAACATGCTCTAAACATAGAATCACTAGACCAATCTGCAGCCCTAAGGATGTCTTGTAATCCTCCTCCTAAACAGAAGGCTTTAGAGGCTGAAGCACCTCTTAAAGAGTGAGCACCAAAAACAGAAATATCAACACCACTTTCATGCATGACATTCTTAACCCACCTGGCTAAAGTAGGGGAAGAGACTCCTTTATGAGGAGATCTATAAGAAATCAATAGTTGTGATTCATTAATTCTAAGATATTTAGTTCTTTTTTCATATTCCTTTAAACATTTAACCACACAAAGTCTATCATTTTCGGGGAAAAAGGGATAGAAAATTGAAGAGGATAAGGTTTTCGTTCTTTTCTTAAGGAAGAAACAAACTCCTTCGGGTTGAAAAGCCCTACTAGAAATGTCTAAAGCCTTAACGTCAGAAGTTCTACGAAAAGACACCAGACACAATAAGACAGTAATTTTAAAAGAGATGTGTTTGAGCGATAGAGAAGAGTTATCTCCCCATGACGCTAAAGTCCGAAGAACAAGAGTGACGTCCCACAGGGTGGAATATTTAGGGCCAGGAGGGTTTAAAACCCTCATGCTTCTCATTATCTTTTTAGTAAGAAGATTTTGTCCAACTGATGTTTCGTTAATTAAAGAGTGACCGGCTGAAATTGCGGATCTATAAACGTTAACAGTTCTGTAAGAAAGACCTGAAGTAAAGAGATCTGAAAGGAAGTTGATAACATTGACTAGATCAGTTGAAACGGGATCGTAACGTCGTTGAAGGCACCAGCGAACCCATTTGTTCCATGCCAGTCTATAAGCTTTTCTTGTTCCGGGTGCCCAAGACTCTGAAATGAGTCTGAAAGCATTTGACGAAAGTCCAGGGACATTCCACTGTCTCCTGAAATCTTCCATGCCGTCAGAATTAGAAGGCCCTGCTCTATCAGAGGATGTGTATGACCTTCTGGATCTAGAAGGATTTCCGCGAAGGGAGGAATTAAAATTGGGAAATCTATGCTCATTTCCAGGATGATGGGAAACCATGCTTGGGATCTCCAGAGAGGGGTTATCACTACCATGCTCTGACTGTAACGTCGAGCATGGAGAAGGAGACGAGGGAGCATTGAAAAAGGGGGGAAGGCATAGGGTGCTAGGTTTGTCCAATCTTGTAGGAAGGCATCTACTTTCATGGCTTGAGGGTCCGGCCTCCAACTGAAGAATTGTTTCAGTTGGGTGTTTATACGGTCTGCAAATAGATCTGTTTTGAAAGGACCCCACTTCGATTGAATAGACAGAAATACATCTCTGTTCAATTTCCAGTTGCTGGAATCCTTGAAATTCCTGGAACACCAATCTGCAACTTCGTTTTTCAGTCCGGGAATGTGTTCCGCTACAACTGAAATACCTTTGTTCAAACAGTAGTTCCATAGGCCTTTCGCCAGGTCTGTCAGGTCTTTGGAGTGAGGGCCGCCCAGTTTGCTGACATAGCGAACTGCAGACACGTTGTCCATTCGTAAAGTTACGCAGCATTTCATTGAATCTTGAGTAAAACAGCGAATTGCAAACGAGCCTGCTAGTAACTCTAAGCAATTGATATGCAATTCTTTTTCTTGTTGGGTCCAGCGACCCCCAGTGGATAAGTTCCCGCATCTTGCACCCCAGCCTTCTAAACTCGCATCGGATTCTATTATTAGATCTGGCAGATCTCCGAAAATGGCTCTGCCATTCCAAGCTTCTAAATTTTTGAGCCACCAGAGTAGCTCGGTTTTGGATTCTTGATCTAGTGAAATTAGTTGGGAGTACGAGCCGTTGGCTCTCAGATGTCTCGATTTCAGTCTCTGTAGAGCCCGATAATGGAGGGGACCTGGGAATATAGCTTGAATTGTGGAGGAAAGAAGGCCCAGGATTTTGGCTAGATATCTCAGGGGAAAGACTTTCATAAGAAGTGTTTTCCTCAGTTCTTTTCTGACTTTCCTCACTTTGTCGCTGGGGAGACGGAGTTCTGTCTTTACAGTATCTACCAAGAACCCTAGGAATTGGGTCTGTTGAGAAGGAATTATACAGGACTTTTTTAGGTTTATGATAAACCCTAAGTGTTGTAGAAGACGTATCGTGAGGTCTGTATGAGAGGAAACAGTCTCTCTTGACTGTGCCATTATAAGGATATCGTCGAGGTAAATGATCATCCTGATTCCCCTTTGTCTCAACCAGGATGCGATGGGTCGAAGTACTTTGGTGAAGCACCAAGGGGAGGACGAGAGGCCGAAAGGTAGGCTGCAAAATTGATATAGGTGGCCTTGCCATGTGAATTGTAGAAACTTTTGATGAGGTTCCCAAATAGGTATCGTTAGGTAGGCGTCTTTCAGGTCGAGTCTTGTCAACCAGTCTCCTTTCCTTAACACGTCCCTTAGGAGGTGAATTCCCTCCATTTTGAAGTGTTGGTAAATCACCCATTGATTTAGTTCCTTCAGATTTATCACTGGTCTTTGCTCTTTGTTTTTCTTTTCGACCAGAAATATATTGCTGAGGAATCCTGGGGAAAAGGATTCGACTATTGCGCCTTTTTTTAGGAGTTCTTGGACTTCTTGAGAGACTAACATTTGGTCCTTGGCCGAGAACGTTATTTCTCTGGGGGTTCTTTTTTGACAGGGAGTGGCTATAAAGTCTATTTTGTAGCCCTTTACTGTGTTGAGTACCCACGGGTCTTTTGTTATCAATTCCCAGTTTCCAGCGAATTGGAGTAGTCTCCCTCCCACCTTTGGAGGGGTATCTGAAGGGTCTGGTAAGGTTCTTACCTGTGGAAAAGGAGCGTTGTCTCCTCTCGCCTCTGAAGTTTCTACCACGAGGTCTTTGCCTTTGGGGATAAAATTGTCCAAAGTTGTTGGAATTGTTGAAGTTGAATCTGCCACCACCACGAGACATGAAGGGTCTTGAGTTTGAGTTTCCTCGGCCGGGAAAACGACCCCGCATTCTCCCGGCCCGGGTAAAAACCCGCTCTTGGAATACTCTTTTGATGTCTTTTTGGGATTTTTGGATGGAGTTAAAGGCTCCTACATATCTAGCCATATCTTTGATGAATTCCTCCCCAAAGAGGAAACCTTGAGTAGCTTGACCTCCATCGTTCTTAGCTAGTTCGATTAATTTGGGGTCGATTTTAAACAGGACTCCCTTTTTTCTCTCAATGGATAAGGCGGTATTGGCATTTCCAATTAAACATATAGCCCTTTGAACCCATTCCCTCAGTTCCTTAGGGTCGACCTGTCGGTCCTCGAGATAGGCTGTTTCTGCCATCTCAAAAATCTTTGTTATAGGACCAATAGAATCTAGTAGGCGATCCTGGCAAGATCTAAGGCCCTTATCTAGTCCTTTTCTAGGGTCTCTGGATGTTTTAGAGATAAAGGCCACTACTTTGGGATCAAGTTCGGGGGTAGTGGTTACTTTATTGGGTAGGGAGGGTCTAGGGCATTCAGATCGAAGTCTTGCCCTGACTTCCTGTGGAATCTCCCTCCGAAGCCAAAAGGTTAAGTAGTCGGCGACGTGTTGGGAGGGGGTCCACTCGGGTGACAAGGGGTGTTTAATTAGGAGTGGGTCGAACATAGGGTCTCCAAAGGGGTCTAGTAGGGCTATGTTTTTCTCCGGGACCTTAAGTGTCCCCTCTGAGCTCCCCGTTCTTCTTTTTTGGTAGTCATCTTCATCGGTGTCGAATTCAGATGAACAGGATAGGTCTATTTCAGGTTCTGAGATATCCTCGATATCCATATTAGTAGGGGGCTCTGGGCCTTCATTTCGCCCATATGGGGTGCCCGGGGCACCATTCTTGTCACCACCCTGAGGGCGTGAAGGGGCGGAGGTTGCCTTATGCTTTTTAGGGTCTTCGTGATCTGTACCTCCTAATGCCCTCTTTTTGGGAGCCTTACCTTTTGCTCCGGATTGAGTCCCACTGGTAGATGGGAGGGGGGAATGTAAGGCTTCAAGCCTTTTATTGATATTAATGTCGATTGAGTCAAGGACCTTTTCAAAGGCCTTATTGACTAATTTTTCTAAATGACCCTCGATGTTTGGGATAGGTTCTGACATGTTTACCCAAGGAAGGGGGTAGTTAAAACTGTTGTGGTGGAGTAAGGGTTAAATATTAGGCAGAGCGTGAAAGGATCTCTCGTGATGAGAAAGCGCTGTTCGTTGTGAGGGGGGCACGTAATGTGTGCCGGTAAACTGTCATTTCGCCGACAGAAGGGCAGACCAACGCCATAAAATGGCTGCTTAATATAAACGAATAGGACTTGCCCAAGGTCCCAAAATGGCCGCCACGCACGTTTTACGCGTGCGTCCGCCGTTGCAGGGTGAATTCCTCTAATCCGGCCCCTCTCGAGTAACGTTGGCGAGGGGGCCGGCAAAGTTCACCGAAAATGCGGAGCGGGCTGTGAGCGGAGGAGGAGGCGAGGTAGTAGGTGTGTGCAACCGGGAAGGGCGGTGGAGGAAACACAAGGGTGAGTCCGAAGGTGAGCCTCTGCACTCCGGATTTACTCGTTGCGAGTGGCGCGCGAGTGTATTCAAGCAACAACAAGGATTGTAAAGCGGCAGGGGGCATGAAACCGGTCCGAAATAGAACCGGAGGGGGTCATAGCTAAAGGTGACAAAGGTACAGGGTACCACGAGGGTAAAGCTCAGTAGGGGTACATACTCACATCAACTAACGTTAAATTAGGAGATAAAGTCCAAAATCAGTAAGAAACAGTGCAAACATGTCGTAAACTGTACAAGGCTATTATAATAAATATCGCTATTAATAGTACAACAGGAGGAATAAGCCTCTAGTTACAAAATCACCAAGTAAGCGAGAGAATAAGGAAGAGCTACTTATCTTTCTGAGCAGCAGCAACAAAGAAGGCTGAGACATGGTTTCTAAGAGACTTTATTCTTACTCAGAATGTTCATTGAAGTTCTATATTCTTCAATTGTTGCTACTGAGCTGTGGTAATAAAGGAGATTTGCATAATATGGCCTCCGTGTCGTGCCATAAAATTCAAGGTTTAAGTGTAGATAGTGCTTTGGTGAACATTGGAAGTTCTGTGTTTAAAAAGGGTATGGCATATGTGGCATTATCACGAGTCAGAACTTTATCAGGATTGTACTTGATTGAGTGTGATGAGACAAAGATTTGTGCAGATCTAGATTGTGTTAAAGAATTCAATAGGTTAAGAAGAGAGTATGCTCCACATTTGCCTCAATATCCTCTGTTTGAAAAAGGTGTGGTAGGCCGAAAAAGAAGAAATGAGAATAATTGCAGTGAGGTAGTAGCAAAAAGACAAAAAGTAGATGAAACTGTAATTGTAAGCAGAAAGAAAAAGGATTCTGTTCAAGATGTTGTTGCATTTCAATTGGAAAACAGTTCTGGTGTCAACTGCTATGCTAATGTAGTGGTTTTTTTTCTTAAAACTTTACAAGAACAGATTGTTGAAAATCGGGATCAAAGATTCTTCTGTTTATTGAATTCTGTGTTTCAGAAATGTAGCAGTGATAGAGCAAAAATAGAAAGTGTTTCCGAAATTCAAAATCTTTTAGATATATGTTCAGGTCAAATAAAATGTTCACAAAATATTCAGCAGGATTGTCAGGAATTTTTAATGTATATGTTTGGTGTATTGGAAGATGAAGGTGTAGATGTAGAAAATCTTGTTAGGCTTTCTTATCAATGGCAGCATGACTGCGACAAATGTAGTTTATCAAGTATTACTAGAATAGACACTGAAAGATTTATATATTTGACTTTACCAGACTGCAAATCAGTGTCTTTTAATAATCTACTTAAAGCAGCTGATCATAATATGGTTTGTTCCCAAAGTAAGTGTCCAATGCTGTGCCCATATTTATACAAACTTATGGACAGTACGTTATTTTAATGTTTCAACAATGTAGATCTGATGGAACTAAATTGATAACTTCTATTAAAAATTTCGTGGCTTCTCAGTTATCAATTTCAGGAAGAACCTTTGTAACTGTAGCTAATATTTATCATGGCGGTCCTTCAACAACATCAGGGCATTATACAGCATATTTAAAATGTCGAAAAGGTTGGTCTTTCTGTAATGATACTCATTTGACTTTCAAACAACGTTTGCCTTTTGACTTAAAAAATTCTTACCTATTGTTTTTAGAATCAGAATTTAACTAGAGGTAATTGGCCTATAAAGACAGGAGCAGTTAATAAAAGTTAGTCTGCTATTTAAAATTATATTGTGAGTAAAATTGATGAACATAATATAAAAAATGCAGTTCTCATATGGGTACTGTAAGTGGATCTCATAGTAAGTGATATCAGTATTATAGGAAATGTTGAACATGAGTGATCCAGAGATGGGAATATGAATAGTTATACATTGTGAAAATGTGGTATGAGCTTTTCTTTCAAAACATCGGGTAAACGGTAATTTCTGAGTTTGAAAAAAGACTTATAATTCTGACACTATTTGGCCGTAAGGAATAGTGTTGGAATTAGGAAAGAGTCATAACTTAACACAACGAGAAAAAGAAAAAATTGAGACAAATTTCAGATGTTCTTAGAGTTTTTTTATAGAAAGTCGATGAAATGGAAGTTTTAGAGAACAGCAGAGTATTTTCCAATGAAAAGGACCTTCACAATCTACTATTTCTCCTCATGGAAAAGTAAGTGAATCAAAGATTAGTGTAAATGTGTGATTAGTACGTTTATATGGGTTTTTTTTAACACAATCTTTTAGATTGTGTTTTTTTTTTCAACGCTGTCATATGATGAATAGTTTGAACTCACTTTTTTTTGTGAAATTCAATATATTCTGAGAACAGCAAAAATAAACTATGTAACATGTTGTAGAAGTTATTCTATAGTTTGTTTTGTGTCATTTATATTGTATTCCCATTGTCTCACACTCACTTTCCTTTTTCCACCCTTTTTCAGCTCTCTTTACTCACTCACACTGCCTTTCTCTCACTCTGTTTCATCCCCATTCTTTTACTCCACTTTTTTTACAACCCCTCATTTCCATTTCAACTGTCTGCATCCTGTCCCTTGCACCACTTTTCAGCTTTCAGTCACTCTGCTTTATTTGACTTTTCCGTCTTTTCCTCCTTTGCTCTTTTACTAATTTCTCTTTACACACTCATCTCTGTTTTCGTACTCTGTCACATTCTTTTTGTATCTTACTTACCTTCACTTCATTTCTCCCATCTTCTCTTCCTCTTTGTCACTGAATTTATCTGCCTTACTCTTAGCAATTTGCTTTTCTTCTATTTCCTTTTCACTCTTTTTGTCCTTCTACATTACTTAATTTCCTTTTCTGTATCCTTCACTCTTGCTTTATTTCTTTATACACTTTTATGATTTTTAACCTCTTGACCTGTCTCTTTTATTTGAAAATATATATTCTACTAATTATAACTTATTTTTTGTTCTCTCTTTCACAGATAAAAAGTGTGGAAAAAAAATATAATTAAGTTTATATTAATTATATGGTAAGTGTGACTAAAAAAATGTACTTTGTCATGATCCTTTGCTTTAACCTCACTACTTTTCTCTCACGCTACGTTACCCCTGTTTACTTACTCTGCTTCCCTCACTTATTCTAATCCTCTATGTTTATTTCTCTTTTCCTTACTTTTCAACCACATTCAACTTCTTTCAGTCTTCCTGCTCACCCTCACACTCCCTCACTTTCCTTTCTTTTCTGGTTCACTCAGTCCCTTTCTGTCACTCCTTCCTTTTCTCTCTCTATCCTTTCTCTCTGTCACTCCCCATGTCTTTCCTTTTCTCAGTTACTTCCTCTAACACCTTTTTAGCATTTAAAAAACCTATTAAATTCACTGAAAAAACCATAGGTTTCACACCAGTTATAGTTAGCTGGAAATTTTACTGACATAAAACCATTGAAATTCCCACGTTATAGTTAGTTGGACTCACTATAACTTGCGCGCCTGGAATGCACTGCTGATGACGTCACATATTACATCACTCATGACATCACTGATGACACCATCCAGTGAATGTGTGTCTTTCAGTAAAATAAATATGTTTTATTTGTAAAGGTTGATGGAAGAATACATTTTTAAATAAGTGTCTAAATGGATGTTTTAAAAAAAAATTGATTGGTTAACTGGCTTATTAAGTGTATCTTAGTGAATACATATATTAGCGAGTAATGTTTAAATATTTAAATATACGTATCAGTGTTTCACTTTGTGTATAAGTGGCTGCATGGGTTGGTGAGTAGCTACATGTGTGTGTGTATGGGTTATTAGATGTTTTTTTAGTATCAGTATGAGTGTCTGTATGTTTTGGTGGGGGTATTACTTAGCGCATAGATGCATCTATGACTGACTCACTGTTTGTATGTGTTTTGAAGACAGCATATGTGCAGGACTGTATGGGTGGATGAGTGTGTATATGTGTGTGTTAGTGAGTGAATGACTGTCTGACTAGTGTTTTATCAGTAACTACATATGTTTTAATCTAGTATATGTGAGTATTGATGTATATAAGTGAGTATATGTGAGAGTGAGAGATTGTAAGAGTTCCTGCTTAAAAAAGTATGTGTTTCTATAAGTGATTGTTTAAGAGAGTAAGCATGTGTAAGTTTCCTTAGAAGTAAGGTGGTAGTGTGTGTATAGTTGTATATGCAAATAAATGGATGTTCTATAGTTTATTTGCATGTGTGAGTATGTGTGTGAGTAACTTTTGGAAGACTGTCAGTGTGTAACAGGATGTATATTTGTATCACTACATATGATGAGTGAGTTTATGTATGAGTGACTATATAGAACTGTTGCTGAATGAGTGGATGTGTATATAGATGGTGGAATTACTGAATTGGTTGTTGTAACTGGTATGGGTATCTCAATTTTTTTGAAATGTTAGTTTCTATTTTTGAATATTGGTTTCAAGGGTTACATAACACTGAAAGGAGGTCTGTCAGTCTGTCACAAGGATGGTGTTATCAGTGATGTCATGAGTGATGTCACTGACCATGTCATGAGTGATGTAATATGTGACGTCATCAGCAGTGCATTGCAGGCGCGCAAGTTATAGTGAGTCCAACTAACTATAACGTGGAATTTCAATGGTTTATGTCAGTACGATTTCCAGCTAACTATAACTGGTGTGAAACCTATGGTATTTTTAGTGAATTTAATAGGTTTTTAAATGCTAAATCCTAACTATAACTGGTGTGAAACCTATGGTTTTTTCAGTGAATATATATATAAATAAATATATATATTTATACATACTTACCTTAAGCACTTTTACCAAGTGTATGCCTTTACCACGCATGCATTTGCATTGTAACGCCATGCGTGGTAAAGGCATATGCATATTAAAATGTTGCAATGTAATAGCAACGCGTTGTAATAACACTTGCATTGTAACAACTGCGTTGTAATTGCATGTGATGTAATAGCATGCAATGTATCATCATATATTCCTTCTTGAGACCTGCATAACGTTGAATACAAGTTTTCTTTTGTTCAAACCTTTCCAAGTTTGCATCAGTGCTGTCAAGTACACCCTCTTGCACTATGGTGCATGAGAGTGTGCTAAGCACAAGTCTGCTTGAAGTACACCAGCGTAGGAGGATGGAGAAACACTGCCTTGTGTTTCAAGATATGGCACAGCTCTGCTTTATCCCTTAGGCGCAAAACAGCATAGAAATTGTGGATTCTGTGTTGCGGTACATCAAATGTATATAATATGGCTCAGACTGTTCAATACATCTGAATTGGATTTTTTTGTATATATGCAGGGTGCTCCAATGTACAAGGCTGGGTGACAGGATTCATTCCCATAAAGAAAGAAATCACCCAGAGTCTTTGGTACAATGTGACTTTTAGCATTCAGCACCAGGTCAGAGCCTGTTGCTTGAGCTGTAAAAAAAACAATAACAGCGTAAGTGTCTGTGATATTTCCAGTAAAAGAAAATGTAAAAGTCATGCAAATAAAATGTTCCATTCCAGACTCAAACAGAACTGCTTAAATCTGCGAACACAACGCATGGATGAAATACAATACCCTTCCATTAGAACAGCAGAAAGACGATCCTCTTGTTAAACACACAGCTAACGCCGAAATAGCAGATGAAAACAGTGTTGACTCAGTTTGCCCAATTCTTAAAAGCTTTAAGAGGACAATGCAGAAAGTTCACATGACAAACAAGGCACTCAAAGGGCCTTATCTACAATAAGGCTGCGCCACTTTTTGCAATGCTCCTGTGGCACAGAGGCCTACTCCATATTTACCAGGCAGCAGTAAGCCACTGTGCGTGTAAATAATGTTCCCTTTAAAGCAGTTTTAGCATTAGAGGCATGCACAATGGGTGTTGCTGGGGGAATGGGTGTTGCTGGGGAAATTCCCAGCAACACACATGGCTGTTTGACACTGTCCCAGATTTACGAGGGATCATAACTCTGTGGCAGTGCTAAAAGCTGCGTCGAGGAGAAATACCTTCATTTCTACAAACTTTTCCTTTAACTATGTGTGCTGCATTCTGCCTCTTTTTGATTGTTTATGTGCAGGAAGCTTACCCTCATCATCGCAATGCAGGTACCCTTGCACCATGGTGGAAAGGTGCCTGCGTTGGCGCATGGCAGCCCATTGTGTGACAGCACAGGAGAACAAGCATTTGCAATGCAATAGGTCTCGCATTTGCAATAGTTGGAGCTATTGGCATTGTAAATGACAATGCCTTTTATTCTTTTGTTTTGAAAACCTACAAGCCATGCATAAACATGCACTTTGTACGTATAGTCCTTGCTTACGAGAAGCAAGGCTGTCAGTAAAAGAGACTGGCAGCTTTGCTTCTCATAAGCAAGGACTACAATTACAAAGTGCTTTTTTACGCACAGCTTGCAGGTTTTCAAACACTTTTAATAAAAGGCATTGCCATTTACAATGCCAATAGCTCAAACTCTCATAAATGCAAGACCTATTGCATTGCAAATGCTTGTTTTAATGAACTGTGTAACTACAGATTTGACTCTAGTGAGTCCCCGCCTGTGGTGGCGCAGAGTACTGTGAGCCACAGCATCCCAATGCTAGCTGTGCCAGGGGAAGGCCAGATTCCGACAGAGACGTGTATCCTTGAGACAACATAGAAGGAACAGTTCCACAGTGTCAGGAAGCCACCCGAGCCCTGTGAGCCACAGATTTCTCAAGTCACCAGAGCCTGTGGCCGGGCAGAGAAATACAGTGAGCCATGGTGGCACAGAGCTACCTTAGACCGTGGCAGGGCATTCTTTCAAGATGAAGTTTCGTGCAGCTCTGTCTTAAATGCACCAAAATGATTACAAACACAAAATTGTTTTTTTCCCCAAGGACTTGCGAGTCTAATAGGCACTAGAGAGGCACCAGTGCCTCCGCATTCACACTTATAACCATTTGCATAGCTCCCACGCGGTTGTCTCTTGAGAGGCGCTGTATCAGCTGTGCCTTTTCCTGCAGACCCAAGGCCAGTATGCACTAGCTGTAGTGCAGTGTGAGTGCAGCAGCAGCCCAGACCCCTCTGCGGAGGACGCCCCCTGACCAGCAGTGCGGGGCTAACAGAATGCGGATGGGATATTAAGCCAGCCTTTGATTAGTAATTACAGTTGTATGGGAATCCCAGCATATGACCAGATAATCCACATTTATAAAGCGGCACAATCACCTGTAAGGGTCTCTAGGTGCTGGGGGCCGTCTGGAAGATTAAGCAAGCTATTGCCCAGAGTCATGATGGTAATTTGGAAACGTTACTATTGATGCCAAGCCCCTCCAGAGATCAGCCCCAGCCCGCTTTGAGAAGGTTGTAAAAGTCCCTCTGAAGCACCCTCAAAGGGATTCCTCAGATCTTGTGGTTGTCGAAGTGCACATAAATCTGAAAGGCGCTGCTTCTGAGCGCTCCATAAAATCATAGCTCCCCGCCCCTTCTTCCGGGAGAGCCCCCTCTCCTGACCATTCACCCACTCCCCGCCTCATGTTCATTTCTAGGCAGATGCATTCAGGGGCTGGGGGCGTTCAATGGGGCTGTGTGGCAGCCGCCCCTAATTGAAAGCACTCAGTACTTGGGAGCATATGCGGGTAGGGGGCTCCCAAGTCCCATCAAGCAGGGCACCCACCCACAGGACCCTCAACCCGGAGGTGAAAGGCAGAGCAGAAGCTAAAAGTGTCAGGGTGTGAGGGTGCGGGAACTGGTACGGACCGAGGAAAATTACCCCTTGCATTCCGCAGGTGTGGGAGCAGGAAGGGGGTTAATGGAGACCTGCCTTCTACAGGCATAGAAATCTCGCTATCAGCCCCACAGGCCAGGCCACGAGGAAGGGCCAGTTGTTCTGCACTCTGGCTCTACAGTACAAATGGGAAAGGGTTGGGGGGATGCACACCCCACGGGGGCATCGATGGAAGGACATTACCCCTGCATTCCACAGACGGGGCCCAGTGAGGGTGATTCATGCACAGGTGCCCTCTACAGGCAGAGACATCGCGCTATAAGCCCCACAGGCCAGACCAAGAGGAAGGGGCAGTGGCTCTGCACTCTGCAGTAAAAATAGGAATGGGTGGATGCGCACCCCATGGGGGTCCTCGATGGAGGGACAGTGGTTTGGCTCCCCTCAGGCAAAGAGCCCGGAGGGGATCTTGGCGAGCTGCACTGTACAGGCAGGGCCTAGAATGATGGCTGCGGGCATCGGACTGAGCGCCACACAGGCAAAGACCAAGAGAGGGTGCTTCAAGGCTTTGCACCCGCATGCAGGGACCCAATGGGGTGTTAGGGGGCTCAATACCTCAGAGAAGAAGTCTGCTTGAATCTCACAGGAAGGGCCATGAGAGGCTGGGAGAGAGTCCCAGAGGATAAAGGCGGTGGTCTCACCCGGCATAAAGAGGCCACTAAACAGGGTGCCTCCCGCTCAGAGAGCCTGCAGTGAAGTCTGCCCAACAGGTGGATCCAAGGAAGACAGGATCTCGCACAGCTGAGGCGATCTTTTTTCCTCCTAAAACAGTCTATAAATGGTAACGATTGTCTAAGGCTATAAGAGTAAATACATTTGCCGTTCAGGTCAGAGTGAGCGTTGGAACTTCAGATTGAGGTGAGCTGGGGCAGAGCAGAAAGTGTGTCTCTTTCGAAGAAGAAGAAATCTAGGTTGGGATCCCGGCTTCCCACTTCATCAGCTTGTGTGATTCTTGGCCTATCGCGCCTCCTTGTACACAGCAACATTCGCAGCTCTTTAAAATGGAAATGTTCTTATCTAGCTAATTGAAAGCTTGGAGCGCATTAAACAAAGTTGGTAGACACTACTGAGAAACGCTGCAAGCAAATGCCGACCACAACAAGCAACGTACCTTTCTTGGATTGAGTGTTTCCGGTCACTCAGCACGGGCGAGACACAGGAAGCCAGGCTGGACTGCACGGGACTGCCCCCTTGAGGGTGGGGCCACCAGCACAGAGAGGAAGCGGAGGAGAGCCTACCCCGCGCTCTTGTGAAGGGAAGGGAGCTAGCCGCCTACGAATCCCGTGCAGCGCCACTACCGTGGGACAGGACGAGAGGAGTATGAGTGACCCGGTGAGTGGGGGCATCGGGACACATTGACGGTTAGACTGATAGACGGAAGTCATTAGGCGCGGTCATTAGGCACATTCGGCACGTTCACAACACCAGAGCTGCAGCACCCAGGAGAGTCTGAACACGTGATGCGAGCCTGCCAGCTGAAGCACGTCCTCAAGGTGAAATCGCCGAGGTTATGCGCGTAACCACCCCCTCTCAGCCATTCCCAGGAAACCCACAACAATAGGTCTTTCGCTGGAGCAGCGCTATGCGCTGCTAACACCAGCGAGACCTAAAAAGCACCAATCACATTAGTTCACAACAGCTGAACGGAAGCGCACAGGAGAGTGTGCAGAGGGCCAGCAGAAGCGCCAGTGAGGCGGCTTTTTAAATAACTTGTTGATTTTAAATAATTCCATAACATGAGAGCCCACCGTAAATAAAAATCACTAATCACATTAGTTCACAACAGCTGAACGGAAGCGCACAGGAGAGTGTGCACAGGGCCAGCAGAAGCGGCAGTGAGGCGGCTTTTTACATAACTTGTTGATTTTAATTAATTCCATAACATGAGAGCTATCGTAGAAATGATATATTGTAAGCCGTTCTTTCAACCGTAATGGTGTCAGCGACAAGAAGGGTTAAGAAGTTTGAGACGTGGTAATGCTTTGGAATGCAAAAGCAACCATTGTCCCAGTGAGGTGGATTTTAACGTACCTTTGCGACTTTTAACACTGCGGTTAAATAAAAATTACCAAGCACATTAGTTAACATCATCTGAACTAAGGCGCACAGGAGAGTCTGCACACGGCCAGCAGAAGCGCGTGCCACTTGCCTAAAATAATTAGAGACGCGGAAGTCATTAGGCGCGATCACAACAACAGATCTGCAGCGCCCTGGAGAGTCAAGCACGTGCAACTTGCCTAAAAAAATGCGAGGCATGGAAGTCATTAGGAGCGATCACAACAACAGATCTGCAGTGCAGATCTGCAGCGCCCTGGAGAGTCAAGTGCGTGCCACTTGCCTGCAAAAAAAAAACGTGTGCAACTTGCCTAAAAAAAAAAAGAGACACAGAAGTCATTAGGTGCGATCGCAAAAACAGATCTGCAGCGCCCTGGAGAGTCTGCACACGTGATGCAAGCCCGACTGCAGAAGCGCGTCCTCGAGATGAAATCACCGAGGTGAAGCGCGTAACCAACCGCTGTGGCCCATTCACGGCAACCCACAACAATAGGTCTTTCGCTGGAGCAGCGCTTCGCGCTGCTAACACCAGCGAGACCTAAAAAGACAGGAATGCGCCATATCTGATAGATACAGCGCATTCCTGCCCTTTTCTTTTGCCATGGGGCAGCACAGCAGGAGGTTTGCGGTGTTGCCCAAAGACAAAATCATGTAAATAAGGCCCAACGTGTTCAAAGGTTTGCTGTTGCTTTGACTGAGGAGGGTGTGTTACCCAAAGCATGGAGATGGATGATTTCCCTTCCTTTGAGTTAACTCAGATCCTTAAAATAAAATATTGTTGCTTCCTTTTGCAGTTTACTTTTGCATGTTTTTATGTCTGTGTTGAGCGTAAACCTACCAAAAAGGCCAGGCTGGTAAAC
Source organism: Lissotriton vulgaris (assembly GCF_964263255.1). NCBI lineage: Eukaryota > Metazoa > Chordata > Amphibia > Caudata > Salamandridae > Lissotriton > Lissotriton vulgaris. Next base: position 644,722,698 of record NC_141685.1, on the reverse strand, counting down.
ACATATATTATATTCATTAACTCACTGTTATTTTCCCCTACAAAAGTATTACTGGGCTTGTGGAAATTTGGGAAGGGCAGCGTTTGCATTATTTCAAAATTGAGATCTGAGTGCCAAGGGACATGTGTTGGCAGATGTTTGTTGATCTGTGCGTGTCCAAAAGGTGACCAATGTTTTTTCATAGCTTAAATACAGAAGCTAAATTTCACCTCTGCTTTCTGACCATTCACCCTCTTCACCTCTGTGATCATATTAAAAACGCAAACCATAGCTGTGCATCTTTTCAAAGAAATTGTACTCTGCAACACATAATGCTCATGGACTAACAGGGCAACCTTGGTGTTATAACATGCGCTCTACACATCCGAGCTCGGCATCACCGAACGACCTCCAATTCTCTGTGTTTATAGGAGTCCTACCGTTGGCTGTTCATGCACCTATTTGCAGTGGTATCTACCGAGTTAGTGCGTACACCATAGACAGTAAAAACATTTAAAGAGATGTACAATTTTATTCTGCTCTATATGCAATGTTCGTAATTCTGCCCTGATGCAGTCTAGTGGAATGCTGTGCACCTCTGTCTGTGCAGGCAATAGCTAACCTCGCATAATGGCCAGGAGCAGCTGGAGAAAGTGGAGGAAAATATGATTGGTTAGGATAAAAATACAACTTGTTTCCCTCCGCTTAGTGATTGGTAAGTTTTCAACTTCTGGTGCAACACACACACATAGACAGATACTGATTAGCATAGTTACGTCTTGAGGGGGATATGTTTTCCAAGTGTTTGCTGTCCATTGTGGGACTGGTACTGTGAGCATACCTTATCAGTACAAATTCATGTGGAATACAGCAAAAGTGATGGGAGCATTGCATGTGTGCTGTTCTGTGTAGGACACCTGCACTGCATCATTTTTTGAGAACTGAACACATTTCCACTTGTTTGCACATGCTTCAAGTAGGCATTATTTTCAATACAGAGACCACTACGGCTACGTTAGTACATCAGAATTTTGTTAAAAACTATGGGTGTGTCAACTGACCTGACTGAAAAAACTTGCTCCTAATGGAACATTAGAAACATCCCCGTGGGCACACCAATCACCCCTCAGTGCGAAATGAGGGTTCTCTACACCATGTTTATGTTGCACATTTTCAATATTTTTATTCACATGATATATCTTCAGATATTCTTTATATTTTTCTCAGCTTGTTTTTCTATTTATCTTTTACAATCCATTCATTTATTTTTACATATGCGGCATTATTTTACATCCAATGCATTTCGGGCATATTATACTGCCCTTCATCAGGGAACAATACTACAAAAGAAAAAATAATAATTTATTGTCACAATATTGTATAATTATGATGTAAGTATCACATACTTCCTAGTGTGTGTGAGTGTTACATTATCACCTAAAAACCAATGTGTTTGTTTAAAGTTCCAAAACTCTGTGCTACATGCAATCGAATACCAGATAACGTGAATTTAACTTGACACCTTACGTAACCTTACTACCCGTGTGAATCCAACCTTTAAGCGTGCAACCAACTCACATGCCGGTTCTGCCGTATATAACTTAACTGTTTGTTCAAAAGCTACCAGAAACAAAAAACAGTAATCAAGCCTTTGAAATCAAGAATCTAAAATCACCATTCTGTCCGCTCTCTCCTCATGTTCTATAACCAAACTGTATTTACAACAAGGGGTGGTGAGGGACAGAGTCTCTGAATTAAACAGAAAGCTCTCACCCAGTCAAAAGATCAGGGCTAGATCCAACACCGTTTTTTAGCTCACTGCACCATCCCAGTTTCAGAACCTGGCTGTATGCAAATTAGTCTGTTCCTGTCCCAGTGCATGATGGAAACAGGGCAAACCAAACTACAAAAGCCAATTCTTACACTGGGAAGGAAACAAGCTCCCGGGGACCGGTTTCTGGCATTACAGCCGTCTTCGGCCCGGTTTGCTTGAATCCAGATGGTGCAATGAGCAAGGGTCTCACATCTGAGAATACCCTTCCACGCTTAGGGTGGACAAAAATATTTACAACAAGGGGTGGTGAGGGACAGAGTCTCTGAATTAAACAGAAAGCTCTCACCCAGTCAAAAGATCAGGGCTAGATCCAACACCGTTTTTTAGCTCACTGCACCATCCCAGTTTCAGAACCTGGCTGTATGCAAATTAGTCTGTTCCTGTCCCAGTGCATGATGGGAACAGGGCAAACCAAACTACAAAAGCCAATTCTTACACTGGGAAGGAAACAAGCTCCCGGGGACCGGTTTCTGGCATTACAGCCGTCTTCGGCCCGGTTTGCTTGAATCCTGATGGTGCAATGAGCAAGGGTCTCACATCTGAGAATACCCTTCCACGCTTAGGGTGGACAAAAATATTTACAACAAGGGGTGGTGAGGGACAGAGTCTCTGAATTAAACAGAAAGCTCTCACCCAGTCAAAAGATCAGGGCTAGATCCAACACCGTTTTTTAGCTCACTGCACCATCCCAGTTTCAGAACCTGGCTGTATGCAAATTAGTCTGTTCCTGTCCCAGTGCATGATGGGAACAGGGCAAACCAAACTACAAAAGCCAATTCTTACACTGGGAAGGAAACAAGCTCCCGGGGACCGGTTTCTGGCATTACAGCCGTCTTCGGCCCGGTTTGCTTGGATTTCATGGGCAACCGTAATCGCCATTTGCCATGCAGCCAGAATGGAAAGGGGCGACCAACTCGGTCCCCCCGAACGTATGGCCGAGTGCCTCGATCCCCCCGGGAAGCCATTTTTGGGCGGGAGGCGCGTCTCAGCTGGTATGCCCGAAGCGGCGTAGCTGGGGCGCGCTCGTTCCCGCCCTAGAGTGGGCTGGCCTAGACACCGACGCAGCCAGCCACGCCCTCGGGGCAGGCAGGGGCGGGTATACGCCCGCCCTGAAGACGGATAAAAAGGGACGCAAGACCAGAAGACATCCTCTTGTTCTTGTGCTCTGAAGCTGCACCTCCTCGCTGCACGTGAGCTCGGGACAGAACGAAGAGCCAATTTTGAGCGTTTTAATCTCTCTTTTTGTCTTCTAGATACTTCGTCTGAAAAGATGCCCAAGAAAGGCGCGAAGAGAATGTCGACTGACCAGTTGGTTCGGGCCCTCATGAAGGACATGTCCGAAATTAAGAAGCGGTTGGCGGAGCGAGACGGCGAGGAGGGATCGGGGCGTCCACCGGCCGGAGGGAAGCCAAAGAGGCCGAGAAGGGGGCCGGTCGGGGGAGACGTCCCGGTTCCCTGTTCCCCGCTCGAGGCGCCAGCCCCGGTACCGCCCCCGGTACCGAAGGAGGGGAATCCGATTCCCGTAGTAGTCACCCCGACATCCACTGAAGACATGCCTCCCGAGTTGGCGGCACAGTTAGCGGCGTGGTTGGGGGACAGTAGCGAGGGCGCCACAGCTGCCGAAGCGCAAGCACTCATTAAACAGTTGCGCGAGAAACGTGATACAGCCAAGGTGCCCGCGTCGGATGCGGTGATAGACAAGCCACGAGTGGCGGAGGCAGCGTCCGGTGCAGGTAAGCGGCCATTGCCGATCGCAAGGGATGAGTCAACACCCTCTCGTAGAGAAAAGTTGGGGCAACATGTTCCTTTGGCAATAAAGGAAAAGATTTGGGCGGGGGAATACGTAAACATTTTCTCCTTGCTCGTTGATCATTATGAGGTTGAAACTGTTAAGGGCCAAAAGGATCTGATGCATCCAAGTGTTTGGCGCGCAAAAATGGCTGCCTTTAAAGTGAATGAGAATATTGGCAACTGGGGTAATGCTTGGGGAATTTTTACGTCAATTTTGGGGGAACGTAGGCCTGAATTGCTCCCTGAATTTCCAGTATATCAGTCACGAATTATGGGGTACTCGACATCGCACCAAGGTAACCAATGGTTCTGTTATGACAACCTTTTCAGGAAAGCGATGGAGCATAACAAAAGTTTAACCTGGGACTGTTACGATTCTTTGACATGGAATAAAATGAAAGAGTCGGGGATGTTGAAAGTGCCGTTGGTGGGGAGTACTGTTGGTGAGTCCTCCCGCCAAAATGGGGGGACGCCCTTTCGGTCGGGTACGGGTACAGACGATTACCCGAGACCCGCCGGCAATACAGGGAAGAGGGGTTTCTGTTTCAATTTCAACAGAAGTAAATGTACTAGGCCCCCGGGATCTTGTAAATTCAAACACGAATGTAGTGGTTGTGGGGCACCCCATCCTGAGTCCTCGTGCAGAGCCAAATCGGGTGAAAATGGGGGTAGAGGGGGCGCCAAACAGGTCTAATATAGTCCGAGGGGCGCCTTTACCAACCCCGATTGATACCCTGGCGATGATTCCCTGGCTCAGTGAATACCCAGATCGTACTTCAGCTGGGGTGCTACGAAACGGTTTTTCATATGGTTTCCGCATCCCGGTGGGGAACTTTCAGGGTGTCGGGTCGTGCAAAAACCAACTTTCCGTCTTGCAGCATACGACTGTAGTACAGGATAAGATCCGGAAAGAGGTTACCCGAGGTCGGGTTGCCGGCCCGTTTAGTGTTCCCCCGGTACAGAATTTTGTTTGTTCTCCTTTAGGGGTGGTCCCCAAGAAGGACCCAGGTGAGTTTCGATTGATTCACAATCTATCAGCGCCTCATGGCCTTTCTGTAAACAACGCAATTGATCCAGAGATATGTTCGGTGCGGTACGCATCATTCGATGAGGCCGTAGCCATTTTGAATCGCCTGGGGCCCGGGACGCTGATGGCGAAATCAGATATCGAGTCAGCGTTCCGTTTGCTCCCGGTATACCCGGAAGACCAACGGCTTTTGGGATTCATGTTTCAAGGTTCGTATTACATGGATAGGTGTATGCCGATGGGGTGCTCTATATCTTGTGCATATTTCGAGAAATTCAGTAGTTTTCTACAATGGGTTTACACGAAGAAAACGGGTTTTCGAAATGTGATGCATTACCTCGATGACTTTCTGTTCCTTGGGGCCGCTGGGGATGATGAATGTGCCCGGGCCTTGACTGAATTTTGTGTTTTAATGAATCAATTTGGCGTGCCATTGGCACCAGGTAAAACTGTGGGTCCCACGACTTGCCTCGAGTTTCTCGGGATCGAGTTGGACTCTAGTGAGGGTTGTTTTCGTTTACCAGCTGCCAAAGTGTCGAAATTCAGGGCAGCCCTGCAAATGTGTATTATTGCATCTAAAGTTACGCTGCATCAATTGCAGCAATTGGTGGGGAAGTTGAATTTTGCCCTGAGGGTGATCCCGATGGCCCGCCCCTTCTCCCGTTCAATTGCCCAGGCGATGGTCGGCCTAAAAGAGGGTCATCATCGCACGAGATTATCGGCCGAGGTCCGCCAGGACATGCGTATTTGGTTAGCATTTTTGGCGGATTTCAATGGTCGAGTCGTCTGGAACAAACCGGCCTTGTCCTCTGAAGAGCTTGGTCTATGGACGGATTCAGCGGGAAGCATGGGTTTCGGCGCCATCTTCGGCACAAAATGGTCGGCACAAAGGTGGCCAACATGGTGGCATGAAGGGGGGCTGACGAGTAATATTGCTTTCCTTGAACTGTTTCCCATCTTGGTGGCCCTCAGAACCTGGCCCGATGGATTCAAAAATCACTCTGTCATATTTTGGTCTGACAATATGACCGTTGTAGAATGCATCAATAGTCAGGCAGCACGTTGTAAAATGATTTTAAGGCTGCTTAAAGAAATTGTCTTACTGTGTATGCAACTGAACGTGGTATTCAGAGCAAAACATGTCCCGGGGGTGATGAATCAGGCTGCTGATGCACTGTCTCGTTTTCAGATACAGGCTTTCTTGGGTTTCCTTCCCTCAGCGGACCCAGAGCCAGCACCCTTTCCCGAAGCTCTCTGGTCTCTCGGTGCCCCGAACTTCGTGACCTCGTGGGAGAGAGTCTAGCACCAAGGACGAGGAAGGCATACGAAGGGGCGTTTCGGGCTTATTTAGCCTTTTTGGGGACTGAGAGAGGGGGGCTTTGGGGGCATGAGGATTGGGTAGTACATTTTCTGATGTCCTTGCGTAAGGCTGGGAAGTCGGTGGCTACAGCCCAGAGGCATCGTGCTGCCATTTCCTTTGTTGCCAGGGCGCATAATATCCAGGACCCGACAGCGTCTTTTGTGGTACAGAAAGCGCTGCGTGGGTGGCAACGCCTTGAGGGTCGCAAAGTAGATGAGAGGCGCCCGATAGGTCTGGATAGGTTGTCCCAGTTGCTGGCCACACTCCCCGCCACATGCTCGTCTCAGTTCGAGGCCTGTTTGTTCCGAGCTGCTTTTACGCTTGCATTTCACGGGGCAATGAGGATAAGTGAGCTGGTAGCAAGGAACAAGCGGGATGTGGTGGGGGGTTTGTGCCGGGAACACGTTCAGATCAGGGGTGAGACGATGACTGTATCCTTTGTCAAGTCAAAAACCGATCAAGGTGGGGTGGGAGACTGCATAGTCATTCGCAGGATTTCAGGGTCTTCCATGTGTCCGGTGAAGTGTTTAGAAGATTACCTAGCACGAAGGGTGGCATCATGGGGGGGGACATTGTTGAGACACGCGGACGCCACCCCACTGACGAAGTTTCAGTTTCAGCGGGTGCTCGCGATGTCAATTACCGCAGCGGGCTTGGACCGGGGTGAGTTTGGGACCCATTCCTTTCGGATAGGGGCTGCCACTGAAGCTACAGCCAGGGGTCTTAATGTGGAACAAGTAAAACGAGTGGGGCGTTGGTCCTCCAATTGTTATAAGAGGTATGTGCGGTTGCACATGTTGTGAAGCTGTAATAATGTACTCACGCTTCTTGTCTTTTGTTTGGTTTTCAGTTACGCAAGCCTTCGAGGCGGGGCGGACTATGCAGTCGACCCAACACCAGGCCAGCGGTCAGACATCACCGGCTGTGAGAAAGGAGGTGTGGGTCGTGGGCCACTCATACGTGAGGCGTGCCGCAGACGTATTCGAAGCAGGTGACATGATTCACGTAGCTGGGGAATACGGGTACAGAATGTCCTTCTACGGAAGGGGCGGTCTCTGTATTGACCAGTTTCAGGCATTCTTTGAGGGTTTGTTAGGGCGGACGAGGTCACCGCCGTCTATAGTCATAGTACATTTAGGGGGTAATGATTTGGCCACCACCGGTAGACGACTTCTCCTGGAGGCAATGCTTTCCACTGTAAGTTGGTTGGCGAGGAAAGTTCCGGGGTGCATAATTGGGTGGTCTCATATGATCCCACGAAAAGTGTGGCGGGGGGCTGTTTCGATCCCTGCTTTGAACCATTCTGTTAGAAAACTTAATAACAAAGTGAGTAGGTTGTTTCGTTCCAGGACATTGCATTCTATCTCGCACGGTTGTATTAATGATGACAGTATGTATCTAGGGGATGGCGTGCATTTGTCTCGGGTGGGAAATGAGTTACTCATAGGAGACTTCTTAGCATGGTTAAAAACGTTGGAACATGACCTTTAGCTAGGAGTTTTGTGGGGGGCCCGGATAGCCGGTCAACTATCCGGGCCTGTGGCGGTAAGGTCATGATCGGTGAGCACTAATTAGTAGATCCCTATGAGTGGGCGTCACCCAACACGGATGGGAGCGCTCGGGAGAGGTGGCCATTGGCCCCTCAATGGGGAGGCGGTCCCTTCTAAGGATGGGTCGCCGGAAGTAAAGGAAAGGCGGTCAAGGCCCCTTCCTTTGTAGGAGGGGTTACAGCCCCCTCCTGGGGAATTTCCCGGGGCCAGTGACATCTGCGACGGCAGATGCGGTAAGTTGTGTGGGGTTGGGATAAGGTCTACGGTACCTTCTAGATACCTCACACGAGTATTCGAACGACCTTTAACTGGCGTCGAGTCTTTAGGTGCCCCCGTCAAGTCAAGGGAAATTGGTAATAGTTGCACTTGAGGTATGCCTCCGTGCTGTCGCCCAGCCCAAGTGGGAGGGGTAAGTCTGGTTAGGGATCTTGACACCGGTTATGACCTTGCCGTTGGCCCTTAAACGTTAGGTTGTACAATTTCAATATGTCAAGAAATGTTTTGTAGGATGCTAGTTCGGCTAGGAGAACCTCTGTATTAGAGAATCTGTTAAGGTTAGCCAAACATCGCAATATGGTAATGAAATTGTACATAACATGAAACGTTTAATGTTTTAATTTTGTTTTAATAAATACGGCCGGGATGGTCACTCCATCCCACTTCCAAAAAACTTCAAGAACTGTTTCCGGTTTCCCTCCTTTTGGGGATTGTGTTGAGAGGGGGTGGCGGGTATCTCGGCCATATGGAAAGGGGCGACCAACTCGGTCCCCCCGAACGTATGGCCGAGTGCCTCGATCCCCCCGGGAAGCCATTTTTGGGCGGGAGGCGCGTCTCAGCTGGTATGCCCGAAGCGGCGTAGCTGGGGCGCGCTCGTTCCCGCCCTAGAGTGGGCTGGCCTAGACACCGACGCAGCCAGCCACGCCCTCGGGGCAGGCAGGGGCGGGTATACGCCCGCCCTGAAGACGGATAAAAAGGGACGCAAGACCAGAAGACATCCTCTTGTTCTTGTGCTCTGAAGCTGCACCTCCTCGCTGCACGTGAGCTCGGGACAGAACGAAGAGCCAATTTTGACCCGCCCACCAGCCCCTGAAGACAGCCAGTTGTGTAGAATAAAGTTGATTAATTTTGCTTCGGTTTTCGTATACAGGTTGTAGTGCCATGTTGATGAGTTAATAAAGAATGGTCGTTTTGAGAATGTTTGCCATTAAAGATATTCAGTTTAGTGTTGAATTTTAATGCATGCTCTTTCGGTCATGGTGGCCAATGTATTCGTAGGTTAATTTGCACTGTCGTATTTATTTTGGTAGGCGGTAAGGTCATGATCGGTGAGCACTAATTAGTAGATCCCTATGAGTGGGCGTCACCCAACACGGATGGGAGCGCTCGGGAGAGGTGGCCATTGGCCCCTCAATGGGGAGGCGGTCCCTTCTAAGGATGGGTCGCCGGAAGTAAAGGAAAGGCGGTCAAGGCCCCTTCCTTTGTAGGAGGGGTTACAGCCCCCTCCTGGGGAATTTCCCGGGGCCAGTGACATCTGCGACGGCAGATGCGGTAAGTTGTGTGGGGTTGGGATAAGGTCTACGGTACCTTCTAGATACCTCACACGAGTATTCGAACGACCTTTAACTGGCGTCGAGTCTTTAGGTGCCCCCGTCAAGTCAAGGGAAATTGGTAATAGTTGCACTTGAGGTATGCCTCCGTGCTGTCGCCCAGCCCAAGTGGGAGGGGTAAGTCTGGTTAGGGATCTTGACACCGGTTATGACCTTGCCGTTGGCCCTTAAACGTTAGGTTGTACAATTTCAATATGTCAAGAAATGTTTTGTAGGATGCTAGTTCGGCTAGGAGAACCTCTGTATTAGAGAATCTGTTAAGGTTAGCCAAACATCGCAATATGGTAATGAAATTGTACATAACATGAAACGTTTAATGTTTTAATTTTGTTTTAATAAATACGGCCGGGATGGTCACTCCATCCCACTTCCAAAAAACTTCAAGAACTGTTTCCGGTTTCCCTCCTTTTGGGGATTGTGTTGAGAGGGGGTGGCGGGTATCTCGGCCATACTGTGCCTAGCTCTATTCTCAAACACGAATCACAGGTAAGATAAGCATTCTGGGGAGGTAGAATAATGGGCTAGGACTCGGAGGAGAGGAGAGACTGACCGTAGTACTAGTAAAGTACTAGTAGGGCAATTGAATTCACTAACTCCGTAGTGTGGCACTTTTGTACATTTTGGACGTTTTAGATAATTCATGCTGGTAAGTTAGAGGAAACAAAACGTACAGTAACCCCCGTTCACCACCCCCACAAAATAATATGAACGCGTACAGTATGTTGAAGTATGTAAAATAAATAATTATATTTCCCCTAACCAAACTGACCTGTTTTTATTTCGCGTGTCCAAAGCATTCTCGTGTTTCCGAAAACTGTTCCAAAAACTCCATTGTTACTACCTTCACTGTTCCTCCCAATGAGTTCATTGGATAACGTTTCAATCACATGGTATGGAACTAGAAGACATACTATTGTGTCGACTGCTGGTTATGTCTGCAATTTGAATAAACCACCTCCCGATTGTCCAGTATAAATATCAGAAGTTATTGCAATTAACCAGTGTGTAATACGGCAATAGAATATAATGCATATCTGAACACCCAAAATAAAAATAAGTAAAAAAGTTAAGCCGACCAGGGGACGCGAACCCTGCGCTATCTAAACTATAGTGAGAATGGTCTCGAGGGGTGCTGTGTCAATGGAGCTACAGTGTATTATGTAGTAACAGTACACAAAGCATGAAGGTATAACACATTCAATATTGATCATACAATTGTAAAAAACATTCAACGCAAAGTGGCACAATGAACGTTTTTTAATTTGAGAAGATCAACTTTCTAGTCCAATCACCATTTATGCTGGAGAGTAGCCAGCTGGAGTAGTATTGCCTAGTATTACCAGTGACGCAAAGCCTTAATAAATGTGACTCTTACATTTTTCTGAGTTATCGCTTTCCCTGCAAACAATATGGTTTCCTTGAAAATAGGCACCAATTCTGTTTTTGCCTTTCTGTATTTAGCTCTTTGCCTTACTTTTACAATTGCGTTCAACAGGTGGGAGACCCCTGGATAATTCATTCACTTAACGCACTTTATGCACCGTACCTATGTATCCTAAAAAGGTTTGGCCCCTGCTTCGGCTCTGAAAGAATCCACACTATAGCATTGGTAGGCATTGCTCAGCTGCATGTGAGTCATTGCTGTATGGCGTGTTTACAGGTCTTTCCAACAGCTGTCTGGGAAGTTATCTGTGATAACAGGGTTATGGATAGACCGACATTTCAGTGTAAACAGAGAATAAACAGAAAGTGAGGTGTAGCACCACCTGGCTGCTTCCCAGCAGTGTTGTAGCCAGAGGGAGCACCCTGTTCATTCACTTATTTGCTGTGCATGTTTTGGTTTATGTAGTAATCTCCCATTTCTATCTATCTCTTATGTTAACTTGTCCATAGCTGCTCAGCCTGTGTGAATGTTCTGAGTGGAATGTAGGTGTGTGGGCTGTGTGAGGAATGCTTGGATGACTGAAGCAGAGTGACAGTTGGATGGATGGGGCTGACCAGCTAGCAGTCTGCTCCCGGTGGGACTGTTGATGGATACATAGGACTGCTGATATTCCTGTTGGTGAGGATTTGTAAATTTTTATCTACTACTGGAATAAACCTATATTGGCTCATCATCACCAGTGTTGTCCAGATTACTACAGTTTTGTTTAGACATGTGTTTAGTTTTGAGGAAGAAAAAGATGGAAATCACAAATTACAAATATGTATCTTCTGGGTGAGCTTCTATTGTGTTCCTTTTTAAATCGATAGATCCCTTGAAAATGTAAACCATGTGTTTACTGTTTCATTGGCAAATGAAAGAACAATTTTTAAACCCTTCTGAGCCTATAAGCTACAGCAATTATATGTTTGTTGTACATTTCTGTCACAGAGGGCCATTAGCATGAACGACAGGACTCTAAGGGGCACATGCATCAAGCTATTTAGGAAGTGCAAACGGTGCAAATCGGTAAATTCGGCCGTTTGCACTTCCTAAATACGTTTTTGAGATGCATCATGCATTTTTGTGAAAATCGCTATTTTTAGCGATTTCCAAAAATGCGATTTGCTTTTAAGGAATCGCAGTTTTGCGATTCTTTAAAAACAATGTATCATTGTTTTGAAATTTACGAATTTTAAAATAGGGGGTGCAAATTACCACGAGGTTAAACCTCGTGGTAATTTGCGAAAATGTTTAAATATGCACAAAAATGCATTTTTTAAGTGTAATGTAACAGACACACATGTCCTTAGGACATGTGTGTGTGAAACATGCACTTAAAAATACATTACAGGGGTGCAGGGGGAGGGTCCTTTGGACCCCCCCTGCACCCATGTAATGCATGAACAAATTGCGATTCTAAAAAAGAAAATCGCAATGTGAAAAGGCCTTCCCATTGATTCTTATGGGCCTTTTGGCCCATAGGAATCAATGGGAATTGCGAATTCGCAATTTAGTATTCCCATAATATTTGCGATTCGGTAAAAATTTTGATTTTTACCGATTCTCAAATATTATCGGAAAAAAATCATGCATCCCATTTTGCAATTCCTAATTTGCGATTCCCTAAAAATCGCAAATTAGGAATTGCAAAATCAAACAATGATGCATGTGGCCCAAAATCCCGTAATGCACTGCTATTACGTGACAACAGTAAGTAGTAGAACTTTTTAATGGAAGTATGACATTACAATGAATGTATATACTGTGCATCCCTCTCATATGCAGCCTTTTCCATGCAGAAGTCTTATCCACATATTTACTATGCATGCCTTTACCTCACATGGCAAATGTAGGAGTTAGTGCACAGCATGCAAGTGGCACAGTTTGGAAACACGGAGCATTCCTTGTTGCCTTTCTAAGCTGTATGCAGCTTGTCCATTTGCTGAGTTATTATGTGCTTTACCGAAGGTGCAGAGTCGTTTCTCCTTCTGTGCTTTGCTATGTGACAAAGTGCGAGCATGGTATGGCCCCCGGTACGACTGATCTGTTTACAGCAGTCTGAACCAGGACCCACGCTCCGTGAGAGCAGCACGCAAATCACAGCTCGGTGCCCGGATTCATTGCCGAGGTCTCAATGACCTAGCTTGACAACTGAATGTAAGTTTACTTTAACTGATACATAGATGCAATTGTGTTTCAACCTTTAAGGCTGATATGCAGGATAAATTCTGGGAATCAAATAAAAGCAGTTAAAGTCATTGGTGCACTATTACATCTGACCTCCAGAACAGATTATAGCCTGGTCTTAATGATGAAACACTCACAAAACCAAGCAACAATGCCAGCTTGTTTCTCATAAAATAAAATATCGTAGCCATGTAAATAAAAAGTTACAACCCTGCACAAATTTCATTGCCAAATTCGTAGCACAAAACGCATGGATGAAAAACAAGAAGCCTTCCCTACAGCAACAGAAACAGGATATCCATGTTGTATACTTGGATGATGGAAATACATGGGCACTGCTGCTGCTGACACAGAATAGACCTATAGACAAACACATGCACAGGATCAATCAATCAATCAGCGAATTGTAAGCGAGCGACCACCCGTGAGGGTCTCGAGGCGCTGGGGGAGAGGGGGGTGAGCACGCTTCGGTCAGTAGAAAACTTAGCCAGGTATTGAGGGTCCTCTTGAAGATGTGCATGAAGAACAGAGACCACAAATAGGAAACTCATATTGGGAAAGCCAGGTTGTCTCCCATAAGTGAATTCGTGAGCCTTACTTGCTCTTTACCCTGGTGGGCATTCATTAAATGAGGCCACAGAGAGATTACTTTCTACGACTGAAAAGATTTAAACATAGCAAGAGGAGAAAATCAGAAAGCTGGTCTTAAATCCATTGACAATCCAACAGGTAGTTCTATGAGCGTCTAAGGTTCTGCTTCCTAGCAAAACCTAAGATCAGTAAAAAACAAATATTATTCCAACCCTAAAAAAGACTTCCTAGCTATCACAACAGGAATTTACCACAGCTTCTGAACTGGAAAAGACCACGGCAAAGCTTCAGAATGTATTGAATGATCAGCAGCACAGGAGCCATTGCTCTATGCTATATGTACTAAGGTCCAGAAGCATCAAAGGACCGTTTTGCCATGGTGTCACGCAGGATGATGCAATGGCAACACAATCCTAAATTCAGATTTACTAAGCCACCGGGAAGGCATTTCATGGGCGGGACTGGGCGTTCCTAGGTATCCACAGATGTATTTTGCTCATTTCCAGACTTATCAAGACAAGTATACCTGAGTGTTAGAAATAGGGTTTCTAGTTGGGCAGCGTATGCACCCAAGCCAGGCAGAACCCGCCACTCTAGTGAGGGTAAGGTAGCTACACACCACACTTAACCCCTGCTCGCCCTCTTGTTGGCTTGGCAAGAGCAGTCAAGCTCACCCCAAAGGCAATGTGTAAGGCATCTACGCAACACACTCACACCAGTAGCACAGTAAATACACCACAAAATAGACTCCACACACTATTATATGAAATATATTGTACATACGGCATAGAGTAAAATGACATGAATCATGAGAACTGTGCACATTATGCAATCACTGAATCAGTACTGATCCTGATACAGAAAGAATCAAAGTGACAGGTACATCAGGGCATGAAATGCAACAGTTTATACAATGAAAACACATACTTCATCAATGCAGTGGATACTTATGCAAATCCTGACAATTCAAGAATCAAAATGACATCTTAATGACCTGAGTGCATGTAAGGCAAAGTAAAATGGGGGTAAAACACATAAGTCACCCTGAACACATAGGGTAGGGCATTCCTGTGCTCCTATTCAGTTCCATACAGTAATTCCTTTAGCCCCTGCAGAGCGCAGAAGCAGCTGTGTGCTTAGTATAGAAAATACAGTAATCCCAGTGAATTATTGGACAATCAATTTCTAGGTGAGACCTCCATAATGTGAAATCCAATGCCCCCAGGTACATCCAGCAAGGTAAGGAAGGCACAAAACTCATGGGCCAAGTGGGGATAACTGATGCAACGGGTGTTGCAGACCTCCCTTGGCCTCTCATAGCTGCCTCATCAGGCATAATCAAAGGCAGCTTCCCATGTTTCCTCCCACAGTACCTGATCGTAGGAAACCCCTCAGGGAGTCCTCGATCCCCGTAGGGTTTCCGGATTTACTAGAATGTCGGTGGGCCTCCACAGCAAGGGCTCACGTAACTGACTCAGGCGCTCACTGTGGGCGGGGTGAGGCATTGCAGATGTGCACTCATCACTAGGGTGATGGCATCTTGGCAGGGAACTCCTTAGTCAGGGACCTCCTCTGGACCCAGAAGATGTCAGCAGCCATTGAAGAGGCCCTGCGATGTCAGCTCCTTTGTAAAGTATACCTGCGGGGAGGTAGCAGCAAGGTCTGCATGCAATGGCAGGGGTACTCTCCTTCCACTGAGGCTCAGGGAAAACAGTGCCGGCTTGCCTCCTCTGGTGGTAAGGCCCCACCCACCACATGTTGCCAGCAAAGTTCCTTCTGGACCATGAACGCCCGTCCCAGGGGTTTCCTTCACTGGTGCGGCCCCTTTCCCTCACTGCAGAGTGCAGCGCTGATTGCAAAAAGCAAGTGCTCCCCACGCGCTTTACTGCAGAAAGAGCCCAAGCCTCGGGCTCAGGAAAATAAAGCAAAGTGCTTCGCAACACTTTTTTCCCGAATCAGGACACTGAGCAGTGCTTCACCACACACTGAAGATAGAGCCAGGGTCATTAACAATACTCCCTGGAGAATACTTGGGGGCACGACCAGAGAGCAGGCAGTAGGCCAGCTCATAAGGCCATTTTACAAGATGGCAGTCACTTCTGCAGCCCAGAAGTCATTAGGAAGCAGACCAGCACAACAAAGCAAGCAGTCTCAATGTCAGTCCCTCCTGGCAGCACAGCAGTCCCTTGGAGCAATATGTAGAGCCAGCAGCGTCTAGTTACAAGTCCCATGCAGTGTCTAAAATCATGGGGTCAGAGCCCCTATGCTTATACTCAAAATGTCTTTGATGTGGAGGTGACTTCAACAGCCCAGCCCAGGAAGACCATTCGGCATGCAGATGAATGCAGATGCAGCCCTGTTACACCTAACTCTCCCTGTGTGATGACTGTCTGGAAAGTATTCACAAAGCCTAGCTGTCACTTTGCCCTAGATGTGGATTGGAGTCAGGCTGCAAAGCACAAAGAGTAATAAACACATAGAAATTACCACTTTCTAAAAGTGGCATTTCTACAATAGTAACGAAACGTCCACCTACACCAATAGGCAGGATTTATTTCCACTAGTCAAAACATACCAAACATGGCAATGCAACTCCTATCAGATCTGAAATTACCACTGACAAACATATAAGAGAATTCCCAATGCTAACTTATAAGAGGAAAAGCACTGTCTTTAGTGAAAAACAAAATAGGGTGTTTTTCCGTACCGGTACATGCCACACAATAAAGGCATATGTCCTACCTTTTACCTACACAGCACTCTACCCATAGAGCTACCGAGGGCCTACCTTAGGAGTGACCTAAATCTAGTAAATGAGGAGTTTATGGCTTGGAAATGAACTTTAAATGCCAAGTCAGTGTGAGAGTAAACTGCGCCCTTAGGCCCTACAGTGGCAGGTCTGAGACAGGTTTGAAAGGCTACTTCTGTGGGTGGCGCAAGCAGCGCTGCAGGCCCTCCAGTAGCATTTAATTTACAGGCCCTGGGTATATGCAATACCACTGTACAAGGGACTTACAGATAAATTAAATATGCCAAGCAGGTGTAGACCAACAATACTATGTTTAAAAGAGAGAGCACATGCACTTCAGCACTGAATAGCTATGGTAAAGTGCTCAGAGTCCTAAAGCCAACCAAACAGGTCAAACAAAATACAAGAGGAAGGCAAATGTTTTGGGATAAACCTGCAAAAAGGGATTGGTCCAACACTGAGAATGTGTCAGAATTGAATGCCTTCCCAATAAAGGCAAAAAAAGCAGCAATACAATGGGTGACCTTGTTTGTTCAAACAGAGGAGGAATTTTATATTAGATACAGATTCAGAAAGCAACTGAATCTAAACCTGATTGATGAGTTGTTGCATGTTTTAGGCTGGTACACCCAACACAACTAACACAACAGAGGGAACTCCACACACGTTCAGGAACTGTGCAATCTATCCTCCTAGCATCTTGTAGCTACCAATGTACAATATGAGTGACTGGAGGAATATCTCAGTGTACCCAATAAATTGTTTCTGGAACTTTCTAGCTGCTATGCAAGAAAGTATGAGGTTGCATATTTATTTTTCAGTTTTTCTGATTTCCAGATTGCAAATGTGCAATATTATTCTATTGCATCATTTCCAAATATTGTTGGATGTGCAGAGGAAACTCATGTCCTCATTTGCCTCCCTCAGAGAAAGAGTACATTTGCCGAAATTAGAATAGTCAATACTCCTTCAATATACAGGTGGTATAAAATTGCCCTTTATTCATCATCGAGATAGATGTAGGTTTTCCAAGGCGAATACACAAATCATATATGTTTTGTCACTGCATTGTACAACTATTTAGCGAGATGATTTTGGATATGGCTGGTTGCTTGGTATGGCTACATGCTCTGCGTTCTATTTATGCTATGATGTTTAATATGAGCACAATAAGAAATAGACACTTCATATTACAGGTGACAGTGAGTATTCTCTGTGCACATGGTGATAACAGGAGACATACCGCTGCCATTAGCAAATCAAAAGAATAATTGAAAGAACATGTTATGTGCTGAAAGGGGATTGTGCGGTCTGCACAAAAGTGAGGATGTGGTGGAATATGATTGAAGGATATGACTCACATAATTAATCACATATGCCAAAGTGCCATGTTGCACAGAACAGGAAAATGAACATGCATGCTATGGAATCTGGTAGTTATGATTCTGACAACGAAGATGAACTCATCTCTTGACTATCACTCCAATAATAGTATGATGAAAAAGCCATAAAAGCAACGATGTTACAAATACTTTTGAGGTACATACGACAAATCTTTAGATGCTAATATAATGTTAATGTTCTGATATTGTCATTTAAACATGGTGTTTCACATGTAACTTTTGTTATCAATCCGGCCAATCTGCTTGGTTGTAAATGAAAATTAACAAATATCTTTCTGGGTTATAATATGAACATGTAATTTAAAAATTAGAAGATTTTTTTCCAATTATTTAGGTCTTGGAATTCTACTAATAGTTCTTTCTGTAGTTTGCTAAGTTAAGCTACACTCTCCCTCTTCACTTTGTCTTCATCTAGTTCTAGTTCTGTTTGGCTCGGCTGTTACAAAAACGCTACTGATACCTGGAGCCTTTTCTCCTTCGATTGGTGCGGTGTTTCATCTATTTGCAGAGTTAACTTTCTTCATTTCTTCAAGTGTATTTGTTATTAGAGCAACGCTTCTGGCACCATTGAAACTATGGCCAAACACCTCTATTTTATCTGTACTTCTGCACATGTTTTTTTCGTGACAGATGTCAGACTTTCAGCAGATAGGCTTTCGTTTGTAGATGAATTTCTGTGTGCCTTTGCATATGCTTTTTTTGCATCAAAGTCAGCAGCAACAACCTAGCAAAGATTATTTGGTTAAATCAGACATGCCAAATTTTA
Source organism: Lissotriton vulgaris (assembly GCF_964263255.1). NCBI lineage: Eukaryota > Metazoa > Chordata > Amphibia > Caudata > Salamandridae > Lissotriton > Lissotriton vulgaris. Next base: position 644,704,428 of record NC_141685.1, on the reverse strand, counting down.
AGTTTGAATTTAGCTCTCACATGTTTTTCCTAAACTGATCAACTCTCCTACTGAGATCACAAGTGACCCTCCGGTCCTTGAATTGAAACATATGCATGCATTGCTCTAAAGAATGGAAATGTCATTACATAGGAGTGCCAATTAGTATGTCTCTTAACAAAGCACACACAACTTGATCTGTCCTGTCTACTATAAGACTGGTGTCCTGACCTATATGTATTACTTTGTGTGTTGACTGGTTGTTTATATTAGGGGTTACACTGATAGTACAAGTGGAAGGTTGTGTGGATATTATAAATAGTGGTTCTATTTCTCCCATAATGCATTTTCCTCTTGTGGTTGGAGTACTTTCAAATGCTAGTGCTTCAGGTATAGCAAGGTCTTTCTGCCCTGATCGAACACATTATGTACCATTTGACATCATACTGATGGATTAAAACTGAGTATAGTACAATATTTGTTTGTCATTTTGAAACTAAAAGTATTTGCAACATATAAACAATGTTCTTTTGATTATACTTTGTAGGTTTATTCAATAATAATGGATAGGGAATGAAAGAAAGACGAATATACGAGTAATACATTTCCTATGATGCATTGGCTGTGCTATATCTACTATCAAACAAGTGATTTAAACGACTTTTCCTTTTAAATGTTTCTTTTATTTAAATGAGTATCATTATTGTGTAGAAGATTGAAATGCAAATAACAACAACCATTTAGGTATAACATACCTTGGGCTTATTTACAAGCCCCTTTCGTCGCCCGTTTGTGACGCACCAGCAGCGCAACAAGCTGTGGGATATTTACAAGCACATGTAAAGACACCCTGCGTGGCTTTTTTTGTGCTTGTAAATACCGCCCCTTTTCACGTAATACTTTGCGTGTAATAGGCATGACCAGGATATTGCTGTGGGTGTTCCACTCACCACCCATGCCCACTGATGCACTTCCAGGTTTACGAGCAATACTAAACCTGGAAATGCATCAGACTGCTATGCCACCACCTATTTGTTTTCTTCTTTCAATGCATGCTGCATTCTACAACACACATTGGAAGAGGAAATCAACTCAATTGACGGTTTTTGTGAACAAAAACATTCTTCCCATGATGCAGGCATCCTTGCACTATTGTACAAGGGTGCCTGTGCTGGTGCATGGCAACAGTTTGTGCACTAGCGCAAAAGAACAGCGATGCAACAGGTAGTTGTAAATATGTTGCAATCCTGTGCCTCAAAACGAACACAGCGTGCCACAGCACAATGGCTTGCAGCACAACGTTGCGTTAGTTTCTCATAAATAGTGCCCCTGGTATTTTTGCCTTGTAGCTGATGTGATCATTATAGAAACTCCCAACACTGGCTACAGTTAGAAAATAGATTTTACTCATTGTTCCATTCCTGATGGTGGTGTTTCTCAGCTGCTGGTTGCTGCAACATCCGACCGACTGCTTGCGATGTTCTTTTAGGTCATACTAACACTATCTTATCTCCTCCACACACTTAACGATGACATACACAGCATTACTACTTAGGTGGTTACATCACTGAACAATGTTTTTGCTGCCTCTAGAATAGTAGTTGAGACCTTTCCAAACAACTTACTATTTTTGGTCACACATTTTTCTATTAACATTGTAAATTCTTGATTACTAATTTTCTTTCCTGTTTTTTCCTAACCTCCTCCAGTGGCTCCTCTTGACTTGATATTTATTTGCCTTTCAAGGGTAAAATGAAATTATGTCAAGGTGTGCTCCTCTACCAGGCTCTAAATCAAAGGTTCTGAAACACTTCCAGGGTCTGTGTCATCATCAATTGCTGTGGCTGTGATGTTTGCAATTTGCAAATTACAACTTGCAATTTGCCATGCATACCAAATAGCAAATTAGAAATTGGTATTAAGCTCTGGTGAGCATAAAAAAGTCACTATTACTAATGATGATTCTTACTACATGCCATTCTGTAATTCGGGATTTGTGGTACATTAAGGGGCTGATTTCTATGTCGGGCGGAGTTGTCTCTGCCCAACATCGTCTCAGTTATGGGACCGACCGATTCCCAGTCGGCGGTCCCCGACTGGCCCATTAGGATACAACCGAACAATGTTTGGTCGTATTCCTACATTTTACAAATGGGAGCATGCATACCGGCCATAAACCGCCCGGAATGCATTGTACCATTGTAAAAAGGGAAGTGCAGTTCATCCCAGCAACCCGTGGCTACAGGGTGCAGGGATCAGGTGCCCCCTCGTTCTCCAACTGGAGGCCATGTACCCGAGGGACCCCCCAAATGTGAGTTCCGATAGCCTTTCTGTGTCAGAAAAGCCAGCACGGAAAGGCTACCGAAACCCAACATCATAATGCCAGGGCAAAAAAGAGCCGCCCTTGGGATTACAGGCCGCTTTCCAACTGGTCGACCGACTCTAGGAGCCCCGTCAGAAACCAGCTGGAATGACCGGCCAGATTCCTTTCCAACACCTCCATTGTAATGAGGTGGTAGGAAAGGAATCAGACCGTAATAATACAATGCCGTCATAAAGGTTCTGACCGAGGGTCAGAGCCTTTTACAACAGCATTGTAATCGGCCCCTAGATATTTTTATTTCTGAATCACAGTATTTGCCTATAATTGTGTAAAAACGTTAAAGTCTTTAAGCACTGCTAATGCTTGTTATTATAAAGGGCAAGGGTAGTACAGGACTCCGCAGGAACAAGACCCTTGTGCATGTCTACAAACAGTAAACATGAGCTGTTTAGAACTGCCAGCTTTGGTTTAGATTTGGGACTGTCATGGACAGGCTACAGCTCATGGACACAACAGATGTAGGAACATTTTCCTATGTCATCCCTCAGGCCTAGTAACATGGAGTGGCCACAATTAACGTAGGAAAAAGCATTTTCTCTTACCACAACAACATCGTTAAGAATACATTGGGGGAATACATTGGGGGCTTCAGAGGAAGTTGCCTGACGGCTGTGTTAGACACTGGTGCAAGTCATTCTCTCTGTTGGAGTTAAGCAAGTATAAGGATACTCTCTACAAATGTCAAAACAGCCCTGTTCTGTGATCTGATTCAGATATGCTGCAGTTAGAATCCTGATGTCAGTCACTCTTCACTGGAGTAGTCGGAGACGTCGGTCCTGTTGGTGGTAGTAGGTGGATCTGTCCCTGATGATGAATCTGTAGCAATCTCAAGACTTGCTGGGGGACATGGACTTCACTCTATAAACTGTTGATAAGTAATAGAAATAACAGAGGGCAGAATCAGATGCAGATTAAGGTAAAGGTGGATTTCTTAGATTAGAAACTACTAAGTCATTTCAGTAAAGCTGACAGTGAAAACTTGATCAGTATATCAAGAATACAAAATGACTCTTCAAACTAAACTAAAACGCTTTTTAACTATTTCATTAATATAAGTTATTAATAAGTATGTGCAAGGTGCAGTATTCCTAAGTAACTATGCAGGCAGGTATTTAGTTCAGCAAATGGCCAAAAATATTGGATTAAAAATATAGGGGCTGATTACGATGTCAGTCGGAAAGCCTCCGACTGACAGTTGGATTCTTCTATTCTGTTTCGGAACCCATCCGCCCGTCTCGATCTGAAACAATTCTGACCAACGAATAAGATTCTCATGGTCCTGTTATTCTGAATTGGGTCTGACCAGGACTAGGAGAATCTGAGTCGGTTGGAGCCAATTTGTACAGCTCTATAGACAGGGTTTCCAACCGACCAATTATGATGTTGGATTCTAACTGCCTTTCCGACTTGGTCTGTCCGACATGAAAAGGCTGTCGAAAACTGACATTGGGGACCCCTAGCAGGCCCCCCTTCATCCTGTGACCTCCATTGTAGGCTGTGGGGGTATCTAAGTTATCCCCCTGTTAAACCATGCACTCTGAGGCAGGCACCATGTGGTGCCTGCAACAGGGTGCAAGGATTTTCGCAGGCACCCATTTTCCCAATAGGAGCCTGTGCTGTCAGTTGAACCACAGACTCCTATTGAAGTCAATGGGAGTCCTTACGAACAATGTTCAGAAGCACTGGAATCGCTCTGGAGGAACCGCCAACCACGAGTCGTGTCGGGAGGAGGAAGCTCCGTCTGACATCTTAATCAGCCCCTTAGTGTGACATGAATATCGTTTTGAAAATATTGTAACTACCAACGTATCGTGGAACAGAAAATCTAGGGTTAGAATATCTTTTTTTGGTACATTATACCGTTTTTAAGAATATTGTTATTTTCTTTTTATAGTGGTAATAAACATAGCTTTTTCATTCATTATGTTAGTATATTAATTTTATTTTAAGTTCTTGTGTTGTTAGTATAATTGTTATCAATTAAAAAAATATATAGGTTGTCAATATAAGTGAGTTTTTAAATGTAACCAGTAATTTATAATGTAGGAGTGTAGTGCAGGGGAAATAGAGTGGGAAGTAAATAAGTTAAAATTAATTGAATTTTTATTTACAGCTAATTTTTTTACGTGCTAATTACTCACATCGTGAGAAGAGAAATCAGATGGACAAAACTTAAAAGTAATTATGAGTGAGAACGAACTGTCTGTTATAAATGTGTCACAACATTAATTGACATTGGTTGAGTTGACTCTCCTGAAACTAGTCTTATCATTTCTGCCCAAGTAGGAACTTTGATTATAGTGCATGCAGAATTGATTTGGTTTTCTTCCAAGGAAAATAAAGCTGCTAAAAGCCTATAGGATATGGATGTGGAAGATCTTGAACTGTGCCTAAGTGAAATAGACTGGGTTGAATAATGAGGGTTTATGTATCATGTATGAGCGAGGAACTCTAATTTAATTGTGGTTGCAAACAGATGGAGCAAGCTGTGGTGTATTTTAAAAGAAATCTCAATGCATTCCTACATTGTCATGTTATAATTTGCCCAACTTCGGTGCCTTGATCATAAAAGACTCTCAAATTACGAGCTACTCAGGCGTAAATGGTCAGATCCAATATGGAGTCAGGGACAAAGAGAGACCATTAATACATTATGCAACAACAAGAGCATCATTATTCAGCCCTGTTATAAAGGGAGTAATATCGTTTTGATGAATGTATATATGTATGGACAAGAGACTTTTCAATAATGACTTAATGTTGAATGTTATGAAACACCTAAAATTGAGAAATACAAAGCTTCAATCAGAACATGGCATGATTATTTATGGGAATGGCAACATTAAGGTTTGATCGATTGTGATGGGTTTTCCTTTTGGAAAAACACTAATCTGGCTGTTTCATGTTTGTAACTTCTACTGAAAGTACACAAGAACACCAGTTAATCACAAGGGTGACCCATATGGTCCTCCAATACGAGTGTATTGTAAATCACAGCATTATATTTAAATAATTTAATGTTACCTCTAGTGAAAAACGTGTTCCATAATACTGTAAGGGCACTACTGACTTTCTACAAAAGATATTCAATATACATAGGAACAATCATACCTGATGATCACCTTGGATCTGATCTCTCCTTATTCTTGCATACAGCATACAAAAGATGTAAGGGCATGCACGCACACGTTTTGTAATAGACCTGTATTCCCATATAACCAAACCCAGATTCTGATGACCATGATCTAGTGTTGTTTAAATAACAAAATCTTTATATTCAAGGATAGATAATATAATCAAATCTCAGGAAAAATTATGGCTACCTGCTTTACCCCCAGCTATGCTAATTTGGCCATGGGCTGGTGAGAGGGGCAGGTTGTCGGGATGACACAAAATGAGGATGTGACCGACCATGTTCTTATTTGAAGCTGGTACATAAATTATTTTTTCATGGTCTGGGAAAGCAGTAGAGAACTGGCTGATAAGTTAATTCATACATTTACCATCAATGATTTCAACCTAAAATTCACTTATAAAATCAGTAACAAATCCATAAATTATCTGGACGCTCACATTGAAGTAAAGAAGGACACTATGGTCACCAGCATACACAGAAAAGCAACAGATGGCAATAGTTTCCTCCAACCAAATAGTATGCAACCCTGGAAACAGAGAGTATCCCCTATAGTGAATTGCTAACGGCACGCAAAATTTGCAGTAACCAGGAGGCATTGAGAAAGAAGAGAACATGATTCAAAGATATTCCCAGAAACTTCTTCAGAAAGTTAGCAGCAAGCCAAGAAGCCAGTACTGTTCAAACCAAGCACTTCCAAGAATTAACATGATAAGATCATCAGGGTAATCAGCACATACAATACAGGATCCACAGATGTAAGGCACATTCTTTCCAAGCATTGGAAATTATTAAAAATAAATCCATTAATCGGTCATGATATTACTCCACATTGTGCTAGAACAGAACCTAAAAGAAAGAGGTTATCCTGAACGACTGGTAAGGGACTCCTCGAAGAGAGCGCTGAATAATTTCAGGGATGCACTGAAACAGTACAGAGAGACCCAGTTGAAAGCCTGACTTGCATCACATCATTCACACCTGATTCAACACAGATCAAGGACATCTTTAGGAAACACTGGAGCATCCTCAACACAGGTGGGATAGAATTTCCAACACCAATGTTTGCCTTCAAGAGAAAAAAAAATTTGAAGGATGTCATCATACACACTAGACCCCCCCACAACAGGTGGTAACAATACACAGAGGAGAATCTGGGACCTCCCCCCAGTCACCGGCCACTACGCATGCGGCACATGTGTAGTCAGAGATCAGACCAGGGTGGTGAAAACCTTGACGTTATCTAACACATTCACCTAGACAATGAGATGCCACACAAATTGCAATACATCCAAATGCATTTACATGATAATTTGTCCATGTGAGAAGAGGTATGTGGGTATGACCATGAGACCAGTCAGGACCCGCATCATTGAACATAAGAGTAACATCAGATTCCAGAGAGCTAACACCAGGATGTACACACATTACCAAGAGCAAGGACAAAGTCCAGTCTCACTACAATGGCTAGTACTAGAGTTCCATCCTAGATTCACCCAACAGGCACTGGTCAGGATAGAACAATGGTGGATACATCACCTTTCCACATCGGTGACTGGCCTGAATGATGAAATTCCATGGCCATCGCTGAATACTAGATGAACACATCTTTAACTGTATGTATCCACAGTGCTACTTGAAGGTATATCCACTTGCCCAAACTTCTCCACACAGACTGACCTGATTGTAACTACTGATCATTTACTTCCACACCTATGCCAAGATGACGTGGTTAATGACACCCCCACCACGCAAGATGATTGTTCATCCTTTTGACTTGTTTGACACCCCTAGACGCCAACCAAGGCATTTTTAGCCTTCCTGAGATAGGTTACCTGAGATGGCCGCCGCACGCACCTATTACCTGACCTTGATCTACAGGACAGCTTGGGTAGTATGCAGGTTGACTACTTTCCTTAACAGACTAGACATATACGTGACTCTACCTTAACACTCAACAATTGTTGTCTTTCCCGCTGTTCATCAACCATTATGGCGCAGACCATATCAACGACATTAACACAGGAAGATCTATCAGCCTGTCTGCAACTCAAACACGAACATAGCCCACACGGGTGTATTTAGCCCTTCTAAGATGGCCGCCACACTCACCACTATGCTAACTCAAACTGCACGGAGCAGCAGTGGTGAAGATGCAGATTTGACTTCTCCCACCCTCCAGTGCACGTGACACAGACGGTATTTGAGCTCACACTGGAGTCTCGTAGTACCGATCCGGTGTCGGCGTGGAGGGTAGGTGAGCCAGCTGATCCCCAAATGACGGAATGGTGGGTACATGAGCAGTCGGGTTCTGAGACCTGTCCCTGCCTGCGACTGCTGGACTACTTATTGAGTACACTGACACTGGCAGTGCAGGTTCCCATCAGTATGTAATTGCCAACTCTGGTGGAGCCGAGCGGGCGGGGAGGTGTACGGTGAGGCAGTAGGAGTGAGAGCGAGAGTGACACACACCCCCTGGTCACTCGCATCACTCTACCGTTTCACCGATAGCCCCTCCGGCCGGGTCGGGCGCTGTGATGGACGCATATTTGAACATGCCTGTGGTCGCTAATGGCACACCACTGAGGGAGGTACTCCGTGGGTGATGTGTCCCTGCACATAGAATGACAAGACTCCCTTGGGTGTTGTTACTTGTGGGGCGCCATTCCCGCCTGTCTGCCGTGACGCCAACTCCAGCGGTGTCCCTTGGGCATCTCACACTACATGGGAGACTGGTTGGTTGTTTGATTGGACACTCGCTGGCCCTGACATCCTCGCCAGCATCAGCTGGCGCGTGGCCACTATCCTCTGCTCCACTTGCTGAGGACTCACCTGCCTGCCTTCAACTTTCTCTCCCTCAGGACACCACACTGCCAGGTGTCCTACAGAATATACGCACACCAATTGAGGCGATATCCCCTACCATGGGAGGTGAAACCTTGTGATATGATACACCCTATAGTTCCAACTTTAATATAATGACAAATGACACAGGAACTTCGAAACTCACTAGCTTTACCACAGTTTGTTTTTTTTGTATTACAACAACTGTCACCCCCTCCATGGGGTAGGTTAGTCTTCCTCATATAGCTGGACTAGGTTCCAACTATGTTTCTTTTAAATGTACCTTTACACACCTAACCATTTGGTTGTTATGTCTAGTGTATTTCCTGATTTTATAGAATTAATGGAGGATACCAGGAGGTTTTCATTGTTTGCATTTAATACACAATGTATATATTGAAGGTGTTTACTTGTAAACTGTTATGTATCCCTCTCTCTAGATTTTTGAACTGCACTATTGAATACCTCTATCATAGTGACTACTTGTGGTAGGTAATTAGTAGCCCCCACCACTGAGTGAGGATAGATTAACTTCACCTTTCTTAGGACCTAAAGAATTGCCACAGATCATTAGATCTCTTATGCAAGAAACATGTTTACCTTAGGAGATGAGCATAGCTTGTACTGAACCTAGTAGAGAGTAAAGCTGCCACTCAACACGTTTTTAGTCAAGTGGTTAACCCCTTATTTGGATTATCCTACTTGTTTTAAACCACAAACTTCACAGTATCTACACTTTACGGGCCACGCACCCCCACTTCATCAAACGGCAAGGAACCGAAGATCTCCGACAAAGAGCCCCTTAATGGGAGCCCGTTGGGTATTGCAGCGCCGACCCAACGAGGAGCAGGTCCAAATGATGAAGCATGACACCTAGCTTGCTGGGTGTGTGAGGACTCTACTTCCGACAGAGCAGGATCCCTCTTGATCCTTCTAACCTAAAACAGTGACAAACTGCCATATCATAGTCTATGGTAGTGGTCTGTTTATTTACTAGGCATCACTGTGTTGAGGAACAGCAAATCCTTTTTTGAATATAACTGTACAGGGCACCTTTGCTGGACCTCGGTAAAAATACCCTCAATCCCTCCTCTTTGCTGAACAATACTCCACATTGTGCCATCATTTATTGTAAAACTACATCCCTCCGGTACCAATAAGTCCATAGCCTTATGGAAAAGGTAGATGAGAAAAAGTGTCCATGCTGCCTAAGGGGTTTTCAAACATATGTCAAGTGCAAAGCTTCTAAATTGAGTGTTAACAGAAAAGGAATTTTCCTACCTAAGAGCAATGAAAAGCTTATTAATCAATTTATAACGTGTAGCACAAACATTTGTGCATATATCCTAGAACGCACACGCGGCAAAAGATATGTGGGCAGTACCAGTTCGCAAGAGCGGAATGGAATACATTAGAGCACTCAAACAGGTTGATCAGAATTACCCTGTGCCTGGGCATTTTGAGGATTACCATCATAGAAATGTGAAATCATTCAGCTTTTTTGGCCTTGATAGAGTATTGTTTTACATCAATGGAGGTGATGTGAATATTGATGTTAACAGTAGTTTTGAACACATATCAGATGTTATGAGAACCCCTCTCTGATTCTTCTGCACTTTAGAACTGATTTTGTTGTCACTACTTCCCTCTGTACCATAGGGCATTACATGGCACACGGGCACCACTCTGGTTTGGAGTAGGGGTAATAGATGTGATGCTGGTGATGGACACATTTTATGTGAAATCCTGCAATTTAGAGGCTTGCCAATTTATCTGGGGGGGGGCTTTCATTGATCAGGAATCAGTTGGACTGTAGAATCGTGTATGAATAACGTTTAGACCAGGGGTCTCCAAACCGGTCCTGGAGGGCCGGATCCATGTCAGATTTTTTAAATAACTACATGCATCTCAATGGGGATATCCCAAAAATCTGGCATGGATCCAGCCCTCCAGGACCAGTTTGGAGACCCCTGGTTTAGACCCTACTGCAGCCATGAAACCATATGCACCAGAAGATATGATTTATTTAGAGAAGGCATATGAGGACATTTTGTCAGTAATACAGTGTGGAGCCCACTGTGGCTGTATAGCTGCATACTTTGGAGGATAAGATTTAAGTTTTAGATTTAAATTGAGAATGGGTGATTCGAAGGCTTTGCGGTGATGCTGTGCAGAATGTTTATCCTTGGCTTCCCGTGCTCCTCCTCACCAGTCCCAATTACCATTATGAGATTTCACTCAGATGGATTGAATGGGGCAATTCGATGAGACATTTGGTATTTGGCCCTCATCTCTATATCACCCCTTCATCCACACACACTTTGGTCCAGTCTATGGGACAAGATTTCACATGGTCACTTTTTATGACTTATCACTACATGGTCATTCTCTGATTAAATGATATTTGAATTGTGGCACCAACGGTTGGCAGACAGGAATTTGTAACCGTACTAAGCATTTTACAAGTTAACCTTCTATGTGCAGTAATAATGAAACTGCCATTGAATAATGAAAGATGTTAAGGTTTGAACAGTACACTGAGAAAAGTAGACCGTTATCAGGATTCATTATAGTAACCTGTTTTTTAATGTAATTTGCACACCATAGTTGCACGTGATTTAGACCTGGAGCACATACAAATCTAAGGTGATAGATTAAGGGATGTACCTTCCTGTTTATAATGCCCAGACCCTGTTTCTAACTAATAATAATTGACATTTAAAAGAAATAATAAATCGACATAATAATGAAAAGGCAATTACAATTGCTGTTAAAAAATTGTAAAGTTCAAATCAGTTCTAAAAGTGTTTTTCTGTTGGTAAAACTCCATACATATGTTTTTGTGAAATATTGGGTACAACAATTTACAAAGGCTTCTTAAAAGTCAAAGCTCCTCGTTGCTCAGTACTGTAATAAATGGGTGTTCATTACTCGAATTTCGTAATATATATATGTATATACATCTATCTCAAAAACAAATGTTTCTGAGCTGTCTGCCTCAGCCCATACATAGTGGCGTACGCTCAGAGGGTATGTGTTCCCGCATTCAATTTTCCAGCAATTCACTGCTCTGTCACAAATAAATGTACTCAAGAGGGGTTGATGTTTTTCTTTGGTGTTTTATTGAGGAACAGGTGGATCAGACACTTTCCACCGCTCTGCGACATAAGAATGTACTAGGGGAAAGGGGGGGGGGGGGGGAGGGGTGAAATCTTTCTATGATGCTTTTTATTGAAGAAAAAGTGAGTCCGATACATTTGCACGCTAGAGGCGTCTTTTTCCGAAGAAGTCACCACCTTGGTTTTTCATATTTTATATACATTTCATTGAAAGTAACAACGCGCTCTAATACACAGTGAAAAACATACTTAAAAACACAATTCGTATAATGTTGGTCTTTCTTTCTATTTTCTTTTCCCATTATTTTAGATATGTAATTACCATATTCTCAGAAATATTAATGTGTCTCGTATTATACATGTAAGGAGGTACAGTATGGCTGAGCTCAAGGGTTTCAGAGTAGGCTTTCAGTAAACAGGATGCTACAAGAAAGTAGGAGATCAAGAAGGCCCTCCGGGCTTGGGAGAAGGCTTGTCATTTACAGTCTACGGTACAGGAGGAGAATGAGGAGGTGGACTTTGAGGAAAAGCAGGAGGAGGATATGGAAGGGGAAGATGACAGCTCCCTGATTGTGGCCAACACGGAAAGAGTATGGCCCACAGGAGTGAGCCCCCCTTCCAGATCCAGAGCAGGCATCAGCACCTCTACTCACAATTTGCCCACAGAGGAGCTGGAGGGTAGGAAGACAGAAAGAGAGTTCAGGCTGAGGATGGCCTAACTGAAAATGGTGGAGTCAGCTGTTCCGAGGAGCATGGAGGAGAAGAGAAAGGCTCACAAAGTGAATCTTGAAGGGCTGAACATAATGGCCAAGCAGTGCTATGGGTCCAGCAGCAATGTTGGCAGGGATACCCAGTGCCCAATGGAGACAGTAGATTCAGCATTCCCAAAGACCTGGTGCCTAACTTTGTTGTGGGGGATGATATTGACAAGTGGTTTGGGGCTTATGAGATTGCCTTGAAGATGCTCATGGTCCCTGAGAAAGACTGGGGAGCCAATCTCTGGAGGCACATCCCCAGTAAATGGAGGGATGCATTTTTTGACCTAGGGAATGGGGAAAGTATGAGGTATCCCCTCATGAAGGACGCCATCATCAGGAATGATGGTCTCACCATTGAGAAGAATGGGCATACGTTTAGGAACAGTCAGAAGCTGCCACAACAGTCCTGGGTATATTTTATGGATCACCTGTGCAAGGCACTGGATGTTTGGGTGATTGGCAGTGATCATTCAAATATTTTTACTAGGCTTTTAAATTATTCAATACAGTAATACAATACAACAAGCTATTGTGCACTACATACATTAGGATAGATTAATTCATTATCTTAAAAAAACATTTAGTATTAAGTAGTTTGGATCATCAGCTTTGGCACTCTGACTGAAACAGCAAATATTTTGATCCTTCATCATGGAGCAAGAGGAAATTTATAAAGATAAGAAGAAATTTAAGTGACGTGAGTGACTATAATGGAGAGTACAATTTGAGTTTCAGAGTGCACATTTTCCGCAACTAGTTTACAGAGATGAGCCAACCCTTAATGGATAGCAAGCTCATCGACCCCAGGGAGCTTGCCAAGTACACCAACAGCTGGCTGTGCATCAGTGTCCATTAAAAGGTACCTTGGAGTGACCCCAAGAAGGGTATTCCAGTTCCCTCAAACAGAGTGAGTTTGAGGTCCAGGGAGACACAGACTAGTCCAAGGGTGCAGTGGGTGGAAAGGGTTCTCATGCCCCTTCTGAAAAACAATGGGGAGGTTCTGATGGGCAGTGGCCAAGGACACGCCATTTCCAACCTTGCTGCTTTGAGTGTTTTCATTTAGGACACAAGCAGGGGGACTCTGTCTCTCCTAAGAAACCACCATCTGGTGGTCACTCTAGAATTTGCGGCGCGAAATAAGGTTGCATTTGTAATGTTAATTCACATTGGGAACCGTTAGTCACCTCCACAGCCCGAACCACTAAGAGAACTTACACCAAATTTGGTAGGGAGGAAGATGTCATTTCAAAGAAGTGCCTTTTGCTTATTTCGTTTAAAGCATTTCAGTAGTTTTTGAGACATTTAGGTTTAAAATATTAGTGATATCTCTGGTCTGGAAGTCTTTGCGAACAAAGAGAGCTCATGCAGGGAAATGCCCTGCTCGGATTGGCTACCAACACTTCATCCAGGAAGTATTGACAGGCATCTTAGGACTTAGCTGCAAGATAAGTCCCCCCAAAAAAAGTGAAAATAAAAAAGGGGCCAGGGTAGGAATACCCTGACGTCCAAGTCATGGTCTTGCTCTCCCCCTGGCAAATAATTGCCCCGAATGTGTGATAATTGTGAATTTGATGCAAAAAAACAATTGTGGACTACTGCTCTTGCTTTAAAATAACGCCCGAGTGAACCAGGTCCCAGGGCCATATGTTAATAATAGGACGAGGCGCACGGCCCCCCCTTCTAGGTCTAACGAAGGCCCCAGGGACCGCCACTTCCCCAGGGCACTTTTGATAATGAATTTGGGGGAAGACCACTGGACCCGCCTGTAGCCCCAGGTACAGACACCTCCCAAGGGCAATTTTGAATTATGGGTGGGGGACCTTAGGGACCCCCCGCCTTGGGGACTGTGACCTCCCCGGTGCACATTAAATCAATATGGGGGGCCCCACAATCCCCCTGCCCTGGGAACCGCCACCTCCCTGGGGCTAAATACAATTATGTAGGGGATTCCTTGCAGACCCCCACTGCCCCAGGGACCACCACCTCCCTGGGGCTAATTAAAATTATGTGGGGGCTTTGCAGAACCCTCGACCCAGGGTCCACCACCTCCCTGGGCAAATGTGATAGAAGGAGAGTAGTCACGCAGCCCCCCTCCAGGAGCCCTAGATGGCCCAGGGGTCCGCCACCTCCAGGGCCAGCTCCTGCAATGTCGTAGGGTATGGCCTACCCCGGGACATTGCTGTTTGCTATGGTTTGACAGCAGCCTCACCGCCAAACCATATCAGACTGTGCTTACTTTAAAGAAGTGAGAGCATACAAGATGCTCTCGCTTGTTGAAAGCTAGCACAATTGCTTTCATATAGAGGAAACTGCATATTAGTAGTTCCCTCTGTATCAAAACAATGCTGGCTCCCGCAGGCGGTGTGGAGCCTGCATGGACCGCTGGGTTCTCAGGCTGCCCTTGCAGTCCCTAGTGGAAAAATTAGGTGCTCTGGGTGGCTCCAGGGCACCCAGAAGGGAGACCAGGCCCCGGGAGATGGGATACCCTGGGCAGGATGGCCAACCGCCCCACATAAAAAAAGAAAAAAAGGAAAAGTGTGCAAGCCCTAGGCATGGGGTCCCCAGGGCCAAAAATGGCCCAAAAGGGGGGCTACTCTGAACCCTTATGTATAAAAAAAGAAATGACTGGGGATGGGGTCCTTGGGCCCAAAATCCGCCTGGGGAAGGGGGCCTAAAAAACAAAGTGTTGGCAACCTGCTGAATGTCCCATCTAATTTCTGGACTACTCTGCAAACATGCCTCCTGTCACGCTGCTGGTTGGGGGATGAAGTACCTTTGGCTGCTGAGGGTACATAGGGGCCAACAAGACCTCCTGCTACCCTCACTGAGGCCCACACATCTGGATTGCTGAAAGCTGGTCAGAGGCCACACACCCTTCTTCCACAACTCTGCAAAGGTGCCTCTTGGTGTACTGCTGGTGAGGGGATGACATCCTCTTGCCTCCTGAGGGCCTCATGAATAAAGTGGACCTCTTCCCCCAAGCATCAGTGCGCCAAGGGGTGCGTTTGCAGAGTGCTGGAGAAAGGGTCGGGCCTCTGACCATCTCTCAGCAATTCAGCTATGTGGGCTTTACTGGACATAACAGGAGGGCTTGTTGGCCCCCAAGGACCCTCAAGAGCCAAGGGTACTTCATCCCCCGACTAGTAGTGCCCAATGAGGTGCATTTGCAGAGTGGTGAAGAAAGGGGGCGTGGCCTGTTATAAGATCTCAGCAATCCTGCTATATGGGATTTACTGGAGGTAATAGGAGTTCCTTGGGGGCCAACTACCCCTCCTGTTATCTCCAATAAGTCCCTCACAGCGGGATTGCTAAAAGGTCTTTGGAGGGCAAGCACCACTCTTCAAATGCGGCTCGTGGTGCACTACTGGTTGGGGTATGAAGTCCACTTTACTTCTGAGGGACCTTGGGACCAAGAGGCCATTCGGTACCTCTGGTAATGCCTACACAGCGGGATTCCTGAGAGCTGGTTGGAGGCCCAGCCCCCTTTCTACACCACTCTACAAATGTGACTACTAGTTAAAGAAGCATTTGCAATGCAATAGGTCCCACATTTGCAAGAGTCAGAGCTATTGGGGTTGTTAATGGAATAGTTTTTTTCTTTATGTTTTGTGGAGAGGATTTATGTGGTGTGTAATGGAATTATGTGGTATGTTGTGCAGTTGAATTATGTGGATAGAAATGTAATGGTATTTAGTGTACAGGAATTATGTGGAGTGGGATTGTGTGTATTGGAGAGCAATTATGCAGTATGGTTCTTTACGTTGTCGAGTTTTATGGTTGGAGTTTTAATATGTGGTGTGATGTAATTTTGTGGTGCGATGTTACATTATGTGGTGTGGATTGTTTATCTGTGATGCTTTATGTAATTGTGTTGTTGATTTGTGTAATGTGGTTTCTTGTTGAATTATGTGGTGTTTAATGGAATTGTGTTGAGTTTATTTGTGTGACGTGGAACTGTGCAATTGTGTGTGAAAAATAGATAATTTTTGTGAAATTAAAAAATGCACTAACCTCCCCTCAACAATTGTAGCTACAAATTTATAATGTTTTTTGTGCTCTGTTTATTTAAATCTTTTAATTTTTTTCCAAATAACAAAATATATTACTTTTAGACAAACTAACAGATAAAGTCTACAGCATGATTTGTAATTGATACAGACCCTCTAAGGCAAAAGCCTGTGCTTTAGAAAAAAAAGTGAAACAAGAATTAGAGGTATTGGAAAAATGTTTTACCTATATGTTATGGAGTGGAGTGGAAGTACGTGGTGTGTAGTGGAATAATGTGTGTTGGTTTGGAATGGTTATGCGAGGCATTGCTTGGCATGGCTTTGTGTGGTATGGATCGGGTTTGTGTAGTGGAATTATGTGATATGGTGATCTGCAGAATTCTGTGGATAGCAATTTCATGGCACTGATTGTATTATAATTATGTTGAGTGGGACTGTGTATCAAGGAGTGTAAATACATGGAATGGGATTTGTGTTGTGCAGTGTTATGTAGTGGAGCTTAATTACGTGGTGTGCTGTTGAAATTTGTGGTAGGATGTTGAATTATGTTGTGTGGTTAGAATGTATGTGGTGTATTTTGTAATTGTGTTGTTGAGTAGAATTATGTGGTTTGTGGTTGAATAATGTCTGCACATAAAATACAAGTTTGTTTGGGGATGTTATCACTGCTGTCTTGAAAACTTGTGTTAGTGTTGGAACCTAAAGATAAGGAATCTGGTAGGGGTTTTATAGGTGCACATATATGAAACCTAGTTGCAAAGTGTGCAAGAGTGACCTGTCTTGTGTAATAAAACACACAGAGACGGATTGTGAAAGATCTGCTAATGTGCCCCGCAACGGAGCCTGTTCTGTTTGTTGTGTGCAGCATGCTATGCCTAAAATGTATGCTTGACCCAATTGCAGGAAGTATCCACACACGCACAGAGTGACTAAACCATGTCTAAATTGGGGATTGTGTGCGCATTATGGAAGGGGCACTCGTATAAAGTGCTAGTGTGCTCTACACAGAAGCCTGTGCCTTCTGTTGTGTGTAGTGTGCTGTGGACTGAAAATGGGTGTCAATTGCAAACGGCAACAGAAGCAGTGGTACAAACACGTCAATGATATATACTTGGAGTGGTATGAAGCACACGTTGACAAGGGCAGAAGCTTTTGAACTGGTGCTGTGCCTTTTGGGTTTTTTAATTCTCATTGTGTTTTATCATGGTTTTTGTAATATTTATTGATGGAGCAGTTTCTATAACCTCAAAATATGTCTTTGGCCTGAAAATGCATGCATTGCCATAGCAGTCTCTTGAACTGGAGGGAAGCACTTTGTGAGTGTATGTGCTCTTTGTGAACAAGCAGATTGCCCTATGCTGGATGCTGTAGTAGGCAGAAGAAAAATTATAATGATACAACAACAGACTAGTAACTGATGAGGGCCCCCACAAGTGAGTAGATTAGGCTTTATTTAGTTAAAAATAAAAGTCTTGGCTAACACTGGACCTAAAAACGTTCATTGCATGTTTGAAGCTGATAAAAGGTCTATCTTTTAACATAAGTACTTTTTGGGACATTTGATGAGTGATACAAGCATGATATACTTTTTAAACCCACAGTTTTTAAATGTGCTGTTCCTGAGCAGAAAACCTCTTGTTGTTTTTTTAGCATGCAGAGCTGGTAAAAAGCTTGTGAAAGCATATGCAGGTGCAAATATTGCATGTGTTTTTAATACATTAAAATACCGTGAGATGTGATTGGCTGAGAAACCAAGTCTCATGCTGTGCCAACCGAGAGAACAGCTGATTTGTGTGTTCCAGCTTTGACGAGATATCAATTTAGCTCTATCCAGAGGCATATGTCACAACACACATTCGCTTTAACTTTCTGCATTTCTTAAATAAACATTCCAAACTCCTCATAAATATAGCAATCGAATACAAAAGAGGTACTTCAGCATTCAGTCCCAGAAGCACAGTTCTCTTAGCTAGGCAGACGTCATTGAAGCCCTTGAACACACAGCTTCATATCCGGCTACCATGTATAATGATCAGAAAACAATTGTTGGACTTGGCCCTTTTTGCAGGGTCATCCTTAAACTTTTTGACTTTCTCCTAGTCTTTTTTTTCTGACATGGTGTTGGTGGTTTTAGGACTCTGGGCCCTTTAGCACTGCTGTTCAGTGTAAAGTGCATGTGCTCTATGCGTTAAAGATTGTCTACACCTGGTTGGCCTATTTTATTTACCGGTCAGTCCCTTGTATAGTGTTATCTCATGTACCCAGGGCTGGTAAATTAAATGCTGTTGGTGGGCTTGCAGCGCTGATTGCGCCACCAACCAGAGTAGCCTTTCAAACCTCTCTCAGGCCTTTGCCACTGCAGGGCCTGTGCGCGCAGTGTCACTGCCACTGTGATGTGGCACCTAAAGTGTGTGCCATGTCAGTGACTCCCATTTTACTACATGTCAGTCACCCCTAAGGTAGGCCCTAACTAGCCCTATAGGCAGGATGCATTGTAGATAAAAGGTAGGACATGTACCTTAAGTGTGTGACATGTCCTGGTAGTGACAAACAGCCATTTTGGTTTCTCACTACTGCGGGGCTGCCCTCCTATAGGAATGCATTGGAGATTTCCTGATAAGTGTTTCAGTGGTAATTCCTGATATGAAAGGCGCAGCGTGGTCAAGTTGGGTATGTTTGGAATAGTGATAATAAATGCTACGCAATGGTGGGATTTACTATAACTATTTTAGAAGTGCCACTTTTAGAAGTTGGCATTTCTGTGTCCTATGTGTCTGGCTGCCTGATATGAATTGCATGTCTGGCTTTTGAGTGAGAGTGGCTGGTGAGGTGCGTGTAGCTCCAGAAGGTACAGGGTGAGTCAGCGCTAGGCTAAATGGGACATCTGCATTTGGAGTGGTGGGAGGAGAAGTCCCTGGTCCCAGAATAGGATGGTGACTGCCCTAGTGAATGCTGACTTTGCCCCCCTGTGGTGTGTCTGATGTCGAGTCCCCACCTAACAATGGAGAAGAGGAGCCCTGTCAACCAGGTGCTCCAAATCCCCTCTGAACCAGTTGCATCTGGTTCCCCTAAAGCACTGTGCTGGCGCAGACAAAGGAAAATGTGTATAAATACGGGGGCTGTGACCCCATGAAGCCAAGCTTCTTCCTCTGCTGGGTGCTGCTGCTGCTGGGCTCCAGGAGGAACCACCACAAGGGACTGCCTCCCTGCTGGAGGGCCCTGTGAGCTGGCATGCCTGAGCCCAGCCTTATACCCCTAAAAACTTTGTTGCTGGAGCTGGGGCTCCTAGCGCCTTGTGAGCGCTCTGATTTCTGAATTACCAGAAGAGATGAGCTGGCGATTGCAGCATGCTGTGCTGCATGAAGGATTTCAGAGGGAATCCCCGGGGCAGCGATTCCTCTGTGCTGGTGGGTAGAGGGGGAGCCCATGCTGCATTACCGTGGTCCCAAGGTGTAGAGAGGACTTGCACCGCCTTGAGGGTATTCTTAGCGGCAGAGCGGGAGCCCACCCCACCTTGCCGATGCAGCTGGGTTGTGCCCAGTTAAGCGGGTGACCACCCCGCATTTTGGTGTTTAATTATAAGGGGTGCCCACCCCGCATTGAGAGGAAGTTTGGCGGGTGCCCACCCCTCATTTCTGCTGGTTGGCGGGTGCCCACCCCATAGTTTGATGTTTAATTATCGCAGGTGCTATCCCTGCATTGAGAGGATGTTTGACGGGTGCCCACCCGACATTTCTGCTGGTTGGTGGGTGCCCACCCTGCGTTTTGGTGTGCTGTGCAGTGGGAGCCCAACCCACCCTTCACAAAGTGGAAAAGAATCACAGCTGCGACCCAGGACAGGTGAAACCGGGAGCCAGGCAGCCTGCCTGGTTGTAGGCGGGCCAGAAGAGAAGCGCTGGCCAAAGACCCAGGCAGGAGCCCACCCCGCCCTCGGACGTGTGCAGGAGAAAGACAGAGCCTGGCTGCGACGAGGCTCCTTGTGAAAGAAGGGAGAAGCACTGTGTGTCACTGTACTGGAGGTTGCAGTCTACGCAAAGGGGACAGGCAGCACTGCACTGAGGTGAGGTGGGGCTTCTGTGTGGTGAGGAGAGCCCGCCTGCAGTCGATAAGCTGACTAGGAGCCACCAGAGAGCCCGGTGTATGGTGGCACGTTGGGAGATGCTGCAGGCGGTTCGAGGCACATTATCAGTGCCTGAGCAGTGCTGCAGGAGAGCGGGCCACACCAATGGTGGGGGATGTAACGGGGGCATTTGTTGATGCTCCCTCCCAGGCACAGACAGTGCCAGTGGCAATTTGTGCAACAGCTGCCCCGCCCGACAGTAGGCTGCTGCAAAGTTTAGGCCAAATCGTTTTCAGAAGTCCCGGAGTGGGGCTTGGGGGCATTTCTTTTTGAGGTCAGGGGCACAGTGGTGCCATTGCCATTCCCCACTGCCCTGTGAGAGCGCAGGTAGCTGCAATGTTTGGGGGCATTTTGTTTTCCTAATAATACAGGGGTGAGTTGCACCCCACGCCCCAGCGCAATTGCGCACTTTTTGGTTTACTGCATTGGCAGCCAGCGGGCCAGTAGACAGTCCTTTAGGAGCCCTGACCTTCTGGACATAGAGCATTTGAGCCCCGGGATAAGGCCAGTTGGCCTGGGAGACAGGTTTCATGATGGTAGGGTGCAAAGCCCTAATGTGATGCCCTTTTCATCATGTGCTTATGCCTACAGATATAGCTATGAGGTCTATGTGTAATGTTATGCCTAATGTGATGTCTACTGCGTGATGTGATTTATGCCCACTGTTATTGCCTCAAGGTGGTACCTAATGTGTAATATATTGATGCTTAGGATGTTAGTGCATACTGTGTTTATGCTGCTATGGCCTAGTGCGTAAAGTGTTTATACTAATGTGATAATGCTGAGGTCATTATTGTACCCGCAGTTACTGGTTGTGTTATTTTCTACTTGTGATTTGTGTAATCCTTGAAGTACTGACAGTGGCCCGCTTTGCCCTGTCATGTGTATATAATCCCCTGTGAATATTGCCTAGTGCCAGTTGGCACAGTGTAAAGGTGTGATTAGGTTTCTAATGTTATTATGATAATACAAAGTCTATTTTTGATATAACCTGTGTGGAGTTTCTTTTGTAGTGTGTTGCTGTAGTGTGTGAGTGTTGTGTAAACGCTTTACACATTGACTATGGGATAAACCTGACTGCTCGTGCCAAGCTACCAAGGGTATGTATGTATGTATTCCGGTCTTATATAGCGCAAAAAACACTGCTACCCAAAGGGTATCCTGGAGCTTTGAGAGACAAACTAGCGACGGTCACAGAGATCAAGCTTCTCTAGGAAAGAGATATGTTTTTAAATTTCTCTTGAAAGAGAGGAATTCACTTTGGCTCCTCAATTGGAGCGGAAGAAAATTCCAAAGACTGGGGGCAGCAAAGCTGAAGGGCGAGCAGGGGTTATCTTCAGCGTGTAACTCATTTGCCATGACTAGAGTGGTGGTTCTGCCATGCCCTAGCCAACCAGAAATCCCATTTCCAACAGCAATCCTTTTTTTTTTTTGATACAGCACAGTTATTATCAAACAATTTACAGTTGATACTTGAAGAAAATGTCATCAGTCTTAATATATACAGAGTTCATAGAAATCAGCAAGCCAATGTTTAACCAACAGCTATCCAGAATGGGACAAAAGTATTACATCTTAATAAAGAAAGGAAAAGAGAAAAAAGTTCATCATTATTTCAAATACTATCATAAATTAAATCACATACCCATGCAAACCTGTTAATTTTAGGCTAAATCAGCATGTACTGTCAGTCATCTCTTCCTTCAGTCTATAAATAGGCGCCAATATGCATCTGCCAAGCTTTCTTTCTCTCTTACCCTTTCTCTCATAGACCCCTTTTTCAAGAATGTAAGTAGCCAGCAATATATCAAGCCATTGCTGAAACGTAGGGGCTACCAGATCCAGCCAAACAAAAGCAGTGCAGATATGTAAAACAGCCATGGCAATACACAGGAAGCAGTAATGTGGATCTTGCGTTTCCGTATCATTAATCCCCAGAAGCACTAGTGCTGGGTCAATAGAGTCCTTTAAATTCATAGTTTGATCCATAAACTTTTCAATTGCGCTCATCAAGATTACTAGTCGAGGGCAGGTCGCAAACATGTGAGTTATATCAGCACCTGAGCTATCGTAAAGGGAGCATCTAATTCCATCCTGTGCCCCGCACTGCACAATCCATGCTGAGGAATGATACAGTGCAAATATTGTTTTATAATGCTGAGCATGAAGCCCCGAGTAGCAAAGGCCGGTCTGGCTCAGCTCCAGAGAATCACGAACGCTATCTTGATGCATGCCGAGTTTGTCAACCTACTTCTTCCCATGTTTATCCAAATCATCCTGCTTGAGGAGCGACAGGTCTGCGTACATTCTCTTAATGATACAGTTCTCCTCCTCTCTTATAATATTGATAATTGTAACTTCCCGTAAGCCATTCAGCCCGCCTTTTTCCCCCTAAAAAACTACATAGCTTGAGTTATATAAAAACGTTTATTTTATCAATACCATCGTAGCATTGGATATCGCTAAATGAGGTCATTCCCTCTGGCCCTATTAGATCCCCTATCATCCGGATCCCGCACTCCTCCCTCTCCAGCATTATTGCATCAGAAAAAAATCCCGGAAACATTGGGTTTCCGTATAGCTGAGTATAAAAATTGATTCTCCGTAAGCCAGTATTTTTTTTAAAAGCAGCCTAGATCTTAAACGCGGCCATCAGCATTTTCAATCTTGTTTTTTTAAAGTAGCTAGGCTCACTGAATTTCATAAAGCAGTTCATAGCATCATCTCCTAGCAATAGCCTATATACTTCTGGTGAACCCACTTTAACCCAAGGATCTTCTATCCGCCCACCGATCAACCCACTCATATATTGGAAGGCTCCGGCCCAGTAATGCATTTTTAAATCCGGGACTGCCCAACCCCCTCTTTCCCTTGGCAGTGACATGCATCTCGGAGCCCTCCTTATTTTACCATGTGCCCATATAAACCTATTCACAATGCTTTCGAACGCCTTCAACCATTGCCTCTCAAACACTAAGAGTGTAGCCCTGAAGAGGTAGAGCACTTTAGGCAAGAAAACCATCTTGACTACATTACAGCATCCTACCAATGACCTATGGAGATTATGAATCTATCAAAATCTTTTTTAGCCTTCCCAATTACTGGCTCAATGTTTCTCTCTACTAGCTTCCCTAATTCCGATGTAATATCTATACCTATATAAACGGCTGAATCGGTCACCCTTGGATCATTCAAATCGACCCCCCTATTCTTAACGGTCTGTGTTATTCAGTCTATTTAATGCATACCCAAAAGCCGGGCCGAAGGCCTAGGTTTCTGTCTCAATTGCAGCTAGAGCATCTTGAGGGTTAGAGGTAACCACCGCAATATCATCTGCATAGGCCAGCGTTTTTGTTTCCAGCCCATGATATCTCATAGGGTTAATTGTACTGCTAACCTCCAGCTTCCTGATAAATGGATCAATATACAAGGCAAAGAGGAGAGGCGAACAAGAGCAGCCCTGCCTTGCACCTCTCCTAATTGATAAAGGTGCCGTGTACCCCCATATAGTGCCTGAATTGCCTTAATGAAGTCTCCCCCGATACCAAACCATTCCATAACTGCCCAGAGATAATCCCTGGAGACCCTATTAAATGTTTTTTGGCATCCATAAGCAACAAAGCCATAAGGTCACCTGAGACTTTTGCTTCCTCAAGCAGGGTTCTGCTGTGTAGGTCCCCTTCCTGGTATAAACCAGTGTTGGCTGGGTGGAATATTTTCCAGATAATATGACTAAGACGAGTAAACAGGGGCTTAGACAAGATTGTAGTATCGCTATTTTTAAGCGTAATTGGCCTACAATATTCTGGTTCTCTAGATGACTTACACTTTTAAAAAAATATTATCATATCCGTCCCAGCCCATGACTAGAGAACAGAGCTCCCTTGCTGAGCTTGAAGTACAATCTCAACCAGGTCAGGTCCAGAAATGTTCTATAAAATTCTATGGGAATTTGATCTGGTCCAGCTGCTTTCCCGGAGGGAAGTCTACTCACTGCTCCATAAATCTCTTCCTGCGTCAGTAGGATTTTGAGCGCCTCTCTTTCTTCGGGAGCAATGCATTGACCTGGAATTTCACTGAAATATCCTTGTATTAACTTCTGCTCCCTTGTTCCTCATTATAATGATTTCCATAGAAATGTTGAAATACTTCCTGAATCCCCGAGGAACCCTCAATTAGATTTTGCAGAGATTCACTGCAGACATTCGGTATTCACCTGTTACAACGCATTTTTTACAATGCACTACCACTACAACGCAGGCATTACAACGCATACCATTACAACGCATTGCGCTGGGGGGCGCTCTAGGATAGGGAATAAGTATAATTTACTATCCAACACCTTCCCTAGGGTCCACGGGGACTGGAGTTAGAATAGTAAATTATACTTACCACTATCCAGCACCTCAAAGCGCTATGCGTTGTAACGGTATGCGTTGTAAATACCGCGTTGTAATGGTATGCGGAGTAAAAGTATGCGTTGTAACGTCATACATCCCAGACATTCTCTCCCTGAGCAATATGATGGAATGGAGATAAAAATGATGATATGCCGCTCCTCACTTACCTAACTGATCAGCTGGTTGGCTGGGTGCTGTGCCGTGGCTCTCGTCGGAGACCCAGGAGTCTGGTTGCGATGATCTGGGAACTGCTTCAGGATATTGGAGTTGTAGCTGAGGAGCTGCTGGGGTGTCTGATCTGCGGTGTGAAATGTAATGAGACCACGAAGGAAGGGCTGTTGAAAGACTCTCAGAAGAAGGCCGCCAATACTGCCACCGATGTGCGTGGCACGGGTCAACCTCGGCGTAGTGTGCCATTGAAAAGAATGAAGAGGCAGGTGGAAAGAGGATGAATGGTGGTTTGGAGGGACATAAACTGCGGGTGTCTAGAGCAGAAAGCAGCCTGCACCAGCCAACAGTGATGGAGGCTTTCTCAGCCGCTTTAGCAGGTACAAGCAGCATGATGGAAGCTCTCGATTCGACACCTTCAGTGGCCGCAAATGCTCTCGTCGCAACCGAGCCTTGCATTCTCGGAACAGCTGAGTTCCAATAGGCTCCACCTCCCATGGCCACAGCAGTACTGCAACAGTCTGGACAGGAGCTTGGGCAGCAGGAAGGAAAGGAGGGAAAGATCGCAGAGTCTACTAACCGGCCCGGACAACAAGCTACATTGGAGCGGCAGAAACTATCGGGTGGTATGTAAGACAGTGGTAGTAGTATATTTGAACTTGCTGTTTTATCCCCTGATTTAGAAGCAGAGACTGCTGCTGTTGAAAAAGGTAATGGTTCCCTCTCAAATACTGTTGATCTCCCTAATAGGCTTCAGTACAGGGGGGCCTCCCAACCCAACTGACTTTACGGTTCCACCATTGCTGGATCTACTTTACTCTACTCTAAAACAGATGCTGGAAGAGGCTAGCCTGGAGAGCCACAGCGCACACCATCAAGCCACCAAAAAACTGCAGTGGTCTCTATGGAAAGTGAATACATTATGCACTGACAGGGCACAAAGGATGGCCCACATTGAGGAAAGAACTGGTATTCTGGAGAATGAAGTTGGAAAGTTGCAGGTTTATAAGGAGTCACATGAGAAACAATCAGAAGATATGATGTGGAAGCTTGAAGATTTTGAGAATCGACAGTGAAGAAATGACGTAATGAGCTTGGCCTTGCAGAAAACATTGAGGGGGAAAATTTTAGAGCATTTGTAGTAATTTTTTTAAAGGGAGCATTCCCTGACCTTGCTCAATGGAACTGGGACATGGAGATTCAGAGGGCACATCGCTTCCCGCTGACACAAAGGAGAGGCAACGTAACAGGGCAAGGGAAACGGCCCAGAACCATTTTAATTTATATTGGTAACTTTCTCCTTCGGCAGGCTATTTTGGAAAGAGCAAAAAAAGATGCCAAATGTACATAAGAAGGCCATACCTTGTTTGCTTGGCCCGACTTTTGTCATGCCACAGTAGAGAGGAGATTGAGACTCTGGCAGTTGATAACTCCTTTAAAGTGGATTGTTTGCAAAGCATATCTATTATTCCCTCCCCGGCTCAAAGTCATCCTGAATGAAGCAATAACTCTGAGTATGAAAGAGACATATGTGTTAGAGTGTGATTGCGCTTCGACTCTTGTATTTGCCTCATTACAATAGGAACCATTTATTCCTTACTTCTGTTTCCCACATTTGTGTTTTTACTCTGTACAACTGTATATTTTTATGTGTATTGTTTTTATCAATTCCAATCCAATCCAATCCAAGAATTCTTTATTTCGGCCATTTAGGCCATAAAAGATACATATAAAACCATACATCATAAAACATCCAAATTGTATTAAACAATTATGTTAAAACATTACTTTGAAAGGGGAAAAAAGGGAAAAAAAGAATCAGTTCCCTATTGGTAATCAGGAGGTGGATCGGCATTAAAGTTATATGAAAGTTCCATCCTTTAGTAGTCAGGCTTTTAATAGTTTTCTCCTGATGTGCCACATGGCCATTAAAAATTTAGCAACTGCAAATACTATATGAGGGGAAGTGTTTGTTTTCAATATTCTGTATGAGATCGCAAGGCTCCTTACGCCCAAGTTCCTACACAGAGGCACTAGCCAATATTTCCTTGGCCTGTTGTAGGCTGGGCAAAAGAACAGGACATGAATTTCCTCCTCATCATAGTTGCTACACCCAGGGCAGGTTTTATCATCCCCCTTTGCCTATTTACATGTAAAAGAATTGATGGGCAGTGTACCTAGCCTCCATTGGATCAACAGTTTTCTTCCCAATATCGGGAAAATGATGTCCATAAAACTTTCAAAGTAGTAAGAATTCTTGGAGTCCAGAAATCGTTCAGTTAAAATCCCATTGTGGCGTGCAAGCACAAGGGAAGCAAGACTTCTCTCCTTATGAATCTCCACCAGTCTTTTTCAAGAGACTTTTCGGCAGCCTAACTCAGGGGCCTCCCATAGCTCATGAAGACTCAGCCGGTACAGTTCTTTCTTTACAAATGCCAGCCACGGAATTTTATCACAGTGGTTCAAATTCATTACGTGGATGAGGTCTTGCCTATAGTATGCAAGCTCACTGGTGGACCAGAGCCTATGCCAGAATCTTAATGGCTTTGATTCCAAATCCTCACCAATGGGGGGGAAGACCCACATCTAATCTTAAGGGAAGCAGGGGTGTACCACAAGGGAGGGCCAGGAGGCGTCTCAAAAAGTTATTTTCTACACGGGCCAGCGCTGTCCCTGGTTTATGCCCCCATAGCTCGCTACCATATGATGCAGCCGCTTTAGCTTGTGTTTTATACATTTCAACTGCCGGGGCGATAGGTTTAAAAGTAGAAGTGTTCGCAACCTTCAAAATTGCCCCGGACAATTAAGACAGCTTAATCTGAGATCTTGCTATTTGTGGTTCCCAGGATAAATTCTCATGCAGGGTTACCCCCAAGTACTGAAATGTTTTTACCCTCTCCAGTCTTACTGAGCTCAATGATGGATTAGGTCTAGTCTTAGGTGAGGGGTTAAATATCATGAATTTGGTCTTCCCTCTATTGATCTCTAAACCATATTGTCTACATAAAAGACCAAATCCATCCAGGATCCGTTGAATCCCCATTGGGGATTGGGAAAGCAGGAGGGTATCGTCAGCAAACATGATGGCCGGCACCCTCCTGCCTGCCAGAACTGGAGCGTCATTGTCCCTCACATTATCAAGGTGGGATATAACATTATTAACATAAAGGCAAAACAGGGTTGCACCAAGACACAACCCTGCCTTACCCCCCTAAGGACTGGGAACCTTTTAGACAACGCTCCGTCCCTCCCACACCTGACCTGGGCAAAATTACCATCATGGAGCCTAATTATGGCCCATAGGAGGTGGATAGGGACCCCCAGGTCTTTTAAAACCTCCCAGAGTTTCTTTCGGGGGACCGAATCGAATGCTGACTTCAGGTCCACGAACACCATGTACAGCCTCCCCCCCCCCTCGATCCTCACAGTTTTCCAATAGAGGAGTACGAGGTGGAAAATCTGGTCCATGGTGGACGTGTTTTTCCTGAAGCCAGCCTGGAGGGGGCTTAAATTTTCTTTGTCCTCCATCCAGTCTAAAAGGTGGTCCAGCAGAAGGCGGGAAAAAAGCTTTTGAGGGACATCTATAAAGCTGATCGGCCTGTAGTCGGATGGGAGAAGAGGGCAGCCCTTCTTGAAGATGGATCTCCATGCCTCCCGCGATGGAATTAAAGAGAATAAGGAGGTACGGTGCCCAGATCTCAGGGTGGAACCTAAAAAGGTCACCAGGCAGTCTATCGAATCCCGGTGCTTTCCCCGTCACCAGTCTCTCTATTGCACTGACCACCTCCCCAAGACTAAATTCCAATCCGTCATCGGGTTGGGATAAAACAAAAGCAGCCACATCTTTGGCAACTTCAAAGTCAAGTCAAGTCAATATATTTATATAGCGCGCTACATACCCAGAGGGTCTCAAGGCGCTTGAAGAGGGGTGGGGAATTAATCGAATATCCAGGTTTTAAGTTGCTTTCTGAATGCTAGGTGGTTTTGAGTGAGGCGAAGGTGCATGGGAAGTGAGTTCCAGGTTTTGGCCGCTAGGTAGGAGAATGATCTTCCTCCCATGTGGTTTTGTTGACGCGGGGAACAGCAGCGAGGGCTTTGTTGGAAGAGCGCAGCTGGCAGGGGGGGGGGGGGTGTAGAAGGAAAGACGTGTATTGAGGCATTCGGGTCCAAGTTCGTAAAGAGCTTTGTGTGCGTGGGTGAGGAGGCGGAAAGTTATCCTCTTATTGACGGGGAGCCAGTGGAGGTTTTTCAGGTGACCAGAAATGTGTTCTTTACGCGGGATGTCTAAAATGAGTCTGGCTGATGCGTTCTGGATGCATTGGAGTTTTTTCTGAAGTTTTGCGGTGGTACCGGCGTAGAGGGTGTTTCCATAGTCCAGGCGGCTTGTAACCAGTGCGTGGGTGACCGTTTTTCTAGTTTCGGTGGGAATCCAGCGAAATGTTTTTTTGAGCATGCGAAGAGTGTTGAAGCAAGATGAAGAGACGGCGTTGGCTTGTCTGGTCATCGAAAGTGAGGAATCCAGGATGACGCCTAGATTCCGTGCGTGATCCGTCGGGATGGGTGCTTTTCCAAGGGCCTCTGGCCACCAAGTGTCGTCCCAGGCGGAGGGGGAGGTACCTAAGATAAGGACTTCTGTTTTGTCTGAATTCAGTTTCAGACGGCTATGCTTCATCCATTCGGCTACCTCTTTCATTCCTTCATGTAGGTTGGTTTTGGCGATGTTTGGGTCTTTGGTGAGTGAGAGGATCAGTTGAGTGTCATCAGCGTAGGAGATGATGTTGAGGTTGTGTTGGCGTGCGATGGTCGCGAGGGGGCTCATGTATACGTTGAAGAGGGTGGGGCTGAGAGAAGATCCTTGTGGCACGCCGCAGATGACTTCAGTGGCCTCTGACTTGAATGGTGGGAGGCGTACTCTCTTAGTTCTTCCGGCAAGGAATGAGGTGATCCATTCCAGTGCTTTTCCTTGGATTACGATGTTTCTGAGTCGTTGTAACAGGGTGTTATGACATCTCTGTGTCGAAGGCTGCGGAGAGGTCGAGGAGGATGAGGGCAACTGTGTCTCCATTGTCCAGTAGAGTTCGGATGCCGTCTGTTGCTGCGATGAGTGCGGTCTCAGTACTGTGTTTGGCTCGGAAGCCGGACTGTGAGGAGTCGAGGGATTTGTTGGCTTCGAGGAAGGCGGCGAGCTGGTTGTTGACAGCTATCTCAATGACTTTGGCCGGGAATGGAAGGAGTGAGATGGGGCGGTAGTTTTTGAGTTCGGTGGGGTCAGCTGTGGGTTTTTTCAGAAGGGCGCTGAGTTCGGCGTGTTTCCAGCTTTCTGGGAAGGTGCCGGAGTTGAGGGAGCAGTTGATGACGTCTCGGAGTTGTGGTGCTATGATGGAGTTGAGGTTCCGTGACGGTTCCGTGACGACTTGAACCCGTGTTTTCAAGTTTGTCGGAAATACATAAAAATGGTATCAGTGAACCGCAAATGATCCATTTAGTATATCCTAGTGTTTTCGCTACGCTACGAGCAAGAGCACTCCTTCTACTGACACATTTCTGATATACACACGGCATCCATCTTAGATCGTGGCCGCCATTTTGTGTTTCCTTGCCCTCACATATGCAATAGCCTCTGATCACTTCATTCACTCCACTTTGATTAAGGACACGTAGCCTTAGCCGGAGATTCACCTCTTACGTGACACGTGCACCTTAAACCAGATCACGCTGTAGCTGCATGACTCGACAAAGGCTGCCTCCTCTGCCCGAGGCCAGCCCACCTGAACTGGTTTTCGTGTCCATTGTACCTGATCATGATTAGGCGGCCGAAGCCGGTAGCCTTGCCCATTTACAACCCACAAACATCTCTTATCCCGCTTTTCTATCTTCTGCACCTGGCTCTGCTCCTTTCCTTCTGGGCCTTTATTAGGGGGAGGTAACGAACTTTACGATGAGGCGGTCCGGCTCTTGAATACAATATTGACAAGGGATTGTGATGGACTGGTGGGAACCCCTCTTCGTGATGTTTGGTATCAGATATTATCGACAGTTCCTGTGTAACGCCAAATATTTATTGTTTAGAGACACAAAGGATTGGGAATGTACCGACATGTGAAATATTTGCCTAGAGCACAATTTTTAGTATATAAGGAGCAACCCACTTTGTACAAATGGAACAGTCTCCTGAATTCTGCCCGTGTGTAGATTCTGTGACTTCTGTGTCCCTGCAGTAATAAACCTTTGGTCTTTGACGCCACCATCGAGAAGCCCGTGTTTCTGTTCATTTGTGCACCAAGGCAGGTGGGACTCCGGGGTCTTCGGGTGTTGTACCCTGACACCTCTGGACGGAACCAAAAAGTCCAGAACTCCAATTGGCGCCCAACGTGGGGCGACGTCATTCGGTACCGGTCCAAAAGCCTGAAGAGTTCGAGAAGCTTCGTGTGAAGATTCCTGAGGGAGGCGCCCCACTTCATCGATCCCGGCATATCGCAAAAGTGGCCCTGAAGTTCTCTTCCACGAGGGTTCCCGTTCAGGACGGCTGCAGTGGGCCGTTGCCTTGACCGTCGCCCTGTCTTGGACCCGAAGTGGTGCAGTCCTTAGTACGGCGAAACGTGACGGGTTTCTCCTTGGTGACGTCTTCAGTGACTCAGTTAAGTATTTAGTGATAGCTAGCTGGTTACTTTTGTGAGGATTGTTACAAATCCTTGATCGGTTCTTGGTTTGGTTTGGTTTTGTAAGATTATCTTTGGTTGTTCTAATTACGATAATCTATTTGGTTTAGTTTTGGGTATCGATACATCAGTTCGTTTTTGGTAGGCCTAAGTTCTTGGTTCAAGTGCACAATTTGTTTCGTGTTTGTTTATTTTGTGTTCCGGATTGAAAATGGTAAGTCGGAAAATGTTGTCTTGTTTTAGTTGCAACAGTGACTCACAATTAGAGGACTCTTGTCTGGTTCCTCCGATTGGGACTCCCCTATATGATTTATACTGTAAGTATGGTGTGGGTCCTATAACTTATAATGAGATATGGGTCCGTTATTGTAAGAAGGATGGTGTCCTTAGTTGGCCGCTGCATGGTAGTTTTGAACAAGAGATTCTCGACAACTTAGAAGCGAAATTATTTAGGAAGAAAGCCCGGCCGGCAATGTTTGACTCTTTTCGTTATTGGCGGAAAGAATCCAAACAGAGAGAAATGAAAAGGTTGAAGAAAGAGCAAAAAGAACAAGAAGAGTTAACTCTAGAGCAAGCGACTAAACAGTTGCAGGCTAACGAGTGTGAGAAGGCCATAGATGCAGCCATTAGAGAGCATAACTTAGCGATTGACAAGTGCTATCCTGCCTTGCCATCGAAAATGGCTAAGATACTGGAGGATTCCGAAAACGATCCTCTGCTATCTTATTTGTTACGGTCACCTCCACCGTATGCACAAGGTGCTACGGCTCCACTGATCCCGAATGTTCAATTGCCGGTTGCTGGACAACCTGGTGTTCCTGTTCCTCAGAATCAAGTTCCTATACTTCCTGTGGTGAATGTAAATGTTCCTACAGCTCCTCCTCTTCCCGCACTGCCAGCTCCTATACCTACCACTGTACCTACTGTTCCTCAAACTATTTTCCTCGATACTCCTACTGTTTCGTCATCTATTCCTACCTCTACTGCATTCTCTATGTCTGCGAGTGTACTAACTCCACTTTCTGTTCGTCGAAGAATCACTGATTCTGTTACTAATATGCTGTCTCCTATATATAAAACCTTGATTAAGACTCCTACTCCTGACTCTGTTCAGAGACGGAGTCAGCTACCAAGTACTGAAGAACGGGGAGTTTTAGACTCCACGGCTCTCAGATGGATTACGAAAGTTAGAAGATATAGTACGAGAGATGTGTTAGAGACATTTATGCAATGGGGAGAGCCAACGCAACGGTACGTCTTTGACGAGATGTGCTCGTTGTTACGTGAGGAAATAGAAGAAGACGACGTCGAATCAGATTTGGAAGATTTAATTAAGGTTCAAAAAGAGTTTGCTGCAGGAATGATAGTGGGTGATAAAATACAGGAAGCGATGGAACTCATTTTAAGTTTTAGAAATGATCCATCTCTTCGTTCACCGAGAAATTTAGAAAAAGGTAAAGTGAAGCCAAGTCGCCAATATCCTATGAGGGAGGTTCCTCCAATTTGGCGCGAAGCAGTACAACGTGATGATAATGCAGGCATTGCAGCTGCTCCAGCACAGTTCCAGAGAGTATGGATACATATTCCATGGAAGCGAGCAGAAGTATTAGCAGTGAAACAGGCTTTGCCAGATCCACGTAAGAATCCAGCCGGATATTACAAGGAATTGACACAGACAGTTGAGGCTTGTATAATGAACTTAGCCGACATTGATATGTTGTTTGGTAATGTAGTTCCACAACCAGTGTGGGCTAAAATTCGTAGAGAGGATCATCAGGCTGCTTTAGGTGGTGATTGGGCAGCTATCACTGCAGCAGATGCTCAACAAATAGGTGGTGCGAAACCCGAACCTTTGATTGCTAATCTGCCTGGTCGAATAATTGATCTAATGAAGACTCTGATGCCAGCATTGCGTGTTAATTGGGACAAGTTGTCAGCGTGTAGACAGAAAAAAGACGAAAGTGTCTCGGACTTCTTCACGAGGTTCGAAGAAACTTTTGTAGACCATAGTGGTCAGGATATGAGCACTGAAGGAGGACAGAGACTCTTTGTCGATAAATTTGTGCATAATTTGTTACCTGAATTATGCAATAAATTGAAAGACTCAGAAAGTGCGTGGGCTGTATCTACGACAGCGCAAATACTTGCGACTGCACAGTACTACGAAAATAGGGATAAAGAGGAAAAGGAAAAATCAGAGAAGAAAACGAAAGATTTAAAAACTAAAGTTCTTTTGCAGCAGGCGTATCCGCCTCGTACGAATCAGACTAATACGCAGCAAAACTCATATCAAAGGACAGATTATAGTACATCAAGGCCTCAATATCAGTGGAATCAGTGTGCGTACTGCAAGAAAGAGGGTCACTATAAAAATGAATGTCCGATCTTAGCGCAAAATAATGCAGCAGCAGCTCAGAGAGGTCGTGGTGGATATACGCAGAATTCTAGAGGTCGAGGGCGAGGTGCTATGCCTCCGCAAACGAATGATCGTCCTTCTAATCACTTTGATCAACGAAATGTACAGTCAGCTCAACAGAATAGGTCTCAGCAATATCTTGTTGAGGATTATTGTGAGGTTGAAGAGGGATTTCAACAAAATGGGTACTAGGACAGCCATGGACAGAGAGAGGGAGTAGTATCAGTTCCAGTGGATCAGAGTGGGCCTTATGTCGCAGTAGCAACATCAGGTGTAGTCGAACCGTTTCTGTTGGATACTGGTGCCGCGAAAAGTTCTATCATGCATGCGAAACTCCCTGGCGCACCTTTGTCTGGCTCAACAAATGTTTCCGTAGGTTTTTCAGGCGCCCCTGTGTACAACCCGATATCTGGTCCTTTGTCTATTTCTGTTGGAGCGTGTCACTTGAAAGCACCCCTAATTTTGACTACAGGTTGTAATGAAAATCTGCTTGGTTTAGATTTGTTAAAACGACTATATGCGACATTGTACTGTTCTCCGGAAGGAGTACAGCTTACTTTGGGTAAAAGACTCACCTCTCCGATGTACTTGTCAATGGACGCACTCCCGCCGGAGCTACGTTCACTCCCTGATTCTCTTTGGGCGACTGGTCCCAATGATGTAGGTCTACTAGAAATTCCACCATATGTAGTAACTTTGAAAGCGAATGTAAAATTTCCAAGAACTCCTCAATATAAAATCTCGAATGAGGGAGAACGTGCACTTTTACTAATCGTGCAAGATTTGATTAAGAAAGGTGTGGTTGAAGAAACTCGAGGAAATGTCTGTAACAGTCCTGTATTACCGATCTTGAAACGAACTGATCCTACAAAGCCTCCAGTTTATAGGTTTGTCATAGACCTTAGAGAAGTTAATAAGATTGTAATTCCGCAGTTTCCTGTAGTGCCAGATATTACTGCCTTGTTAACATTGATTCCTGCCACAGCTACGTGGTTCTCAGTTATAGACCTCAAGAATGCATTTTTCAGCATTCCGATAGCTGAAGAAAGTAGGGATATTTTCGGCTTCTGTTTAGGAGGTCGAAGTTTCAGATTTAAACGCGCTCCACAAGGCCATTGTGAAAGTCCATCCATTTACAGTCAAGTTTTAAAAAGTCAGCTAGATTCTTTTGTCCTTCCTCCAGGCTCTGCGCTAGTACAGTACGTAGACGATCTTTTAGTGGCTGCCGATGACAAGGAAACTTGCAAAGCAGCTACAATTTCACTATTGCATCATTTGTCTAATTTGAATCATAAGGTGTCCCCTTCCAAAATGCAATATTGTTGCCAAGAAGTAACCTACCTAGGTCACCTCTTATCAAAGGAGGGAAGGAAGTTGACCCCAGAAAGAATAAAAGCAATTACGCAGATGAGTGTTCCACGCACACAGAGGGAAGTACGTGCCTTTCTAGGTATTACCTCCTACTGTAGGCAGTGGATTCCAAATTTTTCACTTTTAGCGAAACCATTGGTAGCTTTGACTGGGAAAAGTGTTCCGAGTCCGGTGCCATGGTCTGATGAATGTCAAGAGAGTTTTATTGAATTACGAAAAGCACTGTGTTCAGCTCCTGTATTGGGTACACCTGATTATAGCAAGCCATTCACGCTCTACGTTCACGAAAGAGAAGGTTGCGCGTTGAGTGTTCTGACACAGAAGTTTGGTGACAAACAACGCCCTTGTGCGTATTTCTCATCAACATTAGATCCGGTAGCTAGAGCATTGCCTAGTTGTTTGAGAGCTACAGCGGCAGCTGCAGCTTCCATTCGACAATCTGCTGGTTTGGTGATGAACAATATGCTAGTGGTCATGGTTCCTCATGCAGTGGATACACTCATGAACCGAACGAAGACACAACACCTTACTAGTGCGAGATTATCTGGTTACGAGTTGACGTTATTAGCAAGTCATATTCAGATCAAAAGATGCAATGTATTGAATCCAGCAACATTGTTGCCGACTGATCAAGAGTCGAGTGATTCTGAGCCACATGACTGTTATTTTAGAATGGAGGAAGAGACAAAAGGTCGCATCGATTTGAGGGATACTCCCCTATCCGACCCGGATGGTACGCTGTATGTGGACGGGTCATGTTTTAAATTGGAGAATGGTGATGTGACTGCTGCCTACGCGGTAACGACTTCGAAGACGATTGTGGAGACTGCAAGAGTGAGTCAGAATTCTGCCCAAGCAGCAGAATTAATAGCTCTTACGAGAGCGTGTGTTTTGGCTGAGGGAAAGAGAGTGAATGTGTTTACAGATAGTCAGTACGCATTTGGCGTGGCCCATAGTTTTGGCCGGTTGTGGAGAGAAAGGGGTTTCATTACGTCCCATGGGACTAAGATTCAGCATGGTCAGCTAGTTAACGACTTGTTGGAATCTCTAACCTTACCGACTGAAGTTGCGATTGTGAAGTGCAGTGCTCATAAAGCAATCACGGATGATGTTGGTCGGGGAAATGCTTTTGCTGATGAAACCGCTAAACAAACAGCTAGAGACATGATGAGTAGAATGTATGTTGCTACGTCTGCAAGATGGATTGCTGAGTCTGGAATGTGTGAGGACACTATGGAAAGTGTGAAAGAGATTCAGAAAGAAGCGACTGAGGAAGAGAAACGCGTATGGAGAGAAAGTACGGGCAAATTGGACTCGAATGGATGTTGGATCGATTTGACAGAACAGCAGCGTTGGATGTTGCCTGATGCGTATGTGCTTGCAGTAGTGACGATGGCGCATGGAGTGGCGCACATAAGTTCTAAAGGGATATGTAAGATGTTAGCTCCGGTCTGGAAGAATGAGGGAATCAGTAAGTGTGCAGAGAGAGTGGTGAAAAATTGTATGGTGTGCTTGATGCATAATCCTGGCAAGGGAACTCCAACTCCAGCTGGTCATTTTGCTCCTCCTTCCTGTCCCTTTGAAGTAATTCAGTTAGACTTCATTCACATGGAACGCTGCAACAATTTAAAATACGTCCTGGTGGTAGTTTGTGCTTTTTCCAGGTGGATAGAAGCATACCCACTAAAGGACAACACTGCTCTATCTACTGCCAAAATTCTTCTAAAAGAATTTTTCCCTAGGTACGGAATGCCACGGATTGTATGGTCAGATAACGGAAGTGAGTTTATAGGGAAAGTTATGCAGAGTGTGTGTGCTGGTCTAGGATTGAAACAAAAATTTCATAGTGCGAACCATCCCCAGTCTGCTGGTTTAGTCGAGGGTTACAATGGCACCCTCAAGCTTAAAATAGCCAAAATACAAGCATCCACAGGTTTGGCTTGGCCAGACGCACTTCCCTTGGCTTTGTTATCAACGAGAGCAACAGTGCATTCTAGAATAGGGCTTTCTCCATATGAGATTGTGTTTGGCCGCCCGGCAAATGTCTGGGGTGTGCCAAGGCCTAAACAATTTTGCTCCATTGAATATCCTATGTTGATAGACTACCTTTACGACTTGACTGCTAAATTAAGTCTTATTCATCAACAGGTTTTTGATGCTTTGCCAAAGCCTCCGGAGAGTCCAGGGCATCAACTGAAACCGGGTGACTTCATTGTGGTCCGGAACTTCGCGAGGACAAAGAATCTTCAGCCTCGCTACATCGGCCCCTTCCAAATCCTACTGGCAACGAGGACAGCTGTACGTGTTGCTGGCCGCAAGCACTGGATCCACGCTTCTCACGTAAAGCGTGTTCCACTGCCGCTGCCCTACGACGACTGGGTGAAGAAGGGAATTGGTGCCTCCGAATCTGAAATAACTCCGAAATTTGTCCCTTTCAGCGATGCCGATTTGATTATTGACACTTTGAAACGTGACTCTCCTCCTGAAAAGACTGCTTTGAACATTGAACATTTGTCTCCAGCATCAAAAGAAACCTTGCCATCTGCGAACTTAAACTCTGCAACAGCTGCTAGTGATACACTATTTTCCGATCAAACAGTACCAGCGAAGAAGAGATACAATCTTAGAAGTCATAAAACGAACTAATAAAGCAGGCAACTGCATATTGTGATTTTGATACATATATATATTGAACTTTTGCTTTTCAGCCAGGAAGTTTGCTATTGTATATTGTTTTTTTAAAAATTGCCTTGCCGTCTGGGTAGCCGTAGGGTCGTGGCTGTGTGCCTAGTTTGAATTTGCAGGGGTCTGACACAAGGTCGATCTTTCTGTTAGTTTTGGGAACTCCCAGGACTGACAGAGGCATTTTCATCTACGTACACATCATCAGTGGTCGCGAGCGGATTGTAGAAGATGGAACTTCCTGCGCTGCAACGAGAAAATGTGATTTACGTTCGCAGAAACAGACTTAATAGAATTCTTCACAGCAAATGTTTCTTGATGCAATGTGCCATTACATTTTTGATTGTTTTAGCAACATTGGTGGGTGGAATTGTCTTTAGCATAAATTTGATTTTTGTGCCAGTTTCTACAGTGCCTCCCCTTGATCCAGCTATTTCTACTGTTTCTTCTATACACTCTTTTCACTCATTTTCAGAACATGAGCAAGCTCGACGCTCAGAATTCATTAATAATACTTTTGTACAGCTCTTGCATCAACACCAACTGGTAGTTAACACTACAGACTGCTGGGTGTGTGGCTTGATACCTCACACTATGGATAAAGGTATTCCCTATTTGGTTTTGCCTTACAGCTATAATGGATCATTTCAGGCCTTCCAAACCATCTTTGCTTATGCCCTTGAAACCTATCCTCCACGTCCACCACGTTCCACTAAATATAACTCTGCCAACAAAGCCTTAGTCCAGGGAATTATTGACATGGTCAAGGACGTCAATAATACTCCATCTTACCCTAGAGACGAACTGCGAGTATATTTAAGTTGGAATACTTCAGAGTATCGCCTTAGTTTAGGAGAAAGCAAGCGTAAAAGCTCAACTCCAATCTGGGTCGTACCTCACCGAGGTCAGGTCTGTCTGCAAGGTAATGGGAGAAATCCGAGAGCTCAGCTAGGGAGAAGTGAGTGCGTAGAGACTTATGTGTTTCCGGCT
This sequence comes from Lissotriton vulgaris, assembly GCF_964263255.1. Classification (NCBI taxonomy): domain Eukaryota; kingdom Metazoa; phylum Chordata; class Amphibia; order Caudata; family Salamandridae; genus Lissotriton; species Lissotriton vulgaris. The sequence goes on along the minus strand of NC_141685.1, from coordinate 644,665,399 downwards.
AACTCCTCCCCTGCCTTCCTCACTGCTAGGGGTACCTATTTCATTTGTCGAGACAGAGCTTATACATGGTTGCCTGCCGACTTCTCAGGATCATGTTATATTGCCCGATTGTTGCCTCCGACATACACTGCTTCACCGGATTACCACAGAACAAGAGTAGCAAGAGGTGTTTTCAGCAAGGAAGATACCGCTGGTCAGGAAGCTGGAGACTTCTTCAAAGGCTTCCTTCCGTTCTGGGGGCCTATGGCCAATAGTAGAAACATACGTCAGCTAACACGGGTAGTTGAATCTACTATTACCGAAACTGCTGGTGCCCTTAGCAATCTGACAGCTGAGCTTCAGGCGGATAGACTCATGACATTGCAGAACCGTATGGTTCTAGATGTTATACTTGCAGATCGAGGTGGGGTATGCAGAATGATCCAATCGAGCTGCTGTGTCTTTATTCCTAATAATGCTCCAACAGTTTACGAGGCGATCTCTAAGTTGCACAAGATTTCGGACTCCATACATGTAGACAAGGGAAACTGGTCCTTCATGGAGTGGGTTTGGACTCTGATCTCAGCGTGGGGATGGAAGGTTCTAATGGTCATTGGTGTCATCTTAGTATTCCTATTCTCATGTTGTCTGATTATCCAGTGTGGTCCTGCTCTGTGTAGTCTTTGTGCTGCAACTTGTCTCAGAAAACCACCTGCGTTTGGAGAAAAGACACGAGAAAGGATGATGATACAACAGCATGTCACTGACCTGATGAACATAGAACTAGATTCAGACATAGATTGAGTAATTGCCTATGTAAGGGCAAAAGGAGGGTCTGAGGTTCCGTGACGGTTCCGTGACGACTTGAACCCGTGTTTTCAAGTTTGTCGGAAATACATAAAAATGGTATCAGTGAACCGCAAATGATCCATTTAGTATATCCTAGTGTTTTCGCTACGCTACGAGCAAGAGCACTCCTTCTACTGACACATTTCTGATACACACACGGCATCCATCTTAGATCGTGGCCGCCATTTTGTGTTTCCTTGCCCTCACATATGCAATAGCCTCTGATCACTTCATTCACTCCACTTTGATTAAGGACACGTAGCCTTAGCCGGAGATTCACCTCTTACGTGACACGTGCACCTTAAACCAGATCACGCTGTAGCTGCATGACTCGACAAAGGCTGCCTCCTCTGCCCGAGGCCAGCCCACCTGAACTGGTTTTCGTGTCCATTGTACCTGATCATGATTAGGCGGCCGAAGCCGGTAGCCTTGCCCATTTACAACCCACAAACATCTCTTATCCCGCTTTTCTATCTTCTGCACCTGGCTCTGCTCCTTTCCTTCTGGGCCTTTATTAGGGGGAGGTAACGAACTTTACGATGAGGCGGTCCGGCTCTTGAATACAATATTGACAAGGGATTGTGATGGACTGGTGGGAACCCCTCTTCGTGATGTTTGGTATCAGATATTATCGACAGTTCCTGTGTAACGCCAAATATTTATTGTTTAGAGACACAAAGGATTGGGAATGTACCGACATGTGAAATATTTGCCTAGAGCACAATTTTTAGTATATAAGGAGCAACCCACTTTGTACAAATGGAACAGTCTCCTGAATTCTGCCCGTGTGTAGATTCTGTGACTTCTGTGTCCCTGCAGTAATAAACCTTTGGTCTTTGACGCCACCATCGAGAAGCCCGTGTTTCTGTTCATTTGTGCACCAAGGCAGGTGGGACTCCGGGGTCTTCGGGTGTTGTACCCTGACACCTCTGGACGGAACCAAAAAGTCCAGAACTCCAGAGTCTGCTTTGTTGAAGATGTGGTGAGGACATGGGTCTGTGGGGGATCCTGAGTGGATGGAGTTCATTAGGCGGATGGTGTCCTCAGTGGTGATTGGGTTCCAGTCATTAAGGATATTCAAGGGGGGTGAAGGTACTGCAGAGGGTTGGGTGGGTTGGTCTTCGGGTTGGTTGTCGAAGCTGTTGTGGATGTCTGCGATTTTGTCGTGGAAGAATGAAGCTAGTGAGTCGCAAAGGGTTTGAGAGGGGGTGATGTCGTTGGAGTTGGCAGTGGGATTGGTAAACTCTTTGACGATGTTGAATAATTCCTTCCTGTTGTGGGCGTTTTTGTCTAGTCGGTCTTTGAATGCGGTTTTCCTGGCAGTCCGGATCAATTGGTGGTGTATGCGGGTGGCGTTTTTGAAGGCGTCCCTGGTGTTGGTGTTTGGGTCTTTTTTCCAGGCCTTCTCAAGGGAGCGACAGAGTTTCTTGGATTTCTTAAGATCCTCGTTGAACCAGGGGGCGTTTTTGCTGCCTAGCTTGATTTGACGTTTTTTCAAAGGTGCTAGGTTGTCGGCAGTGTTGCTTAGCCATTGAGTGAGGTTAATGGCTGCTTGGTTGCGGTTCGATGAGTAGGCAGGGGGGTTTTGAATAAGCGATGTGGAGATCTGGTCGATGGTGATTTTGTTCCAGTTTCTTCGCAGGGTAGGTTGAATTCATAAAGTATGGTATCTTCTTAAAGTTTGCCGAATTGGGCTTCCCAAACAGAAGCTGCAATGTTGGGCTCCACTGCAGCTTTTGGTTTGCCTGTGCCGATGTTTACCAAGGACCAGAATCTCCTGGAGTCCCTCGTTTCTAAAGCTAGGGAGAGGTCCTGCCATCTGTTACAGTCCCATTCTGACCTTGCCAGTGCCATTGTTTCCCTGTTTTCCCGCCTAAGCTCGGCCATCTTGCCCCTATCTGTACCTGCTTTTATTGCAGCTATTAGTTATGTCTTAGTCTTTTTACAGACAGAGTTGTACCAGGTGGAGGTTCGGGTCTTTTGCTTGCGCTGCACTACCACCGGGAAGAGGACCTCACCTAGAGATCCCACTAACTCTTCATGGATTTGGGCTAATCTCTTGTTAAAGTCTTGGGGTCTAGGTTGATTGAATAAATTGTCCAGGTCCTTCAGCCTAGGGAGTGCTAGATCATAGATTTTCTTGATATTTTCTTGTGAATTTGCCAGTTTCTCCCATTTTACCCTACGCCTGTTGGAACTGAGAACAAGAATGTACTGATGATAGGGTATATTGTGGTTTTAACATTTGTTTGAATGAATTGTACATTTTTTATGAAGTTATTCTTTATATTTCCTCTTTGTTACTCTTTGAATTTAATGTTGTGTATGTAAGTATAGATGCTGTAGAATTTCACCCAAAGGGGAATTCCTGTTTTGACATGTGTCCTCTCGGTCCCCTACACCTTTGTTTTTTGGGTCCCTCTCTTTAATTAGAGACACCCTAACTTAAAAACATGCAATCTATCTTGAACACTTGAACACCCAGCTTTATATGTGGCAGCCCAGTATAATGTACAGCAAGTGAAGCATTCAGCTTCTACTACATACATTTAGGAAGAATGCGGTGTGAGAAGGAGGTAATCTAGTATCTATAGGCTTCTTACATGTGTCATTTTGCCCCTAAAAAGGCACTGACACACTCACTGAGGGCTCTAGAAAGACACTCACAAGAGTAAAAACAAGGATATGATGGTGAGGCGCTGAAACTTTTCAGACACTCACAGATCTGGTTTGAATCCATCATCATTTTTTAGATCACTTCGCCACCCCAGTTCAGACACAGCTATATGCAAATCAGTCTTGACCCTGTGCCTCATGGGAACAGTCCATAAATCGCTATGGGGTAACCCAGTATCCCTCAGAACCTGGGCAAAACAGTTTAATATATACAATGGCTCTGTTGGGTATATAGATTGATTACTTCAAAATGCATATTCATTTTACAAAATTATTTCTTAATCGATCATCAATTACTTGGAACGATCATCAAATGAAAGCATAATCAAATAGTGAATCCCGTACCAAGGAGAAAAAAGTAACAATATCTTTTTAATCAATGAATTAGTTTCATTCAAGAGTACATTGTTTCAAATACAAGTAAATTGATCAAAAATTACAAATTACTCAGTAACAAGCGGTGCGTATAAATAAAGTGCGTGCATTGTGACATATAGCGCACTCGTTAGACAGTGAATTATATACCAGTGAGTGAAGGAAAAAAAGGAGGAAAGGGGAGGGTTTGGGTGTTTGTAGTGAACACTTTATAGGCCAGTTTCGATATTTATTTGTAATTCATTCAGTACGCCACTTCATTTGGCCTTGGTAATTGAATATTCTATACTGGTCCGACGGTTATGTTATCGTCGACGTTTCGACCCTTGGACGCCTTGATTGTGGGTCTGGGCGGGTCTTCTTCACAACTTAAGAGGGTGGGGTAGTGAGTTTGCGCCTGTTAGTCAAAAAGGGATTTGCGTGAAATTTAATCAAAATTAAGCTAATTATGAAAACAGTGAGCACCTAGTTAGTACTGCACTCACCTAAGGGTCCTTCTTGGATAGGAACCCGGTGGGCGTTCGAATCAATCACTCTTCAAACTGAGCCATCCGGCTACTCTGAAGTTCGTTTCTGTTAATTTAAATTGGGGGAGTATGAGTAAATAATGTACTGTTTACATTACTAAACAACCCCATTCAGTAACGCATAATCACGACTCACCCTGATACTTAAAAGAACTTCACCGCTGGTCAAGTATTTAAAGGACCTTGTAGCCCGAGCTAAGTCAGGGTTCTCCTTTTCCAGAAGGACGTAATGATTTTGGCGTTCTGGAAAAGAAAAGGTGGAACGAATCGTCAATGTAACATTCAAACTGGCCCTACTAAACACACGCTGTTGAACGCGTCTACAAAACGAGTCAAAGTGCTGGTTCAAAGCTTGGCATAGGGCAAGGAGTCTCACCTTATTTTTTATTAATTGTATTTCATAGTGCAGTCACCTCTGGGTCTTAATCCGTCTGTGTGCTGCCTAAATACTGGAATGGCAATTTGAGGAACTGGTTGCCGGTTTTGACTAGTATTTCTTCCCTCGAGGACGCAAGGACGTGCAAGCCTTGCCTCTTTACTAAGCAACTGATGAGTGTGGTACCAACCAAGGGACGAATTATTGGAGACTAAGGAAAAACACAAAGAACACAGTGACATTGTGTGTGTCACGACAAACAATACAAGAAGTAATGATATAAAGAAGATCGTAAAAAAGTATTGGAACTTGGTAGCTGGGGAATTACAGATGACTCATGAACCCTTGTTTGCCTTCTAAAGGGGCAGAAATATAAAAGACACAGTGGTAAAAGCCTTTCTGGAACCACCGAAACAACCGGATTTAAGAAACCTGCTGAACCTTCCACCTTTGATTAGGCATCACAAATGTGGTAACTGTAAGGCCTGCGAACACTGTCAGGAGGGTTCTAGCTTTACACATAAAACTAGAACTTATGAACTTACAGAGTTCACGAATTGCAACAGTACACAGGTCATTTATGCTATCACTTGCCCGTGTACCTTAATCTATATTGGACAGACAAAGCAAAAAGTGAAAACTCGTGTTCTACAACATATGAGTAGAATCCGGTGCAACACTGTGGGAGCGCCTTTGGTGGAACATTTTAAGGCTCACAATCACAAACCAGAAGATATCAAGTGGAGGGTCTTAGACAAAATAATACCTAATGTGAGAGGCGGGTCCATTTCAAAATCACTCAACTATAAGGAGTTCAGATGGATACACTATTTGAATACAGTACAGGAAGGATTAAATGAAAGGGAGGAGACTGCTAAACAAATGGGGCAACTATAGCTGGCTAGCCACCTTGTGATAATAAGATCTTTCAATTCCCACATTCAATCTATCATGCATGTGCTGATGGTTATGCATCTTTATGTCAGCCTTCGTTAAGATCTGATTTTACAAGATTAGTATGAACCTAACTGTTTATCTGTATTTGTAAATGATGATACCATTTTTCATTGAAATTGATGTTGCATGAATAACAGCCTGGTGCTGATCCAAATATGGTTGTTCATAACTGTGATAAAATGGTAGGTGATATTAGCCCAGATACTTCACATTATTTGTGTATAATTGTCTTAGAAGTGTTTATTCATAATGGTAACTTACTTTCAAATGCATTTTTTAATAATGTCACTTTTCGTTACAAATGTTTTTAATAATGACACACTTCGTCACAGATGCTTTATACTCTGCACGCCACTGTAATCATTCAGACATTGGCTTAGAGGCATTCTGCTTTTTGAAATAACCACTGATTCTGCATCACACTAGTTTGTGTGGTATAACATCTACATGTTGTTAAAAATGGCAATCAGTGCAACCGAGTGTAACCTGGCCACCGGGAATGAGGAGTTGCTATCGTGACGAGGACGCTTCTGGATGTGTTCATAGTCCATCTGTGGCCTAGCAACGAAGCTGGTTTGACTAAATTGTTCGTCCTCGAAGGATTAACTTCGAGTCTCAAGCATCGGTCAGCAGTCTTTAGATTTAGGCATGGACACATTTCTTCTTAGAAATAACCCTGTGTAACGTAGCATCTAGATTTGTTAGAAAACTACAATTTAGAAAACTACAATTGAGGCACCCTAGCGTAACCTGGCAATCGGGAACGCTGAGTCGCCTCCGTGACGAGGACGTTCTTACACCCGTACGTAACTCGCCAGTTGCTTAGCAACGAGGCAAGGCTTGCACGTCCTTGCGTCCTCGAGGGAAGAAATACTAGTCAAAACCAGCAACCACTTCCTCGAATTGCCATTCCAGTATTATGGTGGCACACAGACGGATTAAGACCCAGAGGGGACTGCACTATGGAATACAATTATTTAAAAATAAGGTGAGAATCCCTGCCGTATGCCAAGCTTTGAACCAGCACTTTGACTCGTTTTGTAGACGCGTTCAACAGCGCGTGTTTAGTAGGGCCAGTTTGAATGTCACATTGATGATTCGTTCCACCTTTTCTTTTCCAGAACACCCAAATCATTGCATCTTTCTGGAAAAGGAGCGCCCTGACTTACCTTGGGCTACAAGGTCCTTTAAATACATGACCAGCGGTGAAGTTCTTTTAAGTATCAGGGTGAGTCATGATTATGTGTTACTGAATGGGGTTGTTTAGTAATGTAAACAGTACATTATTTACTCATACTCCCCCAATTTAAATTAAAAGAAACAAACTTCAGAGAAGCCAGATGGCTCAGTTTGAAGGGTGATTGATTTGAACGCCCACCGGGTTCCTATCCAAGAAGGACCCTTAGGTGAGTGCAGTACTAACTAGGTGCTCACTGTTTTTATAATTAGTTTATTTTGATTACATTTCACGCAAATCCCGTCCTGATGGCCTATCCCTTTTTGACCAACAGGTGCAAACTCACTACCCCACCCTCTTAAGTCATGAAGAAGACCCGCCCCACACCCACAATCAAGCCGTCCAAGGGTCGAAACATCGACAATAACATAACCATCGGACCAGTATAGAATATTCAGTTACCAAGGCCAAAAGAAGTGGCATACTGAATGAATTACAATTAAATATCGAAACTGGCCTATAAAGTGTTCACGACAAACACCCAAACCCTCCCCTTTCCTCCTTTTTTTCCTTCACTCACTTGTATATAATTCACTGTCTCACAAGTGCACTATATGTCACAATGCACGCACTTTATTTATACGCGCTGCTTGTTACTGAGTAATTTGTAATTTTTGATCAATTTACTTGTATTTGAAACAATGTACTCTTGAATAAAACTAATTAATTGATTAAAAAGATATTGTTACTTTTTTCTCCTTGGTACGGGATTTGCTATTTGATTATGCTTTCATTTGATGATCGTTCAAAGTAATTGATGATCGATTAAGAAATTATTTTGTAAAATAAATATGCATTTTGAAGTAATCAATCTATATACCCGACAGAATCATGGGAACAGTCCAGCACAAACTGCCAAGCCAGGTCTTCCCTGGACCGGAAACAACCATCCTGGGACCAGTTTTGGGCTAACAGCCCTCATCAGCCAGGCTAGCTTTGATCCAGTGCAAAGTGAGGAAGGGACCCACGTCTGGGCATACCCTGCCTACTAAGGGCAAACAAAGCAAACACAAGGAGATGATGGACAGAGCGCTGAAGCTTTTTAGACACTCACCCCCAGTCACAGATCTGGGTTGAATCCATCGTCATTCTTGAGGTCACTTTGCCACCAGGCCCGGACTGACTACCGTGCACTTTCGAAAGCTGCCGAGCTGGGGGCTGATTTCACTGTGGTGGGGTCTGATTTCGTTCATGGAGACCTGAGTGTGCTTTGAAATAATTAAAGTAAAACAAATTTTGTTTAGCACACGCAGGTCTCCATGAACGAAACCAGCCCCCAGCTCAGCAGCATTCCAGCCTGCCCGGTAGCCAGTCCGGCCCTGTTTGCCACCCCAGTTCAGACACAGCTATATGCAAATCCATCACAGAACTCTTAGCTAGACAGGAGTGACGGAAGCACTTGAACACCCAGCTTTATACGTGGCTGCCCAGTATAATGAACAGCAAGTGAAGCATTCAGCTTCTACTCCATTTAGGAAGCATGTGATGTGAGAAAGACATAATCTAGTATCTATAGGCTTCTTACATGTGTCATCTTGCCTTTAAAAAGGCACTGACATACTAACTGAGGTGTCTAGAAAGATGCTGACACTCTCAAGAGTGGCACAACAATAGTCTTCCTTTCACTTTAGGTTAGGCCTCACATTGTGAGGTCTGGCTTTTTAATGAAACTGATAGAGAAAATTGAACTTTAAAACATTTTGCTAGATGTATTAACCTTTATCCTAGTCCATATAAATCAGTGCAACAGTATACTACGTGTAGACCATATACAGTAAAGTGTGTGCCTTAACTGAAAGTGTACTGTGTCAAATTTGAATGTCTGACTGCTACCATGTGTTAGGTATGTCTGCACTTCTACGTTTAGTCTGACACGTGTATTTCAGCTGATGACCCTAACTTAAAAACTATACAGTCTATCATCCCCTTTACAAATTTTGTCACACCTAGGTGAGTATTCAGTTCCAAAAGCACTGATCTCTTTGCTAGGCAGAAGTCAAGGATGCACTTGAACACACAGCTCTTAATGTGGCTGTCCTGTATAATGAACAACAAGGGATGCATGCAGCTTCTACTACACACATTTAGAGAGTATGCAGTGTGAAACAGAGGTAATCTAGTACCTGTAGGCTTCTTTATATGTGTCATCTTGCCTCTAAAAAGGCACTGAGACACTAATTGAGGTCTCTTGAATGATGCTTACACACACAAGAGTGTAACAAGAGAAGTCGGTTTATAATTTTGGGTTAGGACAGGCATTGCAAGCTCTGCCTCTCTAATGAAACTGGCAGAGAAAAGCAAGCTTTAATAGATATATAAACCTTTATCATAGTCCATATTACACACTGCAAAGGTACACTGCAAGTAGGTTGTAAAAAGTGATGTGCGTGGTTTAAACTGAAAGCAAACTCTGTCAAGTTTGAATGTCTGACTCCTGTCATGCTTCAGAAATGTCTACACTGCTACTTGTAGTCTGACATGCGTGGTGCAGCTGATAACCCTTACTTAAAAACTATAAAGTGTATTATACTCCTGCACAAATTTTGTTACCGTTACTTCGGCATTCAGTTCTAAAAGCACCCATCTGTTAGTTAGACAGGTGTCACAGAAGCACTTGAACAGGCAGCTTCATACTAGGCTGCTATTTATTATGAGGATAAAGTGGTCCATGCAGCTTTTACTACACACATTTAGAGAGCAGGCAGTGTGAAACACATGTAGTCTACTACCAATAGGCTTCTTCACGTTTGCAGTTTTATCCACTAAAAAGCAATGACACACTCATGCAGGTATCTAGAAACATACTGACAGTCACAAGAGTGGCATGACAGGAGTCGGTCTTTTATTGATTGTGGGATAGGCCTGGCATTGCAAGCTCTGCCTCTCTAATGAAACTCAAAGAGAAAAGCTAGCTTTAAAACATATATTAACCAGTATTCTAGTCCATGTAAGTCTCGGCAGCGGTACACTGCATGTAGCCATACTAAGCGAGTTGGGTGCTTTAAACTGAAAGCATACTCTGTCAAGTTTGTATAACTGCCTTCTATCATGCATAAGATAAGTGTGATGCAGCTGGTGACCCCTACTTCAGAACTCTACAGTCTATTATACACATACACATATTTTGTCAGAGTTACTTCAGCCTTCAGTCTCCCAACCACAGATTTCTAAGCCAGGCAGGAGTTACAGAAGCACTTGAACACACAGCTTTATTCGTGGTTACCCTGTATGATGAACAGCAAGTGATGCATGCAGCTTCTAGTATTCACATTTGGAGAGCACGCAGTGTGAAACAGATGTAGACTAAGGACCAGATGTAGGTAAAATAGATTTACCGATTTTTAATTACCGAATTTTACCGATTCGGTAATTAAAAATCGGTAAATCTAAGGGGTGGATATGTAGGTATTCCAGATGTGCTACCGATTCGGAAGAATTCGGTATTTACCGATTTGGTAAATACTGAATCGGTAATGCCCATTCATTCCTATGGACTTTGAAGCCCATAGGAATGAATGGGCATTACCGATTCGGTATTTACCGAATTGGTAAATACCGATTTTCACAAGGGTGCAAGGGGTGTCACTTGACACCCTCTGGCACCCCCAAAACAGGCTCGGGTGCCATGTGGCAGGCATACATGCCCTAAGGGCAGGTCTGCCTGTCACATGGCATAGGTGTGTATGCACACATGTGCATGCACACCGGAATCTGTATTTTACCATCAAATTGGATTTGATGGTAAAATACCGATTCGGTAAGGCCTCTGGGACTCTGAAGAGTCCCACCTACATCTGGGTGCCTCAGAATCTGTAAAATTACAGAATTTTTATTTTACCGAATTAGTAAAATTACCGATTCGGTAAATAATGCCCCCTACATACCTGTCACCCATTTACCGATCGGTAACGGCCAAAATCGGCCGTTACCGCTCGGTAAATGGCCTCAAACGGCCACCTACATCTGGCCCTAAGTGCTATAGGCTTCTTCACATGTGTCATCTTGTCCCCTAAAAGGTCCTGACACATTCACTGAGGCATTGCGAGTTCTACCTCTTTAAGGAAACTGGTAGAGAAAAGTGAGGTTTAAAACATGTTCAAGATGTATTAACCTTATTCCTAGTCCATATAAGTATCTGCAGCTGTGTGGGTCTTACTGGCGAAAATATTTGGGTTAGTTGCCACCAAGGACCTTTAATAGCCAAGGGGACTTCATGCCCCTACTAGTATAGTGCGCCAGGAGGCCCCTTTCAGGGTGGTTTAAAAAAGGGGTGTGGCCTCCTACCAGGTCTGAGCTATCCTGCTGAGTGAGACTTAATGGAGGTAACAGGATGGGTGGTTGGCCCCCAATTACCCCTCCTGGCATTTCCAGTAAGCCCCCACAGCAGGAATGATGAGAGTTCTTTGGAGACCACGCCCCCTTTCTCCACCACTTTGCAAATGCAGCTCGTGTAATGCTACTGGTTTGGGCATGAAGTCCACTTTACCCCTAAGGGAACTTGGGGGACCTCTTGTAAGTCCTACAAAGTGGGCTTCCTGAGAACTAGTCGGAGGCCTAGCCCCTTTGTCCCCAACTATGCAAACACAGCGGCTAGTTAAAAAAACCTTAGAAATTCACTGAAAAAAACAAAGGTTACAGGGACGTTAGAGTTAGGCTGACATTGTACTCATACAAAACCAGAGAAATTCAGCAGTTATAGTTAGCTGAGTAAACCATAACTCGCTCCCCCGCAATGCACACATTATGGCCTCACATATTACATCACTCTTGACATGGTCAGTGACATCAATGATGACATAACTGATGACATATCAGATGACATCACTGATGACATCACTGATATCATCATCCACAGAACCCCTGACGCACCCACTCACAGCCCCATGTAACCTTTCATACACCCACTCCATCTTCCAAACTACCATTCTTAAAACCATTGATACACCCATACCAGTACTTACATACCATACTGATTGATAGCTCTACACACACATCCACTCAGTCACCCATACAGCCACTTGTACACCAAATCACTCATTAATACAGCCACTGATATATCCACTCATTCAGTCATCCAGCCACTCACACACTATCAGGCACTCATAGAGCTACTCACACAGCTACTAAGTACTCACTCACCTATAGAGTCAATCAGACAGCCATTTACTCACCTATAAAGTTATACACACACCAACTCGCTTATTGATACAGATACTAACATATACTTGCTCCCCCATACAGCCCCTCTGACACACACTCACTAACCCAGACAGCCAGTATCACAATCCCACACTCACACATATGATCACTAATATACTTCAACATAGTCACCTATACTGCCTTTCACATATCCACTTACTCACCCATATACCACTGACGCATCCATTCACTCAACGATGCAGCCATAGACATACTCAGTCACTTATACAGGCCTTCTATTACACACTTACTAACCCATACACCCATTCACTCATCCATGCAGTTAGTCACACACAGGCCTGGGTGGTGAACTCTACTCCATTCGTGGAGTTTGCAGAGTTTTCTGCACTCCCCACTGAGTTTTTTCTCTGCTTGTGCTCGCAATTGTAGGTTGGTGAGCACGAGCTGCCGCTCGGGTAGAACTTCTACCAGAGCAGCAGTAAGATCAGCGCGAATGGCAGTTTGCGCTGCACTGAACTGCTTGCGAACCCCACTGCGGATTTTGTCACTTATGGAGTTCTGCATGGCGGATCTCTGCGAACTACACCCAGGCCTAGTCATTCACCCTCTCACCCACCCACACAGACACTGATAAACCCATACAGGTACTCAGACAAGCAAACAATCATCCATACACCCATTCATGTGCCCACTCACCAACCCACACAACCACTTTGACACCAACAAAGATTGATATAGACATTCAGACAGCCTAGTCAGTGACCCATACATTCACTGAGACACCTAATCACTCACTTATACAGTCAGTCATGCACCTACTGAATCATTGATACAGGCACTCATACACCCACTGATTCATCAAAATCCCTTGCTATATATATTTAATACTCACAAACATTTCAAAAACACCCAGTCACTTGATGATGTAATCAATGATGTCATCAGTAATGTCATTTGAGATGTCGTCAATGTGGTCATGAGTGATGCCACTGACCATGTCATGAATGATGTAATATTTGATGTCATCAGCAGTGCATTGCAGAGGCCCAAGTTATAATTAGCTCAGATAACTATAACTGTTGAATTTCTGTGGACAAGCCTAACTCATCATAAAAAAGATTGAAAGACATCTCTTCTGTTTTTCTTGTCTCCTATTGAGCTGCAGCACGCATTACACTCTTGTAGATAAGGCAATTTAACCAGCTGTGCCCTTCCTCCCCAGATTCAGAGGTTTACGTCATAACTTCAAATATGCTATTTAGCCATTGGCAATAGAGAATCACATATTGGCAACAGGCATTGAGCTCTTACTGCAATGCCTTCTTTGGATGGCTTTTAGAATCAGTGAAGAGATTACAGCTTATGTGAAAACTAATGAAAATCATAAGTCAGTTGTAACTAGACTGATATTGTTTGATGTCATTTGACCTTGCCAATTATCACTACTTTTGTGTTGAAAATCTGATGAACTGTGCTGGAAATCCATTCATGAACATACTATAGTGTCCAAGATTTCAAATTTTCCTTAACAGCTGTTTGAGCGATATTACAATTATGGATCACTATTGCAATGAAATTGACAGCTGGTGTATGCTTTTCAATGAAACCGTAAATTATTTTACCTACTTCCCACTGGAAATACATATGATGATTAAGCACTTTACTACATTATGTATCACTGTCATTCTTTGGCAAATGTGAAGTGAATAGAATGCAAATACATTTTTAGTAATAGCCTTCCTAAATAAATTCTTGCATATGGACAACTCACAGTGGTTATACGTGTAAGATACATGTTTAAAGGAAAGTGCACTTCTTACACATAAGAATGTTAAGTGATACATTGATTGACCCCTTGTTTGTGCCTGTGGGTTTGTGACACTGTATCAAGAAAAACAATATTGACATACACAAACATATCCCATAAAATATGTAAAACATACATGTAGCAAGTCATGATATGATACTTAAATAGTAAACATAACAATATCAGATAATAAATAACAAAAATTCAATAAAGTAATAAAAAATAACAAATACTGCAAATGCATTAAAACTAAGAAAACATAACAACAAACATGAAAACCTAAATATCGAACTCCTGGAAATCAATATAATTATAAATAAAATACAGACTATTCTAGTAAATATGATGAGAAACGAATTAACGTTCACCACAAATAATAGTATAATTAAATCACACTACTCTTCAGTCAACGTTTCAAATTAAAATGAAAAACATTATCCAATAAAAACACTTTTCCAGTAAACAACCAGTATAACAACACCAAAAATATGAATATGAACAACACAATGGCTCCTAGCAAATAATTAAAACAGGACAGCTTCACTTTGCTAGATTTAAATCCTACAAATAAATGAATGTTAGCAAAATAAATAAATAACTAAAAATATGTTAACATAGAAAATAATTACAATGTTTATACCTCCAAATTAAAGGTGCTTCTTTTACAAGAAAATAAAAAAAATAAAAATAAAAACAAATAAAGACATGGACGTTGGATTGTTGCAGATAAAAAAAACACCTCAGAAGAAAGTATTGTAAGAAAAGCACAGTACCAATATTGAACTAAACATAAAGTTGTATCAGTTAAAAAGTTAAAAAATAAAGCAAAAAATACCCCTAACAAGATTTTACATAAAAAATAAACCAACACAACTGACATATGTTTCCTCTCAACAGACCTCAACAGAAGAAAGATGTTCCAAATGAAACATCAATCAGACCTGCAAAGCAGAATCTACAACTAAAACAAGGTAAAGACAATAATCTGAACATAAATTAAAATGTGCACTGCAATGTAGAAGTATTACAATGGATATTGCATCACATATTGTTTTAATAAAGAAATATATGTATATTTTCTATACCAACCCTAAAATGATTAATTGAAAGAACACATCAGCCAGTGAAACACCAGTGGCACCAACAAAAGATGAAGACATAGACATACCACAAAACGTTCTAATGAGGAATAAAACATACACGGACTTGAAAACTTAAAAACCAATAAAATAGCAGTTACTTATGCTACTAATAATAATTTACTAACCTTTACACAATGTAACACATGGATGATTGATGGCACTTTTAAATTGCACCATCCATTCAAATATACACAATACGTGATCAATAACAAAAAATACACATTGCATTAGTGTATGCATTGTTATCTAACAAAATACAACTTACAATGAAGTGTTAACACATATAAAACAATAAACTAACAACTATCTCCCACAACAAAATCTTCATAGATTTTGAGCAGGCAATGATTTGAGCACTCTTAAAATCTACCGACAGACTGCATTGTATGGTTGCTATCACGATTTGAACTAGATCATATGGATGCACCTACAAAAGCTTACCCTTAGCATACAATATACAACTCATTAAATAAAAAGCAAATAGCTTTAACATGCATTCCTGTCATAGAAGTCATTAAATATTATGATATTCTAATTGAATCCCCCTACTACCAACAACATGACCCAAAATTATATTCAATGATGAATTATTTTAAGGCGACCTGGGTTGGCCACCTGCAGTGATCAGGCCACTGACACCAACCCAAGTATCACATTCAATGTTGGAATGTCTATGACAGCACCATGTCCCAGAAGTAAAGACACATTCTTTTTAAGTATCTCTTGGAAGAAGTGCTGGTGTAATCTATTGATTCCTAGAACTACTTATAAAACAAAGCTACAAGGAGCAAAAGAATGAAACAATCCATAACCTAATGCAAACCAAAAATCTTAAACAAGCTAAATAAATGCATAAACTCCTGACATTCAAAGTAACACTCCTTATTAACAAACGAGTCCTATCATATCTAGACTCAATATCAATCACCCTACTTTAAAAAATACACAACAAAAAGAGCACCATTTAACCTTGCTAAAACACAAACACGCATGTTTCAATAATATTTCTTTCTATATATTATTAAAGCAAATTTAGAATAGCAATCGGAATAAAAAATAATCCAAGTGACAAAAATTCAGTTTTATTTTTACATTTTACTAAAATAAATATTTATAAATAAAAAATAAATATGCATGTAAAATAACCAATATTATAGTAAATAAACACTTTTCTACCACGTATAAAAATATATTACAACAATAAAAATCATGCATATAGTCAGTAAATAAACAAACCTAAAATCATAAAATTTAACATTGCTCAAACAGAAACAAAAGTAAATAAAATGAGATAGCACGTACAATGTCGTAATTGAAGTCCTGGTCAATAAAATTTCAATCGAAAAAATACAATTCCAAAAAATGAAAACAGTCAAAATATACAAAAAATAAAACAGTGGAATATATAACACCCAGTAGGAGTCTAATAATCCAATTAATCTATCTAAAACTTTTTTTAAAAAATCGAAAAACTAAATACACACAGGAGGATAACCGAAAAAATATCTGAAAAATTAAAACATTATTTTTGGATCCAAAATAACCAACTATTTAAAAAAATGCATTCAAGGGAAAAATAAGTCAGACATATGAAAATAAAAACCTGAAAAGCAGAAAACATAAAACCCCCCAAAAAAACACTTACAATCCTGGTATAAAACAAAGTATTGTAAAACCACAAACTAACTAAAATAGAATCACTAAGGCATGCCTAAGGTAAGCCCATCTGTGCCCATCAGCATCCCAGAAGCGACCAGCACCAGCACGCTGCCCATTTCCCGTGGGAGCCGCCAGACTGTTGCCTGACCTATAGTCTTGTTGAACTGTTCACTATTGGTTCACATAGGGGCAAGTGTGGGAGACATTGGATGGTTCAAACAGTGCAACTTTCGTTTTTGCAGCGAATCAGTAGCTAGAGCCCCTCCAAATCCTGCCCCAACAGCTGGCCAGAAAGGCCATTGTATACGAGCTGCTCTAATTAATGCCCGCTCATTCGTAAAACATGCCCCGGATATTTTTGAGCTCCTCTCTAAGGATCTGCTTGACTTATTATTCATAACCAAGACGTGGCTCAACGAGTCCTCTGCCCCAGTAATTGAATTAGCCATCCCAGCGGGGCATAAAATAGCTAGGGCTGACTGTAAAGGGGGAATAGGTGGAGCTATAGTGGTAGTGTTTAGGGATACATGGGTTTTTAAGCGTGGAGAGACTCAGGGCATTGGGAATGGGGCGGCACTTGACTTCTCCATCATCATTTCACCACACTTCACTTTCGGGGGCACATTGGTATACCGCCCCGCTGGCCCCTCTGGAGCCTTTTTGAAAGCTCTACATGAGTAATTGTTCCCAGGGCTTTGCACTTTTTTAAATTTTTATTACTTGAGGACTTTAACATTCATTAGGATTGTGTAGAGGCAAGGACACTAGGGGATTCTGTGATTCGCTGAACCTGGCTCAACTCACCCAATGAATCAGCTCTCCATCTCATAGTGGGGGGCACATCTTAGACCCAGTCTGCTCCAATTTCCCTTTATGTGTTCAGTAACCTCTTCCAGTTTCTTGGTTTGATCACTTTTTAATCCATTTTTCATGGAACATTCAGGCCATCTCAATGAAAACATCCTGGTTACATTGTGTAGATTCATTTCCTACACTCACCCTACTGCTGCCAAGGTCTTGGGTGGCGCTTTAGGGAGCTTTACTAACTGGATTTCACAGGCTGTGGAATATTTATCCCCACCACTCGCCAATAAGAGAGTTAGAATCGCCCCTTCCAAACCTTGGTACTCTAGCAAGCTTAAGGAGTTAAAGCAGATTTGTAAAAAAAACTGGAGCGGAGTTGGGGACAATCCTATTGCCCATTGGCTAAAATAGCATTAAGGAAGACTCAGAGAGCGAATTATGCCGCTATTTGGAAGGCTAACGCCGTTTTTACACGGAGCGCATTGTTATGTCTAAAACCAACTCAAAAGAAATGTTTTCAATTGTCCAGATTTTTTTGACCCCCTGTGCGGAGCGTACTGCTTGTTCTACTCTTTTGGTGTGAAAAGCTGTCCTGTTTCATCATAGATAAGATCCAAATGATCCAGGCCGTTTCGGGATCAGTACACTTGGGCAGGTGGGGCTCCCTATTCAGAACGCCCCAGTCTCTGATTCAGTCCTTACATTTGTTACAGGTGTTTCACCTATTCCCCTGCAGGACTCCCTGTTTGCCTAGCAGCAGTTGCCTAGGTGGTCAGTTCCGATGTTAACGCCATTTTTACCATGTTGCTTCAGACCGCCACAGACCCACCGGAGTAGAAACCGGCTAAATTGCTCCCTGCTATTAAAAAAGCCTTTCTTAGATCCTTCTACGACCTATTTCTCTCCTCCCGGCTGTGGCGAAAGTGTGTGAGAAGGCAGTCTATAAACAACTTGCCAACTTTGTTGAGTCATCTAGTGCCCTTCACCCATCCCAGTCGGGAATTAGGGCCATCAAGAGCACAGAGACGGCCTTTATTGAGATGTTGGAGGCTATAAGAGTATGTTTGGATGCAGGTGACAAAGCGGCCTTGATTTTATTGGATATCTCTGCCGCCTTTGATATGGTGCCCCATCACCAACTACTGGCCCGGCTTTCAAACATTGGAATGTCAGGTCTAGCATGAGAGTGGCTCAAATCAGTTTTAGAGGATAGAACACAGCAGGTATGGCTGCCCCCGTTCTCCTCGACATCAAGAAAGGTGACCACGGGAGTTCCGCAGGGCTTCACTTTGAGTCCCCTTCTTTTCAATGTATACGTTACTCCTCTGATCTATTTGACGGAGGAGCTGGGAGCTAAGATTATAGCTTACACAGATGATACTCAGCTCCACTTCACGTGGAAGGGAAATGACTTGTCCCCGGATCTAGCCAAAAACTGTCTTTCAGACCTTTTTACCTGGCTTGCATGGGTTCAGCTCAAGTGCAACAAGGACAAGTCTGAGGTACTTCTGTATAGGTATTTTCCTCCTTAATTCAGGTAGGATCTTTGGCCCACAGAGTATCCAGGCCCAACTATGTTGGCAACCTGGTTAAGAATCAGGGGTCTGGCTTAGTGAGGACCTCCGGTTTTCTATGCAGATAAAAAACTGGCCCGAGTGTGCTTTGGCACATTGAAATCCCTTAGGAAGTTATTGCCACTGTTACCCAGACCAGCCAAGGAAATGGTGACTCTTGCCCTCATTCTGTCGAGTATTGACTACGCCAATGCATTGTATATTGGCTTACCTGGATACCAGCTGAAAAAGTTGACATTTTTCAAAATGCAGCAGCAAGAGTGCTGCTTGGTATCCCTGGCAGATCAAGCATAAAGCAATATCTATGAGACCTGCATTGGCTCCCCATGGTGCAACGCGTAGAGTTCAAGGCTCTCACTGTTGCCCACGGTGCCCTCTACAAATCTGGGCCGCTGTATCATATGAGACACTTTGATTTCTATGTTCCCTGAAGACAATTGCGCTCAGCTGCACTACGTCTTGCAGTCATTCCCCATTGTGGGCTTACACAAACAGGGGGTAGATCTCTTTCTTTTAAGGTAGCTAAAACCTGGAACTTTCTTCCTTATGAATTGCGGAATACTCAAGACCTCACGCTGTTTAAGAAGCAGTTAAAGACCTTGCGTTTCAATTAACCCACTGCTCCTCTCAGCTCCTTGCTTTTTGCAGTAGGCTTTCACGCCGAGACACTCTTGAGTATCCGTGCGCGCTATAATTGTTTAATAACATAACATTGTTCAACGAAAGGTGATGGGATGCACACCAATCTTAACGCAACAAATCTATCGTTATCCGATATCGTCAAATGGTGCGTGCTTACTGGGCCTGTTCCTTGCCCCGGCCCGGTGGCACACTGATAAAACCTTGATGTGTGGGGCGACATTTCACCCCGAACCCTGTCATACAGCGGAATTGTAGAATTACAGGAATTATTCAAATGCTTTACTCATTTTAATCCTTTTACTCTGTGTTTTACTCCTGTTAGATATGCTGATGTATAATTGAATCCACATGTCAGGTGTCATGCTATTTTGAAGCTTCACATGTTCAAGATGTACCCACCCGGACCACTATCAAAAATACAATAGAAACACATGATTTTATCCACGGCAGTGTTTTTTATTCGTATCCAATGCATTTCGAGCTACACAAGTTCTTCTTCAGGGGTAACTGCAAGTATCAAAAAGTCACCATTACTACATTATACTTCATTTAGCAGATATATTAATCCATATTGTTTAATTAAGCCCCAAACATATGACAAAACTAAGCCTTTGCAAACAATCTATATTCATATGCCATTCATGCTGTTTGCTTAACCAAAAAATCCCTGAGTGCGCAACCAATTTAGTCCCATGCCTTCTCGACTCCTTGGTAATGAATCCGTCCCAAATCACTACCTGTTTTAACTCAACACAACTCTACCTTTCAGCCTGCCACATGCTACGCGCTCTCGTACCCCACCTCCCTATCCATACACTGACTCACACACCCACATGACACCAACCACATCTTTTCGTGCTGCACTCTATCCAAATCACTTCCACACTTTCACCTCACTTCCGCAAACACAAACTCACCTACACCACTCGCACCACGCTCACCAGGATCTTTCAAAACAGATCAATTTTAACTACAAACGCCCAGATCTTTCCACCTCTCCCTTACCCTTTAAACATTCCTCCTGCATTCATGTTCCTGCTAAACCAGATTCGCACGTCTGTCTCCACTTCCTTTTCAATAACAGTGTTTCCACCCATACACGACCTTCCATTTTCAAACCAAAACCCATCAACAATTTCCACCCTCATTGGTGCATACTATACAACCACCTACCAATCCCTTAACTGCCTTAACTTAAACTAAATGCCAAGGACTCCAGCACCCTTAACCCTGTGCATTCCCATTGAAAATATGACGCATGCCTAATACCGAAAATACTGTGCCCTAAACACAACTACTGAATGGATTATTAACATATGTTAAACAAACAATTTCTCAAACACTTGTAATGGGAATGCCTAAGTGATTCAAGAATGATTAAACTAAACTGCTTGATGACAGGATGTTTTGCCATACATGTGGTGATGACAAGTTCTCAGAGTTATCGTTTGTATTGTATATAGCCATACCGAACATAACAGATCCACCTCTTTGACCATCAGCGCCTAATCGAAATTACATTCGGCATTCCTTATTACTGATGAACCTGCATGAAACACATGCAAGCAAATTTAAACTATTTAACCAACAACCACTCAAAATATAATAAATCATACCAACAGAGGAAACCCAGTGAATATACTGACCAGCATTTCCATTATGCCATTTAGCATTATTGCAAATGGCTAAGGATGATAAGGGCTTCTACCTGTTTAGGCAAATGTTCTTAAGGGCCTTTTCCTCTTTGAACCAAAGTTGCTAAGATCCTTTGTCTGTTTGGGTCTGTGAGGGCATGGAAAGTCTAGGATCAGTCCCCTCACCCCACCATCTCTGTACTATGCACCATAAGCCTAATTTGAGTAGGGTGTCACATTTTATTATATGCTTAACCAAACAACTACAAATGTTGCATGTGTATAATACTTCAATTTATTTAAATAAAGCCCTAACGATGTCACTGCAATAAATGCTTATTTTCAATCCTAATCTCTATTTGGGCTTTTTAACATATACTTTGACATACAATTGTTCCTTCTACAACACAATACATCCAATATCAACTGTTACCTAATTAATGTTAGGTATGCTACTAAACATTCACATGACCATAATTACTTAATTTTACAGAAGGCTCTCGACTTTCTCTTCATCACAAAAACATGGCTCTCTCAATCCCTGCAGCCTACCTTTGTCACCTTGTCCAGGGGATCTGGGACTATTTTCAGAGTGTGGTTGCTGTCAATTGATGACAAGTCTCTCTTGTCAACAAAATAATCTTTATAAATGAGTTAGCTAAATTAACAAATGAGCTATGACCCTATCCTCTAGAATGCATACGACCGCACTAAGACATTTTTGATAACATGAGTTCCCGTGGTGCATTATGAAACAGAAGCACATACTCCAATATATGTTGGTAAAATAGGGTTTACATGTGGTTAAATTGTGTCTGGTCATTTATAATGTGCACGTTCTTCATCAAACTAGCTCATGGTTGTAGATAATTCAACAGAATCTAGCAGTATGCAGCTAGCTCATGATTGTCATTAAGATTGTCTATTTTAAACACATATCTAATTAGGTATAGTATGTATTCACTAATACATAACAATTTTCAAATGTGTCTAGGTGTACTCCGTATCTCAAAATTCAATTTATACCCATCAGAAATAAGGAGTACTCATTTGGAACCATAGATAAATTGCAAACAAATGTTTAACACTAAAATTGTGTCCATCTGGGACATTAACAACAGCACAAGTAAGAACAATTCTAGAGAAAATACTATATATAAATAAAACATTTGTAGTTACAAAAACACCCACGAGTACTGACAGGGACAGCTATTGCCATCTAAACCACTGTGCATCCAGTGAAGTAGTTTGCCACAAAATATTGAGAATAGACCATGCAGACAGATTATTTACGCATCAAAGTACCTGGCCCAATTATGATGTGTTCTAGCTTAGTGATGGCAACGTTATGTAACATAAGATTGTATTGGAGCATTCTTAACCTAATCAACTGAATGTTATCTAGGTCAGCGATGACAGCAAAACGTCCAGTACACCAACATAAAGAAGGGGTTCAAACATTGTCAGTTGAACCTTGCTGCTTGAATGGGTAGGTGGTCAATGTTTCATTCCTACATTAAAGAAACTGAAGGATACACTTCAAGCTTTCATGTCATTTATAAACAGCAACTTAACATGAAAATTAAGTACGTACTAATCAGCACTATGTGCAAAAATAAAGTCTATTACATGACTGCACTCACTGTATAAATCTTTGCTTTCTGAAAGCATTTGATTATTATTTGGGGAAGATTATTTTTTGTTTAACTTATGATGAAGGTACGTAAATCTGTTTTTTTGTAAATTCAGCGACTAATAGGAGTGGAAGCTGGGTTGTAGGTGCTGTGTTGTCATATTTTTTAAGAAGCGGGTCTTCAACTCTTTCCTAAATTGGAGCAGTGTGGGGGCTTCAAATTGATATGGAAGAGTTGTTCCAGATACTGGAACCCAAGATGGAAAAGTCTGTGGTCCTTTTTTATCTTTTTCACACTTCTTAGTCTTCAGTCTGGTGTTGTTCTGGCTGAGTGTGTTTTGAGAACCGCCAAAGATGGTTCACTTGTCTGCAAGATAAAAGGGGATGCTAGTCATGATTGCTTTGTAAATGCTGCAGCTGGTTTTGAAGTTGGTGCAGGCTGGCAAGAAGAGCTAATAGAGATCTATCAGGAAGTGGTGATGTGATCATATTTCTTCAGATCCTGTGCAGCAGTAAAGGAACCCCCTATGAGGTGCCTGTGTGGGGACTGGGAGACCATAAAGTAGCTTACTGCCACCATCCATATACAAGAGTGCAAGGGCTTAAACAAGAGTTCTGAAGTGGTTTTATGGAATAAATGAGTTGAAGGTCTTAAGAAGAGAGAGCTGGTACCAGGGCATGTTTTCTTTTTTAGCAATGTGTACTAGTGCACCTGCATACATTCATGTTTTCCGCTCTGTAGCCACACAACTATAACTATAAGTCTCTCCTTCTCTATGCACTCTATACCCTTTTATATTACAACACTTATACCTAATGAAATCATACCAAAAGGATCATCTGCACACCATAATATACAATCGTGGCAAATTTGAAGGAAACCATTTAGCTGTTATGCCACTTTGTGTAAGTATAA
This sequence comes from Lissotriton vulgaris, assembly GCF_964263255.1. NCBI lineage: Eukaryota > Metazoa > Chordata > Amphibia > Caudata > Salamandridae > Lissotriton > Lissotriton vulgaris. The sequence goes on along the minus strand of NC_141685.1, from coordinate 644,641,452 downwards.
AGTATTTTGCCCCCCACCCTTTTTTCTTCGCTCCCCTTTGACAAAGAGGGAAAGAATGGTGAGCAACGAGCAGAACGAAGCAAAAAAAAAGCCAGCAATGAGCACAAAAAGGCAACGCAGAGATCAGAAACGAGCATAATAGTCAAAATACAGGTCAGAAATAAGGAGAATGAGACAAAATGAAGGTCAGCAACAATCAGAAAGATGCAAAAACCACAGTTGATAGACAGAATGCAGAACAATGTCATAACTTCACCCCAGTACATAGATCTGGGCTTAAATCCATTGTTTTTTTGTACTCCACACATCCCAGTTCAGACATGGCCATAGGCAAATCAGCCTTGACCCTGTGCCTCATGGGAACAGTCCAGCCAGAACTGCCAAGCCATGTCTTTCCTGGACCGGAATCAAGCATCCTAGGACCGGTTTCTGGCAATCAGCTGTCTTCAGCCAGGATAGCTTGACTCCAGTGGTTTGGAGATCATGGGACTCACGTCTGAGCATACCTATCCCACTCGGGGTGACAAATGCAAAAACCACAGTTGATGGACAGAATTCAGAACAATGTCATACATTCACGCCAGTACAGAGATCTGGGCTTAAATCCATAGTTTTTCTGCACTCCACACCACCCCAGTTCTGACATGGCCATATGCAAATCAGCCTTGACCCTGTGCCTCATGGGAACAGTCCAGCCCGAACTGCCCAGCCATGCCTTTCCTGGACCGGAATCAAGCATCCTAGGACCGGTTTATGGCTATCAGCCGTCTTCAGCCAGGATAGCTTGACTACAGTGGTGGGGAGAGCACAGGACTCACGTCTGAGCATACCCGTCCCACTCGGGGTGACAAATGCAAAAACCACAGTTGATAGACAGAATGCAGAACAATGTCATACATTCACCCCAGTACAGAGATCTGGGCTTAAATCCATGTTTTTTTGCACTCCACACCACCCCAGTTCAGACATGGCCATATGCAAATCAGCCTTGACCCTGTACCTCATGGGAACAGTCCAGCTCAAACTGCCAAGCCATGTCTTCCCTGGACCGGAATCAAGCATCCTAGGACCGGTTTCTGGCCATCAGCCGTCTTCAGCCAGGATAGCTTGACTCCAGTGGTGTGGAGAGCATGGGACTCACATCTGATCATACCCATCCCACTCGGGGTGACAGATGCAAAAACCACAGTTGATGGACAGAATGCAGAACAATGTCATACATTCACCCCAGTACAGAGATCTGGGCCTAAATCCATCGTTTTTTTGCACTCCACACCACCCCAGTTCAGACATGGCCATATGCAAATCAGCCTTGACCCTGTGCCTCATGGCACAGGGTCAGTCCCTTGCTCACTTTGCCACTGGATTCAAGCAAGCCGGGCTGAAGACGGCTGGAATGCCAGGCACCGGTCCTCGGAAGCTTGTTTCCGGTCCAGGGAAGGCATTGCTAGGTGGTTCAGGCTGGACTGTTACCGTGAGGCACAGGATCAGACTGATTTGCATATGGCCATGTCTGAACTGGGGTGGCAGAGTAGGCTAAAGCACGATGATGGATTAAACCCAGATCTCTTGACTGGGTGAGAGTGTTTGATTGGTTCAGATGCTCCGCCCATCACCACCCCCTTTAGTACCACTTTGTTCGCCATAAGTTGGCAGGGTATCCTCAGACGTGAGTCCCTTGCTCACTTTGCCACTGGATTCAAGCAAGCCGGGCTGAAGACGGCTGGAATGCCAGGCACCGGTCCTCGGAAGCTTGTTTCCGGTCCAGGGAAGGCATGGCTTGGCGGTTCAGGCTGGACTGTTACCGTGAGGCACAGGATCAGACTGATTTGCATATGGCCATGTCTGAACTGGGGTGGCAGAGTAGGCTAAAGAACGGTGATGGATTAAACCCAGATCTCTTGACTGGGTGTGAGTGTTTGATTGGGTCAGATGCTCCGTCCATCACCACCCCCTTTTGTACGGCTTTGTTCGCCATAAGTTGGCAGGGTATGCTCAGACGTGAGTCCCTTGCTCACTTTACCACTAGATTCAAGCAAGCCGGGCTGAAGGCGGCTGGAATGCCAGTAACCGGTCCTCGGAAGCTTGTTTCCAGTCCAGGGAAGGCATGGCTTAGCGGTTCGGGCTGGATTGTTCCCATGAGGCACAGGGTCAGACTGATTTGAATATGGCCATGTCTGAACTGGGGTGGCAGAGTAGGCTAAAGAACGGTGATGGATTAAACCCAGATCTCTTGACTGGGTGTGAGTGTTTGATTGGTTCAGATACTCCGTCTATCACCACCGCCCTTTTGTACAATCTGAAAGAGGCAAGATAAAGGTCAGAAATGAGTGGTAAAAGGCAGAATAATGATCATGTACTCACAGACCCACAGAGGCACTCATAAACCCTGTTACAGATCCACTCAGACACTCATACACCCACTCACACATCCATACAGTCACTCCCATACTCAGTTACAGACCCTCTAAGAAATGTATGGACTCAGTCCCTCACTCATACACCCAGAAGCTCACAGACACACTACCAATCTCAGTCAAATACACACGCACCCACTCACTCACTCACTCACCCACTCAAGGCTTATGCATCCACTCACAGACCCACCCAGACACTCATGCATGCACCCATTCACTCACCCACTCAGAGACATATACTCTCACTCACAGAGCCAGTCAGACACTCATATAACCACTCACTAACCCTCTCAGACACTCTCACTGTTGCACTCAGACACCCATGCAACCAATCACAGACCCATTGCGATGCTGATGCACCCACTCATAGATGCACTGAGGCGGTCATGCAGTTTGTTAAAGAAGCATTGATAGACTGATGCACCATCTTACAGATTCACCCAATTAGTTATACTGTGAACGAGAGGCTTAGTGATACGGTGATGCACGCAGTCATAGATTGCACTGAAAAAGTTATGCACTGTGTTATAGAGATATTAAAGGAGTTGTACATGCTATTATATAGTCATTTAGAGAGTAATGTGTTTAGTCTGTTGGTGATCATCCATTTTGCAGTTATACCTTTTTAATGTGATGGTGGCTATTGAATGTCTGCATTTGTTTTGTCATTTTGTGACGTAACTGCGGCGATCACAGCTACTGATATGATTGCGACCTGGCGTGAGCCCGACATTACAGCGAAAGTAAAAAATTGGTTTAAATTAATGTTTTTGTACAAACTTTCTTAAAAAATTTGACTTTAAATAGTGCTGTACTAAACTCCTGGGGCATCATTAGGATGTCGGGCAGACTTTGTCCGCCCGCCATCCTGACGGTAAAAGGGACTGCCCACCAAAAGGGCGGGGGTCCCTTGGGGGCAATTAGGATGCACTTGCCACAGTGGCAGGCGCATCCCGTATTTTTAACATTGCGGTGGGCGGTGCTGAAAATACCCACCGCCGCAATGCTAAAAATACATGTTGTGCTTTCCAAAGCACAACGTGACAGGCACCGCGCGGTGCCTGCCATGTTGTTCTTTGAAAGACAGGGGGGTACCCCCCATATGCACCACCGACCCACCCCGAAGTCCATGGGGTCCCGCAACAGGCCCCCCAAGCGGACTCCACATGCCTGGAAAGGCATTCACAAATGCACATGCTAATATGTCTGGCAGTGTCTGAAAGACACCGCCACCATATTGAACCCTTTTCCACCCGTTCGACATGTTGACCGGGCGGAAAAGCGGCAGACAGTCTTTCCGTCCGCCGTGGACCCCCAGCCATTATAATATGGCGGGCGGTCTTTTCCACAGGGATGGGGGGCGGATTGCCCCCGCCGGGTTGGCGGTGACTAACGCTGGCTTGCCGGGGGCAATCCACCAGCCATCCTAATGGGGCCCCTGGTGTCTAAAATACTGTAAAATGTGTACATATGTGTTTTACACCTCTTAAAAATGCGCAATCATTGCAGTTACTGAAGTCATCGTGAATTGGCGTCATCACAAAAACAGGAAGTAGGGTTGAAACACATTTTTTTTTAAAGTTACTACAAATATATGTGTACAAACCTGCTCTTTAAGTAAGTGTGTATTGTAATGGTTAGAATGCATTTATTAAGTTATAATTTTTTAATGTGGTGGCGGTCTTTGAATGTTTTGCAATTTCATGATGTGATCATCGAAACGTCACTGCGAAGTTAAAAAAATCCCCGAAAAAGTAATTTGACAGGAAAATGAACAGTTTTGGATTGTGGGTGGCTCTGACAAGAGCCTTTGTGTTGAGAGTGTGTATAAGAAAATTACATATGATAGTGCAAAGTTCCAGGTTGCCTAGGAACACTCTGTACCCTTCGTCTGTAAAGTGAACTCCATCACCTCTATATATTCCATGCATGTCAAAATGCAGATTGTTCTTATAGATAGAGCCCGTGTGATGGTCTCTGAGGAAAGCAGAAACTGTCTTATTAACATGTATCCTGGCTTTTTCAATCTGTGGACAGAATTGATTGACCACTTCCATTTCTGTCTTTGGCATATATTGGAGTACACCAAGAGAGTATGAGGGAAACACCACATCAGTTCTGCATGGGTACCCTTCATTAGGATTTCCAGCCTTAACCTAGTCTTACCCTAGTCAATGTGCCTATGACATTTTGACCACAGTGTACAAGCATGAGGTGAGAAGTTTTGAAATCCACAAATGTTTTAACCAAAGCCTGCAGCTGGTAAAACTTTAACCCTCTCTGGCCAAACTTACTAATCTCCACATTTGGCAATCCCAATTCTCTGTCAATACCTTTGTTTCTTGCAGCCTCTTTAGCCCAATAGACATAGCTTTGGCCCACAATCCATGCTCTAAGCATTTTGTAGGAAGGAGGAGAAGCACACACCTGTAATATTCAGGTCTGCAGCTGAATATTACAGTTGGTACTTTAAAAGACAGTGAAACTGCATGAGTGCTGGTGGTTTGATTGGATCAATGAACTTTGCTGTTGAATAAAAGTAGATTGCATTTGGAAATGATTGGTAAATAGATATTTCATTGGCTCTGGTAAGTAGACCAAAATGTAATCAAGAGTTGGATATGCCTTAATGTATGTGCAGTAGACCACACTTGCTGTAGTTCATTTTCTAGCTATTATGGTCCTTCTGGAATTTGTGGTAAACTTGTGGCCTACTGGTTGTAGTGGGATTCTATGTAGAATCTGTAGAGGGTGTATTGGGGGAAGGGTGTTAAAGGAACAGGCAATTATTTTTTATAAATTAGAAAGGTTTAGGTTAATTGTTTTATAAGGTAGGTAAGATTTGCTAGTGAGGAAGTTCCAAGACAGTGTAAGATAGTGATAGAAATGTAAAAGTATTACGGGAAGTAGGTTTTCTGGCTCCCGTTTTTTTTCCTGTATTCATTGCGATCATCCCAATTACGCCGCGATTATTGACTCAAAGGCATGCATTTTGGGCTACCTCCAAATAGGTGTGAAAGGTTTAATAGACTGTAACCTTCAAATTGCAGTTACACGACTGAAATATGAACGCAATGTTTTGACTTTTGCTGTATCAGACAATCTAAAGTTCAGAAGGTTGGCATTTCTAGTTGCTTTGCATGAGAGTGGTTTTCCATTCTTGTACTTCGTTTTTACAAACACTGAGAATATTGCATCTACCTAACAAGAGACAAAAAGGTGATTTTACCTATGAACTCAATCCTCTTGTATGTTAATTACCTTTTTGGGAAACTCAAAACAATAATTACTAAGGCATGTAATTATGTCATATTGCAATAAAAGATTTAAAATATGTATAATTACTTTAAAAAAGCAATGATGATATATAAATCAAATTATGTGTTATATATATATATATATATATATATATATATATATATATATATATATATATATATGTATTAATACCTAACTAAGACATAGTTTGTCTCAGAGTTTAGAATATGTTTCCATTGAGGGCAATGTTGCACTTTTATTGGTTTACTGCATTCTTGAAGTGGTAGGAGAAATAACTGCATACAGATGGTTAAACCTATATATAATCTTTTAGTATTTCATGTCAAAGTTTTATATGTGTGTATATATGATGTGCTGCTTATGGCTAATGTTTTTGTTTGAAATCTAGGAGGTATAGACGTATTTGTTCCTTTATGAAAGATATATAGAACAGTCAGTTCTGAAAGTTGAAATTATGTACTATAGCTGTATATGAATTATAAATCTGAATTGAACTGTGTAGGGAGGTTCATTGGTAGGGCTGTCTACTCACCTAAAACTGCTAAAAAAAGGTACACATTTTTTTAAACCATATATAGCGGAATAGTGAGGTAGGCTGTAGCTAGGCTGTAGCTCAGGGAGCAATTAGCTTAAAATGTAAAAGATGCAGTCTGATGTTTTAGTGAGCTATATGCACTCATAGAAACCTAGGTGCCCAATTATATATGCAGGGTACACCCTGACTTAAGTCTGAGATATGTAATTAAAAAAGCAAGCAGACAGTGAAGAACCTAGTGAGAAAGTTAGAGAAGCATTGAAAGATTCTGCCACACAGAAAGGCACAACTGATATGTTTCTTCTGGTAATAAAGGCAGTTTATCACAAACCTAAATAACCCTATATGTACTAGTACAAACAGGAGGCAATGTACGCAGGCCATTACAAACACATTCAGAGAACCATATATCAAATAAAGAGAGGCAGAGTTTTAGTAGTACATTTATGTACATATGGAATTACAGCTCCAGATAGGAACTAACATTCATTCACATGTCTGCTAAACAAGTGACGCTTTCAAGTTTATCATGCAGACAAGCAGTGTTTGCATTGTGCCTCAAGCCTAGTATACTTGAGCTTAGGCACATCGTTTTACTGGTAGAGCTCTCTTATCACCTAAAAGTGCAACACAAGGTGTAAACTGTTCTTGTACCAGATTTAAGTGAACACTACAGTAGGCTGTCGCTAGGCTATTGCACAGGGAGCTATTCGATTACAAAGTAAAAGATGCACTTTGAAGTTTCAGTGAGCTATGTGCACTCATAGAAACCTATGTGCCCAATTATACATCCATCCTACAACCAGACTTAAATCCGAAATACCTAAGTAGAAAAGCAGACAGACACTGAAATACCTTGTGATGTAGTTAGAAAAGCACACACAGATTCACTCATACAGACAAGCACCATTGCTAGGCATCTTCTGGTAATAAAGGCAGTTTTTCACAAACTTAAATAACCCAATATTCCCTAGTACACCCAGGAGTCAATCTATGCAGGTCGTTACAGACACATTTACTGAACCACATATTACATAAAGAGAGATTTATTTAGTAACACATTTACATACTTATGGAATAACAGTCCCAGATAGGATCTGAAACACTCATTCACATGTGTGCTAAACAAGTGATACTTTCAAGTTTATCATGCATACAAGTAGTGCTTGCATTATGTATCAGGCTGGGTATACTTCACTTTAGGTGTGCACTTTTACTGGTAGAGATCTTTTGTGACTTAAAAGTACTCCACAAGGCGTAAACTGTTCTTGTACCAGATATAAGCGTACAGTAAGGTAGGCTGTGGCTGGGCCATAGAGCAGGGAGCTCTTTGCTTATAAAATAAAATATGCACTTTGGTGTGTCAGTGAGCTATGTGCACTCATAGAAACCTATGTGTCCAATTATACATCCAGCCTACACCCAGACTTAAATTTGAGATACCTAAGTAGAAAATCAGACTGACACTGAAACACTTACATAACCCAATATTCACTAGTAGCACTGGAGGCAATCTATGCAGGTCCCTACAGACACATTTGCACAATCACATATCACATAAAGAGAAGCAGTGATTAAGTAATAGATTTACATACATATGGAATCCAGTCCCAGATAGGAACTCAAACACCCATTCAAGTGACAATTTCAAGTTTAACATGCAGACAAGTAATGCTTGCATTATGTCTCAGCCTGGGTATACATCAGGTTAGGTATGTAGTTTTACTGATGGATCTCTCTTATCACTTACAAGTGCTACACAAGGCGTAACCTGTTATTGAGATATATGTGAAAAAACAGAGACATTCAAGCATAACATGTAAATCCCTGCTTAAGTTTTAATCTACTCATCCACAACATATGGCTGTCCCCAAAGGTAGGCTGTAGGTAGTAAATAGTTTTATCGGTGAGTGAGAGGGTGTGTGACTATCTCTATGGGTGAGTAAGTGTGTGTGAGAGAAGGTATATGAGCAGCCTCTTACTCACCCATACATATAACTGAGCAATAACATAGTCTGTCGGTAGTTAACAGGATGGGTGCTACATACTTAAAAGTGAAGACATCTACTCTGAAGATTGCCTAAGATATATATCCTTATATGAACTAATGTTTAAATTGTTAAAATATGTAATTTGATACTATATAATTAAGTGATGAATGTAGTTTTCTATTTTTGTTTTCAGACAATAATATTGAGTTATCTACAGAGAATTACTATGCCAACAAAAACTCTGAGAAGAAAGAAGCAACAGCAAATAGAGTGGCTCCTTAGAACTAAGAAACAAAAGAGGCAAAATACAGAATAGATGTGAAAGACAAACGGCTTGCTGGTAAGAGGGCCACAACTGTACAACTAGAAAAAGTGGAAAAAGAAGTAAAGAAAAAGAAAACTGTAACACTGAGTACTAAAGCACAAAGACTTTCTGATGTAAAAAGTAAGACATCATTGAATAAAAGGAGCAACATTAACTAGAAGGTAGAAGCAGCTTAAAGAATTCAGAAGTGGAATGGTCCGAACTAGAGTAGTTATGATTTATTAGCATCTATGAAAAAGTATAAAGAAGAGCACAAGTAATAAGACAGAATGAATATGTTCAAGGTGTAGTTGATAAAGCGTTTGCTCTGAAGATAAAACTATTTATCGTGATTTTAAACAGAATGAAGACACTAGATAAAATAGTGCTGTCTATGAGGAGACAGAGCTAAAAACAAAGTTGCAAAGTTTTTAGTGGTGAATGGATACATACTTCAAGTACTGAATATGTCTTTAATGAAAACGGTTATTTCCAAGATAACACCTTAGTGCATGCAGTTGATGATCCTGGATGATGTTAAGGAAAACATGGCACCTAGAAATATTGATGCAAAGAGTGCAATTAAGGGGTAGATAGGCCGCTGTGTACTAATGGAATTGTAGTAATGTTTGTAGCATTCATCAACAATCAATTGATATATTTAGAAATTTCCTCCATATGTTTTCGTCCATGCAAAGTAAGAAAGCATACTAATTTACAAAGACACCCACTAGCTTGTCTATCAAAAAAGTGGGTCAAAGTAGCTTTGATAATTTTAGGATGTTAGGTGCACATCATTTAATAATGAGAACTTTTGTTAGAAGGCTTTATGTAAAAACTCCAGCCCTATGAGTAGGAGAAAATAATAAAGCTTTTTGCATGGGAGTGTAGTAGAAAAGGTTTGTGATGATATAGAATATTGTTTTTTGGACCTGAATAGGAGTGTAGGGATAATGAAGAGCTGGTAACACCACGATTTGTGGAGCAGAACATATGCATTAGTGTTTCTAATTTTCTAAAAGAGATTAGAAAGTTTATTGCAGTTTCTTCAGAGCAACCAAACTGTGATTGTATATGTTGTTGGCGCACTCATTGTAAAAAGCAAACTCAATACGATGTTAAAAACTTCCCCTGTAACAATGGGGACAGATACTTCCAAAAGGTGGCTTTGCAAACTATCTTATGCTTCTGGATCGTCACAATTTGGACCAGAATATGTTGCACAAGCAATCTGCGTAACCCTGACCAAAAGGTTTGCTACCAACCATCTACCCAAGCTATCTGTACTGTACTTGAGTAATTGTATTCCAGAGTTTTTCCTAATAACCAAAGCCACTTCTTAGTGCTTTCCCATTGGTCGGAACACATACTTTCTGAACTTACTGTAGTTTACTAAAACAAGATCTACTCTCTTTCCTCTCTTTCCTCTCTAGGTGGGTCTTTTGAATCTTCATGATATGTGTCCCACTGTCCATAAGAAACTCTGCCACCATTGCCTGCTTTCTCCTAGCACGCAAACCATTAACATTCCAAGTTGTATTTTTTTCCCTCTATGCTCCCAACTTTCAGTGCTTCCCCCTTTCTATCCTTAGGTTCTTATGTCTGCCTTTTGTGAGCTCACTCCGTAGGAGTAGGCCTGGGCAAAGCACTGTGCTACGCTCGCGTAGTTTGCGAAGTTTGCGCAACTTTGCACTACACGAACTGCATGTAGCACAGTGCGAACATGCGTAGCATAGCGTAGCCTAGTGCAGCGGTCATTTTTTGCTTGCTCGCGGTCCTCAACGTCAAGTTGGCGACCGCGAGCAAGCAAAATGACATTCTGGCGAGACTTTTTCTCGCTCGCGATCAGCAACATGAAGTTGCCGATCGTGAGCGTGGAAAATAAACCTCCCTGCAAGATTCTCAACGCGGGGAGGTCTGGTTTCTCATTGTGAGTGGTCACGTATGCTCGCGACCGCTCGCGATGAGAAACTACCAGTCCGCGTTGAGAATGCTGCAGTTCGAGTAAAAATCTCCTCAAGCGGCAGAAAACTACAGCTCACACTATGAAAGATGCCGTTTTCAATGATTGCACAGTGCCAGATGCTTGTCTGCACTGTGCAATCATTGTAAACGACATCTTGCACAGTGCGAACCTGCTACTACGCAGCTCACGTAGTGCTACACGTAGCTCACATAGTGCAATGTCCACTGCGCGTAGCTTTGCGAAGTGCTACTTCGCAAACTACTCTCAGCCCTACTTAGGAGTAAGGTGCGTATCTCCATTACATGAGCTTAAACTGTCTAGCTATATATAAATATTTTCAATATTGCCCGTCTCAAAGTCCCGAAGGTTGTACATCACGTGTCTCTCCATAATTGTTTAACATCGCAGGAAATTTCAGCTGTACCTTGGCCCCTTCTTCTGAAGATCATTTATCCTAGAACCCAACTCCGATTGCCTCTGTACTGTTGTCTTTCCAATATCAGACCTCACTTGATAGGTGAAATCCTCGTACTTCAGAGTTTTCTCCTTCAATGCACGGCCTAAGGCCAACTCCTTTACTGCATTGGTAAGGAAATTTATGAGGATTTTTCTGAGGGATTTCCTATTAGCAGTTAACTTATATGGACCCTTTGGATCTCCTTATCTTGGTCCACATCCGGTCTATTGAGCATGATATCCTCTCTTAGTAATTTTCAGACAAACTATTTCACATACCATTTTTCTGAACCTTTTGGAATGTTCAATAATGTAAGATTATTGAGCCTTAACTGGTTTTCCAACCTTTTGAAGTCCTCACACAGGATTTTATTCTGTTGCTTCAAGGCCTCAATGTCTCGAGAATTAGAATTAATAGTCATAGTTATTTCAAAAGCATTATGATATGCGTCCCACTGTCCCTAAGAAACTCTGCCACCATTGCCTGCTTTCTCCTAGGACTCAAACCATGAACATTCCAGGTTGTAATTTTTTCCCTCTATGCTCCCAATTCCCAGTGCACCCCCGAGCAACCCTCCCTTCTATCCTAGGCGATTACATCTTCTTTTTGTGAGTTCAATCCTTAGGAGTGAGGTGCGTATCTCCATTACATGAGCTTAACATTCATTCATTCATTCATTGGGATATTTGTAGAGCGCTGCGATTACGCACACCGGCGTGTCCACGCGCTAACAGTGGGAGCGGCAGAAAGCAGGGGCACAAAAACTGCGCGGGCCGTTATCTAGTGTAGAGAAATGTTTTTAAATTCGCTCGGAAGCTGGCCTCCTCTGGTTCCAGGCGCAGGTCCGCTGGCAGTTTATTCCAGTTAGTAGCCGCTAGGCATCTGAAAGACCTGCCTCCCATGCGGGCCTTCTTAATTCTTGGAATCTTCAGTAGGCCGCCCCCTGCGGATCTAAGCGTACGTGTTGGTTTGTACACTTCGATCAATTTTGTCAGAGGGTCGGGTGCCCTGCCATTCAGGATACGGTGACAGGTGCAGAGGGCTTTGTACTCCACTCTTCTCCTCACAGGGAGCCAGTGTAGCTGCTGAAGGGCCGCCTTAGAATGCGCCCTTTTAGGCAGTCTGAGAATCAGACGCGCTGCCGCATTCTGCAGCACTTGCAGACGAGCCAAGCTTTTTTCTGGAGCGCCCAGGTACAGCAGGTTCCCGTAATCCGACCTAGCTGTCACCAGGGCATGGACCAGGGTTTGACGGGCTTCAATCGGGAGTAAGTCCAGGACTTTTTTCAGCTTCTTCAGAATCCCGAAGCAGACTCCCACCACCCGATTAATCTGGGGGCCAAAAGTGAGACCCGTGTCAAACCACACCCCCAGATTGCGTGCCTCTTGGCAGGGGGTTGGGGTAGGTCCAAGGCAGGAAGGCCACCACGCCGACGACCAGGCAGACTGGGCTCTCCCCACCACCAGCACCTCTGTCTTGCTGCCGTTCAGTTTCAAACAATTGATGGCCATCCATTCGGCTAGATCTTTCATGCACGAACGGAAGCCATCGGCAGCAAGACAGGGCGCATGCGATAGGGAGATCACCAGCTGCGTGTCGTCGGCGTAAGAGACCAGTTGGAGGCCATGGCTCTCCACAATCGAGGCAACGGGCGCGACATACATATTAAAGAGGGTTGGGCTCAGAGACGAGCCCTGCGGCACGCCTTGGCCCAGAGGCACCCCCTTTGAATAGCAGTCTCCCTGCCTGACTCGGAAACTTCTCCCATGGAGAAAGTCTTGGATCCATCTCAGCGCGGTGCCAGAGATGCCACCTCTGGTCAGACACTGTAGCAAGATGTTATGTGCTACAGTGTCGAACGCCGCGCTGAAGTCCAGCAGGATCAAAGCCATAGTTTGGCCTGCATCCACGCCCTCTCTCAGATGTTCCGTAGCCATGAGAAGGGCGGACTCGGTTGAATGTCGTGGCCTAAAGCCAAACTGCGTCGCATGGAGCAGTCCCCTTTCTTCCACGTGCTTCATAATTTGGGTATTGACCACCTTTTCCGTCACTTTTGACAGAAAAGGCAGGAGGGAGATGGGCCTCAGATTTTCTAATACCTCGAAGCCTAAGTGGGGTTTCTTCCGGAGCGGGAGCACCACCGCCTGTTTCCACCCCTCCGGCAGCTTTCCCGATCTGAAAGAGACGTCGAGGATGTGCCTTATGTAAGGTTCCAAGACTTCCAGGCTGTCTGCCAAGCGTTTTGGCGACACCGGATCCCACGGGGACCCTGATGTAACAGAGCGGCACACCGCTATTAGTTCCTCAATAGGAGGGGAGCAGAAGTGTGTAATATGCCCTGCCGTCTCTGTATCCCTCATTGCAACCTCCAGGTCAGACCCTGTCGACCGGATAGGGAAGGTTGAGTAGATCTTCTCTACTTTAGCGGAAAAATATTCGGCAATCCGGTCACATGACTCCGTAGAGCAGCTCTCCGGCTCTATAGGTGCATTTACCGAAGTCAAGGATTTATAGATGCCGAAGAGTTCCTTAGCGGAGTTTTTCGCCCCCTGAATTTGCCCAGCATAATAGGCTGCCTTAGACTTTTTTATCAGCCTATGGTGAAGGCGCCTTTTTTCCAAAAACAAATCCCTGGCCTTGTAGTCATAGGACCCTCTCCAAACTTTTTCTGCCCGCCTACAATCCGCCTTTGCTGATCTCAGCTCAACACTGAACCATGGAGCTGAGCGATCTTTCCGCGCACATGTGGTTGTACGGCAAAGTGGGGCTATCTGATCAAGCGCTTCCGTGATGCGCTGATTCATGTTGGAGACCGCTGTTTCTATGTCCTCGCCGCCAGGCTGACCATCCCTAGTTAAGGCTTGATTAAACTCCTCCACCGAGAATTTCGCCCACTTCCTCCTAAGGTAGTTGGGGGGTACCTGACTGGCTTTGTTGGTTTTTATGCCCTGTATGGAGAATGCCACCAGAAAGTGGTCGGTCCAGGGAATGGGCTCAACACCTGACACCTCCACACCTCCCCAATTAGCATAGACCGGATCCAGAAGGTGTCCCTGTCGATGCGTGGGGGCTACTAGCTTCAAATCCAGTTGAAGAGCCAGCATGTCCCGACAAAAGTCCATGACTCCTGTGTCCTCTGGACGGTTAAGATGCAGATTAAGGTCTCCTAATAGGAGGAACTTGTCCCTGCGCAAGGTCGCCTCCATGAGGCTTTCTAACAAGCTCTCCCTAAACTTAGTGCAGGCTCCTGGCGGCCGATAAACCAAGCAGCCATTGATCGTCGTGCCCCCATTGATTTTGATCGAGAAGAGGCCCGCCTCACTCTCCGCGATCGGCGTGCGCTCTAAGCGGCAGCCCAGAGTGTTCCTAAAAATGATCGCAATCCCCCCTCCCACCCCCTCTGGCCTATCCTGCCTGACCCAGGAGTAATTCTCCGGTGTGGCCTCGATAATGTCTGAGTCAGAGAACTGGTCCAACCACGTTTCAGTAAGAAACAGTAGGTCGATTTTTTTATCCGTGATCAGCTCGAACACATCAAGCCTATGTTTGCGTAAGGACCTGACGTTTAGGAGGCCACAGGACAACACCTGCTCCGTGGTATCCTGCGGCAAAGTAGTCATACGAAAACCACAGTGAGGACATACCCTATCGCTGCTCAACATACCGTGCATACATATGAAGGCAGTGCGGGGGCGGAGGCCGAGGAGTTGTTCTTTAGTCCAGTAGATCTTTGGGCCAGGGGTTATCGCCCTAGCCCGCAGTCGGCCGCGGACGGGCGCAGACGGGCTGGACTTAGGCGCGACTTCGGCGCGCCATCGTCGCGCCCGCTGCGCTCGTCCGCTGCGCGGCCGAATGCACATTGCCTCTAGTAGTGGTTTGGCCCGGAAGTGATGCTGGCTAACATGCCTAACTATATATATATATATCGTTTCAATACCGCCCGTCTCAGAGAGACACCTAGGTTTTTGAGGTAACAACAGAAGCCTCTTCCATCTGAGCTATCAGGGCAGTTCACTTATATGGATCGCTATGGATCCTTCGGATCTCCTTATCTTGGTCCACATCCAGTCTATCGAGGAAGATCCCCTCTCTTAGTAATTTGCAGACAAACTCTTTCACATATCATTTCTCTGAAACTTCTGAAATGTTCAATTATGTAAGATTATTGAGCCTTAACTGGTTTTCCAACTTTTTGAGGTCCTCCCACAGGATTTTAGTCTGTTGCTTCAAGGCCTCAAATTTCTCGAGAATTAGAATTCAAAGTCATAGTTATTTCAAAAAAAATATGATATGTGTCCACTGTCCCTAAGAAACTATGCCACCATTGCCTGCTTTCTCCTAGCACTCCAACCATTAACTTTCCAGGTTGTAATTTTTTTAACTCCCAGTGCTCCCCCGGAGCAACACCCCTTCTATCCTTAGGTGATTACGTCTGCCTTTTGTGAGCTCACTCCTTAGGAGTAAGGTGCGCATCTCTATTACATGAGCTTAATATGCCTACATTAATATACTTTCAACACCACCCGTCTCAGAGCGATACCTAGGTTTTTGAGGTAACAACAGAAGCCTCTTCCATCTGAACTATCGGGACATCGACCTCCTCTGGGTCCCAAACGTTGTACATCATGTTTCTCTCCATAATTGTTTAACATCGCAGGAAATTTCATCTGTACCTTGGCCCCTTCTTCTGAAGATCATTTATCCTAGAACTCAACTCCGATTGCCTCTGTACTGTTGTCTTTCCAATATCAGACTTCACTCGATAGGTGAAATCCTCGTACTTCAGAGTTTTCTCCTTCCATGCACGTCCGAAGACCAACTCCTTTACCGCATAGGTAAGGAAATTTACGTGAGATTTCCTATTAGCAGTTTACTTATATGGATCTCTATGGACGATTTGGATCTCCTTATCTTGGTCCACATCCGGTCTATCGAGCAAGATCCCCTCTCTTAGTAATTTGCAGACAAACTTTTTTACATACCATTTCTCTGAACTTTCTGGAATGTTCAATAATGTACGATTATTAAGCCTTGAATAGTTTTTCAACCCGTTGAAGTCCTCACACAGGATTTAGGGCCCGATGTAGGGGGCCGTTTCAGGCCATTTACCGACCGGTAAATGGCCAATCGGTATGTAGGGGCCTAAATCCAAGGCCACATGTAGGAAAATCTACATTTACAGAATCGGTAAAATTACCGATTCGGTAAAATACCAAATCGGTAATTTTACCGATTCTGTAAATTCCATATGTAGGTGGGACTCTTCTGAGTCCCAAAGGCCTAAACGAATCGGTATTTTACCATGAAATCCAACTTCATGGTAAAATACCGATTCCAGTGTGCATGCACATGTGTGCATGCACACCTATGCCATGTGGCAGGCAGACCTGCCCCTAGGGCTTGTATGCCTGCCACATGGCACCCAATCCTGTTAAGGGGGTGCCAGGGGGTGTCAAAGTGACACCCCCTGCACCCTTGTGAAATTCGGTATTTACCGATTCGGTAATTACCGAATCGGTAAAGCCTATTGATTCCTATGGGCTTTGAAGCCCATAGGAATCAATAGGCTTTACCGATTCGGTATTTACCGAATCGGTAAATACCGACTTTTACCGATTCGGTAAAAGGGAACATCTGGATCCCCTACATACCCACCCCTCACATTTACCGATTCTTAATTACCGAATCGGTAAAATTCGTTAATTTTCGGTAATTAAGAATCCGTAAATGTTACTTACCTACATCTGGCCCTTAGTGTCTTGCTTCAAGGCCTCAATATCTCAAGAATTAGAATTCAATGTCATCATTTTTTCTTTCAAATTCTTCTCTGAGGTTGATGTACATTACGTCATGTCATCTAGTTTTTCCTCTAGGATCAAACATTTTTCTTGTATGCCTTCCTGAGTTACTTCTGATATCTCAAATTTCCTCACCATATCAGTTTAAAATACAACAATATTTTCTCTAAAGGATCTTGTGCTCTATCTCCAGTTTGTGGATTGTCTTTCAGAGCTGGTTGGCTAATTACTTCAGATACTTCTGAAGTGTGTGCTGCTGCCTTTCCTCCCATTACACATTGCTGCTCCTTCTCATTTAAGTCTGCCAGAGGGTCAAAACAATTGCTTGTGGCAATGAGAGTGAGTCTCTTTAATCCTATGTTAGTGTCCTGATCACCCACCTCCTTATCTACAAATGCCTTACTTCTCAACGTCATCTGGGATGTCTTAGCCTGTTCCATGACTATAAAAAAGAGTGAGGGTTTAGGCACCTTCTTTTAAATTGCAGCGTTTTGGCTTACCAGTGGTTGTTGATGAGTTTTTAATTTGGACAACAGTAATGGCTTCTTTCGCAGGCGGATTTGTGGTCCTCGGGCTCCTTATCTATTTATCTGGTGCTGACTCTAACTGATATCTGTTTTTTTACTGGTAACTGGGAACACTACACTGGAGGTCAGACACTTTCTGCAGTGCTTTCAGGAATTTGCAAAGTAGCACCCTTGCAGTTACTGTTCTTCCCTCCAGTCCTAACTGCCCCCACCAAAAAAAGGTTAAGAGTACCAGGGAGAAAGTTCCTTGTTCAACCGACATTTGCTCCGTCCCCTCACAGTCCACATTCATCCTATCCTTCTTTTGGGAACCAGTTTCTGCCGACTTGACCCAGGCCTCCTGTGCTCGCGTACTGCCTTTCCCTGCTTACAGTCCTCCTCAGAGCTGACTTTTCCCAGCTATGGACGCAACTGTGCTGACTCTGCCTGAGCAAATCCGGATGTCTGCCCGAGCCGCAATGCGCCGTAACGAGCCCGACACTGCGCACCATCAAAACTCTCCACCCTACCCAATGTACGGACCCATCTGTCAACCCCAAAATCTCCGCAAGGCAAAGAAGCTTCCTCATAAGATGAGATTTCCTCCTTCATCTCGACACTCATTCCACCAGGAAGAAAACCTTATAATAACGCTCTGAAACATGAGCACCTCCTCCCTTCATATTTTAAGCTCCTGTGACCGGTGTAAGCCTGTCGCATTGTTCCTCCTGTGATCAGGTCATCACAAATTTTAACATTGTATTAATAAGGATCTAGATAGAACATTGAGAGCTAAATATACAAGTACACCTAAGACTTTGCGTGAGTTAAGACATATGATGGTAGAGCTAAATGTGTTAAATCTTTTGCGTTGGATGATGGTTTCCACCAAGGGTTTCAATTTTTATTGCAAAAAATATGGGCATCATTCAAGGATAGAATATTTTTGGGTTGAGTATTCCCTATATGATGAAGTAGAGTCAGGGGCCCATGGCTAAGCCTCATTTCAGATCATTCTCCTGTGACTCTGTGGCTAAGACTTCACGAGCAGCAGGGACAGAGAAGATGGACTCTAGATAGAGACACATTGTTGGGTGAGCTGGTTGTTGCAGACTTGGCAGATAAGACCGCTGAGTTTTTTGTATTTAAAAAGGACTCTGCTAGCCTACCAATAGTGTGGGATACTTCTAAGGAATACCTGAGAGCTGAAATCAGCGCCATAATGATTAAAAGTAGGCGAAAAACACTAAGCAAAGAAGAGACATACCAAGATAAAGTAAAGATGAAAGAGATGGATCTCCAGGATGCTTCATCAGAGTGTTCAGCTAAGAGAATTGGAGGATATGCAAGCAGAGTACGAGAGTCAGCATTCAAAGGTAGATGGAGAGTTAGCAAGTTGCTACATTTCCCATATGGTGAGAGATGTAGTTCGCTCTTGGCTTGAAAAATTGGAGCAGATAAAACTAGGAATACGATGCATGTGTTGGTGGATTCAGAATCATGGCTGCCTCTGGATACTAATATTGAGATGAGAGGAGAAGCTTGGAACTATATGAGTAGGCTGCATAAAGAGAGCATTCAACAAGAAAGAGAGATAATAGATTCTTAGGTAATGGATATAGATCTACCTAGATTACAGAGAGCACAAGTGGATATATTAAGGGTCGAGATCACAGAGGAGGAGATAAAGACCCAGTGTACTAGAATAAACTGTGGTAAGGCAGCAAGCCCAGATGATCTCCCATTTGAGCTATATAAGGCAATTATTTAGAAACAAATCCTCATAATAAAAGCACTGTTTAATGCAATATATATAAAAGAGGAAGAAGTTTCAGATACTTGGTCTGAGGTCACTACAGTCATAGGGTTAAAACCAGATAAAGGCCTTGCTAGAATAGAATCAAATAGACCAATATCCCTATTAAACATTGATTATAAGATCTTTTGAGGGATATTTGCCTCTACCCGAATCAGAGGCGTTTTATTCCAGGGTGACAGCTAACCGAGCTTACTTACTTGTTGATTGGTGCCATTGATGTGGTGGACATTACATGTAAGGGGGGTTGTACCCATGCAGTCGCGGGGACCTGGGCGTTATATGGTATGTGTAAAGGGGGGTCCCCGCAAGGAATTGGTGTTATGTACACCATACACCACAGACGAAACTAAGTTATATTTTCAAACTCTATAGACAATAATCAGAACTACTAAACAGCGGTATTGATATTTATTTTCAAATACCCATCATAAAACAAGTAATAGTACATTCATAAATCATTTCAGAAAAGCCCCAAGGTCGGGGGAGGAGAGGGGTGAAAAGTGAAGGAAGGGGGATGTGCTCAAGGCAGGATGAAGTCAAGAAAATAAACGTAATTACAGTGAACACAATCAGAATTGGTAATACATGAATCAAAACCAATTTGATACCATTGCCTAAGAAATTATGGCATTCAATATAGATATAATACAATACAAAGGGAACCTTCAACGGTCACACATAAAATATTAGAGCTTATTTAAAGGACAGGTGCCGGAGGTTTTGTGTTGAGGAGAAAAGCCGTCGACGTTTCGACCCCTGGCCGTAGGCTAAGTTAGGTCCTTAAACGGGGTCTTCATCAGGACAAGGGGGGGGCAGGTGGGGAGGGGCAACGTTATCTGTCAAGTTAAAATAAAAACAATCGATCAAATTACTGTTGTGAAAACATCAACCATGTAGACAGAGTAATTAACAACAATTTATTTACCATGGCCTTAGGGCCAATTGGGCCTCTAAGTATTGGGGATATTTGAGTTAGACCAGCCGTGGGTCTGGTTCAAAGGACAAGTGTTATTAATCCACACCTACACAGAGGGGAACGCTAGCGAAATGTCACATAAAAAGAGAGTATTAAAAACTCACATCACTTATCTACCAATCAGCCGATTGGTGAGATTAGCTGTTATCTACCCGCACGGGGGGATTCGGATACCAAGCAATGGTCTTGAACTGCAAGTGAAAAATTTGAGGTTGGTAATGGATAAAAAAAGTTTATATGAATAGGTGCTCAGTATGGACATATAGACTTACTTCAACAGAGAGGGAAGACAACCCTGGTGTCACCATAGGTCTATGCCTGGGGGGCTCGCTTATTCTTCAAGCTTTGAAGGAGCAAATATTTACTGTGGAAAGGCAAATAATTACACAGTTTCAACAGGCTGCATCATTGCAAAACATGCTATAAAAGCACACTAAAAGGCAGCCGTGCCCATTTAACATACCATTAAAGATGTGCTATCACTCTCAGAGTGTTGTCGAGTGGCATTAGAAACTCATCATTGGTCGGGATTATTCAATGTGGACGCTTCTGGCCTATACGGAAAAAGACAATAATGTCCACTCAGAGAAAGGTTTCATTAAGGAGTTATCAAGAAAAAGAAAAACGGCTGGTGTTCGTGACATTTTGGTTGCTAGAAGTGAAAACACGCCGAACTTACACGTGGTAGTGCTTGTCTATTCGAACTCGTACAGTCAGATATTATTTTCGCAATCAGACAGCAAGACAACAGAAGTCCATTACTGGACTTAGAGAACCATCGACCTTTTTTCCGCCTACATACGCAATGAGCCATAAGATCTTAGCGTATGAAGAAATTGTGACATCTGCGGTTGACCAGCTCCTTGAACAAAAAAAGTTTGTGAAATTTAACTTGACTAAAACTGAGAAGAAGGCACTGATAGATCTTGGTACCAATAATGATGTGGTCATCAAACCCGCCGACAAAGGCGGTGCAATTGTTGTGCAGGATTTGACAAAATATAAGGATGAGAATCCACAGACAGCTGTCAGACGGAATCAGCTACCGCAAACTACAGAGTGACCCTTCTAAAGATTTGGCAATGGCAATTTTGTCCATCACGCAGAAAGGCCTGGAAGAAGGCTTTTTGAGTGAGCAGGAATTCAAGTTTTTAAATCAAAAATTCCCAAGACTGGCCATTATCTATACTTTGCCAAAGGTTCACAAGAACCTGGATGCTCCTCCTGGCCGCCCGATAGTATCGGGATGTGGTTCCATGTTAGAGCCACTCTGTAAATATATCGACTTCTTTCTAAAACCTATCGCACTAAACACCCAAGCCTATCTTCGAGATACTACTCAAACTATAAACCTGATAGATGAAAGATCTTTTGACCCTGAAAAGGAGCTCTTAGTGACTTGTGATATAGTATCGCTGTATACCAGCATCCCCCAGCAGGAAGCTCTGGATGTTATACAGGAGGTACTGGATCAAAGACCTGCTCCCGTACAGGTTCCCACGTATTTCATTATTGAGTTGTTGCGCATCTCGATGACACAGAACTTTTTTATTTTCCAAAAAGAGTTTTTTGTTCAGACAAAGGGGGTAG
Organism: Lissotriton vulgaris; assembly: GCF_964263255.1. Taxonomy (NCBI): domain Eukaryota; kingdom Metazoa; phylum Chordata; class Amphibia; order Caudata; family Salamandridae; genus Lissotriton; species Lissotriton vulgaris. The sequence continues at coordinate 644,619,814 of NC_141685.1, read as the reverse complement.
CGATGGGGGCTACCTTTGCCCCGAATCTGGCCATTATCTATATGGACCATTTTGAGACCCAGTACATTTTCTCAATTAGTAATCCCTTTCATACTAATCTGACCGTTTGGGTTCGATACATCGATGATGTTCTGTGTATCTGGAAAGGCAGTAAACAACAATTAGTCACATTCCATGACTGGCTGAACTCTAGAAACCAGAACATCCAATTCACAATGGAATCCAGTAACGTGTCCATCCCTTTTTTAGACATCTCCATCTATGTGGATAAGGATCATCTTCAAACGACGCTCTTTAGAAAACCCACAGAGCGCAACTCCCTATTACAGTATGGGAGTCACCACCCAAGAGGTCTAAAAGACAACCTACCGGTGGGGCAATTCCTGAGGATCAGGAGAAATTGCTCCACCAGAGCTAACTATATAAAAGAGTCAGAAATCCTTAACGATCGTCTCATTGCACGTGGATACCCCACACGAATGGTTAGACGTGCCAGAAAGAGAGCTTGGTATAATCCACGAGAATGCTTATTGAATCCTGCACCCTCCACCCAGACTGAGTGTGAACGTCTCATTTGTGTTACAACCTTCTCAACACGGAGCAATGAGGTGAAACAGGTCATCAACAAGAATTGGCACCTGGTGGCAGATGAAATAAGACAAAAAAATCTTCCGCTTCATTCTTTCAAAAGGGCAAAAAGTATCCGTGACATGGTGGTTCATTCCTACCTTGAACCAGAGAGTCACCCAACGATCACAACATTATGGAACATACCTCCCTTGATAGGTCACTTTCGATGCGGAAATTGTACGGCCTGCGATACCACGGTCCAGACTAAGTCATTTACCCATGGTGGACGCACTTACACATTGAGACACCATACTAACTGTAATTCATGCAGTGTGATCTACATCATAAAATGCCCATGTGATCACATATATGTGGGGCAAACCCAACAGAAGATAAAAGCCCGCATCTCGTCCCACTGTAGTAGGCTGCGGTGCAAGGTATTGGGTGCCCCTCTAGTAGACCATTGGCAGAAGGAGGGTCATCTGGTGCCTGATTTGAAATGGTGGGTGGTCGAAAAAGTATCTTTGGGCACTAGAGGTGGTAACCTTCAGGGAGCGCTCAATACAAGAGAATCCAAATGGATGTCCCTTCTAGATTCTATAAAAAATGGTCTGAACGAACAAGATAGCAGCTTGGCACAGTTAGCGGCTCTTGGGTAAACCACTAAGGGTCACGCATAGTCGCATGGCTATTCAGTGTTGCAATATCATGCGGGTTAGAGCAGAAATGTGCATGAGTCATCATTAAAATGTGGTGTGTCACGTGATATATTGATTTGCAATGCCTCATTACTAGAATGATAATGTCTGCATGTGGACTACATAAACTGCCCATCACACTATTGTGATCTGTTTGAGTTAACATCATAATATCCTGCAACCTGCATGTGTGGTTTTGCTCGCCTACACCCTCGTGTTGGAGAGGTGCGCGAGTAATCCTTCATTCTGGGTCCTTTAAGGAATAACACCCTATTTGATAATGTCTTATCTTCATCAAAAACTCGTTTGTGGTAACATCTTAACGTTTTACAATTCTTGTGTGTGGCTCCGCTCCACTTCGCTTACACCCTTATGCTGAAGAGGTGCGCGAGTAATTTTGTTTTTCTCATATTGTGGCTTTAAGGAATATCATACCACTCCTAAATGTTAGCTTACATCCCTTGTGGTTTTTTAAAAAAATTTTTTATATGTGGCTTTACTCGCCTACACCTTCGTGTCGAAGAGGTGCGCGAGTACTTGTGAATTTTCCAATCTGTGGCCTTAAGGAATATAACGCTATTCGTAAATTTTGTATTCAAGTTCTATAAATTTAAACTATAAATACCTTGGAGTCTCGAGGGAGTTTTGAATTTAAAAACTAACAACTCCGGATTGCGCAACGTTGCGAGTAACTCTTCTATGTTTTAAAGGCCCTTCACCTGTAAACTCCGCCCCCAACTCCGCGTAGCGGCTTTTGCAGATCTACCTGGATGCGTACAGACGGCGGCTGCAATTGTCAGCCCTTACAGGTATTAAAAGTCCCTCTACACCAAGCGGGAGCCTGCGAACATTATCATAAACACGGAGCATTACGGCAATGGCCATTAGTAACCCAGAACTCCGCTCTTTTGATTTTCCGCAGGATTGACTCTTCCACGTAAAATTTAAAAAGGCAACCCCGACGCCAACCCGGCGCTGACTCCAACGAAAACAAAGGGGTTAGCTGTACGAGTTCGAATAGACAAGCACTACCACGTGTAAGTTCGGCGTGTTTTCACTTCTAGCAACCAAAATGTCACGAACACCAGCCGTTTTTCTTTTTCTTGATAACTCCTTAATGAAACCTTTCTCTGAGTGGACATTATTGTCTTTTTCCGTATAGGCCAGAAGCGTCCACATTGAATAATCCCGACCAATGATGAGTTTCTAATGCCACTCGACAACACTCTGAGAGTGATAGCACATCTTTAATGGTATGTTAAATGGGCACGGCTGCCTTTTAGTGTGCTTTTATAGCATGTTTTGCAATGATGCAGCCTGTTGAAACTGTGTAATTATTTGCCTTTCCACAGTAAATATTTGCTCCTTCAAAGCTTGAAGAATAAGCGAGCCCCCGAGGCATAGACCTATGGTGACACCAGGGTTGTCTTCCCTCTCTGTTGAAGTAAGTCTATATGTCCATACTGGGCACCTATTCATATAAACTTTTTTTATCCATTACCAACCTAAAATTTTTCACTTGCAGTTCAAGACCATTGCTTGGTATCCGAATCCCCCCGTGCGGGTAGATAACAGCTAATCTCACCAATCGGCTGATTGGTAGATAAGTGATGTGAGTTTTTAATACTCTCTTTTTATGTGACATTTCGCTAGCGTTCCCCTCTGTGTAGGTGTGGATTAATAACACTTGTCCTTTGAACCAGACCCACGGCTGGTCTAACTCAAATATCCCCAATACTTAGAGGCCCAATTGGCCCTAAGGCCATGGTAAATAAATTGTTGTTAATTACTCTGTCTACATGGTTGATGTTTTCACAACAGTAATTTGATCGATTGTTTTTATTTTAACTTGACAGATAACGTTGCCCCTCCCCACCTGCCCCCCCCTTGTCCTGATGAAGACCCCGTTTAAGGACCTAACTTAGCCTACGGCCAGGGGTCGAAACGTCGACGGCTTTTCTCCTCAACACAAAACCTCCGGCACCTGTCCTTTAAATAAGCTCTAATATTTTATGTGTGACCGTTGAAGGTTCCCTTTGTATTGTATTATATCTATATTGAATGCCATAATTTCTTAGGCAATGGTATCAAATTGGTTTTGATTCATGTATTACCAATTCTGATTGTGTTCACTGTAATTACGTTTATTTTCTTGACTTCATCCTGCCTTGAGCACACCCCCCTTCCTTCACTTTTCACCCCTCTCCTCCCCCGACCTTGGGGCTTTTCTGAAATGATTTATGAATGTACTATTACTTGTTTTATGATGGGTATTTGAAAATAAATATCAATACCGCTGTTTAGTAGTTCTGATTATTGTCTATAGAGTTTGAAAACATAACTTAGTTTCGTCTGTGGTGTATGGTGTACATAACACCAATTCCTTGCGGGGACCCCCCTTTACACATACCATTGATGTGGTGGAAGCACAGAAATCTCCCTTAACGGTAATGGACATGGATGCGGCTAATGACTTTGATAGGGTCAATTGGAAATATCCATGGGAAGCACTTAGGAGCTTTGGATTTACCCAAAATATTATAAGCACAATACAGAATTTGTGTCCAGCCCCAATCGCTGGAGTCTTGGTACACTGAGAGCTATCATACTGCTTTCAGGAATCCAGAGGTACAAGGCCGGGTTGTCTTCTTTCTCCCTCCCTTTTAATCTCTACATTGAACCATGTGTACAACAAATTAGAACAGATTATTTTTATTGTTCCATTCAAGTCGGTTGAGTTGGAGGTCAAATTAGCCCTGTATGTGGAGGATATGTTACTGTATACAACAAACCCACAACTTGCAATATCCAGATTAACTGAGGGGGACAAAGAATGTGTTAAAATATCAGGGTATTTGGTCAACACGGATAAAACCGAGGTTATGGTATGGAACTCAGACAAGATTAGTCCGAGGGTGAAACTGCAGTTGAGATATCTAGGAGTTTTAATAACTCAGAAATGTGAGGATATTGGAAAAAAGTTAGTCAAGAGATAGAGAAACATTTAGAGAGATGGAACAATTTGCCACTTTGCCAATTTGGTTAAGATAAATGTTCTCCCAAAAATTACTTTTCTGTTTAACTCTATATGCATGGAAAAAACTTGGGAGGAAGTTGGTGGTCGGAGGTCTGGCTTTTTCTGATCTCCAGATGTATTGTTATGCATTCCATTTTAAGAATTTTCTGTTGTTGGGCAAAAACCAGTTCAATCCTCAATGGCTACGCCATGTGAGTCAATTCTTAATGGATTGGGGCAGAGTCACTTGTGGTTCAAATATGGGGATCCAAAATACTTTAAAAAAGTTAGGCTGAAAGTTTTGAAAACATTGTTAAGAACTTGGGTATTCTTTAAAAAGAGCATTAGTATCCCATGTTATATGTCTTCACCCCCAATCTGGGATTCCCCGGGTATGCCAGAATGTTTGGAGGACCAGTTAATATTCCCCTAAAGTAAGCTGGCCTGACATGTTGGGCAGATCTGAGAGCAGGATCTGGATTGGCGGAGTGGCAAGTTTTAAGTGCACGTATTAATGGCCAGCTAACAAGATTCAAATATTATCAGCTTGTTAGGGTATGTTCTCGGCAGAGGGCTTGTGTTTTTACCTCACATTAGACTAGGTGAGTATAATCCCTCATTGGTTTATTATTCAGTTTTGCTCATGAGTTATGCACAGAAAGAGTGGGCTTATTAAGCTTTGTTCTAGGCAATATACAGTATGTCCTTCATATGCGTGTTTTATGTAAAGAGCAAAGATCATGTTCCTTTATTTGTTCACTCATTGTATAGCATCTGGTCACAAGGCTTCAAAAATCCTGTTCTGGCAAAAGCGTTACTCATGTGTAAATGGAAAGGCGTTCTTCCACCGTTTACACGCGTACAAACCAGCCCCACCCTTGAGCGCTTATAAAAGGCAGCGCAGAACACAAGTGTTCGTCTTCGGATTCCTGCTCACCTGCGAACCAGCTTCAACAGTCCTACAAACTTACCCGGTGACACCCTTTGCAGCACTCCTCGGCCGAGGTTGCTCCTGAGGCTCCGACGTCTTCTTCTTTCTCCTCGTCTTCCGCCTGCTTGCTCCCGTTCCCTTCTCCGTCTTGTTCCTTCCAGCTCTCGTCCTCCTGTGACCTGGAATCGATCACTGCAACAGACAAAAGAACGGTAATGCTCAGAGCTTCGTGTAAGAAGCATCAAAAATGTGAGTACATTATCCCGGTTCTCAAAACAAAGCGCAATGTGATAAAAGGCAAATTTGGATTTCAAGACATTGCGGAGTACTCTGAAAACAAGAGCTTTGAAGAGGCTTAATCGTGACTATTAACAATTGGCTTTGAACTGCCCGCAGTAACAACAACATAGAACTGTGCACACTTGTAATCCACATTCTGGATAATGCCTTGTATTGGACCATGGAAAGCAGTATGACCTTGTAAATACTGTTAATGCAAATGTGATTTAATATTATTGGACATATTATCAGGGTGATCAGAAAAGTAAGCAAAGAACACAATCATTAAGGTTCAGAACCTATCAATGTAGACTGTATGGTTAAGTTTTGTTCTTTTTTCTTTTCGTCTGTTTAAGTTTCTTAGGAAAGAAACAACTATATCTTCCCTAAAACACCCTATTTGGTGATCTTGAAAATGCCAAATGAGAGAGGTATACATTTATATTTAGGTTATTCTTGGTGTAATTGATGCAAGGGCTTTGTATTTTGTTTGATGCTCTTTAGAAACACTTGCAGACAAATAATTGTTATTTTATTTCATTTCTTGTGATGAAGACATCGCTCCACACAGAAGACGTTCCTCACTCAAAACTTGCAAATGCAGAGTGATAGGAAGAGTCCTGAGAATCAAGAGGAGCACTGTTTTCTCTTTTGTTATTTTATCCACTTTCCCTCTTCCCTTGTGCTTCTTTCTCTACTGCATTTTGCTTTCAGTAGTGCAGTGGGGATTGAGGTGTATGAGAGGGTGCAAATTGTCGTCTCATCCTTCGGGCAGAACTATCTGGATGTGCAGGTGAGTGAGACATTGACACAGCTACGATCATGGTATGCAAATCAAGAGTTGGTAGAGGAAGAAGAGTAGGAATGGTTTGAATGGCTTTTGAAGACTGGCCCATTAAAGAAGGAAGTATCACTATGGCATTGGGACTTCTTGGAGGCTGATGACAAGAAATATCCTCATCTATCATCAATATGGAAAGAAGGGAACTACAGGGAGGTATGAGGCAGATGTATCTTATACTACACTGTATGTAGTGGGGAACCTTAAGAGAAATCATCTGTTCACAACCCGCAGGACCTATCGGACTCCAAGTAAAATATCAAGAATGGCTGGGTAAGATATCGGATGTCCAAAATGCAAGGTCAAAAGTGCAGATGATATACACATGTTATGGAATGTCAAGCGTTGGCCTCCTATTGGGATACCATATGTAATTTCATCAGCAATACAAAAGGGCATCATATAGAGGTAAGCCATCAACTTCCATTTTTTGGGATTAGTCCTGATGGCTATTTTGGTCTGAACTCTGTTGGCCAGACAAGAGTTATGCAGGCTTTGGAAATCATCAAATGCACTGCTTTTTAAGGTTTATCTAAAAATATTAAGTTAATAAGTCAGACGGACATAACTTGCGATCCCCGGGGCCATGAGAGGGTCTGGAAACACTACATTGACTAGCAAATAGGGTCCGATGATTAAGCCATGCCTGCTGTGATTTTGTGCTTGGGGAGGCCATTTCGGATAAGCAATATTCTTTTGTGGGTAGTTCCCTCCCACTCCTGGGGGTGCCCACACTAGCAAGAAAAAGATCGCATGATGAGGACAAAAAAAACACTCAAAATGTTTATTTGTACATTGAAACTGAGAAGGAGAATAATAATAGGTGGTGAGAATTTGCTGTTTATTTACTTGTAGAGGAACGATTTGACTTGCCCACTGGACAGGTTATGTGTAAGTACTGGTATAATAAGTTAGACAAAAACAAAATGCCTGCTCGAGCAGTGCATGACAACTTAGAAATAGTACCTGTTCCAGAAGTACTTAAAGATTTGGGGCCAGATGTAGGTGGCCCAATACCGGTCGGTAACTGCCGAAATTACCGATTCCCAGCCGTTACCGACCGATATTGAGCCATCGGGATGTAGGAGTCCGAAATTCCTCCGATTTGGTAAATTTACCGAATCGGTAAAGTTACCGGATCGGTAAAATAGCGAATCGGAAAAAATACAGAATCGGCAAATTTACCGAATCGGTAAAATACCAAATCGGTAAATATACCGAATCGGTATATTTACCGATTCGGAAGAGTTACCGAATCGGTAAAATACCAAATCGGAAAATAAGAAGTGGTAAAAATGATCATTGATATGTAGGGAAGCACAGAAATACCGAATCAGCATCAAAATCGGTATTTAAGAGTCGGTATTTACCATGGATTGGAATCAGGTGGTAACCAACTGCAACCCAAAAACAAGGACCCAAAATGCAATTCCACTTCCACAATGGCGGCATTTTATGTCATTCCAAGATGGCTACAGCAGGAAGGAGAGAGGGAATGGCAGAGAGAGGAGCAGGTCTACAGAGAGAGGATCACCCTGTTCATGCTCACAGAGGCAGAGATCCTCCAGAGGTACAGGTTGGACTCAGACACCATTCTGGACCTCATCAGGGACCTCCAACAACTGTTGGAGCACACCACCCCAAGGGCACACGACATCCCACCGCACGTGCAGGTGCTATGCAGCCTACACCTGCTTGCGTCTGGCAGCTACCAGAGTGTGGTTGCTGCGGTAGGTGGGGTGACCCAGAGCAGCCTGTCAAGGTTTTTCCACAAATTCCTTGATGCCATGTTACAGAAGATGGACCAATACATTTCATTTCCGGCAACCCATGCGGAACTGGTACAAACAAAAGCAGACTTCTACCAGATGGCACGATTCCCCCATATCATTGGCTGCATTGATGGCACACACATTCCCATTTTCCACCCTGCTGACACAGAATACATATACCAGAATAGGAAGTCAACGCACACCATCAATGTGCAGGTGATTTGCAATGCAAAGTGCTCCATCATTGACCTTGTGGCAAAATTCCCTGGGAGTACCCACGACTCCTACATATTTCAAAACAGCGGCATCTATGCACGGCTGACTGCAGGGGAATTTGGTGAAGGATACCTCCTAGGTGAGACACAGTGTCAGACCCCCATAATACCAATTGCAGTGTGAAGTACATGGATGCATGTGAGTAATGTTACCCCTTATCCTTCTAGGAGACAGTGCATATGCCCTCCGCTCATTCATACTGACCCCCTACCTCAACCCCTCAACACCCAGCCAGAGGAGGTATAACCGGGCCCACAAAAGCACAAGGAATGTAGTTGAACGGACCTTTGGCATATGGAAAAGCAGATTCATATGCTTGCACAAGAGTGGAGGTGCAAGACAGTATACCCCCATCACCTGCTGTAAGATCATTGCTGCCTGTGCCATGTTGCACAACCTTACGGTGAAGAAGGGCACTAAGGTGGAGTTGTCAGACTACGAGGATCATGACGACGACATTACTGTGCCAGAAACCCAACCTGATGGAGTGTCAACACCAAGTGATGGCAGATACAGATGTGACGAGATTACAGACAACTATTTCTGAGTGAGTAAAGATACACAGACAGTTTGTGAATGTGAAAAACGAAATTTAATGTTGCCACAACGTTCATGCACTGATGTGCAACAAAAAAAAATTATTTAAACGTGGGAACTGGTAATGTCCCGGGTTGCCTCACCCACACTGTCAATGTCATTTTCGGCCGCCGGGATGTTGCTCACTCCCTTCAGAATGGCGTGCAGGCTCAGCTGAGCGCCTGGTGCTCCTGCGTGGCTCAACAACAGCGCTAGCCAGGCTGCTGCGGCTACTGCTGTCGTCTGCCTCAGCCACGTCATGGGCAGGATTAACAGCAGTATTAGAGATGATCATGGCCGCCAGGGCACTGGTGATCCTGGCCATGCCCCTGGTTACCTCCGCGGTGTTCTGCGTGAGGCTCTCCTGCATGTTGACACCTCTGCGGCATAGCTGGGAAGTTGCCGTGGCCAGCCACTTCATAGCCCTGTTGTGCACACGCGCATCCCTGCGCCTTGTGTGCTCCAGGGTATCCACTTTGGCGCATAGCTGGTTGATGGCGGTGGTCATTTGGTGCATTCCCGATGCAATGGCATTGTTTGTTTTTGCAACCTCCCTGTTGCTGTCTACCAAGTCACTGATGCCCTTGCCCATGTCTCCCATATGCTGATTTAGGATGCGGAATTGGCGGTGGCAGGCCTGTATTGACTTCCCCAGCATGCCCTGGATGCGCACCATGCTCCCCTCAAGGCCACGGAACACAGTGCGCTCTTCAGGTGGACCTGCACTGCTGGGAGTGCCTTGGTGTCTGCGAGTGCTGCTGGACTGATGGGTGGACTCCTGTGCAGCAGGAGTGACTTGGATGGCTGCTGGAGCCTCACCCTCACCTCCCGCCATAACTCTCAGTGGGGCCACGATTCTCCTCCTGGCTGGTGAGGTAGCAGGTGCTGACAGGGACCGTGATGGGGAGTTCTCAGGTGAGAACACCAATGGGGGGGATTGAGAAAGGTGTAGGGAGTGGGGAAATACAAGGGAATGAACAGTGTCATCCTCATGGAAGATGGCAGTGGTGTCTTCCTCCTCCTGCGAGGCTTGTACAGTGCTTGGCCCTGCCTCCACACTCTCCTCTCTCGCTGGTGCAGTCCCTTCTGATGCAGATGGTCCACTGCCTGATGTTGCCCCTAGGTATAAAGAAGCATATGTCAACTGAGTGCTAATGTGTCACAGTCACTACAATAAATGCTTTGCACATTTCACTTTCATTGCTCTGATTTGCTTTCAGTGCCTTGCTGATTTCTGTGCACTTATACATGGTCCTACATTTGCTGACTACATTTCCCATACTGCACTGCTCCTGTATAGTGCTAGCAGTACTGGACTGGGGTTGGCCTGTACACATAGGCTAAAGGGAAGCTGTTTGATATGGGGTATCATGCTGCGCAAGCCTCTTACCTTTTCTTGAAGCTCTGGCTGAGCTGTCCACATCTCCTACTCCCACAACACTGTCAGGCTCGATGGTTGAGGCCACCAGTTCCTCCAGGTCAGTCAGGGGGGGCCGCTGGGTTCCTCCCTCCATCGGTGACACCAGCCTGCTTATGGATCTCTGCCATCTTTTTTTTGGTGAGGCTCCTGATATCGTAGAATCTTTTCTTCAGGTCCTCAATGCTCCTGGGGGTCACACCCACAGCATTCACCTTCTCTCCTATGGCAATCCACAGTTTTCTTTTGGCTGACTCTGGTACAGTGAGGGACTGCTAGCCAAAAAGCTGTTTGTGGACCCTCACCACTTCCTCCACCAGTACCTGCAGCTCCATGCTGCTGAACTTTATTTTGCGTTTTCTCTCAGCCTTCTGGCTCTCAGTGCTGCTTGCCATTATTACTGTCTTTCACTACAAACAAAACTCTCCCTGCTGCTCTGTCTCTCTGCTCAGCTCTGACTGCCTCCCCAGAACCTTCTAATGAGTTGCAACTGCCTGGGTAGCCACTCCCTGGTAGGGTGGGGGAGGGTGGTGCCACCTGATTGACTGTTTTCATAATTTCACTTTTACTTGCTTGCCGATTCGGTATTTACCGATTCGGTATTTACCGATTCGGTATTTACCGAATCGGTATTTCCAATGCATTCCTATAGGCCTTTTGGCCCATAGGGTTGTATGGCCATTACCGATTCTGTAATTACCGATTCGGTAAATACCGATTCGGTAACTACCGAAAGTCCGATACCGATTTTTTCCGATTCGGTATTTGAAACCGATTTTTTTCCTACATCTCATTTACCGATTCTTGAATACCGATTCGGTAAAATTCAGTATTTAAGAATCAGTAAATGACTTTTTCCTACATCTGGCCCCTGGATGTTTATGAATCCATATCAATATAGTCTGGAAATGCATTTCAAGCTATAGTTTGCAGGGTGCCATAACAGAAGGAAATTACCTCCAACTGAGCTCCAGAAAGGTCTCAAAGTTAGAGTTGTATACTTGCAGTTACATTTTAAGGAGAATATTAAAACTATAGAGGTACAGAGAAATTTGGAAGAGAGACTTGTAATTCTAGTAAATCGTGTCCTGACCAAGAGTAAAAAAATATGGCAAGAGTTAGTTGGTGTAGCGAAGCTAAAAATGCGGCTTTGTATCTGGTACAAAATAACATTTATTATACAAATGCTGAAAATATTCAAGATACACATCTGGAGGACAATACATTCTCATCAACAGGTCAGATAGCAAAAGTGGATCGATGCTGAGCAGAATATATTTATGAACATTAGAACCTTCGTCCCCTCCATTCAAAAGACATTGTTAGTGATGCTATTGATCTATCTCAACTTAAAGAAGGAAAAAGAACTCCTTTAAGTGTATAGGATAAAGGTTTAGAAGTTCATTGTTTCCCTCATCTCTTTCCTACTGGAGTAGGTGGTAGGTATGGCGATCGGTATGTACAAATCAGTGTGGCCGAGAACAGATGTACCAGATTTTATTCACAGGATTCTAGATTTCATCAATGTATCCTGTAGTAACTGACTCCACGCAGGTTGGTGATGTTAAGATAGATTTATTGTAGATAGATGGTAGATCAGTAGTTCATCAGTATATAGCCCCACCAGGAGCACCCAGCTAGGCACTCAGCCCTACTCCAACTGACAGCTTCATAGAACAACATTCCAAATGACATCACACCAGAGTGTTCTACAGATGGAGTAGTGGGAAATATGCATACACACAATATACAGGATACTACATATCCTCTTTTCTAATAAAAGCAAAAAAACATATGCAGGTGTAAAACCATGTAGGCAGAAATAAAGAGAAGAGAGGTGTAGAAACAAAGCAAGACTAGATAAAAACCCAGTGGATGGAAATTAAGAGAAGAGAGCTAGTGAAACAAAGTAAAGCTAGATAATAAACAAAGTAAAGTTAGATAATAAGAAACAGAAATACAAAACCCGTTTCCCATCCTCCTTTCTGATTAATGCGAAAAGAAATAAAGTGAAGAAACAGAAACCATCAATGAGAACCCTCTGTGCACGAACTAGCCAGGAAAGTACACAAAAGAGTAAACCACTTCAGGAGAAAATAAGATGATAGAGAAGAAGAGAAAAGCAATCTAGAATTCCTTCCTCTCTATACAATAAAAAACATTAGAATAAATAATACAATTGAAAAGTACTGGGCTACAGCGAAATAAGTTTGTAAAACAGAATAAAGAAATGCCCAGTCTTAATAGACCACTGCAGTACAGTAAAAGGTGAAAACCCAAACTATACACTCAACATGGTAAAATGTGAATGTGCAGAGGAAAAACGAGATACCCAAAACTTTTGTGCACAGTTGACGTAAAACCATTAACCTACACTAGACACCTTAAGAAAGGTTTAAAACCTGCACTAAAGTGAAGATAAACACATGGAATGCCATGAGTAGTTGTGCACTGTAGACTAAAAAAACATTAACCTACACTAGACACCTTAAGAAAGGTAAAAATGTGCACTGAAGTGAAGGTATATATGTAAAGTCATGAGTAAAAAAAAAATGTATGTGTTAAAAACGTATCTCGACATGAGGTCAAGTTATGCACAGGATGATGGGCGGACCCAATAAACACACCTCCAGAGAGGTCAAAATTGTGCACAGAAATAACAGGATCAAAATACATGCGTGACACCCCATATAGGGTAACAACAATATGCACTGTAATGACAAGAGAAACTCCTATGTGACACCACGGGTTGAGGTACTGTATGTGCACTGTGAAAACAGGACTGAAACCTAGAAATTGTGCACATTGTGAGGGTAATATTATACATCAGATAAGCAAAACTCCATGGACCTTGTGAGGTAAAACAATGTGCACTACTAAATACATAGATTGAAGACACCACACAGGAAGGTAATTACCTTGTAAACACCATGAAAAGGTCAAAAGACATTGTGCTCATTAAAATAGAATGAAATACTAAACAGTGACATACTGAAAATCAACCTCACTTAAATACAGATTTGCCTGCAATTAAATCGATGAATAAAACAAACATGCAGCAGAAAAAAAAATTGACATTCACTTTTAGATGGCAGCATAGTAATGAAAATCGAAAATCATGACTGTAAGAAATACAAAAGAAATGGAAAATGACAATAGTTAAAAGCAAAACATAAGGCAGAGAAAACCGCAATATGTACAGACAATAGAGGAACAATAACTTCCGAAGGTGTGCCTGTCACCATGATTCAATGAGACAGGCAAGCTGAATGGAACAAAATCTCAACCTAGTGTTGAGTGCATTGAAACATCGTTGTTCCAAAAAAAAAAACTTACAACGAAGTACATACTGTTTTAGGCGTGTTGGCTTCGAGCACACTATAAGACATAGAATAGGGTGAGAACTCCATGCGACAACGAAGTCCCACGTAGTCAACTCCTCAACATGCTGCGCGTAACAAAACGTAGCTCTGAACTTAAATGATGCGCACCGATGGTTGAACAAACAATACGTAGGATGACGCTATGCAGGATGGTTGAAGGCGAAAGCGTGCGCCCCACATAGCTGCAGAGTGAAGCTGAGACTGAAGGCTCTAACGCAACACTGAAAGACAGAGGATCTGCAAAAGGTAATAGCGCACGCTGAAAGTGGCGCAGATAGTTATTTTCAAAGTAGTAAATTGTCCGTTGAAAAATTCCTCAGACACCAAATCTTAACGTGGACAAGAAAAACGATGACAAGAATGTGTTTCACCTGTGTACTTTCTCATCTTACAGTAGAATATGAGATCCTTTGGCACTGAAGTCATGAAACTAGTTGAGACGCTGTAATTTGATCAAAACAAACAAAAAAAACGGAAAGCTTTCTTGGAGACAGTCCAGGAGTTCTTTATATATTTAGTGGGAGACCTCACATAAGAGGGAAAAAGAATATCAGAAACCAGTCTCTTCTAAACCTAATTCCAAGTAATATTTTAGCTGCAGAAGTAATATATAAGTTTGTTAAGGAAAAGAAGTCTGTTGTTTCTTTGATGCCTACTCTTGAGGAATATCGTAAATTCAATGAACAATTATTGCAACTGGAAAGGGGTTTGCCTTCATTGTCTTTTTCTGTAATCCACATTTTGAAAACAGGTGTAAATGGGATCAATGAATATTGGTATCATCGTCACGGTGAACTATATGAATGTTGAAAATGTTATGAGCACCTACATGGTTTCTAACACTCAGTTGTTTTGAGTTTGCAATAGATGGCCCACTACAATTCCTGTGAGTCGCACTATCTAAAGACACCAGAACTCTGCTCATTGGACCTTGCAAACATTTGCAGATATTTGAACCACAGATTTCAAGCCATGATGGCTTTTATCTGGAACAAGAGTAATTCACTTCTTGGTGAAGTGAGTGATTTCCTTTGGCGCAAAGAATACCAAGCCAGAGGTGCTCCACATATTTACATGCTTTTATGGGTACAATATGCCCAAAGGTTTGGAACAGATACTGATGAGTCTGTGCTGTCTTTCATAGAGCAGGAGATTGCTGACAACATGTATTTGGAGACCTGCTACAATAACTCCAGTTAAAGGACAACCTGTCTTCAAGAAACTAATACATAATGATACAACGAATTTACTAGGAAGTATTGGAAATGTAAATATTTGGGTAAACTTTCACTGCAGATAGTTAATTCAATATATGCGCCAAGCATCAAATATGTATTATGAAGTTATACTAAAGGAGATAAAAGTGGGAGACCTCACAAAAGAGGGAAAAAGAATATCAGAAACCAGTCTCTTCTAAGCCTATTTCCAAGTAATATTTTAGCTGCAGAAGTAATATATAAGTTTGTTAAGGAAAAGAAGTCTGTTGTTTCTTTGATGCCTACTCTTGAGGAATATCGTAAATTCAATGAACAATTATTGCAACTGGAAACAGAAGAGATCATCAAAATTACACCAAATGATAAAATGGAACATCATGGAGTTACAGTGCTTCTAACAGAAAAAACTGAAAACAAAATTAGATATTTTAGAAACGTATGTGTGGAAAACTGCAAGGAGTATCTGTAAAAATTGTCATTTAATCATACGTCATAATTTTGATGTTGAATAAGGGCTAGTGAATGGCGCAATGGGTAAAGTTATGACATTTATTAATTATCCAAACAGAAATGGCTTGGAAAACTGAGCAATAAAATTTGATGATGTTGGTGAAGTTAAATAGATTGGTAGATGAGTTGTACGTTTCCTACTTGTGAAAGACTTGTCTATGCAGCAAAAGCAGTTCCCAGTATATTTAACAATGCAGTAATTAGCCACAATTCACAAGGTTTAAAAGTAGATACAGCCCTTTTAAATATTGGTAGCAGTCTATTCAAAGAATGAATGTCATATGTAGCTTTGTCTCGAATTAGAACATTGTCTTTGATGAGAAGAAAGTAAGTCTTCATATGAACTGTGTAAGGGAGTATAATTGGTTAAAGGTCAATATTCTCCTCATTTAGGCCAGTCTACTGTGTTTGAAAAACCCATAATGTGTCCAAAGCCGAACATATTAAAGCAGTCTATCAGAGCTAAACATAAAGATGAACAAAAATAAAAATAAAAAAAGGACCTAAGAAAATAAAATGACAGCCCAATAAGGACATAGAAGGGTATCACTTTCATAATAATTCTGGAGTGGACTGTTATGCAAATGTAGTGTTAAATGGACTATGCCATTTGCCTAAGTTTATCAATTCTATTAAAGAAAAGATAGATAAAAGAATGTCTTCATAACTATGTAGTTTACTGGAAGAATTAAGAAGTGAGGGAATCATTATACATTCTGCCACTAGAATAGGAAAACTTACAGATGACTGTAATTGATCAGTAATGTTTTCTCAAAATCTTTAGCAGGATGCTCAAGAATATTTAATGGTAACGCTAGGACTATTAGAGGAAGAGATGTGAATATCAGTGAATTATTTGGTTTAATTTATAAATGGAACCATAACTGTGAAGAATGTGAATTTACATCTGGCACTGAAATCAATTCAGAACAAGTCATCTACTGGACATTACCAGATTGTAAAGCTCTGCCCTTTAAAAATTTAACTAAAACGCCCCGTCCAAGCTGCAGATCAGAACTTAGATCAACGTTGTTTCTGGAAAAAATGTCATAGTCACCCTACATTGATGTAGAGTGGATGGTATTAAATTAGGGACTGAAATTGCAAAATTTGTAGCTCAACAAATTTCCATTTCAAAAAGAACTTTCACTATAGCAATCATATTTCGTGAAGGAGTTAGTATAATCTCTGGGCACTACACAATATATTTTAGATGTGAAGCAGGATGGACAGAGCGCAGTGACATACAAATGTCATTCAAATCAAGACTACCTAAAAGTTACCAAACTCATATCTGCTATTTCTAGAACAAAAGTTCTTAGGAGAAGTTAAAATAACGAAATGGGGTATTGTGTTGACATAAAGATGGATTATGTGTTTCTGAGACATTATTTGACCTATTAGGGGTGCTGTCCACAGCAAGCTGTTGGAAAAGAATGATTCTTTTGAACTGCATGAAAGGAATTTATAAAACACTTGAGGACTACATTCTGTTAATACAGATAAACTACATAGAGGTACTGTAGTATCTTCACCACAAAAAAATAAAATAAAAATAACCCCTTTTGTTTCTGCTACAGCAACTTGTACGTAGTACTTCGGGTTATGTGTTTCGTACATGGACAAAGACATAATTTGGCATAACAGGGATGATGTTTGGAAAAGAATATAGGAAAAAGAAGACTGCTTCTCAATTTTTAACATTGTGTACCATATATAAGAATATGAGTAACAGTTTTACTATATAGTTGCTTTCATTAAGGTCAGCAAGCCAGTGTTAAAATACTTGTAGCCAGAGGAATGCACAGTATAACATTTCTGTAATGATCTACTGTGCCCATTTGTTTTTTTTACAGTCCATTGGTTTATTTTCCCCACTGTTTGATGAAGATGCTTCATACAGACCACTTTTGAAAGTGAAGAAGTATGAAGCTGAAAACAGAACGAAATCAGTAAAACGCTTAACCATGTTGAATTCAAGTTTTGCAGAAAACATATTGGCTGTTGTTTTGGCTGCGCAATGTTCAAAATGAAATCATAATACATTTTTCTCTGTTTATATCTTTGACAGTGGTTGGAGAATGGAATATATTATGTGTGTCAAATGACTAATCATGTGATGGATTTAATCGAGTCACTACTCATATACTCATCCATTCATCCAGGAACTACGCTTGCACTCATGCAATGATCCCAGTAGTACACATATAGTCAACCAGCCACCTCAACACTACCTATGCACTTATCCAATCACCCAGGCACTACCCATGCACTCATCCAAACAACCAGACACTATCCATGCACTCATCCAAACAACCAGACACTACGCATGCACTCGTCCAATCACCCAGGCACTACCCATGCACATATCCAATCACCAAGGCACTACATTCACACTCTTGTATTCACCCAGGCACTACACCTGCACTCATTCACTCACCCAGGCACTGCACTTGCACTCATCCATTTACCCAGGCACTACACTTGCAGTCATCCAATCACCCAGGCAGTACCCATGGAGTCATCCATTCACTTAGGCACTACTCATTCAGTCATGCAATCACACAAGCACTGATCTTGCACCCATATATTCACCAAGGCACTACACTTGCACCCATCCAATTATTTAGGCACTGCACTTGCACTCATGTAATTATCTAGGCAGTACACTTGCACTCAGACAATTACTCAGGCTCTACACATGAAATCATAGAAACGCCCAGGCACTGCACTTGTGCTCATTCATTCACCCATGTACTGCCATGCACTCATATTCACCCATGCACTACATGTGGACTCATTCATTTCCTCAGACACTGCCCATGTGCTCATCCATTGACTCAGGCACTACCCAGGCACTCATACAATCATCCAGGCACTGCACAGGCACTCATATAATCACACAGGCACTACCCATGCAATGAACCATTCACCCATGCACTTCAGTTGTCATCCATTCACCCAGGCACAACATTTGAACTCATTAAGTCACCCAGGTAATACTGAGGCACTCATCCAATCCTCTTGGTGCAACCCAGGCACTGCACTTGCACTCATATAATCACACAGGCACTATCTATTCAATCAACCATTCACCCAGGCACTTCAGTCTTAGTCATCCATTCACCTGGGCATTAAACTTGCACTACAGGGACAAGGAGCTATGTAAAGGTCTAGTGACTCGTGCTCCTGAAAAATACACTATATCCCACGAGAGTCACTGTTCCTATAAAAGATAGGCAGAGAAAGAAACAATGGTCATTCTAATACTGTGATTACTGGGGACATTGTGTCCTGTTCTTGGTGCCCTCACACACCCTGAAGGATGTCATGCTTCATCATTGGGCTGGTGGTACTCGTTCGGCCGGCACTGCAATGCCCTACAAGTCCCCTGAAGGGTCACATTTTTGGAAATCTTTTCAGGATAAAGCTGTAGGGGTACATGGGGTGAATGTCAGTAGTATCTAATTTGGATTTTAAAAATGACTGGAGGGGTGCCTAGAAAATGTATTGAGAGAGTCCCTCTGTCATTAGTAAAAACCAAAAAGGTGGTGCTGCTGTGAGGAAGATAATCGCCTTCTGTACTAGGTTTACAACACACCCTTAGTGGCCATGTTTTTTTAGGTCGACATGTTTCGCACAATTTAACAGTCTCAGGAGGAGATCCCAAGTGCTTCTTCAGGACCAGAAAGAGTGTAGTGATATACAGAAAAAATGGGTGTCCTGTAATAATTTAGTGCCACATAGAAGGCAAGGAAGTAGTATTCCAAGTTAAAGGGGAAGAAATCACCATGAAAATCTGCGGAGGGTTCTTTCGAGATAGTTCTCATAGGTTTTGGAGGCCAGTGCCCCTATCCGACCTCACACCGTCTCCATCGAGGATGTAGTCATGCAATCACCTAGGCACTGTGTGTGTACTCTTTCATTCACCAGGCACTGAACTTGCACTCATGCATTTACCCATGCACTACATTTGTACTCATCCATTCACCTAGACACTGCACTTAGACTTGTCCAATGATCTAGGCTTGGCACTTGCCTTCATGCAATCATCCAGACATTGCACTTGCACTCATACAATCACTCATGCAGTACCTATACACTCATTAAATCACCCAGGCACTAACCATGCACTATTCTAATCACCCAGCCATTATCTATATATTCCTCCCATCCCCTAGGGACTAATCATGCGCTCACTTAATCACCCAGGCACAACACATACACTTATCAAGTCATGCATGCACTAATGTCATTTAATCACCAATGCACTACATATGCACTGATCCAACCACATTTACACTATGCATGCACTGATCCAATCACCCAGGCACTACACATGAACTCAGCTATTAACCCAGGCACTACACATGCACTCAAACAATCACCCAGGCACTCAACATGCAGTTACCCACCACTCATGCACTCATTTAATCATTCATGCCCCATTTATGCACTCGGTCTATCATCCATGCACGATTATGTACTCATTCAATAATGCATGCACCACTCGGGCAATCATTCAATCATGCATACACCATGTATGCACTCAGTTATCCATGCACTACTCACACACTAATTCAATCAAACATGCACCACTCAAACACTCATTCAATCACTCATTCAATCATCAGTGCAATACTCATGCACGCATTCAATCACCATATAGATGTTCCGACATTGATTCATTCCGCTTATCTTTTTTAACTGAAAAGATGTATTTTTAGTTTGAGCTTTTTTTGTTTTAAAGTTTTTCTTTTTTTTTTCTCTCTGGAAACAAAAAAGTCAATAGGTAGTACAAAAGCTTCAAGACTCAAATAAAAATGTAGAAAAACTATGAAGGGACAAAATTAAAAAATATATAAACATTTGTGATTCTTTGCAGCATTGTGAAGGACTGTTTTGGACTGCTCTCCAGCACTCAATAGAACTCCACAATCCATGCAGTATGATGCCATGCGGGAAAACCCAGGAGCCCAATCTTGAAGTTCAGGTTGGACCTCTTAAGGTATTCTATGCACCAGTGTTGTTGCGACTGCTGTTGAAGTTGAGAGTCCTTCAGCCTCAAGTTGTCTTCTTGCTGCTTTTAGATGATTGCCATGGTATGCTTTTCAGATGTTAAAGCATGGACATGATCCCGAAAGAATATTTCTTATTTGTACCCCCAGACAATGTCTTCTCACATATTGTGCATTGCACAAATTTGACGACAGTTTTTGATTCTCCCAACAGAATCCTGAAGATATTCTCGGGCAATGCTTGATTTCTTTTGGGGAGGCCCCTCATCCTAGAATCAGTAGAATCCACCTCTTGGACTTCCTAGTCCACCTTCTGTTCCACCTGATCTCCATCTTCTCACTGAGTTGCCATTTTTGCAAAAATATGCAAATAGTAAAAGTATTCCAGAAAATGCTAGTGAGCTGCTCAGAATGAGCTCCTTTTAAAGAATGTTCAAGATAGATAAACAGGCATGTTCATCCTGTTCTTATAGTTGAAAAAACTATCATCCAATCATATCCCTTTATTTCCCGGTCACATGATCTTCGCAACGATCAGAGTTTTCGCAAAGATCGGAAATTGAACGTAATTTTATTTTATTTGAAAATAGGTACTCAAGCATAAGTGTTGATTGACTGATATTAGACCACAAATGTGGATCATACAATGTAATATGCATAAATATGTGTTATACACTTTACCAAAAACACGCATTACTTGCTGTTACCAACGTCATCACGATTTCCAGCATCGCCGTGATCACGCAAAACACACTTTTAATTGAAAAATTCTTCCAAAAGTTAGATTTCAAGAGTATTTCAATTAACAACTTGGGTCAAATATTAATTAAAATATGTGTAAGTATGTGTCCCCGAGTTTGAAAAAAAACATGTGCACTTTGCGACTACCGATGCCTCCACGGTCTACAGAGTCACTGCAAATATATAAAACACCACATTGAAGAGTTTTTACAGAACCATGACACAAAGTTAAATATAAACTCTACATTACTAAACAATAATGTCTGCTATTAAGTAAAATCTGTCTAAATATATGTTTAAGACTTCCTCAAAAGCATGCGCCTTTTGTGACGTAACCACTGGTATCATGATATCTTCAAAAATAAAAAAACTGTAAAGACAAAAAACTACACTAATTAATCCACTGAAGAAAATACAAGGTTATGGAAATACATGTTATAAAGCAATTTTAGATTGAAAATACAATCTAAAACCCTAAATATTCAAAAATCACAGCTCGGAAATACAATTTGAAAAATCTTCGAAATTCACTGAAAAAAGCAAAGGTTACAAGGACGTTATAGTTAGGAAATAGAATTTTAAAAAAACATAGAAATTCACTGAAAAAAACAGAGGTTAGAGGGACGTTATAGTTAGAAATTAGCATTTAAAAAGCCTTAGTAATTCGCTGAAAAAACCAAAGGTTACAGGGATGTTATTGTTAGCAAATAGACTTTAAAAAAAACCTTAGAAATCCACTGAAAAAAACAAAGCTTACAGGGACATCATAGTTAGGCTAATATTTCACTAATACACAACCAGAGTAATTCAGAAGTTATAATTACCTGAGATAACTATAACTCGTGCCCCTACAATGCACTGCTTATGACCTCACATATTACATCACTCATGACATGGTCAGTGACATCACTGATGACATCTGAAAAGACATCAAAAATTACATCACTGATGACATTATCCAGTGACTGTGAGTGTTTTTAAAATGTTGATGAGTGTTAAATATATATACCACGGTGTATTGATGAATCAGTGGGTATTTGAGTGCCTGTATGGATGATTCTGTGGGTGTATGACAGTATAAGTGAGTGATTAGGTGTCTCAGTGAATGTATGGGTGAGTGACTAGGTTTTGAGAATGTCTGTGTCAGTCTGTCAGATGATGTCTAAGTGGCTATATGGGGTGGTGAGTCGGAACATGAGTGGCCATATGGATGATTGATTGGTTGTCTGAGTTCCTTTATGAGTGTATGAGTGTATGTGTGGGTGAGTGAGAGGCTATGTGACTACCTGCATGGGCCCCTTGCTTACTTTGCCACTGGATTCAAGCTAGCCTGGTTGTCGAGAGGTGTTACGTCCTGTAATCAACGAAAATTAGCCGGAATACATTATTTTATACAGGTAATGATATACAGGAAGCGGGAGATAGGAAATACATCACATAAAGTTGTTGACAGCCATTTTGTGTTCATTCTGAGTCATCCTCTTTCACAGATCAGATCCAAGGCTAGGAGCTACTGGGGCAGTCTTTCCTGCACCATGTGCATCATCCTCGCCTCTCCCCACTGTACAGGAGGGTCCTGGTGCAGCTTGGCCAACCGTCCATGCTCAGCTGGAGGAGCAAGAGCAGCAGAGACATGGTAAGTGCCTTATGCGCAATACGTTTCTAGAAGAATGATGTGAGTGAAGACAGAGCTGTACCATTGTGTGTCCCATGCCTCCATTCATCTTTTCTGTGTCTATGCAGCAGTCATCATTAACCAAAAGGATCACTGTGGCATATGGACTGTGCATGGCAGAGTTCATCATAGGAGTTGTCGGTTCTTCATGACAACTGGGGAATTGAGCCACATATGTGCATTTGTACTGACGTTTGCATGCTAGCACCACTAACTGTGAACCAAGGGAATCATAACTGATGTATGCATTGGATGAGGAATGGTACAGACACTGTCCAGTGTGTGTATGAGAGGCAAATGAGTATTGGATGCTGTGACTTGCACTGTATTTGTTGAGTTTGAGTTCTGTTTGAGACAGATCATCATGTGCCATGGAGTCAAGACAGACTTTGAGATCCTTGCCTCACTCTTTTTCCAATTTTACCAAGTGTGTCCACTGACACACGTCTTACCCTCAGTGGCTTGTATGCCATTTTTCATGTACAGGTAGCTGTTGCAACAACAAAATACTGTTTACCAATTCACAGCACTACCTTATCAGTCACTGAAGCCAATATGTGGCACTGGATTGTCAACTTTTGTGAGGGTATATCAAAAGTGTAGACTCACAACATAGCAAACCAAATAGCCCAGACCCTAAGTAGATGTGTAACCCACAATCAGCATTTGTCTTGTCCCATACAATGCTACACAGCTGATAACATTTGCCCAGACGTAAAAGTGCTAATGCTCCATATCACAGGCCCTTTTCAATAATATTTTGACTCATGCTGCATATGTGCCTAGAGATACGCATGATGCATGCGGAAATTGCCAGAGCTCTGGCCACCCTCACTGCCAGAGTCAATTCCCTGGCTGCAGCCATATCGTTTTTTGTTTCCGAACCACTTCCCACACCACTGTCAACATCTCCCCCTGTTTGTTGCCCCACACAGTTTCCCCCATACTCCTCGTCACTGTTCACTATAACGTGCGCGCTTTTGTGCGTGCGCACTAAATTCATCCCGAGCGCGCAATGCCTCATAATCAGCGTGCACACACCACACTTGCACTTGCTCCATTTATTTTCTTAATAGTGCATGGCTGCAGGGCAGATTGTAGGCCTTTGTGAAAGTATTCGTGTTAATCGCAGTGCTGTCATGAACTGCAATTAACATGAATACCTTTACAAAGGCGCAAATCAGCACCGCACTATTAGGAAAAGGAATGCAGCAAATCTAAAGCACGACGTGTGCTTTCAGAATCTGAAAGCACACGTCGTCTTTGAGACTATGCATTCCTTTTCCTAATAGTGCACACAGCTGCGAGCTTGATTGTGTGCCTTAAAAATGGAATTCATGTTAATTGCAGCGCACAGAGGCGCTGCAATTAACATGAATACAATCTCAGAGGCCCACAATCAGCCCCGCAGCAGTGCAGTATTATAAAAAGAAATGCAGAGTTTCAAACACGACCTGTGCTTTCAGATTCTGAAAACACGTATCATATTTGAGACTCTGCATTTCTTTTTTTAATATTGCACAGCTGTGGGCTTGATTGTGTGCCTTTGAAATATAATTCATGTTAATGCAGCAATGAAGGATCAGATTGTGAGGCAGAGCTGACTACATTGTGCCTCAAGTAAAGGCCAATAATGCTGTATATTTCCTGTCTTATTGTCTCACTAGCTTACTTTAAATCACAGCGCTGTCTCAGAAAATGTTTCACTTCCTAGTAGAAGTTGAGCACGGGAATACACTAAAGTATACAAGCAGTTGCAACTGGAAACTGGCCAGCTAACCTTTCCACAGGGTCCAACAGTGGGTAGCACCATGCAAGGGTTTTTTTTCCGGTATCTATTGACCTGCTTAAATTACAAACCGTTTTTCTTGAATCTATTTCAGCAGATGGATGATTACGTGATATGTGCAATAAATCTATTGTTATGTGGTAAATGCTGCAGACACAGAACTGCCTACTTCCAGTAGCCCAGATTATAAACAGTGATGTGAAGGTCTTACAAAATAAGATGACTTTGGCAGATTACATATGACTTTGCAATCTTTTTATACCTCTGAATTCGTGCACCTATGCTGTTACCAGTAGCTGAAAGATGTTCAATTTTCCACCCATGCCAAGATAGAACGACATTCTTTATAAGCCTTTTGCAATACTTGACAACCCAGGGCTCAATAATGGTGCACAGTATTAGGCCAATGGAAGGGATGGAGCCTCCTGTAAATAGGAAAGCTTACTTATAAATGTGGGCAAAGACTGAAGGCTTGGTGCCACAAAGGAACTTAGTGGATGTTTAAGAACTGAACAAGTTTTTTAAATGAATTGTGTTTTATATGCTTTATGGTTTGTGAAAAACAAATAAAGTTATTTTTGACTGACTGACTTGACTGTAAATAGGACTAGCCAACAAAAGCCCACCCGACGGTCTCACAACCAGGCCAATCTCGCCTTGTCCTCTATCTCCTTCTGTAAATGCTCTTAAGTTTTTATATACTTTAGTTATTGATGTAGCCCGATCATGACCTTGGCACTGGACTTCAGAGCACTTTACAAGGTGCAATGAAACATCACACATATGGCATAAAACAGTTAAAATTGCAGAAGGTTTAAGAGTGTACAGCACAATTCTTCAGCACCGACGGCAGTTTAACGCTGTCTGTATCCAGGCCATGGGGCAGTTTAGGTGAGGTGAGTTCTGTGAGAGTGCTGAGAGGTTAAAGTGGCAGTCTGATATGTATTGGATGAGCAGTCCAGCTCTTTAGTCTAATTTCCGAAGAAGGGCAGTTTAGGGGTGAGATCAGGCTAAACTTGGTTCATGTTTCAAGTGCATTTTCTGTTTTCTACAAATCATTCCTCCAGATGCGCCCACCTGACAGTGCCGCCACTTTCAGGACTGAACACCTTCTAACAAATGAGACATTTGCATTTCCCGGGTCTGTAGCTTCTGGATAAGATGAGAAGTACTCAGGACAGGTGTAGCTCTTCGTATGTAACATGGACAGGGGTGAGGGGCTAATAATATCAGTGCTTAATTTGTGCGATTGTTTGCCAGTGCTCAGCACCTGCACTTATTTTTGGCAAGCCAGCATATGATGGGGATCTCTCTCTATTTTTGTAACAGAGCACATCAGTAACAGTATGTCACAAATCAATGTACATAAAAAAAAGAAAGATATCTGGCGTCCGGATCATTCTCACGGCCTCAGCAACCGTGTATTGTTTTTGGATGAGATTGAATCGTAGGTATCGATGACACTGGCATTTGGCAGCACTGTCTGTGGGTCTGGGTGGTGCAAGCAGTACTGGTGTCCTGTAAAAACCCTTAGGTCCTGGCACTCGATATTTTACAAATTTACACCTGGCTAATATTGTGGTTTTAAAAAGTATGCAGCAGTGACACTCACTAGGTTGCAAGGACATAATCAGGATAAACACACCTTTCCTCTTTCAACCAATACTAGTGGCAGGATTGATGTCTTGGCGAGTGCCTTTCAAGCAAATAAACTACTGAGGGCTATAGCTATCTTGGGAGGACAGTTTATGAACAAGCATTGGCAAAGCCATTAGGTCTAGAGTTGGCAATCAGCCTTCCGGGAATTATGGTTCTTTCATGGTTTTTGCAAAGCTTTGTTGTTTGTAAATATGCCAAGCCCACCTCAAACTCTAGGCAAAAAATATTTGTGGGTCTAAAAAAAACTACACATTTGCATAGTACTCACTGGCACTGAGGAGAACTACTTTGCGTGCTGATATGTTCCTTGTGAAAGGGCGGCATGCCACAACTCCTAGTGAATTCAACTAATGGCTAAAGCGGGCTGATACATTGCCCCTTAATACATGCTGGAGCAGGTGGAAGAAAAATGTGAATATCACAGTAACTAACTAATGGATATAGTCTGGCTAAAACCACTAAAAGTAACTATATTATACACATAATTTTTGTAGAATCAAAAGGTATTGGCCAATGAGACTAGAAAGTGACTAATCTTTAATGATAAAGAATCATAAACAATTGACCCCAGCGGTTTATTACCAGGTAGTGTGTATGTGTGTGTTTGGGCCCAGGTGAGTATATGTATTATAATACCTGTTGCTGTTAAGACGCTGGAGCAGTTTTCTGGCTAATGCAGACCTAAAAAAGTCAATCAGTCTAGCATTGGCTACAAGGCTCTTACCTTTCAGAAAGACAGCAAGAGAGAAAGAGAAAGTGTGAAAAAAGAAAACCGAAAAAAGGAAAGCAAGAAAGTAGGACACGAGAAAGAAGGAAAGGGAAAAAGAAAGAAAAGGAATGAGAGAAAGAATGAAACAGGAACAAATGTAAGAGGATGAAGGAGGAAAGAGAAGGAAAGAAGAAAAAGGTAAAGAAAATGTAAGAGAGAAGTAAAGAGTAGGAAAGAGAAGAAAAGAGAAGGAAATAATGAACGAAGGCAACAAAAAGAATAAAGTAAAGAAACAGAGAAGAAAGGAAAGAGGAAAAAAGAACAAGAGGATAACGCACGACAGAACAGTTTAAAATTGACACAATTTGCTCTGGTAGTCAGTAAACTAACAATAGTCAGAAAGGTAAAACACTCCTAAAGGAATTTGGAACAGCAATGACAGGAAATGGAATCTAATAAAGATGGAATGTGCATCAGAAGTGTCCTGCTATCACACAAGTCTCCAAACACAAAGACAACACTAAAGTATTCATAAAGTAAGAACACTGGCACGGAAGGGAACTCGCTTTTTGTGGATGTGCTCCTTGTGAAAGAGCAAAATGCAGTCATTCAAAGTAATGTTAACCAGTGACTGACCCACTGCTCAATGTTGTATGTTGTAGTTGGCAAAAGCAAAATGCTGATGATAACAATAGACCAATGGATTGATAGGTGGCTGATAATGCTTATATGTATGCATGTGATACATATTTTAATAATATCAAAAGGTCTTGGCTAACACCAGACCTAAAAAGGGAGAATTTGAGTAGGTAGGTGGATCGTCTGCTGCCAACGGGGGACCTCCGCACTACATGTGAGGAGTCACATGCAGCATCGCTGAGCAGGGCAGCTCTGAGCTTCAGCATAAAGAAGGCACACAGCACCAACCAAGTTGTGCACAAGCAATTCTTCAGTTATGCCATGTATCCCCTTCCCTGGTCTGCTATGGCATTATGTCACTGTGCATAGACGAGCCCCGACATTCAGCTCCCTGGTATCACTTGTGCAGGCATATATTGTTGTATTTAAAGTACAACGCTTTACAAATCTGTAGATCCCCCTCAGCATTCCTGTGCATGCACATATTATTGTATTTAAAGTAGAACCTTTCTTTAAAAACCTGTATTTCCCTCATCATTCCGGTGCACGCAGGAGTCCTTACATTGGCCCCTCACAGGTGGAAGCCTGCTTTCCGAGGTTACCTGTTCACACCTGAGCTTCTGTTGGTGCTCTGCCTGTGGGCGAGAGCTGCGTCCTCCCTTCTTCTCATGTTGGATCTGGGATCCTCGGGGCTCATGCACCAATGCACACCTGTCAGTGGCTGATGCCGGACTGGGCTATGGGGGATCGTGTGCAAATTAAATGCTTTTACCTTTGAGTGCGTGCAGTGTTTTCAAGGAACCCTCTCCAATGTAGACATGTGCAGTTCAACACTTCCCATGCTCGGCCTCACAACATCAGAGCTGCGCAATCGGACAGTCTGTAAAATACTTACTTGAAATAATGACTCAAGCAGGAAGCGCCTTGTTCAATTCTCCAGTGTCCCGGATATGGCACCATATTGCCAACATTTGCCGCACTGCTGTAAATTCAGCTCCAACACTCGCGGTCACTGACTCCTATTACACAGGCATTGTCAAGGTGCTAAAAATTAGTGATTAATGCATTTTAGTGCAGTGTTTTGGACCACGCTTAATGCGTACTACTTTGCAGGGCTGGGGTGTTCATGTTAATTGCAGAGTACACGCGTGGTCTGGTTTCCGGCGCACTTAGCCTCGGTTGAAGTGCACAGAGACCTTACACTGCCACACATAGAGGAAAAAAATTAGAGGAAACATGCTCCCCATGTCTTCCGACCCCTTGTGGTGCCTATTCCTGCACGGCCTGCCATGTGCCTGCATCCAACTCGGAGGATCTGGACATTGTGGTTTTAGAGGATGACCAGAAGGACACTTGACCTGTTGGACAGAATTTTCTTTGTGAACAATTATTTACTTTTTTCTCTTGTTAACCCCCTTCGCTGCTCATGAGGAGCTCAGCTCGTCATGCAGTACACTGGTCGTGTGCTCATGACGAGCTCAGCTCGTCATGAACAATGGGAAAAATGTAAAATCAGCACATGAGGAAAATCTCCCTGACACTCCCTGATGTATTATACTTTTGTTGCCCCACCCCAATCTAAGTTCCCTTCTTCTTCTGTATTTAGATCATCATTTGTTTTCCGTTCTCCTTTCCAAACAGACTGTTGTTGTTTTTCAAATCACACACTTCTATTTACATAAAATTCATTCTTTAATCCTATTTTCTTTAATTTGTTTGACTACATTGTGAGTGTCTTGTACAAAATATGGGCATGTATTTTGTGAGTCATCTGCTCTGCACATTATGGCTTGTTGCAATATGGGGTTACACTTGTAAATGTGTCACACACACACATACATCCTCACATCTCTAGGCCACCAAAATTGGTATACATTTGCCTATCAGGACATGATATACAACAGAATCTTGACCTGTAAAGATAATTACTTTTTATTTACACATATTCACAGTGGTCAATTCGTTTTTGGGATGTTGTCAATAGGGATCGTGCTTGCGACTTTGCAATTTCAGAGGTGATGATCGCTGTGAGGGATCATGTCTGGCTTGTTGCCTACATGTAGGTGGGTGTTGGGCATGTGCCTGTACAGGGTGAAGTTAATGTGGTGGGGCAGATGGTGTATGTACATTTGGTGTTTGTGTGTGGAGAAGGGCTGGTTGTGCAGGTGGTGAGAGTGCCTGTTCAGGTGGTTGGTGGTGGTTATGCACGTTGTTGGAGTGCTTGTTCAGGGGGTAGTTGTGGTTGTGCACATTGTGGGAGTGCCTGCAGGCAGATGTGATGGCTCTACTCCAAGCGTTGACTGTGAAGGGAGACTTTGGATCACTTTCAGAATGCCCTCCATGATCTTCATGGCCAAGGCATGGTGTCTTGCACTCTCTTCCCTTTGGATGGATACCATGTCTTTGATATTCTTGGACATGTCTTGCCAAGTTCTATCCATCAAATCCAAAAGTCTGTCCACCGCCTGAGGGATTTGAAGCATGTCCTGCAGGGCCTCAGACATGTCTGACAGGGTAGCCCCTATGGCACGAATGTCCTGCCTCACTTCGAACTGCTGTTGGAAGAAGTCCTGCTCCCACTGGCCACCATAGCCAGGTGCATGCCCTATCTGCAGGGGTCGGCCTTGGATGAAACCATCAGGTCCAACAACAGAGGGGGATGGCAGGTGGAAGCCTGTGGACAGGAGAATGGTGCCCAGAGGATACCTGCACCACAACAGGGTTGACACTGCCCCCAGATTGTGGAGTGGAGGCCTGGGATACACTGTATAGGGAGTAGCGTGTAGGGGAACTAACATGTCTTTCCTGGATGTGAGGGATGTGAGGGAGTGATGTCTTTGATGGGATGCGTGTGAGCTGTGGCTGGTTAGCTCTATGCGGGGGACAGGCAATCTTTCATTTTGGAGGAGGCTGAGGCACTTTGCTGGGCGGAGGGTGTGATGCCTTGCAAGATTTGGGCAATGGGGGAAGGTTTCTGTCCATGGCATCAGAATCATCTTCCCCGGAGAGTAAGGACATTTGGGGCCAGATGTATCAAGGTCCCCTTTAGCGATTCTCAAATAGCGATTTTTTGCGAATCGCTATTTGAGAATTGCTAAATGGTATGTATCTAAAAATTCGCTATTTTTTAGCGATTTCTTAAAATTCCTTAATTGCGATTAGCAAATTTCTAATCGCAATTAAGGAATAATTCCCCATTCATTTCTATGGGCCAGGAGGCCCATAGGAATGAATGGAAAGTTATTCTTAATTTGCGATTCGCAATTTGCTAATCTCAAATTGAGAATAATTTCAAGGGTGCAAGGGTGTCTTAAGGACACCCTGCTGCACCCCTGAAATTTACATGGGTGCGCATATGGCGCACATACATGCCCTAAGGGCATGTATCAGCGTCACATGGCACCTTTAGAAATTTTAAAAAGTGCATTTTTAAAAGAATTCGCAAATTACCACCAACTACAAGTGGGTGGTAATTTGCGATTTCTTTGCCTAAATTCGCAAAATTTTGTGATTCCATAATTTTGCGGTGCGTTTTTTTGATACATCGCATTTGCCGATTTTTTTTGTCGCAAACTCTGCTTTTTTGCAATTTGCAGCATTTGCTACAAAAACAACGGATGATACATCTGCCCCATAGTCACCATCATCTTCCAATCCTTCAGCCTCAAGTACTTCCTCCTCCTTCTCCTCTTGTGCAATACTTGCAGCCAACATAACTGTCTGGAGGAGAAGTTGATTTCCTCCTCTAATTGCCCGTCGCCCAACACTGGTGGAAGGTCCATCCTCCTCATCGTCATCATCCCGTGGAGCGCAGAGGTTGCAACAGTATTAGTAATTGACCTAGTATAAGATATGGTGCAACGTAAGGGTTGGATTAACTGTATTTTGCATCAACAGATGACCTACATATGACCTGGTTTTGGTACCCCTACAAATGACAGCTCACACCATGGCACGGAGGTGTTAAACTGAGATGTACATTGCACAAGCAAACTCACCTGCCCCAACCACAACTTTCTGTCCCTTTGCAATCCCCCCTAATGTCAACTGCTGAACCATGCTCCTCATAGGTTTTGTTGGCAAAGCTGTCCCCGATCCAGCAGCTGTAGAGGGAAGTGACACCATTCTCAATGATCTGCATTATTAATTTAGAAATAGGCACATGTGACACTTATATTATGCACATAACTTAGTAAACAACGGCTGCAGAATCTATGTAGAAGGGGATTTTGATCTTTGTCACGGCTTAGTGATCTATGAGAGGGAAACACTTGAAGCCACAACTACCTGATGGATGGGTGCGAGAGGGCTTCACTGCTGCGGCCAGGATGTCATGCATTCCCCGGCACGGTGCTGTATGCTGCATGGGTGTCATCCTGTCAGCAGCTGTGATGAGACATACATGTCCATATTTCAGTACACCAGATGGTAGCTATGAGCTAACATATACATGTCATTCTCAATGACCATTGACAGGATATTCATGGCCAATGTGCAGCATGTTTACCTCATGGACGTTACATTTGGGCCCCTGCTCACATGCAGCAAATGACAGCTTTGATCCCCAAAGCACTGACATCAATAAGATGACACATCAACAGACAAACCTATATGAGAAGGCTACTGATGTTTGAAGGAAGGGGATAAATAATCAGGATGTCTCCGTATTACATTGATTACACCTTCATCATTAAGACTAACATGTTTCATGACTACAATGTTGTCTGTTGACACGTTGAAAGGAGTGTACATCATCAGGCTGTCCAGTATCACATTTGGACATCAGTTCAAATACTGCATTGTTCATGTGTGAGATGTGCAGTAGTCAGGTACAGAATGTGGCTCATTTGTGCTTCCCTACCCATGAGGTCACAAAGCTAATTTTGTATTGAGAGATCACACATTTGTTATGTCTATCCTTTGAGTGTCCTCTGTTCGCATACTCCATATCCAACATCATGGTAGTACTTAGCTGACAATGGATGGATGGTGGTGTAGGAGAGGAGGCATGCAGAACGCAACATTTGACTAGGCTCCCACATTGTGGGTAAGATGAGAAGCTTTGATGGTTGTCACATGCACTGATTTGAGTTGTGCTTTTCAGCCAAGTGATTTGAAAAATTCACTTCCTGAAGATTAACCTTAGCAGCCCATACACCCATCTACAAAGAACCCAACTGGCATCAGTGCGAGCCTCATCCACACCAATTTCAATATGATTTTACTATTGATATTTTGCAAGAGAGTTTTTATATAATTGAAATGCAATCCATTTATGTGTAGGACAATTCATATGACACTATGTGCTATTTTATGTCCATTCTGCACTCACTTGGCATACATTTTGTGTCATTCTTTCAGTAGCCACCATGGTGTGATCTGGTTTGTGGTTAAATGCCATGTGTTAGCATATTGTGATGCCGGACAGTGTTGTGCAACACATACAAAATACAGTGGAGATGAAATGCACATTTCATGAGCATTCAGGTACATTATTCTTGGGTTTACTTACCATGGCCCAGCACCTGCCCAGTGTGTGGTCCCTGACCAGATGTCACAGCCAACCTTGTAGCAGAAGTCAATATGGGTGTTGGAATCTGGGAGGACATCATTGGACCTACAAAGATAAGTTTGTTTGCAACTTTACATATTTGCGCCACATGTAATGCACTCAATTTCAGGCACAAAGGATAAGCACAAGCAGTTGTGAGCACTACCGTTGCAGAAGTGTGTAGCACTAAATATCATGAGTGAACCCACATTTAACTTATAATGGCCCCACTGCGTAGAAGCAACGTCTATGAAAATGACATGACTACAAATCCTGAGGTAAGGTCCACTATTGTGTTTTGTTAATGCCTAAAAAACAAGCCATCCATTGAAAACATATATAACCAGCTGGGTGGACTGGACAATTTCATGTATAGTAAATATATTCTAAGTTGGACAGTGGATGCATTCTCAATACTCGCGACAATAGTATCTCACTTCTTGTTCATAATTGTCATATTTGCTAACATTGGATTTCTTGATTTGGTCTACATAAACAATTACAATATAGTGGGGACTCCTTTTTGACTTGTTGTGGCACTCGATTCCAGGTCTGAGTTCCCAGTTCTGGAACTTTCTGTGGAATATATGTATTGTTCCCAAATTTCAAAGGTATGATGAGCCTAGATATATCATAATTTGTCTTTCGCTATTCACAAATGTCCTTTGCTAAAGGTAAATGTCCATTAAGAACTCCAAGAGTTGTAAAACTAGTTTTACCTCTCCGGTTACCTTTAATATTCGGGCCCTATATGTCCCTCTGTTGTCTGCTGAAAATTTATGCATTTTGACCATCTCCTGACCAGTTTGACTTACCAGTTAGTGAGGGTGGTAAGCGTTGCTCTGGATGATGTTATTGCCTCCCAGAAGATGCAGGGACCTCTGCCACTGTGGTTGTTTGTGCTTTGGCTGAATGTGTCAATAGGTGAGAAGACAGAAAAGTCACCAAATGGAAAATGTACATGTGGGACTTTTAAGGCATTTCCTCATATCTTCTGCATGCTAACAGTATTGTGAAACACTGCCACGGTCGGTGTAGGTAGGAGCAGTGGGGCGTTGGGGATGTAATGGCGTGGCAGGGTGGGAAATTTTACAACGGAATATGTGAATGACATTTTTTTATATAAGGATTCTCTCACCTTCTGCTTTGTGATTTTGGCTGGCACAAGGTGAGTTACCTTTTGGATAATTTGTATTTATTTTCCCTATTCCATTGTCAGTTGATTGACCTCTGCACTTCAACCCCCACCCCATTATGTTTTTTGACTGACCCAGCTGCGCCTGGATAAGTGGAAGGGGCACTTTGTCAATTGCTACTTAACAGTGTTAGGTATATACAGCAGCAGTACTTGGCCCATGTTTTCAATAGTGGGAGAGGGATTTATAATTTCTAGTACTTATTCTTTTCATCCCATTTACCTGGTACCACGTGGCAGACATCACTCACAGGTAGCCCATGGAGCATGTGGGGGTGGATTCTAGTGAGGATATCCTCCTCAAGTAGGGTGAGACATATTTGGGTTCCAGATCATGGGGCAAGGATAATCCTGTTCAACTTGATCCTGGAGTACTTCTCCTTCACCCTCTTCTTTTCGTCCTGCACTTCTTGATGTCCTGGACTGTGCACCTCTCCTCACCAATGCTGTGACAATAGTGGCTAATTGCTGCTATAGAGCTGCCTTCTGTGTGCCACTGGTGCAGAAAGGTGGGAGACCATATAGGTGTGTGTGGTGCTTCACAATGAACTCCACAATCATGGTGGTCTTGTTAGTAGTGAAGTTCTTCTTCCTCTTCATTTTGTATATTTTCCTCCAGCGAATGGAAACAGGAACTCTCCGTGGCCAAACCTATTCCTTGAATGTGTGCTGCTTTTATTTGGTTTGTGGAAATTCTGGCCCGAGTGAGGACATTCCAGCCCGATTGTGAATACCAAAAATTGTAGGTGCCTTCTATGAATACCAAAAGTAGTAAGTGTAGGATTTTCTCTCAGATTAGTTCTCTGAATCGGCCCCCTTGTGTTTACATGATTCTGCAGTGAGGCAAAGCTGATAAAGTCTCCTTTAGTGCATTAATACGAGGGGTCGACTTTCCATAGATAAGATGTATCCTCATGGCAGAACAAGTACAGAAACGTGTCGTAAACAAGCATTTAAGTACTCAACAATGAGCTTCACAGAGCATGATCGCTCAGGTGTATGTTTATGTTTCATTTTGACTACGGAAGTCTTACGAACCAGCCATTACTGCCTTCCATAAGAAACAAGAAGACACTTAGTGAGCAACGTGGGAAAAAATACTTGTATGGAAAAGTGATGCATGAAAAATTACAGCAAATGACATGTAAGGTTCTCAGTAATTTCCAGAGTTTTATCTACATAGATTTGCACAGCACAGCACAGCATACACATAGTGAAGCTAGATGTAGGCTTGGGCCACAGTTCTGCATCATAGGGGTGTTCATTCTGAGGGTGCGCATCACTGGGAAACATTACACACAAGAATAAACAGGAAGCATTCAGTTGTTTCGGTTATAGAGTCCCTTCCAAGTCCCTTCCAATTCAATTCAAAGAGCTTTATACAGGGTGTACAACAGCATCTAAAACACATATAAAAAACATTCCAATACATAAAACCGTCCAATTAATTACCAAGCATGATACCTTTCCTAGCAGCAATAGATTTTTGGATAAAAGAAGAGGCACAAAAACATATTCCAGGATCATCAAGAGTAACCAGTCAATTCATAGCAGCATGGGTTGTTCTCACATTGAATTTTAGAAAATAACATTTCAAATAAAAACATCTTAAAAATGGATAAAACTTGCAGAAGAGCATAAAATCTATAGTGCTTTGTTTTGATAGCCCATCGCAGGGGCATGGGGTCGATGGGCACATTTATTTGGTATGAAAAGCAACTAGGTGGTGTACTATACCCATTCTCAATTGGTTCAAAACAAAGAGGTGTGAGGGCCTAGTCACTACTGACAGGTAATTCTGAAATCCCATTCTGATCACAAACTGCTGATAAAATGCAGAGGTAGATTGCTTCCCTACCACTCTCCGACGAGTCTCTATTTGATAAGCTGAAACAAGTATACATGATCTCCTATTTGGATATGGTTATCAAAAAGCCTGGGTCTCCCTGGATCTGAAGGTGAAATAAGTTACCAAATGAATCACAACTATATTTGAGCCAAGGGATGCTGAAACTGTTGTCCAGGAGTTAATGATGGTTTGAGTAAATTTGGTCTCCTCTTTTGCCCAAATGGATCTCAATAGCAATAAAGGCTGCATAGTAATCTGGTCCAATAGGTAGTTAATGCCTACTTCAGGATGTTTGATTTCGGTAGATGCTCGAGAATGTAGACACAAAGGGGTTTTAAAAAAGAACTTTCTTCATGCTGTAATGTCTGGTTGTGTTGTTGATCCCAAACCCCTGCGCCATAAAGGGCTATGGCAACACATCCAGCCTTATATATGTCTACCATATCCTTAATTTGACAATTACCTAGCTTGGTTGCAAATCTGAAAATCCTGTGGGCACTCTTAACCATCTTAGAGCGAACATTAGCAAGTTTGTGTAACTATTTCCCATTCCTCCCAGGTAACAAAAGTTACTAACGAATTTCACGTGGGAATTCTCTATCAAAAAGGTCTTGCATTTCTTGGTTTTCTGGCCACAGACCATGACAAAAGATTTAGCCTTGTTGATCAACAATTTCCACTTATTGATAAAAGGGATAAAATTATCCATTAATCATTGTAAGCCAACCGGGGTTCTAGAAAGCAGCAACACATCATTTGGATAAAGTAAGACAGGTATGGGGTTGCCAACATCTGCCTGTACCAACCTAAGGGTTTTTTCAACTTCATTTATAAATAGGGAAAAGAGTAATGGTGCCAGGACCCAGCCCTGGCTATAAGTCTTTTAACCTCAAAATGTGGTGTACACTCTCCACTCTGTCCATATCGCACCTTGCATGAAAGTTTCTCGTATAGCCTTGCTAAGAAGAAAATTATTTCTTTGCGGCCCCTAAATTAAGCAAGGTTGGCCACAAGATAGAGTTGGCAACAGGGTCAATCAAACTGCTGAGATCTGCAAAACACAGGTATAATCTTCCCTGTTTAGCATGCGTATTCTTGCCTATCAACAGTTCTAAATTAATACATTGTTCAAGAGTACCCATCCTTTTCTAAAGCCATATTGAACGGGCGAGAGTATTTCGTTTTCAGTTGCCCAGTTTTTAAGTCCCACCAATAAGATTCTGCACATCACTTTAATGGATGCGTTCAGAAGTGAAATAGGGCAATACTTTTTTGCTTCAGTTTTAATACCTTTTTTTATAAGTAGGGATTATCACAGATTGGCCCCATGACGGCGGTATATCCTCCATCACTGTTAGGTTAAAAACTCTAGTTAAAATAGGGCTCCATAGATCTATTTCAATTTTGTAAACATCAATGGGGACCCCATCTGGGCCTGGTGCTTTACCACCTCTACTGCCAATCAATCCATCCTGGACTTCATCGATTGTAATTTCTAGGGGCATCACCGGCCACTTACTTCCTACTATACTTTGTGACCCAAATATATCGGGAACAAAAGGATTAGAAATACTAGAAAAGTGACTCACTCATGCATCACAAGTGACATGGGAGAGTAATTCTGGGAATGAATCATTCTTGAGGAACGGTGTATTAACAGTTTCCCAAAATAACTGACTATTTGCTAAATTTGCCTTCATGGATAACTTGTCCCACGCTAACTCCTGAAGCAAATTTCTCCTCGCCTTCATAACCAATTTATAATTAAGACAAAGGTTTTTTAATAATCTCAGTGTTTCTGGGTTTACTGCCCAGTACTTGTTTAAGTTGGCTTAATGCCTGGGTCAAGCCATCCTCTATTTTGTCTGTTATTTCCCCTGAAGGGTGCAGTCAGTATTCCTTCGATTACAACATTAATTTTCCCAAAGTTAGCTAATAGCAGGGAGGTGTTAACATCCTCAATGAGGCAATAAAAAATCTCTGTGTCACATTTAGTAACACTTTCCCGTAGAATTTTTGCAGGATTCACACCTATCCATTTAAGATGTTTCCCCTTGTGCCTAATGGGAGCGATACTAGTAATAAAATCTTGGTTAGCTACCGTTTTTTAGTCCCCAAACTAAAATTGACATAGAGATACGATTATGGTCCCTCAATACCTGTTCAGTGATCTGTGGAGTAGAACACAGATGGCTGCTGCTGGCTGAGATAAGTATATGGTCAATCATAGAAGCAGCATTTCTGCCAGTAAATGTTGGTATAAGCCCAACATTGGTATCCCGTGCACACTGGAGCAATTCAAGGTCATATTTAGCCATCATTAAAATAAGGGCTCCTCCATAATCATTGTGTGTGAAATGCATACTTTCGTCATCCTCACCATGCGTGTTCCCACAGACCCTAGTCATTGACAAAGGACAGGATTGAATATTAAAATACACCACCCAAATTATAACAGTATTTGTCTTAGTTAGCAATGTTATCAAGCCCAGTGTCTAGCTCTAAAAGCAGGTTTACGAGTCGAGTCAAACACGTTATTGTAAAAATTGATCATGACCACATCCCTATTGTCTGTGCAATGTAACAATAAAACATGGGAGTGTTCCTATAGTGATAGTTCTTTTGACATCGATAGCAGGTAACTTATTTGCTGGCGAGGGCATTGCCTGGAGCCAATATGAATAGAACCCTTCTACATATACTGGTTCAATACACCACGTCTTTTGTAGGCAGCTTATATCATGGTCACTGGTAATAAAATCCTGCCATTCTGATGAATCCTGTTTGCCCCATAGCCCTGCACCGTTCCAGGTAATAAAAGTGTATCCATTCTCAAGTAATTTCCCTGAATGAACAAAGGTGTACTTGCTATTGCTTCCTTTGTCTACACTTACAGGTGGAGTCTCTACAGAAACATACTCAGAGTATGTGGTGTCTGTGGATTTAGTCTGGGGTGGATCAATTATAAGAAGGCCGCCTGCATCTCTGGCTACTACCCTTTCACCCATATGATAAGGCTCTGATCTAGAAGGGCTAAAACCCTTATGTCAGTCGTTTTCTGGGAGAGTACTCAAGGCCTGGTATCTATTTGAAACTGGTAAATTTGATGGGGTTGGATTGACAGAAATGGATTAATCAGTGAGTTTTGTTCTTCTTCCCTGTGTTGCACAACCATTAAATGTCTGTAGAAGAAACCAAGTGGTAGCACTGTCATAATTGGATCAAATTGGGACAGTGGGTGTGCTCTAACTAATGTGTTTCTAGCCCATCTTGGGGTCCTAAAATTGATGATAATGCAGTCTCCTTTGAGAAACCTCCATAGGGGGCCAATAAAACCTACTCTTCATGTCAGTAGAATCTGGTTAGCTCCTGTCACCGGAAAGCCACAGTTCTTGTCAAGCCGGTGTACTACTTTGTTCTTCAGGGTGTCATGGCTCTCCATTTGTCCTATTTGCAGGGGAGGCACCTTCACCAGAAAAGCAGTGTGTGGGCAGCACTCGGGGGGGGGGGGGGGGGGAACCTGGATGAACGCCTCCTCAGCCCCCAACATTGACATAGCCATCCGGGACGGCTACAATATCACCCGGAAGAACCGCATCAACAAACCAGGAGGAGGGATTGCCATCATCTGCAGGAACACCATCAGCATCACGACCAACGCTGAAGACACCATCTCCTCCGCCGAACACCTATATTTCCAGATCCACACGAACCCCCAGACCACCCTCAGAGGAACACACATCTATAGACCCCCGGGCCCACGCACACAATCCAGCAAAACCATCGCCGAAGCCATCAGCCCGCATGCCCTAGCCTCACCAGAATACATCCTCCTATGAGACCTGAACTTTCACCTGGAGAACAACAACAACAACAACACCCCCACCCTGCTCGACAATCTTGCCAACCTCGGACTCAAGCAACTGGTGGACACCCCCACCCACCTCGCTGGCCACACCCTCGACGCCATCTTCACCACCAGTAACCACGTCGCCTTCAAACACTCCACAGGACTACACTGGACCGACCACAGCTGCATACATTTTACATTCAAGAAGACTACATCTTACCACCACACGCATCGGCTCCCCCGCAGATGCTGGAGCAAAGTCACCACTGACCAGCTTACCACGTCACTGAGCCAGAACCCACCTGCTGAGACCAACATACCCGAAACCAATGACGCAGCTCTCAACTTCGCACAATGGATCACTAACTGCGCCGACGACCTCGCTCCACTGAAAAACCCCAACAGCAAACCCACCTCCACAAAACCCTCATGGTTCACAGACGCCCTCAAAACCGCAAAGAGAACCTGCCGATCATTGGAAAATACCTGGCGCCAAGAACGAACAACAGAAAACATGACAGCCCTCAAGGCCACCACCCGCGAATACCATCAGCAGATCCGGAACACCAAGAGAACATCGTTCAAAGAGCGACTGAACAACAACACCCACAACAGCAAGGAACTCTTCAGCATCGTCAAAAAGCTCTCCAACCCCAACGCCAGCAACAACGACATCACCCCTTCGCAAGACCTCTGCAACTCCCTCACCATGTTCTTCCACCACAAAATTGCAGACATACACAACAGCTTTGGACCCCAAACTCCACTCTAGGACAGCAAACTAATGACCCCCGGCATCCCCATCGACTCCTGGACCCCCGTCAGCATTGAAGACACCACCCACGTGATGAGCACTATCCAATCCAGATCCCCGTCCGACCCGTGCCACCACCACATCTTCAACAAATTCGGCACCACCATCGCACCCCACCTGCGGAACGTCATAAACAGCTCCTTCACATCAGCGACCTTCCCTGAAAGCTGGAAACACTCAGATATCAAGGCCCTCCTGAAGAAACCCTCAGCTAATCCCAAGGACCTCAAGAATTTCAGACCCATCTCACTCCTCCCCTTCCCGGCTAAAGTCATCGAGAAGATCGTCAACAAACAGCTGACTGCATTCCTTGAAGCCAACAACTGACTCGACCCCTCCCAGTCCGGATTCCGAGCCAACCACAGCACCAAGACTGCCCTCATCGCAGCCACAGACGACATCAGAACCCTAATAGACAACGGGGAAACAGCGGCCCTCATCCTCCTGGACCTCTCAGCAGCCTTTGACACCGTATGCCACCGCACTCTAACACACCGCCTCAGCAAAACCGGAATCCAAGGAAAGGCCCTGGAATGGATCATCTTGTTCCTCTCTGGAAGAACCCAGAGAGTCCGCCTCCACACCTTCCGCTCCGCGGTCACCGAGATCATCTTTGGCGTCCTTCAAGGATCCTCACTCAGCCCAACACTCTTCAATATCTACATGAGCCCCCTCGCCACCATCGCACGAAAACACAACATCAACGTCATCTCCTACGCCGACGACACCCAGCTGATACTATCCCTCACCAAGGACCCAGCCACCTCCAGAGCCAACTTCCAGGAAGGGATAAAAAGAAGTAGCAGACTGGATGAAGCACAGCCGTCTCAAGCTCAAATCAGACAAGACAGAAGTCCTCATCCTCAGACAGTCCCCATCTGCCTGGGACAACTCCTCGTGGCTATCAGCGCTGGAAATCGCACCGACACCCATGGACCACGCACGCAACCTGGGCTTTATCCTGGACTTCTCCCTCACGATGACCAAACAAGTTAATGCCGCCTCATCCTCATGCTTCAACACCCTGAGAATGCTCCGAAAGATCTTCCGGTAGATCCCCACAGAAACCAGAAGAACAGTCACCCAGGCCCTAGTCATCAGGCGACTGGACTACGGGAATGCCCTATTCGCAGGAACCACCGCTAAACTTCAGATGAGGCTCCAGCACATACAAAACGCCACCACACGACTCATCCTCGACATCCCTCGCCACAACCACATAACCACCCACCTGAGAAACGTCCACTGGCTCTCCGTCAACAAAACAATCACGTTAAACCACTCCACCAGCCTCGACCTCGCCATCGTCCCTCCGGAGGAAAATCATTCTCCTACCTGGCAGCGAAGACCTGGAACTCCCTGCCCACTCACCTACGACTGACCCGTGACCATCTCAGCTTCAGGAAGCACCTCAGGACCTGGCTCTTCAAGCAGCACCCCCCCCCCCCCCCCCAGTGCATTGAGACCCTCACGGGTGAGTAGTGCGCTTTATAAATGCTTTGTTTGATTGATTGATTGAATTCCATTATTGATGGGGGTAGTTATCCTGGACACAAGCTCATCTTTCCCTCCCCTATTGGCATCCCTCTTTGTCCCAGCACTAGTGCAAGTGTCCCTCAGTAGGTCATGGATCGTGGTCACCTCACTAGACAGATTATCAATGTTCTCATAGACTGGCCTAAGCAGCTCCTCAACCTTGGATAAGATTGTAGCTATGATTAGTGTTGTTTGTGAGTTAGCAGTGGTACCTTGGCTGTCTAGGCAATCACATTTAGGATATTTAGGGGTCTGTATAGGGCCTTTCTTTCCTTTGGAATTGCCCACTACTGTTTGTCTCTTTTTGCAGCCTCTCTTCCTCTTTCGGGATGGCGATCTGTCAGATTGTAGGGGGAATCACATAGAATAAGCAAATCGGGTTCAGGATCAAATGTAAGTTTAGGGAACCTATGTGTTCCACAGTGCACAATAGGGGCAGCTTCTGCAGATTGCGTAGGCTCTCCTGGTAAGGATCCCCTACTGTTCTCCTAGCATTGTGCCAGGGCCCATAGATAGATGCCATTTTGTCGTATCAAGTTCATCGACGATTGCACTAACTGCTAAATCAAGCGGGGTGGCCTAGCCCAGCCTCAAACATCCGCAGATGGGCACAGATGGGCCCGGGTTTGCCCTGGGGCGGCCTAGGCACACCCACGCTCGTCCTGCACTGCAGGAAGAGCTGGCAGATTTTAAAGGTGCCTCCAGTCGCTGTGGGGGGAGCGCTGGCTCCGATGTAGTTGGCTGCATGCAGGGCAGCATTGGGACACCACAATAGATGCAGAGGGGTGAAGTCTCTACTACCAGCTCCCTGATTCCCGGTCCCAGGCTCCTCTCCTCTCAGCCCCCAACAAAGGGCAAACAGCAAAACTGGTGGGTGTCCCACGTTGCAGAAAGAGCTGGTAGATTTTATAGGTGCCTCAAGGCTCTCGGGGGCGGCGCAGGTGCTGACATGGGCGGCTGCATGGGCGGCTGCATGCAGGGCCACATGGGGAAACCACAAGGGATGCTGGGGGCTGAAGTCTCTACTCCCAGCTCCCTGATTCCCGGTCCGGGTCTCCTCTTCTCTCAGCCCCCAACAGAGGGCAAACAGCAAAACTAATGGGCGTTCCGATTCTGTGTGTGTGTGTATGTGTGTGTGCGGGTGTGTGTGTGTGTGTATATGTGTGTGCGTGTGTGTGTGTGTGTGTGTTTGTATGTGTGTCCATGTGTGTGTGTGTATATATTCTGCTTATTTTCATTTATTGCCTTTCATTATAGTAAATGCATGCTAAAATTACCACCCTAGGGTTTTTATTAATGCCTTGAGTAGGGAGCTACTGGATTACACCTCC
Source organism: Lissotriton vulgaris (assembly GCF_964263255.1). Taxonomy (NCBI): domain Eukaryota; kingdom Metazoa; phylum Chordata; class Amphibia; order Caudata; family Salamandridae; genus Lissotriton; species Lissotriton vulgaris. Next base: position 644,575,972 of record NC_141685.1, on the reverse strand, counting down.
CCCAAAGTACACAGTGTATTGGCTTTCAGACTGCAACTTTTGCCTGGTTGTGTTAGTTTCTTAGTGTCAGGCACATGACAAATGGATATTTGCCTGCCTAAAATGTACGAAAGATGAGCTCAAAATATAAACCATCACCTTTTCAAGACACCACCATTACATAATAATAATAATAATAATAATAATAAAGCCATTTCTAAAGCGCCTGGCTGCACTAAAAATAGTGTGTCCCCACGCTGGATTGTTGCTATATCACAAGGGGCAGAGAGTTAGACAGAACGGAGTAGAGGTCAGGGAGAAAAGAGGAAATTAGTTGGCTGGAAACAGGTGAGTTTTAAGTTTAGCACGGAATCTGGTTTCTGAAGGTTCCATACGGATGTCAAGCGGTAGTTCATTCCAGTGCCTAGGAGCCAGGTTCCTGAAAGAACAACCTCCCATCCTGGCTCTGCGAGTGCGGGGGAGTTTAAACAGCATCGCTCCGGACAACCTCAAATTCCGGGTGGGGCGGTGAATAGTGAGGAGCTTTTGCAAGTAGCTTGGGCCTTTGCCCTGGGCGATGTGATGCGTGAAGCATAGGGCTTTGAATTTGATGCATTCCTTGACCGGTAGCCAGTGAAGCTTCGTTAGAGCATTCTTCCCAGATGCTCTACGAGGCAGGTTAAGAACCAGGTGGGCAGCAGCGTTTTGTACGCACTGCAGTCGGTGCAGGCCTTTTTTACTTTTTTTACTTAAACCTAAGAGCAGGATATTGCCGTAGTCGAGGTGGGGTGTGACTAAGGCATGGACACGTGTTTTTCTGGCATTGATGGGGAGCAGGTCAAGGACTTTTCGGAGGGTTTTTAGTGTGCTGAAGCACCTACCCGTAACTTTGCTAACCTGAGACATGAAAGAGAGATCAGAGTTGATCATCACTCCGAGGTTTCTGACAGAGTCGACGGGAGTGGGAAAACTTCCTAGTTCCGGGGGCCACCACATGTGCGACCAGGCACTTGGGGATTTACCAACAACTAGAAGTTCCGTTTTTTCACCATTTAGGCGCAGGCAGTTGTTATTCATCCATGTTGCCACTGATGACAGGCATTTGGAGAAGTTAATGGCATCTTTCGTGTGGTCAAGCGTAAGCGGCCACCATTTTGGATTCCTGAGGTGCCGAGATTGCGTTTAAGGTACGAGCGCAGCTTCATAATATGACGGCCTTTCCCATGCCTACAGTCTTGCACCTAATGTATGCTGAGCCTTATTTTCACCACTTGTGACATGCTTCGTTTCCTGGCTGTTGCTGCCTGCTTTTTGACAGTTATGAATACTGCCTTATGCTCCCTCAGCTCTCCAATGATGGTGACCATTTGCTGAACTGTATTATTCCTCTGGACTTTTCTTATACAGCTGCTGATTTGCCTCACTCTCCTCATTACTTCAGTCACTTTACTTCCTTTTTCTACAACACGTGTCCCCATCAAGCTGTTTTGTGTTTTACGGACAATTTGCATATTTCCTATCTGGCTGCCTTTCCTTCTGACGGCCAGTTTACCTGGGCAAACTTACGCCGAATAGTGTTACTAAGCCATCACAGCATATTTTCATTAAAAATTCCAAGGTGTTCTCAGCTTTTGCCCAGTTGGAAGTTTCTCAGCAATCTTCTGTCCACCCACAACATTCCTCAATGGAGCAATTTGCGCAGACTGTAGGGAAAGGCACTATCAAAAGGCTGAAAAAGGACCCTCCTTCTCCATCTAATCCTGCCTCTGCCATATCCATGGAATTGTTATTGGAGGAGATAAGAGCATTGTGTCCTTTTATGGAAGAAACCAACGCCAAATTACAGGTCTTGACTGACACTTGGTCTCAAATGGATGCGAGAGTCACTTCAGTGGAGCGCAGCGTTTCCTCTCTTCAGGAATCTTCGTCTAAAGTCTCCCACTTGCACTCACAGGTTGCATCTTTTCAAAAGCAGGTGGAGGAGAGAAACCAAGAGGCGTCATCATGTATTTTTTGGAATACACCTATTTGTTAAAGGTTCTTTCAGCGGCTAGAGCCTCTCCTCGTTTAACCTGGTCAGCATCCTCATTGTTCTTTGCACAGGATTATGCAAGAGCCACGGCGAATCGACGCAAGGCCTTCCTGGATATGAGACCCGCTCTTCGCTCCATTGGTGCCAGATATGGTCTCTTTCACCCGTGTTTTTTCAGGGTTACCTACAACAACAAAACGACAACCTACGAGGATCCAGTTTGTCTCCAGAGTTTCCTAAATTCCTGCCAAGCTGCTGATATGGACCTTTCTGGTCCATCTTCCTCTTTCCCTCCATGATTCTTGCATCCTCTCTCTATTTTGATGGTTGATATCTGTTGTTGTTTTCCCTCCTTCATTTGATTTTACATGTCTGACAGTTATGCTTCTTACTCCTGTTTGCTGATGTATTCATTCCCTTTTTCCTTCATGTTTTCTCTCCTTGCCCTATTTTTTAACTCACATGGCTCCTTTTGGCTTTTTATTTTGAGTGATTTTGTCTCCTAATGTTATTCTTCTTTATTTACAGGTTCTATGTCGCGTTCCGTGTTGTCTCCTTGGTTGGGTGATTCGTTGACCCTGTTCGCTCGACCTTCCCTAGTTGGCTCTACCCCCTCCTCCTCTTCTTCTTGTTTGATCCTCTTCCCGATTTTGTTCCCCCTTCTCTTGTAAGTACAGTTTTTCCTCTTGTTCAACATGTTTAATTACTCTTCTGTCCTTCTCTCCCTGACTTTTGTTATTTTTCTGTGCTTAAAGGTGTCTTTTTTTCTCTCCTCACCTTTCCTTCTTCATCCTCAAGGTTTTGATCCATTCTCTCTTGTTTCTATATATTTCTTTCTTACGTTTTTGGTCTTTACTGTCTTATTTGCTAACATTTGCATTTCTCTTCTTGCTCCCTCTTTTTCTCTTTCTCCCTATCCTCTTTTCTCTTCCTCTTGTGCATCGCCTTCTTTTCTCCTACTCCTTCTCTCCTTTCTTTCTAGCATTAATGATCATTTTCTTCTCTTCGATTCACTTTCTCTCATGGGCTCTTCTTCTCACAATGCTACTGCTCTTTTTATTTTTCTATTTTCTATATTATGTCATTGAAAATAATTACATGGAATGTGAAGGGCATCAATTCTCCGATTAAGAGGCAAACAATCCTAACTCACCTAGCGAAATTAAATGTGGAAATTGCTTTTTTACAAGAAACCCATTTATCTGATGCAGAATCGGCTAAACTTAAAGAGCATGGGTGGGTGAGGCTTATTATTCCGAGGGTGATGGTAAACGAAATGGTGTAGTCATCCTGTGTCGTAAAACCCTTTCCCATTCCCTAATTACTCAGGAATCAGATGATGAAGGTCGTTGGATATAACTGTCTCTAAAGGGTGTTCCAATTTCCCTTCTCAATGTCTATGATCCCACTGGTGGTGATCCTGCTTTTTGGCATGATTTTTCCCAACATATTACCAGATTTGCTGATGACAACCTCATCTTACCAGGTGACTGTTATCAACCCCTTGATCCTTTCCTTGACCGAAATTCCAAGACTCCTTATGTTCCAAATAAATCTCATAAGCTATTTTCTCAAGCTATCTCTCAACATAAGCTCATTGACGCTTGGCGTTTGTGTAATCCGACAACGAGAGAGTTTACTTTTTATTCCCCATGCCATCATTCCCAATCCCGGATTGATTATATTTTTGTTACTCACAATATTTCCCAAACTCTTACTAATGCCGAAATTGGTCCTATTTTACTTTCGGATCATGCTCCTACCACGGCACATATTGATATACTTCCTGAACCTGTTGGTCCGAAGAGATGGCGTTTTAATAACGCCCTCTTATTGGATCCTAAATTCACCACTTCCTTCATCGAATTTTTCTTGAATTTTTTTTGTTTAATGATACCTCCCCCATCCCCAAACATACCATCTGGGATGCCTTTAAGGCGGCGGGAAGAGATTTTATAATTGGTTATGTTGCAAAGAAACGGAAACTTGCCCGTAAAATTACAAGAGACCTTCTTCAAGATATCAAGAAATTGGAACATGCTTATTTTACCTCCTATTCCCAAGACAGTTTAACAGCTCTTGTCAATGCCAAAATGAATTTCAACAAAAAATCTACAGAGGATGCTTCCCTATATTTATTGAAATCCAGTGAAAAATTCTATGGTGGCAGAAACAAGGCTGGGAAAATCTTAGCCAACTATTTGAAAATTAAACACAACAAACTGAATATTGAGTCCATCTACGACGCTCATCTTATTCTTCAACACAAAGATGCAGACATCCTCACTGAATTCTCCTCTTTCTACAAAACATTGTACTCTTCTGAAACCCAACCCTCTATCCAATCTTTAGATCATTTCTTTTCTGCCATACATAAACCTGACCATTTCCCTCTTGATCTGTCTTCTCTAGAATTAGATATCTCTCAACATGAATTACTTTTAGCACTCCAGACTCTCAAAAAAGACAAAGCCCCTGGACCTGATGGCCTTACTGTTGAATTCTTTCTCCATTTTTCAAAACTCCTTCTCCCAAAACTACGCTCTCTCCTAGACTCTTTTCTTGCCCAAGGCGCTTCCTCAGGTTCTTTCTCTGACGCTCATATTTGCCTCATACCCAAGGAAGGGAAAGATGCTCAATATTATAAGAACTATAGGCCCATTTCCTTGGTCAACATTGACTACAAGATATTCGCTAAGTCTCTTGCAGCACGTCTTGACCTCCTACTTCCAGATCTTTTAGGCGAGGAACAATCGGGCTTCGTCAAGGGTAGATTCATTACAGATAATACTAGACTTTTGTTTAATGTTTGATCAAAATCTCATAAATTACCTAATGCCCTTGCAGCAATTGCTCTAGATGCTGAGAAAGCTTTTGATAGAGTTGAGTGGACCTATCTGTTTCACACCCTCAAATGGTTTGGTTTTGGCCCCAAATTTACCTCTTTGGTTTCCTTCTTGTATTCCAATCCCCGTGCGGCAGTTTGTGCCAATGGTCTAATTTCCTCCTTTTTTGATTTAGGAAGAGGAGTGAGTCAAGGCTGTCACTTATCCCCTTTTCTTTTTAATCCGGCTCTAGAACCTTTTTTATCCAAACTTCGTCAAAACCCTAACATCCATGGCTTTCATACCTTAGATTCCCAAGTTCAGCTTGCCGCGTATGCAGATGATATTTTACTTTTCATTTCCAACCCAACTGAATCTATTCCTGCCTTTCTTGCCAAAGTAAGAGATTATTCCCAGATATCTGGTTACAAGCTTAACAATGACAAGTGTGAGATTCAGCCCTTGACGAAGTTCACTTTTAAGCCTGATTTTAGTACCTCTAACTTTACATGGAGCTCCTCACACATCAAATACCTTGGCCTTTTGGGGGATTACCCCTTCTATTTCTGACACAGTCTCCCTTTGTTTGAATAAATGCATTCAAAAACTATTAGACTTAACATCTAGATGGCATCCTCTTTACCTATCTTGGTGGGGCCGCCTTGATACAATCAACATGATGCTATCCCCCATAGTCCTCTACACTGTTTCCAATATTCCTGTCTCCATTCCCTCCAAATTTTTCAGGAGAATTAACTCAATTTTGGCATCTTTTCTCTGGAGCAACAAAAGACCTATAATATCCCTTGCTCGACTTATTCGTCCCAAATCAGAAGGTGGAGTGAATTTCCCAGATTTCCCAGTTTACCATAAGGCATTTTTATTACGACAGACTTCCCTCTGGTTGCAGGACACGACTTCCCCCTGCCCCTTATGGGCTAAACTTGAACGCCTTTTCCTTTCCCCCTTTTCTATTGCTGAATATCTTTCTTTCTCGCGCAAGCCCTCCTCTATTCCTACTCCTATTCACAAATTCGCTGCTAAATTGCTTTTATCCTCTTCTCTTGCTCCCCCTGTGACTGTTATTGAGTTCCTTGCCTCCACCATTTGGCATAATACTTCCCTTTTGATAAGTGATAAGCCTTTTTATTGGAGGTCATGGAGGCACAAAGGACTTATCTGGGTTTCCCAACTATTTTCACACTCTTCTTTCATACCCTTCCCTACTCTACGCGCCACATTTGGCCTACCTGCCTCTTTTATCCATAGATATCTTCTTCTCAAAGAGGCTGTATTGACAACTTACACTCGTCTTTTACACGCACCTTCCCCTTCTTCTCCTTCTCTCCCTTTATCACTACTCCATTCCTTTCGACGCACTAATCCCAAAGCCTCCTCTATTTACAAACACCTTCATGCTAAAGACTCTATCAGACCTAAATCCAAGGTGGAGGAATGCTGGGAACAAGATCTTACTGCATCTTGGCCCATTCCTTTGTGGGATAAGATCTGGAATAAAATTCGCAAGTCCTCTAGAACAGCGACCTTGAAGCAAACTCTGTTCTTCATTTACAATAGACTGCTTTTCACACCATTTGATCTCCATAAACGCTTTCCTACCACTCCACATATTTGCTGGTCCTGTTCTTCCCCACAAGCGACTTTGTTTCATATGTTGTTCCTATGCAAACCGGTTCATGACTTTTGGTTGCAAGTCTGGGCCCAAATTAATGTGATGTTTCATACTTGCATTCCTTTCTCCTACACTAATGTTTTTTTAGGAAGTCTTTCTCCTTGTTGGGAAGACACTGAACTTAACACTCAGATTATTGATTTATTGTTAGCTGTTGCATTTCAGCAAATTACAGTCAATTGGAAGAATTTTTCTAACATTTCCTTCAAAGCATGGTGGTATAACATTTGCCATAATCATAGACTGGATACTGCTTTTGTCTTTCCGGCCCACATGGCAGCAAAGCGTACAGACTTATGGCTTCCTGTTACCCTTTATCTTGATGTATGTGCTAAATGTTCGTTTCATCCGCAACCTTCACAGCAAAAAGTTCTCAAGCCTCCTTAAATGCCCCCCTCATTCCTTTTCTTTTACATTATCAACTGTATGTATTTCATTTTATATAATTTTATCTCTACAAATGTTTTCTATCCTACTTATTTTTGACGTTTTTGCTTAGCTTTCATTACTGTTTATAACTGTATTATGCCCATTGCTTACTGATGTAGTTGTATTTTCTACTTCTCATTGTATTTTGTATTGACACCTTGCTTCTTTTCCCTTCCCCGAAATAAAATTCTTTTTGAACTTAAAAAAAATAACAAGGGAAACAAACGCAGGAGGATCATCCTGCTCTAAAAGCCTTGCTATAATAAATACAATAGAGTAAAATCAGACCATGACCAAACAAATAGTCATTCAAAATAAACATAATAGAGAAAAATGCATAGAAACAGACCAGGAGCTCAGGAGGTAGATCATGTAGGTGAAATGGGATGTCAGAAAAAGCAGCATAGCTGCTGAATATGTAGCAGTACATGAAAACATGAGAAAGTCTAAAGTCCAGTGATCTGTAACAAACTTGACATTACCCAGACAACAAACTTTTGTAGAAAAGCAAGGAACAAGTGCTCTCTATTACTTTTTTCTCCACTATTCTATACACAATACCTTGTTATTCAAATTCCCCAGGGCATTCAAGCACTCAGGCATGCTTTGGTTATTGGTGTTCAACAGTAAAGGGCACCTTCATTTGCTGACCTCCTCTCTGTTAAGCCCCTGTTTGGCCACTTTAAACAGTGCCTCCAATATTTGCTCTCCGATGCTACTGGGTGGATTCCAATACTACTCCTTGGTGGTGCTACTGAGTGAAATCCATACAACACAATCAACACCACTTTTAGGCATATCTGCAACACCCATGTATTTACTCATCAGGTATCACATTAACATGTCTGGTGTAGGTAAAACTGCAGAGATCCCCCTTTCAACTATATACTCCACAGGGTTCCCAGTGACCCGATGAAAATGGTGCACTTAATGATCTGGCCAGAGTTTTGAAAATGCTATATAGATAATGCCACAGGGGCCATCTGCAAAAGAAATGATCTCTACAGCTAGCCACTGGCAATTCTGTACATCATTGTTATAATACTAAAATGAATATTGTACAGCCATTTTGCATGTAGCATTGATGTAAGATTGAATGTGTCAGAGTAGATGCATGCAAGTCTCCAAATTAAAAGGGGCGGTTGAGCGAATGCGAAGGTCAGGGCTCTGAATTCTTACTAGGAGTTAAAGCACTTTTGTTGTGTAATTTACTGAATAAATTCCAATTCAAATATGTAAAACTATGATGTAGACTTAAATATTCAAAAAAGTTTTTTTCCAACATTTGGTAGAGTTTCAATTCAGCAGTTGGACCAAATCCCTGTATTGAGTGGCATTTGGTAAAAGTGAAAGTTAACATAGAAAGATTCATGAACCTCTTCATCTGCCACAACCGCTCATGACTATTCAATGAACAAGCTAGAAGACAAGTTAGTTTTTATCTATCTATCTATCTATCTATCTATCTATCTATCTATCTATCTATCTATCTATCTATCTAGGATGCAGGGGCAATGGGGTTCCCCACAGCTTCCAAACTTAATATACCCAGTTTGGGCAAAGCCATCCATAAAATAATTTCAAAAAGTGTGACCATGGCTCCCCCACAGCACTTACAGAAAAAGGCACACAAAAAATAATAATGGGGTAAATAATAGAATTATAAAAGAGCAGCCTTAGCTGCTATTATAATATTCACTGTACCAGGATGAATCATTCTATAATGTGCTTCATGGGCTAATTTGCATATTATATTTTTGTATGCTCTATGATGCCCAAATATGGGTATGGAGACTACCAACATGTATTTGAGTGTTGTCGGAGGCTACAGCAGTAGGACCCAGGAAATAAGTTACAAAAATTAGCCCTAGTTGTTATTTCCAAGCATTTCCAGAGCTGAGTTTCACTAGCCCACCTCTGGAATGCAGAGACCCCTTGTTGATTGATTTATGGCTGCATTATGTGGCCTAAGAAGTGTAGAAGAAAGACTGTGACACGGTTAATGTTGTTTTATTAGTGTGGTGACATTTTTAACAAAGCCACTAGGCTTCCCTACATAGATATACATTCTGACTTCTTGAGAAAGTCAATAGGCATTATTTTATATATTTACTTTGTCCTGACACCTTCATAAAGTCATTAGCCTTTCCTTTATCATTTGATAACTTTATTTCGGTCGTTGACCATAAAAGTGCAAATAAAATACATACAAGCACGATGATAAAATCCATAAATACAAACGGTTAAAAAGTTATTAAACATGAAATTTATCAAAAGTTATCAAAAAAAGGGGGAATAAAATGAGAGAAGGGTTAATAGCGGGGGTTGCTCCAATTAAGTCCTTATCAGAAAGGCGGTCCTTCTATGCCACATGCTGTGTAAGAAGCGGGAAACAGCAAACCCAGTGGGAGGGGAGGTATCATAAGTTAAAATTCTACAAGCCTGTACACATTGTCTAAGTCCCAAGTTTCTGCACAGTGGAGCCAACCAGCATTTCCGTATTATGCTATATGCTGGGCAGAAAAACAGGACATGGGCGATATCTTCAATGCTATTATTACAGGCTGGGCAGGTTCCCTTATTTGAGACAGTCCATTTAGAGGTCAGCGCCCTAATGGGCAAGCAGCCATGTCTCAATTGAGTATATAGTTTTCTCGCAAGAGGAGGCTGCACTAAATCTAGGAATTCCTCCTTCTTGGGCCCAGTTTTCACCTGCACAATTGAGGCAAGCCAATTTGGTAAAGCAGGACCTTGATGTGGGATAGCCAGGGTATATTCTTGTTCTTGAGCTGCCCCCAGACTGCAAAAAATTCCGCTCTGTAGTCAGCAAGTTCCGGTACAGTCCAGAGCCTTCTCCAGTAGAGCAAAGGACGTCAGATCTTTTATGGACTTTTATGGACTCGAGGCCCATATCTAGCTGCAACGGTATAAGAGGGGTGCTTTGAGGTAAGCCTACCAGATTTCTCATAAAAGCTTGTTCCACCTTGAGCAGACTCAGTACGTTCTTGTGCCCCCATAATTATGCGCCATACGTAGCTGCTGACCTGGTCTGGGCTCTATAAGTTTCAAGGACTGGGGTGACTGGTTTAAATTGTGAAGTTTTATGAAATTTCCCAATCCCCCTTGTAATCTGTGAAAGTCTCAGGGCAGATCTAGACACCTGGTGACCCCAGTCAAAGTCATCAGATAATGTGACACCCAGGTAAACAAAGGTTTTCACCCGCTCGAGCAGAGTGCCATTCAAGACAGGGTTCGGGCGGGTGTGCCTTGGGGGATTGAAAACCATAAACCTGGTTTTATCCAAGTTAACCTCCAATCCCCTTGTGGCACAAAAAGTTGAAAACCCATCCAGAACCCGCTGGATGCCTGTTGATGTTCGAGATAATAGCAGAGTATCATCCGCGAACATCAGAGCAGGCACCCTTCCAGTAGCCAATCTCGGGGCATCGTTATCCCTAACTCCATCCAATTCTTCTATCAAGCCATTGACATAAAGGCTGAAGAGTGTAGGGGCAAGGGCACAACCCTGGCGTACACCCCTGGTTACTGGGAAGGGGGCCGAAAGTTCACCGTTCCTTCCACAACTAACCTGGGCATAGTTCCCCGCATGGAGTCGGACCAAGACATCTAGTAAGTAAGATGGGAGGCCTAGTTCTTCAATTACTCTCCATAATTTCTCTCTGGGCACAAGATCGAAGGCGGACCGCAGGTCCACAAAAACAAGGTAGAGGCTGCCACCCTCTACTCTTGCGGTTTTCCAAAAAAGGACCTCCAGCCTAAAAATCTGATCCAGGGTCGAGATGCCTGATCTAAATCCAGCTTGGAGGGTGGACAGTATTTTGTCTTCCTCTATCGAACCCAGTATCCTATCCAATAGAATCCGGCCCATTAGTTTTTGGGCAGTATCTAGGAGACTAATGGGCCTGTAGTTGGACGGGGATAACGGGCAGCCCTTCTTGTAAATGGGGACGATCTCAGCTCCCAATCAAGTCTCCGGTATCTCGGAACCCCAAAGGATCGAATTAAACAGGACTACAAGATACGGAGTCCAGATTTTGGGCTGGGAGCGAAAGAGGTCGCCAGGTAGTTTATCAAGGCCTGTGGCTTTGTTTGGGAGCAATCTTTCGATAACAAACTCCACTTCCTTTAGGGGAATACTCTCTAGGTTTTGAAAGGAAGTCATCTCCCGATCGTCCAATGGGCCCCTCCGACGACCCAGGCCCGAGGCCCCCGACAGTTGATACTCGTGCGGGGGGTCTGGGGCCGGGGGAAGTCCGAAGGGTCCTATCTGCCCCTAACACCTAGGCCTGTCTATAATGCACATCATCGCCAGTCTCCGGGCTTGTGTAAAGGGCTGCAAAGTGTGACTCCCATACTGAGGGGCTATATACGGGAAATTATCCTCACCCCCCTCTTTTGTACCAGCATTAATTAGAGCGCAGAATGTCTCAGTTCTTCCCACCTGGCTTCCTCCCACTCTCTCTTGCCCATGGTTATCTCCTTTTTATACCGCAATCTAGTTGCCCTAATTAATAGAATATCTTTGGATTTTATTGCTGTAGAGAGATCCCTCATAACTATGTATGTATTTGTACGGGTTGCCGGCAAGGAGCCGGTTCACCCATCTCGCTGATGCATGGTATTGCAATCTGGTATATTTTTGCGAGGTTGGTGGGAGAATTCGCAAAGTACGGCCATTTTACCCTTTTCCTATTATTAGTTACAGTGAAAGGTGTTCTTGCCATGGCTGGGTCTGGGGGAGGATTTGTAAGACCAAAAGACCCAGGCTTGAGAGTTAGAACCAAGGCATTATGATCACTATCATGCCTTGGTACAACCCTAAATTCCTTCAGCCTATCCCAATGTTTTGCCTCCATCATGATGTAATCTATGATTGAGGTCTGGTTTGCCCTGTTGTAGGTGACTACTCCTGGACAGTCTGGGTCCAATCTCCCATTGCACGACCGCATAGAAGTTGCAAGGGTGAAAGATTTTATCTGGAGCACCAACGGTGTCCATGCTCTAACTGGGGTGATCTTAGGATCTGGGATATGCCAAAATGAGTCTACCTCGTCTTGTTCACAAGATTCCATACTACCCAGAGGCTCAAATTGGCAGTTAAAATCTCCGCCCAAAATTATTGCAATGGAGGGGTCCAGACCTTGAATAAATTGATCAAGTGCCTTAATTGTATTTGATTCCTGCCACTTTTTTACTGGCCTTGAGCAGATGTTTATTATGGCTTCTTGTGGGTACTTGTACTTGTGGGTAGGACGCACTGGACATCCAGGGAATTAGTTTGCATTTGTTTTGCCTGGATGCCCAAATGGGTTCCTATCCATATTGACAGTCCCCCGGAAGGGCGGCCTCTTCCTGTTGATACTGCTAGAATATCATAGGTTGCAAAGGCTGGGCTTTTGCTCTCCTCCATTGCCCAGGTCTCCTGCATAAGGCAGATATGTAAATGTAAATGTAAATGTAGTTGAGCTTATATAGCGCACAGCTACCCACAGTGGGTTTCCCGGCGCTTGCTTAGGGAACCCGTCCTGGTATTCCCCTGTGAGATAGCAGGGTATCCACAAGGTGAAAGTCAGGCATCCCGCCGCGAGGGGCCGTTGTGGAGATTAAGCAAGCTATTGCCCAGAGTCGCAGAGTGTGAACCCGTGAGTCGAGGAGGCACCGGGGTGAGAATTATCGAGTCCGTGGAATTTTTAGCCCAAGACCCACCGAGCCGGGGCATTGAACCCTGGTCCAGAACCGATCTCAGCTTCCGGGTCTGCTGCCTCTAACCCCTGAGCCACACTTCTCATGAGCAGCCATAAAAGAATGCCACTCTGGTGTGAGCAATTTATTTTTTAGCCCGCCAATGTTCCAGGAGATTATTTTTAAGCAACCTTCCACTGGTTTATCTAAGCCTTGTATTTCCCTCCCTCCATTTACAGGGGGGGCGTCCAGGTACCCCTTTTCTCTGGACCCCTGTATTGAATCATCCCCTGTGGTGGTGGATGTTACCCTTTGCTCCACTGCCCGTCTCCCAATGGTCGCTTTATTAGTAGTTTGTAGTGGGGAGTACCCCTTCGTTTTAAGTCAATCCACCTCCTCGAGCACACTAAACCTATTCCAATGGGGTTGAAGGAGGTGTGCGCGGTTATGTGGGAACAAGTCCTCCCCAAATGGTTGCCTAAACTGGGTTCTGCTTGGTGGTGGGTGGATTCCCCTGTTATAGTGAGTGCCGTTGGAGTGGGTTAATCTCCATTTAGGGGTAGGGTAGAAGAATGATAAATGTAATGGACATATTTGGGAGTTTGATCTGTGATAGGGGGCATTACAGATGAAATCCACAGCAGAGGTGTCCCTAAAATTTATTATTACAACGTCTCCTGACACTGTTTTAGGTCCCCTCCCTATCCAGTCTATTCTTCTTACTGCCATTATTTCCCCTGAGACATTTGGAGGTAGGGGTCTGTTTGTGCTTAACCATTGAATGCACTTATTTTTAAGGTCAATATCTTTTTCCCTTTTCCCATCACTTAGGACTGGGACTCCTGTAAGGGCTACCACATATGGTTGTGCTTCCGGGGGTAGGTTAATTGTTGGTAGCTGACAGGAAGGGGCTTTGGGTAGAACATTCCTAGTTGTTGGAATACTAGTTTTACTTTCGTTTTTACCCCCCTTTGGCTTTGGATCAGTTTTATCCAAATTGGCAGTGGAATTTCCGACTGTCACTTGGGTTTGGCCATGTGCATTACTATTAGATGGAAGGGATGGTGTGATATGTGTAGACTCAGTGCGGGTTATTGAAGTTACTGGGTTTTTAGTCTGTTTAAAGGTGTTTTTTTGTAGAGCGACCCTATCACTGGACATACTATTAGGTCTGCCACCACAGTCAGGATCAGAAAAGGATGCAGGGTTTCCCAGTGGATTTACTTGGTTTGGTATTCCTGCCCCCTTATTATTTAAGATAAAGGATAATCTATTTAGCTTTGACACCAGCGGTTTAATGTGGGTAACAATAGTCCACTCCAGGCATGCTTGCAAATCAGCCACCAAGTTAGTGACCCAGCACGGAATTCCTAGATGGGACGTATTGGGAAATGGGGTCACCAGGTTATGATTAGTCAAGTTCTTTTTGCCCGATTTTTGGGGGGGCTCTCTTTCTTTCTTCTGGAGCGTGGTTTACCTACTGGGGCAGTTTTCCTGAGATGGGGGAGTCGAAACAATAGGTGAATCCTCTACAACTACAGGGGTCTCTATGGATACCTGTGCACAAGGCAATTGTACATAAGATGATGTTAAATAGGAGTTTTGGTCCGGAATATCAGTTGCAATAACTGAGCATTCTCCATCCTGACTTTGCAGTAATAGAGTGGGTGTGGTTGATAACCTTCTCTCAGTGTTTTCGATTGCTGTCACCACAACTCAAATAGTTTTTTGAAGCATCTTATCGATTGCTGTTAAGCTAGGAAGGGGCTGTGGTACTGCCGCTTGCAGTCTAGCGTTTGGTCGTGTAGCAGCAGGAGTTTGTGTTTTTTTCCCCGCTTTACTCATTCTTACGGGATCAGTAGTACTGGGTGTCGATAAAATAAAGCAGCAAGAGCCCAATCAAATAGGCAAGCTCCCTCAAGGTTGCAGGGTAGGTTACTGTTGTAATACGTTTTAGCCCGAAGGATTTGAATCCGAATAACAGTACCTTTTGTAAATTGTCCGCACCTAGAGGTAGTCCTTGGCAGATGAAAGGGGGGGTGGCCCGTCCCGTCCTCTTCCGTTCACTGATGGCCTAAGCCGGTCCCACCCTTGTCTCGGTCTTATCCCGGCGCCGCTCGTGCGCGTCCCGCGAGGCAGGAGGGACCTCTGCCATATCAGCGCCTCCGTGCACGAGTACCGGTGGGCGTGTCACTGCCAAGGATGCTGGGGGCAGTAGTCTCCCTCGCAGCGGCCGCATGGTGGAGCAAGTGGTGGCCGGGGACCAACAGCAGCGGGAGACCAGCGTGTGCCCTGGTAAGTTAGCAAATGCCCCTGATGTTGCCTTCAGAGACCCCCGCTCGACCGCAGGGACCTCTGCCTTATCAGCGCCTCCGTGCTCGAGTACCGGTGGGGGTGTCACTGCCAAGGATGCTGGGAGCTATAGTCTCCCTCGCAGCGGCCGCGTTGTGGAGCAAGCGGCGGCCGGAGACCAACAGCAGCCGGAGACAAGCATGTGCCCCGGTAAGTTAGCAAATGCCCCTGATGTTGCCTTCAGAGACCCCCTTTCCTTTGTACATGGACATCAAAAAATCTTGGAAATTCCCTAAAAGAACAACATTTGAATATCAGTTATCATTAGGTATGCCCAGGGCCATTGCAATTTTGTAATTCCACGGCTGCAGTATTTTTCTGTATGCTTATGGATTAGACATAGTTGCCACAAAATCCATCAACTCCTGCATGATTTTCAGATTTTAACCTGAAAAATGTTTCTTGATCAAATGGATCAAAAGTTACTAAAATCGTAGCAACATGCATTGCTGTGCAGTGGAAGATCCTATGCAAATAATGAATGGTCGTCTTTGAGTAGATTATTACTTTATTTTGCTGCCAAACTGGATATAATTATGTGAAACATTTTCCCAGACAGTGTTAAAATGAAACAATGACACAATTATGAAGTAATACTGTCACAAAATATGACGCATTACATTTCATAATTTACATTTTCCTGCTGCATAATTTAGCCAATCCTGCTGCATAATTTGGGGCCAGATGTAGGAGGCCATTTACCGATTTCGGCCGTTACCGACCGGTAAATGGGTATTTGTGATGTAGGGGGCCAATTTTACTGATTCGGTAAATTTACCAAATCGGTAAATTTACGGAATCAGTAAAATACAGAATCTGTATTTTTACCGATTCTGTAACTGCCAGATGTAGGTGGGACTCTTCTGAGTCCCAAAGGCCTTACAGATTAGGTATTTTACCACCCAATCCAATTGGGTGGTAAAATACCGAATTCAGGTGTGCATGCACATGTGTGCATGCACACCTATGCCATGTGACAGACAGACATGCCCTCTGTGTGTCACATGGCACACATGCCTGTGTTTGGGGTGCTAGAGGGTGTCAAAGGGACCCCCTCTGCACCCTTGCAGGATTCAGTATTTACCGAATCGGTAAATACCGATTCGGTAATGCCCATTGATTCCTATGGGCTTCCAGTCCAATAGGAATTTACAGATTCGGTAAATACCGATTTTTACAGATTCGGTAATTCAATTACCGAATTCACCTAAATCTCACTACTTCTATTTTACCGATTCATAAATACTGAATCGGTAAAATTCGGTATTTATGAGTCGGTAAAATAAAATTACCTACATCTGGCCCTTGGTCCTTTCCTAACGCATAATTCCAATGGCCCTGGGTATAGGAAAAAATGAAGAACTTCACTGAAAAAAAGCAGAGAATAAAGTGATCTTATAGTTGTGTGAAAATGTCACATGCCCCACAACATTTTAAACTAAAGAAAACACTGAAATTAGCTGGAAATAGTTAATTATTACTTGCAAATTAAGTAACTATAACTCACTTGCCATGCACTACTTATAGTCTCACAAATCATATCACTCAAGACATGTTCGATGATATCAATATCAATAATGACATCTGAAATTATATAATGTATGACAACACAGTTTGCACAGTAACTAATCATTACATTATATGGGTTATAATATCTAGGCTAATCGGAATTAGTCATATAAAAAATATTGCTCAATTCCCTCAATATACAGCACAGTTTGAAAATAAACTGAAACTGACTATGGGCGCACAAAAACATTTAATCCCAGACCTATTAACAAGAACATACTTGTAGACAATTCAATGTGATGTGTGCATATGTATTTGAAAGCTTGGCATTCTTCTGATTTTTCTTGTACTATGGTTCTCAGAATGTTTCATTACAAGCTGGATGGGCTCATGGTATTTAAAATAAAACAGACAATTGACATATTGCCTAGGAACAGGATAGGTAATGTCTACATTGAGAAAGGCTGTAAAACCGAAACGTGTTGTACTTGATATCATGATATTAAACATTTTTCACATCGTGAGGAGTGCTCTAGATTGATTTTTTTTATGTACCTAAACAATTATGGGTCCCACAAACCCATGGATGGGCACTGACTTGTAAGATGAACGTGATTGTTATTTCTCTTGGAGACAGAGGAGATCTATACGTGTATCTATTACCCAGTGGGGGTCACTGAGTAGCTATAGTTAGGTCAGCTTTTCCATTAGAAAAAACATTTTCCTGTTTTGCTAATAAGTCTGGCCCTAATTTCTACATGAAACTTTATAAAAAGGAGCTACTTTTGACTAGTTTGTGCTCTGAAAGTCTCTGGGCGATCCGTCTAATGGGGGCCGAGGAAAAAATGGAGGTCCAAAAACAAAACTAGTTCTTCAAGAAGGGCTACAGAAAAAACTACTGAAAGAAATTACACCAATTTGACAAGAGGCTCGATTTTGGTACACAGATTGTGATTTTTTTGATTTTCTGTAAGTCCGTTCAGCAGTTTTTGAGATATTAAGGTTCAAATAAACATAGATAGCTGTACGGCTGGACTCAGGGGACTCTTGTGAGAATCCATCAAATTTTAGAAAATAGAGCATTTTCCCAAACCTGAGCCTTGTTAGGCCCTTGGAACACCATAACTCAGGGTCATTTTTCTAAACAATTTTTATTTTCATTTGTAACTTTGCATTGTTTACAGAGCATGTGTATGTGTTATTAACACATCATATGGCAGTATACAAACACATAAGCAGTTGCAGTTTGAACAGTTCCATCCCGCACAATCCCTTACCCTCCCCATCGTCACAGTGTAGTTATGTACAGACCCATACATCTAACCCACAGTGGGCTCCCATGCTCGTAAGCTTCCTGATGTAGTGTCCCCAATTTTAATGTTTGTCCTGTCCATTACATGCTGGCCATGCCCCAGGTGTCCCAATTTTTGTTTGAATTTTCACACACATCCTCTGTCCTTGTATATACCTCTTTCCATCATCTTGACCTGTTCCATACCTGTCTCCCAGTCCCGATAAGATGGTGGGGCATCCATCACCCATTTTTGGGTTATATGTCACTTACCACCTTGCAACCAATATTAACTCGGATCTTCTGACCCAGCGTTAAGTCAGAGAGACCCCTAATTCCCACTATGGAAAGTTTGGTCGGTATATCCAAGGATATCCCTGAAGTCCCCTCCAGGGAATCGCACACAGGCAGCGACAGATCCACAATGGGTGCGGCAGTGCGCCCTCCATTCCACACCCCTGTAAGCATAGCACATTCTCTTCTCTCCCTATTTTGTGGAGTAAGACCTGTGTATAACATGTCCCATGTACTATTTTAAGATGGATTAGGTGGTAACTCATCTTCACCGCAAAGTCCGCAGGGAATTTAAGCGACGTCTGCTGGTCGTCTTCGTCCAACTCCCACACAAAATATTTCCATCAGCCCTGCAGTCGTGTTAGGGGGCTCTGTGTATTTCTCATCAGTGTGCTGTAAGTAAGTGAGATTAGTTTTTTTCTCGATTCAGCCATCCAGTGGTCTCCCCTCCAGAGGGGAGTCCTCTTGGGCTTCTTCCTCATTGGTTATGCACTATGTGAGTGCATGGCACAGTTGTCTGTACCTCAGCCATTGCATGGCTGACATCTTATAATCTTGTTGCAAATGGTCAAACAGAACTATGCCATTGGTATCTCAGATATTCACCAGTGTGGAGAGACCAATTGCATCCCAGCCATGAAAACCCCTCAGCCCGGCTACGGGTTGCAATCTGGTCCTCTCCTACAATGGTGTTTCAGGGGATAGTCTTTTCGCCCACTACATTTCCCTGTGCAATCGACAACAGGTGTATGAAACAACTTTTTCCCATGTCCCACCCATGAGTCTAGCTTTCTCCCATATAGCACATAGAGATAGCTCCAGTCTCCCATTCTCTTCCTGTCTAGATGCAATGCCAGGTCATCCCAGTCTGAATAAGCCCATTCATTCACCTCTCCAATCTGCCGCCTCATAGTGTTTCCTGATATTTGGAAGGGCTATGCCTCCGCCATATTTTCTTTGCTGGGGGACCTTTATTGTGATGCGAGGTCTCCCCCGACCCGCGTCCTGACCATAGTATTCACTTTAGAAAAAAGAGCGTCTGGGATCTTACGCGGTCACATTCTGGAAGATGTAGAGGAGCCTCTGCAGCGCAATTCTCTTGAACATGGTTACCCTGCTCATAAGGACAGGGCAGCATAGCCAGTGTCTCACATCCTCTTCCAATCACTGAACTATGGGCAACAAATCTGTATAATAAAATACTCTCCTCCCACCCTGTTCCTCCTTGCAATCCCCATACTTGAGAGTATACGTGAACCTACACTACCAATGCTTCTATAGCTTCTACGGCCAATACAAAGAGCATTGGCGACAGTGGACACCCTTGCAGGGTACCCCCTCCACCTGTAAGCCTCAGGAAATACAGCCATTAAGCATCACTCTGGCTCTTTATACAGCAGTATGAGCAACCTGGTATATTTAGGGCCAAATCCTATTTTTGCTAGGATCCCAAACAAGTAGGGCCACTTCACCCAGTCAAATGCCTTGTTGCCATCCAGTGACACTATAATTCTCGGATTACCCAGTCTCTTCACATCTGCAAAATTATTAGACAGCCTTCTTAGGTTCCATTTGGCTAACCAACCCAGTCTAGACCCATTTTGATCCGGGTATACTAGATCAGTTATAACCGCTTGCAGTCTTATGGATAATGCCTTTGATGGAATTTTGGTATCTGCAATTAACAAGGATACAGGCCCAGTGGATTCACATCTATTGCGGGGATTCCCATATTTGGGGATCAGAATGTCTGCTATTGTTCTCTTGTCCTCAAGGAACTATTCAAGTTCAAACACAGCCACATATGATGCCTATAATGAGGGTTGCTATTCATCAAGTCATTCTGCAGAAAAGCTATATGGCTATGCAGAGAAAGCGTACTTCAGACCCAGTTGGCAGAGTACTTTTTTCACTTGAATGAATGCCCCTCGTTGTCTCTGAACCACAGTTTTATAGTCTGGGTAGATATGAACTTCATTCCCTTTTACAGTCCACAGGCCATACTTACTCAATATCTATATTATATTGTCCTGGTCCCTATATTTCATCAGGTGTGCTATGTTTGGTCCTGGGGTAGTCCCGGGCCTGCACTGGTATTCTATGTGCTCTCACTGAGAAAAAATGGGAGGGTCAGCCTTGTAGTACCATTTTTTCAAGCCAGTCCTCAATGAACAGTTCAACGTTTGGGCCCTCCATTCTTTCCCAGACCCTCACCATTCTCACATTGGGATGCCTGGATCTTCCTTCTGTGTCCTCCATGTGGCCGAATAACATTCTCTGGTCCTTATCCTTGTCGTCCACTTCCTTGTGAGGTCCTGCACCATCGGGTGTGTCCATTACATCTTAAGTTCTGTCTCCATTACCCATGTCACCCATTTCTGGTGATCGTCCCAGAGTATTCTCACCTCGTTCACTGCTGCAGCAATCTGTGCCTCAAGAGTCACTTTAGTGTCTATTAGCAACCAGAATAACTGCGTGCATGGCCAGTGAGTTTTCCTCAAAAGCCTTGTTGCGCATTCCCGCCACGTCTTCCTCCCCCAACATGATAGTAGTCTTGCCTTTTACAGACCAGGGCTTCCTCATTTTCTGCCCGAATCAGAACTTGCAGCTGTCACTGGCAGTGGGAGAGGGAGGGAGAAAGAGTGAGGAGTGGGACTGTGCTAATTGCAGAACATGGTGAAGCAGGCATTCTTGTTTGTTGCAAGGTGACATTCGAGCTACCTAAGTAATGCTGGTGTGCTCTTGCCACTGCCGGCCCAGTGCCCCGTCTCACAATCACAAGGGTGCACAGGGTTAATTCAGAGTCCCCACAGGGCAGGACTGTTCCACTGGGTCTTCCAAGTAGTGGCGGACTGCTGGTGGCTCACAGCTCTCTGGCAAGATGCTTGTGAAGTTTACTCAGCTCTCCTCCAATTGTACGCCATGCTTTGTCTCCTGGTTAGTGCCACCAGACACGCAGCAAGAATAATCTCTTTCCCTGGCATGTGTTCAAGCAGGACGCCTGGCCCAGCTAATTTTCTTTGGTATTCCTTTCCCTGGGTCCCTTCCCTCTGGACCCATATGGAAACTCTCAGCATGTCTCTGCTGCAACCAGAATCAGGATGTTTCAGCATGCTACTGTTGCAGCGTGTCAAGCTCTGCATCGCTGGACTCCCATTTTGGTTGGCGGTCCCACAAAGCTGTCACCGGGTGTCCGGGAAATTCATTTTTGATCTCTCCGCCTCATTTTAAATAATTTCACCCCAGGATTGTGCTCCCTAGGGCCGGTAAAGGCTAGGGGAGGAGGCCATGTGTCACTTTTCATTTGAAAAACAAAGCGTCATTGGCTCCCTTTACGATGCAATAGGAATCTCACAGGATTGCAATTTGTGCCAATTTTTTGGGGGAGCTTTGGTTCTAGGGGATCCCTCTCGGTCCCACCCATGGTGCCTTGCGGGTCAGGGTATACGTAGCCTACACCCTCATAAATATATATATATATGAATGACTTGGGCTTATATTAATTTTCTTTTTATCTTTTACTTCTTTTTTGAACAATTATGCAAACTGTTATGGCCATCTTTGAGAGGATTGTATTTTTTAGAGAATATAAGGCCTCTCTATAATCTGCAAAGGATTTTTAAAAGTGGAATATGGTATATTTAAAAGTGCAAGATGATATATTTAAAAGTCCAATATGGTATAATGAATTACTTTTGGTGCTCCTGGAAGCAAAGATATGTGTCATGTGGATTTATTTACCAGTTAACTTAGGTAGCTGCCCTTATCATTATATAAGTAAGCAAAGACGTCTAACTGCTGTCATGTAGGTCACGTTCTGTGTGTTTTGCTTTCACCTCTCTATTTCACGGGAACCTTTTATGAAGTTATCAAGGTTTTTTATATTCTTTGTATACATTTTTAGGATTTCATGAATATTATGTATAATGATTTAGGAAAAATATGCAATATTAATCTAGGGCCATGTGTATCAATATTGGGAATAGAGATTACCTATTTGAAATTCTCTGCGAATCGCAATTAGTTAATCGCTATTCCTAATGTATGAGTGATTTTTAGTGGGTCACAAATTGACCTACCTCATGTCTGTGATTGCTTTTAAATAAACCAATGTATATTTTATTTAAATGCAGCCCGTTTTCCTTAAAGAAAAATGGGCTCTGTTTAAAAATAGAAAGTGAATGGTTTTCTCTGTGGGACCACTGCCTGCTCTTAAACAACCTTTTTACGAACATTCACGAATGCTTGAAGTTGCGGGTAAAATGCAAAAGTTTAACGACTGAATTTAGATTGCTAAACATTCTTATATACAACTGCAGTTTGGCATTAGAAAGGGATGCCCCTTTCTAATACCGAATCAATATATTTTTGCAATTCCAAACTGAGATTAGTTAACATGATACTGAATGACAATTTGGAAATGATACATACCAAAAAGCATTTTTTCATTTGCAAATATCCCAATTCTGTGTATTGGGTCGTTTGCCACCGGAAAAATACTTGATCTATCTGCCCTAAGTGAATTAATGAATACAAGGTACTTTGTTGCATGTTCAGTGTTCCATACAAGGGACCTTAATCCAAGCCACTCATCTTCATATGTGGCTGTACATCAACATGCATCATGGGACATTTATTCCTCCTAATGAATCACAAGAACCAGCAGGCAGTGCACAACCATGTAACAATTCTTGAATTGCAATTGATGAATCTGTGCATATGAGCTTTGTTCTCAGAAATAGAAGTGTTGGTCTCAAACTGTTCATTTGTAGGACAGGATGGGCACTGTCAGGGATTAAGCAGGTAAATATCATCAGCATCCATCATGAGAAAAACGTACAACAGACAGTTATCATATATTTGTAAACACATAACCTCTAAGGCATTTTCCTCACTAAATCCCCTGTGGAATTCAGTCCTTTCTTCAGAATAAAGCTCATAATACAAGGTAGTGATGAACACTGATTTATTAAGAACAGCAATAACAGAGAACCCATCTACAAGACAGCCAGGTCCAACTGACTCTTTCTCAGAACTCCTCATTCTAACATAACAATCACCCACATTCTGATCCCCTACATCATCACCTGGAAACCAACCTCTTTACAAAAAAAAAAATACAAAACACCACATCACCTCGCTCCTCATGAAACCCAAAAAGTTGAGCAAAAAAAAGACCAAATAAAAACACAGCAAGCAAAACAGTGAATGCTGACCACAGCTCAGTAAACACAGTCTTGTAATCGGAGTGTAATCCTTCTTGGACGAAGAGGCCTACTGAGCACCTTTTGCACAACCTGTGTATTGGTGCCACCAACCCCATTTGCTAGATTCTTAGCAACTCTATTAAGGTTCCAAATCTTGTGAGCATGTGTCTTCACAGCCTTCTGAAACACCTTAAGAATCTTAACTGGTTGACTAAGTTTGGACTTCTTCCCATCTCTCCTGGGTGACTTCATCCTGAAACAATCAACCCCCCACACTAAGGTCCTTTTTATCACCTTCCTCTCATCATACCACACTTACCTCTTTCCCATCTTAGCCCTTTTTTTCTCTCTCCACCCGTCTGTACTACCCACTCCATCATCCTTAACACTTCTTTTAGCAGTGACCCACAAGGGAGTCGGTTCAAAAGTCTTTATTTCGATACATGATCATGAAAGACATTTAAATTTAAAAGAATAATAGCATAACATTCCAATCTCATTGTAATAGAAAAATACCTTATATATTATAAGGCCATAAATACTCCTCCATGAAAAACAATACATTAATCTAAAACACAATCAAAGTACCAAAATCCCAGGCCTTAATACTGTAAGACCCAGAAGTTGCCATAAAACCGAATTAAAAATATAATTTCTTTTTAGAGACCTAGTATTTCTACTAACAATTATGGCTTTCTCAACCTATGGGCAAGGGTCATCCACATTCCATGTAAACATTTGGCAACAACAAGGGAGTCACTTCAGTATTAGCAATCCTGCCTTTCTACAAATGAAAAAGAGCTACACCAATTGAGTAAAGCGGTGTAAATATGTATAGTCACGCTTTTTTCCACATGGCTACCTCCCAATTGCCTCCAGTTAAAACCGCCTGTTGCAATGTTTCTTCAGTACCTTCACAAACCTTTCCACAACACCATTACTCTCTGGATCGTACAACACCACCTTCTTATGCTTGATACCTCTCTCTCTCTCTCTCTCTCTCTCTCTCTCTATCTCACTCTTCCACTGCCCTAGAGTTGAACTGGACACCATTATCAGACAAAATAGAAAATGAACAACCCTCCTGTTCAAAAAGTTCCTCCAAGAATTGAATAACCACCACTAATTCGACAGAATTAACAACCTTAATCTCAGGCCATCTAGAAAACATATCATGACGCAGTAATCATACCTATCTTGAGATTTCAACCTGAATGGGACTAAAATGTCCTCCGCAATGTTTGACCACGGACCACTAGCTTGTTCCCTTATTACCATAGGTTGCGACCTGCACTTCAAAATCATATCACTGCACAAATATTCTGCATAATCTTGAACCACTCTCTCAATATGTATATCCATGGAGAGCTACCAATAGGCCTCTCAGATTTTTTCTTTTATTTTGGCAATACCGTGTGACAAGCATGAGCATTATTCACCAATTTGTCTCTGAGACTACAATGGGAAACCAATTTTCCACCCCTCATAAGAAGACCATCAACAACAGACAGCTCCTCCCTGACCTGCCAATATCCTTTGAGTGCTTCCTCACAGTCCTTCTTCACACCCCATCTTCCTAGAAACTTCGCCATTATCTGTTGCCACTACTGATCATTGGTTCAAAACTCTCTCCATTCACTCTCCATAATCAAGCCTTCACTGATCAAGCAGACATTGACCTCCTCCTCAAATTCTTCACCCCCAAATCAGTCACCTTCTTCAGGCACATCAGTCTAACTGCCACCCATTCTGGGAAGATATTTGGCCACAATCTTATTAGAGCTGGGTAAATGTGAAACAACAGACTCAAACTCCTGTAATGCCACCACCCGCTTTCTTATCCGATGTGACACAAAACCAATACCCTTCTTGGTATGACCCTCTGATAAGGGCTTATGATCAGTCAACACCTCAAACTTCTTGCCCCACAGAAAATTCCTCAACTGGTGCAATGACCAAAAAACACCTAGAGCTTCCTTCTCCACAACCGAATAATTAAATTCAGCCCCTCTCAATGGTCTAGAGATAAATAGTATGGTCTTGTTTATACCATCTCCCTTGTGTAACAAGACAGCTCCGAACCCGTTCGAGCTGGCATCCGTCATTACATAGGAGAATTTCAAAGGATCAAAGGTTCCTAGATTGGGAGCTTCACTCAAATATATCTTGATACATACAAACTCCTTGTCACAACCTTTGCACCACACAAATTCACTCCCTTTCATGAGCAGCACCCTCATTCAGCAGGTCTTATCAGCAAAATTAGGCACAAACGTATTACAGAATTCATTCATCCCGAGACATTTAATCAAATCTTCCTTGGTTTTAGGAAGAAAAGATTATAAATACAGCCAACCAATGAAGGATTGGATCTAATTCCAGATGCAGACACCAGATTTCCCAAATACTCAATCTCATGGACATTGAATGTTCCAGTATCTGCCTTAAGGGTAAGCCCAGCTTCCAACAACTTTCTCAACATTCCATCATGCTCTTCAAGATTGACCCTAATAATCAATACATCATCCTGACAGACATTGACACCTTCAATTTCATTCAGAATGCTTTCCATTGCTCTCTGATAAACAGAGGCCGCAGAAGTCAGCCCGAAAGGCATCATCAGAATTTTAAAGGTGCCAAACGGCGTGATAAATTCCATACTTTCCTGAGACAGAGGATGAAGTTTGACTTGATGGTAGGCCGAAGACAAGTCTAATGAGGAGAAATGTTTTGCACCCTCAAAAGAGCACAATATTTCACTTATGTTGGGAAGCGGATATTGGTCAACCACCACCTCCTTGATGAGTTCCCTCAAGTCAATGCAGAGTCTACTCGCCCCATTGGCCTTCTGAGCCATAACATCCGGATTGACCCACTCTGAGGCTTCCTCTTCCTAAATTATCCCATTCTCCAAGAGTTTATCCAGATCCGCCCATATGCTTTCCTTTACCAATTGGGGTACACTTTTAACTTTTGCAACCTTGGGGGTGACAGTCGAATTGAGTTTAATATGGTGCATATAGTTTTTGAGTCAGCCCAATTTTTTTTCAAACACCACTTGAAACTCTTATCTAATTTTCACTTCTGCCTCCCAACAACGGGACAGAGGGCATCTCTTTTAAACAGACAGATGGATTTTTATTGGGATCCAAATATACATGCAGGTAACTATGATGTAAATAAATTAATCAGTGAGTCTCCCTTCATTGTTACATATATTTTCCCAGGAATAATCCTAACTTTGATATCAATTGTCTCCCAAAAATGACCTAAAAGATCAATGGTCTCACTCCCATACTCTTTTGCTTTATGTCCAGTTTCGATAACACTACCTTACGTAGCAAATGTTGCCCATAAAGGGCCATATTAGGTAATTTCGAAATACTGATTCCTTAATACCGAATTTTACCGAATCGGTATTTAGGAATTGCATGCCAGATGTTTTGTGCAGGAAAGGACATCTTCCTGCACAAAAACAATTCTCAAAGGAATTTTCCTCTTTCTAAGTGGAAACAGCTATAAGAGGAAGCAGCTATTAGAAAAAAATATAGGGCCATATCAAGAAAGGGCGATACATTATCGCCGCTTTTATCGACAGGAAACTGCCGCTAAAGCGGCGATAATGGGCTTGATAATATGCCCTTGTGAATTCCCATAGAAGCCCAGGTTCTGGTGTTAATCTGTGTTTCAATGGGAATTCATAAGGGCATATTATCAAGCCCATTATCGCCGCTTTAGCGGCAGTTTCCTGCTGATAAAAGTGGCGATAATGTATTACCCGTTCTTGATAATATGGCCCATATTTCTCTTCATTGCACCAGTGGTGGGAGGCGTGCAGTTTTGATTCTTTCCCATGTCTATCAATGTTGATAAATCTGGGAATGTATCAGAATCCAAAGGTAAATTTGTGAGAACACCCATGCTCAACCAAAGGCAAGGCTCCCTGCCGCAGAGTAGGGCAAGGCAGTGATTTTCGCTGCCTTGCACTACTCTAGATTTATCAAGCCACTCAGAGCCACTAAAGGTGGCCTTGCGTGATTTGATAAATCTCATTTGGGTTTCACGGCACCCTTGCATCTACTTGCGTGGCTCAATTGCGACACAAAACCTACATTAATATGGGCCAAAATATCTACATATGCTACCACACAATGAGCTATTATCCAGAAAGTAAGAAATGTGGTTGCCTGAGTTGATTCAGAGCAAATATGCAAGTAAACCTCTGTCAAATACCTGAATCCCTACCAGAGAACACAGCCAACCTACCTTCAGGAACAGTCTAAAGTAAGAAATTGTATCTTACAATCCTACCAATGTTTCCTCTTTCAAAGAGGAAAAGAACTCAACATTAGTAGTTCAGCAGGGCCACCCTCTTCATCACACAAAACTTTACCTATTTCCATAGACATTTTTGTTAATTCTTCATTATCTTTAAAGTTTGGCCGGAAATCTCATCCTGAATGGCAGGAATGTAATATCTTATCTTAACCGAATTTGTTGTAGTACTATGACACAAGACGAGATCACCATAAAAATTATGCATTTGCATGATATGCACAAAGTTTCCCAGCCACAAACTATGGTAGAAAACACCCATGGTTTGCACACCAACTTCGGTTAATAGGCCCATTATGCTCGGACACTATATGGCCCAACTTTTCTCAAGGGAGAACCTATACAAAATAATCAGGAGGAAAGAGGAGACACTCATTTAACTGCCTTGATGCAAATCAATTTGGGAGCTTTTTCCCGAAGCATTTTCATAAGGTGTATCTGAGATGGGTCAGTGCCCTGACATCCATTGCACAATGTTGCTTTTCTTAAAATGTATCCATCTTAGTTTACACAGTACAATTTAGAGCTCCCCAAGATTTCCTGATTTGAGGTTGCAGGATTACTGCATGTCTGTCAAGCCTATTGTAGAAGAGTGTTTTTTATGTGGTCACCTTCAACTGACTATGTGCCCAGTTACCCAATGCACATAACAAAAAAGTAAAGCAAACGTATGTCAATGTTGATACTAGTGAAATCCAATTCAAAGCTGTCAGAGAGAACCACAATGTCTTCATTTATAATGTAAATGTAAAGGTCTTCATTTATTCCTTAAGACAAGCCAGCGAACACGTGTTTCGTCGCAAAGGAATGTTAAGACTCCTTGTCCATGTTCTTGCTGGACACTATGTTCCAGGTATAGGTCCTATACCGGTAACATAGTGTCCCGCAGGAACAACGTCTACTTCACCGCTGCACGTCCAGCACCCGCCATTTACGGGAGATTACCCACTCCACAAATTTACATCCACCAGCCTGCGGGACCACTCAACAAGGAGTCTTAGATACCGCCTGTTGATTACCTAAAGTCTAACAGGACTCCATCTACTCTTTTCTCTGGTTATTTGATGCAACATGGATAGGAACCCATACCGGAGGTTTTCCCGTTTCTGATTCAGTTTGGCGTGTCCATACCACAGACACCTCATAAGTTTCAGGCCCTGCTGAATCGGAATTATCACCGGCCGAGCGGCTTCTACCTCTGTTGTTTCTGCCATTCAGCCCTGAGGAGTCGCGGAATTAACATTCCTTTGTGGAAAAACACGTGTCGGCTGGCTTGTCTTAAGGAATACATGTGCTCACCGTCTGGAAGCTTGGTACAGAGCAGTCAGACTTAACTTAAGAGGCAATGTGTGAAGTTTGTGTGTAACACTTCAAACAGTAACACAGTAACAACGATATATAAAGATTCCACACAGTCTTGAAAAATAGTTAATATTTTATGAGTAAAACAAGACCAACATGGCAAAGCTCCAATAAGTAGAAGTCAACCAGGGCTATCTGGTTGTGCTTGACCGGGGCACATTCAAACGTTCAGGCCAACTGCGATGGAGCGCTGGTCAGATGCAAGGACCAACCTTGGTCCTCTGATCATTACCTTGGACGCATTGACATTGAAGGTGATGCTTGAAGCACAGGAGGTGATGCGTCACTATCTATCCCTGCAAATGGAGGCAATGCATCGGTTCTGACCTGCACAAAGTCGAAGAGGCGCCCAGAGTCAAGATGTGATGAACATCGGGCACTGCATCATGATAGACCTGCTGGGCTGTAGGCTATAAAAACAGCACAAAACAATGTGTTGGCATAGAGCTGCACAGTCGGAGATGTACATATACCCGTGGATGATGCTTCATGCAGATGTCGATGTGGTGTCCACAGTTCATGCAGCAGCGGCGATGTGCCAGTGTCAAGGTAAATGTCAAGGTCCCTATTTAGTGGTCCTTTTATTGATATAGAGTTCATTTTGCATATCTGCATAATATGCCACTCGATAAATTACAGTGACTTTGCAAATCGCACATAAGGGTCATTCTAATATGCCATCTGCAACTTTATAGTGACTTGGTCAACTTTTTCAATAAAGTTTTCTTCCTTGATTAGCTGTCTATCGCTAAGAATGCCCTGTTCCTCGTGAACCCCTGCATGATACTCCGTCTCTAAGAATGCCTTTCTTCCGCTTTTACTAGTTCACGCACACCTGCGTGATACTTTGTCAATAAAGTTTTGATACTGGCCAAAGCCAGACAGCGTTTACATTTTCCTCTCCACACAAAAATCCAGCCAATCGTGGTAGATGATGCCTCATGTAGACGCGGAAGATCTGCATCATCGCGTTCTATGTGCCAACGCGGACACCAGCTGGCAAAGCAATGGGGTGTTAAATACGCCCGATTCCAGGACCCGCTCATCCATGGGGTCCTGGAACGGGATTGTGCCAGGTGCAGAGAGTGAGTTCTGTCTTGGTTAAGTGAGTATGCTCCTGACCTCTACCAGTCATGAGGTAACTTTTTTAACTTAAACTTGTTCTATCCTATTGAATTGCCTGAATACTTTACCTAGAATGTGACTACAGATCAACACCCCCCGCTAAGATCCATGGAATAGGACATTTCTATAGCCCATGTAAGCTTACCTTTCCCAATCTCCCCAAGCTTGAGTGTATATGACCTCACCTTGAGGCTCACTGATTAGCTACGTTCACAACAATCTCCTTGATAAAAGTCACAATAAAAGCGTCAGCCAGTAAATACGGTTTGTTGTTTTAAATGTAGTGGTAATACGCATTTGTTATGTTTTTAGTCTCACAATAGTTCTTTGGATTACTTTAGTCCACATGATATACCAACAGTCTTTGTGGTGCTAATTTTATGCACTTCACCTTAGGCACCATAGGAATGAGAGCCTGAAACAAACACTTTGAACAGCACATATGACAGCACTAGGTTTGAATTACACAGTGTTTTTACAGAGTTCTACTGTAAACTAACAATGTTTCCTGGATGTTTTCACATTCTGTTTTCTCTTCCAGGAACCATTAACATTTCCTTTCAGACTATGCTGAGAGTCTAAAACAGTAAGTTTGTGGTAACAATTGTCACAGGAGAGGGTGCACCTTTGCGAGTGCATACCGCCGTGGTATCACTGGTCCTGACGAAACCCTCGCTACTTTGCACACTGAGGCTGAAACATGTAGACCGGCCAGTATCACAAACTTTACATAGGGATGTCATTGGTCAATTAAACCAGTAAAAGTATCTACTTTCACCTCTTTTAATCTTGCCTTACTTTTCCATCATTAAAAATGTTTAGGTAAAGTAAAGGCAATTTTAATATTCACAGTGTTACAGTTCACTCACTCATCACTTTTCAGTCAACAACCTGCTCCTCTGTAATCAGGCATCGTAGTGCACCCGAGAGGCATTCGGCCCCTCTGGTGGCAACCCTATGATGAAGCATGTCACCAACTAGGTTGGTGAGTGAGGGTTCTTCTAAGAAGCATTTGTGACTCCTTCTGCCTTGTGCAAAACATTATATCGGAATCACTCTTTCGTTGTTTATCCATACAAAAGTATAATCAAATCACAGTGCTTTATGGTTTTGAGTGTTGGGAGAACACTCACATTTTGTAGGTTATGTGCAGTCACTCTGACCGAGTTGCATTGAGTCTCGCCTCAAAAAGATGCTCATGAATTATGCGTCTGAAAAGTAGTAGTGCAAGTTGCACCCAACATGCACAGTAGCTCCTAAATGTGTCCCCCGGGCCAGCCCTAGTCCTTTGTACACAGTATCTTCTCCAGGCACTTGGCTTCAGCAAGGCAAACAGCCTTCTAGGGGTGCCTCATATACATGGCTCTTGATAGAGAGGTCATCTGCCTTGGGGTTCTCTGAGTCAGCACACATGCCACCCTGTCACAGTCTCTCTTATGAAGGGTAGGCGGGGTCCAGCATTGTCTAACAACACTTCAAATTTACAAGCGGCATCTCATGGCTGCAGCGGGTTAGGCTAGGCAGGAAGGTGCCTGATCTCTCTCCCAATAATGTTTAGATCCCAGCACACACAGATGATCAGGCACAGTCTGCTGTAAGCAAAAGGCACCTGATCTCTCTCCCAGCAAAGTGTACCTTTTAAGCACAGTACAAGTGGGTAATCAGACACAATCTGCAGTCGCTAAAGGCCAGTTGCCGGACTCACAATGACCAGAGTCCCATGGCATGGTGGAGAAGGTTGGCTCACTGGTTAGAGCAGGCAGACCCTGAAGCAGAGGTCAGACCCGGGACCAGGGTTCAATTCCCGACGCGGCAGGTTCTTGAGCTCAAATGTCCATGGACTCGATAATTCTCGCTTCGGTGCCTGACCTAATCATGGGTTCACACTCTGCAACTCTGGGCATTAAGCTTGCTTAATCTCCACAATGGCCCCCCCGCGGCGGGATGCCTGGCTTTCACCTTGGGGATGCCCTGTAGGGGCTATCTCACAGGGAAAAAGCCAGGACGGGTTCCCAAGGCAAGCGCGGAGATACCCCTTCGGGGGTCGATTCAGGCGCTATATAAGAAACATAATAATAATAATATTAATGGTGAAGCCCTTGATGACCCAGAGGCTTCAAAACAGGGGGCAAGCCAATAGCCCTTGAATGGCACATTTTAGGTAGCACAGAAGAAGGTAGCAGGCAGCAGGCCAGCATTACAACAAGGCAGGTAACAGAGTGGCAGTCCCTCCTGCAACAAGCAATCAGCAAGCCACTGCCCAGCACAGCAAAGCAGTTAGCAGAGTGACAGTCCCTATGGGCAGCACAGCAGTCCTTGTAGCAATGTGCAGATGTAGAGCCAGCAGTTTCTGATTACAAGTCTAATCACTTGTCTGATTTGAAGGGGTCAGAGCCCAGTACTTATACCCAAAGGTGCCTTTGATGTAGGAGGTGACTTCAAAGAAGGCCTTTGAAGAGCGCAAGGATCCCTTTTAACCCTGACCTGTCTGCCAAGCTACATGTGGGGGGCAATTAGCCCTTTGTGTGTGGACAGGACACAACCTATTGAAATGTAGGTGCCCGCCACTCCCAGTCCTCACTGCCCAGGAAGACCCATCAGAATGCAGATTAAATCAGATGCAGTTGAGTGTGCTATGTGGAGGCTGCCTAGAGGGAATGCAAAAATGTTGCTGTCGCCCAGACGTGTTTTGAAGACAGGCTATCAGGCAGATACAGCAGTTAAGAGCAGAGAAATGTTCAAGAAAGGTTATAAGGCACATGAAGCAGTTAAGTGCAGAGAAATGTCCACCCTTCTAAAAAAGCGCATTTCTAAATCAGTAAGGTTAAATCCAACTATACCATTAAGGAGGAATGATCATTACAGATCCAAACATAAGAAACATGAAAAAAGTACTCCTCTCTAAAATTTGACCTCCACATGATGAGTGACATCTCTCCTAATGATCATGCCATTTCACACACAGATGATATTAGATTCTCCCAGGCCTATGCTGGCTTCATGCCACTTTCGTGCTTGCGACCACTCCTACCCCTTAGTTCCCAACTACTTCTCGCCTTTGACTTTTTTGCTCTCCACCTCAGACGGGAGTAGACTCGTTTCTAAACTATACATCACTCAGACTTGCACATGATGGGAGGGTAAAGGTGCTGTGGGGTAATTGCTTAGGCCGTACACTAACCAATAAGGAGTGGCTATATTGCTGCACACAATGCAAACTTGTTTCTTCCAATAACAAAAGGTTCATCTCTGTGACCTCATTTCCCTCCCTGATAATATGCAAAGGTAACTACCTGCCCTTGCTAGTCAATAACTCGTAACTCCTTTGCTGCCACGTGAGTAGTCGAAAAGCATTGCTGCAACACATCAAAATGCTCTTTGAAGGAGGCCAATCTTTCCTATAAGACCGCAGTCCACGCAGTATGCTGTGAAGCAGTGTGGCGCTTCACCTCATTGTGACAGTCGACTTCGCATCTCCACAATTTACAGAACTGGCTATTTAACTGAAAAAGTTTTTATACTGTGGGCCTATAGCAGTTAAACATGCGTGCCTATATCATGCAATTCCAAGAGGATTGTCTGGCCCTAACAGGACTGGTGAGTATTGAGAAGAATTGTGTATATTTAACGAGGACCCCCTGAGTACATGGATTTTGTAGTTCCTAGGTCAGGGAAAGTAATATATTTGAAAAACAACAACCTGGGCAACTAATATTTAAAACACAATAACAGTAGAAATGAACAATTGGCTACAACTGGCTACAAAACATGGTATTTTATTATACAATTATAAAAGTTTAACAATTTAGTCACATAACATAATCATCCGGTTAAAAGGTCATAGAACACATTTTTGTAAAAAACAATATACACAAGTTAAATGCAAACACAGTTTAAAAAAAGAGATAGATAAATAGATAAAAAAATTTAAACTGTGTTTGCATTTAACTTGTGTATATTGTTTTTTACAAAAATGTGTTCTATGACCTTTTAACCAGATGATTTATTATGTGACTAAATTGTTAAACTTTTATAATTGTATAATAAAATACCATGTTTTGTAGCCAGTTGTAGCCAATTGTTCATTTCTACTGTTATTGTGTTTTAAATATTAGTTGCCCAGGTTGTTGTTTTTCAAATATAGAGTATTGAGAAGAAGCCATCCTCGGACACATTAATCCATCAGAATGCTTAATAGCAGCAAAACTGCATAACAGTACAGTTCAGATTATGGGAAGTAACTAATTGAAATTAACACACTGGTGTATTGTCAGCGTGTTCCGGTTTAACCTTCCAATAACCACAACAACTCCTCCATTTCAAATTTCTGCATTGGGCATGTATCACTTCAAGCGCTCTTGTGAAAATAGATCCTACCAGACTTTCCGATTGCCTGAAGCGTAATGCACCAGAAACTGCATTTGCACACCTCAAATGGAGTTGCCCACAAATTGAGGCTTATTGGACCGCGGTTTTCAAACACCTTTCCTTAATGATCAATGTTCGCTATGCCCAGACTTACTTCTGGCACTTTTAGACTATGTTGCAGATGTTCCTAAACCGACTTGTAGATTTAGAGCCATCGCATTGGTTTTTGCCAAGCGAGAAGTGGCATTACATTGGGGATCCACCCTACCACCAAGGCATGGCTCAACAGTCTTATCAATTGTGATTCAACCAGTGAAGTATTGTTGCAGAGATTCTGCTCCTACACAGAACTGTGCACAGAGACTTGGGACCTCATTGAATTAGGGAGTCCCAAAACTCACCTTAGTACCCAAAACCCCCTACCAGACTAGCATCAGTGTCACATTGACTCTTCCAAAATACCAATGATTAGACAACCCAGAACATGCGACTTAGGTTACCTCAGGCAATGTGGAAAACATTAACACTCTTTTGTTATACTCTCATACCAGTCCAAAACAGGGAGTAAAAAGAGACACGAGCAAGTTTGAAATATGTATTTCTAACGCCGTGTTCTCATGTGCAGCATCTTAGCTAATACAAGCAGACATATAATTAGAAACAAGATTGTCAGCATAGTTACTAGGCCATAAAATACAAAGGGAGAAAGCATGTTATAATGCTAAATGGAAACAGGTTTAAACTATACCTATATTTCACCCTCCATTGCTAGCAGGTTATTTTGTAACTACAGAAGGTCTCTTGGGATTACATAGCCCCATACCTCTGGTATCAGCAGAAATGGATCACATCAAAATCTGTACAAGCTCTTAGCATACGAATGTTCTCCAAGTGTGTGTGAGGATGTATGATGTTAGCACGCACACTTTTACCACGCATACCATTACCACGCATTTTTTACAACGCGATACCTTTACAACGCATAGTGCTTTGGGTGCTGGATAGTGAATAGTTTAATTTACTATTCCAACACCAGTCCCCGTGGACACTAGGGAAGGTTATTGGATAGTAAATTAACCTATTCACTAGCCATTCCGTAAGTCAGATCGCCTCAAAGCGCTATGCGTTGTAATGGTATGCGTTGTAACAGATGCGTGGTAATGGTAGTGCGTGCTAAAAGATGCGTGCTAAAGGTTGTATACCGTGTGTGATCATGCCTAAGCAGTCCAATATTAAACACACCAATATCAGAGGTGGCCACAGCTGCATATGTGTTATGTCTAGAATGTGCTGATCAGTCCGAACAACAACCACAGTGTTGAAACAACCTTGAAGGCCTCGGCACTCACTGTTCAGACTAAGCTTACCAAGCAAGGCTACTAATGTAGAAAAACATGTTATTCCTGTGTGAAGCAAAAAACTCTGCTAAACTCTAAACATGTAATAAAGTGTGTGCCGTGTGCAAAAGGCTGCAGAAAAGAAAAATTGCGTTTAAACTTCTAATAAGCTCATGTCACCCTAACACTGTGTGAATGCAAGGCTCAGCCCCACGACAGTATATGCAACGTTACTTCCTCCCACCTCTCACCTGGAGGACATTTAGCAGCCACTATTGGATTGTTTGTTAGCCACAGACACTTCCCTTTGATTATTATTTCAATAACCTAATGCACACTTCATTGTGATATCACAACAAGTGTGTTCTATTTGATTTTACTAAACTGGGAACATGTATGTACCATCCTTCAATGCTATGCCTGGATTGTACTACTCATTTGATTTACTTCTTTCTTTGTGTTTACTTGCTCTCTCCATCTATTCATTAACCTGTTGAACCTTCGCCCATATGAATGGGCTCACAAAATATTTTTTGTTTGTTATTTGTTTCCCTTACTTTGGAAGATTTATAAATAAACTCTTTGGAAAAAAGGGAAGGTACTCCTCTCTGATCTGGAATCACCACTTAAACAACCATAAAGGAATTCCAAATGCTAACCTATGAGAGGTGTAAGCCTCACAGCAGTGAAAAATGAATTTAACTGTCTGTCATTACTAGGACATGTACAACATACGTACATGTCCTACCTTTTAACAGCCCTTAGGGCTACCTAGGGCCTTCCTTATGTGTGACTTATAGGTAATGAAAGGGGAGTTTAAGGCTTGGCAAGTATTTTTAAATGCCAAGTCGAATTGTCTATAGGACTGCATTCACAGGCCCTGCAGTGACAAGCCAGAGATAGGTTTAAAAGGCTATCTCTGTGGGTGGCACAATCAGTGCTGCAGCCCGTTAGTAATATTTAACTTACAGGCCCTAGGTATGTGGTATACCACTTTACAAGGGAATTATAAGTAAGTTAAATATGCCAATCATGGATTCACCAATTACACACACATGTTTAGAGAAGAAGCACATGCACATAGGCACTGATTAGCAGTGGTAAAGTGCTCGGGGTACTAAGACCAACAAAAAGATAGAGCAAAACGTTGAGGTAAAAAGCAAAAAGATTGGAGGAAGTCCTCCAGAAGAATGCCAGGTGTAACACAAACCCTTGTAGATACTTTGGTTCTGGGATGTAGAGATGCAGGTCCAGCCCTTCTTACTCCCAGGCAAAAGGCAGCCGGCAGCCGGCAGCCGGCCAACACAGCAAACCAGTTCAGCAAAGTGGCCATCCCTCCAGAATCACAGTAGTCCTTCTTCCTGGTATAATGTCCTCAGTTCCAGAAGTGTTCTCATTTGGCGAAGTCAGAGGTAAAGTACTTATACCCAGTTGGGCATTTAAAGTGGGGAGACCTTGAAGAGATTTCTGGAAGTGTACAGAGTCCCTTTCTTTCCTGCCCTGGCTTCAGACTCACTACAGGGGGTATGCAACCCTTTTTGCGGTGACAGGACACAGCCTTTCAGGTGTACGTGTCAACTTCTCCCTCCTATCCTGCTCAGAATTACCCATAAGCATGAAGAAGACCACTCAGTCACATCTACACTACCATTGTGTGTGGCTGTGTAAAGGGAATGCAGGAAGCCAGCTGTCACTCACCCCAGACATACATTCCAGAGACAGACAGAAGGCACTAAATAGATACAGTAAGAAAATGCCAATTTTCAAAAAGTGCAAAAATAACAGATGATAGAAGGAATGCTGAACAAATCAAACATTCACCCTCAGTCACAGATCTAAGTAAAATCCATGAGTCACAGGATGTTTGATTTCAATCCAGGGAGGACCTGGCCTGGCATTTTGGGCTGGATTGTTCCAATGGGGAGCAGGGTCATGACTGATGTGCATATACCTGGGCTCAAACTGGGGTGGACTGGTAAGCAAACAAACAATGTATTTAACCCAGATCTGGGACTGGGGTGAATGTTTGATTTGTTCAGTATTCCGTCCATCATTTGTTCTTTTTGTAACTTTGTCAAAGTGGCATTTTCAGAATTGCAAATTTAAAGCAAACTTCACCATAAATTGTGTTTTTAAATTGTGATTCCAGACACACCACATTTCAGGGTCCTATCTCTTCCAATTGGAAATTCCACTTATAAGATATAATAAGTCATTCCAAATGTTTTCCTAAGGGAGTGACAGGCCTTGCAGTAGTGGAACTTGAATGTAAGAGTATTTCACTACTAGAGCACGTAAAACATAAAAGTGCCTGTCCTACTTTTTAAATACACTGCATTATGCCTTTGGGCTGTTCAGGGCCTACCATAGAGATGACCTATATGTAATGAAAAAGGAAGGTTTGGGCCAGGCAAATAGGTTAATTTGCTACGTTGTTATTGCTGTTTAAAACTTCACACAAAGGCTCTGCAGTGGCAGGCCTGAGATATGTTTAAAGGGCTACTTATTTGTGTGGCACAATCAGTGCTGCAGGCCCAATAGTAGAATTTGATTTATAGGCTCTTGGCCCATGCAGTGCACTGTGCTAGAGTTTTATCAGTAAATCAAATATGCCAATTGTGGATAAATCAATGTTGCCATGTGTTAAGTAAAAAGCACATTCACGTTAGCACTGGTTAGCAGTGGCAAAGTGCCCAGATTTCTAAAGGCAGCAAAAAAAAAGTCAACCTAATCAGTCAAAAACAGGAAGTCAGCAGACACAAAGTCAGGGGAAACGAAGCCAAGTATGCCAGGTCTAACAGGGCATGACATACCCCTCCCCCATGTCTTTGGAGATGATCAGGCAAGGGCCATAAATTGGGGTGGGAAGCACTTCTAAACAGCAAAATTGGATCCGCTGTTTCTGCACCTGGGAAACCAGATGGTGGATTACTTGTCCACTCATGGTTGAGAAAAGCCAAATTAATTCAACAGGGTAATTCTGACTTGCTGAACTCGTATTCAAAGGCCTTGTAGTATGCCATGTCCTGCTTTCTGCGCATTGTCGCCTGGTCATGATGCTGCTATACTTATTATTTCAACTGCTGCTATCTTAAACACCTTGGCAGTCTTTGTCCATCTTCGTTATTCCTATGTGTTGTCATCCACCTCTTCCGGATTCTTTGATTAGTGGCAGAAAGGTTATACAATGCATGAATGTCGTTTAAAATGAATCTGTTGTAAGTAATTTTGATTGTTAGATATTATGACAGTTACATGCTACTGCAGGTCGGAATGCTTTTACCTCTTACAATTTGTAACCTATGTTTTCTTCAATGGATACCATTTTATGTTATCTTTCTGTCGTCTACGTTTTGTAACCATGGCAACTTTAAGTGTACCATTTCATTCATTTTTTTGTGTGAAGCATTTAAAGAAAATGGCGTTCCAAGATTCATCTCTGTGACATCGTGCCCCTCTCTGATATGCAAAGCTTACTGCCTGCCCTTGCTAGTCCATAACGAGTAACTCTTTTGCTGCCACGTGAGTAGTCGAAAAGCATGGCTGCAACACATCAAAATGTTCTTTGAAGGAGGCCAATCTTTCCTATAAGCCCCAGTCAACGTAGTATGCGGTGAAGCCGTGTGGGCTCCACCTCATTGTGACAGTCGACTTCGCACAACTGGCTATTTAAATGCACAGGTTTTCATACTGTAGGCCTATAGCTGTGAACCGCATCCGTGCGGCGCGAATTCCCCGCTCATGCTGACTCCGCCTTGCGCGGGCGGAGTCATGACGGAACGGTTCCGTCATCAGCACAGCTCAGCCGATGCTGATGACGGAACCGTTCTGTCATCGAAGGGAAAAACGCGTACCTATATCATGCAATTGCCAGAGTATTATCTGGCCCTAACAGGACTAGTGAGTATTGAGTTGAATCCATCCCCGGACACATTAATCCGTCAGAATGCTTATGTGCGGCAAAACTGCATAACAGTACAGTTCAGATTATTGGAAGTAAGTAATTGAATTTAACACACTGGTATATTGTCAGCGTGTTCCGGTTTAATCCCGGTGTCACAAGAGCGCTCATATTCCTAATGAACTGCACAAGGGCTGCAATGGCAGCATTTTATAATAGCATTTCACTCCTCAAATGCATAGTAAATCAAAATGGCATCACGGAATTTGAAACTGAGTTCATAAATATTAATGGAACCATGAGCGCTGTTATGACTCAACAAGGTTCGCAAAATATCGGCCGCATAAAACTTGCAGAAGCGGGGAAGTTGTAAGGTAAAACACATTGTTTTACAACTTCGAGGAGTTTTCTGTGCCGTTCTGATTTTATGCTGGTGGAGTTGCAGTCTTCCACTTAATTTAATTTTGCAATAAAAGCTAATGGCATGGAATCCTTTTGACACTCTGCTAATGAGAGCTTACACAGCGTAGCACCTGTAACTCTGTCAAATTAGGATAATTAGCATTAAAATGACACTTCCGAAGTGAAAGTCTTCTAGAGGGGCCTTACTGTACCCAGGAGATTTGTCTTGCTACTCTGCTTATCAGCATGTGCTCCCGGGAATGCTCATCACCAAACATTTTGCAGCGCTATGATTTCAACTCATTGCTTTTTGTCGATGTGTGGTTTTAGGCAAAAGGCTTCGGGTTTTGCGACTCGAGTTTCGTTTGATAAACACACAATGAAAATGTATATATCAGTCAAGTGTAAATAATTATTTTCTTATCAGAAATATATAGGTCACGATACATTTTTCTACGATTTATTACAGCAGAAATAGTTGTCATCGCATACTAAGTAAATTCGTATCTATTCAGAAGGTAATTTGTGAATTGTTTAAACTTTGTTTTATTAACGGCTGCTTGTTATACTTCCGAGCAGCTAACTTCCACTCCCATTGTTTTAAAAGTAAAAACTTTGATATGTTAATTGATGCTACACTTACACACCCATTACAGGTTAAGAGCTAATTTCGGATCCCTGTGAAAACACGCGTTTGTACAGAAATCACAGCCACAAAAGTGTCCCCATTAAATAGGCATTGCGTATAAAAATTAGGTGTCAATGTTATGTTATGTTATGTTAATAACTTTTATTCAGCGCACAGCTGCCCCAGCGAAAGGGCGTCCTGGCGCCTGATCAAGTACCACAACATAACAGATCGCCGCTGAGAAGAGGAAATTAGTTAGCGGAGGTGAACAGATGGGTCTTAATCGCCCGTCTGAAGAGAGTCAGGCTATTCAGGGCACGGATATGGACAGGAAGGGAGTTCCATAATCCAGCCGCCATGACACGAAAAGAGCGACCCCCTATCCTACTCAGTCTAAATCTAGGCATGTTCGCTAGATAGAGGGATTCCGACCTGAGAGACCGCCTGGGGACATATGGGGAAACAAGGCCCATCAGGGCGAGAGGAGACGAGAGTTTCAAGATCTTAAATGTCAGACAGAGTGCCTTAAATTTGATTCTCTGTCTGACCGGCAGCCAGTGCAGGGAGGTCAGGACTGCTGATACAGAGCACCGTCTCGGGAGGCCTACAATGGCCCGTGCAGCGGCATTCTGCACCCTCTGCAGTCTGGTCGCCTCGGCCTGATTAACGCCGAGCAACAGAGCACTCCCGTAGTACAGCCGGGAAAGAATGGAGGCTTGGACCACCAGTTGCCGAGTAGGGGGGTCGAAGAATTTGAGGACAGGTCTCAGTCCTCGCAGAATCCCATAACAGGTGGCTGCGATCTTCTTAGTGTGGCTGGTAAAAGAAAGGTTGGAATCCAGCCAGACCCCCAAGTTCTTCACTTCGGCCGCTGGAATGGGAGTCACCCCCAACTCAGGAGGCCACCATTGATCTCCCCACAATTCCGCTTGCTTTCCTAAAATCAGGACTTCGGTTTTCTTGGCGTTTAACTGTAAACAGTTAATACGCATCCAGTCCGCCACGGCAAGAAGCCCTGCGCGAAACCTGGGGGCAGTCACCTCAGGGTCCCCACTGAGTGCCACCGCTAGCTGCGTGTCATCGGCGTAAGATGTCATGGTTAAGCCAGATTGTCTAACTACAGCAGCTAGCGGTTTCACATACAAGTTGAACAGCGTGGGGCTCAACACAGATCCCTGAGGGACTCCTAACCCCAGAGGATGGAACGAGGACTGACCAGGTGGAATGGCCACTTTAAAAAACCGGTCCGAAAGGAAAGAGCGGAACCATTGAAGAGCCTTACCCTCAAGTCCCACTTCCTCCAGCCTCCGCAACAGAATGCCATGAGACACCGTATCAAATGGGGCGCTCAGGTCTAACAGAAGGAGCGCCGCTGTCTGCCCCGCATCCAGCACCGAACGGAGATGTTCGCTCATAAAGAGCAGAGCCGTTTCGGTGCTGTGTTGTGCCCGAAAGCCATTCTGGCTCTCGTCAAGGATATTATTGCGAGAGAGATGGGCAGACAAGATGGAATTCACGTGTGCCTCAGTGACCTTGGCGGTCCAGGGCAGGAGGGAGATGGGGCGGTAGTTCTCAGGAAGCAGAGGATCTAGACTAGGCTTCCTCAATATAGGGCTGACCACAGCTTGCTTCCAAGAAGCAGGAACCACGCCTTCCGTAAGTGAAAGATTAATCAGGTCCAGTATGGGTTCACGACATAGGGGCGGGAGGAGAGTGATAAGCTCTGGCTTCAAAGGGTCTAAAGGAGAGCCAGATTTAATTTTGAGGCTCAGGGTGTCAAACGCCTCGACCGACATAGCAGGCAGGGAGGACAAAGGTTCACAATCTGGAGCCCTAACAGGCCTGGGCTCAGCATCGGGCACAGCTGGCATAAACCCTCGGTAGATTACCTGCACCTTCTCCACGAAAAAGGATGCCAAGCTTTCACAATGAGAGTCCGTGCAGATTTCTAGCGAGGTGGCCCGTTTGCCCATCAGATCTTTGAGCACCTTAAAAATTAGTTTAGATGGGTTAGGGCTGTTAGAGAACTCAGACGCATAATATGCCGCCCGGGCTTGACAGATAGCTCTGTGATAGCTCTTAAGCTGGGTAAAGTACAATGATTTCAATGTGGGGTCAAAAGACTTCCTCCACGCCCTCTCCGCTTCTCGGCAAGTTCTCTTGAGCTCAGCAAGGGACTCATTATACCAAGGGCTGCGAGTTTTAGCATGACATTTCGACCAACGCATTGGTATAAGAGAATCGAGGGCAGTACGAACCCAGGCACAGAACTGTTCATATCCCTGTTCAACATTCGACAGGTTGCCCAAGGGCTGTGCCTCGAGGATATTAACGAACTCCTCCATTTTAAGCTTACGCCAATTTCTTTTAAAGGTCAATCTGTCCACAGGTTTAAATTGGTGATCATCCAGAGGGCATGATACTTTAACCAATAGATGATCAGTCCAGCCCACCACCATCGGGTCAGATGCCAGGGCCCGGTCCAAGGTGGTAAAAAAGGGGCCAATCGACCAACTTACATCCCTGATGTTTTGCTTCAGTTCTTAAAGAAAACCTTTTTCTTTGTAAATGTGGATTCCTGTACCCTTGTGATTATATGTGTTAACCACCATGACCCCATATATGTGGAGAACACGAGTCATTTAAAGTAAGATGTTGACTAATCTGTAAATGCTCGCACCATCTACAGTTAGTGTGACAGCTATAGCTTCTGCATTTATTAAAAAACAGCTGTAAATCGGAATGGTCAGTACATTTATGGCATTGTTTGGGGTGACAGATACAAAAACAACAGTTGATG
The DNA here is from genome assembly GCF_964263255.1 of Lissotriton vulgaris. Taxonomy (NCBI): domain Eukaryota; kingdom Metazoa; phylum Chordata; class Amphibia; order Caudata; family Salamandridae; genus Lissotriton; species Lissotriton vulgaris. The sequence goes on along the minus strand of NC_141685.1, from coordinate 644,532,400 downwards.
GACAGAATGCAGAACAATGTCATGCATTCACCCAAGTACAGAGATTTGGGCCTAAATCCATCGTTTTTTTGCTCACCATGCCATTCCAGTTTGAACCCAGCCATATGCAAATCAGTCTTGACCCTGTGCCCCATGGGAACAGTCCAGCCCGAACTGCTAATCCAGGTTCTCCCTGGACTGGAAGCAAGCATCATAGGACCGGTTTCGGGTTTGCAGCCCTCATCAGCCAGGATAGCTTGATTCCAGTAGCATGGGGAGCATGGGACACACGTCTGAGCATTCCCGTCCCATTCGGTGTGAGAAATGCAAAAACAACAGTTGATGGACAGAATACAGAACAATGTCATACATTCAACCCAGTACAGAGATCTGGGCCTAAACCCATCGTGTTTTTGCTCACCATGCTGTTCCAGTTTGAATCCAGCCATAGGCAAATCAGTTTTGAGCATGTGTCCCATGGGAACAGTCCAGCCCGAACTGCCAAGCCAGGTTCTCCCTGGACTGGAAACAATCATCCTAGGACCGGTTTCGGGCTTTCGGTCCTCCTCAGCCAGGATAGCTTGATTCCAGTAGCATGGGGAGCAACGGACTCACGTCTGACCATACCTGTCCCAATCTGGGTGACAAATGCTGTTCGCCCGATGTGGGAAGGGTATGCCTAGATGTGGGTGCCGTGGTCACCATGCCACTGGAGTCAAGCTATCCTGGCTGATGACGGCTGAAAACTGGTCCTAGGATGCTTGATTCCTGTCCAGGGAGGACATGGCTTGGCAGTTCGGACTGGACTGTTGCCATGAGGCACAGGGTCAAGACGGATTTGCATATGGCCAGGTCTGAACTGGGGTGGCGTGGTGAGCAAAATATTGATCAATTAAACCCAGATCTGTGACTGGGGGTTAATGTTTTGCCAATTTGCAACATTCTATCCATCACCTTGTGTGTTTTGCTGTTTGTCCTATGTGGGAAGGGTATGCCCAGACGTGGGTCCCGTGCTCACTACACCACTATAGTCAAGCTATCCTGGCTGATGACTACTGACAGCCAGAAACCGGTCCTAGGATGCTTGATTCCAGTCCAGGGAAGACATAGCTTGGCAGTTCAGGTTAGACTGGTCCCATGAGGCACAGGGTCAAGACTGATTTGCATATGGCCATGTCTGAACTGGGGTGGCGTGGTGAGCAAAATAACTGGTGAGCAAAATAACAATGGATTAACCCCAGATCTGTGCCTGGGGTGAATGTTTTGCCAATGTTATGTTATGTTAAGTCCACTTGTAGCGCGCACGGCTACTCAAGAGTGTCCCGGCGCGAAGCCTGAGAGGGTACAAGAGGAAATTAACAAACAAAGAAGTGATTCTTAAGTTTCTTTTTAAAGATGGCAGGATTCTGGATGGACCTTAGAGAAAGGGGGAGGGAATTCCAGGCAATACTGGCCTTCACAGTGAAGGAACTGAGACCCATCCTCTGAAGCCTAAAGCGAGGCACCCGGGCAAGGCATTGGGTCGCAGAACGCAAAGCAAGAGCTGGGGAATAAAAGGAAAATCGCTTCTGAAGATAGAGAGGCCCCAGGCCATGGAGAGCACGGTGGGCCAACACTAAAGATTTAAACCTGACCCTGTCAGCCACAGGAAGCCAATGAAAGAGCGAAGAAGAGAGGACACACTATTCCATGACGGAATACCCAAAAGCAATCTTGCTGCCGTATTCTGGATAACCTGAAGCCTTTTGAGTAAGTAGCCAGGGGAGCCAACAAAGAGAGCAGTAGCGTAATCCAGGCGGGAGAGGATAAGAGCACATGTGACAGTTTCTCTAGCCGCTTGAGGGAGCAGCGGGAAAAAGGACCGCAGAGAATTAAGAAGACTGAAGCAACAGCCAGCCAGTTTTTTGATGTGGGCAGAGAAAGAAAGACTCTCATCGAACCGTACTCCCAGATTTTTTGCAGGCTGTCCCGACCCCGAAGGGAGCTGGGAGTCAGGGGGCCACAGCTGCTCACCGAAATCGGTAGGAAACCTGCCGAACAGCAGGATTTCAGATTTTTGCTCATTGTACTTCAACTGAGCTTCGTTCAGCCATTTGAAAATGGCGGCCAGACACTGTTGAGCTGCTGCCACCGAACTGGAGGTCTTATCCCAGGTAAACAGCAGCTGCATGTCATCGGCGTAGGCCATTACCTTAGCCCCCAGCTCCTCAGCCAGATATAGAAGAGGCGTAACATAAATGTTAAAAAGGAGCGGGCTAAGGGAGGAGCCCTGAGGGACAGCAATGGTGACCTGCTGTGCAGGAGGAGAAAAAAGGGGGGAGCCAGATCTGCTCGGCCCGTTCTTCCTGGAGGGACCTAAGCCAGCCCCATGCTGCTCCTGATACCCCAATCTCAGCCAAACGGGCCAGGAAAATAGCGTGAGAGACCGTGTCGAATGTGGCCGAGAGATCAAGCAGGATCAATGCCGCCCTCCCGCCCGCATCCAGGCACTCCCGGATGGCCTCAGGCACCTCCACTAAGACAGTCTCAGTGCTGTGGGAGGCACGGAACCCAGATTGCGTTGGGTGCAGGAGTCCCTCTGTCTCCACAAACTCTGTGAGTTGGTTGTTAACAACCTTCTCGAAGACCTTCGCAATGACAGGGAGGAGGGAGATGGGGCAGTATTCTCTGGGGTGAGAGGGTCCAAGGAGGCTTTCTTAAGAAGAGACAGTATCTTCGCCTGCTTCCACCTCAGAGGCACCACAGCATTTTGGAGGGACAAGTTGACAATACTGTTCACCTCGGTGTTGATGCACTCAGCCACCGCCGCCAGAAGCAAGGGTCAGTGGGGGAGACAGGCTTAAGCCTCCGGAGGATTTTAAGAGATTCCAAAGGAGCCGCTGGTCTGAAGGCTGTGAAGAGGTGAACAGGGGCATCGAGATGAGCAGCCTGGAGGACCATGCAGCCGCCGATATTAGGGGCAAAGGAAGATTGAATGATCTGGATTTTCTATCTAAAGCAGCGGGAAAGAGTTTTGCACCAGGCAAGAGAGGAGGGAATAACACTCGTCAAGGCCCTGGGAGATGTAAAGTTCTGCACAATAGAGAAAATTTCTTTAGCATTATTCCTAGCGGAGTCAATGCAGGCAGCAAAGAATTGTCCTTTGGCCACCGTAATAGCCTCATAATAGACTTTTTGCGAAGCTCTTAGTGTCCTCTTAGCCATAGGAGAGTAGCCGCTCTGGTGCCAGGCGCGCTCCAAAACCTAACAATCATGCTTGGCAACCTTGAGATCTGCGTTAAACCAGGGTTTAGATGGAGAGTCTCTAGCCGGTCTGAAGGGCCGAGATGAGGTAGCCGAAGCAACCGCCTTAGTGACCCATGTGATGAACCCTGACAACCACTCCTCTAGATCTCCAGACAAGGCAGGGTTGGACCCGTGGAGCGGTGCCCGGGAGCGCCCAAGAGAAATGGGAAAAACAGTGATCTGACCAGGCACAGGGGAGGGATCACCTATTGAGAGGGGGAAGTTAGAGCAGATAGAGTCTAGAAGATGACCCACCTGGTGAGTAGGAAGGTGGATGTGTTGGACAAGTTGAGCCAGATGTAGAATATCCAATAGGTCAGCCGCTTCCCTAGTATCGGGCTGATACAGATGGATATTAAGGTCTCCCAAAACCAAATAGTTAGAAAATCTAACAGCCCTGGAGGCAATGGCGTCCCTGCAACTCAGCAGAAAAGAGCCCGCAGGGCCAGGAGCCCTATAGATTAAAGAAACCCCCAGAGTAAAGTGTGCTGAAAAGCGCACACTTAAGTCAAGCACCTCACAATTGGCCCAGGGTGAAGAATCCCCAAGACGAATTTCACATTGATCTTTGAAAACGACGGCCACACCGCCACCTCTGCCGCCCAGGAGATCGGCTCTAAGAATCTTATAGCCTGCGGGGACGGAAAAGGAAACAATAGGGGCAGAGGAGGCGTCCAGCCATGTCTCTGTGAGGAACAGCAGATCTAACGAGTTGTCCTCCAGAAAATCATGAACATCGACATAGTGTTTCCTAAGGGAGCGGACATTAATTAGGGCAGCCCTGATATGGACAACCTTGACCCTTCAGGTGAAAGCCACAGTCAGGACAAGGGGCCGGAGGAGGAAGCGACACATCCCAAGTGTGGTGGTGGCACCGAGCCAAACAATCCAGTTCTCTAAGGGAAGCTCCATTATAGCTGATCATTGGCTCTTGGCCAAGGGACTTTAGGGCAGCATGACTGATGATGGACGCTTCCGGTACGCTGACGGGCCCAGACGGGCTAGTCTTTGGTGCGTCTTTGCGGCGCCAGCGGCGCACCTGTTGTGCACGTCCGCATGCGCGCCCGTTCGGCGCGCATTCAAATCAGCCCGGGCGCCAGAGAGCTAGAACACCAACCACCCAAAATGGCATCTCTCTGCAGCACCACGAGTCAATCAGGAAGTCCGTGTGAGCCCTCACCCCCACTGATAGCAGCAAGAAGAAATGTGCAATGAGTCAAAGACTCTGTAATTTTTAAAATGCGGGTATGCGGAAGATACAATAAAAGAGTTTAAAAAATGCATGAAGCAAAGCACAGGCACACGGTAAAACACGCAGCCACACTCAGGAGCAGAGAGAACCCTTCAGGCAATGCGCGCCCGTTCAGTGCGCATTTAAATCAGCCCAGGCACCAGAGAGCTAGAACGCCAACCACCCAAAATGGCGTCTCTCGGCGGCACCCCGGGTCAATCAGGAAGTCCGTGTGAGCCCTCACCCCCACTGATAACAGCAAGAAGAAATGTGCAATGAGTCAAAGACTCTGTAATTTTTAAAATTCGGGTATGCAGAGGATAAAATAAAAGAGTTTTAAAAATGCACGTAGCAAAGCACAGGCACACGGTAAAACACGCGGCCACACACAGGAGCAGAGAGAACCCTTCAATGTGCAACATTCCGTCCATCACCTTGTGTGTTTTATTGTTTGGGTATGGGCACCGTGACCACAGATATAGGAAATAATAAGCTAATGCATGTCAATTCTGACACTAGGCCTTAGCTTGATATTATTGTATTATGGTCAACAAATTATAGGATGCTAGAATTTTAACAAGGAATGGTAAAGTCAATAGGTCAGCATTTGCACTGTATTAATACCTCTACACACATACATATTGATGAAAACAGTGATGAGAATGCCACTTACAAAGTGCATCAAATGAGATCATGTCATGATTGCACATCCACATTGTATTTACTTACATATTTAATGGAAATGAAGCACTTCATCATACAGCAATGACACCTTCCTTATAAGCTGATTTGAAGGCGTTACATGAAGTCATATCAGGATGTTGAAATTTCTATTTTTGGTTATCTTATTCCACTCACTGCATATATGTTAAGCAAATTCACAAACATAGAGGGGCATATTCTCAAGGACTTATCGCTGACTTATCAGCACTTTAGCTCAGCAAAAGTGGCGAAAGAATTATCACCCCATTCTCAAGCTGGTGCAAACTGCCAATATCGCCAATTTTCCAGCGAAAGTTTCCGCAAAAAACATCACATCACCACAGATGGAAGCCACAACTAATACTAATGATATGCAGAGTAGACGTTCCCGTGCAAAAACACCACTTCAAGATATTCTCAACAACCAGCCAGACCTGTGATGAGATCCAAAAACAGGCAATAAGGCGCGTTAGCAGCAGAGATTTGACACCTGCCTTTTACTAGTGTAACCCAGGAAGACTACCTGCAATATGAAAGGGAGCACAGCCCAGAGCCACATCTCAAGACCAACACATGTCATGGAGCTTCTGGTCATGCAGCTCGGAGACCCAAGAGGGCCACAACACCCGCTGTGACCACCCATAGGCCCCCACCGGACCAGCCCTCACCTGACCACCACAGATGCAACGCAGAACAGGACAGCAGACGTTTCGGAAACGGCATGGCCCCTCAGCAACACAATAGCAGAATGTGGGGAGAGGTGCGAACCATGTGTGAAGGAGGCAAGTCACCCATGAATAAGAATGCACACAATGACAAGTGTGGCGGTGATGTGCTGGATCAACCTCAGTATGCAGAGCACAGACCTGTCCATGTCCATGTGGACATATACTGCTGGTGCTTGTAGAGTTGTGGACAGTGGACGCAACCGTGTTACCTCAGGTAGAGGGAAAGACCTTAGTCATGTATTTGTGTCGCCCCCCATAAGCGTAAGTGGATTGGGCTGGTCTGGCATAAGCCAGTCCAGCGTAGGAGTGTGACTAAATAGGCTTGGGCTCTGGGCGTGGTTCACTTCCGGGATGACCAATGTGTTTGCCAGGGCGGCACCCCTCACCCTGCACGAGGCCACCACCGTGACCGCCGGCCTCCTCACCCGATCGCTGGCATCCGCGACACAGGCCTCCAGCGGCACAGCACTGCAGAGTTATGTCTGTGCTGACTACTGCCTTCGACCTAAACTGCAGTCAGCAGGGCTCACAATTCAGATCGAGTCACAATTGCAGAGGATGCAGTCCAGTAGGCAACAGACATTGCTTCAAGTGCGGCCTGCCCGGACCACTCATCATCACAGGCTGCGCCACAGGTGCCACTAACTCTGTGCACCACAAGCCAACGCCAAATGGCCTTATTAAGGTAGAATTCAGTAGGCAAAAGACATTGCTCCCAGTGCGGCCCAGCCAGAATGACGCATCATCGCTGGCTGCGCACCCCTGAGGGCCACAAACTCTGTGCAGCACAAGTCAACCACACATGGCTATGGGTCCTTGCTGACCTCTGCCTCCAGCCTACACTGCGGTCAGCAGAGCTCACACACATCAAATCCATTCCTGACCTTCACTGACGACGCATCATCACACGCTGCGCACCCGCTGAGTGCCACAGGTGCTACTAACTCTGCGCACCACAACTCATGGACCCTTCATGATTGAGTAACTTGATGTGGACTGCGAACGAAACAATGTCATCTCAGGCAGTGCGACGATGATGATGAAGATGAGGCAGGTGTAACACATCCCACTGCAGCTGCAGCAGGAATATACCGAAAGAACACCAGCATTGATAATTTCTTCACATGAGCACACTCAGCTCTGGTGCCCCTACCTCAGTGCACCACAAGTCTTGGCCCCTTCTGATTGAATATTGGGTGACCTCTATACTTGCTCCGACAACCTCCATGATGCTTCACAGTTGTTTGTGTGATGTTGGTGTTTTCTGTTTCCACTTTAAAGTGATCACTGTTTAAGTTGTTGCCAGCACCAACCACTACCTGGGAGCTGGCTCACACTCACTCTACACCCATCCAGTACAGGCGTCACTGGATATGTGATCCAGGTAAAAAAAAGGGGGCTGGGCGCACGTGCCAGTAGCCATTTCCACTATCTGTCCAAGTGTGTCTGTGTGGTCATTATGTATGAATGATGGCCCCGGGGCCTACCACATTACATTGTGTTGTGGACATCGGACGCAACCATGTCACCTCAGGCAGTGGGTAAGAGCTTGGCAATCTAGCTAAGTTGTCCCCCCTGTAAGTGACAATGTTGCAATGTAGCATGCACCCGGAGGGCGGGCTCACACGAACGGAGTAATGAAGGAGCGCAAGACCGCTCAGGGTCCAGGATCCTACATGCCAAGTGTTGTGTGTATCTGTATTGCCGCAGCATGAGCCAAATGCCTAGCCACATTATCAGCGCCAGTTCAGCAAGGTATGTACTCTACGTCTGTGTCCACCATATCCTTACCATAGGTCTACATTCATGTGGCCCACCACCTTTAACGGCTAACATCACAGTGTCGTTGTTAGGCGTGTGGACATGCGCAGATAGGAATGACAATACTGTGCCGTAGGAGTGCAAGTGATGCAATCGCGCAGTGCACATAAGTAAATGGGTTAGGGGGAGGGAGGAGCAGCTGTGAGGCAACGTAACACACAATGATGCCGCTCATATGCCACATGCAAGACATGTCAAAAATGGATCCCAAAGTTGCACTCATCCCTCCCCACCCCAACAAGCCACTTCACATTTCATGAATGGAAGCAGATTAAAAACTTACACTAGGGATGAAAGCTCCTTTGTCTGAACTATCAGGCGAAAGCACATCTGCACCTCCGACCTCGGAATTGCCTGTGCCCGGCAACCCCTGACAGCTACTACAGCAGCTGATGCTGACTCCCACACTACACACAGCCCGACGAGAGAACAACGCATACACACCCCACACATAGGAGTCCTTGCTCTAAGTTATCTTGCATGGAATGGCCTTCACACTTACTCCCACAACATCCCAGGTGTATAAAAGGTGCACACTAAAACAACTCATTGATCCGAGATGTGGTATTTCATCCACTGAACTGGTGCAGGTCAGAATAGTGTTGCTTCCACAAGAGCCACTAACGGAATGGCTGAACAGCCCATACACATGCACAACCCCTGTCTCATTGAACTGTACAGTGCACAAATGTTGCATTTACTAGGGGAACTGCCATTGGCAGTTCTGCGATCAGTTACCGGCTAAGCTTCCGGCTTTCCAACGTCACCTGCGTTCAGCCTGTGTTGGATTTACGATCATGCATATTCGCGTGGTCCATGGATGTCTGCCTATCCAACAGGATGGTAGCTGAATTGGATTTTGACATTTGTGTGCGCCTCCTCTTGGCCCACGACCAGGAGAGTTACGCTGATACCCATTTATGTAATGCTTTGATACTTGGCATACATGCTGGCAACTGGACCTAGGAGATTGCACAAATCCTTGTGTACAGTGACCACATTGAACCACTCCCGTATTGGGCTGTAGTGCTAATTGGTGTAAGGGGGTGGACACACCACATCTGTCTGGACCTGCTAACGGATCGCCTCGCCGTCCTGTTTGATGAAGTCGACAACGACCTCATGTTGGAAATGTTAGCCTACGAAGCTGCAATCGCTTTTATGAACGAGTAACTACGTACCTGCAGTCACAACAAATTGGAACACATTGCACATGTTCCGACACCTTGTTGCATCTTGGAGATCTGGTTACATATCCCACGACAACAGTGGGCATGGCTGCATTCGCCTGCACTCAAAAACATGAGCGTACAACAACACGGCTAACACACCCCTGTGAAAGGTGAGGCACTCCCCCAGAGTGGATAGCGGCGCTTGGCAAAGCTCCTCATTCTGAAATACTGCTGTTGTGGCCCTTACCTTGCACGTACTGACACGCGTATGCTAATAAAGTCTAAGCACCTTCACTTGTATTCAACTGTGATGAGTGTTGATTTGAAGGACAATGTGTGTCCCAATGCCTCTCCGGGTCAAGGTAATACATGCGCATTGATAGCAATACCCAGGGAGTACCTTTTTGTGAAATCACTGTCCCTACATTCAGCCCTACTTTCATTCTTGATTGATCATGGCCATGACACATCTGTGTGAATTGGAATGTTTTATTCACATTCAGTGTAGTGTTGAAGCTGGACCAGTACAGGGCCATGCAAATCCCACTTTACATTGTTGGCCAGTAGCGGTCAGTAGTTGGAGTGCTGCCAGGCGGTGATGTGGAGTAAGTGAGGGGTAGGGTGGGGGGTAGTAAACTACGGATTAAGGCCAAATACAGGTAAGTAAACATATAAATAAATAAAACAAATTTTGTTGCGTGCACTGCATCGAATTTGGCGATGCAGTGCACGCAACAAAATTAGTTTTATTTATTTATATGTTTACTTACCTGTATTTGGTCATAATCCACCAGGTCCCTCCCGTGGCCCACATCACTGCCCGGCAGCACTCCCATCACCGACCGCTACTGTTGTTGGCCCTTGGAGGGTCAGCCAGAGTCCTTTCGAGATTGACAAGTTCATAGGCAGTGGAAGACTACAGTCCACAGTGTAATTGGTGTGTCACTAGTAACCAAACCAAATATGGCAGTCCATGTTGAGGTCCAAGGTGAGTGTCGCTCAGTGTATATGGAGACAGTGGGAGGTGTTATTCCAGGGCATGATGCAGAGGGCAGAACCAAGTTGAACCGCGCCATATGGTGCAGATGAATGTTACCACTTCATTCTAGCCACAAAGCCAGATTCATCCTCATCTTCGTCCTCTGATGTGTCAGGTGTCTCACATGTGGGTGGTGGTGTTTTGTCTGCATTACTGTGTGGCAGTGACACATCAGGGGACGGAGGTGGAAAATCTGCTGCACTGTATGGCACTGACACTTCAAGGGGAGGAGATATGGATGTAGTTGTAGCACCAGCATCCATCTGCGCCAGGCCTTGTGGTGGCAATGCGATGATGAGGATCTAGAGGGCATAGAAGATCACAGCTACATCTCGCTAGTGTACAGCTGTGGCAAGCATTCTTTCCACCTGCATCCGCTCCAAGTTATCCATCATACTCCTTATGTGTCCCAACTCATGGGTGACATCACTGGAGCCACTCTGAATAGACAGTTGTTCTTGGCTCAGTCATGACTCCAGCTATGTCAGCCATGGCTTGTTGTAGAGCAAGGAGCGGACAGTGGGTGTCCATTAGGGACTGTGAGTGGTCCCTGATGGGACTTAGACACCCACGTATTGCATCTAGTTTGGCTGCCATGAGGTCGAACCCCACCCTCAGCTGGTCAGATATCTCCTCCTGGCACCCTAACACACGGCATTGGAAGGCCATGTGTTGGCCATGGGGGTCCCAGGAGCCAGCTGTGGTGGTGGGTGCTTCCTTCTGTGTGGTCTGTGCAGGGGGTTGGGTCTCATAGATGCAGCTGGGCTGCCGTGCTCCTGGAGGTGGGGTGCCAGACCTGTCCCTGAGCTGTTGGAGTGCGTCGGTGTAGATGTTGGGGAAGTCCTCTTCATCATCAGTGCTGAGTTGTTGGGTCTTCTCTGCAGGAGGTGTTGGTTCTCCCTCTGCAATGTGAAGGGTAAATGCAGATAGACATTGTGTTCACATGTATGTTCACGCATTGTACAAGTTTACTGTCAGACTGCATGGCAATTTACATTGTGACTGTTTATGAGGAGACGCCTGTTTGAAGCGGGACACTTGGCATTTCTACACCATCAGGGATGTGAGGTTGTACTTGTACATCGTCATCTCACAGTTTCCTGCTATGCCAAATGTGAATGTCCATTTTCTACACACAAGCCATAGCAGTTGTATCCTCTGTTCTGTTGGGAAAGTGTTACAGTTTGTACCACATTGTTGTCAATGTCGGGGTGCTCTGCATCTTATATGTGTGTGTGCTGCTTTGTGGGTGAGTTGCCCCTTTGGCTCTGATTTGGCTGGCCTTATCCCTTTCATACAGTGTGCCTTTCACTTTTGTGCGTATACAGTGCTGAGATGTTGCAGACTTGTGTAAATTAGGCTCTTGGTTGGAGTTGTGACTCTTGTGCATGGTTTGTCCACAGATGTGCTATACTTACTTGTGCATGTGTGCCATTGTGCCCATCTCCCCGTCCCCTCAGCCCCTGGTTCTTACTCACCCTGCTGCTTTTGGCTCAGGTCATGTTGTGCAGTGTCCGGTCCCCCTACTCCTTCCACCGTCTCTCCAATCGATCCCAGGCTGGTCCTCCATGGGACTTGTGGGGTTCTGGTTGTCCTCTGTACTTCCTCCGGCTACCTCCATGGTGCTTTGCAGTTGTTTGGGTCTTGTTTGTGTTTTAGGTTGCCTCTTTTATAGTGATTTTGGCCGCCTGACCTTTGGGACATGCAAGCGGGCGCTGCTTCTCACTGGATTTTTAATCGCAGTTGGGCCCATCGCAGGTTTTTCCACATTGGTTGTTTAGATTTTTATCGCCATCCAGGGACTTTTATCGAGGACATTTGACACATTTTCAGGAAACTCTCACATGTTACTGCTGTGTTGAGAATACGACATTGACACAGAGTTCATTTCCCATGATAGACGGCGCTATGAAAGAATGCGTTAACCGATTTTGGCGAGGATTCTCGCACGTTCTTGAGAATATCCCTCAAAGTTTCATATGTTGCACATAAGTGTGAGCAATGAATACCTAATGAAAAAGGGTACTATTGTTGATGGGGTTGATAATTCCTTGTTTCATCCATATAGAACTGTACACAGCAACAGATATTGTAGAACAGCATAGAAAAACACATTTGTGTGGCAATAATCTTTCCAGTGACAAATACAGTACATCCCTCTCCCAATGTGTGAGATTAATCACCTTGACCATAGCCCATTCAGAGTAAGGTGTACACTAGTACTTTTGGGGTTTAAAGGTTCACTCCTTTTGCATGGGATCACACCTCTTAAACATTTCAGGTAATTTTTTATCAGGCAGTCTCTCCCATTTTGTAATACTTTAAGTCCCACTGACAATCTTTCACTTATTCATTAGGTATTCACTATACCTGTGGCGGAATACAATTAGGGCCCGATTTAATTCTTGGTGGACCATCCTTCCTTTATGATAGAGGTTTAATTACATTCAAATTGGAAAACACTTTCTGTTGTGTAGTAAGGAGCTCTGTCATCCTAGCGGGAGTGCCACGCACACAGGATACAATCCTTTGCCATTAGAAAACACACCTACGAGCTGGTGTGTCGGGAATGTGCCTGTGAAATTTATATATCTCCGTCAGCCTTTCAATGGTGTACTGTTAAAAAAAACATCACAGAACAGTTATTCAGTGGTATAGCATTGAATCTTAAAGATATATGCTCAAGTAACACACCTGATACTAATGCTGCTACCTAGTTTAGCTATAGGGGAGATGGGCAGTGAACTCCCTCACTGGTCATCACCTACCCAGTTGGCCTTTAGACAGACTTATTATCGTCTCTCCTTGTTGTATATCCCCTTTCCTCCCTTTTCTCACCCTCCCCTCTATGCTCCATTGTTTTGCCCTCCATGTTCTTTTAATGTTTCCCTTGAGACCTAGCTATTTGGCCAAAGCCCAGTGGAGCTACCTGATAGCTATAGAGGAACTGGGTTTTAGGACTCCCCCTCGACCACCTCCTACCCAGCCGGACTTTGGGCAGACCTTCCTTCGTATTTCTGCTGTATCTCCCCCGCCCCTTTAGCCTTCCCCTCTACACTCCACCTATCTCATTCTCTATTCTCTTGTAATTGTTTTTCTAGCAACTGTTGCAAATTGAAACTGATGTAATCTTGTAATTTTGTTGAACCTCATGTAAAGAGCTCTGATACCTCTGGGTCTAGCCAGCGCTATATAAAATTCTTTAAATAAAATAAATAAAGTATACCATGATCCTTTGCAGATAGCTGTTTTGGGGTCACATCATTTGGTTTTCCTTGTGCAATTTTTTCTTGCATTTTCTGTTCATATACATATATATATATATATATATATATATATATATATATATATATATATATATATATATATATATATATATATATATATATATATATATATATATATATATATATATATATATATATATATATATATATATATATTACCTACTGGCGGTCGCCAGTAGGTAGTTATAGTTGGGACCTAGTTTCCATAGGAAATCTGCAACATTCTATTGGGAATAACTTTGGCGCCGGTTGATGAATCTTTGCGAATTTCTCAAAGAAGATGGCCCGCTCTGCTCTGCTCCTTCCCTGAAAGTTTTGGGTGGATTTGTCAACTGGGGGCTGAGAAAAAAGGGGGGTCCCAAAATGTGTTTTCTCCATGTTATTTTCCATAGGACGATTAGACACGGCTACAGCCCGAACTGCTGAACGGAATTACAAGAAATTTGGCAAAATGGTAGAGTCTGATTCGCAGATCACGCTTTTGCTTAAATGGTGTAAATCGGTTCAGTAGTTCCTGTGAAAATCAATAGAAAAAAATATATATATCTAGAAGCATGCGCCGTTTGCATACCTGTGTGCGAACGGTGCGCGCATCGGATGTGCGCAAGCGGAGTTTTGATTTGCTGTTAGACGCCTGGCAACATTCCAATCGGTCAAAACCAGGAAGTGTTGGCCGCCATTTTGTATCTCCGAGGCAGAAGAGAGCCAAAAACAAAAGTGGAGAACATGAAAAGGGGGCAGGGTAGAGACAAAAAATGTTTAGGCTTTTTTAAAATCGCGTGGTGGGCGCACGGTGCACGCACATGTACGCGCACGGTGCATGTTTGTCAGCAAAAAAAAGATTAAAAAATACAGGTAAATAACAAGTTTGAATGTTTTAGATGTTGGTTGGCTCTAAAAAGAGCTGTTGTGTTTATTGGGTGTTTTTTGTACCTACAAGTAAGTACCGATGCAGAGTCTAAAGTTCAAGAGGAAGACTCTGTTCCCCTCATCTGTGAAATGTACTCCGTCTCCTCTATAAATGCCTTGCATGTTGTAACGCAAGATGTTGTGGTATATAGAACCCATACCATAGTCTCTGAGGAAAGCAGAAACTGACTTATTCACATGTTTCCTCGCTTTCTAAATCTGTGGACGATATTGGGTGGACCAGTTCTATTTTTGCCTTTGGCATATATTAGAATATACAAAGGCAGTTTGTGGAAAAAGTGACATCAATTGCCCAAAGGTGTCCTTTAAAAGCATTTCCAGACCTACCCCAGTCAAAGTGTGTAGGTCATTGCCACCACAGTGCACAATTATGAGGTCAGGGTGTGAGAGATGCAAAAAGGATTCTACCAATGGCATCAATTGGTGACATCTCAATCCTCTCTGGCCAATCCACATTATATCCACATTTGGTAAATCAAGGTTGAGAAAGCATCTATTTGCTAGATACCTTTCACTCCAGAAAATATAGCTGTGTCCTACAATCCACTCTCTAAGCATTTTGAAGAGAGATCTGGTTGTACTCAGATCGGTACTGGAAAATGAAATGGCAGTTTGAAAAGTAGGAGTTTAGATAAAAATGTGGATGAGATTCAGTGCACTTGAAAAAAAAGAAATGATTGCTGGTTTCTGAAAATTCAACATTGAAAAGTAGGGTGCATGCAACTGTTTTTTAAAAGGAGAAATGCTAATGGTTGAGAAAAAAGTCATTGAAATGAACATTGCACATGATAAGCTGGTATATTGAGAAGACAAACGCCCTTACTGGTTTGGTTTGCAACATTTTGTGATGAACTTTTCACCTGTGTGTTCAGTTAGATGTTCTATGGAGTGTTACCATGATAACAGGCAGAGAGAGCAGTGGGGGACGGTTGAATATTATGTTTGTTTGAAAGTGTTGAAATGTATAACCAATTAAAATGTTAGTTTGGTTTTGAATTTGTGTGTGAAGAAATTTCATTGGTTATCTACATGAATATGTGTGGAAAATGAGAGGGAAGCAATGCCATTCTATGGTTCTAGTGACTGGTGCACAATTTAGAGATTTTGCTTAAGAAAATCTGGTGTGTGATTGACACTGTTCTAAATCTACAAAAGCATTTTTAAAGGTGAGTTGTTAATTTGTAAGGGGATCTATGTTGTGCACTTTAAGTTAATAAGTAAAATGTGTTCTAATGTGGAAGCAGGAGTTTATTTGTATAGAGTCTGATTCTTAATGTGTCTGATTTGGGAAAAACATTGTGATGGGAGCATTTGGTATGTTAATGTGTTTGAGGAGATATTTTTTGCTGTACAGTGCTGTTGTTAAAAATGTAGAGTGTATATATGAACTGGTCTAACCACTTACATACTTGTATATCAGGGTTAAAATTGTCAGATAGTCTCCTTGCAGTCTAGTAAACATTTTGGGTGTGCAGCACAAATGCCATTGAAAATCTTTCAGTAGCAGATAGTAATCCTTTCAGTGAATTGCACAGGATATTTTGATGAGTCTAGAATCCAAATGTGAGTCAGTATTCATTTCAGAAAAGTGTGGCAGAATAATTTGCTTAGTTGATGTGTTTAAAAAAAAGGGAATACATGTACTCATGAAGTGAGCAGGCTTTAGGACATGTAGTGCTCGAAAGTCCTATGCAGTATGTGTGTCAGGCATCCTAATTCCCAAATGGTCACCATGCTGTGTAGTAATGATCCTGGGTGTGCTGTAGAAATGACATAGCAACTCTCTCTGTAGCATGTAGTAATCATTTCAGTGAATTGCAAGGGATATTTTTATTTGTGTTGAATCAGAATCGGAGTCAGTGTGTTTTTGGGAATATTGTGACAGAATCACTTGCTCGGTGCATGTGTTTGCAGACATGGGGATACATGTACTCATGGAGTGAGTTAGGCTTTAGGACATGTTGTGCTTTATATTCCTAGCCCATGCATGATACCATACACTGGCCAAACATAACTACACTGCTCTAAACTCAGACATTTCAGTCCCAACATGACCCCCACCAATGCCCTAACGCCACTACACTGTCCTAAACCCTGAAACACCATCCCTAGCAAACCTGCTAAACCCTTTAAGACTACTGTACCGCTCTAAACCCTGAAACACCATTATCAGCGAATGCCCCTATAATGTTGAAATACCACTGCACTGCCCTAACCCCTGAAACAGCACTCGGTGCATGATCTCCTACACTGCCCGAACACTGCTGCTGTGCCTTAAACTCTGAAAAAACACCTCCTGCTATATCTCCTACACTGGGTGAATACTACTCTAGTTTTCTAAACCCTGAAACAGCACTCCCAGTAAGACTCTCTTTCACTGTAGTAATCATTTTACTGAATAGCAAGGGATACTGTCATTTGTCTAAGATCACACTGTGAGTCAGTATTAATTTCAGAAAATTGTGGCAGAATAATTTGCTTAGTTGATGTGTTTAAAAATATGGGAATACATGTACTCATGAAGTGGGTCGGGCTTTAGGACATGTAGTGCTAGAAATTCCTATGCAGTATGTGTGTCAGGCCTCTTAATTCCCAAATGGTCACCATGCTGTGTAATAAAGATCCTGGGTGTGCTGTAGAAATGCCATAGCAACTCTCTCTGTAGCATGTAGTAATAATTTCAGTGAATTGCAAGGGATATTTTTATTAGTGTTGAATCAGAATGTGAGTCAGTGTGTTTTTGGGAATATTGTGACAGAATCACTTACTCGATGCATGTGTTTGCAGACATGGGAATACATGTACTCATGGAGTGAGTTACGTTTTAGGACATGCTGTGCTTTATATTCCTAGCCCCTGCATGATACCATACACTGGCAGAACATAACTACACTGCTCTAAACTCAGAAATGTCAGTCCCAACATGACCCCCAACACTGCCCTAACGCCACTGCACTGTCCTAAACCCTGAAACACCATCCCTAGCAAAACCTGCTAAACTCTTTCAACACTACTGCACTGCTCTAAATCCTGAAACACCATTCTCAGTGAATGCCTCTATAATGTTGAAACACCTCTGCACTGCCCTAAACCCTGAAACAGCACTCCCTGCATGATCTCCTACACTGCCCGAACACTGCTGCTGTGCCTTAAACTCTGAAAAAACACCTCCTGCTATATCTCCTACACTGGGTGAATATTACTGTAGTTTTCTAACCCCTGAAACAGCACTCCCAGCAAGACCCTCTTTCACTGTAGTAATCATTTTACTGAATTCCAAGGAATACTGTCATTTGTCTAAGATCACACTGTGAGGCAGTATTCATTAAAGAAAATTGTGGCAGAATAATTTGCTTAGTTTGTGTGTTTAAAAATATGGGGATACATGTACTCATGAAGTGAGTCAGGCTTTAGGACATGTAGTGCTAGAAAGTCCTATGCAGTATGTGTGTCAGGCCTCTTAATTCCCAAATGATCACCATGTTGTGTAGTACAGATCCTGAGTGTGCTGTAGAAATGCCATAGCATCTCTATCTGTAGCATTTAGTAATCATTTCAGTGAATTGCAAGGGATATTTTTATTTGTGATGAATCAGAATGTGAGTCAGTGTGTTTTGGGGAATATTGTGACAGAATCACTTGCTCGGTGCATGTGTTTGCAGACATGGGAATACATGTACTCGTGGAGTGAGTGAGGCTTTAGGACATGCTGTGCTTTATATTCCTAGCCCCTGCATGATACCATACACTGCCCAAACATAACTACACTGCTCTAAACTCAGAAATACCAGTCGCAACATGACCCCCTACACTGCCCTATTGCCACTGCACTGTGCTAAACCCTGAAACACCATCCCTGGCAAAACCTGCTAAACTCTTTCAACACTACTGCACCACTCTAAATCCTGAAACACCATTATCAGCGAATGCCCCTATAATGTAGAAACACCACTGCACTGCCCTAAACCCTGAAACAGCACTCCCTGCATGATCTCCTACACTGCCCGAACACTGCTGCTGTGCCTTAAACTCTGAAAAAAACACCTCCCGCTATGTCTCCTACACTGGGTGAATATTACTGTAGTTTTCTAAACCCTGAAACAGCACTCCCAGCAAGACCCTCTTTCACTGTAGTAATCATTTTACTGAATTCCAAGGAATACTGTCATTTGTCTAAGATCACACTGTGAGGCAGTATTCATTAAAGAAAATTGTGGCAGAATAGTTTGCTTAGTTTGTGTGTTTAAAAATATGGGAATACATGTACTCATGAAGTGAGTCAGGCTTTAGGACATGTAGTGCTAGAAAGTCCTATGCAGTATGTGTGTCAGGCCTCTTAATTCCCAAATGATCACCATGTTGTGTAGTACAGATCCTGAGTGTGCTGTAGAAATGCCATAGCAACTCTATCTGTAGCATTTAGTAATCATTTCAGTGAATTGCAAGGGATATTTTTATTTGTGATGGATCAGAATGTGAGTCAGTGTGTTTTTGGGAATATTGTGACAGAATCACTTGCTCAGTGCATGTGTTTGCAGACATGGGAATACATGTACTCGTGGAGTGAGTTAGGCTTTAGGACATGCTGTGCTTTATATTCCTAGCCCCTGCATGATACCATACACTGCCCAAACATAACTACACTGCTCTAAACTCAGAAATACCAGTTCCAACATGACCCCCTACACTGCCCTATTGCCACTGCACTGTGCTAAACCCTGAAACACAATCCCTGGCAAAACCTGCTAAACTCTTTCAACACTACTGCACCGCTCTAAATCCTGAAACACCATTATCAGCGAATGCCCCTATAATGTAGAAACACCACTGCACTGCCCTAAACCCTGAAACAGCACTCCCTGCATGATCTCCTACACTGCTCGAACACTGCTGCTGTGCCTTAAACTCTGAAAAAACACCCCCTGCTATACTTCCTACACTTGGTAAATACTACTGTAGTTTTCGAAACCCTGAAACAGCACTCCCAGCAAGACCCTCTTTTATTGTAGTAATCATTTTACTGAATTCCAAGGAATACTGTCATTTGTCTAAGATCACACTGTGAGGCAGTATTCATTAAAGAAAATTGTGGCAGAATAATTTGCTTAGTTTGTGTGTTTAAAAATATGGGAATACATGTACTCATGAAGTGAGTCAGGCTTTAGGACATGTAGTGCTAGAAAGTCCTATGCAGTATGTGTGTCAGGCCTCTTAATTCCCAAATGATCACCATGCTGTGTAGTAAAGATCCTGAGTGTGCTGTAGAAATGCCATAGCAACTCTATCTGTAGCATGTAGTAATCATTTCAGTGAACTGCAAGGGATACTTTTATTTGTGATGAATCAGAATGTGAGTCAGTGTGTTTTTGGGAATATTGTGACAGAATCACTTGCTCGGTGCATGTGTTTGCAGACAAGGGAATACATGTACTCGTGGAGTGAGTTAGGCTTTAGGACATGTTGTGCTTTATATTCCTAGCCCCTGCATGATACCATACACTGCCCAAACATAACTACACTGCTCTAAACTCAGAAATACCAGTCCCAACATGACCCCATACACTGCCCTAACGCCACTGCACTGTGCTAAACCCTGAAACACCATCCCTGGCAAAATCTGCTAAACTCTTTCAACACTACTGCACCGCTCTAAATCCTGAAACACCATAATCAGCGAATGCCCCTATAAGTAGAAACACCACGGCACTTCCCTAAACCATGAAACAGCACTCCCTGCATGATCACCTACACTATCCGAACACTGCTGCTGTGTCTTAAACTCTGAAAAAAAAACCCTGCTATACCTCCTACACTGGGTGAATACTAATGTAGTTTTCTAAACCCGGAAACATTCACTCCCAGCAAGACTCTCTTTCACTGTAGTAATCATTTTACTGAATAGGAAGGGATACTTTCAATTATCTAAGATCACACTGTGAGTCAGTATTCATTTCAGAAAATTGTGGCAGAATAATTTGCTTAGTAGATATGTATAAAATTTTGGGAATACATGTACTCATGAAGTGAGTCAGGCTTTAGGACATGTAGTGCTAGAAAGTCCTATGCAGTATGTGTGTCAGGCCTCTTAATTCCCAAATGGTTACCATGCGGTGTAGTAAAGATCCTGGGTGTGCTGTAGAAATGCCATAGTAATTCTCTCTGTAGCATGTAGTAATCATTTCGGTGAATTGCAAGGTATATTTTTATTTGTGTTGAATCAGAATGTGAGTCAGTGTGTTTTTGGGAATATTGTTTCAGAATCACTTGCTCGGTGCATGTGTTTGCAGACATGGGAATACATGTACTAATGGAGTGAGTGAGGCTTTAGGACATGCTGTGCTTTATATTCCTAGCCCCTGCATGAAACCATACACTGGCCAAACATAACTACACTGCTCTAAACTCAGAAATTGCAGTCCCAACATGACCCCCAACACTGCCCTAACGCCACTGCACTGCCCTAAACCCTGAAACACAATCCCCAGCAAAACCTGCTAAACTCTTTCAACACTACTGCACTGCTCTAAATCCTGAAACACCATTCCCAGCGAAAGCCTCTATAATGTTGAAACACCACTGTACTGCCCTAAACCCTGAAACAGCACTCCCTGCATGATCTCCTACACTGCCCGAACACTGCTGCTATACCTTAAACTCTGAAACCCCCCCTGCTATACCTCCAACACTTAGTGAATACTAATGTAGTTTTCTAAACCCTGAAACAGCACTCCCAGCAAGACTCTCTGTCACTGTAGTAATCATTTTACTGAATAACAAGGGATACTGTCATTTGTCTAAGATCACACTGTGAGTCAGTATTCATTTCATAAAATTGTGGCAGAATAAATTGCTTAGTTGATTTGTTTAAAAATATGGGAATACATGTACTCATGAAGTGAGTCAGGCTTTAGGACATGTAGTGCTAGAAATTCCCATGCAGTATGTGTGTTAGGCCTCTTAATTCCCAAATGGTCACCATGCTGTGTAGTAAAGATCCTGGGTGTGCTGTAGAAATGCCATAGCAACTATCTCTGTAGCATGTAGTAATCATTTCAGTGAATTGCAAGGGATATTTTTATTTGTGTTGAATCAGAATCTGAGTCAGTGTGTTTTTGGGAATATTGTGACAGAATCACTTGCTCGGTGCATGTGTTTGCAGACATGGGAATACATGTACTAATGGAGTGAGTGAGGCTTTAGGACATGCTGTGCTTTATATTCCTAGCCCCTGCATGAAACCATACACTGGCCAAACATAACTACACTGCTCTAAACTCAGAAATACCAGTCCCAACATGACCCTCTACACTGCCCTAACGCCACTGCACTGTCCTAATCCCTGAAACACAATCTCTAGCAAAACCTGCTAAACTCTTTCAACACTACTGCACAGCTATAAATCCTAAAACACCATTCTCAGCGAATGCCCCTATAATGTTGAAACACCACTGCACTGCCCTAAACTCTGAAACAGCACTCCCAGCATGATCTCCTACACTGCTCGAACACTGCTGCTGTGCCTTAAACTCTGAAAAAACACCCCCTGCTATACTTCCTACACTTGGTAAATACTACTGTAGTTTTCGAAACCCTGAAACAGCACTCCCAGCAAGACCCTCTTTTATTGTAGTAATCATTTTACTGAATTCCAAGGAATACTGTCATTTGTCTAAGATCACACTGTGAGGCAGTATTCATTAAAGAAAATTGTGGCAGAATAATTTGCTTAGTTTGTGTGTTTAAAAATATGGGAATACATGTACTCATGAAGTGAGTCAGGCTTTAGGACATGTAGTGCTAGAAAGTCCTATGCAGTATGTGTGTCAGGCCTCTTAATTCCCAAATGATCACCATGCTGTGTAGTAAAGATCCTGAGTGTGCTGTAGAAATGCCATAGCAACTCTATCTGTAGCATGTAGTAATCATTTCAGTGAACTGCAAGGGATACTTTTATTTGTGATGAATCAGAATGTGAGTCAGTGTGTTTTTGGGAATATTGTGACAGAATCACTTGCTCGGTGCATGTGTTTGCAGACAAGGGAATACATGTACTCGTGGAGTGAGTTAGGCTTTAGGACATGTTGTGCTTTATATTCCTAGCCCCTGCATGATACCATACACTGCCCAAACATAACTACACTGCTCTAAACTCAGAAATACCAGTCCCAACATGACCCCATACACTGCCCTAACGCCACTGCACTGTGCTAAACCCTGAAACACCATCCCTGGCAAAATCTGCTAAACTCTTTCAACACTACTGCACCGCTCTAAATCCTGAAACACCATAATCAGCGAATGCCCCTATAAGTAGAAACACCACGGCACTTCCCTAAACCATGAAACAGCACTCCCTGCATGATCACCTACACTATCCGAACACTGCTGCTGTGTCTTAAACTCTGAAAAAAAAACCCTGCTATACCTCCTACACTGGGTGAATACTAATGTAGTTTTCTAAACCCGGAAACATTCACTCCCAGCAAGACTCTCTTTCACTGTAGTAATCATTTTACTGAATAGGAAGGGATACTTTCAATTATCTAAGATCACACTGTGAGTCAGTATTCATTTCAGAAAATTGTGGCAGAATAATTTGCTTAGTAGATATGTATAAAATTTTGGGAATACATGTACTCATGAAGTGAGTCAGGCTTTAGGACATGTAGTGCTAGAAAGTCCTATGCAGTATGTGTGTCAGGCCTCTTAATTCCCAAATGGTTACCATGCGGTGTAGTAAAGATCCTGGGTGTGCTGTAGAAATGCCATAGTAATTCTCTCTGTAGCATGTAGTAATCATTTCGGTGAATTGCAAGGTATATTTTTATTTGTGTTGAATCAGAATGTGAGTCAGTGTGTTTTTGGGAATATTGTTTCAGAATCACTTGCTCGGTGCATGTGTTTGCAGACATGGGAATACATGTACTAATGGAGTGAGTGAGGCTTTAGGACATGCTGTGCTTTATATTCCTAGCCCCTGCATGAAACCATACACTGGCCAAACATAACTACACTGCTCTAAACTCAGAAATTGCAGTCCCAACATGACCCCCAACACTGCCCTAACGCCACTGCACTGCCCTAAACCCTGAAACACAATCCCCAGCAAAACCTGCTAAACTCTTTCAACACTACTGCACTGCTCTAAATCCTGAAACACCATTCCCAGCGAAAGCCTCTATAATGTTGAAACACCACTGTACTGCCCTAAACCCTGAAACAGCACTCCCTGCATGATCTCCTACACTGCCCGAACACTGCTGCTATACCTTAAACTCTGAAACCCCCCCTGCTATACCTCCAACACTTAGTGAATACTAATGTAGTTTTCTAAACCCTGAAACAGCACTCCCAGCAAGACTCTCTGTCACTGTAGTAATCATTTTACTGAATAACAAGGGATACTGTCATTTGTCTAAGATCACACTGTGAGTCAGTATTCATTTCATAAAATTGTGGCAGAATAAATTGCTTAGTTGATTTGTTTAAAAATATGGGAATACATGTACTCATGAAGTGAGTCAGGCTTTAGGACATGTAGTGCTAGAAATTCCCATGCAGTATGTGTGTTAGGCCTCTTAATTCCCAAATGGTCACCATGCTGTGTAGTAAAGATCCTGGGTGTGCTGTAGAAATGCCATAGCAACTATCTCTGTAGCATGTAGTAATCATTTCAGTGAATTGCAAGGGATATTTTTATTTGTGTTGAATCAGAATCTGAGTCAGTGTGTTTTTGGGAATATTGTGACAGAATCACTTGCTCGGTGCATGTGTTTGCAGACATGGGAATACATGTACTAATGGAGTGAGTGAGGCTTTAGGACATGCTGTGCTTTATATTCCTAGCCCCTGCATGAAACCATACACTGGCCAAACATAACTACACTGCTCTAAACTCAGAAATACCAGTCCCAACATGACCCTCTACACTGCCCTAACGCCACTGCACTGTCCTAATCCCTGAAACACAATCTCTAGCAAAACCTGCTAAACTCTTTCAACACTACTGCACAGCTATAAATCCTAAAACACCATTCTCAGCGAATGCCCCTATAATGTTGAAACACCACTGCACTGCCCTAAACTCTGAAACAGCACTCCCAGCATGATCTCCTACACTGCCTGAACACTGCTGATGTACATTAAAGTTACTTATGAAGTGAACCAGACTTTACAACATATAGTGCTTCTAATTGGTACGTACTATGCTAGTAGTGGTCTATAATTGTAAAAAAAAATGTACATTTTTTTTTCTCCACCACAGATTTTAATTATCTACAGAAAGAAAAACCATCATGTCTTCCAAGAGTGAGAAAAGAAAAAAATATAAACAGTTTTACTTTTCAAAGAAAAAACAAGTACAAGATTTATCTAAACAACAATGTGTGGAGAAAAAGAAGAAAGCTCCTGGTAAGACAACAAAGGATTTTATAAGCAAAGTAACACAAACTAAAAAAAAGTGTGGAGAATCTGGAAAAAAAATATCTGTAACTACAAAAAAAAACAGACAAAAAAGAAAAATGATGGAAAACTATTTGGTAAATAAATTGTGTATAGTAAAAGACGAAAAAATAATTTTGTTGAAATTCGCAAGCGAATATTTTATAACAGAGTTTTAAATTTAATAAAAAATATAAAGAATTGTAAAAGAAAAACAGCTTTTTATAAGAAAAAGAAACATATTGAAACAATTGTTGAGAAAGCTTTTGAATTAAAAAAGAAGTTGTAATCAATAGAATTCGAACACTAGATAAGTCAATCAATGTAATGAAGGCCAAAAGTAAGTGGAAAAGATTAATTTAATAGAACTAATTTTTGTAATGTTTTTTCTGGAGAATGAAAACATAGTTCAAGTTGTGAGCCGTTTTTTAATGAAGAGAGTTACCTTCAGAGTAATGATTTGTTGCATGCAGTTGACACCAGTGGTCGAGCTTATGAGGTTTAGAATGGTTGTCCGATTGAAAAAGAGAAAATTGTCCCTAGAAATGCAGAAGAGGTGTTAGCTGATGAAGTTTTAGGGAGACGCCCTAAGGGTCCAGTGTACACTTGGAATTGTAGTAGTATTTGTAGTGTACAACAGGAATCAATTGATTTTTTTCACAATTTCTTACGTAAGTATACTAAGAATAGTGTTAAACAAAAGATTAAGATGTTGCAAGAATTAGACCCTTGCAGAGTGAGAGAAAAAATGGGTTTGCAAGGTCATTCTCTGGCTTGTCTTTCTAAAAAAGTATGTCAGAGTGTTTTTCACCATTTCAGGATGTTAGCAGTGCATCATACTGAAGTAAGGAAATTAGTGAGAAGGTTGTATTAGGCAAAAACTCCAGCACTTGAGCTAAAACAGTTAAAAAGTGATCTTTTGCATGGATCTGTATTAGATGTAATCAACATTTGTGAAGAAATTGAGGTTAGTTACTTTTGTCCGGAGAAGACAGTGCAGAAACTGATACATTAATAGAAGGAAATGTGGAAGAAAATGTAGAGAATTTTAGTACAGAAAATTTTGAGCAAGAAATTACAAGGTTTAAGGTCATTTCAGGTGAAAGGCCAAACTTTTCTTGTATTTGTTGTAGACAAATTCTTTATAAAAATTAGACCAGGTTAGTTGATCTATATTTAAAAAGTGAAAAGGAGAATCATAATCAGTTAAAGGAATTTGCAACCTTTTTGTTGGGAGAGAATTTTTTTGATTTGGGTTCTGATCAACATAATTGTAAATACTGTTATAATAAATTAAATGAAACAAAATGCCTGCTAGAGCTGTACATAATAATCTTGAGTTGGTAAATATTCCTTCTCAACTGGTGGATTTAAATACTTATGAGTCTATTCTTATTCAATGTGTGCATCCATTTCAGGCTATTGTTCGTATGGAGCCTAAGACAGGGAAATTGCCTCCTTCAGATTTACAGAGAGGATTAAAGGGAAGAGTTGTATATTTGCCTCTAGATTTAAAGAAAAATATTGAAACAATTGGTGTAGAAAATGTGGAAGAGGAACCTCTAGGTATTCTAGTTAACGGCTTTCCTACGAAGAGTCAGAAAATCTGACAAGAATTAGTGAATGTTATTAAAGTGAAAAAGGCAACGTTGTATTTGGTAAAAATAATCAATACTAAAAAATGTAGATGTAGGAGAAGAGGAAACAACTGTAGAAGAGGACAGTGATTTTTCAACTGGACAAATTGAAAAAGTGGATGTGTCCAGAACTGAAGAAATGTATGAACATTATAGTGTGCAAATGTAAAAAATAATTTCTAGGCAACTAAAGGACCATTCATGTAACAATATAAAGAGGGTGAGCCAGAAATAATCAAAAACATGTCTAAAGAGAATCACTATTTTTTATTCAATTGTGTCTCAACATGTCTCACTGGTATTAAAAAACAGTAAATACAAAACATGATTTAAATTAATAAAGTAACAAATACAGCTCTTGTAATCTAGAATTCAAGGTTACATATACAATAATAAAATTGTTCACATTTAAATAACAAAAAATTAAACATATAAAATTAATTCCTTCTTGCAGTAATTGTCGACGCGCGTTCCTCAGGAAATTACCACACAATCTACAACAAAAATAATTTTTTATATAAAAAGTTAAAACCACTATATAACAGTGAATATACAATTAATATTCAATAAATTATTCTATTTCTTTTATTCTAACCTCTGATTATCTTACTCTATGATAATCCTCTGGTACACTAAAATTTCATTATTGTGACCTAAACTCTAGTTGTTAGAGAGAACATCTAAATAGATTCATAATTGGACAGCTATAGACATTGACCATTAACATTAAAAAAATATACTTTTTATTTCTGACTTCACCTCTTTTAATTCATAAAACCAACTCTCTAATGAGTTCGAGACAGAATAGAATTTCAGTACTCAAGACAACACTAAGTTGAAAAAATTGTATACAGGTACCATGATGTTGAAAAAGTGATCTAGCTAATTTAAAGCTCAATGGATACATACAGCGCTATGTTTAGCACTTACATAGTAGTTTGTGAAAAAACAAATTAAATGCATGATAGGTATTGCTTTTCTCTTTGTTTTAAGAAAAACGTTCTTTCTGCAAAATAAAATGAAATTCAAAACATTAAGACCTTTGATTATTTTAACCTAAGTTAATATGCCTGTTTATTATGTCTATATTTACTTACTAAAAATACCTTTATACTGATGAAGGGATAAAGGTATCGACGTTGGTTTATAAAAGACAACTAATTCTTAGATGATGATCTCCTTCTTCTCTCTATAACAGAAAATCATTAAACCTCTATATTATTGATGCTGTTAGATCGTACATGAAAAGACGAACTTGGGCTTATTTAAGATACTCAATTTGTGAATGGTATATTGTACTATAGAGTAGACTTCATGTTTCTAGTCTTGAAAATAATGCTCTCACTTTATAATGGTCATGGCCACTAATTGTCATGAAAATAGGGATATGGTTTTAACATCATATAATGGTGCGATCTATTAAGGTATTGATGAGTAATTTCATCTATTCAATACCCAGAGTTAGCAAACCTACATATAAAAGGACTTAGTACTATTGGTTACGTTACCTTAAAATGCCCGAGGTATTGATGCCTCCTTAATTCGATAGGGGAACAGAACAGGGTGGCTGGACAGGACAATTATCAACAACAACTTTCAGCCACGTAGTCAAAGATATACCACGCGACCGCCGGGAGAGAATCCCAAAGCAAATTTATTTTCTTATTAAACTCAAATTTTTAAGGATTCTAAGACATGGACACAAACAAAACAACTGTTATGACAGTGGATTAATGATGGCAATATCTACAAATATACAGAATTTACAAATATACAATACATACAAAAGTGAATGAAGCCACATTAGTGAACAAGACACACCAAAAACAATACAAAATTCAGTGGACAATATTGATTGTAGTTATATACAGTGCAAAAACTTTCAAGTATAAAGCAAATGTAAACCAGTCCTACAGACTGTGAAACCATGGGACAGGCGGGGAGGTGGAATGAAATGCCTGCCTGTCAACCAGGCCTGTGGTTAGTTGTTAGAAGCGGGTTGCACAACTAGGGTCCAAGGGAATCGGTATAGTTATGTCCTAGTGGCACCCTTGGGGGTTTATCACAGGGTGGAGATGTCGACGCGTTTCGAACCGGCGTTATTACAGGTTCTCTTCAGGAGAGGGACTGGGGATAGTGGTTCTGTAAAAGATATACATAGTGGGTGTCAGATATGTGTTTCAGGACGATGTTATACATAACTAGGACTCCAAGGGACAAAGAGGGGTGATTACCTGCACGTTGGCGTAAGAATAGCCGTGGTATCGGTTACACTCGACCGGGCAGGAATTCTGAAATAACAAATGGAAGGCTTAGCGCGGTGGCGCACCAGGGAGGCTGGAAAGATACACATGTAGTGTAGGGCCATGGAACATGCCATTTAATCATCCTACCTGTACTTCAACCAGCTGTTGGGCTGGAAATGGGGTGCCCACGAAGCGGTGCACAAACGGTGTTTGAAGGAAGCTCACATGTTTCAGCGTCTGAGCGTGGGAACTACAGGACCAGAAAACACACGGTACCCAAAGTTACTATCGCTTGCACATATAACAGGTGGTCACCACTGCCCCAAGGAGAGAGGTTCCTACCTGAAATCCCAGCCAAAGGAAATATATTTATATAGTCTCTCGTCTGATCCGCGTCAGCAAGGGGTTAATGATTTGCGCTGACCTGAAATGAGGGAAGCGCGAGCTTCAATTAGTCAGTGTCCCTAGCGGGGCATGCCATCACCGGAGAGAAAAGCGAGAGACGCGTCCAAAGGGCGCGCAGCACTTACTTTCACAGGAGGAATCAATCCGCCGTTTCGAGCAGCGACACTGACTCGGAGTGAGGCGCCGCGCTCGAACGCGTAACTAAAGAACCCGCCCGGTCAGTGGACTGGGGGGTGTGGCTAGGGTAGGTGCTCCTAGAGGATGCTGGTCTTCGTAGTTTATGTGTATCGGCTGGTGGGACTCTCAATGGGAGTGGGAACCTTTATGTTAAAAATGCAACAGTGAATGCGGTAGCGTCCCGCAACAGTTTCATAAACAAAGGAATTTCTTAGATTGGTTCTGAACATGCTCGATGTAAAATTGTAATGAACAACAACATAACAGTGGCATTGGTTCAGATTTCATGCGAAGACAGGGAAATCTTGACATTCATAAAGGAAACATGCTCTGAGCCACAATCTTGATAGTATCATGTAAGCATTTGAGACCATCTCTAAAAACACCAACTAAACCTGGATGATATCAAGCGGGCTGAAACTGATTGTATTTTACAACAGCAATTGCAACCGTGACATAGGTTAAAACCTCATTTGAAGACAGGGAATCTAGGTCTCATGAAGGAAACATGATCTATACATCAGCCCTAAAAGTGTCAGGGGTACATTGTGTAACATAGTGAAGAGAAAATTCTTTACACATGGAAGCAACACATGAACCAATGTAGTGTCATAAGCACCATAGATGATGTTCTGGACGACTAACATACTTATGGACGTGTTCCCCATGAACCAGATGCAGACCTCTATCAACCCGCCCTGGTGGCCTCAACGAGCCAAACAGAAAGTGATGTGAAAGCAAGCAAAGATTGAAAGGGGGAATATTGAGACACAGTTCAAAGTGAGCGCACAGCCAGGCTCTGCCAGACACTGTATTCAAAGGCTAGTAGATTCAGTCATTTCATTCAGGCCAGAGTTGGATGTATCAAACTTGAGTATAAGGTACGCCTCCTTTTGGGATAGGCGGACGTCTGGATCACCATTGCCACCCTTAATGACTGCAAGGACCGTCCATCTCATGTCATGACTGGAATGTTTTTGTTGTACAAAATGAGAAACCATGGGGGCCGTCAGGATTTTGTTGTTGATTCTTGACCGATGTTGTATAATTCTCTGACGGACCTCCTGTGTAGTTTTACCAATATATAACAGATTGCATGGACACAGTATCGCATACACTGTATATTTGGTTTTGCAATTTGTATGTTCGTTGTGACGCCAAAATTTGTTTCCATCCGTGAAGAGTGAGCCTTCCATCGTAAGGTCACATACCGAGCAGGTCCCACATTTACGATGCCCTGTGACTGGGCTTGCTCCAAAGATAGTACTTTGAGAAACCTTTCTTAAAGGTGGTCTGGTCCTTAATTCGATAGGGCAGCTGGTCTTTATTGAGATGTAAAAACAGTAGCTGTTGGAAAACGGAAGAAATAACCGCTATGTAATAAAACGATATACTGTGTAGATGGAGTATATCTACATGTTTCTATCATTTGGTTCCCTTATTAATGTAATGTTATATCAAATAATGCCTCATGTGGTATTCAACAAAACCTCTGTGGCATCAAACCGACGATCGCCACCAGGTAATGTACATAACGTATTTGTGAGGGATTCTAATAAAAGGCAGACGAGTCTGCTAGAGAAATTGCCAAGAGTTTGTTCAGCTGTAGAGGTAACCACACTACGATAGAGTTAGGATTTAACTATCACAAAGATATACCGGCAACAATATTTCTGCGATTAACATCTTTCCTATATATTGAGGCAACACTAAGTTTAATAGCAGACTACGGGACAGATGAGAAAGCCTCCATTCTGCAATGGCTAAAGAGTGTTAAATTAGCCAACTGCCTGATTTAAATAATACCTACATCAAACGCTCTAGGAATATAACTCCACGATAATGATAGCGTAGAGGATATTGGTATAGCTGGCGTCCTCAGTGTCAAACATTATAGTGTGCATCCACTTCACTCTAAAGAAGTGATGGGGAATACTATTGAGTTATTCCAGATGAAAGAAGCGAAAAGAAGTCCCATTGGTGTATGGGAAGAAAGCTTGGAAGCTCGTTGTTTCCCTCAGCTATTTCCAACAGGCAAAGGTGGACGATATGATGACCGACCTGTGCAGATTCCTGCATCTGAATACCAGACATCAAGATTATATACAGAAGATCCAAGGTTTCGACAATGTATTCCATATTTGTTTCATCTTCTGTTTGAGAGTGACTTGTCAGGACTTTCTTATGCAGTGAACCCTATACTAAAAAGTGGAGTACATCTGCAAAATGTTTCGGCAAAGGACTTTATGGATAAAGTCCAACAGAAAGATACTGTTTAGGAATCTCAGCTAATTAATCTCATGGCATGTCCGGGTGGTACTAATGAGTATTGGTACCGTCGTCATGGGGAATTGAAATGTATGGTAAGAAACTTAGGAACTCCTACATGGTTCCTTACTCTAAGCTGTGCTGAGTATGCTTGGGAAGATTTACTTCAATTTCTTCGAGAGGCAAATACAAACATAGAAAATATAGAATACAAGACAGCTGGAGAACTGTGCTCTTTGGATCCAGTTAATGTATGCAGGTATTTCAATCATAGATTTGAAGCTAGGATGTCTTTTATCACAAACAAAAAAATCCTCCTCTTGGAGAGGTTCTGGATTTCTTTTGGAGAAAAGAGTATCAAGCAAGAGGTGCTCCACACATACATATGCTGCTATGGATCAAAGATGCCCTCAAATTTGGAACAGATTCAGATGATACAGTGATGAGTTTTATTGAACAATATTCTACATGTGCTGTACCAAAAAGTACAGATCAAAAGAATTTAAGACATCAAGTCTTACAGTTTCAAACCCATCGTTGTGGAAAATACTGTCATCGAAAATACAAATCTAAGGATAAGTTCTACACAAAATGTCGTTTTGGATTTCCACGTCCAGTAATATCAAAAGGAAGAGTGAACAATTTTATGTCATCTTTGCGACATACTGTCACAAGAAAATCACCGAAAAATACTTACAACTTAAGAAGAAATGAAGAGTCAAAATACATAAATGACTATAACCCAGTCATTTTGTCCACGTGGAATGCTAACATGGATATTCAATATGTTGCAGACAACTCCATTGCTGTGGCTCGATATGTAACGTCTTACATTACTAAATCTGAAAAGACAGAACTAAAGGAAATTGGGAAGAAATTTCTCATGAAAAGAGCCTAAGTAAGAAATTGTACAGCTACAGTTTGAAGATGTTGTCCATATGAATGTTCAGATCGCTTATCATCTGCAAGTCTATACTCCAAATCTAGAACAATCATTTGGGTGAGTTTAGGTCTTGCAAGAACACGATACTGAGTTTTGAAATCTGTACAAGAAATTGAGTATTTAGCAGAGAGAACCAGACAGTACAGAAATTTTGAAGATAAATATGTTGGATACATACTATCCAAACAGAAGTAATCATCTTGAGAACGTTTGTCTCTATGAAGTACTGCAAAGCTATACTTTTAAGAGGAATATTACAGAAGATGTCAATAAAGGGGTATATGCTGTAATTGGATCTAAAGGATGTTTAGTGAAACAACGAAAAGGACATTTGATTAATCACTGAAAACTGAGTTGTGAAACTCCTGACAAAAGAGAATTTTACTATTTAGCTCTTTTGCAACTCTTTAAGCCATGGCGTACAGAAATGGGCCTACTTGGAGATTTTTCACAGTTATGAAGATTCATTCAACGCAACTAAAAATACTACAGAATGTCCTGTTTTTACAAATTATCTGAAAATGTTGAATGACGAAATACAGCAA
Source organism: Lissotriton vulgaris (assembly GCF_964263255.1). Classification (NCBI taxonomy): domain Eukaryota; kingdom Metazoa; phylum Chordata; class Amphibia; order Caudata; family Salamandridae; genus Lissotriton; species Lissotriton vulgaris. The sequence goes on along the minus strand of NC_141685.1, from coordinate 644,499,565 downwards.
GAAGCTACAATTGCAGCAGAGATTGCTAGAGACAGTTCTCAAGACAGTCAAAGTTCTGCTTCGTTGAGTCAGGATCCACTAGGAGAACCAATTATCCAAAATGAAGCAGCCATGGATGAGGTGGAAAGAGCAATGCAACAAGCTCAAGAGGATGTAATAAACTTAGAAGAATTGGAAAAACAACTAAAACTAAATGTTGCGCAAAAACAAATATATGATCAAGTGACAGAGCAGATTGAGCATGGTTTATATCATGAGAAAAAAGAGTGCTCATGTACGTCATTTAAACTGGCTGTCTGACTGTACGTGAGTGGAGAAGCAGGAACTGGAAAAAGTTTTCTAATTAAAGGAATTGCAACTTACCTACAGAAAAGAACTGAGTCGTCACTCTCTTGTGTTGTTACTGCTCCAACTGGGTTGGCAGCACATAACATTAAAGGGATTACTTTACATTGTTTATTGATGCTGCCAGTAGAGCATGAAAATAAATTAGAATACCACAAGCTATCTGGAGAAGCTTGTTGTAAAGTTGCTAGAGTCTTGAAAAATATGAAACTTCCCATTCTTGATGAGGTAAGCATGGTTTAAAATTTAATGCTTGCCTTTGTGCATTTAAGAATGCAACAAATCCTTAAAACAGAGTATGATGTGTTATTTGGAGGCAAACACGGCATAGGTTTTGGAGATCTACTACAACTAACTCCTGTTAAAGGACAACCAGTATTTAAAACAGTTACACATGAAGACACCAGAATGTGCCTGGGAAGCATTGGAAATGTTAATATTTGGTCATATTTCGAATATACAGAACTCATTACAAATATACGACAGGCAAAGGATGCTGATTATAAAAGTATTCTTGAAGATATAAGAATTGGAAAAGTGAGTGAACATGGCAAAGAAGCATTATAGGCAAGATTACTTTCAAATTTGTTTCCAAATGAAATTATTGTTCCAGAGAATACATATAGAAAAATTGCAGAAAACAAATCAGTGATATGCTTGATGCCAACTCTGCAAGAATGTTCAATATTCAATGAAAAAATGTTAAAGTTAGAAAATCAAGAAATTATAAAACTGGAAGCTATTGATAGAGTAGAGCATAAAGGAGCTACTATTATTTTGTCAGAAAAGTTGAAGTCAAAATTGGATTCTTTAGAGAAATCAATATCTAAAACTGCTGGTTTAGAAAAGAATCTATGTGCATGTATAAATTGTCGGATCATTTTACGACGTAATTTACATGTGGTAAGAGGTTTAGTAAATGGAGCAATGGGTAATGTTGTTGATTTTGTGAATTTCCCAAATAGAGATGACATTGAATTTTTGAAAATCAAATTTGATGAAATTGAAGAAGTACAACAATTGAGTCGTTGTTCAGCTCAATTTTTGCTTGTAAAATATTTATATGTCCGCAGAAAACAGTTTCCTGTTTGTTTGGCATATGCTGTGACCATTCATAAATCTCAAGGTTTAAGTGTAGATAGTGCATTGGTGAATATTGGAAGTACTGTGTTTAAAGAGGGTATGGCATATGTAGCTTTATCTCGAGTCAGAACTGTATCTGGATTATACTTGATTGATTTTGATGAGACAAAGATTAGTGCAGATGTAAATTGTGTAAAAGAGTATAATAGGTTAAGAAGAGAATGTGCGGGGAGGAGCCAAGATGGCGGCGGAGACGGACGTGTAGTCTCCCGGCTCCCTGAGCCTTTGTTTCCTGCAACACTATCCTGTCCTTTATCCTGCGATAGCGCTACCGCGGGATGAAGAAGAAAGCGCGCTGTTGTTGAGGGTGTTTCTCCAGTGTCCCTGCCTGCCTGCTAGCCGGAGCTATTGACGTGCCGACCTGTCGACTTTGCCTAGCCCTGGGACCGGAACCTGTGTCGCTGTGCACCGCCGGAGGCGGCTGGAGCTTCGTGAGCTGATCTATCTGGAGCGGAACGGGCATCCTGTGCCAAGCTGCTTGCTGTGGAGAAACCTGCACTAGCCCCTTCAGTGGAACTTGAACATCAACTGACTGGGAGTTACTCTGCTGAATCTCCTTTGTGTGATGCTGAGGTGAGCCGCGCTGTTCCTTTCTTTGTCGGCGAGGACCCGGCTGCTGTGGCTCACCTCTGTGGCTGCTCCTGCCTAGAGTCGCATGGGGGGAGACTTTCACTGGTTGTCGCCCAATGTCAGCGGGCCCTGACTGTATCGGGAGATTGTACCCCGCCCGCTCATTGTGTATCTCGCCTACGCGCTTTTGTGAACCCCTTGGTGGAATTAACATGGCGGCCGGATCCTTTGGGGTGATGGTGGGTTACGCCTCGGCTCCTGACTGTGTCGCCCTGCGTGGACCCGAGCGGAGTGTTGATCAGTGTGCGACGCCTCGAATTGTGGATACGAGGGACCACCAGTCTGTTTACACCTGTACCTCTGTCCTTGCCGCACTTGCCGAACTGAGGGCAGAATGGCGTGAGAGCTCTCGAGCGCTAGGCGTGCAGCTGGATGAAGCCGCGCTCGACTCGGGGTGTGTATCGTCTGCCTATTTTCCTCGCTGCACTAATCGGCCCCCACTATGCACTGGCCGAGATACAATGTTACCGCGCGAACGCACGCTTGAGCAATTGTCTGGCAGTGAAAATGCTTGCGGTCTGTTGTCCGCCTACTTCAGTGATGCTACAGTGTTTCCTTTCCTGCCACAATTTTTGGTCTCGCCCACAACATCGCTATCCTTGCCCATGGCGCCGCTGGCGCAGCAACTGGTTCTGTTGACTGCCTACGCCATGCAAGCTACGTTCTCACTTCTTTGTCTTATGCACCATCCGGCGAACCTGGGAACGCCACTCTTCTGGATCGGTGACACTACTTGTGACTGGCGAGGTCCATTTCGTATTTGGTCATCTTCTAGCTGCCGAGTGCGGCCATTTTACCCCTTTGTTCTGTCTGGGGCGGAACCTCCTCGGAAGCCATTTTCGGAGAGACGCTTACGATCTGGCCAGGGCTAGGGGGCCTTTCCCTACGAACTGTTTCTGAATGACGGGTGGTGACTCGGGTTGGGACACTTCTTCAACGCGTGCTGATGTGCTATGGGATGTCTCTCCATACTTCACTTTGTATTTGATGCCCTTTATCGTTGCTATTACATGTGGGGTAGGAGGTATTTTATGGCAGGGGAGTCCGGGAGACCTGGTATTTGGCCCTCCTCGGGTATTAAAAAGTCCTCTTTTTCTTTTCCTCCTATTCTTTGTCTCTATATTTCGGGTTCTTTATTGGGCGACAGGCACACTGCCGGGGGGAGGGGGGTAGGCCGTAGCCTCTGCATGAGTGCAGGGTGGGTGGGGCTGGGGGTTAGGGATTTCGTTCTTTCCATTTTTAGTTTCTATGGGCCTTATTTTTTCCTATTTCTCTGCGCTTTTCTTTTCTTATTTCTGTTCTGGGTCCGCGACTGGGGTCAGTAGGAGGTGGGTGGCAGTGTACCTGATGCACAATGGCTGGTTTATGATCCTGTTGTTTCTATTCTTGAATTGCCATACTGCCTGGGGGGCGTTAGCTTCCACTGTTGATTTCACGTGATGATGTTGCCTGCTCATGTTGTGAAGCGATTGCACGGACTCAGCTCTCCGTGATTACTATCCTTCATTGTTTTATATTTCGAACACAAAAAAACGCTTAAAAATTAACCTTCAATGCTCCTGTTTCTCAGCGACACGGTGATATCAAGTGTAACGTTAATTGATTGTCGTTGTATCGATGTGCTACTGGGAAACTGTATTGCTCGCATTTGTGCTCCAAACGTATTGTGGCCGGCCTGATGGTTGTGGGCCCGTATTTGTTCTTCTAATAATGCACAATAAAGGTTTACAAAAATTAAAAAAAAAAAAAAAAAGAAGTGAATGTGCTCCCAATTTACCTCAATATCCTTTATTTGAAAAGCGTGTGGTAGGTCGAAAAAGAAGTTATGAGAAAAATTGTAGCAAGGTTGTAGAGAAAAGAAAACAACTAGATGAACCAGTGATAGTAAGCAAAAAGAAAAAGGATACTATTGAAGAGGTTGTTGGTTTTCATTTTGAAAACAGTTCTGGTGTCAACTGCTATGCTAATGTTGTTTTTTTTCTTGAAACTTTACAACAACGAATTGTTAAAAATCGGGACACAAGATTTTGTTCTTTGTTGAGTTCTGTGTTTGAGAAATGTAGTAGTGAGAAAACTAAAATAGAAAGTGTTTCTGATATTCGAAATGTTTTAGACATATGTTCTGGTTTAAATCAAATTTCACAAAATATTCAGCAAGATTGTCAGGAGATTCTAATGTATATACTTGTTGTATTGAAAGATGAAGGTATAGATATTGAAAATCTTTTTGGCCTTTGTCATGAATGACAACATTACTGTGACAATTGTTCGTTTTCAAGTAGTACTAAAATAGACACTGAAAGATTTATATATTTGACTTTACCAGACTGCAAATCAGTGTCTTTTAATAATCTAGTTAGAGAAGCAAATCAAAACATGGTCTGTACTCAATGTAACTCACAAATGTTATCAACATTATTTATACAAAGATATGGACAGTATGTAATTTTAATGCTGCAATGATGCAGACCTGATGGAAGAAAATTGACAACTTTAATAAAAAATGTTGTGGCTTCTCAACTGTCAATATCAGAAAGAACTTTTGTAACTGTAGCAATTATTTTCCATGATGGTCCTTCTACAACATCAGGACAGTGCAGAGTGTATTTAAAATGTAAAAAAGGCTGGACTCATTGTAATAATACTCAATTGATTTTTAAACAACGTTTGCCTTATGACTTACCAAATTCTTACCTAGTGTTTTTAGAACCAAAATTTAGGGAAAATAATTGGCCTGGGAAAATTACTGCTATTAAGAAAGGGTAGTCTGATGTTGAAATGTACTTTGTGAGTGAGGGTGATGAAGTTAAAAAAATGTGTGTAGTTGACGTAGAGGTAGTGTAAGTGTATCAGATAGTGGGTGATGTGGCTATTACAGGAGATGTTGATCATCAGTGAGGCAGAGGTGTTTTAGATTTGTTGTAGTTGTAGATGTTGGTGACATTTTTTATTCCCTTGTAGACGTTTCTTTTAATTGTGTACATCTGCTTGCTAAGATAAAGGATGAGCAGAGTGTCATCGGCATACCAGATGAAGTTAAGATTCTGATAGCATGCTAGTTGTTTAAGGTTCTATGTACATGAAAAATAGCATCGGGTGGAGGTATAACCATTGTTAGATGGTACAAAAGATATTGGTGCTTTTGATTCAGAAGGTTGGGAAAAGGAAGCTTAAGAGTACTATATCGTAACTTCTAAACTGAGGATTTTACACATACTATTTGGCCATGCGGAAAAGTGTCTGAAACAAAAAATGACTATTTCAGGTAAATGTTGTTGCATATGTTTGTACATAACTTTATTTAGAGTGTATAAAAAGATGTAATAATGTTTTGTTACTTTGTGATTGTTGGACATGTCCTATATTTACGTAAGAAATTGCTGTTTGAAAGAAACATTTAAGATATGTTTTTTCTAATTTTTACATTATTAATGAAAATGTTGAATTTTTTTTTAAAGACAATCTTATTGACTGTCTTTTTTTTTGCCCGCTGTTATATGATGAGTAATATTGAACTCACTGTTTTCAATGAAATTCAATATATTCTGAAAACAGCAAAATAAGATACAAAACATATTGCACAAATTATTTTGTATTGTGAAATATATATTATAACTCAATTTTTTCTTCTCTTCCACAGATACTATATTTATGAAAAATAAATTATTAACTTGACATTACTTATATGGTAAGTATGATAAACAAAAAATACTTTTTCATCATTCTCTTGCTTCTCTTTCCCTCTTTCCCTTTCTTCACTCTCTCCCTTACTCCCCTTACTTTACTCATCTTACTCCCCTTCTCTCACTCTCCTTACTCCCCTTCATTCACCTTTACACTCCTTCTCTCACCATCAGTACCCCTTCCTAACCCTCACTCACCTTCTCCTGCTCCGTCTTCCCCTCTCTGTCCCTCACCTCTCTTTCCTTTCTTCCTCCATCACTACCCTTGTCTTGCTCTATCCCTCACTCTCTTCTCACTCCCCCCTCACTCTCTTTCCTTCACACCATGCCTCAATCACCTTCACTCACTCCCCTTCTCTCACTCTCTCAATCCCTTTCGCTCACTCCCCTTCCTTTATTCCATCCCTCACTCCCCTTTCATCCATCCGTCTGTAAGTATCTTCCTCTGTCTCTGTCACTATAACTGCCTCACTCCCTCACAGTCTCCCTCTCTCTCAACTACTTTTCCTTTTCTTTCCTCCCTCTTTCCATAAATCCTTCTCTCTCACTCACTCCTTTTTCCTCTCTCTTAATATGCTTCTTTTTCCCTCACTCCCCTTCCCTTACCCTCATATCCCTTCTCTCACTGTCATTGCCCTTCACTCAATCTCACTCCTCTTTCCCCGCTTCATGTTCTCCTTTCTGTGGCTCCCTACCATTCCCTTTCTCCTGCTCCCATTCCCTCACTCCCCCTCACTCTCTTTCCCTCACTCCACCCATCAGTCCCCTTCCCTCACTCCCCTTTCCTCACTCTCTTTTGCTTACTCCCCTTCCTTTACTCCCTCACCCCCTTCAATCCATTTCTCTCTCTCTCTCTCCCTCTGTCTCACCCCAGTCTAACCACCTCACTCCCTCTCAGTCACTTGCTCTTTCTCTCTTTCTCTCTTACTCTCTCCCTCTTTTCCCTTACCATTCCTCTCATTCCGTGTCTGTTTCCTTCACTCCTACTTTATCCCTCAGTCCCCTTTCCTCTCTCTTAAATCTCCTCCCTTCCTCCCCTTCACTCAGTCATTTGAGTCATTCATTTATACACTACACATTTATTCAAAAAAAGTATGACAAGAAATATAGCTCTTCTTGGAGAAGTGAAGTTAGTTCTTAGAAGAACTGTTTTTTGTGGCTTTTTTTGTTTTAATTTTTTTTCGAGTTTTTTGAACAATTGTATATTTTTGGGGGATTTTCTGTAACAAAAAAGTAAACAGGTAACCAAAAACTGCTCAACAGGAACAGTAACTAAAATAATAAATGAAAAAAAATAACGGCTGGAGCATCTGTGCTGCCTCTTCTTTGCCACGATTAAATCAATGCTTTGCTCTCCATAGCATAAAACATTGTTGCAATAGTTGCAATGTATGTCTAAGTCCGCAAAATCCGGCCGGATATCTGGAGCAGTTTAAGATGGAAATGCTCCCGAAGAAGAGTTGCTGGGGACAGGAGCTGCAGGATTGTCCCTCAGGTGTTGAGTAGATGCCCGAGCATAGTTGTTGGGATGAATATTTTTTAGATGACGTGTCATACACGCAATGCTGAGCGAATACTGTTTGGAGGTATCACCTCTTGAAAGGATGGTGCCACAGATTTTGCAAGTAACCTTGGAGGCATTTACCTTTTCTTTGCCTTCTGGATAAGTAAAAAACTTCCATACAAAAGATTCTTTTGTTTTCTTTTGTTTTGGCTGTTCAGGCCAAAACTCTACATCAGAGTCTGAAGATTGCTGTTCTGCCATTTTCAATGCACAAAGAAAACACTGTAGATGCTTCTCTCAGGAAAGTGAAACAGATTGTGAGGGAAGTGGGTGGGGTTTTTGAAGATTTAGAAAAGAAACTACTATAAACTAATCAAAAGTGTTGTTTTCAAGTCACATGACTTTACGGATACGCAGGGTGCGCGCAGGGTGCGCGCACGTTGCGTGACCGGGGCACGTACGAGTCGCATATGAATGACGTTTTACCCGATTTTCATAAATGCATTTAAAGCATATATACAGTACTTAAACGTCAAAAATAATATTTTTACAGTTATGTCACAGAATGTCTTGGGTTATTATGTACAATACATTTACAGAAATGACTTTTTGAAATGAAAATGTTTTCATGGGGTGCGTGCAACGTGAGCGCATGCGTGCGAACACCGCGCTTGCATGCGAGCAAACACCGTGCGGGCACCTTTAAAACACAAAAAAAGGCCAAAATCATTAAAAAAATCTAAAATTTGTCAATAATAATACATAAATCAAATTTTTTTTAAAGTATTATTAAAAACATAGAACATTTGTATAATAACACAAAAAAGAAAATAATTTATACATTTTAAAATTAGCATTTAAAAAACCTTTGAAATTCACTGAAAAAACCATAGGTTTCACACACGTTATAGTTAGCTGGACATGTCACTCATACAAAACCATTGAAATGCCCCTGTTATAGTTAGTTGTACTCACTATAACTTGCGCGCCCGCAATCCACTACTGATGATCTCACATATTCCTAACTATAACTGGTGTGAAACCTATGTTTTTTCCAGTGAAACTGGTGTGAAACCTATGGGGCCTTATTTAGGAGCCCCTTGCGCCTCCGGAACGTCACTTTTTGTGATGTTCCGGTGGCGCAGAAAACTGAGTGATATTTATCAGGCAGGACTAAGCCACTTTTTGTGGCGTAATCCTGCCTGATAAATATCAGTCCCTTTAACGCAGTGTCCTGCATTAAAGGGGCTTGCAATGGGTGTTGCTGCGGGCGTTCCCAGCAGCATCCATGGACTTGAGTAATTTATAGAATCCTCAAAGTCAGTCTTTCAAAAATTCCAAAGTATAGGACATGATATTCCAAATCCAAATGTTTCTCAAGAAAATTCATAAACCGTGTCCGTGGGTCATATCTGCCCTAACGTCGATATTCCGAACAATTGAAAATTACTTTTCTTGAGAAACATTTGGATTTGGATTATCATGTCCTATAATTTGGAATTTTTGAAAGACTAACTATGCACTAAATTACTCAAGTCTGCCTGAATTGTGTGGGTAAAATTGATACCTAGTCACTTTGAATAAGAATGTACTTACGACTCGTCTAACATTCGGAAGAAATATCGAGTTATATGACAACAGGATACCGACATAACTTGAAGGAAATAGGAACGCCCTGAAGAAGTTCTGTTGTACAGAACGAAATGCGTCGGCTGGCTGTGGTACATAAACTTAAGGAAAATAAAAGCGTTTTAATATACACCAAGATTCAGCGCTTCAATAAGGACTCTAAGTGATATGATTTGATTGGACTTGTTGTGCAAGTGGTGCTGTGTCAAACTTTGGAATATTCTCCACTACTCTCTACTACTCATTCTCTACTACTCTACTACTCTCTATCTACTAATCACTCCCTACTACTCACTATCTACTACTCTCTACTACTCACTCTCTACTACTCTCTACTCTCTACTACTCTCTCTCTACTACTCACTTTTTACTACTCACTCTCTACTACTCACTCTCTACTACTCTCTACTACTCACTCTCTACTACTCTCTCTCTCTACTACTCTCTACTACTCACTCTCTACTACTCACTCTACTACTCACTCTACTACTCACTCTACTACTCACTCTCTACTACTCACTCTCTACTACTCTCTACTACTCACTCTCTACTAATCTCTCTCTACTACTCTCTACTACTCACTCTACTACTCACTCTCTACTACTCTCTACTATTTTCTCTCTCTTCTACTCACTCTCTACTAATCACTCTCTACTACTCAATCTCTACTACTCACTTTCTACTACTCTCTACTACTCACTCTCTACTACTCACTCTCTACTACTCTCTACTACTCACTCTACTATTAACTCTACTACTCTCTACTACTCACTCTCTGCTACTCTCTCTACTGCTCTCTACTACTCACTCTCTACTCTATTACTCACTCTCTACTCTCTACCTCTCTACCTCTCTCTACTTCTCTCTCTACTAGTCTCTTCCTCTCTACCTCTACCTCTCTACCTCTACCTCTCTACCTCTACACCTCTACCTCTACACCTCTACCTCTATCTACACGCACACATATACACATATATATATATATGCATATATATGCATATGCATTTATATATATGTATGTGTATATATATATACATATATAAACATATATAATCTGCATATCTATATAAATACGAATATAAATGCATGCATACATATACATATATGCATACATATGCATGTTATTTACATGAAAGTTTGAAAAACACTAATAAAAGCAAAGCTAAAAAGCCACCTCATTACAAACAGAATGGCTTTAACTTAAACGAGGGCGAGATCTATTGCATTTTCAAGGCTTGTTTACTTTGGTTTTATCAAGAAGGCATTCAGATGTGTCACACATTTGCCATAAATTCTGAATGTTAGCACTCTAGTTGCTCATTAGATCACTGTAGTAAAGCTACTGCTGACCAGGGAAGTCTGCTGCTGGTATTCAAAGTGCATGTTTCAGTCTGCATGTCAGAATTTTTTTAATGAAATAGAAGAGGATTTGAGAAGTCAAAATGTGCCCTAATTTTTCTTTCTTCAGCACTAATCATAATTTCTATGGCAAAATGAACCCCCTCATTTTGTTCCTTTACAAATTAAATGTTTTAAGTGTTACCACTTTATTCCAATCAAGATGACTTCAGGTGTGCCATACTTTTGTCATAAGTAAGACTGTTAGCACTCTAGTTGTTCTTTAGAACACTCTGGGACATTCTGTCATTGGGCTATACTTGGGCTACAGCTGGGGGATATTTGTGCTACTTTTGTCTCTGGTGGCCATCTTGGGAGACTTATTTGTTATGAAGTTTCCTAATTTCCTTATTTACTACAGTCTCCTCAGTAAGAAATACATTTGCCATAAATTCTGAATGTTAGCACGCTAGTTGCTTATTAGATCACTGTATTAAAGCTACTGCTCACCAGAGAAGTCGGCTGCTGGTATTGAAAGTGCATGTTTCAGTCTACATGTCAGAATTTTTTAATGAAATAGAAGAGGATTTGAGAAGTCACTCAAAATGTGCCCTAATTTTTCTTTCTGAAGCACTAATCATACTTTCTATGGCAAAATGAACCCCCTCATGTTGTTCCCTTTTAAATTAAACGTTTTCAGACTTACCACTTCATTCCGATCAACATGGCTTCTGGTGTGCCATACTTTTGTCACAAGTGAGACTGTTAGCGCTCTAGTTGTTCTTTAGAACACTCTGGGACATTCTGTCATTGGGCTATACTTGGGCTACATCTGGGTGATATTTGGGGTACATTTGGGCTCTTTTGTATCTGGTGGCCATCTTGAGAGACTGCATGTCAGAATTTTTTAATGAAATAGAAGAGGATTTGAGAAGTCACTCAAAATGTGCCCTAATTTTTCTTTCTGCAGCACTAATCATACTTCCTATGGAAAAATATACTCCCTCATTTTGTTTCTTTTTAAATGAAATGTTTTAAGAGTTACCACTTTATTCCAATCAAGATGGCTTCAGGTGTGCCATACCTTTGTAATAAGTAGGACTGTTAGTGCTCTAGTTGTTCTTTAGAACACTCTGGGAAGCTGCAGTAGAACACAAAGGAATCAACTGACAGTCTCTGTCCTTGTTGGATGTACATATTTTACTGAGAATGTCAGACTTCATTCTCACATGACTGAGAAAGATAATGTGAATTTACAGAAAATATGCTTTCAGTTTAGCTTATAGATCCCCTTCCAAACCACTGTGGGAAAAGCATGAGATAATAGTTTTCTTTCAAACATGATACATGATATCCCAGCAGAAGGCTTTTTCACATGGTAAAATCACCTTAGAACATACAATTCCTAAAATTAGTATGATACCATCAACACATGATGTATAATGTAACTAAAGTCCTAAAACCTTCTATTAACTGCAATGCTTTTTAATGAGGGGCTATCATGTATATTGTTTCCAAGATGGCTGCCAACACTTCTTGGATGAAGTGCTGACAGCCAATCAGATCTCACGATGAGATGTGTGGTTAGGCTCCGCCCAGATATATATATATATATATTTTTCTTTTGATTTTCTCAGGAACTACTCGAGGGATTTACACCATTTAAGAAAAAGCATGATCTGCGTACCAGACCCTACCATTTTCCCAAATTTGGTGTAATTCCGTTCAGCGGTTCAGGCTGTAGCCGTGTCTAATCGTCCTATGGAAATTAACATGGGGAAAACACGTTTGGGACCCCCCTTTTTTCTCTGCCCCCGCTTGACGAATCTTCCCGAGACTTTTAGGGAAGGAGCGGAGCAGGCCATCTTCTTTGAGAAATTCGCGAAGATTCAACAACCGGCGCCAAAGTTATTCCCAATAGAATGTTGCAGATTTCCTAAGGAAACTATAACTATAACTATAGCAACCGCCAGTAGGTAATATATATATATATATATATATATATTCAAAAACAAGAGGCCCTCTCACAGCGTGATTTATTTAAATTCAGCAAGGCAGCATTTCAGTACGGGATGGTAGGTACAGTGATTGTTTCTGCCAAAAGTCCCGATGCGTTTCAGGCTCCTCTCGCCTTTCTTCTTGGGGATGGCTGTGAGGAAAAGCGGCTCTAAGGTGTTTATAAATCATGCGGCAGTTAATAGTCCCGCCCTGTTGGCGTGTGCAAGCAATGCACTGTGGTTGATGTAGTCTATGCCATATTGAGCCGATAGTAGGGCCAGCCGCTGTTGTTTTCCTAAGTATATTTCATTTACCACAGTGGGTTCGCTGCACCACAACATGTTGTAGTTCTGCCAATTTTCACTTTGCTGAGATCGCGATGTTCATTGTAGCCCCGTACTCGTGACGGCGCTTGACCTGCTCATCCGCAGGGAGGGGCTCTCCGCGACCGTGGCAGGCCGCAAAATATTCAAAAACAAGAGCCAAACGCTTGGAGACCCTCTCACAGAGCGATTTATTTAAATTCAGCAAGGCAGCATTTCAGTACAGGATGGTAGGTACAGCAATTGTTTCTGCCAAAAGTCCTGACACGTTTCAGGCTCCTGTCGCCTTTCTTCTTGGGGATGGCTGTGAGGAAAAGCGGCTTGCAGGTGTTTATAAATCATGCAGCAGTTAATAGTCCCGCCCTGTGGGCATGTGCAAGCAATGCACTGTGGTTGATGTAGTCTATGCCATATTGAGCCTATAGTAGGGCCAGCCGCTGTTGTTTTCCTAAGTACATTTCATTTACCAGAGTGGGTTCGCTGCATCACAACATGCCGTAGTTATGCCAATTTTCACTTTGCTGAGATCGCGATGTTCATTGTAGCCCTGTCCTCGTGACGGCGCTTTACCTGCTCATCCGCAGGGAGGGGCTCTCCGCGACCATGGAAGGCCGCAAAATATTTAAAAACAAGAGCCAAATGCTTGGAGGCCCTCTCACAGCGCGTTTTATTTAAATTCAGCAAGGCAGCATTTCAGTACAGGATGGTAGGTACAGTGCCTTGGTACTCCAATACAATTAGCCAACAAGGATTGTAGTTGTTGTGGTCGTTGTTGGCCGCCTTTTTATTAGGATTGTACACAAACTGGTTATCTGGTCATCATTAGCATGACCCCTGGTCACATTGGTTATTTGCGAACTGCCATATCTTGGTCATAAATCATACATATCATCATCATATTGTGCAGATCATATTAGGGTACATTCAGTTCGTAAATGGCCCCCCAAAACCAGTTATTTTGTTAGTTCTTGGTAGTCCTCTTTGTCATGTTACTTCTGGGAACACCATTTGGTTAGTCACCCATGCCCTCTGCATGTAGGGAGGGGTAGCTTCTCCCCGGAGTTAGGCCTCCAACTCGCTACCTTTTTGTGCCCTGCCGTCCGGCCGGGTATGGGCCATGAGCACCGTCTCTGATTGCTACTCCCCTTCTTGGCACAGGCACCTCACCTTGCTGTGTGGCATCCCAAAGTGAGTGGCCCTCATCCTACACACCGCCCTGTTGGTGTGTCTCCTTAGCCAACCATTGTATAATTTTTCGCGGCGCCGCAGGGAGGCTAACGTCTTCCTGCGTCTCCCCCAGATTGTGTGTTTCTCCTTCTTTGCTCTTATCTACAACCTGCCAGAGCCATTGCGCCCCACAGGTTATTCCAAAAGACCTTCAAACCTTCCTCTGACAGATGGATGCCGTCCTGGTCATACTGTTCTGGGCGCCCAGGGTGGATCAGGTTGGATGCCTGACGGTCTTGCAGAATTTGTGCATTGTGATGTTCATTTTCCTTCTGGTGTTATCCACTGCTTTGTTCGATTCAGCGCCCTTCCACTGTTTCCTACGGATCATCTCTTACCTTGTGATGGTCGTGCCGCCAAACCATGTGGACGCCCTTGTGAGGTCCGCCTGAATGGCTTGCCCCAACACATTTCTTCCCACCTGGGCCAGGTTGTTGCCCCCGAGATGAATGATCAGTATGTGCGGGTGCCATGCCTAGTCTGCCAGTAGGTTTCCGAGTGTTACCGGCAGCTGGCTCCATCTCATCCCTGGCTGCCCCAATCAGCGAATGCACGTGCCTTTGGGTTTGCTCACAATCCTGTGGCCTTCCTGCTGCCACCATGTCTGCATCCTGGACACAAAGGAGTGGCCCACTACCCACCCCAGCCGGGGGTGTTTTCCTGCTAGAAAAAAGAATCCCAAAGTCAGGTGGTTGTTGCAGCAGTGGAGGCACCCTAGTTCTTAACCGTCCCTCTTTTGGGGGCGCTTGCCCTTCGTCACCCTGCCGTGCGGCATCCCAAGGTGACAAGCTAGGCCACTCACCTTACCATGCGGCATATCTAAGTGAGTGGCCCCCCACCCTCACCGGTGGGGTCTAGAGTAGATGTGGCCTGATGTAGGTTTTGTATGCTCGGGACCGCCACCTGCCAACCGCCTGAATTCTTGCTTTCGGCATGCCGCACTGCGATGCCGAAGTTGCTGTGCCGATCCTGAAAGAGTGGGAGGCAAAGGCCTCCGGGGATAGCCCAGCTTTGGCGAGGGCCTGGCGCATCAAAGGGGTAAATTGGAATTTGTTCAAGTTTCTCCCATCTTGATGTTTGAAAAGTGGCCCCTCCGCCACTGGGCGTGCTCCCATGTATCTGAATAAGCAGCACACTGCACAATAATTGCTCCCTTGGATGCATTGCAGCTGTATCACAGCACCTCTTCCTGCCTGGCCTGTTGTTGCCCTTCTCAAAACTATCTCCACTGAAGCTGCCCTGGGTCTGATGTCTGTGGCCTGGAGGCACCGCAACGCAGGTCTCTGCTTCCTAGGTGCCACCTGTTCGCTGATGCTGAAGGCGCTAAAGAATGCCATGGAAAATGCTGCTTGGAACAGGTGGAGCTCAAACCTGTACTTCGTACACAATGTCAGTGCCTCCATCAGCTGGCCCAGTTTTTTTTAAATCTATGGGACGCCTGCTATCCGCCTTTGCCCCCTCAGCTCTTTTCCACCCCTTCAGTGCTGCCTTGAGGTACACGGATGCTGTGCGGTCTTCCCCTGTGTGGATGTTTGTAAAATTGGCTATGGCTGTCAGGTGGGCCTGTGCCGAGGACCTTGTTTTCTTGTTGGCAAATGCCCGTTGTATGAATCACTCCACTGCTCATTGTGTCCCGTCCCTGTTAGTCAGTGACTGTATGCCCCCCATCTTCATTATTGTTGCTGCATATTTCTTGTATCGTCTAGCTGCCTCTGGGGTAAGGGCCTGATTCACCAATGTGGATAGATCTACCCCCCAGGTCCCACAGATACACTGGGAAAGGGGTCATTGTCCCACATCAGTAAGTCCTGCTTGACCCCCACCCCTAGACGGACGTGGTGGTGCTCGTGGGTGAGGTCTGATGTCAACTGTGTAAGGCGCCTGGAAAACACTCTCCCTGCAGGGATTACCCTGGCTGCAAAGTTGAGCTTACCGATCAAACTTTGTAGCTCGCTGCGCGTTGGCTTGTTGCGGCCGCATAGGCCCCTTACCCCTGCCCTAAAATCCTTCACCCTGTCTTCAGGTAGCCTAGCTGTCCCTGTCACTGAGTCCAGCTCTATGCCCTGAAAAGTGAGTTTTGTGGTGGGACCTACTGTTTTTTCAGGTGCTAAGAGGATCCCCAGGATCCTGACCAGCTCTTCAAAGGCTGCCAGTGTGTTACTGCAGTCTGGTGACCTGGCGGGGCCTGTAAACATGAAATCGTCCAGGTAGTGAAGTGTCCTCCCTGCTGGGTGTCTGTTATGCAGGGCTCATTCTAAAAAGGGGGCGAACTGCTCGAAATATGCGCAGGATATTGCACAACCCTTAGGCATGGCTTTATCAATAAACAGGTCCCCTTCCCATTGGAAACCTAACAGGTGGAAGCTAGAGGGATGTACTGGTAAGAATTGGAAGGCGGACTCAACGTCCCCCTTGGCCATGAGTGCCCTATGCCCTGCTGACTTCACCAGGTCATTTGCATCGTCAACCGACGCATAACCCACTGAGCAGGCTTCAGCATTTATCCTGTCATTTACTGACGACCCCTTGGGGAAGGAGGGTTGGTGGATCAGTCTAAATTGCCCCGGTTCATTTTTGAGTACCACCCCCAGAGGAGAGATAACCAGGCCTTTATGCAAATGTGGAGGAAGGGGGCCCTCTATTCTGCACAAGGACGTATCCTTCTCAAGTTTCTTGCATACCACCCCTGGGTGTTCCATTGCAGATTTCAGGTTGATTGCCCCATCCAGTGGTAGTGGATGGTATCACAAATCCTTCCTTAAAATCTTCTACTAACCTGCAGCCTCTGTTTTGTTAGGGTATTTGTTGGCCAGTCTGCGAAGTTGTAGTGTGTTAATTGGTGATCTGGCTAGTTGACAGCTGTGCAAACCCTGTGGCCGCCCCCCAACCATGCCTGTGTTAGTGTTACCTTTTCTTATCCTTCTTGTCCCCGTTTTGCTCTTGTTTGCCCTGGCACCCCACTGATGGGTGTCCGCCCCCACAACTGGAACATGTGCGTTGGAATTTTCATGCTGCACCCCACGTGCAGTCCCTGGCATCATATTTCCAGCAAATTGCTGTGGCTCCATTGGAGGCAAGTGGTTTCCCTGTGTTGTGTTTGGACCTGTGAAAGGATGTGCCCCTCCCTCTGTGGTAGGACCTCCGAAAGGACTGAACGCTTTTCCCCGCCCAAGCCTTTACCTCCTTGGCCACCAGCATTTTGTGTATAAAACCAGAGACATCCTCCTCATTCCATTCCATCTCTGGGTGTCTCCGCATTTTTAACCTGAAACCCTTGTCATATTCCAGCCATGCGTCCCCGGGGAATTGCCTCTGTGCCCAATGAATATTGGCCTCATAAAGCCAAAGGTCTGCTGCGCAGCTCAGGAATTTCTCCACTATGATGCAAGCCATTATTCTAAAACCGTCCAGCAAATTATCAAAGTTTCTTGGACAATTGTTGTAATATGCTCACTGCTTGCAACTCTGCTGAAGGTCCTGCCGTGTTCACCTGGCATTGCTGGTGTGTCTGCAGGTGGCAGATCTCTCCTCTGTGGCTTCTTCCAGGGAGCTTTCTTCAGACGCTGTCTGGAGGCTGCAGTCTTACGTCTCTTTGGTGATGATAGACCAGTGTTGTCAGCCCCCAGGGCCCCTGACCCTCTGTCTCCTTCCTGGCCCAAATGTTGTTAAAGCCACTCGCTGCCAAACACTGCCGATACTTCCCCGATGTGCTTCAGCAGCTCTGTGAGCTCCTCTGGCTGCCCTTCTGCCATTGCTCGTGTTGGGGTGCTGCCGCCCTTGGATGCACCAAATAAAGCTGCTCCTTTTTTAATGTTGTCCCGGTTCGGGCAAATGCAGGCTGCTTGTTCCCACCCTTCGCCGCTTCTGCAGAACGATCACAGTCGCCTCTCCGGGGCTTAGGCAGGAATGCAGCCCCCCTGCTGGGAAACAGCTGATTATGGCTCCGGCCGCGGTAGTGCTTGATGAGGGGATTTAGGCGGACAGGCAAGAACCCACACCATGCACAGCTGATCCCGGCTCCGGCCGCAGCAGTGTTCAGTATGCAGGCAGGAGAGAAAGCAGCTAATCAAGGCTCCACAGGTAATCGATGGTTGCGGCTCCGGCCGTGGTAAACGGGCGCCTTTCGGGGTTTTTTTGGCAGGGCAGAAAACCCTGCTGGGCCACAGCTGATCACGGCTCCAGCCGCAGCAGTGGTATGCAGGCGGGAGAACAAGCCGCTGATCACGGCTCCGCTGGGCGATCGATGGTCGCCGCTCCGGCCGTGCTAGACGGGCACCTCTCTGTGTTTTTTTTTTTGCCGGGACATAAAACCCTGCTAGGCCACAGCTGATCGTGGCTCCGGCCGCAGCAGCAGTTAGTAGCGTGCAGAACCACAAATCTGCGCTCTCTGCTGCGGTAGCCAACAGTGGGGTTGGAGTCCCTCAGGAGTGTAGGCTGGGAAAACGAAATCCATCTGGTCCCCGCAGTCCCTGATGGAGCAGGCGCACCCTCAGCCGGGACGGCGGCTGGACAACGTAAGACAACCAGGATCGTACTCTCGGTACAACGATTAGGGCCTCTTCGCTTGTCTACATCTCCCCGCAGCGCTTCGCCTCGCAGCAGTCTCCAGCCAGTGCTTGTTTGAAAAACAAACTGGTGCACCGCTCTCCCTGCTCCATGAAGTTAGGAGCTACCTGGGGGAGCGGTGGCTTATATCCCCCACCAAAGCTTTTCTCGCCACTCAGGTGCTTGAGGAGTTCATACCTAGCCGGGCCGCACATCGGATGGGGGGTTTGGCGCCACTGTGGTGCTCCTGCAAGGAGCGGTGTGCCCTTAGCGCTGATTCTGGGTGCTTAGAACTGGTTCTTCCCCCCAGGGCTTGGCGTGGGTTATGGCACCGGCCCCTGAGCCCCCACCTTTGGGGGGAGTGGCAGCCTCTGCAATAACATTTCTAATACCCACTAAATTACTTCGAAGTGTGTCTTGTAACATGAAGTATTCTTAAGTAAAGATAGACATTTTCCTAGAAAGGTATACAAATCTAATGTTAACATCTTTTGTAGGCCAGTCTATCTACAGCAATTAACCCCATTTCTCTTTCAGAATGTTATCCAAACTGCTGTGAATATGTACTTCATGTGCATTGCTTAAATACAATTTATGACAAGTATCCATTGTCTGCCCCGGTATGTTACATGCAGATAAACAAACTAATGTAAAGCATGCCAACTTCTTTTCAAGTGTCATAAAGTATAATAATAACTATTGCTGTGTAAGAAAGTTGTTACCTCATGACATAACTGTTATAGTCACACCTGTCTGAATACTCTTCTACACCGTTTTACCTTCTTCATTATATCCTCAGAACCTGGTATGAGTAGGCCGTTACAACAAAGAAAATGTTACCACTGCTACTCAAAATTATAGTGCTTGGGTTGTCTCTCTTAAAAAAGCAAAGTGAGCTCCATCACAACTTGTACAAACAAGTAATTTGGATTCACCCAGACATTGTGCATTGTGTGTACCAATGGCCTACAACAGAAAAGGTACTAGAGTGACAGTAACACTCAATTTGTCGCATGTCAGTATAAACATGTTTCTGGCTTGCAGTCTCAGTCTGTAGGTGGACTGTTAATTGATCATTTAGCAAACACAATACCCTATCTGGAGTCATCCATTGTTGCAGTAAACAACAACAGCTACTGCATTAGTAGTCAATCACTACATGTCCCATAAAGCATTCAAAAAGATAACATACTTCGCTGTTATGTCTCACTCTCATCATACCCTAACTTGGACTCTGAAGATATACAGTCAAATTACAGAACCTGTAAATATTCCATTGGCATTCTCTGTGACACATGTCAACTTTAATGCAGATAACTTGACTCTGTGGTGTGACATTCAAAATGTTTGAACTTTGGCAACTGCATGGCTTCCAGGGGGCCTTTAGTTAGAACAATTTGCAGATGTCTCCTTGGCTGTATAAGATGTTTCTCATGGCTTGTAAAACTACAATGAATTAGCTATGTGATTAAAAATATAGCATAAATATTACAAATTCTGGTTAAGAACACAATCTCAAATTTGAAAGGCCTGCATATCACTAACTGCACATGGCTGATAACTGTGATGTAAAAATATTGAACATGTAACAACACACTTGTATGGAATTTGTGTATTTGAGGCGGATTACAAAGTGTATATTGATGCCCTAACCAAAGGCGAAGGTAACATTCTGCCCACTAAATGCAATGTGTTTCTCCAACATCAGCATAATGGTTGTACCAACACAAATATATGTTTTTAAAACATAACCGTTACCAGGATCTCTGGATTTATATTTCAGGGTAGTACCACATTAGGTGGCAGGATTGACAAAATTATGCAGCAAGAAAAAGCTAATTACGCAGTATAATGCAGAACTTTTTTGTTATACTATAACCTCATTATTTTGTCATTTTACATGTTAATACTGTTTGGGCAAATACTTCACCTCATTAGTACCAGTTTAACATTCAAATACAGAAAAAAGCAACCAAAAAACGACTAGTTAACTTTTGCCAATGGCCCTTCATTGCGTGCGAACCCACGTAGCTATGTTTTTAGTAAATTTTGTTCTGTTTGCGCTAGAAACAATTTTTGTCTGTTAAAATTTGCAGATTAAGCAGCAGATTATGCATTATGCGGCAACTGCAGCAAATCAATAACTATGCAAAAATACAGGACCATGGAATTGTATAATTCCAGTAGCTCTAACCATTACACACTCATGTACTAACAATCATCATATAATTATATATTGTATCCTGCCAAGCCTTCAGAGAGGATGCAACTCCTGCTTGTCCTGATCTGGATGTGGAACAGCCTGGTCTAACAGGTGTATCTTGGGAGGCTACCATGTTAACTCTCACTCTACCCACCACAACTGTTACACCTCAGAAACATGCAGTGGTAGGCAATGCTCCCTGTAGCCCATCTTTAACATTTACATTCGCAGTGTGCACACCAGTTATGGTGCCTGTATTGCAGTTACAACTGATACTACTATAAGCTTAGGTGAACCAGGACCCAGCACAATGGTTGAAGTCCATCCAATCCCACATGGCAGGGTGGGTGGGGGAGACCACCATTAACACAGCAGATTGAGGCCAATGAGGTTCATAGTTTCAGGGAACTTATGGGTCACAATATAATTGGAGCAACAGCCCGGCATGAAGAACAGATGAGCCAGGCCATACAGCTCCTCAATAATAACAAAGAATTTAAGGGTGACCCTAGTCAGTCGCATAGGGAGCACAATGACCTCCTGGAGAGGCATTTATCTGACATGTGCTCCTTTTCATGAATAGTGCGGGACATATGTAGGCGTATACATGAAACAATTTCCCTCTCTGTGGAGGCAGAAAATCAGCGGAGCAGACACCTCCTCATTCCACAGAGAAGGAAGCCGTGCAACCCCAGTAGCCAGCTGCCATTACCTAGGAACCCTGCAACTGCAGAGCCACCAGTCACCCTGAGGAGGGGCCGATCATCCGAACCAGTGAGAGATGTTCAAAACATACCCACCACTAAGAGGCCCAGGTAATTTCCTCCTGCGTGGTTGCCACATTGATTCTTGGGACAATTCATATATCACATTGGCCTTTTGAGGAGTATTTTTAAATTTTACATTTACCCAAAACATTTGTGGCTGGAACTTTAACAATCACATAAACCAAGATTATCAATTCTGTGTTTGATCTAATGTTGATCATATTTGTGATTGAAACCACAGTTTAATTTGTTCACCACTTACTAGCTTTAGATAAAGATATTTTTGCTTATATAAATACTGTTTTTACATTCACTACATTTCATTTGTAGTTTCTGAAATAACCCTTGTGGTTTTGGCAAATGTGTAGTGTAAGTATCATCTCTTCAAAATCTGGCTGGCAATCATTCCAACCTCTTATGTCAATAATGATGCTTAAGTATTTATTTTGTTTGTTTATGTATGTATTATTTAGTACTCCAATAGAACAACATGCATGCAGACCATTTAGCAAAATTTAATACATTCAGATTTTGTTTAAATGTATTTCATGTTGCAGAATGAGTCTGTTATGTTCCTCACATTTTACTGTAGATGTAGACAAACCATACCAGGTGGATGCCATTATGTTCACATAACATAAATATACTTACACAGGAGTATTAGCCATTATACAAGCACCGAATGCCATAATGGCAGTAGTTATAACTGAATCAGTGGTTAAAAACATAAAAGAAAGTATGTCAAAAGGACAAACGTTTGCTACATAAAACATCTGTTAAAAAAAGTATGCAACCTTTACCACTTAATTGGTCCAATGGTTCTTTTGTACTACTAAAAATGACTGTGTATGTTCACCTCCAGGAAACACAAGAAGGCAATGTTAATAGATAAAATAATTTCAAAACTTAGGTTCACTCTAAAGGACTTCTTCACAATGCAGCATATTCAGTGACATAATCTCTTCATGTGAATATGAAAGCGTTTCTATTGAGCCATGTACTAATCACAGTAATAAATCTATCCATTTGAAGCTGAACAACAGCATAACCTCTATATTTTACAACTGTAGGAGTCTGCTACCTGTAGAACAAGATTGTAATATCTACAAATATGTTCTTTTACTGATATTTACCCTTACGAGAAGGTGTTGTTAATGAGATCGTCATGTAAATCATTTCATTCTTCATCCCTGATGTCAGTTTTATTTGTCAGTTCTTCAACATCACTACTAGACCGGCCTCTATTCTATGTGAAGACCCACGTCTTCCAAAATATTTTTACTAGATACCTATCCTAGGATATCCGCCACGGTGGACAACTTTGTACATCCGCTTATATATAGAACCATGTCATATTTTGCAAGAATATTTTTTTGTTTACACGTGTGGAGCTGTGGTAACCTATGTACCCTAAGTGTACGTGAAACAACCCACCAATACAAGGAAAAAAAGGTGAAGGGAGTTGGCAGAACCTCACGGGAGCAAAACCCTGGGAGGAATAAACAGGCTGGTACTCGCCTGTGTCCTCACGTTCTCATCATCAGCTACTGCCAACTGAAAACAAAAAGGGTAGGTAATAAACAGTGCAGATAAAGAAATATTACATATGTGCCTATGTGCTAGTGACCCAAAAGGTGTGCCAAACTCTGTACATGGGAATTGGGACACATATCAATTAAAAGGAGCTAGGCTGCACTGGCTATATTACTTTTATTCCTTACTGTGAGCCCGCTCTATGAAAAACCAACATGTTTCATTGCCTGTTTAGATTTACCGGCAACTTTATCAGGGTTTGGGTCTGCGTCTGTCTGCATCTTATTTCTCCATTTATTGTACCTATAGTTACACACAAACAACACATATACCACACGATTACATTACACATCTTAAGTGGCTCGACTAAGACACATTCACTGGACAAATAAACATAGAGTGATCATCAATCGGAAAGTAGTGTAACAGATACCTCTTCATTGTTAACCAGGTAGCCGCTGTTCATGCATGTACCAGCGCCCCCGTAGAAGAAATTGGATAAGATCTGGGGCCAGATGTAGGTGTTCAAATACCGGTCGGAAACGGCCGAAAAAAACGATTCACGGCCGTTTCCAACCGGTATTTGGACATTGGTATGTAGGGGATAGAAAAACTTACAGATTCGGTAATTTTACCGAATCGGTAATTTTACTGATTCAGTAAAATTACTGATTGGTAAAAATACAGAATCTGTAATTTGCTATGTAGGTAGCAGTGTTGGCAGTGCTACAGGCCTTCAGAATTCGGTATTTTACCACCCAATACAATTGGGTGGTAAAATACTGAATTCAGGTATACATGTACATCTGTGCATGTACACATGTGCCATGTGACACACAAGCATGCCCTTAGGGCATGTATGTGTGCCACATGGCACACAAGCCTGTACTTGGGGTGCTAGAGGGTGTCAAAGTGGCACCCCCTGCACCCTTGCAGGATTCGGTATTTACCGATTCGGTAAATACCGAATCGGTATTGCCCATTGATTTCTATGGGCTTCAAGGCACATAGGAATCGATGGGCAATACCGATTCGGTAATTACCTAATCGGTAAATAACGAATCCTACCGATTCGGTAAAAATTACCAAATTTTTACCTACATCTTATTTACCGAATCATAAATACCGAATCGGTAAAATTCGGTATTTATGAATCGGTAAAAAAGATTTACCTACATCTGGCCCCTGGTGTTTGTAGCTATCTTTGTGCAACCGGAACTGCCTTTGGTCAGTCTACAACGTAAAACAACATACATAAAAACATGCTTCAAACAGAGTTTATTGCAAGATTACGCCCGTATGAATACTCGCAATGAAGCTTGCATAATCCCTGGTTGGTTTTTAAGAAAAAGGAAAGCATTTTGCCCTCTATTTGGTGTACCGCTCCTTAGCTGAATTACATGCTTAGGTTATCCCACGTGCTTACGGGAGTTACTGCGGGCCATTGTGATGACTCGTCCCCAGTCCGATTTTAGTATTTTGACTATGCTCCCGCACGAAGCTGCCCTTGTGATATTAGGTAGTATTTTGAAAAGTGCGGGCATCTATCCCCCAAATGCCAGGGAGTCGCGCTACTCCATAATCGTTGTGCGAGATACGGGCGCATACGCCCATCAACTGGTATTTAAGTCTCGCATGTTGGCCACACTCGGGATCGCTAACCTTCTTATCCCAGAAAGCAGTCACACATTAAGTTATCATTTACACACTTACAGCGAAATGCAGGAATGTGGCCTCCGCTCAGACCCGTGTTTTTGATGAATGCCGACAGCCTTAATAAAGTTGTTCGTTGTCCTCGCTGCAGTCGGCGTTTGAGGCCATTCCCACTGCTAGCATCCATGACGTTACGGGGGCCTGGCTACGTCCGAGATGGAGGCCATCTTGGAAAGGGGTAGAGAAACTGTGATTGCATTTATTTATTTATTTATTTTTGAGATTTTTATTGCGCATACAAATACCCGAAGGTGTCTCGGCGCATAAAGGGCTAAGAGCGATCAAACAGCAACTTACTGGTTAAACAACCATGTCTTTAATAGCCTACGGAAGCTCATCAGATTGGGGGCAGTTTTAATCGCCAACGGCAGCACGTTCCACAGTTTGGGTGTGGCCACCAAAAAGCGCCTGTCTCCCCATGTGACAGTTCTAGTACGAGGCACTGGGAGAAGGCGGGTGTTAGCAGATCTTAGATGCCTCTTGGGGATGTAGGGCTGAAACGCTTCTGTCAAAAATTTAGGCCCAACACCCTGCATTGCCTTATAGGCAATGCAGAGGGCCTTAAATTTGATACGATTCTCTACTTTTAACCAATGTAGATGACGAATGGCAAGAGTAGTGGGCTGGCGGCGGGGGATATCAAGAAGAATCCTTGCAGCCGCATTTTGTATTGACTGTAATTTCGCTATGACATGTTTCTGAGTGTTTAAAAACAAAGCGTTCCCATAATCAATTTTTGAGAAGACCAGGGTAGAGACCAAGGTCTTCCCAGCTGAGATAGGGAGGTAGGGCAGTAATTTCTTGATTTTCTTTAAGATAAAGAATGCGGCTGACACAACCTTATTGACATGAAGGCTGAAAGACAGCTTGCTATCAAAAATAACCCCCAGATTTCTAACCTTCTCCACTGGGGTAGGTGGAGAGCCCAGCTGGACCGGCCACCAGATGGAAGACCATTCCGGTGAAAGCTTACCGAAAGTCATAATCTCGGTTTTATCCGAGTTAAGCCTCAAACAGTTGGAGGCCATCCAAGTGCTAACCGCAAGCATAGCCTTTTGGAAATTAACTGCCACCACTGGGCCATCCTTGTGGATTGCCAGGACCAGTTGGGTATCGTCTGCGTACGACGTAAGTCGTAGTCCATGGGCCTTTATTACCCTCGCTAAGTCCGCTACATAGATATTAAATAGCGTAGGACTTAGCGAGGAGCCCTGTGGGACTCCACAGGGGAGTGCAGAGACAGGAGAGTAGAAATCACCCAACTTCACTGTCTGGGTACGGTTGGCCAGGAAAGATGAAATGAGATCCCTGGCCATGCCGTTTATCCCCAGGGCTGTGACACGGTCGACCAAAATAGCATGGTCGACCGTGTCAAAGGCCGCAGACAAATCCAAAAGGATCAGGACGGCCACACCTCCCTGGTCCATGATGGCTCTGATCTCATCTGAGGCCTTTATTAAAGCGGTCTCGGTTCCGTGCCCTTTCCTGAAACCAAACTGCGTTTCGCCGAGAAGTTGGTGAGTGTCGACGAACTCCGAGAGTTGTTTGTTCATCAGAGATTCGCAAATTTTGGCCGGAAAGGGGAGACACGCAATTGGTCTATAACTGGCCACAGCTGTAGGATCCAGGGAAGGTTTTTTCAGGAGTGGTTTAACCACTGCTTTCTTCCATGGAGTTGGATAATGACCAGTTTGAAATGCAGTGTTGCAAATTTCCATAAGAGGTTGCGAGATCACTTTGCTAAGGTTAGCCATCACAGAGGGGGGGCAAGGGTCCAAGGGGGACCCCGACTTAATGATGGAGATGAGACTACCGATATGGTCTTGAGTGATAGAGGCAAAAGAAGAAAAAAGATCGTGATCATGGTCTGAAGTTGATTCATCCCTAATACAGACTCGGGGTTTGTATCTTGTGTCCTCCTCAAAGGATGAATATATGTCTGCCACCTTGGTGGTAAAAAAGGTAGACAGCGCATTACAGAAGGACTGAGATGGTTCAACCCCGGGTCCCGTGGGAGGTGTGGACAGTGTGGTAACAACTGAAAACAGTTCTCTTGCGGAGTTCTTGGCATTCTCTATTTGAGCAGAGAAAAAGGCGCTTTTACGAGCCGTGATCGCCCTTTTATATACTGTAAGGGCATCCTTATAGGATTGCTTGGCTATGGGGCAATAATATTTCCTCCAACGCCTTTCTAGGTTCCTACAGTACTGTCGATGGAGCCTTAGACTCATAGAATACTACTGCCTAAAGTTGTGTATTTGATATTGGCCTCAGCACATGGACGCCTGAATTATTAGATATGCTAAGTGAGTGATAAAATACAGTACACAAATACAGGTTTCTAGGTGTTTTATATGCACATATTTTTATTTCTTTTTTCCCCGTATTAATTTGTCTTTATTATTGGTGTTGTTGCTAACATGCGGATATTCTAGCTTTAACCCTGGTACAGGGGGTTGTGCACATTGGTACCTTTTGTACAAGATTAAGATCCTGCCGCCCAGCGGTGGCCTGTTGCTACCACCCTCTCCCTAGAATCATCTGTCTATTTATTTTGTAACGTGATTAGACATAATCATGTATGGCGCAGCTAGTAATTTCGGACTTCAGGGGCATGCCTTGTTACTGTCATACAGTAGTTCTTTCTGTATGATTTAGTAATGTAGCCGCAAGTCCTCCTGTCACTCCATATAGTTAATTGGTCCATATTTCTGGTGTATCTATGGGCTCAATTGGAGTGATACCTGAATAACCCACTTTATATAGAGGATGTCCTGTTCCACTCCATAACGTTGTTCAGTCCCGTCTGGTTTGTGCCCTCCTGAAATATCCAGTGGGCCTCTTTTTTAAGCAGTAATGTAATGTAATGTAATGTAATGTATAACCATTTATATAGCGCACTACTTACCCGGAGGGTCCCAAGGCGCTTCGACCGCTGCGAAACCCTTCCTGGCTTCCCTGAGAGATGGTCCCTTTAATGGGTATCTCCAGGGTGAGACTAGGCATCCCCGGCGGTCTGGTGGGGCCGTTAGTGAAGATGAGGCAAGCTAATGCCCAGAGTTGCCGAGTGTGAACGCTGATCAGAGTGGGCACCGAGGCGAGAGAATTATCGAGTCCGCTGACCCTGGTCCAGAAACCTGCCGCGCCGGGAATCGAACCCTGGTCCCGGGCCGTTCTCTGCTCTCGGGTCTGCCGCCTCTAACCAGTGAGCCACACTACTTCACTAGTCTATTTTCCATGTTGAATTGGTCCCCAACCACCCGTTCCATAACTACCCACCGCAGGTCTCTGGGCTGGTGTTTGAGGGTAGCGAAATGTTGAACTAGTTTTGTGGTGAGTTTACCTAGTTTTAAAGTGCTGAGATGTTCCTGGATTCTAGTTTTTATCTTCCAGGTGGTGAGGCCTATGTAGTGCATGCCACACTGACATGTGATAATGTATATGATGTTAGTTGAATTACAATTCCTGAATTTACTAAGATGCCATACTCTGCCATTTGAGAGGGTCACTGTTTTTGTTTTAGTGGTGAGTGCACAGACTGTACATCCACCACATGTGTAATGTCCCCGGGGAATGGATTGGTCCTGCCTATCCTGTTGAGGTCGAGTATGTACCAGTCGGTCCCTCAAATTTATAGAGCGCTTGAAAGCGAATCTGGGCTGGGGCATTTGCATTTATGTTGTACTAAGCAAATGCCAATGCTTCTTGATTATTTTTCTTATCCTGGTGGAACTCGGACTGAATGTAGTGACCACAGGTATGCAATCCTCTGGGTCTTTCTTACTTCTTTCCAGAAGGGCTTCTCTAGGGGTATTAAGGGCCCGCTTACGAGCTTGTTTGATGATTTTCTGTGGATAGGCCCTGGTCATCAGTTTTTTCGACAGGTCCTCGGTCTGTTCCAAGAAGCTAGAAGTGGATGTAGAATTTCGCCGGTAGCAAAAAAACTGTCCTACCGGGAGGTTGTCCCGGAGGGCCCTCTGATGAAAAGATCTGTAATGCAAAAGGGAGTTCTTGTCCGTCGGTTTTTGATGGACGGGGTACACTTTTTTTCCTGCTGTGTGGTGGCACCAGGGCAATGTGGGTCCTTTAAATGACACCTATGACATGTGGAATGTCACCCAAATCATAAAATCAGCCTTCACATTGTTTAATTCCCTTTCAGTTCTTGAAATTGGAAGAAACTCTTCTGTTAACTGATCATCACTTCCATTGATTTCCATTGCAAGCCACTAAAAGTAGCTTGTGACATTACAGTGCATCGCAGTACAGTGGCAGCAAAATAGAGAACTGCCATGGTATTCAAAATTGGTGTTATGGAAGTAATTTTTTCGTTCAGTGGCAAAAGTTGGGGCTCAAAGTGATGGCATTAACCGAATATTGACTGTTGGTGTTTTTTAATTAGCTCTCATTCTTACATGGTGGCAAGGTCTGGGAAAGGACAGAAAATTCTAAGTTGGCATCTAAGTGCCCTCGCAAGGGTGTTGTGTTGATGTTGGAGGATGTGTCTGAAAGACACTATGTACAGATCTAAGTATAAAAGGACATTGTTTTAATATCAAAAACATTATAATTAAGGCTTTCAGTTTTCAGTTTTTATAGATTTTTACAGATCAATACAGACGGAAAACAATGTTTTTCCTGTCTTTATTTATTTTTAAATGAGGAAAAAACTGAAATTTGTGCTTCTTGTGAGTGACTTTCCATGGGGTCTTTCAGAATTCCAGGACAGCATCTGACCAAATAGACAGCATGGGGAGCTAAAAGCACACTTTGAGATTTCCTCAAATATAGCCATATTTTAACATATATTTGAAGTATAATGCTAATATTTATCTGAGGGTGTAATTTTGCTCTATTTGGCTGCTTAATTTGCTAAAGCAGGACAGACATTAAGATAGGGCTTTATGTTTATCAATTAAATAAAAGTGAAAATATGCAATTTTATTACTCCATGTATTCTCAATACACAAAAGAAATAAGATGGCCCAAAAAATATATGGATGAATACAGTTGTAAATCTTAAAAAAATAGGATAACACCGGAAGCCCTAAATATAATTCACAAACAGTACTAGTGCATTATAAGACATAACAAAAACCTATTTACTCAAACTCACATTACAACACATTTCAACAGTTATACCCTACATGTGTGTTAAACTTACACCAAACAGTGCTCTCAAGTTCCTGTGGACAAATTAATTAGCATACATTGTGAATGGCAAGAGTATATAAGCTAACTCACAAGTAGCATTTAATGTCCATGCAGTGGGTATATGTTATACCAATCTACAAGGGACTTGTAAGTAAATTAAATATGCCAATTGAGTATAAACCAATTTAACCATGTTTTAGAGGAGTGAGCAGAAGCACTTTAGCACTGGTTAGCAATGGTAAAGTGCACAGTCCTAAGGCCAACAAAAACAAGTTCAGCCAAATTGGACCTCACCAAAAACACAATTCTATCAAAACACACATCACGTAACCCATCAACATCACAGAACCAAAAAGCATCACTAAAGAATCACAAATCCTAGGACAAGCACACAGCATCTTCAAAACATACACCACAGACACACAAACATGCAGACAAGGGTGGTCCATTATGGTATCTTGATGGACCGTCTAAAGGAGTGCGAGATCCAATCCAAAACCTAGGCGTTGATAAATTCCTTTACATCCGGCAGAGGACATACTGTTGCATTGGGTGGATATCAATCTAAACCCTTCTCGCTACCCTGTGGGGACCCACAGGGGTCTTTCCCGAGCCCCACTCTATTTAATGTTTATGTTTCATCCTTGTCCCCCATTATAAGAGCATTTGGGTTTGGTCTTACCTCCTTTGTGGATGATACCCAAATTGTGGTGTCTCTTCGACCAGGTCAGGAAACAGTTATAGATCAACGTTTCAAAGCATGTATGCAATCAGTTGGGAAATGGATGGCAAATAATTGTCTGAACTTAATTCAGGCAAAACTGAAGTCCTACTTTTTGGAAAGGATACAAAGTTTTGGACTCCAAGTTGGTGGCCGGATTCGATGGGCTCTCTCCCTCTGCCTTCAAAGAAAAGGTGAAGATTTTGGAGGGTAATTGTGGATGAAAGACTCACGTTTGGGGATCAGGTTAATGCAGTAACATCATCAACTGCATATGTGCCAAGAACGGCCAGGAAAGTAATGTCATTTCTACCTCTAGGTAGTCACCAAACAGTGGTCACAGCTCTGGTGCTGTCGAAGCTGGACTACTGTAACAGCCTGTATTTGAACATTCAACAAAAAAGTCTGAATAAACTTCAGCTGCTGCAAAATTCAGCAGCGTGATTCTGACCGGTACATCCATATTCTCTTCCATCTCCAAGGAAATAAGGAAGCTGCACTGGCTCCCAGTAAGCAGTAGAGTGCGCTTCACATCACATTGCCTGGTCTTCAAAGCTCTGAATGGCAAAGGCCCAGACTACTTGAACCAGCTGTTCCAGTGGTACATTCCACAAAAGCATGGAGTGACCTTCTGTTTTGCCTAAAAAACTCTAATGATCTGGTATACTTTAGGAAGGGCTTGAAGTCCTGGCTTTTTGCTGAATAATCTCAGTTCCTCTTTGCTTGCTGCCTCAGGATAGATGTCTTAGTGCCAGGACACCCTTGGGTAATCGCCGCACTTTATGAAAGTTATTAACATAACATAACATAACAAACACAAAACATCGCCAACACATACACTAACAACACCTAAACACAAAAATGCAGACAAATACACACCATCTGCCAAACAAAAACCACCAAAGCACACACACAGAGCCACAACATCCCCAACACCAACATTTTCATTAGACTCAGAAACTACACCCACGTTGTAACACACACTCAAATGCAAAAATACACATCACCATGATGCTTCAGACACACACTCACCTTCACAATAACACACACTCCCAATGCAACTCCCAATACATCCTCTACTTCCTACACACCTCCTATACAACCCCACTCAGCCTTCATACTCCTTTCCCAATCACTCCTTCTCTTCCCAAGCCCCGGAAAAAAATGCCTAACCCTTCCTTCTGATAGATAATCCGATGTGCCTGAACTCCATAATATTCCTGTAGTGAATATGTCCCTTTTGCACAAGATAATTTGTGTGGGGACATGACGCACAACTGCAGTCTGAGTCCTTATTGTCATTGTTTTTATTTTATTTTTGGATTTGCTTTTAACCGTTTATGTTGAAATTGAGAAAGGTATCTCATTTTGTGTTCAATTAATTTTTCTGGATAACTTGTGTTGTCTTTTATTGCACAACAAGCACAGTGTTCAAAATGTACTTCTTTAAAAAAAATTATAATTAGGGTTGACTAATTAAATTTGATGTGTAATACAGACTATGTTGTTTTTCCTATGAGGTTTGGACCACGTTATTTGGTGACATCTCTATTATTACATACTGATAGACTTGAGTTATCTTATTCTGTATTGGGATGCCTAATAACCACTATTTCCAGTCACCATTGGGAGCCATTTTAAGTCCTCACGCATTTTACTTAAAGCATTTTGTTACTCTTTAAACTGTTTTTCCTTAGTAAAGCAGAAAACTGAATTATCTGACCATGGGCCAAGTGCATTCTTTTTTGACTGAAACATGCCTTTCAGAAATTTGTGAGCCCGACATCCTGTTAGCTGCTCCGACAGGATATGTGTTAGTTAGACTGGATAGCCAGTCCCAACATGGAGGGGACATTGCTATAATTTTTAAACAGTCCCTGGGGTGGAGTTTTACTAAAGTAGCTATAGCTGTTTGTGAGGCAGATCTATTTTCCCTGACTTGCTCAAGTAACTTCTCTCTTTCAGGGATTTTGGTCGCTTGGCCACCCCGGTCTGACTGCTAGTTTTATCTCTTCTTTGGCAAATGTCTTGTCACTGCTGGTTCTTCATTATTCTAATTATACTTTAGTTGGGGGTTATGAACCTTCATTTTGAATGCTCAGTATGCCCATTAGCCTCAGTTATGGTTGCAGATTTGCCCGGTCTTCAATCATTTCACCTGGTTTCTTGGTCAGGACTAACTGATCTAGTGGCGGGCCCTCCTTTGCCGCTGATTTGGTCCGAGCATAAGGCCATCCCCTTATAGACTCTCTTGTGTAACACTCCTTCTAATACTACTTCTGGATTGAAGGTGAAAACTCGGAGATGGGCCAAAGTTACCTCTCTAAATTTCACCACAGCGCTTGTTGTGAATCATCCCATACTTGACAAATGCCCCACTATTGCAACACTCAAGTTGGTGACTGTAGGGAGCAGTGGTAGCGAGAACAATTTGTAGAATTAAACTACAGCTGACTGGTTCAATGAGGAATTGGCCATGCTTAAAAACAGCTGCTAACACCATGAGCATACATGATGTAGACGTTTTCATCAGACTTGCAAGGAGGCGTGTTGATCTGCTGTGAAAAACTATCACAGTCGCATCGGCCAGGTAGGGCAAGTTGGCTCAGAATTCTTCTAGTAAGATCTTCTCTATTGTTAAAGTGCTATCATCACCGGATCGAGTCTCTGCATCAATCAATGCCTTCATCTGAGGAGAGCTGCAATACGCTTGTGAATTTTTTTCTTGGACAAAGTCACATCAATATATTCACCCTTTCTAGAGCCAGCTAGAAGCGTCCCTTGTCTACATGTGTGATTTGAGTCTTCTAGTAAAAGCATCACCTGCTCTAGTTTAAACCCATCGAAGTGGATGAGCTGAAGGTTTGAATGTCATCAATTAAGTCAGGCTATTCTCTCCGTCTAGCCACTCCTTGTATTTTGGAGCTTGGACCTGCTGAACCTCTTCCTGCATTTATAGATCAGTTCAATAGCTCTTTTGCAGGTGCTCAGGTACCACTGAGCTGGAACCATACCTCTGTCAGACCCGAGAGCAGAGGACGGCCCGGGACCAGGGTTCGATTCCCGGCGCAGCAGGTTTCTAGACCAGGGTCAGCGGACTCGATAATTCTCTCGCCTCGGTGCCCACTCTGATCAGCGATCACACTCGGCAACTCTGGGCATTAGCTTGCCTCATCTTCACTAACGGCCCCACCAGACCGCCGGGGATGCCTGGTCTCACCCTGGAGATACCCATTAAGGGACCATCTCTCAGGGAAGCCAGGAAGGGTTTCGCAGCGGTCGAAGCGCCTTGGGACCCTACGGGTAAGTAGTGCGCTATATAAATGCCTATACATTTACATACATTTACATTTGATCCTTCCAAGCCAGAAAATTGCAGGCTGAGCTCTCCGATTCCTTTCCTTTTGAAAGAGAAGCTCATCAATCGACAACTGTCAGGATTCACAATCTGGCTTCTACCTCTGTACAATACTGAGTCAGCTCTTTTGTTATCTTCAGAGTCCATGCACCAGATTATGGAACGAAGGGATACCTCAGCTCTATTGCTGCTTCATTTAAGCACAACATTTGAAACTGTATCCCACTGCCACCTATTAGAGTGGTTGTAGGCTACGGTGTCGGTTACTAGGCCCTAAAGTGGTTGACATATATTTATTTTATAGCCATACCTTCAATGTCCTCCAGGAGTCTTTCTGTTGTAAGATAGCTCCATTGTTGCAGGGGGTGCCACAGGGCTCCTCTCTAAGGGCTACTCTCTTCAACCTATATATTAACCCTCTCGCAGATATCATTGTGTGGTATGGTTTTGAAATTATATTATAAGCCGATGACACCCACTTGATCATCACCTTGTCACAGAAGTCTCCTGCTGCTGCCAACTTGTTGAGGGCTTGCTTCTCAGAGGTGTCCCAGTGGATGGATCTCAACTGTCAGAAGTTAAACACAGGTAAAAAGGAGGTCCTGATACTTGGCAAGCAGCCTTTTATATGGTCCCCAGCTTGGTGGCCGGAGTCGCTAGGTTCCTTTCCATAGCTTAAACCTAAGGTTAAAAACTTGGGTTTCTGGTTTGACAATAAACTCCCATTTGAGAGTTAAATCGCAGCCTTAGCTGGCAAGGGTTTTGGCATTTTTAAATCCCTCAAAAGATGGTTTCATCTCTTGCCTGTCTCAGCGTAGAAGACAGTGATCCAAGCTTTAGTGGTCTCTTTGCTGGATTACTTCAACATCCTATATCCGGGAGTTTCTCATGCAGGGATTAAGAGACTCAAGTGTGTTCAAAATTCAATGGCTCACCTACAGCTTAACCTCCCTAAGCGCACATCTATGGGTGTGGCACTTCATAATTGCATTGGCTCCTAGTGGCATGGTGGCAAGGTCTGGGAAAGGACAGAAAATTCTAAGTTGGCATCTAAGTGCCCTCGCAAGGGTGTTGTCTTGATGTTGGAGGATGTGTCTGAAAGACACTATGTACAAATCTAAGTATAAAAGGACATTGTTTTAATATCAAAAACATTATAATTAAGGCTCTCAGTTTTCAGTTTTTATAGATTTTTACAGATCAATACAGACGGAAAACAATGTTTTTCCTGTCTTTATTTATTTTTAAATGAGGAAAAAACTGAAATTTGTGCTTCATGTGAGTGACTTTCCATGGGGTCTTTCAGAATTCCAGGACAGCATCTGACCAAATAGACAGCATGGGGAGCTAAAAACACACTTTGAGATTTCCTCAAATATAGCCATATTTTAACATATATTTGAAGTATAATGCTAATATTTATCTGAGGGTGTAATTTTGCTCTATTTGGCTACTTAATTTGCTAAAGCAGGACAGACATTTAGATAGGGCTTTATGTTTATCAATTAAATAAAAGTGAAATATGCAATTTTATTACTCCATTTATTCTCAATACACAAAAGAAATAAGATGGCCCAAAAAATATATGGAAGAATACAGTTGTAAATCTTAAAAAAATAGGATAACACCGGAAGCCCTAAATATAATTCACAAGCAGTACTAGTGCATTATAAGACATAACAAAAACCTATTTACACAAACTCACATTACAACACATTTCAACAGTTATACCCTACATGTGTGTTAAACTTACACCAAACAGTGCTCTCAAGTTCCTGTGGACAAATTAATTAGCATACATTGTGAATGGCAAGAGTATATAAGCTAACTCACAAGTAGCATTTAATTTCCATGCAGTGGGTATATGTTATACCAATCTACAAGGTACTTGTAAGTAAATTAAATATGCCAATTGAGTATAAGCCAATTTAACCATGTTTTAGAGGAGTGAGCAGAAGCACTTTAGCACTGGTTAGCAATGGTAAAGTGCACAGTCCTAAGGCCAACAAAAACAAGTTCTGCAAAATGCAGGAGGCGAGGCAACATTTTGGGGGGTAAACCACCCTAAGGTTCACAGATCTAGCACACACCTATTAGTTAACGTGGGGTGATTGCTTCTCAAATGTCCAATGGTTTTGAAATATAATCATTAATGCATGTTCATATTTCATTGACGTTCAGCTTTTCCAATGGATTATCACCTGCCTCCTAGAATTGGTACAGTTCAGACCTCCTCTGAGTTTGCTGCTCCACCCAAACTGTTTGAGACCATGACAGAACATACTGGTGACAGGGCCCCAAACTTCACTACAGATGTACTGGACATTCTAACTGAAGAGGTCCTATGTCGTATGCCCAACTATATGGGAAACCACAGCAAAAGATATGCAAAATATACCTCCTAGGTTCTGACTAATGCAACACTTTCTATTTTTAAAATATAGTGGCTATGTGAGATGAGTAAAAAGTACTTAAGTTGAAAAATCATGCAGTTTGTGCTATTTCATATTGTTTCTTCTCTTTTTATTTCACTTTCTCCTTGGTACTGGCTTTCATTATGGGGTATTAGATGGTTTTTAAAACATACAAATTAGACATACACATTTTCGCCTGTTTTGCATGTGTTATGTACTTACATGCTGGAATTGAATGCATTGGTTCTGTATCCTTGCATATACATGCAAATGTGATTCATAAGAAGCCATTTGTGCTTCAACCGTAAGGAGATATTATACTGAGCTGTATCTACAATGCTATTTTTCTCAATCCAGCAGCACAGAAGGTGATAGGGTTGGAGGAGACTCAAACTACTCAGACTTTGGATCCTCCATAGCAAACCAGCCGAAATTGGTGGTGGACCCAACCACATGTCCAGGAATTATACCATTGTCTACCATCATCAGGAAGATCAGCATCCTCCCTACTGTTCCACCCATGTTTGGCTCACATTTATTCGCTTAAAGGGCTGGAGTCTCTTTTGCTCCAGGCACCTCTGCTCTGCCCCCACTTTATACAGCAGCAATGTCTGAGAAGTTTCTTGACGGGCTGTGCAGTTATTCTGTTGCCCTCTAGGGGGTCAGTCAACTGTTGACAGTATGACTGGCCTTGCAGCATTGCATCTACAGTTTTGTATGTGCCATACAAAAAGGCATGGCATGTTTGAGAGCCCCCTCAAATGTCAATGCCTCCCACCCACCAAACCCTTCCCCTTCCTTTCAAGATTCTTCCTCTACTGTAACCTCACCTTCCACCATTCATAACACCACCAACTACCTCTGTTTATCTTTCATACACTACGTCCACACTCACATCTAAACACCCTGGCAAACACAAGCACCCAGACAGACATTCATATTGAACATATAAAACATACGCACAAACCAAAACATAGAAAAACACAACACTAGCATCACAGCCTCAACCACCACCACACCCACAACCACCACCATGCCCAAAACCACAACACCCACAGCTACCACCACACCAACCACCACAACCACACCCACTACACCCGCAGCCACCACTAGGCCACACACAGAACCACACCCACAACTCACAACCACACCCAACACACCCACCACCACCTCATCCAAAAACACAATTCTATCAAAACACACATCACGTAACCCATCACATCACAGAACCAAAAAGCATCACTACAGAATCACAAATCCTAGGACAAGCACACAGCATCTGCAAAATATACACCACAGACACACAAACATGCAGACAAGGGTGGTCCATCATGGTATCTTGATGGACCGGCTAAAGGAGTGCAAGATCCAATCCAAAACCTAGGCTTTGATAAATTCCTTTACATCCGGTAGAGGACATACTGTTGCATTGGGTGGATATCAATCTAAACCCTTCTCGCTACCACGAGGGGTCTTACCCTAGCCCCACTCTATTTAATGTTTATGTTTCATCCTTGGCCCCCATTATAAGAGCATTCGGGTTTGGTCTTACCTCCTATGTGGATGATACCCAAATTGTGGTGTCTCTTCGACCAGGTCAGGAAACGGTTATAGATCAACGTTTCAAAGCATGTATGCAATCAGTTGGGAAATGGATGGCAAAGAATTGTCTGAACTTAATTCAGGCAAAACTGAAGTCCTACTTTTTGGAAAGGATACAAAGTTTTGGACTCCAAGTTGGTGGCCGGATTCGACGGGCTCTCTCTCTCTGCCTTCAAAGAAAAGATGAAGAATTTGGGGGTAATTGTGGATGAGAGACTCACGTTTGGGGATCAGGTTAATGCAGTAACTTCATCAACTGCATATGTGCCAAGAACGGCCAGGAAAGTAATGTCATTCCTACCCCTAGGTAGTCACCAAACAGTGGTCACAGCTCTGGTGCTTTCGAAGCTGGAATACTGCCTGTATTTGAACATTCAACAAAAAAGTCTGAATAAACTTCAGCTGCTGCAAAATTCAGCAGCGAGATTCTGACCGGTACATCCATATTCTCTTCCATCTCCAAGGAAATAAGGAATCTGCGCTGGCTCCCAGTAAGGAGTAGAGTGCGCTTCAAATCACTTTGCCTGGTCTTCAAAGCTCTGAATGGCAAAGGCCCAGACTACTTGAACCAGCTGTTCCAGTGGTACATTCCACAAAAAGCATGGAGTGACCTTCTGTTTTGCCTAAGAAACTCTAATGATCTGGTATACTTTAGGAAGGGCTTGAAGACCTGGCTTTTTGCTGAATAATCTCAGTTCCTCTTTGCTTGCTGCCTCAGGATAGATGTCTTAGTGCCAGGACACCCTTGGGTAATCGCCGCACTTTATGAAAGTTATTAACATAACATAACATAACAAACACAAAACATCGCCAACACATACACTAACAACAACTAAACACAAAAATACAGACAAATACACACCATCTGCCAAACAAAAACCACCAAAGCACACACACAGAGCCACAACATCCCCAACACCAACATTTTCATTAGACTCAGAAACTACACCCACGTTGTAACACACACCCAAATGCAAAAATACACATCACCATGGTGCTTCAGACACACACTCACCTTCACAATAACACACACTCCCAATGCAACTCCCACTACATCCTCTACCTCCTACACACCTCCTATACAACCCCACTCAGCCTTCATACTCCTTTCCCAATCACTCCTTCTCTTCCCAAGCCCCGGAAAAAAATGCCTAACCCTTCCTTCTGATAGATAATCCGATGTGCCTGAACTCCATAATATTCCTGGAGTGAATATGTCCCTTTTGCACAAGATAATTTGTGTGGGGACATGACGCACAACTGCAGTCTGAGTCCTTATTGTCATTTTTTTCATTTTATGTTTGTATTTGCTTTTAACCATTTATGTTGAAATTGAGAAAGGTATCTCATTTTGTATTCAATTCATTTTTCTGGATAACTTGTGTTGTCTTTTATTGCACAACAAGCACATTGTTCAAAATGTACTTCTTTAAAAAAATTATAATTAGGGTTGACTAATTATATTTGATGTGTAATAGAGACTATGTTGTTTTTCCTATGAGGTTTGGACCACGTTATTTGGTGGCACCTCTATTATTACATACTGATAGACTTGAGTTATCTTATTCTGTATTGGGAGGCCTAATAACCACTATTTCCAGTCACAATTGGGAGCCATTTTAAGTCCTCACGCATTTTACTTAAAGCATTTTTTTACTCTTTAAACTGTTTTTCCTTAGTAAAGCAGAAAACTGAATTATCTGACCATGGGCCAAGTGCATTCTTTTTTGACTGAAACATGCCTTTCAGAAAATTGTGAGCCCGACATCCTGTTAGCTGCTCCGACAGGATATGTGTTAGTTAGACTGGATAGCCAGTCCCAACACGGAGGGGGCATTGCTATAATTTTTAAACAGTCCCTGGGGTGGAGTTTTACTAAAATAGCTATAGCTGTTTGTGAGGCAGATCTATTTTCCATGACTTGCTCAAGTAACTTCTCTCTTTCAGGGATTTTGGTCGCTTGGCCACCCCGGTCCGACTGCTAGTTTTATCTCTTCTTTGGCAAATGTCTTGTCACTGCTGGTTCTTCATTATTCTAATTATACTTTAGTTGGGGGTTATGAACCTTCATTTTGAATGCTCAGCATGCCCATTAGCCTCAGTTATGGTTGCAGATTTGCCCGGTCTTCAATCATTTCACCTGGTTTCTTGGTCAGGACTAACTGATCTAGTGGTGGGCCCTCCTTTGCCACTGATTTGGTCCGACTATAAGGCCATCCCCCTGTAGACTCTCTTGTGTAACACTCCTTCTAATACTACTTCTGGATTGAAGGTGAAAACTCGGAGATGGGCCAAAGTTACCTCTCTAAATTTCACCACAGCGCTTGTTGTGAATCATCCCATACTTGACAAATGCCCCACTATTGCAACACTCAAGTTGGTGACTGTAGGGAGCAGTGGTAGCGAGAACAATTTGTAGAATTAAACTACAGCTGACTGGTTCAATGAGGAATTGGCCATGCTTAAAAACAGCTGCTAACACCATGAGCATACATGATGTAGACGTTTTCATCAGACTTGCAAGGAGGCGTGTTGATCTGCTGTGAAAAACTATCACAGTCGCATCGGCCAGGTAGGGCAAGTTGGCTCAGAATTCTTCTAGTAAGATCTTCTCTATTGTTAAAGTGCTATCATCACCGGATCGAGTCTCTGCATCAATCAATGCCTTCATCTGAGGAGAGCTGCAATACGCTTGTGAATTTTTTTCTTGGACAAAGTCACATCAATATATTCACCCTTTCTAGAGCCAGCTAGAAGCGACCCTTGTCTACATGTGTGATTTGAGTCTTCTAGTAAAAGCATCACCTGCTCTAGTTTAAACCCATCGAAGTGGATGAGCTGAAGGTTTGAATGTCATCAATTAAGTCAGGCTATTCTCTCCGTCTAGCCACTCCTTGTATTTTGGAGCTTGGACCTGCTGAACCTCTTCCTGCATTTATAGATCAGTTCAATAGCTCTTTTGCAGGTGCTCAAGTACCACTGAGCTGGAACCATACCTCTGTCAGACCCGAGAGCAGAGGACGGCCCGGGACCAGGGTTCGATTCCCGGCGCGGCAGGTTTCTAGACCAGGGTCAGCGGACTCGATAATTCTCTCGCCTCGGTGCCCACTCTGATCAGCGATCACACTCGGCAACTCTGGGCATTAGCTTGCCTCATCTTCACTAACGGCCCCACCAGACCGCCGGGGATGCCTGGTCTCACCCTGGAGATACCCATTAAGGGACCATCTCTCAGGGAAGCCAGGAAGGGTTTCGCAGCGGTCGAAGCGCCTTGGGACCCTACGGGTAAGTAGTGCGCTATATAAATGCCTATACATTTACATACATTTACATTTGATCCTTCCAAGCCAGAAAATTGCAGGCTGAGCTCTCCGATTCCTTTCCTTTTGAAAGAGAAGCTCATCAATCGACAACTGTCAGGATTCACAATCTGGCTTCTACCTCTGTACAATACTGAGTCAGCTCTTTTGTTATCTTCAGAGTCCATGCACCAGATTATGGAACGAAGGGATACCTCAGCTCTATTGCTGCTTCATTTAAGCACAACATTTGACACTGTATCCCACTGCCACCTATTAGAGTGGTTGTAGGCTACGGTGTCAGTTACTAGGCCCTAAAGTGGTTGACATATATTTATTTTATAGCCATACCTTCAATGTCCTCCAGGAGTCTTTCTGTTGTAAGATAGCTCCATTGTTGCAGGGGGTGCCACAGGGCTCCTCTCTAAGGGCTACTCTCTTCAACCTATATATTAGCC
Organism: Lissotriton vulgaris; assembly: GCF_964263255.1. Lineage (NCBI taxonomy): Eukaryota > Metazoa > Chordata > Amphibia > Caudata > Salamandridae > Lissotriton > Lissotriton vulgaris. The sequence goes on along the minus strand of NC_141685.1, from coordinate 644,457,978 downwards.
CTCTCGCAGATTTCATTGTGTGGTATGTTTTTGAAATTATATTATAAGCCGATGACACCCACTTGATCATCACCTTGTCACAGAAGTCTCCTGCTGCTGCCAACTTGTTGAGGGCTTGCTTGTCAGAGGTGTCCCAGTGGATGGATCTCAACTGTCAGAAGTTAAACACAGGTAAAAAGGAGGTCCTGATACTTGGCAAGCAGCCTTTTATATGGTCCCCAGCTTGGTGGCCGGAGTCTCTAGGTTCCTTTCCATAGCTTAAACCTAAGGTTAAAAACTTGGGTTTCTGGTTTGACAATAAACTCCCATTTGAGAGTTAAATCGCAGCCTTAGCTGGCAAGGGTTTTGGCATTTTTAAATCCCTCAAAAGATGGTTTCATCTCTTGCCTGTCTCAGCGTAGAAGACAGTGATCCAAGCTTTAGTGGTCTCTTTGCTGGATTACTTCAACATCCTATATCCGGGAGTTTCTCATGCAGGGATTAAGAGACTCAAGTGTGTTCAAAATTCAATGGCTCACCTACAGCTTAACCTCCCTAAGCGCACATCTATGGGTATGGCACTTCATAATTGCATTGGCTCCTAGTGGAGAAACACCTTTCTTTAAAAACTCTTTGTCTCCTCTACAGGATTGTCATATATTATCTGCACTCTCCCTTTACTCGTTATTCTCCTAGGGTATGCCTCATATACTCAATGGCACTGTTAGTGCAGGTTCCCAGAGTAAAGAAAGCACGTTCCGGCAGAAGATTGTTTAGATTTCTTGTGTCTAAGCTCTGGAACTCTCTCCCATTGCAGCTGAGGCAATCTCCATCAGAATCTTTGTTTTGGAAAAGTCTTCAGATTTAGCTTTTCGGATAGGCTGTTTCCTTTTGTGTCTGCCATTTCCTTAGCTGTTTTCTACATCTCAGCACTGGGATACTTCTTTTCTGAGTATCTATGCCCTTTATAAATTGCATTCATTCATTCATTCATTTTACATTCATCATCTAGTTCCCATTGCAAGGGATGTGGTGTCATGTCAGATCAGGTGCATATGCCCAGCCTACATTTATTTTAATTTATCATGGACATGTAAGCGTCAATGTGATCTTCATGATACGTGTAAGACAAAAAAATTTACCAAATTATTTTATACTAGGATTAAATAGGTAAAGGGCCATTATCAGTAACATATGACAGGCATGTTTAGATGACAGGAGAGGAGATAAAGAGCATTTATTGTGATCACCCTTCAGAAGATCCAAAGAATTTATAATATGGGCAACAATATCTATCTTAGAATAAGCTACAACATTACATATATGTGTAGAATTGTATTATATAATTTTTAATGAGATAGTTGTTTAAGCAGATGTAACATTAGGAGTATGTAAAATACACGTACAATTGTAGAAATCTCAGAGGGCCGATTCACAAAAGTAAGTTAGGATTCCTAACTTTACTATTCCTAAATGCCCTTAGTGAATATTGAAAGTCGTAAAGTTAGGATTTTGTCTCAGATTATTCTCGATGATTTTTTGGGCCAAGGCCTCCTCTTTTTCCAAGCATGTCTAACACCTCTGGCAGACATGATTTCAGTTAATCTGTTTGAATGGAACTGTAGGATGATGGAGATGCTCGTCACAGGGGGCCTCCTCCCCTCTCAATCAGTCCCTCCAACCTTTAGTTGGTACATATGCTAGTGAAGTCATTGCCCATGAATGCTTTTGATTGACTATGTATTAACCTGCACCTAGACTATGCACTCACCTGGATCATAGCACCTGCAGAGCAGTAAATGGTAACCCGAAATGAATAAAACATGCACATCGGAGGGAACCTGGGTAAAGGGAACTATAAAGTGTACTTCTTGCACTGTTTTAACAGGTGGTCCAGTTTCTTTCGCAAGTACCAGCAACAACAGGGATAATCCTCACGAAGGGGTTGGTTGTAACAATGTACCACATAATATGAATGATGGTAATTAGTTACAGTTCCCGATGATCCCCATTGTTCGAGTGAAAGTCCAGGGTCTAAACCTAAATCTGATGGCAGTTTTTCTATTCCACCTATTCTAAATCATTTATCCTGGAACTTGACCGGTTTAAATGCATAAATATGTGATTCTTACTGGGTATTCTACATTATGAAGTATGATTTGTGCATGTTCCAAGAAAGCTTACATAGACGGGTTTACCTCTCAAGGGTTCTATTACGATAGCGAGTGGACAAAGTCGGCCCGCCACCGCAATGGCCTAAGGGAACACCCACCATATGTGTGGTGGTCCTGTGATGCTGATTAGGATGCGCCCGCCACACAGGCGGATGCATCCAGCATTTTTTACATTGCGGCGGACAGTACTTTTAGAGCACCCACCGCAATGTAAAAAAGGCATTTGTGCATTTGCATGCACCACATGGCAGGCACCGCGTGGTGCCTGCCACGTTGTGCATGCAAATGCAGGGGGTACAATAGGTACTCCCCATGTGCACCCATCACCCCCCCAAAACCCTGTGGGCCCGGAACGGGCCCCCACATTCAGGCACTGCATGCCTTTCCATGGCGGCGTTGCCACCAATGAAAGGCACATCCCCGCCTGCATTATAATATGCATACACCGCCACCATATTATACCCCTTTTCCGCCCGGTCTCCTGTTTGACCGGCGGAAAACTGTCAGACGGTCTTGCCATCGTAATATGGCGGGGGTAAATGGGATGTGGGCGGTAGAAAATGTCGGGCGGATCGCCACTGCATGTGGGTGGTGGCGATCTGGTAGAGCAAGTGGAAGGCTTTTAACTTTGGTTAAGAACAGTTGTTTTAATACGCTAACACCCTTGCCAGTTGATTGCCCAGATCTAATGGGGATTATAGTTACCCTACCCTTTGGGACTTTCTTTGGCCCTATTTAACATGTACGTTAGAACGGTACAGCCATATGATAAATTCCCTATTATAACAGAGTTAGATGTTACACTTGATACCGTACATCCCGATAATAGTGGCGTGGATTTTAACAGCTCTTTTGAACCCTGCACTTTTTCTAAGAATATTACCATAGAGGAGGATGAGCATTGGGGTATTCCAGCATTGACAGTATCACCGAAGAAATATCTTTCTTCTAGTGCATTACAAGTAGCCTCGCTGACAATTAGGTGAGGACTTAGAGCTTTAAATGGACACACATTCTCTGATCCGAATAGAGCACAAACATTTAAAAGTGGAACATTCGCCAGTGGAATTGATTATTTATTGATCAAGTGAGACTGTGGCTGATACGGAAGTTAATGTAAGGTCTTATGGTGACCACAACTCTCTCGAGGTGACCTTTTTGTGGGCCCTTGAAACACAGGAGTAACGTTTTGTTTACGGGTGTGCCTGCCCCGACTGTAACTAATAATCGCCACTTTGTTAAATGGCTAAATGTTCTGGCAAATCAAAAATTATATTCAGAATTATGCAAGCAGTGTGTTGCTTCCGTAGCTCAATATGAGGGGATAGAAGCAGTTGATATTCCTTTCTTAATCGTGCACAACCAGCTGTTTAGAGAGCTGCAAATGTTTTATACAAAGAGGTGATTGCCACAAATACCAAGCACTCTAAAGTAGCATGTAAAATAGCAAAGAGCTTGCTGAAGTTGGCTGTTATAGAGGGGACAGATCTAAAATTCGTATGGCCAGAAGCCTTTATAAAGCTCGATTGAGGCAGGCCAAATTGAACTGAGAGGATAACTATATTCTGCTTGTTGATAGTAGAATTAATGACAATCAAACCTTCTGAAAATTAGTAGCATCAAATAAACTTGAAAGTGGGAAGCCTCCGTGCTACAATATTTCCCCTGAAAAATGGGTGGCACACTTTTCTGCCCTTTAGACCACAAAAGAGTACAATGATCCTGGCAGAGCCAACAGTATAATTTGTTCCGCTCCACCATAACCTGCAGATCAAGAGGTAGTTAGTTACTACTACAGTTTCCGTTATTCTCTAAGAGACTGCTAGTGCAATAGATTAGCTCAAATCGGCCGAAGCACCAGGCCCAGACAAAATTCCAGGAGACCTCTACCAGACAGAACAGCAAATTTGGTCAATTTATTTTAATCTGCTAGCAAATGCCATCTCAGGAGGGGGGAAATACCCAAATCCTGGAGGGGGGCTTAGATTATAACTATATTTAAAAGGGGAGATGCAAGCAACCCAGCCAACTTAAGACCTATAAACCTGATTGATAATGCCCAGAAAATGTTTACTACAAAACCTTTGAATAAATTGAGTGTTTATAGGCTAACACAGCAGGGTTGCTGTTAGCTGCAGTGAGGTAGATTTTAAAAGCACTCATTCCTCATTGTGGCCTCACAGTTTGTATTACTTTATGTTTTAAAACTTACTTGTGCACCATCTTATCGCCGATAGACTCCTCAGCCCCAGACCGACGTGGCTTGTGCCGTTTGCTCGTAGGGCCCCCTGGAGTGGCAATACTCTCCTTCCGGGTGGTTAGCGCTTTAGTTTGGCGCTCCCACCAGTATTTAGGCTGAACCTTTCATGCACGCACAGTGGACGCGCGTAGCGGGCGAACCAAAGGCAAGCCCGTCTGCGCACGTCCGCGCCTGGACCGGGCCGAGGACCAGAACCCCTGCTCCACAAAGCCCGGTGCATACCATCTATTCCAGGCAGGAACTAGTCAGCTGGAGACCAAGGTCAGTGTCCCCCTCTTGCCTCAGGGTTAACCCTCTGTGGTAACTAAAAGAGTACCCAAACTGTAAACTTCGATTCTTTTACGATCCTATTAAACTGGCGCTACCTCTAATTAAACAGAAAGAGCACAAGTCCATTACAGAGATCAGGGCTATGCTACTTAACACACGCTCATTAATCAGTCATAAAACGGAAATGGCGGAGTTGATAGATAATCTTAAGCTTGATCTAGTATTCGTCACTGAAACCTGGGCCAATGAGACATCTGACCCAGACCAGCTACAAGCGGTCCCCGCAGGCTTTCAAATAATTAGAGCGGATAGAACTAATAAATGGGGCGATGGACTTGCCATTATTTCTAAAGATGAAATATTAGTAAAAGCATCTTCACAGTGCACCTCAAAGGGCTATGAACTACTTTCGTTCCAGACCCTAATGACTCCCTGAATGGCATATTAATCTATCGTCCACCTAAAGCCCAGCCCCCTTTGCTTGATATACTCACTCCATTCCTGGAAGCTAGTATAACTTATACAAACTACACCATCCTTGAGGATTTTAACTACCATCTAGAGAATACTTCAGACGCTACTAACGTCGAACTTCTCGTAATGGCGGGCTTAGGCATGGAACAATTGGTGAAAGAGTGCACCCACAAGGCGGGACACACCCTTGACGGTATATTTACGTCCAATACTAAGATAAATATATACAAGGTACTCCCGGTGGTCTGGTAAGATCACAGAGCAATCATATTTTCAATCAAGACCTCCACTCAAGCGAAGGCAGGAGCTGATCCGCCTGTGACTTATACATACCGCAATTGGGCGAAAATTGACCAGGACCACTTTCAAACATTATTTCAGGAAATCAAACCGAACCAGGGGTCAAACACCAACATCGCGGTGCATAATCTAACTAACTGGATTACCCAGGCCACCAACACAGCTGCTCCCCTCGTAACATCTTCTTTGAGAAGGAAAAAACCATCTGAACCTTGGTTCTCAGATAAAGTAGGGATTCAAAAACAGCTATGCAGAAGAATAGAAAAACATTGGAGACTAAACTACAACTTGGAATTGAAAATAAAATATGCCCAATCCTAGGCTACTTATAAAAAGCTAATCAGAGAGGAAAAAAGCTATTATTATTCAACCAAAATCTTGGCAGCAAAGAATTCTTGTAAAGAACGTTTCAACCCTGTAAAAAAACTGGCCAAATTCCCCAATAAGATTATCGCTGGCAACAGCCAGACTTCTGTAACATGGCCGGGATGCCCTTCACCCCCTCCCAACACAATCCCCAAGGATGGGAAGACGGACGCAGTTCTGAACTTTTGGAAGGCGGGAGGGAGTCACCCTCCCGGCCGTATTTATTAAAATATGAAACAAAATTAAAACATTAAATAAAAAGTTTCATAATCATGTACAATTTTCATTTATTACATTTCGATGAAGACATGTTCTTTGGCTAACCTTAACAAATCTCTAATACAAAGGTTTCCTAGCCGAGTCTAACATCCTGCAAATGCATACATTCTAATTAAAATTGTACATCCTAGCATTAAGGGCCAACGGCAAGGTCTTAACCGGTGTCAGATCCCTACTACCAAAAACTCTCGCCCTCATGGTGTGAGTGGCGGCCGCGCAGAGGACTGTACCCTCCTTGCCAACTCTAATTTCCCTTGTCTTGTCGGGGGCCCCTCTTTCCGCTCGACGCCATCTTAAAGGTCGTTCGAGCACCCGTGTGAGGAATCTGTAGGAAGGACAGCGTGGACTCCCCCCCCACCCCCACACTCTCTATCACATCCGCCGTCGCGGATATCCAGGCCCCGGGAAATTCGTAGGAGGGGCATATAGCCGCCTCCTCCCCTGGAAGGGGCCTATGGCCGTCTCCCCTTAGGCGACCCATCCTTAGTGGGTGCCGCCTCCCAGTGGGAGGGGCCAATGGCTGCCTCCCCCAGGCGCTCCCATCCATAGTGGGTGGCGCCCCCCCTCTAGGGACCTTGAAATTACTGCTCACCGATCATGACCTTACCGCCACAAGCCGGATAGTTGACCGGCTATCCGGCCCCCCCAAACTCCTATTAAAGGTCATGCTTCCTCAAATCCCTTAGCCATGCTATGAAGTCTCCTATGAGTAAAACATTCCCCTCCCGGGACAGGTGAACCCCATCGTTCAGATACATGTGATCACCCCGAATACACCCATGAGGAATGCTATGCAACTGCGCCGAGCGAAACAATCTACCAATTTTGTTGTTAACCTTCTTCACCGAATGGTTCAGTGCTGACACTGAAAGGCCCCCCCGCCACACCTTTCTGGGAATCATGTGGGACCAGGCAATCGTGCACCCCGGGATTCTTTTTGCCAACCAGCTAACGGCCGACAAAACTTGCTCGAGTAATACTCGTCTACCCAGTGTCACCAAGTCATTGCCTCCCAGGTGTACTATGACTACAGATGGCGGTGACCTCTGCCGCCCTAAGAGACCCTCAACAAAAGATTCGAATTGGTCAATACAGAGCCCGCCCCTTCTATGGAAGGCCACTCTGTACCCGTATTCCCCAGCTGCGCGAGTCGCGTCACCTGCTTTGAATACGTCCCCGGCCCGCCTCACGTATGAGTGGCCCACGACCCAAACCACTTTCTCCTCAAACGGTGATCCATGACCGCTGGTCCCTTGGTACTGGGTCGACTGCAAATTCCGCCCCGCATGACATGCTCGCGAAACTTTAAATCAAACGGAAGACAAGAAGCGTGAGTGCATGTAACTTAACTTCACAACATGTGCAATCGCACATACCTTTTAAAACAATTCGAGGACCATCGTCCTAACTGTTTCACTTCTTCTGCACTCTGACCCCTGGCTGTAGCCTCAGTAGCAGCCCCTATCCTAAAGGAGTGGGTCCCGAAATCGCACGGGTCCATGCCCGCCGCAGCGATTGTCAGTGCTAGCACCCTCTGGAACTGAAACCTCGTCAGTGGGGTGGCATCGATGTGCCTCAGCAAACTCCCCCCCCATGTATCCGCCCTCAGTGCCAAGTATTCCTCTATACACATTATCGGGCACATGGGGGACCCTCGCATGAGCTGGACAACAACACTGTTTCCCATAGCTCCCTGGTCAGTTTTGGACCTAGCTATCGTGACCACCATCGAATCACCCCTAATTAGGATGTGATCCCTGCATAAGCCTCCCTCCACATCTTTCTTATTCCTTGCGACCAGTTCGCTCACCCGCATAGCCCCATGGAACGCTAATGCGAAAGCTGCCCGGAACAGAACTGCTTCGAACTGGGAGGAGCATGTCGTGACTAGTTTCGCCATGAGTAGGGACAACCTTTCTAAGCCAATCGGGCGCCTCTCGTCTTGCTTGCGACCCTCGAGGCGCTGCCAGCCGCGAAGGGCTTTTTTCGCCAAAAAGGAACTTGTTGGGTCTTTGATGCCATGCACCTGCGCCATGAATGAGATGGCCGCCCTGTGTCTATTGGCCGTTGCCGCTGATCGGCCTTCTCTGTGCAGTGCTACCAGGAACCCAAGGAAGGAATCCTCCTGACCCCAGTTCTGACTCCCTGTCGGACCCAAAAATGCACAATAGGAACGAAACGCTCCTTCGTATGCCTTCCTCGTCCTGGGGGATAAGCTTGCTGCCACGAGGTCTTGTAATCCGGGGCACCGATTAGCCAGAGTGCTTCAGGGAATGGTGCCGCCACTAGGTCCACTGTAGGTAGATAACCCCTGAACGCCTGCATATGTGAACGAGAGAGTGCATCAGCCGCATGATTCAGTACACCCGGCACATGTTTCGCCCTGAACTGTACATTCAGTCTCATGCAAAGCAGCACAATTTCCTTCAACAATCTCAAGATCCATTTGCAGCGTGCTGCCTGATTGTTAATGCATTCTACAACAGTCATATTATCAGACCAAAATACCACTGAGCGGTCTCGGAACTCGTCCGGCCATGCCATCAGAGCAACAAAAATAGGGAATAGCTCAAGGAACCCTATGTTACCTGTGAGACCGCTGGTGTGCCACCACGTCGGCCATGTTTGCGCCGACCATCGATTACCAAAGATGGCGCCAAATCCCACGCTCCCCGCCGAGTCGGTCCACAAACCCAGCTCGTCCGAAGACGCTGGCGGCTTGTTCCACACTACTCGACCTTTGAAGTCCGCCAGGAATGCCAACCAGATGCGCATGTCCTGGCGAACCTCTGCAGACAGTCTCGTGCGGTGGTGCCCTTCTTTGAGACCAACCATAGCTTGTGCAATAGAGCGTGAAAAGGGGCGGGCCATTGGTATCACTCTCAAGGCAAAGTTAAGCTGACCCACTGCTTGTTGTAACTGGTGCAGGGTCACTTTCGCCTTACCAAGGCAAAGTTCCAGGGAAGCCCTAAATTTAGATACCTTTCCCACTGGCAAACGGAAACATCCCTCCACTGAATCGAGCTCAATTCCCAGAAACTCCAGTGAAGTAGATGGTCCATCCGTCTTACCTGGTGCCAATGGCACTCCAAACTCCCTCATGAGGATGCAAAAGTCCTGTAGCGCCTGCGCACATTTCGTGTCACCGGCTGCTCCCAAGAACAGAAAGTCATCTAGGTAATGCATAACATGCCTATGCCCCGTGGCCTCGGTGAATGCCCACTCCAAAAAACAGCTGAATTTTTCAAAATAGGCACAAGAAATGGAGCAACCCATCGGCATGCATTTATCCACGTAATAACGTCCTTGGAACGCAAAACCTAGCAAACGCTGATCCTGTGGGTGTACCGGGAGCAACCGGAATGCCGATTCGATATCTGATTTCGCCATCAGCGCCCCGGGGCCCAGGCGATTTAACATGGTGACGGCATCATCGAACGACGCGTACCGCACCGAACAGACTTCCGGGTCAATAGCATCGTTTACTGAGAAACCCCTTGGAGCAGACAGATTATGGATCAGCCTAAATTCCCCCGGGTCCTTTTTGGGGACCACCCCTAATGGGGAACAGATGAAATTCGCCACTGGCGGGAGCTGAAAAGGCCCAGCCACTCGGCCTAGGCTCACCTCTTTAGCGATTTTTCTCTCCACCACACCTGGGTTATGCTGTGCCGAAAGCTGGTTTTTACAAAAAGGTTCCCCACGAAAATCCCCCGCCGGGATGTGGAAGCCATATAAGAATCCCTTCCTAAACACCCCAGCAGAGACATAATCAGGGTATTTGTTTAACCAAGGAGTCATAGCCATGAGATCAACGGGAGTAGGCAATTGTACACAATAATCCACCTCAATCCTGCTTGGACCCTCCTTTACCTCCCGACCAGCTATTTTTCGATCTGCATGAACTCTCCGGGTGTGAGGAATTCCCACAACCCGCACACACGTGTTTGAACTTACATGCACCTTGTGGTCTGTTACAGTTGCCTCTATTGAAGCCCCAACAGACCCCCCGCTTTCCACCATTCCTGCCGGTTTTCGGCTGGTGATCGCCACCGGTGCCCGCTCGAAAGGGCACCGCGGGCTTCTGGCGGGAAACCCCCAACCCATTCCCACCTGGCGAGGAAGTCCTTGCCATCCCAGGCAGGAGCTGCTTATGCCAGGAAATTGAGTCGAGGCAATCCCATGTCAGAGAGGAATCATACTCTTTCGCTTTGCGGAATTTCATGTCGTAACCTTTCCATTCATCCCCCTCATACGTTTCATAAAAATCCATTATACGTGCCTGATAACAAGATAGTTCGGGCAATACCTCGGGCTTACGTTCACCAATAATCGCAGTAAACATTGCAAAGGCCTTCGGCCAATTCGTTATCGTCTCCTCCACCCTGAACTCCGCCATCTTGGCGCGCCAGACGCTCGGGTGCCACAAATCTTTCTGTGTTTTAGCATATTCCATCTCACGATGGTCGGTTAACAACAAAAACATATTGACATACTTGTCTGCCCATATCAATTCTTTTGTGGCCATCGGGATATGTTGAACCACCCTCTCCCGCCTTGAGGGTAATGAGCCCTCCCCTGCCACTGGCAAGGCGAGCTTACCTGGTGCGGTCGTTGTTCCTGCCGTTTTCTCAAGACCAGCTGCCGGTCCTTCTGGTGTCGCCTGTGGGGAGACAAGAGGGAGATTCGCCTCCGCGGCATCTCGCGACTGCCGCAACTGCTGGATTAGTAATTTGGCCTCTTCGGTCATGTCTCCTGGCGCCGTAGCACCCCCTGCCTTCTTATTGAGCCATGCGGCCAACTGGGTGGTCAATTCAGGAGGCATATCCTCATCGTTAGCGGGCGTAATCACAACCGGAATCGGTTGACCCGCGTCTGGGGTTGGTACTGGGTCATCGGGTGGAATGGCAGGGATGACCGGGGGCACCTCAGGGACCGGAACCTCCCCAGCCACCGCCCTCCTCTTAACCCGTTTCCCTCTACCCTCGGGGACGACTCCCGGCAATGCCGGGCCTATTACCTTCTTCGGGTTACCAGGCTTGTTCATTGCAGCCAGTTGCTTCTTGACATCCGCCAAATCACGACCAAGCGCTGGGACTTTTCCAAAGCTTCGTTCCATTCTCGCCATTCTGGTCACCAACATGCGAAGCATCTGGTCTGTCTCGGAACCCTTTCCTGCCTTCTTGCCAGACATCGTTTCGATTATCAACTGTTAGCCGATCAACACGGTCCTGGATCCTTCGCTGTAAAGTCTCTGAAAGAGAAACACAAGAATTACAAGTTCTCAAAATTGCTCCTTGTTCCATCGAGGGCTCACAAGCAACGAGTGGGTGCAGCCTTCCAAGCACAGGAACAAGAGGACGCTTCTTCGGATTCCCGCTCTCTTTATTCTTCTTCGGGAGGGCATGTACCCTCTGCCGGTACGCCTACTGGGCGTGGCCATCGGTGTAGGTGTCTAGGACAACCCCTCTTGGGCGGGAAAAGGCGCGCCCCGGCTACGCCGCTTCGGGCATACCAGCCGAGACACGCCTCCCGCCCAAAATGGTTTCCCAGGAGGATCGGGGCCCCTAACCATACGTTCGGGGGGACCGAGTGGTCGCCCCTTTCCATTCTCTGGGACAAGCCTTTGCCGATAAGGTGCAATCAGTCCACAACACCTTTCTAAATACCCCCAATGATCTACCCTCCGGAAGGCCGGTCGCTGTCGTAATTCAACCTGGCTTCTCCTTCTCCCCACCTAGTAGGGATCAGATCACACAAGTCATAAAGGAAACAAAATCCAGGGCCCCTACCGATCCATGCCCCCCTAAAATATCTCTCTTTTCAGATTTTCAGAATATATTTAAATGAGCTGTTCTCCGGAATTTCACTCCATAGGAAGTTTCCTGATGCATGGTAAACAGCTTCCATGTTGCCCCTATTGAAAAAAAAACACCTAGACCCTGACGATCCCAATAGCTACTGGCCAATCTCCAGAATCCCTTTTTTCTCTAAGGTTCTGGAGAAGTTACTTAATATTCAGCTTACCACCTTCATCACCACAAATAACTTGCTAGATCACTCACAAAATGGATTTAGAGAAGGTCATGGAACTGAATCCGCCTTAATCACTGCAAGAAAGAGCTCAAGAAAGCCTTGGACGGTGGTGGGAAGGCCACGTTGAGATTACTAGACCTATCGGCCGCCTTCGACACCATCAACCACAAACTACTAATCATAAGACTGGGGGTTTACAAATCCGCCATGACTCTACTGTCACCATATCTCTCTAATAGAGCCTTTAGAGTTGAGCTAAACGGAACAAGTTCACAAACTTTTGATCTGCATTGTGGAGTGCCCCAGGGCTCATCTTTGAGCCCTACACTCTTCAATGTCTATGTAGCCCCACTGGCCGCACTGATCAGACAATTCAGGTTTTCAATAATCAGCTATGCAGATGACACACAGGTAGTAGTGTCATTCACCAACAACGAAAATGAGGTGGCGGAACGCTTTAATACCTGTATGTCCCACATCAACAACTGGATGCCCACTGAACTGGGTGAATGCCCCACACCAGTATCCAAGGTCAAAAACCTAGGGGTGATGTTCGATTGTCGCTGACCTTCGACAACCAGATTAATTGCCTTACGGCCAGGTTTTGGGCCATATTAAAATTGATTGGAAGATTCGATCTTTTATTCCCCCTGATGCCCTGAAGACCGTGATAATTATGGCAATGCATTGTATCTAGGGATCCAATCACAGTATCTCAGTAAGCTCCAACGTCTGCAGAATGCAGCTGCCAGATTGATCCAGAACATTCCTAAGCATGAACCAGCCCCTGCGGCTAGCAGCGCTTAATTGGTTGCCGGTCCAGAAAAGAATAATTTTTAAGTCACTTTGCATTACGTTAGAAGCTCTCCAGGGAAGGGGTCCTTCCTACCTGACGTCTAGGATAAATTACTATGCGCCATCTAGGAACCTAAGATCTGCACAACAGAAACTACTTCAAGTCCCAGGTTCAAGCAGACACGTTCGGGAGGTAGAAGTTTCCTGCTAAAATCTGCTAAACTCTGGAATCTTTTGCCTCTCACAATTAAGAACAGTCCTAATCTCATTTCATTCAGGAAATCTCTAAAGACCTGGCTGTTCCAAGTAGACTTTTAACTCCTTCTGGCACCTGTCTAGTCTCAACCCTTAGTCCTCAGAGCCAAGACGCTTCCGTGCATTTGCTGCGCTTTATAAATTAAAAAATCAATCAATCAATCAATAAAATATTGTCACCTATTCAAGCTGATTTTAGGCCAGAGGTGAGCAATATTGATCAGATTTTTAGATTCTCGATTTTATCCTGGAAAACAATTCTTTTAAAGCAACAACATCTCTATGTAGCTTTCATAGATCTTAGAGCAGCATTTGATCTTATTCCCTGTGTAAACCTATGGCAAGTCCTATTAAACCTAGGAGTTCCCCGTAACCTTGTACAACTTTTAAGCAAATTGCATGAGAACAACTTCGTTGCATCGATCGGCTGTTGTCCAAATGGCAAACTAACAGAATGTATCCCGATTGAACATGGAGTTGGCCAAGGCTGCGTGCCTGCACCTATGCTGTTCTACCAGTACTCAAACGATGTAGTCAAAGTTTTAGAAAATTGTGTAATCAATTACCCCACCCTGAACAATAGGAAGGTGCCGATCTTACTATTTGCTGAAGACTCCCTTCTCATCTCGAAGACACCTATGGGCCTGCAGACCTTGGTTAATAAAATCTTAGACTTTTGCAAGTCTAGGGGTCTTGAATTAAATGTGAACAAGACCACATTTATGGCACTGGGTAAGGAGGTGAGGAATGAAAAGGCAGTCCTCCGCGTCGAGAATGAGACACTTGAAAGGATAGATAACTTTGACTATTTAGGGGTGCGATTTATGGAGAGCTTTAAGTGGTTGGGTCAGATTGCTAAGATTAGACTGTTAACTGAGCAAAGGTCTAATGCCATCATTAGGACACAAAAGAGAATGGTATCACACGTAGTATTGCTAGTCCTGGCACTATATTGTGCCAAGGCACAAGGAGCTGCACTCTATGGGGCTGAAAAATGGGGTTATGGGGATGTACAGTCCCTGGCAACGGTGGAAAATAACTTTGCTGTGAAAATAGTTTGTCTCCCATCCAGGCCATCCCTTATCCCGTTATACCTTGAATTGGGGCTAAAAAGAGTAACTGTTGTGGCTGTATTAAAAATATTAGTTTAGTGGGTCACCTCTGGAGTACCCCAGAGTTAGCTGATTATAGGGACTCACTTGATGAAGTACTTAAGCTACCAGGTACTAGGTCGCTCCCCTGGATTAAATTTGTGTACACTTGGATGGAGAAGCTAGGAATAGATAGCTTTTGGACTGATCAAATCAAATTAAATAAAGCGGGTAAATACGTACTGAAAGCTACTTACTGGGCATACATTAATGATGAACTTGTAAATAGAATCCCTGTGGGATCCCTGACTAATGTGTTTCTCAAACAATATTTAGATGTTATACCCTCCTCCTTACCTAAGAGCCTGTTCTTACGATTCTGTTTTTGGACACTTCCCTTAACATCATTTACCCATAGGTGGATAAAAGAATAGGTATCCATGGTTTGCCCTATGTGCAACCATGGCAATGAGAACAAATCACATCTACTCTTTTTTATTCAGAGTACTATACCTCTCGCCACAAGTGGATCATTCCCATATGCCGTGAACTGGTGGTCTCTCGATACCAGGTAGCACTTCGGATTTTAAAAACTGATACATCCTTTAAAGTTGTTTTAGCTATTAGTAAATTTCTAGAGGCAGCGTGGTACAAATGAAGATTAGTCTTAAAAAAGTGATGTGTAAATGAATTATGGACTTTCTCTTCCTTATATCTCCCAACTGTGACTAAGCATTTTATCTATCTTGGAATGAGAGCTTGATGTTAGGACTTTTATGGTACTTTTGTGTAATTATTGTGTACGTTTATTGCTGCTTTTATTTTGCACTGACACCTAAGCACAGATCACTTTAGTTCTTGACATAATTCCATCAATGGGGTTGTCCTACAGTCTAGCTGGTGTTATTGCTGGTACCACTAGTTGCACTGATATTGAAGCTCTGGTCACTTTATTCCTTGGTATGATTTTATAATGAAGGTTGTAATAAGTATTACTGCAAATATTGCATTTATGTCATGTGTCTTTTTTATTCTGATGTTTTACCCTTTTAATTATATTACCTAAATATCTTGCTATTATGTACCTTACATTTTCACAGTCAATCGATTTGGGATACGGTTTCCATAGTACTATATGATATTGCCTGTTCTGCAGTTACCCGCCTGGGGGCTATGGAATGCTGCTTATATACGTTTCTTGATGTATGCGCTGTGTATTTATTATTTTTAACTAATGTTGCTTTATGTATTGGAGGTACACTTTGATGGCTGTAACAACTGAATAAAGTATTGTTCAACTTAACTCCACATGCTTTTAAAGTCAGAAATCTATGCAATATCCTTGATTTAGGTTTAAGCTTTTCTCCCCACATAAGCCATCTATACAGCTGGTTCAAGGTATCGTCTGAAGGATTTTTTTCTTATATCAACCCAAACTCATATATCTGTTAGTTGCATGTACCTGCATGTTTTGCATGTCAGATTACCTTGTTTAGGTGGTTGCTCCTTCTGTTATAAAAGGGTGGTTTAGTGGAGCCTGCCCCATCTTTTTTTTTTGCTGATATCCGGACCTGCCATCATGTAGCATGGACATTGAAACATGTATTTTCTAACTTTAAAGGCTGCACTGTTATATGAGGAGTTCAAGTACCAATATATCCTTAACATACTCATTCAAATGTAAATGAAACTAATTCATAGGTCACCTTAAAGCACATCTTTCTTAGATCTTTTTCAAAGTTCGCAAAAGTTGACATGCACATACGTACTTGATTCATATGCAAATTAAAAAGGGACTCTAAATGTTTTTAGGACTTATGTGCAGTGTGAGTGTTCACAGAAAAATCTAATTATATTCAATAAGTATCTCAAAAACATTATGTGCCAATAGTCTATGGTCTCATTACTAATTGAAGTTCTGCAAGTTCAGTCACTATCCCTACTATCAACGAATTCCTATTTAGCTAATCGCCAAAGAATTGCGACTCGCTATATATGGATTGTACATGACCCTATTAGATTTTGCATGCCCAAACGGGTCACAAACCCATTTTGCGCATGCAAAATAGGGTCGTAGATCTGGCCCTAAGTGATTTTCCCAGAATCATTGGATGTTGAGTGTCACTGCCGAGACTCGATCCCGGTTCATAACATTTGAGCTCCTCCGACAACCTAACCATTAGACCACATCCTCTCCCTTGCCAAGATTATTGTTACCTATGCCAAAATTACCCACTCATCATGCTCTTTGCCCATGTTATGGAGACTCCAGAAGCTGGCCGTGCTCTCAGTTCACTCACTCATGGGTTACACAAAGCAGGGCCGTAGCCATACCCAGCATTCTCCAGTCACACGTCCTGGTGGTTGCCTGTTAACTCAGCCAGTACCACTTTCCCCAGATGCCTGCTAGGCATAAACTTTGGCCAAACACTAATGATGTTTTGCTCTTTACTTAATTCCACTTTTATTGCATTGGTCATGGTCATCGTTAAAAAAACCATACATGTCACCTTCCCACACATGGCTAAATTAGTTTTGTTTTTGCAGGGAAAATATGAGAATTGGTAAAAGTCTAGTTTTGAATCGGCATCTTTTCATTCAGATCTTTTTCTACTGGGAAATGACAAGTGCTACTCCAATGTAGTGCACCCTGCTTCTCTTTAGATTTTAGGAATACTACAATGATCCAAAATGTGCCTGTTTTCTTTTCTTTTCTTACAGAGAGAGGTTATGAAACAGTTAAGTATGATTCACACACCAAAGTTGTATTTCCTGTGTAATGCTGAATAAAAAAAAATATTCTTTCACATCTGTTGGATCTGCTTTGCTCCTCCAAAGTGTTAAACATGCTTTCTTGACCCACCCATTGCTCCATTATTATTTTATCTGTTCGAAAGGTATTTTTGTCTTGTGAAAGACTAAGGGGCCCATTAGGATGGCGGGCGGATTGCCTCCGCCAGGGTAGCGGTGGCCACCGCCACCCTGGTGGAGGCAATCCGCCAGCCATCCTTCCCTGCATTCCCCCCGCCATATTACGATGGCGGAGGGGACCGCAGCGGTGACAAACACCGCCTGCATGTTTTCCGCCCCGGTCGCCTTGCGGCCGGGGCGGAAAACCAGTAACATGGTGGCGGTGTCTGTTAGACACCGCCCGCCATATTACAATGGGCTGGTCTCAATGCCTTTCCGTGGCGGCAATGCCGCCACGGAAAGGCATGCGGTGTTCACTCTGGGGGCCCCCTGTGGGCCCCCAGAGTGAAGTACAGGTGGAGGGTGCACATGGGGGGTACCTATGGTACCCCCCTTCATTTGCATATACAAAGCGGCAGGCACCGCACGGTGCCTGCCGCTTTGTATATGCAAATGCTGACAAGCATTTCTAGCATTGTGGCGGGCGGTGCTGAACGCTCCGCCCGCCACAATGCTAGAAATGCAGGATGTGCCCGCCACAGTGGCGGGCACATCCTAATGCCACCCTCGGGACCCCCGCCCTTATGGCGGGCGGTCCCATTCCCCGCTAGGATGACGGGCGGACAAAGTCCGCCCGTCATCCTAATAGGCCCCTAATTCTCACATCCATATCTTATTGGCTTTCTTCTTGAATGAAACAAACATTTCCACCAACCATTTACATGTTGTACGGTAAAGTATGTTGAGGTTGAGAAATACCTGCCTCTACTCCAAATGACCACATCATTCTTTTTTTTCCAGAAAGGGCTTTGAGAACTCACTGATCCATTTCTTGCATCTTGGAGCATTCACCTGAGCAAAAAAAAAACAAAACAGTCAACACCCTCCATCAGAGCACTGGCTGTCTGGAAGCAAATTTGAACGTTCTAAAATGATGCTCGAACAAACAGGCTTGGTGTCTTGGCCAATCAACGCCTTTTTGCCTTGGCTATTCAAATTTAATGTTGCTTTCACGCCTTAATTCTGGTTTTCTAACCAAACTCTCAACATTTTTATATAGTTGTGTTTTGTTTGTGTTTTAAAATCCGTCATACAGATTTATATGAAACCAGAAAGGTAACCTAAGTTGGTAGAGCTCTACCTTCCTATCAAGTCTATCCTAACACTCTAATGCTGTTTTTTCTTTGCACTTTGATAAAAAAAATTAAGGGATATTGATTATTAAATATAATTATTGGGGCCAGCACATTAACATGTTCCCCACTCCAACATCTGCATGATACTTGAGAAAATAATCCTTGTCCTGCAAACTGTTTGAGCAAACGTCTTAAATGGGACAAATATTTTAGCTTTGAAAACACTATATTACGTAATTCTGGCCTCACCATAATTACAGAACTGCTGTAAAGGTCTATAAAACATGTAAACTAAGGTAAACAGAGGTGGATTTTAGAACATGATTTCTTTTATGTTGTGATTTTTTTCGTTCAAAACGAGGAGACAAAGAGCACCCCATTTTATGATGTCTATATAATATTTGTGTACTTGCCCAGTCAGAGAGACAAACCGAAGACCCCTTGAGGAGTTTAAATGCCGATGAAAAACTGTAAATTGAAAATTAACTTACCATTTATCTGAGGTGAAATTACACTGCCTCAAAGGGTCTGGACTGAAGGCAGAGCCACAGTCTGTCATCATTATGTTGTTCAGCCGCCGCATCGAAAGTCTTATTAAATTAAATGTGAATCAAATAAAACAGAACACTATATTGTGTTTTCAAGTTCAGACTGAGACCAAGCACAAGGTTTACTTATATGCAGCCATACACATTTTTGGCTGTCTGGCCCATTAGCCCTAAGGTCCCAAGCTGCCAGATTTAAGGACATTGTTGGCTTGTATGAGAAAATCAGAAATGAAAATTCTATTT
Source organism: Lissotriton vulgaris (assembly GCF_964263255.1). Classification (NCBI taxonomy): domain Eukaryota; kingdom Metazoa; phylum Chordata; class Amphibia; order Caudata; family Salamandridae; genus Lissotriton; species Lissotriton vulgaris. The sequence continues at coordinate 644,438,862 of NC_141685.1, read as the reverse complement.
CTTGTATTTGTTTTGAAAACATGCTAAAACAGGTTAACAAAGGTAGCCTTTCGAAACGACGGTAAAAGAACACTAGGGATTCCAAAAACCATTTTTATAACATTATAGCAATATTTAGGTTTATGCCTTGCCAATGAAAAGAAAACCTGTTCCAATAAAAGATTATACTCAAAATAATGTGCATTCTCGCAAGTATTACTACAGTACAAAGGTCAGGTTCCATCTTGTTACCTTAGTGCAGTACACCTAGTCTATGAAATCGCATATAACTGCCTCACAGATCATATGTGAAAATAATTCAAAAGTGGAAGCAACTGCCTTAACACTCTCCCTTATCTTCCTTGCACCCGACAATGACAATAAAAGCAATGGCGGCCGTTGACATTTCAAAGTGTGGTGCGTAAAAGTTGGAGATGAGTTCTACATAGCGAGCGAGTAAAGTGAAAGTGATTGGCTGACATAAGTAGTGTTCAGGGGTCCTAGTGATTGGGATTTGTCTGACTGGATACTGTTAGACCTGGCATGCTTGGCGTGGTTTCTACTGTGTTGTTGCCTCTACCTCCTGTATTTGTGATGTTATGCTGCCCTTTGTTTTTGGTGGTTTATGTACTCTGAGCACTTTACAACTGTTGATCAGTGCAAAAGTGCTCCCTATGTAAATTGTGATTCTGATTTGTTCTCCATGATTATCATATTCGATTTACTGGTAAGTCCCTAGTAAAGTGCAGTATATGTGCCTTGGGGATGTACATCAAATGCTTCTTTTGGTCCCAGAGCACTGGCTGTGCCACCCACATGAGTAGCCCTGTAAACTTGTCTCAAGCCTGCCATTGCAGTGTCTGTGAGTGCAGTTTTAAACTGCCATGTTGACCTTGCAAGTGCGCCCACTTGGTAGAACCTAACCTTCCCTTCTGCTGCATGTAAGGCACCACTAAGGTAAGTCCAAGATACGCCCATGGGCAGGGTGCAGTATATGTGAAAGGTAGGACATCTACTGGTGTATTTTACATTTCCTGATAGAGAAAAATGTCAATTTCGTTTTTTCACTATTGCAAGGCCTAGTCACCGTATGCTTTCAGTGGCAAGTGTAACTTTCAATTGGGGACAGATAGAGATTTTGGGTTTGGGCTCCCTGAGCCGCGAGGGGCCATTGTGGAGATTAAGCAAGCTATTGCCCAGAGTCGCAAAGTGTGAACCCGTGAATCAAGTAGGCACCGGAGCAAGAATTGTCAAGTCCATGGACATTTTAGGACTCAAGACACCGCCAAGCCGGGGATTGAACCCTGGTCCCGGGCTGACTTCTGCTTCCAGGTCTGCCTCCTCTAACCAGTGAGCCACACTTCTCCACCTACCTCACACAGACTTGGATGCCCAGTGACATCTGAAGCAATACCCAGCAAAACAAAATTCCTGGTTTTTGCCAAGAACAGCAATCAAGAAACACTATAAACCTGGCTCAAAGACATGAAACCCTAACATTCACTAGAATGCTTAGTCACTGGAATTCAGGTTAGACACCAACCTCACCCTGACGAAAAACTATTTCTCTCTCTTCTAAAGAAAGATAAGCATTTTCTTTCACAAAGCGACATCAGAACTGCCCTTTTACAGTGCATCTGGCTAGTGGGAACACCCTTCTCTGTGGACTCCCAGACTCCACAATGGCTCCGCTAAAGAGCATTCTACAAGCTGCAGCCCATAGCTGAAGTAATATGATCACATTGCCTTATCCTGATGGAACGCAATTGCTTCCCTTGCCCCTCCACTACATCAATAAAACCTGCTTCATCAGTTAACAAAGACATCTGGACCAACATCCTCATTTGACATGTGGACAAGGTCACCATCTCTGGTGGTTCTTGGCATGCCAGCAGCCAGACCACCATCAGATTGGACAGTAAGAAGCGTAAACATGAAAAAAAGCATCAAGTCTTTTCCTTCTATGCAACCAGGATCTGGAACATCATCCCTGTATACGTTAGGACTGCCGCAATGCCACTCCCATACTGGAAAATGGTGTAGACTCACTACTTTGAAGAACACTACTTTACAATAAAGTAACAAATCCTTAACCAGCGATAACTCCTTATATTCGTTAGCTGAATGCATGCCTTGGACCCTATACAGAACTTCTCTGCCTTTCTGGCTAGGTTCACACTATTCAAATAGTGCATATATAGATGCATACATACATTAATGTTAAAAACATCATATTACTCTCAGTTGTGACACATCTTTGAAAATGCTATTTCATTAATTGATAATATATTGTAAGCATCCAATATCGGATCCAATATCAATTTCAAAGACGGCTATATCAACCTTCACAACTTAATGAGGTGGGTGTAAGCATGGGCGGAAAATCCGTTCCGCTTGCGGATTTTGCGGATTTTCGGTAAATTCGCAATCCGCGAACTCTCGCGTATTTACCTAAAATCCGCAAATTCGCACGCAGCGGATTTTTTTTCTTGGTGATACAATATTGCGGCGTGCGGCGTTCACTTACCGTCATTCAGCGTTTGCCGAGTTGCTTTTCTCGATATTTTGCGAGTGCTGCGCCATTTTGGATCTTGCTGCGGGATCCCGCGGGAGTTTGGCGATGCATCGCGAGAGTTCGCAATTGCGAACATGTAGGTGCGGCGGGCAGCAACAATCTTGCACTCGCGAAATTACAAAATTTGTAATTCTGCACAAGAAATCCACTAGCAAGCAGCATAGACCTTCTGAAAATGATGATTTTTATCAGAATAACTCCTCAGGTTGACATTTGCCTGCACTTTTTTGGATTTGAGGCCTTTTGACTTTCTTTGGATCACTTTTGGATTAGAAATCAACTTTCACAAGTAGGTTTGTTTGGGGCATTACAGTTGCTGTTCTGCAGAAAAAACGAGTTTTGCAAAACTGAAAGCACTCAGCAGGTGCAAAAGTTCACTCATCATTAGTAACCATTCCCTGAGGGGCCCCTCCAGAGTTCAGTTGCCTATGTTTGTTTGGGGCATTACAGTTGCTGTTCTGCAGAAAAACGAGTTTTGCAAAACTGAAAGCACTCAGCAGGTGCAAAAGTTCCAACTCATCATTAGTAATAGTAACCATTCCCTGTAGTGCTTCCTGACTGGGGCCCCTCCAGAGTTCAGTTGCTAGTTGCAACAATTCTATGACCCTGCTCTGACCCTCACAGCAGGCTCATAGAATAGCTACAAGTAGACCACAAAGGTCCTGGAAAAAAAATTGCACTGCAACAGAAAGCAAATTACAGATAAGGAAGTAGGTGCCAGACTGGAATTTTAAAACAGTCACACATTAATAAATCAACCCCAAATTAATTCATGTCAGTTGAAGCAGGGCAGGTGTGCTTGCTTTTCCCCCCCATAATCTACAGTGATGATGAACCAGAGGGTGGCATTGATGTACCAGATGGTGGCATGGGTGAAACAGAGGGTGGCAGTGGTGAAACAAAGGGTACTGGGAACCTGTGATGATGAACCAGACGTAGAAACAACATAGTCGCGACCGTTGTGAGCCGACAAGTAAGTTCGCAATTGCGAACTGGTACAAAACCCTCGCGAACTGGCAGAAACCCTTACGAACACAAAAAAATCCGCAAATTCGTGAGAATTCGTGGATTTTGCGGATTGCGAGTTCGCAAATACGCAAATTCCCGAACGCCAGATTCGCAAAATTCACCCATGCTTAGGTGGGTGTCACTACAAGAATAAATGAAGGACTCAACAATGTCTCAAATGCTCAGTATTGTGTTCAGGAGCATCTGTGTGGTACAAGATAAAACGATTCAATTTTGGCATACACCGGTTAATAAACTGACTACAATATAAGTACAAGGGATGCGTCAAAACTCAACAGGTCACAAACTACCAACATTCTAAAAACCATTGGAAAAACATATGTTGATGTTCACTTCTTGCACATGAAATAAGTGTGCCTATATTTAACAGTTGTAAATTTCTCTATTACTTGTACAATAAAGTCTGGGATTCTCTTAACAAAGTCTTTTGAATTCAGAGCATTGATAACACATTTAGGGACCGATTACAATGTTGTTTGGAAGGTCATCCCGAAGCCATCAGGAGTCGGAACTTCCAACCGACTCATACTGGGATCTAGTTCCTACAAATGATGAAGTACGATGCCCAAAATCCTTTATTTACTGAATGGCTCAATTACTCTGAATCCGTCTCCACTGTCTGAATGAGAAGCCTCCAAATATGCAGTATAGAGTCATCCGGAGGCACTTCCAAGTCCGATTCTGAAAGCCCAAGTATGATGCATACTTCCTATGCGCCGTATCAGTCACCACAACCAACATGTCAGAGCATCCTGATGAGTACTATTTCAGCTGTGATTCGCTCCATAACATGATTCCTGCGAACGAGACGGTGCAGCCATGTATCCCATCACACATGTCATCCCCATACTGGGGGCTGATGCGCAAACAAGACAGAACAGCCACCTACAGCAGCTCAAGAACTGTGTATGTGTGGAGAACCTGTCTCAGCTTGGGCTGACACATACAACAGGGGCCAAAGACCAAAGATACCTCTGTGTGTTGAGTTCAATCAGAAAGTGTTCAGCATACCCTTGGATTGGACATCCTGGCAATTGGGCATTGGGTCATGGGCTGGTGCACCAGAGTCACCTGTGGGTCATGTTATTGGGGCCTTCGTCAACTACAACAGGGGACTAACTTAATTACACAGTCCCCACCCCAACACTGAAATGTGTGCCAGAATGTTCTCGGCTCACTAGCTGTCCTGTAAATTGAGGCTGGAGAACAGCCTTTGGAGCATGCTAACCTTGGCACAGTCCTTACATGCCTAAACAGAGGTAGTGTAATTTCACCCACACGATCATCACTTTCAGGTCATGGTAGGTGCAAAGGTTCTGTTGTATATAAGAGCCTTGCACAGAGTCAAGTCACTCTGGACAGTCTGACCTACACACCACCCACTTAATCAGCAGTAGTGTGCCTTATTTAAACAAAAACACTTGTAAAAGCACAGAGGCCATAATAAAAGCTTTGATCACAGATTGTGCACCAATTACTTTCATAGGGCCTGAGCATAATTGTGATCACAATCAGAACATGGGTCCATAGCATGTTGTGTATGTGCAATGATGTAATTTAATCATCAGGTAGGTACACTTAGCATGCAAAATACTAGGGTAAACACACATTTGACGGTGGAACAGGAATTGCAATAACCACAAATATGTATGTATCACAAAGCGAATGCATGACTCCACAACAACACACACTGAAACATTGTAGTGCAACAGAACCACAATGTACTCACAATAATATGACATTGTGATGTGTCTGTGTACAGTAAAGCACAGAGGATATTGGCAGAGAGAAAAGACACATGTCCACAGACCCAGACCCTCAGTACTGATTTCAGTGTCTCCAAATACAAGAACACAGAAGTTTTTGTGCCACAGTCATCATGGACATATTTATAGACCAAATCCATCTGGGATTTGAAATAAGCCGTGGCCAACAACAATGTAGGAGACAGTCCCTATGTGTGGATTGGTGCCGCTCCACACAATTCCCAATCTGTATGCGTCTATGGTCATCTTTGGAGAATGTCAATCGCAGGAACTCTACATCTAGCCCTTAGGCTGTAGTCTGTGCCGCAAAATAATAATCCCATTTTGAATGTGCAAATTGGGTCCTGCACAGCAGAAGGAGTACACAGGAGTCTCAGGACATATAATTCACAAAAAGTGTTGATGTGTCTAGTACATAGCTCATTGTGTAAGATAAGGTGCAAGCATGGGTGAGGATGCTGGGGGAGTCGCTCAGTCGGAAGCTGAACAACACATTTGACATACTCATCCTCAATCAAGGGGATATATGTACATCTTGTGAGGATGGAAGACATGTTCAGAATAAAGTCTGCTTTGACTACATTTTCCGGGCCAGGGAAGACATGGCTTGGCAGTTCGGGCTGGACTGTTCCCATGAGGCAGAGGGTCAAGGCTGATTTGTATATGGCCATGTGTGAACTGGGGTGGTGTGGAGTGCAAAAAAAACTATGGATTTAGGCCCAGATCTCTGTACTGGGGTGAATGTATGACATTGTTCTGCATTCTGTCCATCAACTGTTGTTTTTAAATTTGTCACCCCGAGAGGGACGGGTATGCTCAGACTTGAGTCCTGTGCTCTCCACACCACTGGAGTCAAGCTATCCTGGCTGATGACGGCTGATAGCCAGAAACCGGTACTAGGATGCTTGATTCCGGTCCAGGGAAGACATGGCTTGGCAGTTCGGGTTGGACTGTTCCCATGAGGCACAGGGTCAAGGCTGATTTGCATATGGCCATGTCTGAACTGGGGTGGTGTGGAGTGCAAGAAAGCAATGGCTTTAGGCCCAGATCTCTGTACTGGGGTGAATGTATGACATTGTTCTGCATGCTGTCCATCAACTGTTGTTTTTGCATTTGTCACCCCGAGTGGGACGGGTATGCTCAGACGTGAGTCCCGTGCTCTCCACACCACTGGAGTCCAGCTATCCTGGCTGATGACGGCCTATAGCCAGAAACTGGTCCTAGGATGCTTGATTCTGGTCCAGGGAAGACATGGCTTGGCATTTTGGGCTGGACTGTTCCCATGAGGCACCGGGTCAAGGCTGATTTGCATATGGCCATGTCTGAAAAGGGGTGGTGTGGAGTGCAAAAAAACAATGGATTTAGGCCCAGATCTCTGTACTGGGGTGAAGGTATAACATTGTTCTGCATTCTGTCCATCAACTGTTGTTTTTGCATTTGTCACCCCGAGTGGGACGGGTATGCTCAGACGTGAGTCCTGTGCTCTCCACGCCACTGGAGTCAAGCTATCCTGGCTGATGACGGCTGATAGCCAGAAACCGGTCCTAGGATGCTTGATTCCGGTCCAGGGAAGACATAGCTTGGCAGTTCAGGCTGGACTGTTCCCATGAGGCACATGGTCAAGGCTGATTTGCATATGGCATAGGGACATGATCATGGCTCAAAATTGATGACATGACTGTGGTGCACAGGGATATTGTCAGCTGCCTTTGCCAGATTGACACCAACATCTCCATTCCTCCCTGTGTGCCTATAACATCTGGTGCATCAACATCTGCACCAGCCACAGGGAGGGATGTGGTCTCTTGCGGAGAGCCCCCTGCACCTCTGCTGCCTGCACCTGAGGGTCCCCCTTAAAAGCGTAAAAAGGGTCATCCGAAGAAGACACCATGAGAGACTGATAGCTGCGCATCCAACTCAGGAAGTGACAACCTGCTCCGGATATCCTCCATTGTGTGCCAAGCATTTACTTTGTTGACTGTCACTGAAATGACCCTCATTGACTGGAGGGTCTTATTTGGACTATGAACTCTAATTGTAGATCTACTTTGGAATACCTCATCTAAAAACACTACCAACATTGTTTTTTATTTTTTTGTTGACTACAGAACCATGATGTGGACTGATTTCATCACGTTATGCATTAAAATAAATCACTTTACACAAAAAACGTGCTGATTTTGTGACTTTGAATGCCAAATGTAGAATTTGAAATGATACTGAAAATCCCAAAGAAAGTTTCAACAACATTGGTAACACATCCCTTTATAGATGTGAATTACTGGCTTATGAGTATATGTACCTTATCACAGCATGATAGATAGACACAACCAGGTCATAACAAAACCAGTATGACATGGTACAGATGCAATGCAAGTCTATTGCTTAAAATAATAGCACCATTTGCAAGCACAATAATCAATCATTGTTAGCAAACTAGTTCATCAGGAGCATCTTTTGTTTCCAAACAATCTTTGGATGTGTGAAAACAGACTAGGCACACTTAAATGTAGAGCACAGGTTTATTCTCCTGACACAACCTGGCACCTTAACCCAATGTCAAATGACATCACACAGCAACAAAATGCTCTAAACTAAAGATACATGTCCATTAGTCCAAAAGTAATTTCCAAAACAGTCCAATGTTGGAGTATGTCACAGCATCAGGGGTCTGGTGAGGTCACAACTCACAGGTTGACATGGCAAAGTACCATGGAAAGGAGGAACATAGAATAGAGTTAAGCACACAGGACTAAGCCTGCTCAATTTAGCAAACAATGTCATCTGAAGCACAAAACTTACAATGTGGACACTAGCGTGGATTCACAGTTACACTGTACATGTCAACTTTTCTGTCTCAAAAACATATCATACAACAAACATCATGGCAATTTTCATACACTCACAAGCATACATACACATTGTCCATCAGCAACACAAAAATAAACAATTGGGTGTAGTCTCCTACTTTCATTGCATACCTACACTCATGTAAAAAAGTTCTGGATAAGCTGTTGTCTCAAATCAACACCATCATCATCATCCCCACTTCCATCATGTCCCAGTACAGGATCCTCCCTCGCTGGCGGCTACTGGTCTCCATTGTCCTGTATGAGTGATATGTCCCTCCAAATAGCCAGGTTGTGGAGCATGCAACAAGCTCAGTTGATCTTGCATACCTTCAATGGGGCATTTGGCGGATTCCTCCAGTCCCATCCAGACAGCGAAATCTTGTCTTCAAGAACCCAAAATATCCACTCGGTGACTCGCTGGCTTCTGCCATGGGCCTCATTACACCGCACTTCTGCAGGTGTTACTGGGTTACGGAGTGGTGTCAGTAGCCAAGACTGATTAGGGGTACCCAAAGTCTCTTACATTGAACACAAAAAAAAGAATCAGTTGTTGGTTACCAGAGCACTATCTGAAATACATTGAACACACAACACATACATGCTACATCACATACCGACAAGCCATGCACGGTCAGGTTGTAGCTGAGGCATAAAACAGGTGATGGCGCTGTTCCTCATGATAAATGCATCATGTGCCGATCCAGGAAATTGTGCAAACAAGTGGGAGATGGACATGTCAGCCAAACATACCACCTAAACATTGATACAGTGGTAATGTTTGTGGTTGCAATACACCACCTCATTTGCCTGTGGTGGTACCAATACAACGTGGGTGCCATCAATAGAGTCAATATTGTGGGGTATCCATCCCAAAACATAGAGGGGCATATTACCAAGGGGGCGATAGGCAATTATCACAGATTTAGCTGCCGTTTTTGGCCGCTAAGCGCCGATAATTCTATCGCCCTATTAGTAGGCTGTAGCTTTTAGGCGATAGTGAGCGGATTGGGGTCCGCTTTGCATGTCAGCAATGTTTATCGCTAATGACATGCAAAGTGGGCGCACCCAACCAGTTAGTGACTGAAAGCAGTCGCTAAAGTCACTATCGCCTATCAGCAAGGCAGGCGTAGCATTGGAAATATTTGCGCTAAGCGCAAATATCTCCAAATACGAACACCTGCCCAGACCAGTTCTTAGCCATGTTAAACAATGGGAGGTGGATAACATGGCAAAGAGCATTTTGTCGCTAATGTGTGAATATCGCTGTATTCTCAGCGATATTCACGCATTTCGCCGCTACCGCTGGATATTTTAGCATAATGGTGAAAAACGTTTGCTAATAGCATGTTTTCTCCGCTAACATATCCTATATATATAAGCCTATTTAGCGATAAATATCGCTACTTGTTGGTAATATGCCCCAGAATTCCCCCTTGATGTTTGACAACTCTCCAGGTGTTGGGAACTTAATTTAGTGGTCCAGGTAGAAGAGCAATGCTTCCAAAACATCACAAAGAGCACAGCTGAACATGGTTTGTGACATTCCACCAGATGTTGCCACTGGGTATTAAAATGAACAGGGGGCAAAGAAATGGAAAGCTACTATATCCTTCACTTTGGGCGTCAGTGCAGTTGGATATGCGCGACCAGCCTGCAGATGAGGTGACAACTACGCAGACAACTGTTCAATTATTGGCCTAGTGAATCTGACTTCCTGATGGTGTCACATTTTTCCATGGTCTGTAGGTCTGGAAAGGGCCTGCACACTGCAGTTCATCTGCAATACCTATGTGTAGAGAGTAAACACAGTTGGTGTCAGGTCACAATGTACAAAGCAGCATGCATTGAGACAAACAGAACATGAAATGTGAACACAACTGAAGCTACATCTTATTTGAAATACTGATTTCAATTAAAAATGAGGACCTTAGATACATATCAAAGCATCAGTACCCTTCCCAGACATGTTACAAAGGTGAGGTGACAGAGCAATTAGAGCGGTGTATTGTACAAATCACCAGTGTCTGACATCATCAATGTAAGCAAAAATCACATACTCAACTATTCCACAGGAAAATATTATTTATGTTTTTCAGAACAATTAAATGTTTAATATTTAGACAGAATAGGAACGTGTAATGCAAGAGATGTGTGACACCTGGTATATATACTCAATCATGCCCACTACTGTCACAGGGTGGACATTGTCATGTAGTTTTGTATGTATTACACATATAATGACATACACAGACTATGTTCGATGTTGATGATGCAAATATATATAAAAACACCGTACACTAAGGTCTTGGGCACACAGATAGACTAGTAATTCACATTACACAACCAAGCTGCAGTTGCAGAATAATGTCACTGTATGCTCATCCAAAGGTCAAAGCTTTAGCCATTACTTTCACATCAGACATCTACAGTCTGAAATGACAACAATCCCACAAGGAGTCATACAGTCCACAAATGCAGTGACAAGGCAAGAATGCACATGTACATCCACCCACAACTAATCGGCACGGTTAACAATATTATGCTGATAACTAGATTTCTCCTCTAACATGCTTGTATTTTCCCATAAAACAATGTGTCATGTGAGCCTCAAGGTTAGCTCCTCATGTCTGTGCGTCTTATCCATTCAAATTTATTTTTTTTATTTAAACTGTGCATCCACACATGTAAAAGACAAAAAATACAATAATCACAGAAGTGTATGCTCTGATGATCGATTATTCAAAGGACGTGATATCTGCATCCGAACGGATTCGGTAACAGCCATTGGCTGTTAGTTGTTATGGTGAGCAACGTGGGTGAGTATTCAAAGGACGCGGTAGAGTCATACAAAATGATACGATCACAGCCACTAGCTGTAGGTTGTTATGGTGAGTGACGTGGGTGAGTATTCAGATGGCGTTATAGATGCAAACAAAATGAATTGGTCACATCTATTGGCTGTTGGATGTTATGGAGAGTAAAGCGCATTTGAGCTCATCACGTGGAAACCGACTCGGTTATCTCCCATCACTAATGTATCAAAGTCAATCGTGGTGTGATGATGACTTTTTGAACATCGCGTGGGCATGTCGTTTGCAAGCAATGTAATGCATTAGAGCAATTCGGAAAAAGCGACAATCGCCAACCTATCACTTTTACTGCATGGATTTACAACTGCCTCTGCTGTTTAGATTTAAGGCTGTTTGTTCCCTACACACGTAACTTGCCTGCACTACCTGCATCATTCCTGTACCTCCCTATCTCTCTGCTGCTGTTACCACATCCTCTGGTAGCTACTATGGCACGGACACATCCCAGGCCCCAGCTTTCTCAGAGGAGGAGAACGAGGCCCTGCTGGACACACTCCTGCCACTGCACAGCCAGCTATAAGGCAAAACCAGAAGAGCAGGTGAGTGATGATTACAGTGCATTGCCATTGGACATGTGCAATAATCACGCAGTACTGGCATTAGGAATCTCATTTGCAAACATTTATTTTGGGTTTTTGAAAGTTTAACAGTGTGTAGGGAACAGTTCTGGGCAGGTGCACTGCTATAGAAGTATGTGTACTGGGGCAATCATATCATCACTATTCTCATGGAACAGAGTTGTCATTGAACACAGGACAATGCACATGATGCCATATGACTACACCTTAGACATTTTTGCTAAACTGACCATGACCTATATACAGAAGTGTCTGACTCAGAAACGTGTTGCATGTGAACTAAGGGAATATTATTCTTACAGGTCAACCCCCATGAAGAGGCGAAGATGTGGAGGACCATCGCCCGGAAGGTGCATGTCGTGAGGGGTCACATATCAGCACGTCTGTCATTGCCGCAAGAGTAGACAGGACCTTCACAACCTGGCAAGAGAGGTGGGCACCGAACGTTGACCCCCCACATGCTCTGCATCCTAGGGTTGGTCTTCCCTGACCTGGATGGGCGGTTGAAGGCCAAACAGCAGCAAGGAGTAGGTCAGTATGTGCCTTGTCACACTTCTATTGTTAAGCATAGATGTTGTAATATCTTAGCCTGATGGCACTTTTACAGGTCATACGTCAGCCAAATCCACTATTATTTTCAAAAGATGCATAAGCAGAAGAACCATTAGATATCTGGTTATGCCCCTTTTCTGAGGGACATGTGAATAATTTATGTTCAAGGTAATGACATGAGTGGCATGCATCTGTGTTCAGCAAAAATTCTGAAAACATTAGCATGAGGATGAGCTTCAGCAGTAAAGCTGTAGCTTGACATGTGTCTGCACATTGACTGATGGGTGAACCTGTTCTCAGTGTGGTTTAACAAATCATTTAAGTATTTTGCAATTGGAGCACTCAGTTATGGAAAGCCCATGCTATACATTCTGTCAGAATGTGTTGTCTATGTTCAGGCCCAGGTGAGTTTGGCTTGGTCAGTGTGCCAATGCTTGGTCCCAGCCATGCTGCTAAGTGTAATCAAATGTATCCCACAGGACAATCACAGCTATGCTAACTCTGGTCACATGTCACAATGACCTTGCACAAGATATTGATGAATATTCCATTCTCTCCATTCTAAAGAGTGAATCCATGTCTCTGACTCTCTAAGGATGAGACCAAAAGCCATACAGTATCAACAGCAGGTGGTGACTGGTTGAAACATGGCTGTAATTGTGAGGTATGATGTGAGGTACACATTCATAACAGTTGCCAAGTGTGTAAATGCTCTTGACAATTCCTACTTGATGGCTTTGTAAACCATGTGTTTGATGCATCACTGTCAGATTTAGAGATGTCAAATATGCATCAATTTGCAGTTAGTTATCAAATAGAGATGTTAAGCAGGAGCAATACCAAATGTACAAAGTGTGCAATGTGTCTAATAAAAGTGAGGGACATTCAGACTTGGCCGACACAAATGGGTACTAGTTCAGTCTAAACAGGATTAGTACAAAGTGTTGGCTGTACTCATGATGGCTATTGGTTCAGTAACAATAGTTTATACAGACAATGCACCCCAATGTGCCAGTGGAATGGTGTTCTACCTGAAGCATTGTGAAGCTGCAGTCATCAGACTTGGAAGTTTGTAGACCATGTTTCACATCTATAAAACTTGAGCTGTTTTCAATGTGCAAAACATTCCTATTCTTCTACATGACACTGTGCATAGATAACGCAGAACAATGTGCCACATGCCTGTCACCTTAGCTATGCATACTACCTTGGTGTCTCCGCAGTAAGAGTCAGATGCGTGAACTGACAGTGGAGAAGCTAAGTTACAGGACAAATGGTATCAATCACTGTTATCTGTGTGACATTAATCATGCAATAACTACACAATGTAAATGTTTGACAAGGAAGACATTTGAGCTGTGACATGTGAGCCAAGCGTTTCCATTTGATGACTAAGGATTGCAGAATGGATACCCTGTCTCAATTCAATTCTGTGAATCATATTCCCATTGTGATGGCTAAAGTCCCTTGCAGGAGAGGAGACAGGCATGTCAGGACACAAGACCGTCATGAGCACAAAACAAAACATCCCCTGCTACATAGTGCACTAGTTGACCGTGTGGTTGTTTAATTTCATGTTGATACGTCCAATGTTGCAGATCACATCATGTGTGATTGAGCAATGGTTAACTGGAAGACTAACAAGTGTCATGCATATTAACCCCTTCAATGCTTATGACGAGCCCAGCTCGTCATGAGGCACAGTGGAGCTGTTCCCTGCTCCGCATTCGCTTGTATTGCTCCTCCGTCAGTCGGCCGGGCTCTCAGGACAACTTCTTCATTGTCCTCACCTGCACCTTCCTCTTGGTTGTCTGTGCCGAACTCAGGAAGCGGTCTAACCTCCTGGTGATCCATGCATCTTTCGACTTCCTCGGCCTTGGGCCAGACTAGTATTTTGTTGACCCTGGCCATGCGATCTTGCGACCAGACCCTGCCATCACTGAGGAGAGCCGCCCTGCCACGCACCTCCTTGACTTGTAGCGGCTGGCTGAATTTGCTTTCACCCTTCTTTTGTAGGGTGGGGAGTTTGATCCTAACCCACTCCCCTTCTTCCAGATCCGTTTCCTTCGTGCTGCGTCGCTTGTTATAGTGTGCTGCATAGATCTTCTGGGCCTTCTCCAGATTGTGTTGCACCACGGCTGGGGACCACTTGCTGGTGATGGTCTTCTCCCTCCATGCCACGTTGTCCCGGGTGAAGGGATGCCGTCCTCTTAACACTTGGAACGGACTGTACCCCACCACTGAGGGCGTTATCCGGTAGGCCCATATCATGTTCATCATTTCCACCTCCCAGTCCTTTCCTTGCGATATGGCTGCCTGGATGGAGCCCATGAGCACTCTATTGAACCTTTCGACCTGGCCGTTGCAAGCTGGATGGTATACGGCAGTGTGTCTCACCTCGATCCCGTTCCTCTTCATGTATCTCCCCCACTTATCCGACACAAATTGCGGTCCGTTGTCGCTGAGGATTGTTTTGGGTATTCCCTCCCTGAGGAACACCCCGGTTAGGAACTTCAAGATCGTGTCAGTGTCCATCGACTCTTGTATGTCTGCTTCTGGCCACTTAGAATACTTGTCTATTACCACACAGATGTACTTATTCACGCCTCTACTGTCCAGGATGGGCCCCAGGATATCTATGGCCACATCCTCCCAGGGGCCATGTGGGGTGTCGAACTTCCCTAGTGCAGGTCGGAGTGGGCGGAGCACTTTGTCCGCTCCTTGGCACTGTCCGCACTCCCGCACTTGTCTCTCGATGTGGGCATCCATTCCTGGCCACCAATGCATCTGTTTGACCAACGCCTTGGTTTTCACTATGCCCAGATGCCCCTCGTGGAGCACTTTCAGCAGTCGGGGTATCAGAGTCACTGGGGGCACCACTCTCTCTCCCCTGTACAAGAAGATCCCCGAGTCACTCAGGGACAATTCTTCTCTCATCTCATAGAAACGTCGGACACCCTCTGTTAGCTTCTTCTTGTCCGGCCACCCCAACGTGAGATGTTTCTTTACTTCCATCTTCTCCTCATCGAGCTCGTAGGCTGCCTGCCATTCCTGCGCACTGATGGATGACTCATGATCCTCTATGCTGGGGACCATCTCCTCTGTGTCCGGAGACTCTCCCGGCGCCTCTTCCATGGCCGATGCCCGGCTGAGGTAATCAGCTACCCTGTTCTGCGTACCTGGAAGATATTCTACATCGTATGTATAATCTGGCAATTTCAGGGTCATTTTTGCTATTCTCGGGGTGGCTGTGTCATGACCTGATGACGTCAATACTTTGATGAGTGGCTTGTGATCCGTCTGGAGCCTGAATCTCGTGCCCCATATGAACTGACGAAATTTGCTCAACGCCCACATGACCGCCAGCATCTCCTTTTCAATTACGCTGTACCTTTGTTCCGTCGGGGACAGCGCCCTGGATGCGAAACTGATGGTTTCTCTTGTTCCGTCCTCCCTTTCCTGCGCCAAGACAGCCCCCAAGCCCTTGTCGCTTGCATCCGTTGTTACCATAGTCTTTCCTGTGGGGACATACCCCTGCAGAGGGATGGCATGGCTGATACAGTCTTTAATGGACTCAAATTCGGACTGGGCCTCCTTATCCCATTCGAATTTTGTATTGTGCCTGGTCAGTTGTCTCATCCTGTGTGTTCTCGTGGCAAAATGTCTGACAAACTTGCTGTAATACTCGGCCATTCCCAGGAATGACCGCACTTCCTCTTTGGTAGTTGGGGCCTTGGCGTCCTTTATTGCCTTCACATTTTGCTCCTTCGGCGAGATGCCATGCGTTCCTATCTCGTGCCCTAGGTAGGTCACTGTGCGAGACCCGATTCTGCACTTGCTCCATTCCGCCGTCATTCCTTTGCCTTGCAGCACTCCCAGAACTTGATGTAGTTTCTTGTCGTGATCGCCTTTGTTGGAGCCCATCACTAAGATGTCGTCTTGGAAGTATTGCACTCCCGAGATGTCCTTAAACAACCTGTGCATCAACTTCTGAAAAACGGCCGCAGCGGATGCCAGGCCGAAGGGCATTCTCCTGAATTGGTAGCATCCAAAGGGCGTTATGAAAGCTGTGTACTTCCTGCTCGACGGGTGGAGTTCTATCTGGTAGTATGCAGACGTGAGGTCTATGGTGGAAAAATGGGTAATGCCTTTCGTCCTTGCTAGCATCTCTTCTATTCTGGGGAGCGGGAACCTCTCCACTATGAGGTTTTTGTTGAGCTCCCTCAGGTCCACACAGAGCCGGACCTTTCCATTGGGCTTTTTCACCACTACCAAGGGCGATAGCCATTCCGCACTGTCCACTGGCTCGATGATATCCAGCTCTTCCAACTTCCGCAGTTCCTGGCGCACTGCCTCACTCGTGGATATCGGTATGTTCCGGACCTTGTGTACTACTGGAACTGCTCCCTCCTTAAGGATCATTTTATGCACGAATTTGTCCAGTTTTCCAACCGTGCCCTCAAAAACCTTGGGGTATGCTGCTTTCCAGTCTTCCTCCCTCGAGAGGGGCCATTCGTCTGTTAGTAGGATCTGTTCTTTCCCTCCAGGATTGAGAATGATGCCGAGAGCACCTGCGTCTCTCCATCCTAGTACGGATGGGCTCTTTTCCGCTACATACAGGGTGCACGTGGCTGACCGTCCTCTGAATTCGAACTCCAAGTCCTTGCATCCCACCAGTGGAATGGAATTCTCCGTATACGAGATGGGTCTGATGTCCGGCGGCTCCAGGTCGGGTCCTAAAACTGGCGCGAAATCCTCTTCCCATATCGATCTTTGCACTATGGTCCAGGGGGATCCAGAATCCACGGCCACATATACTTTGATGCCCCCGATGCGCATGTCGGTGCGGGGCTTATCCCTTCGCTTCCCAGATACGTCCAGCACTTGATCCTCTATGCATAGCACCAGGTCATCTTCTTCCTGTTCGTCTTCTTCACTTACGTTGGCCGTGGCCGCGTCGATGCACTTGACTGTGGACTTCGTTCCTTTCTTTCGGCAGACCTTTTCAAAGTGACCGGTCAACCCGCAGAATGAGCACCTGGCGCGAAACGCGGGGCAACGCCTGTCCTGGGCCGCGTGCGCTGCACTGCCGCATCTGTAGCACGCAAATTTCGTTCCCTGGCTGGGGCGAGGCATCTGCTTCCCAGACCCTCTTGTGTCCTTCTTCGGGTCTCCGTACGTGCTTTTGGGCTTGCTGGATTGCGGCGCCTCATCGATCTTGTTGATCATCTGTCTCGGCCCACTTTCTCTTTTTGCCGCGTCTGCGCCTCTCTTCGACATTTCCGCCTTCTTGACCATCGCCACGACTTCTTTCAAGGTAGTTTCATTCATCGCCCATAGCTTGTCTTGGACTGCTCTGCTGGTGGTGTGCATCACTATTTGGTCTTTGATGTATTCATCCTGTAGATTCCCATATCTACACGTGATTGCTAGCCGGCGGAGGGCTGCCACATAGTCATCAATGGATTCTCCTGCCTCTTGTTTCCTCTGTTGGAAGTTATAGCGGTCTATCGAGACGCAAACTGCTGGGCGGTAATGGCTGTCCAGGTCGTCCAATGCGTTCACAAAGACGTCCGTCTCCGCCGCACCCCTCTCTTTGGGCACCAGGTTCTTAAACACCCTGACCCCTTCTGGGCCTAAGTTGTGGAGCAACAGCCTCTTTTTTCTTTCCGGCTTGTATTCCCCTTCGCTCTCATCTTCCAGGGCTTCAATGTAATTGAGGAAATATTCCTTCCAGTCTTCCCATTTTAGTTGGGGTTCACCTGGCCTGGTTAGGAACGGGACTGGTGCCATTAGGGCTGATGCCTGATTCGCCATTCTGGCTTCGCCTCTAGGTCCTCCTTCCTGGGCCCTATGGGTAGGTTCACCGGACGCTCCTGCGCTGTCTGCCGTGTCACCTTGACCCCTTGGGCTACCTGGGGTATTGTCCCTCGTAGAGTGTGCTGTCTGCGCTGTCCTCCCCCCTTCCTCTGGCTTGGGGGTGTCTCCCTTGGCTGCCAGGTTGCTGCCTGGGGGCTCCTGGGGTCTTGGGCCACACTAACCTGGCTTGTGAGGTTGGTGTTTTGTTCCTGGCCGTGCTGCTGCGCTGCTGCCACGCCCTTGCTCTCCTTTGCAGGTCCTGTGCCTTCACTGGCTCGTGGGTGTGGGCTGTGGGGGGGTTTTAATTTCCTTGCCGTCGTCACTGCACCAGGTGGTGTCCGGATCCCAGCCTCGTCGCCACTGTAATGTTGGTAGACTCCCCCACAGGACACTCAGACAGCAGGTAAGTGTACAGGTCTCCGTTTATTATACTTTTCTTGCAAGGTACAAGCTAAGGGCGCCGAGCGTCTAACTACGTTCCGCTCCGGTCGCCAACTGCCGTTTCTTAACCTTCGCGCCTTTACTTTTCTTCTTCTGCGCATGCGCGCCTATCTCGCTCTAGCCTACGGCGTAACGCGTCATCACGTGTACGCCGGTAGGCTAGAGCGCACACCACAAAACCCCGTCGGGTCTCCAGCGAGCCTTGAACATTTTTGACTCATTCTGTAAAGAACGGGGTCTCGAGGTTAATGTAAATAAAACCAAGTTGATGGCCTTTGGGCAAAAGCGTCAATCTCGACCCAATGTATTTTTGAACAATATCAAATTAGAGTTGGTAAATGTTTTCACATACCTTGGGGTCGAGATCTCAAGTAAACTTGGTTGGTCAAGACACATAGAGAAGGCGGTGTTGAAACATCAGCAGATTTCAGGAGCCCTCAGGGTCGAGCAAGTAAAATCCAAAACCAGGCCTATAAAACCTGTTCTCATGGTTTACGACGCAAAAGCCTTGGGCGCAACCCTTTACGGGGCTGAAGTCTGGGGCTTTGAGAGCCTTACCACCCTTCAAAGATCTGAGAACAGGTTTGTGAGAGGGATAACTAGCCTCCCCCAAAGTACCCCACTGATACCGCTTGGTTTGGATCTAGGTAGAAGATCGCTTAGTGACCGTGCCCGACTGAGGCCTATCCTCTATTGGAGACGGCTATGGACAATCGTGGAAATAAGACACTATGCTGAGGGGTTCTCAGCATTAGCCAAATTAGATGTTTTTCGTAAAATCACATGGTTAAAAATGCTAAGGGATATCCTTGCTGAGCTTGGGCTCTCCAAATTATGGGAAAACCCCCTTGGGGAAGTATTCCCTAGTAAATCCAGTATTAAAGAACTATATTGGAACCACATCGATCAGAAACTTTGGAGGAGCGTAACCTCGGAATCCATGGGGGGTAGATTCATGGAAATTAAACAAAGACCTTCCCTAGAAAAGTATTGGGACAGCATAACTGTTCCATTAGACAGGAAATTATTTTTCCAGTTAAGGGCAGGTTCTCTCCCCTTGAGGTGTATGACGTCCAGATGGAGAACTAATAGTGGCTCGTGTTGTCCGTCATGTGGGGCCCCTAATGAAAGCATCGCACACTTTCTTTTTTTATGCGATGCTTATGTAAATCCAAGAAAATCTTGGTTGGCTCCAGTTTGTAGGAACCTCGGTGTCCAAAGTGGTGTTGAGGGGTTGAGAATTATTTGTTCCTCCACTGAAATGTCAATCGTAGTTGG
This sequence comes from Lissotriton vulgaris, assembly GCF_964263255.1. Classification (NCBI taxonomy): domain Eukaryota; kingdom Metazoa; phylum Chordata; class Amphibia; order Caudata; family Salamandridae; genus Lissotriton; species Lissotriton vulgaris. Next base: position 644,419,083 of record NC_141685.1, on the reverse strand, counting down.
AACTGCTAAATATCTGGGGTGGGCTTGGTCCATAAGGAGGAGGGCTCTATCCTCTAATGTGTTCTGAATTTTACATTTTCCTATGTATGATTTATCCTTGCAGACAACAACTGGGAGATATATATGAATTTTAACTTTAAAATGCGGCTAATATGTATGGTATGAGTTTTTATTGTATGAACTCGGGAATGGTCCGTAACGCGGAGGTTTCTATATTGTAACATGCATTTAGTTTCCGCATATTATGAAAAAGCTATTTTAATTCTAATTGATAACAATTTTTATGCTATGTATTATGTATTCTTAATTATAAATTTATTGTTATAGAATGTTTGAAGTTTTTTAGAAATGTATGTATTTACATGTGTGTGCTTTTATGAGTGTATAACTCGAATAAAGCTTTTTCTACCTATCTACGTAAACAAACTCAGACTTCCTTAGCTGCTTCAAATAGTGTAATAGGTCCAGGTTTTTTTTTAAATCTCAGATAGAAGTGGTTCTTGGGTGCCTTGCTAATATATGGAGCACCCCAAGACTAAGGAAGTAATCTGAGACTATCCTCTCTATTGATAGATTATTTGTATGCCTTGTCTAAAGACCTTTTATTCTGTCCACCAATAGATATTTGCTGCCTTACAACCATTGCCAGAGGGGCCCGGACATCAGATCCAGCGTGGGGAGTCAGCACCAGTCCAGCTTGAAGCAAAGGAGAAGGTAACCAGCACAGGTGTTGATGGCAACTAGGACCTTAATGAAGGCAGAAGCACTGGGACGTGAAGTGTGTACCCCTGCCACTGTCTTGCGCAAAAGATGGGGTCACAAGTCAGAAAGGAGAAGTCGTGGATCCAGTTTTTGATGTCCAGCTGAGAGAGTCACAGACCGACAAGGACGGTAAGGAGGCTTTTGCTTGAGGTGACCCCTTTGAATCAAGAGTTGCTTCAGGCCTATGAGTCCTGGTCCCAAAGTGAATGCAAATATGCACCTTTGTTTGGTCAAGGAATTCTTGGGCATACTGGATACAATCTGTGAACCCAACAAAAGAGTAGTGCACCAGCCGAGCAATACAGGAGTTCAGGGTACAGGTGCTGTGCCCTTGATACCTGTTAGATTAAAGGGAAGAAAACTGGTGCACTGCCTGAGACACTGGACAGGACTCAGGATAGGATCGTTGCCCCGAAAGGTGATTGCCCTACCCTGAAAGAAGAAACTTTTCCCTTAAAACTGGGCAGTGATTGTTTTCTTGAGTTGCGAGTTGTGCAGCTTCACCGTGGGAACAACAAGAGCCTGCCTGTGAGGCTCAAAAGGAACTTTGCGGCTCCTCATTCTAATTCCCATGGCACTGTGTGGTCCTCCTGGTCCCCTGGAGTGAGGATTGTTTTTGTAATAATCCTTGTATTTTTTTTATATTTGCATTAAGAATAATGTTTATTCTGCAAGAGAAATGTTCTTCTGAGCAGTTCACAAATGTTACTTTGCCCTTTCCATGAGTATATTAATTGATACTCTAGCCCTCATAAAAAGAACACTGGAAAAGTCTATTGAAAATGTTTTTACATAGAATTGGACTGGATGGTTTTGGGATTTGCTTTCTGCTTGAGATTGGAAAATATTGATGGTTCTGTTCGTAATAATAGCCATTATTTTCTCCTGCAATTTTATGTATGTTAATTATGACCCAATGCTCTGTTCTCTTTGTACTCCTGATTATACCTTATATATACCGCTTAATGAAATGTTTGGAATGTAAATGCCAATCTAGCAGTGGATCAGAATATTGATGAATTTATGAGAATAAATGGACAAAATATTTTCTATGTTCCTACTAGATCATAGGGATGTCTTTAGCTCATGCTAAAAGGACCGTTGGAATCGCTGTTAGCATGAGCTAAAAGCCATTTTGTTCTTGGCAGACGTTTTAGTTATGATTTGAATGGGTAAGAGGAGCACTCCTTAGCTTTTACGAAATTTTAATACAACTAATCAGGTTTTATGTTTATTGACATAAGCGTGCAGCTGAGGTAGCACGTTTGTCCTAACCGTGCCTATATGAAAATCCTATCTTAAGAGTGTAACACACTTAACCTCGATGCACTGTTGCTACATGTGGTTCAAGAAACGAACAACACCTTTTTTTTAAACAGACTTTTCAATATTTTTTCAAAAATAAACATCAATCTTTCAACTGTTTATACTCATCAAATTTACTTAACAGAATTACAAACAAAATTCTCATGTTCACATTCCAACGTCAACATAAAATTATTTCCAAGACATTATTATGTAACACGTATTCAAAGACGATGAATCTTATCTTGTGCCCAATGCATTTCGAGCTATAAAAGCTCTTCATCGGGGGCCTGAAACTAAAATTAACATAATGTCAACTTTCTCAGTTACAAGGATATCAAGGATGCTCAAGGTACATGGCAAAGTAATTCAAAGAATAATATGAAAAACGTATTTGAAAGGTGAATTAAAAAGAATGGAACCTTATCCCCCACCACTGTGTATGGAAAATGCCTCAAATACTCACTAATCCAAAACAACGACGATCAGTGTCCTGTAAAAAACAGGGTGGTATGGTAAAACTTGTTCTATACAATCACCTGAATCAAAATAGTGGTGGTGGCAGTGAAAGCCTGACCACTATCTTACCTGGGAGTCAACTAAACGGTGAGTTGATCATACAATCTTCTACAAAGCTATCATCGACGTTTACAACAGCCGTGGTCTGCACCCTGATAACAATAAAGAAATCAAACTTACTAACACATTCTCCATTCTCGAAGCTCAGTCATAGTGACAGCTCTCTCTAGCCTCACCTCTCTCTAATGAGTCAAAAGGACTTCTCCTGTTCACCCTCGGGCCGTCTCGCTGTCGTTCAATGAACTACTGCTCACTCGGTTCATGATGCTACTCTATGATATCGGGGCTCTAGAGACTGAAAACAGACTATTCCTCGTCCCAGTATCGGAACTGGAGGCATCGAGAAAAACTACACCGAAGGCTTTGAACCAGGCTGAAGCTGTGGCATGCACAAAACACCCAACAAACTTGAGAATTCGACATTATCAAAAATGGGCGCCATCTTGGAACGGGGTGGGTACCTACAAACTCGTGAAATGAACGCGTGAAAGATACAAAGAAGATAGGAAAAGGATATGAAACATAAGAGTCACATTAGAAATTTACAACAAAAAAATATAAAAATATATAAAAATATATAAATGTTCACCACTATGAACAACTGGTAGCATTTTACCAAATACATTCGACAACCATGTGTACAGTTTCAAAGTGAAAAGGGTCACAGAAAACATGATAAATCTATTTTTTCATTAAGACCTGCTGGTTCTTGTGTTTTAGAAATTTTATCCAGTGTATCTCTCTCTGGAGGAGGAATCTGGTGAGATCAACCCCCTCATGAATTTTAATGAGTTCCAGTATGGAAAACCTGACCTGGGAAATGTTGTGATTATTATCTGACCAGTGTTTAGCTAAGTTGCTTTTGAAGTTCTTATTCCTAATCGTACTTTTATGTTCAGAAATTCTGGTTTTCAATTTCCGCTCTGTTTTGTCTGTGTACAATTTTCCACAGGGGCATTTTATGTAGTATATCAGGTTCTTAGTATTACAATCACCATCATAGTGTAGATTGATTTCTCTTCCTGTTTGTGGATGGTGTAACACATTACCTTCAATTACATTAGAACAGTGAACGCAGTTATGACATTTTTTCATTCCTCTATGGTTGGTTTCAGAGTCTCTTGCAGGTGTGAACAGTAGCTCCTTTATGTTTTTGGATCTTGTGTAGGCGAAGATCGGCTTATTGGTAAAGATACCATTAAAATCAGTTTCATTCTGCAGTAATTCCAAGTGTTTTTTAACAATGTTCTTAATTTTCTGCGACAAAGTTGAAAATTTTGAGACAAAAACATGCCTTTCATTCAATTTTTTTGGCTTTAACTTGAGAAGATTATCCCTGCTAGTCATTTGAATCCTCATCTTGGCTTTGTCCAAAACATCATCAGGATACCCTCTTGCTTTATATCTCTGGTGTTGTAACGACTTATTTACTTCTAGATCTTCTTGCGTAGAACAGATTCTCTTTATTCTCATGTACTGAGACACAGGTAAGTTGTTTTTGAGATTAAGAGGATGAAAGCTGTTGAAGGATAAAGAATTGTTGACATCCCTGTCTTTTCTATATAATGTCGTAGTCACTTTTTGGTCTTGAATGTTAATCATAACATCCAGGAACGGTATTTCTTTGTCGCTGATGGTATGTGTAAATTCAATCTGTTCTAAACACTCGTTCAGTTTTCCAATTCCGCATTCAAGACTTTCTTTAGAGCCAGACCACAGAATGAAAATGTCGTCGATGAAACGACGGTAAATAATTGCATGTTTTTTCCAAGACTCATTACCAAATACAAAGTCTGCCTCAAATTTTGCCATAAAGGTATTTGCATACGCGGGAGCTCCCGCAAATCCCATGGATGTTCCATTCTGTTGGAGAGAGAAAAAACTTAGTGGACCACTGAAAGTAACTATGATAAAGGCAAAAATGTAGTAACTCTAACATAAAGACTATATCAGCCTTGATCGATGGTTGTTGCAACAGAGTCCATTCCACGGCTTCCATGCCGGATTGGTGAGGTATAGATGTGTACAACGACTTGACGTCGATTGTGCACAAAACCATTTGATTGGTGATTTGAATTTCCTGAAGTTTCCTTAAAAAGTCATTTGTATCTTTGATGTACGAGGGCCACTGTTGGACGAATGGCTGGAGAAATGTGTCAATATATTGACCGAGTGGCTCAAAAATAGTGCCACATCCGGTCACAATTGGACGCATAGGCGGATCTCGTAAATTCTTATCCACCTTGGGGAGCATGTAGAGACATGGTCTCTTAGGGTACTGAATGGTTAAGAATGACTTAGTCGTGGTTGAGATGAGACCTGATTCGAATGCTTGTGTCAAAATATCCTGCAGAGTTACTTTAAGATCCTCTGTCGGATCCTTATCTAGTTCATAGTAGATTGATGTGTCTGCCACGTGTTCATCAACTTTCTGATTGTACATTGCTCTGTCCATTACAATGATGGCTCCTCCTTTATCAGCCTTCTGTATCTGGATTTCAGCATTTTCTTGCAGGCTTTTCAGTATATTCATGTCGTAGACCGATAAATTTTTCTTTTTGGATTTACTCAGATTCAAGCGGTCAAAATCATTCAATACCGCGTTTTCAAAAGCATCAAAGATTTTGTGTGTGACTGGTGTTTGAAATTTGGATTTGGGTTTGAATTCCAAGAATTCTGGTTCCTCTTTGTTAGTCTGGGGTGGAACTACATTAGTGAAGAAATGTTTAAGTTTCAAAACTCGCATGAATCTGAAGAAAGCGATTTCACACTCCAATTTATTGGTATCGTATATAGGCACGAATCCAAGTCCTTTATTCAAAACTTTAATCTCGTCCTGAGTTAATTGGGTTTTGGAAATATTTATGACTATGTTTGCCTCTTGCTTCTTGTGCGTGCTCCTTCTGTGTCCTCTGCGGGTTTTTTTGGAGGTTGTTTCCCTGGCGGTTGGCTTGAGTCCCCTCCCTGGGTTAAAAAAGACTGGCAGGTTCCTGCTGTTCTTACTGCTTCTGAAGATGTTGATTGCGCAGTTGACAAAACTTCCTCAATTTGAGTTTGAGCTGACGGTCTGGTTATGTTTAAATCTGTGTCTGACACAAGACTTTCCTCTGAAGTTGTGGGGGCTTTTTTCTTAGGATATACTTTCCTCTGGGCATAAACTTCAGCCCACGTATAAACTTTGTTGAGTTTATAGTCCAACGTGTCTCTTTTAAACTTCCTTAATTTTCCTTCTTGCAGCTCTTTGGAATATTTGTCTAACTTGATGTTGATCTCATTCAGTGATTTTTCCCAGTCAGTTTTATCCATTCTTGATTCCAGGTTATGTTTGGTTTCATCGATTTCATTGGAAAGCTCATTGATTACTTTAGCTAGCTCTTCAATCAGTAGTAGGATCAAGTCCAGGGAGCATTTATTAAGAATTGAGTACCACTTCTCTATGAACTCCTTGTTGAGGTGGAATCTATACAACATTGGTTTAATTGACATTCTCAATCCTCGTGGGATCCTTTTCACTCTTTGGTACTGCACCAGAGTTGACGCATGAAGTTTTTGGTTGACTTCGCGTTTTGCTAAGTACTCCAATTGTTTTAATTGTTGTATAATGGTATTGCCTTGTACGTTTGAAGACTTGACATCCTGAATTAGAGAATAAATGTCGGTTGCTTGTTCATTGGTATATGCTAAGGTGGTAGCTCTATTTTCGGTGATACTTGAGATTTGGTCAAAGGACATGGTTGGGTGCTCCCTCCGTATAGACAAAGTCTCAAAATGATTTGAATGGGTAAGAGGAGCACTCCTTAGCTTTTACGAATTTTTAATACAACTAATCAGGTTTTATGTTTATTGACATAAGCGTACAGCTGAGGTAGCACGTTTGTCCTAACCGTGCCTATATGAAAGTCCTATCTTAAGTGTGTAACACACTTAACCTCGATGCACTGTTGCTATATGTCGATGATGTAAACGTCGATGATAGCTTGGTAGATGATTGTATGATCAACTCACCGTTTAGTTGACTCCCAGGTAAGATAGTGGTCAGGCTTTCACTGCCACCACCACTATCTTGATTCAGGTGATTGTATAGAACAAGTTTTACCATACCACCCTGTTTTTTGCAGGACACTGATCGTCGTTGTTTTGGATTAGTGAGTATTTGAGGCATTTTCCACACACAGTGGTGGGGGATAAGGTTCCATTCTTTTTGATTCACCTTTCAAATAAGTTTTTCATATTATTCTTTGAATTACTTTGCCATGTACCTTGAGCATCCTTGATATCCTTGTAACTGAGAAAGTTGACATTATGTTCATTTTAGTTTCAGGCCCCTGATGAAGAGCTTTTATAGCTCGAAATGCATTGGGCACAAGAGAAGATTCATCGTCTTTGAATACGTGTTACATAATAATGTCTTGGAAATAATTTTATGTTGACAGTGGCCTGAGAATACTGTATGACGCAGTCTCCCTCATGTGAGGTTAATAAATATTTATTTTGATATTACAGCTTCCGTGCCAATTTCTTCTTTGTTGGTTTAAGGACCAGGTGCATCAGATAACCCCTTAAAAGGTTTTTATTTCTACAGTTGCACAAGAGGAAAATAGTTTCTCTCTGTTGGAGGGAACATTGACCAAGATCTCACAATCACCTCTTCTTCCCTGGGTAGGTTCCCAGCTTTATTTGGGTGGTGGGCCTGCGTTTAAGCCTCAGAAGGTCTAATGATTAGGATCCACAGCACCCCAATGTTGATTGGCCTGAACACAATCTCTTCCCAGCTGATGTGGCTCTGCCTATGCTCACCTGAATGAGTCTACTTATCTGCTGAAACTTCAACAAGATAATGAGCGAGCGATTAGGGACTGTGGAGACACATACCACCAAGAATGGTAATACCTTCAGTCACCAAAAGCATCTGTTGGCTTAGCCTTCATTACTGAAAATAAAATGACAAAAGGCTACAGTGCAAGTCCAACACACCAAGAAAGGGGTAGGCATTTGGATGGGTGAAGAATTCTGCTGCACTGGTGGAGTTCATGGAGTTTTGCCCACTCTGCGCTCCACATTTAGTTCTGGAAAACTCGGCGAAGTGGTGCAGAGTTTTTCCTCTTGCCAATGTTAAGTTGCCAAGTGTGAGCAAGAGAAATTGCACACTAGATCACCTCCTAGTGTGATTTCTGTACACGGGTGGTTGTGGCAGGTCACTACTGCATGCATTGACACAGCTGCTGATTATGTTGAGGAAGCTGCCACTCGAGTAGAAAATCTACTTGAGTGTCAGAAAGAAGTAACTCCCTCTGGGAGTGTGAATAGCGTGACTTTCCAGACTCAGTCATTCGTAGAACTCCACGTGGGGCAGTGGAGTCTTTTCTGTACTTTGCAGAGTTCCACGTAGTGTGACTCCACAAACGCCACCCAGGCCTAGCAGGCCTCAACAACTCTTGGATGGGATAAACGAAGCCTGAGGAGCCCCCCACGTAGATTGCCCACAAAACCCCCAGGAGGGCTAACGTGTAAATTCCCACTAGACAGCACACAGTAATTGCTATCTTAAATGCTGTGCACCACTTAAAACGGCCTTTGATGATTATGCACAGTGTTATTTTGAGTGCCAGAAGGAAAGTACTTTTCTTCATTAAGAGGTCAGAATGGACCTTGTTTTATTAACTTATTCTTTGATGTATTGTTGAGTTCGAAGTTATTGCCTCACACAACCTCCTAGAATATGCTTTGGGTTGCACAAATGTTCTTCTCTGAGTGTCAAGTGTAAAGGGAGCAACTTAGTGATGTGGTGTGTGTTCCACTGTAGGGTAAAGCTCCACTATACCAGTGGTAAATGGCTCTGAGTGTAACAGCCAAAGCCTACTCCTTCCTATTTGTCTTAGGATCCCAGAAAATATTCCCACAATTGGCAGTAATTAATGAGGGATTATCTAATCCTATGTCCTGTTAATGCTAATAGCAATGAATAAGTCCACCTTTTTTTGTATATAGCCTGTACATAACAATGGCAGTTTGGAAAAAGTAGACCAACCTGAAAAAACTTGTACCTACATGTTTTGAAATAGATTTGTTGAGATGCAGTTGGGCACAAAGGCCCAAAACAGGGAAATTACTATACATGTTATGATGGATCAATGTAAGAGAAAGGCCGTTGCAGATACGAGGGCTCTAGGAAGCACACAGGAGGGTTCCATAGATGATACCGCAGAGGACAGTGCTGTGGGCACAGTCCGAGTGCAGACTTCCTCTAAATTGTCCACCACACATCATCTCAACTGTTTCCTTTTCTTTTTTTTTCTTTTCCAATACAGTAAATAAAGAGTTTGACATATTCATCTCCCACCCCCACCCCCTACTGTTACAAAGTTACCAAATTTTCAAGGACACAGAAATATACACAAATGGACGCATTAGGTTCAACATTAACAAGAAGAACTACAAGGTTAAAGAAGAGAAGGATGGCAAAAGAACATAGGAAGAGATAAAAAAGTGTGAGCGCCGTCAGATTTTCGGTTGACCGTGAGCTTTCCCTTTTACTATCAGGATGTCTCTTATACGAAAGAAGACAGATCAGACATTTGACCAGGCTGTTCTAGCCAGGTGGTGAGAGGTCCCCAAATGTCTAGTCCCTTCGTTTCTCCCTTTGCGGACTTTTATGGCATATACAGCCTTTTTGAGATGGTAGGTTGCCATTAGCCTAGCCAGCCATTGGGAAAAGGGGGGCGGGTCAGTCTCAATCCATGCTGAAGCAACACAGATGCTCCACTCTGTCATAGCTACAAAAACAAGCCCCCCCCCCTTTTTCCTGCTAAACTATTCTTGTGTCCCCAACAATATAGTTATAGGAGTCAATACAATGGCCTGGGAAATGACCCTCCCCAGAAAATCCTGTATTCTAAGAAAGACAGGGGTAAGTTTTGGGCCGGTAGCAAACATGTGTACTGCATCAGCGCCGAACCCGGAGCACCGAGGGCACAGTATCCCTTTACCTGTTCCCCATTTGGCAATTTTACTAGGTGTAATACATTGTTGTTATTGTTATTGTTATTATATTTTATTGAGCGCGAACAGCTGCCCCAGCAACGAGGCGTCCCGGCGCTGAACCATAACAGCAACCTGAAGGGAGGGGGAGGAAGAGGAAGGACTAGTGAAGATTATGATGGGGAGAATAGAAGAGTTTTAATCGCTTTGCGAAAGGCCAACAGGTTGGTCATGGAGCGAAAGTGGGGAGGCAGGAAGTTCCAAAGCTTTGCCCCCAAAACTCTGAAAGAACGGCCACCTATTCTGCTTAGTCTTATGCGGGGGGTTACAACCAGATGTTGACCCGAGGAGCGTAGGGCACGCTGGGGGATGTAAGGCTCTAGGAGTGGACGTAAGAGTCCGGGACAGTCAGTTTTAAGAATTTTAACAACAGTAGTGAGAGCCTTGAATTGAACACGGGCTTCCATACGCAGCCAGTGTAGTTTCTGGATGGTATTTCTTGCAGAGCATCAGCGAGGGAGGCCTACAACGGCCCTGGCAGCAGAGTTTTGTATCCGTTGTTGCCGCGCCATCTCAGCTTTGTTAATGCCTAGTAATAGAACATTGGCGTAGTCCAGTCGAGCCAGGATGGTAGACTGGACTATCAGCTGGCGCGTGTAGTGGTCGAAAAAGCCAAGAATCGGATGAAGGCTCCTCAGCAGGCCCAGACAGGTAGCAGCCAGTTTCTTAGTGTGGGTCTGAAAGTTAAGAGAGGCGTCCACCCAGACACCTAGGTTTTTCACCACGTTTTTTGGGGGGGGATGGGGCCCAATGCGGACGGCCACCAGTGCTCAGTCCAATAGTCGGGATTTTTTCCTAGGAGCAACACCTCTGTTTTACCAGCGTTCAGCTGGAGGCAGTTGTGTGACATCCAGCATGCGACTGCCTCTAATCCGTTCTTGAATTTCGCAGCTGAGATCGAGGGGCCTTCAGTCAGGGAGATAACCAGCTGGGTGTCGTCGGCGTACGACACCAGCGTAAGGTCCCATTCTTTTGCTATTTCAGCGAGAGGCTGGACATAAAGATTGAATAGGGACGGGCTGAGCGCCGATCCCTGCGGGACACCTTGCTCTATGGGGTGAGGCTGGGAGATAAATGTGGGGGCTGAGACCCGGAAGGATCTGTCCTTCAGGAAAGACCGGAACCACTCAAGGGCAAGGTCTCTGATACCTATGGCTTCGAGGCGTTTTAGCAGAAGAGAGTGGGAGACCGTATCAAAGGCTGCGCTGAGGTCGAGTAAAATCAGCACAGCACTTTGACCGGCGTCCAGGATGTTCCGTAGGTGTTCAGTAGTGGTCAGCAGGGCGGATTCGGTACTGAATCCTGGCCTGAAGCCGTTCTGCGAGGGGTCTAGGATTTGATTTTGCGTCATGTAGTTGGCTAGGACCTTGTTCACATGGACTTCTGCCAATTTTGAGGCCCATGGAAGCAACGAAATTGGTCTGAAATTTTCTGGTTTTGATGGGTCTAGGGTGGGTTTTTTAATGATTGGAGAGACCCAAGCCTGCTTCCAACATGTGGGAACCACCGCCGAGGAAAATGATAGGTTGAGTAGGGTAGTCAGAGGTGGAAGGAAGAACTCAAGGGATTCTAGGAATTTGGTGGGTCTCATGGTGTTTGTAGGAGAACCAGATTTAACTTTAGTACATAGCTTAGCAAGCTCGTCATGGGTTATGCTGGGGACAAGTGACAAACTGGGACTGTCCGGCACAGGCTTACGTGGTTTGGGGGTTTCCAGTGGGTTCTGAGAAAAGGTGGTATAGATTTTCTTTACTTTTTCGGTAAAGAAAGTGGCAAGTTCGTCGCATTGTTGTGAGGAGGTAATACATGGAGCTGGATTAGAGCTATCTTTAAGTTTTTGTACAAGTTTAAAAATAGTTTTTGAAGGGTTAGTACTAGAGCTGATTGCTTCCGCATAGAAGGAAGCACGGGTGGTAAGAACCGCCTTGTGGTACGACCTCAGTTTTAGCAGGTAGGTGGCTTTATCTGTCTCCTTATATTCTTTCCTCCACTGGCGTTCAGCTCTTTTGCAGTCTTTCCGCATGGTTAGAAGATTCTCATTGTACCATGGGTTAGATGGGGTACTACGAGTTTTGGTCCACTTTGCTGGAATTAGGGAATCAAGTCCTGAGTTGATCCATTCTTGAAAGGTCGCATAGGCTGAATTAATGTCTCCGTTTGTGGGGTTGAGGTGGAAGTTGCCTAGTTTGTTAGTAAGATCACTAGATGTCAGTTTATGCCAAGGCCTCTTGTTGCGGGAACTGGAGGTGTTTTTCATAGTCGAGCCTCTGACCTTCAGGGAGAATTTAATAAGAGAGTGGTCAGTCCAGCCCATGGGTTTAGGGGGGTCAGCCGTGGCGTCTGAGAGGTTGGAGAAGACAGGGTCCAATAGATGCCCGGCAGAGTGAGTGGGGGTTTGGAAGAGTGGGTTTAGCTGAAGTGCAGAGAGGTCTGCCTGTAGGTTCTTAATGGTTGGATCGGTCTTGGAGTCGAAGTGTAAGTTAAGGTCTCCCAAGATGGTAAAGTTGGGAGAGGATATCACTAGAGTGTGGGCGACGTCTAAGAGTTCTTCAATGAACCTGGCGGTGGGGCCGGGGGGCCGGTAGATATAAAGTCCAGATAGGGTGAACTGGGGACTAGTGGAGATTTTGAACCGTGCACTTTCGCAACCCCAGATGGCTTCCTTTTCAAAGGTGCAGTTGTATGACGATCTGTAGATGACAGCTATCCCCCCACCCCTGGAGTCTCTATTGATGGTTTTTATAGAGAAGCCCTCGGGCAACAAGAGATTTTGGATGCTGGTTTGATCGTAGTGGAGCCAGGTTTCGCATATAAACATAATGTCTGGGCGTTCATCTGTTATGAGGGTGAACACATCGGCATGGTGTTTCACAAGGGATCTGACATTAAGTTGGAGGATGGTAAGGGAGAAGTGCTTATATGCAGTAGTATTGTGGCTAGCTAGACCAGGTGAGGGTGTCAGAAAACTGCAGGGCTTGCAATACAGACCTGTTTGTCCAAGACAGCCTTCGAGCTTATCGCATCTTGAGTCCGGCTTGAGTGCGAGAAGGGACTTTCTATCGTACTGTATTTTGTGTTGTACGAATTGAGCAGGGGGACTGGCGAGAGGCGATGGTCTGGCGATGACGGGCACAGACGGGCTTGCCTTAGGCGCGCCTTCGGCGCGCAAACGGCGCTCCCGCTGCGCTCGTCCGCTGCGCTTCCTCCAAATGCACATGCTTTGTAGGGGGCAAGGGTTGGAGGGGGGCGTGGCCTCGAGGGGGCGTGGCCTCCGCAGCTGATGTCGTCAGCTGTAACTGATCAAGTGTCTCGTGTCTGCGCTATGCTCGGCAGCGCGCGAGGCTTTCAGTTAAAACCAGCAAGATTAAAGTGACACACAAGTGAAATTTTAAAAAAGCACAATAGCAGCTTTAAGCAACAGAAATTGTCAGCGCTCCCGGCTTCCGCCTTAGGAGTTACGGTGTGGGACGACGCTAGAGTTCAGAGCCTCTATATAGCGTGGGAGGGGGGCGTGGCCTCGAGGGGGCATGGCCTCCGCAGCTGATGTCGTCAGCTGTAACTGATCAAGTGTCTCGTGTCTGCGCTATGCTCCGCAGCGCGCAAGGCTTTCAGTTAAAACCAGCAAGATTAAAGTGACACACAACACGACACACACACAAGTGACAAAAACAAGATGGTTTTAAAGTGTTGCGCCTGTAATTTCGCTGACAGCAGGTCGCTTTGGGAGAGTTCCAGTGAGTTATAGAACATGCTATGCAGGGCCTCTAGTTTCGTGAGCCACTTGACTGCTATCCTGGGTAGATCATCTGGGGTTTGGCTGTTTAGAGCAGCGTAGATAGGGCCTATCCGGGAATCACTGGGGTCCATAACAGATTGATATATTCAATCTCTGAAAACCCTGCGGTCCCCCGGCCTTTCAAGAAAGAAAGTCATGAATAGCAAGATGTTTGAAGGTGTCTTGGTTTTTCAGACCATATTTGTTTTGTAGATCTGCAAAGGATTTAACTCCTTCACTGGAAATTAGGTCTCCTAGCTTTGAGATACCGGCCTTATTCAGTCTACTAAGTAGGTCCGGGCAAAGATAGCAGGTAGCTAGCAGTTCACGTTAATAGGGGTGTAGTAGTTGAATCTTCCCAGCCCGTATGTTCTGTGTATGTTGCAATAAACTTAAAAGGGGTTCATCAGTGTTTTGAACCTGACACGCTTGTAGTATCTGAAGGATACCTGTCTGAACAGACAGTCACGAGACTCCTCTCCCAATAAAAGCCAAAATGGAGAAGGAAGACCGGTTGAAGAAGAAAAGGAGTGCTCCTTCATCAATTCAGTGCTGTATTGCAGAACTGAAGCCAGTAATAAAGTACTATATTAGAAAATGCCCAGTCCCCCCCCCCGCTCCCTGGGGAGAGACAGTTGTTTTAGGGCCCGTCTCAGTTGTGAGTAAGCCCAAATAAATTGTGTAAAGAGTTGCTGAAACTTCTGTAGCTTGGCCTTGCTAAATTCCAGTGGGATGGAGCGAAAGTAGTAGAGCAATTTCGGGAAATAGTTCATTTTGATTACATTACATCTGTCCACAAGAGTCAGTCGTAAGTTGTCCATTTGTTTGAGGGCTCTTTTTGTTTCGGTGGCCAAGGCGGATAACTTCTCAGTTACAATTTCGTCTAATATTTGACCTTTGTAACAATCCGGTTGTCGATCCAGTTAACTTCACTGTTTATTATTATTCGAGTTTTGTTTTTGTTTAGTGCATACCCCGAGATGTTTCCAAATTTTTGTACCTCCAATTCCAATGCCAGAATAGCACTTTCAGGTTCAGGGGTGGTACTGGCCAGGTCATCAGTGTAGGCCATGATTTTAATGTCAATTCCCTGCATGCTCACTGCCAAAATTGCTAGGTTCTTTTCAATTATCTTGATTAAGGGATCTATATAGAGCGCACAGAGCAAAGGAGAGCAAGGGCAGCCTTGCCTAGTGCCCCAAGAGATGTTAAATTGCTCAGATAACCTCCCATTGATCGCCATACACAGGCCGTCAGGCTCTGGTACACAGCTTATACTTCTTGCGTACGTTTTGGCCCAAAGCCCATCCTCTTCATGAAACACCACAGAAACCGGCAGGAGATCCGATCAAATGCTTTTTCAGTGTCTAGTAGGATCAGATACATCGGGTCTCCTGACACTTGTGCTGCATCAAACAAGTTATAGCCCGCCTAATGTGTTTGGTAGTGTCGTAATTGGCGTGGCCGCGTTAGCGATTAGCTGAACCTACACGTTGTCCTCCTCGAATTGGCTATATATGAAAACGCCATTTTGAATGTTGCGGCGGCCATTTTTGACCATAAGCGGCCTCGTGGCCGGTGTGCCCTTTAGTCCGTTGTCCGTTCCACTGACCACTTTAGTCTGCCCAGCAACAGGCTATTTTTAGTACTGGTCAAGCCGCACATGCGCAGTCCCAGCTGACCAGTAAGCCCTTAGGAATGTGCGCCAAACTGACCAGCGGAGTTGTGCCCCCTCCAATGAGCTGGCAGTATTCCAAAATATGACCATATATGTCCTTAAATTGTGTTCTAACTTGTGCCGCCTATCTTTATTGCCCCAAAACTGTATATAAATCGGGGTCACACCGGTGTTCGGTGTGATACCTCTTGCATTACCGAAGGGTGCTGTTTGAGTGTACCACCACCCCATGGGGTTTTAATAAACTTGTTCTTTGCCTTTTACAGTTTCCGTGCCAACAGTTCTTGAGTGTAAGTGGGTTATCTTCGGAGCATGTAGGCCTTGGGAACCCTGATTTACTTCAAATTGGCAACCACGAAGGGACTCATCGGCGACTCGGATGCCCGAAGGAGAGGTCGTGACGAAGGCTTGGAAACTCGCCATGGACGCGCGCTGCCACGAGTGACCCGAGTCTTGGCTGCCACGGTGTTTTTTCCTTTCCTTCCGATCTGACCTTCCAGGTGGCGCCGGTCTCCGACTGAGTTTTCGAGTGTCTGCATCGCTGAGAAAGTGCCGTTTGGCTGATTTGGCTTACAAGACCTTGGCAGTTGGAATCTGGACATTTGAGAATTTGGGTAAGCTTTGTGTTCGGTAAGGTAGTCTTCGGACGCTTACTGAAGTTCTATGATTTGTGTTCGGTAAGGTAGTCTTCGGACGCTTACTGAAGTTCTATGATTTGTGTTCGGTAAGGTAGTCTTCGGACGCTTACTGAAGTTCTGTGATTTGTGATCGGTAAGGTAGTCCTCGGACGCTTGCCGAAGTCCTACGATCTACGTTTTGATTTGAGTTAGCTAACATTGTGATTTTGTGATCTTTGAACTTATATGTGTAGTGCACTTCACATAGGCAGGCATGTAGAGATGTTTCTCTAACTTTGTTTTTTTCTCTGAACAGCACAGTTGTGTGAAGTACTGTAAGTGCCATTTTGTACGGTGTCACGTTTTCGTGATACTTTTTGAACATGCCTGTTTTCAGCACACTCCGAGGGATGTGCTGTCTTGGAGAGGGTACCACAATTAGGTTAGCGGAAGCACAGCCGGCTCCCCCAGAGGGAACACCAAATCGCGAGATGTACATCAAACATGGCCTTCCCCCTATTATGTACAGTAAATTATGGCATAAGTACACAAAGGCCGATCCTGAATTGCAATGGCCTCTACATGGGTCGTTCGATTTACGTAAAGTACAGTTTGTAGAGCAATGTTTGTTTCAACGCAGGTCTAGACAAAACATGTTTGATTGTGTGCGAATGTGGGAGAAAGCGGTGCGCGAGCGAATGAAGCGTGAGGTTGCCTTGGCGGACAAAGAGCAGCGCAAGGCTGCTCGGGATAAGGCTTTACAGCTGGAGGAAAAGGAGGCTCAGGAGAAGAAAGAAAGGGAGGAACGGGAACGTAAATTGCAGAAGACTGGTCAATTTCCTATCCGCCGACCACTTTATCCTGTCCTTAATAATGAAATTGATGATTTTTCTTTGTTAGATCGGTCACCGCCTCCATATGTTTCGCCGACGGCTCCAGCTGCGGATTCAGAGGATGATGGACAGGATAAGTCGGACCAGAAGGGTGTATCCGCTCTCAGGTTTACTGCGGCGAGGTCCGCTCATTTACGTAGTTGGGCTCGTAAAGTGAATGAGAATTGTGTTTCTCAGGATCAGTTGATTACGGAGAAGAGGGCGTGGTCGGATCTTGAATTAATGTATTTTCTGTCTAGTTTGGCGGATGAAGTTGTAGGCGCGTATCGTGAACTTTCAGACACGTTAGAACCTAAATCGTTGTCAGTGTATCGTGAGAATTTGGATAAAGGTGATTTTGATCTTTCAGATGTTGACGATCTATTCAAGCAACTGATCAAGCTGCGGGACGAGACAACCGGATTGCGGGAGGAGCGGAAAAGGAGGCAAAAGGAGTCTGAATCGGGAAATAATGGGCAGATTAAGGAGTGTTCTCTCCGTGGTTCAGATAAGAGTTCTGCATTGCTTGTTATGCCTATGCGTGAAGCCGCGCCTTTGTATGTTCCACCTAAAGGGGAAGGTACGGATGATGATAAATCGTCAAAGGATGCGAAAGGGTATTTTGTGTATAACTGGGTATATACGCCTTGGAATAGAGCAGATGTTATGGCATTGAAAAATTCTTTACCTGATCTTCGAAAAAACCCGGCGGCATTTTATGAAGGGGTGGAAGGGGCTATATCGTCTTGTGTGATGACTCTTGTGGATATAGATTTGTTTTTCGGGCTGATTCTACCACCTGATATGTGGAGGCAAATTCGTAAAAATAATGATGAAGCGATTTTGGGGGCCACATGGAAAGACATAAATGCTGCAGATTTAGACAGGGAACCAGCATGCAAGCCTTGTCAGTTAATTCTAGATCTTCCGGCAGCTATCTTGAATAAATTAAAAACGCTTGTTCCCTCTAAAAAGATTGATTGGACCATGTTAACGTCGTGCAAACAGAAACCCGATGAAACGGTCTCCGATTTCTTTACACGCTTTGAGGAGGCATTTCATGATTACAGTGGTCAATCTTTGACAGACGATACGGGTCGGCATTTGTTTGTAGATAAGTATGTGGCTAATCTCCTACCGGAGATTGCAAAACGATTGAAGTCGAGTGAAAGTTCCTGGGCCACGGCGACCCCTGCGTCCTTGTTAACTATGGCTCAGTATTATGAGCGGCAGGAATTGGAGGCTAAAGAAAGTGTAGAGAAAAAGGCGAAGGAATTGAAAACGAAGGTGATGTTGGCGCAGGTTCGGGGAACACAGGGTAGGGGGAATGATAAAGGTAGACGGGGTGGAGGAAATACGTCGTATGGTCGTACGGACATAGCGGAGGATCAGTGTGCTTATTGTAAGGAGTTTGGGCATTGGGCCGAAGATTGTCCGGTACTTCGTGAGCAGCGTAGTCAGCGTGGTCGAGGAGGCGGAAGGCCAAGAGGAGGTTATACAGGAGCGAGAGGTGGCGGAAGTGATCGTGGAAAGGTTGAGGAGAGGGGCCGGGGCCAGGATGAACGAAACACGTTTGATAGACAAAATCAATATCAGATTTCGGAGGGTGAGAATGTGGAACACCAGGAGTATGTGCATGCATAGGACTGCGTAGGATGGGGTAAGGAATCAGTTGAAGTGCCGGTAGATCAGCAGGGTCCATATGTAACAGCGGGTATTCTGGGTTCTACTGATCAATTTCTAGTCGACACAGGAGCTACACGTAGCGCTTTGTCGAAAAACTTGGTTCCGAGGGCTCCCCTGTCTGGCGAAATGATTACATGTGTAGGGTTTGATGGCACACCCTCCCCCAGCCCATTGTCCAAGCCCCTTGCACTATGTCTTGATAAATACTTTAGTTTTGGTCAATTTTTGTTATCACCCCATACCCCAGACAATATCCTGGGTATTGACTTGCTTAAATATTTTCGAGCAACAATACGTTGCGCTCCGGAGGGAGTGCGGGTTATCCTGAATGACAACTATCCTGACCCCGACAGGTTTTACGCCATCTCAGATCTTCCAGCTTTGGCCTCTCTCCCGCACACGTTATGGGCGACCTCAGATACGGATGTGGGAGAGATGCGTATTCCACCGATACACATTACTGTTAAGGAGGGGGCCCCTCTACCACGAGTGCCACAATATAAGATCTCGAGAGAAGGTGAAATTGCATTGACACATATTGTTCAGGATTTGATTTCTGCAGGGGTTGTGGAGGAGGTCCCTTATAATGTTTGCAACAGTCCTATTCTTCCGATTCTTAAGAGAGACACTGACGGCAAAGTCTATCGATTTATTATTGATTTGCGAGAGATCAACAAAATTGTCATTCCCCAATACCCGGTGGTGTCCGATATTACGACCTTGCTTACTTTGGTTCCACCAACGGCCACCACGTTTAGCGTCATTGATTTAAAGAATGCGTTCTTTTCCATCCCTGTTCATCCTGATAGCAGATACCTGTTTGGCTTTACGCTGAATAATAAATCGTATAGATTTTGTCGTGTTCCCCAAGGATATACTGAAAGTCCTAGCATCTACAGCCAGGCTTTGAAAAGGCAGCTGGATTCCTTTAAATTGCAGTCTGGCGTTGCTCTCATCCAGTACGTGGATGACCTTCTGCTTGCCGCTGACTCTTATGCACAATGTGAACAGAGTACACTTGCGTTGCTTTCCTTTTTGGCACAGAACAATCATAAGGTTTCAAAGAAAAAGCTTCAATACTGTAGACCTCAGGTGACCTACCTCGGTCATCTGTTGTCTAAGGAGGGGCGTGCATTAACATCTGATCGAATTCAAGCAATTTTAGACACACCAGTCCCCCGCACGCAGAGAGATATACGTGCTTTCATAGGGTTGACGTCCTTCTGTAGACAATGGATCATGGGATTTTCACATATCATAAAACCCTTGCTATCGTTACTGTCCAAAGCTACACCAATGCTCCTTGAGTGGACAGATGAATGTCAGAAGGCTTTTGAACAGTTGAGGCAGGCCCTTTGTTCCGCACCCGTGTTAGGCACACCAGACTACACGAAACTTTTCACATTGTACGTGCACAAGAATGATGGGTGCGCGTTGTCAGTGTTAGTGCAATTACACGGGGATAAGCAGAGACCATGTGCATACTTCTCTGCCATTCTGGATCCTGTAGCGCGAGGGTTGCCTGGGTGTTTTCGAGCGGTGGCAGCAACAGCAGTGGCCATACGACAGAGTGAGGGAATAGTGTTATCACACAAACTGTTGGTGTTAGTTCCTCACGCAGTAGATGCCCTGCTAAACCAAACAAAGACCCAATACCTTACGAGTGCACGGCTAACAGGATATGAGTTGACACTCTTGGCGCCACATATTACACTGAAAAGATGCGCTACTTTGAACCCTGCCACTTTATTGCCCTATCCGGCCGAGGAGGGTCAGGAAGAAAAACATCATGATTGTGTTTTCCTGACTGAGGAACAGACAAAGGGTCGTGTCGATTTACAGGATGTCCCACTTCCAGATGTGGATGGGGAACTGTGGGTTGATGGATCGTGTTTAAGGCTGCCAGATGGTACGACTTCCGCAGCCTATGCGATCACGACACTTAAGACAGTGGTAGAAACAGCTAGGATACCACAAAAGTCGGCTCAGGCAGCAGAGCTGATAGCCTTAACAAGAGCCTGCGAATTGAGTGCTGGTCTATGTGTGAACATATACACGGACAGCCGGTACGCCTTCGGAGTGGCACATGACTTCGGGCTACTCTGGAGAGAACGTGGGTTTTTGACATCACACGGAGAGCACATTATGCACGGAGAGCTAGTGCGTGATCTCCTAAATGCGCTGCTTGGCCCAAAGAAAGTAGCGATAGTGAAGTGCAGTGCCCACAAAAAGATCACGGATAAAGTGGGCCAAGGAAATGCCTTTGCAGATAGCATAGCAAGACAAACGGCTATGTCCCGAACTAGCTCCCCCATGTACGTGATACAATCGCAGGCTGAGCGATGGAGTGATGCTAGAGCAGAAATATTGGATATTCAAAAATCAGCTACTGAATCTGAACTTGCGGCGTGGGCAGCAGATGGGGTACTAGATGACGAGGGTTGTTGGAGAAGCAAAGACATGGAGAAGTGGAAATTGCCTACGGCTTACTTGCAGGCGATGGTCCAGATGACACATGGACTGGCGCATGTCGGAGCTCTTGCAATCACTCGGCTCTTAACACGAGTTTGGGAACATCCCGAGATTGCTAATACAGCAAAGAGAGTAGTGCAGACCTGCCTGGTTTGTTTACAACACAATCCTGGAAAGGGGACCCATACTCCGAAAGGAGGGTTCGTTCCAACTTCTGCACCATTTGAGGTACTTCAAATGGATTACATCCAACTCGAGCGCTGCAACAACCTGAAGTACGTCCTAGTGGTGGTATGTGCCTTTAGCAAATGGGTTGAGGCCTTCCCCACGAAAGACAATACGGCTTTGACAACAGCTAAGGTGTTGCTTAAGGAATTCTTTCCTCGCTTTGGGGTTTGCAAATTTCTGTGGAGCGATAATGGGCCTCATTTTGTTGGAAAGATTGTGGAATATGTACTGAAGGGGTTAGGGATTCAGCAGAAGTTCCACGCTGTATTCCACCCTCAGTCGGCAGGTCTGGTCGAGCGGTACAATGCTACGCTGAAGCTTAAACTGGCCAAAATTGTGGCGTCTACATCGTTGAAGTGGCCAGACGCTTTGCCGCTAGCACTACTCTCTCTTAGATCAGTACCCCATTCACGAACTGGCCTTACGCCATATGAGGTGGTGTTTGGGCGCCCCATGAATATCTGGGGGGTGCCTAAGCCGCGACTAATACATGATGTGCCTTGTGTTATGATGAACGACTATTTGGCACGATTAACAAATGATTTACTCTCTATTCATCAACAGGTTCGAGAAGCGCTCCCTGACAACTCTACTGGAGAGGGCCATGATCTCCGTCCTGGGGATTATGTCATGATTCGTTCGTTTGAGAGAGCAAGCAGTTTGGAGCCCAGGTGGAAAGGTCCTGAACAGGTCCTCCTTGCAACCCGAACCGCTGTACAAGTGACCAACAGGAAGAGGTGGGTGCATTCGACACACTGCCGCCGTGTCTCTTCGGATCTGGTGACTCCTGCTGCGCTGACTGACTACAAAGAGATCTTGGAGAAAGAAAAGAGCCCAGCTGTGACGTCGGCCGAAGTTGAGGGAGCCTTCCCGGACCACGCTGTTGCCGGACGAGAGCGCTACAACTTGCGCCCTCGATAAGAAGATTTTTGCCTTTTTATGACTGGTTGGTTACCGCTCCAGGTTTGTGAAACGGAAACCGGGAATTCCAAGGGGGGGGGATCAGTTCTGCCAGTGTAGCGACACCCGTCTTGGCCCGGAGAAGAAAACAACGGCTACCTCGGATTTCAGCACCGCATTTTTCTTTTTTTAGGTATACACGCACGTGTATCTGAGACTTTGTGAACAATTTGTGTTATTTGAGACTTTGCACAAACATTTCTGAACTATGGCATCAACGGCATCACGTGATAAAAAAGTATTGGGTGCCTTTCTCTTTGTCTTGACTATTGTGGTGATAGCTGTTATAGCCTGGGTAGTCGAACTTGTGGTGCCTGTACGTGAACATTTGCTGCCGACTACCCCGGCTCCGTCTGAACATTTTCACTTTACATTACCCTTTCATGAAGGACGACATCGGCAAACGTATCTAAATAACAGCTTCATTCAGATTCTTCACCACACACATAACATGACCAATAGCTCGAATTGCTGGGTGTGTGGGATGCTGCCAGGGCACCAAAAGAGAGGGGGCACCCCACTTATTCCACTCCCGTTTTCACATAATGGATCATGTAACGCCTGGTACACCCTCCTCTTTACTTTGAGATGGCCAACAAAAGGGGGGGTGCTTTTCCGTTTGAATAAAGTATGCTCCCACGACAAGGATGGGTTTCCACGGGCTGAGGGTACTCGATTTGAATGGGAGGAGTACAGGCCCGATAATGTGTCTGCTCCACGTGTGTATAGCAACCAGAGGAATATTAATGTATCCAGCGCACATGTCATTAATGTCATTGCTACGAAAGCCGATTTATGTATCAGAAATAAGGGTTCGATTGCAGTGGGGAAAAGCGAATGTAATACTACTCTCACTTTTGATAGCCCGAATGGCATCTCATTTGTTGCATCACGGAATACGTATTTTATTTGTGGAACGAAGGGTTACCATCAGCTTCCATTGGGGTGGTTGGGCACGTGTTACGTATCGTTTGTGTTACCTCCTGTATTCATTGCCCCACCAATGTATCACAATGATTACACCTTATACCACGATTTCGTTTTGAATAGGGTTAAGCGAACTGTTGTTCTGGATGACATCGACCAGACCGACACTGCTTTGCAACAGTATGTGGACTTTAATTTGGGACTATTCTCCTTTGTGGGGGCTGCACTGAACAGCCGGAAAATAAGACGACTGACACGTGTTGTCGAGGCTGTAGGGAATGACACTGCCATTGCCCTGGGAAACATCACTGAGGAACTACAGATTTCTAGAATTGTTACGCTCCAAAACAGGATGGTGTTGGATGTAGTTTTGGCTGATCGTGGGGGGGCATGCAGAATTATCGGAAGCAGCTGCTGTGTATACATTCCGGACAATTCTCCATCTGTTTATGATGCCATATCCAAACTTCACAAGATTGCAGCTGAGATACACCCGGACAATGGAACTTGGACACTTTCGGGATGGTTCTGGTCCATGCTTGCTACCTGGGGCTGGAAACTGTTGACGATTCTATGTATAATTATGGGAGCAATATTTTTTATATGCCTATGTATTCAATGTGGCCCAGCTTTATGTTCTATGTGCCTATCAGCTTGCATACCATCAAGACGAGCTCTTGCTCATGACAAAATGATGCTTCATAAGGAGGTAACACAAATCATGTTAATAGACATCGAGGACGAGCATCCTGATTATGTTCACTATGAGGTAGATTCAGCTAAACGCTAAAAGGGTCGTCTGTCGTAATTGGCGTGGCCGCGTTAGCGATTAGCTGAACCTACACGTTGTCCTCCTCGAATTTGCTATATATGAAAACGCCATTTTGAATGTTGCGGCGGCCATTTTTGACCATAAGCGGCCTCGTGGCCGGTGTGCCCTTTAGTCCGTTGTCCGTTCCACTGACCACTTTAGTCTGCCCAGCAACAGGCTATTTTTAGTACTGGTCAAGCCGCACATGCGCAGTCCCAGCTGACCAGTAAGCCCTTAGGAATGTGCGCCAAACTGACCAGCGGAGTTGTGCCCCCTCCAATGAGCTGGCAGTATTCCAAAATATGACCATATATGTCCTTAAATTGTGTTCTAACTTGTGCCGCCTATCTTTTATTGCCCCAAAACTGTATATAAATCGGGGTCACACCGGTGTTCGGTGTGATACCTCTTGCATTACCGAAGGGTGCTGTTTGAGTGTACCACCACCCCATGGGGTTTTAATAAACTTGTTCTTTGCCTTTTACAGTTTCCGTGCCAACAGTTCTTGAGTGTAAGTGGGTTATCTTCGGAGCATGTAGGCCTTGGGAACCCTGATTTACTTCAGTAGTACTCTTCTTTGGAATGAATCCGTGCTGCCATTCTAACACCAGAGGCTCAACTACAGAAGATATTCTTGTTGCGAGTATTTTGGAATAGACTTTAGAGTTGCAATTTATTAGAGTGATTGGCCTGTATGACCCCATCTCTAAGGGTGATTTTGGCATTGGACCAGGAGGCAGGAGGGGAGGCCCCAATAAATATGGCAGTTACTACAGCAAAAAAAATAATATTTTATTTGGGGTGAAAATATTTTATAGAATTCCACAGGAATTCAATCTATTCCTGCAGCTTTACCATCTGGCAGGCTGGCTAAGGCTGCTGAAATGTTGTCCCAAGTCGGGGTAACCTTCAACTGCTCACAGTAGTCCTGGCTGAGCTGCCTAAGTTCTACGTCTTCTTTATAGCTGGCAATTTCCGGTTCCACTAATATGGCTGACCTGTTATTCTCCTCTGAGTCTAAATTGGCATAGAAGTCTCGAAAGCCCTCTTGGATTTTAATAGGATCGCTGGTCTCTATCCCTGTCGATAGTTGGATTACAAGTATTTCGCTGCTTGTAGCCTGCTGCCTCGTCTTAACAGCAATGTGATGACCAATGCTATCGCTACACTCGTAGTTTGTTTCTCGCATAGCCGCCCACTTAGCTGCAAGTTTTTCTGCGAATACTGCCCCTATTTCCACCTTAGTAAGTATAACTTCATTTTGAGTGTTCTCGTTCTCTATTACAGTTTGAATCATTTGGACTAATTTAGTTTCTGATTTTTTAAATTTATCCTGGAGATCAATCATTAATTGTTTATCTTTTTTATTTTTGCTGATTGAGAACCTTAAAGTCTCGGCCGAATACCCGCTTTTAGTGTGTCCCAAACCACCATATTAGAGGCCGTTCCTAGGTTTATTTCCAGAAACCTCTGAATCCAGGCTTGCATGTGAAACCGGTAACCTGTATCTTGTAAAAGTTATTTCTCGAGGCTCCATCTTGGTGTCTCCTTCTAGTTCCCCAATCCCCCGATATTCAAGATAAACGGAGTGTGGTTCGACATGAAGCACGGGTCGTGTCTATGGTGCATTTGCCTAATAAGGGGGATGAAATCAGGAAGTAGTCTAGTCTAGCGAATGATCGTGTGGGGCAGAAAAGAAGGTGTATCCGGGTCGAGTTGAATTAAGCTTAGACCAAACATCACTCAACCCGTGGGTTTGTGCTAGATTGATTAATGCTTGATACACTAAGGGTTTTCTGCCTTTATATCTCCACTTGCTATCTATTTCCCAGTCTTGTGGCAAATTAATGTTAAGGTCACAGCACAAGATTATTTGAGTGGGCCAATGATCTAACTCCTCAGAAATGAAGTTAATGATCCCTGGGTCGTCAGCATTGCTACCGTAGATTGAGCATAAAGTAAAAGGAGGATTCGGGGAAAGGTGGCATTCAGAAATTACCCATCTGCCCAATGAGTCGGATTTAATGCGCAGGTTTTTTAGAGGTAGTCTTCTTTCAGCCATAATTCCTACCCCTTTTGTTTTAGCGCCCTGTGTAGTAGCCCCAATGACTTTATACCCAAGTGAGTTTAATAAGTGTTTATGTGATCCTTCTATGTTTGTCTCCTGGAGACAGATGATGTCACCCCCCAGAGAGTGCAAGCCTTGCGCTGCTTTCTGCCTTAGCCATTTGAGTATTTTAAGAAAAATAAGCCGGAGGTTTCTTGAACCATTGAGCTCTCTTCCTTCGATGAGTTCTTTAACCTTGCCCGTTGTGTAAGTGAGTGAGTGAGTGAGTGATTGTGCATGAAAAAGTGTCCTTGATTCCGCTGTGTCATTCTAGATTCCCTCCCCCCCGCCCGGCCCCCCCACTTTCTTAGAGCAATCAGGTATAATGATGGTAGTCAGTGGTGAGACTCAGCCGCCAATCACGCCTACAGTAAGTTAAGTACGTGTTCGGCTAGTTTGCTTATATGAGTTAAAGTATAACATTACTAAGTCGATAGAATTTAAGCTAAACTGTCATAAGAGAGGGCCCCAGAAAGTTTAAGAAAAAGGAGCAAAAAAAGCAGAAGAGTAAATAAGGTCCCTGCTTAGCCCTCCTGTCTCGCCCCTGCCTTGCCCGTGTCCGTGCCTGTGTGCCTGTATGATAGTCTTTTTATCTTGGACCCTTCTTCGACTTAATCTCCTCCAGGTATTCCCCAGCCTTGATTTCTGACAAGAATATTTTGAAGCCCCCCATTAAAGATGACTTTAAGTCTGGCAGGGTTCATGAGTTAGACTTCTGCTCCCAGCTGCTGGAATGGGGAGATTAGCTGTCTCAAACGCCATCTTCACTCAACTGTCTGATGACAGAGGTCGGGCTTCGCAAAGAAGTTTATTCCATTAGCCCCCTTCTTGGAATTTGGGCGAACCTGGTCGTATATCAGCTGCCTCAGAAGAAAGTTCCCGAAATATACCAGGAACACTTCTTGGATGTCCACCACCCACTGCACTTTGATGTCACGCTGTCGCCTCAGGTTGAAGGGGAAATGGTGTGCCCACTGTACCTCACGATCCCAGTCCCAACCAGGGTGTTCAGGAAAGGATTCTTGCAAGAGTTTTACAATGAACAGCCTGGGGTCCTCGCCTTCCTTCCCCTCCAGAATTCCAAGCAAGTGGAGATTGTTCCTGCTTTGACGGTTTTCCTGCTCCTCCATTTTTGACATAATGTCCTCTAGACAGGCCGTGTTGGCCTTGCTTTGCTTTTTAACAGCTGTGGTCTCCGTTTCCAGGCATTCAGTGCGCCCCTCAATCATGAAGACATGATCGCTTATGTTGTTGCATGTCTTGTTCAATGGTCTTAGGCCTCCTTGTAGCTTTTTGGCAGCCCCTTTGGCTGCGCGGTTGTCTGCCCGCATCTCTTCTTGGAACTCTTTAATTGAGGCTAGAATTGACGCTAGTGAGGGCTCAGTAGTGACCGCCGGCAAACTCTTTGTCTTTTCCCACTTTGTTGGATGTGAGTCGTCATCGTCATCCAGGGGATAAGACATCTGTGAGTCTGAATAATCCCACTTGAGTTGGCTGCGTCTTTTACCCTTGCTTCTTGCTTTTTTAGATTGCTGCACCATTCCGGTGTCTTTAATTGTTTCCTCGCTGTCGCCTTCACTTGTATCGAAGCCCCCTTCATCGGATGAGGTTCCTGTGCTGTTGGATACTGAGTAAAAGTTCTCGGGCCCACTTTCAGGAGTCCAGGGTGCTTGTGTGCCAGCGGCGGCTTCCAGGCCCTGACTGTAATTAGTAATTCCAATCTCTGGGGTTATGGAGGGTTTACCAAGATTGCCAAGACCATTTGGAGGGGGGCAGCCTTCTGCGTTTAAGGTTGTTGCAGTTAAACTTGGCTGGTTTTCCTGTTCGGCAGCAGGAATATAAGGGGAGTTGCTCAGGGTCTCCACTGCACCTAGTGTATCTGCAATAGCTCCTGTGTAAGTTTGCAGCACACCCGTGGGGTTATTTCTACTGAGCTGGTCTCTTGTTGCTGATTTGGGGCGGGTGGTTGGGTAGATAGCGGGTCCAGGGGGGCTCTCTCGGGGGGGTGAGGGGGGTTGTGAACGGATCTTGGCGTCTGTGGAAGAGGCATGTCCTTTAGCACCTAAAAACATTTTGTCAAGCAGTGGCTGAGTGCCAACTGAGTCTTTAGTCATCCCAGCTCCCCCGAACTTCCCCAACAGTTTTTTAGCCCCACTGACCTCATGCCTGGATTTATTGGTGCTTTCAGCGGGAGCCGTGTCTCTAGGTTCAGTGATGTATTAGCAGTTTTCAACTTTCTGCCCCTCTTGGCGCCTCTGCTGGTCATGATCGACAGGCTGTACTGGTGCTGCCGCCGCTGATGATTTCCCTCGCATTTTGGAAGGCTGAGCGCTGGAAGGATCGAGGTGATGAAAACAGATGAATCCAGGGCCAGAAAAGTAATGAGCCAGAAGATCAAGATTAGCAACAAAGACCTCCAATTCCAGGCAGGCGGCACACAGAGATCGACAGGGTTTTGGAATTAGATTGTCCCCATGACTGCATCTGCTGTGTTTCTCTGAAGTTGCGCATCTCCCACTGTCAGCCTGTGCGCCCGTCCAAGCATCACAGGGCATCTAGCCGATGGAATATGCGGCTGGCGTGAGCGGCCGATTAGCAAGTGAGCTCACTCCGACTCCATCCTTGCCCAGCGCCGGAAATATCGCTAATCTTCTTGCTTTCCTCTGGCAGACCAGAAGGGACACAGTAACTTCTGCTATCTCAACTGTTTCCTGGAGCTTTTCCTAAACTATCTACTCTGCCCATTTCTAGGGTATCCATGTTCCCGACCAATGGATCACTCCTTTATGTAGATTAGACTTCTCTAAAAACCTGAAACTCAAGCAAGCACCCCAGAAAGGTAAAGAAGAGTGAAAGAAGAACGTTTCTACATTGTTCTTAAGAGCACTTTCATCCTTTCCTTTTCCAACCTCTGACCAGTAAATCTGCTCTAAGATCCTCGTTACCCCAAATTCTGGACGTGTACCATCCTGATTTTGGAGTGAATTGCTCCACCTGAATGTGCTACCACAAGGGAGGAGGAAGTCAAGATACATCAACATTTGCAGAGCTAGGCCCAAAAAATATCCACTCCAATTAGAAGGACCTTTTATATGTCATTTTCCAATTAGAAGGACCTGTTATATGTCATTTTCCAATTAGAAGGACCTGTTATATGTCATTTTCTATTTTGAACTCTAGACAATGTCCCTATTCATTCACCTTTCGAAGCCAAACGATCAAATTAACTCGAATGGTGGGGCCCATATTGACTACTGTGCTCCACGTTTCAGATTCTCTGCACAGTATTCCAGTTACAAATGTTCATGAGAAGCTAAAACGTTACTGCAATAGAATTTTTGTTTGTGCTAAATCCCTCATTGTTTTGCACAGTTGACATTATGTTATTTTTATTCAGGTGTTTGTTTAAGATTGTAAAATAGCTATTACAACTCACTGGAAACAGATTCAATTGCACTATGCTAAATGAGTTCTTTACGCCTACCAAAAAACATCAGTTTAAGGCAGGAGACCAAATGCTAACACCAAAAAAGTAAATTAAAATGAAGAGTTAAAAACACTTATATTATTAAAAAAAAAGCAGCCAACAAAACGTGCTTTATAGGTATGGGATGAAAGTACCACTGTCTGCAAGTCTTTTATTTTTACTACGAATCTTTATTCTAAGGAGCTACATGCGTTCTGCCTGTTTCCCAGTTTTTTTTAGTCAGTGCAGTTTTAATGATATTCAGTACATTACTGCAGACGTGAGTGTTGCCATGTGTTTTGATGCAGACCCTGGGTGACATCATTACAGTGGAGGTCACAGTCAACGAATGGGAGTCAGTGGTACTTCTCGGTGTAAGTCTTGTACATCGCATTGAAGCTACAAATGGAACAGATGTGCAGATCCTTCAAACCTAATCAAAATTAAATTAGGCATGCAATAGAAACGGAACTGGTGACAGTTCTGCCAACAACCCTGACACATTGCCAAAGGACATACTTTTATTGTAATGCTCCTATTCATTTTACCATGGGTCCCGTCCAAAAATAACACACACACATGGGATCCATTGTTAAAAAAACAGAGATGTCAGTTATTATTCATGTAAATTGTCCTCCTGGAACTTGAAAAATTGCTGTGATTAAAGCCCAGGGCTCCTCTGCGTAAAGTACTTGGCATTCCTCTTACCAGGAATAAAATACAAACAGACAAGAAAGGCGCGCCCGCGTTCTACTGTTGGGGCAAAAGCATTGTCAAGTCACTGTTCGGAAAACGTGCACTGGTGAGGTGGTCCGAGAAATCAAGGAGTGGAAATTCTGTGCGCAATTTTATCCGTCTTCTGCTTGAACGATCCCAGACGGCATCGACTAATAACACGCAGATAGACTTACCCACAGGCGCACTCATAACGCGAGATGTATGCACTATGGTTCTGTTTGAACACTTCACGCCACATGAAGTAAAAAAAAGCAGAGTTATGACCACAAATAATCTTAATCTTACCATATTAGGAACACTGCCTCATGAACCCTCAATGCCGCATTTTTTACTCCAGCCTTAGCATCCTGATAATGGCACAGCCAGCGTGCGAGGGCATTAATGAAAGCATGGAAAATGGACCCACCCCTGCCCTTCACTTGAGGGGTTTAAATAGAGCCATAACTCTGAGTCACACTGCCACTGAAGCTGCTCGGCACCTGATAGCTGCGTCCATGGACAGCCTCGTCAAGCAGACGAGAGACAGGAGCTCCTGGTGCAGCAACAGGGCAGGAAAGGAGCAAGCCAGAGGGCCCTTCAGGAGTCAAGCAGAGCATGCCCTGACCTTTAACACACTCTGTGTTACGCTGTTTCCAGATTCTGAATATTGATTTTGTTTTATATGCTGTAACACTAGTTAATGAGTAATACTTAAAGACAGTTTTACGAAAATATGCACAATAATTGTAAGAAGAAGGAAACAGGAAGGCATTAATGGTTATTGCAATAAATGCATAGGACAGTCTGTATTTAAACAAAGTGGGATGACAGCACTGTATCACTTTAAGAGGGGTGGTACAGCGGCTAGGGCAGCAGACTCTGGAACACAAGGGCTCATTGGTTCGATCCCTGCCTGCCGCTGGCTGCAAGTTAACCCAGCGACCTGTGACTGTGGGCAATAGTTGGCTTAATCTTCCAGTGGCCCCCAGCGTCTTGACACCCTTAGGGGTAATTGTTCTCGCTTTACAAATACTGGATTATATTATAAACGTCAATGTACAAACCGGTGCATTTATGTGCTTGTGAAAAAAGTGAATGGTGCAAAGTGGCAAGTGAAACAGCGAGAGGCGGTGCAAAAGAGCAGTAATCTCAGTGTATACAGACCAATTTATAGTGGTTCAGATTCACTAACAAAGATTTAAAGAAGGTAAATTATTTGATGAACCACAAAGATTGCGGTGCCTAGTAATTGTGCTGGGTGCTGGACGACTTACTATTGTTGGGCAGATTTTTGTAAAACTGTCTTTCAGTATTACCTGTTGAGATGCTGTTACTTGTTGTATATCCTTATTACCCAGGTCTCAAATATGTCTATGGGTAAACTCCTGTAGCTGAATCTTGTAACATTAGTTAAAACATGGTAAGTTAATAAGCATTTTTCACTGTGTGTTTACAATGCACAGGTACAGTGCATATGGAAAAAACGTTATTTTTAGATTACAAATTATTAAGTAAAATTTAAAGTACAAAGGACACTGGAAGTGCATGAGCATTATCCTTGTTCCGTGTAAAACATTATCCCTAATAATGATGAACGCAGAGTGTCACAGCAATGAAGGTCAGAACGCCTAGTTTAAGAAATCGGCAATAAAACATGTGTTTTAGTCATGTATAAATAGCTTAAAATTATGCACATGCAAAATTATAGTTTAAAGGAAATAATGGCTACAAGTTAAAGATATGTATAAAATACCAGTCACGGTCTTGTGACCACTCGTCAGGCGACCATTGTAGTGGCAGGATAGGTCACTAATGACTACATACTTTGAACCAAACAAGTTTCATAACACAACGGGAACCCTGAAATGCATATGAACCTGGGTAATTTCGAAATTTCAAATGAAGAGTGGGCCCTAAGGTAATTAATCATACATCATTGTATAAGAAAGATCTTACAAAACAATGTTTTAACAATTAAGAATTAAATAACAATGTATATATTTATAATTGACAGTGGGGTGCACAAAACGTGCTAGTTGCTCAGGCGAAGGAGATACACATTGCGCAACAGGTGTGTCTCAAACTATAAAATCTGTATGCTGCCTGTATCTCTATGTTAGGGCAGGTAGAAGAAGAGTTCCAAAATATGCAACTGAATAGTAGGACTACTCCTGACTTGTTTGGAAGGAAGTTAAAAAATGAGCAAATGCTGTAAAGGGTTGACATTAATCATTCTCTAGCTCTAAATGCAGCAACGTTTCCAGTAAATACAACAAGGACAATCATTTGCAGATAGTCTGCAGCACAGAGTAACCCAATACATAAAAATATACATGAACACCTCCTTTCAAACGTTCAACAATCTGAGATATTCAGGGTGACAGCCTCCCTGGAAATCATAGCCTATATAATTCATTAAGGAAATTACTAAAACCAAACTAACACAAACATTTACTTTCCTGTCTTGTCTTACAATAAAGTCTGATTCTCCACCAGGAGCAGTCTTCTGTATTATTTTTTAATCCTACCACTGCCATTCCAAGGTATTCCAAATGTGAAAACGCATAAGTGTAACAATTAAAAATCACAATACTATTTTCTATAAAATAAAAGAACACACTCCAGGAAAACATCCATGCATAATTCTTAGAGATCCCCTACAAAACCCAAAAATCATTTAAAATGAAATAAAATGCTTTGTATACAATGGGAAAGAGAGAATAGGGAAGAAAATTAAGTTAAGTTTAACATCACTCAAAAACAAAATGCAAGAGATCCAAAGAATTAAGACTTTCCAGAAAATGCAGAAAAAACATTTTAAAAAACTGAAAAAGTCTAATAGTACTAATCTGTGCATACTACTTTTAAAACAAGCTGTTGTGGTGAAAATGCCACTCCAACCCCAAAAAACGGATTCTGGCAGCACGATCCCTGCCAACCTGGATAGACAAAAAGTTTCCCAATGCATACAAAACAACTTACAACACTTTGTGACATATTACATGTACATGGAAGCTTTTGGAGGTGCTCCTATGCCTGCATTCAGTCTCTGCGTTGTTCTCCTGCACCTCCTGTAAGCCCACCTGTCTCACCATGTTACTGCCACGTTGCCAACTTGCCACTTTATGTGCCGCTAAAGTTCCTGGTGCATGAAGGGACTGCTATGGGAGCCACAGAACCACAATAACCCTCCCATCTCATTTTCTCCCAGGCCTTCCCATAATTTCCTGTAAGGATCCAGTCTGGGGGTATTTGTAGGTGCTTGGTGGAGTATGGTAGTGTTTGGAAGGACCTTGAACTTGTCAGAGAGGGGCCCATGGAGGACCTCAGCAAAAAGGTAGGTGGCCAGGGGAGTATACTGGCATTTGGGCAGCCGTCCGTGTGGCTTGTGGCTTGGTCAGGGAATTGAACTGAACCAAGCTGTAGCCGGCTTGTATCTAACTTCTAGCCACTCTGTTTACCTCTTGTCTTCCTTTTGGCCCACCTTTTGGCTCCTGTTAGAACTGGGGGTCTCTAGTTGGCAGAGGTAGGTACCACTGTCCAAATAGGGACCCTTGCTTCTAGTCAGGGCAAGGAGATAACCCTCTTAGATAACCCCTGCTCGCCCTCTAGGTAGCTTGGCCTGAGCAGTCTAGGCTAACCAGAGGCAATGCGTAAAGTATTTGTACCAACACTCACAGTAACACAGTGAAAACACCACAAACTGATTCCACAACAGTTTAGGAAAATAAAGATATTTATTCTAAACTACACAAGACCAAAACGTCAAAAATCCAACATACACAGTTCAAGAATATGGTTTCAAAAGAGTTCTTCAGGTTGTAATCAAAGTTCTTTAAGTTGCGATCAAATAATCCACAGATGCGTGAAAAGTTCACAGTTGCGTCACGTTGGCTCACAGTACCTTTTAGATGCAACAAAGTTCCACAAGCAGGAAGCTGGTGCGGTGGAGACAAGCGATGCATTACTCCTGAGACCCTGGGGAGGCGATGCGACAGCCCCGCTGCAGCAGCGGGCGTGTGGCGGCGAATCCGGTCTGTATGGGGAGGAAGGCAGCTTGCGTGAATTACGGTGCGTAGGTTCCGTGGGAAGTCTGTTCTCGCAAAGGCACGATGTGATGATCTCGTAGGGGCTGCGATGATCTCCGGGGCGACGATGCGCGGTTCAGCGGTGATCCTCTCTCTCGCAGCTCCTCGAGGTGATGGTTCTGCGACGATGTTCGCAGCGACGTGATGCGGTCCGCAAGCAAGCGGTGCGGTGATCTCACCCAGCGATGACAGGCTCTGCGACGACACTCACAGCGATGTTCGATTCTCCCGCACCGGTCTGGTGCGTCCCGCAAACGAAGGGTGCGACGGCTCCGGCAGCGACGTCAGGTGCTGCGCCGATCTCGACCTTCGTAGCGGCGGGAAACTTCTCGCACTGTCGGGGATGCGCTCCGCAAGCGAGCGATGCAACACTTTTCAGCTTCACAAGTCTCTCAAGCTTAGTCTCAAGTTTCCCAGCTCAGGTTCAACTTCTAGAGGCCCCACAACTGGATCAAGCACTCTAAGAAGGACTGAACTCTCTCAGCAGAGTTCAGGGAGACTGGGGTTGAAGTCCTTTTGTTCCTGGGACTTCGGAAACAGGGAGCCAGCTCTTCTCAGGCCCTTGGAGATTCCTTACAAGACAGGGGACACAGCTCACAGCAAAGTCCTTCCCCTCTCCTTGGCAGCAAAGCAACAGCAGGTCAGTCCAGCAGAGCAACACCAGGACAGTCTTCCTTCTTCAACGTCAGCTTTCTCCTTGGCAGAGGTTCCTTCTTGATTTCCAGGATGATCTAATTTTCTGTTGTCAGGGGTCCTGTACTTATACCCCTAAAGTCTTTGTTCTCTCTGTGCATGTGGGCCCTGAGCCCGGTCTGAACCAGTTCTGGGTGGATCCTGAGCACTTTGTTTTGCTGGCTGCATCTTTCCTTTCAGAGTGAGGGGCAGGGTCCTCAGCCGCCCAGCAGGAGGTGGAGCCAGCATTGTGGCAGGCAGGCACAGCCCTATTCAGCCCAGGTGCTAACTCCTCCCACCACTCAGGTTGCAATCGCTTCATTCAGCCTAGTGCTGACTCATCCAGCCTCTGGGGAAATTCCCCAGCCCCTGTCACTCACAAACCAGACAGTCAATACAAAAACAGGCCCGGGCACACAGAAGGGTCAGACAAGAGAACAGCAGCTTTCTAAAAGTGCTGTTCTCAAACACAGGATTTAAAAACCACCTTTCCTAAAAGATGTGTTATTAAATTCTGAGTTCAGGGATACTAGATACTTATGTCCTATCTTGTTCCTATGGGAAGAACTGCTGTTAACCACTGTAGCCAGCATCCCCCATGTTAACCTATGGAGCAAGATAGCCTTACAATAGTGAAAAACGAAAATGGCTGTAATTCACTACCAGAGCATGTCACCTGCACTAGTACATGCTCTACCTTTCACATACATGGCACCCTGCCCAGGGGGGTACCTTGGGCCTTCCATAGGGGTGACTGATGTGCACGAAAAGGGAAGGGTTAGGCCTGGTCAGCGGGGACGCGGACCAGGAGGACATGGCAGTTCTAAACTGCCCGTAGGCGCTGCAATGGCAGACCCGAGACACCATTTTAGAGCTACTCCTGTGGGTGGCACAATCAGTGCTGCAGGCCCACTAGTAGCATTTGTCATCACCAGCCCTGGCTCACCCCGTGCACTTTACTAGGGACTTCATGGTGATACAAATATGCCAAACATGTATATCCAATCATGATAACAATTTACATAGGGAGCACTTACACTCTGGCACTGATCAGCAGCGGCAGAGTGTCCAAAGCATCTAAACCAGCAAAAACGAATCCAGCACAGCATCAAAAATACAGGAGGCAGAGGCAAAAAGATGGGGTAATCACGCCAAAGATGCCAGGTCTAACACGTGTCCCCTCCAGCTGAAAGTGGGGAGAACTACCCACCCTCTTGGGAGTTCTCTTCACTAAGGCGGAAAAACCTGGACAGACCATCAGCGTTGGCGTGTTCTGTACCAGGGCGGTGTTCCACCGTAAAGTCTATTCCCTGTAGGGAGATGGACCACCTCAACAGTTTTGGATTTTCGCCCCTCATGTGCATTAACCACCTGAGGGGCCTGTGGTCGGTCTGAACACGAAAGTGAGTCCCAAACAGGTAGGGCCTCAACTTTTTCAGAGCCCAGACCACAGCAAAAGCCTCCCTTTCAATCGCACTCCACTTCTGTTCCCTGGGGAGTAGCCTCCGACTAATGAAAGCTACCTGCTGGTCTCCATTCTCCTCAGTGGCTTGTGAGAGTACTGCTCCCACACCATGCTCTGAAGTGTCCGTCTGAACTATGAACTCACTGGAAAAGTCAGGTGCCTTGAGCACCGGTGCTGTGCACATCGCAGTTTTCAGGGCATCAAAAGCAGTTTGGCAGGCGTCAGTCCAGTCAACTCTTTTGGGCAACTTCTTGGAAGTGAGTTCTGTCAAGGGGGCGACAATGGTGCCATATCCCTTGACAAACCGTCTGTAATACCCGGTGAGTCCTAAAAAGGCTCTCACCTCTGTCTGGGTCTTGGGGGGCTCCCAAGCCAGAATGGTATCAATCTTTGCCTGTAGGGGCGCCACCTGGTCGCTCCCCACCTGGTGTCCCAAATACACCACAGATCCCTGCCCTATCTGGCACTTGCTGGCCTTGATAGTGAGGCCTGCCTTTTGCAGAGCCTTCAACACTTCGCAGAGGTGTTGCAGGTGTTCCTCCCACGTGGAGCTGAACATCGCAATGTCATCCAGGTATGCGGCGCTGAATTCCTCCAGCCCGGACAGTACCTGGTTAACCAGTCTCTGGAACGTGGCAGGGGCATTCTTCAACCCAAAGGGCATGACACGGAACTGGAAGTGCCCCTCTGGCGTTGAAAATGCTGACCTCTCTTTGGCCCCATCAGTTAAGGCAATCTGCCAGTACCCCGAAGTCAAATCAAATGTACTGAGGTACTTGGCAGCTCCCAACCGATCCACGAGCTCATCAGCTCTGGGGATAGGGTGTGCGTCAGTCTTCGTGACCGCATTGAGCCCACGGTAGTCCATGCAAAACCGGAGTTCTGGAGGGCCACCGGGGGTAGCAGCTTTCTTGGGGACCAAGACCACTGGGCTAGCCCAGGGGCTGCTGGAGGGCTCAATCACCCCTAGCGCCAGCATCTTGGAAACCTCTTCCTTGATGCTGGCCCTGACCTTGTCAGCTACCCTGTAAAATTTTTGCTTCACAGGCAGACTGTATCCAGTGTCCACATCATAGACGCACCAGTTGGTGACTCCTGGGGTCAGGGAGAACAGAGAGGAGAACTGACCCAGCACTTGGCGACAGTCACTCTGCTGTTCTGGGGTCAGGGTGGGCGAGAGGCCCACACCATCCACTGGCCCGTCTTGCTCTTTGACTGCCAGGAGGTCAGGGAGAGGATCACTATCCTCTTCCATTCCTGCATCTGTAGCCATGAGCATGATTACTTCAGACCTCTCAAAGTGTGGTTTGAGGCGGTTCACGTGCAAGACTCTCAGGGGCTGCCTGGGAGTCTTCAGGTTAACCAGGTAGGTTACCTCGCTCTTCCTTTCCACCACCTCATATGGCCCAGACCACTTGTCTTGGAGCGCGCAAGGCTCCACTGGCGCCATCACCCACACTTTCTGCCCAGGTTGAAATTCGACCAGCGTGGTATTCTGGTCGTACCATCTTTTCATTTCTTCCTGGCTCGCTTCTAGGTTCGCCTGAGCGAGTTTCCTGAAGCGTTGTGTCTGGTTGCGGATGGCCAGCACGTAGCTGAACACATCCTGGGGGGTTTTCCCACTGGACTTTTCCCAACCCTCCTTCACCAGCGAGAGAGGTCCTCTGACCGGGTGGCCATACAGGAGTTCGAAGGGACTAAACCCTAAGGACTTCTGAGGCACCTCCCTGTAGGCAAACAACAGGCATGGTAACAAGACGTCCCACTTTCGTCTCATGGGCTCCTCCAGGCCCATAATCATGCCTTTCAGGGTCCGGTTGAACCTTTCAACCAGCCCATTTCCTTGAGGGTGGTAAGGAGTGGTGAACGTATACGTTACCCCACACTCCTCCCACAGAGACTTCATGTACTTAGAAATGAAGTTGGTACCCCGGTCGGAGACCACCTCTCTGGGGAACCCCACACGGGAAAAGATCCCCATCAATGCACGGCCCACCACGGGTGCTGTGATTGTCCTGAGAGGGACTGCTTCCGGGTACCGGGTGCCATGGTCCACCAAGACCAGGATGAACCTGTTGCCTAAGGCTGTCTTGGGATCCAGGGGCCCTACGATATCTATGCCCACCCGCTTGAAAGGGGTGCTCACCACTGGGAAGGGTTGAAGGGGGGCCTTCAACTTCATTCCAGTCTTGCCACTAGCTTGACAGGTTTGGCAAGACCTGCAAAAGGAACCAACGTGCTTTCTCATCTGGGGCCAGTGGAAGTGGGTGACAAGCCGGTTCAGGGTCTTGTCCTGCCCCAGATGTCCTGCAAGAGGCACGTCATGAGCCAGACCCATTAGGAAGTTTCTGAAGCGCTCGGGTACCACCAGCACACAGGCTGCACCGGGCTCAGCAAACTTAGGCTTGCTATAAAGTAGGTCACCTTCCCAGTAGACATAGTGATCTTTGACTGCTCCACCTGCTGCCTGATCTACAGCCTGTTGCTGCAGACCAATGAGGGAAGGGCATTCCATCTGCGCCTGGCAGAACTCCTCCCTGGAGGGACCACCTTCTTGCTGCCAATGGGTCAGCTCAGGTAGGTCTCCCAGTTCGGCTACCTGTTCCCCTGTAGGTTCCAGGGCATCCCCCTCAGGTTCTGCTTCCTCCTGGACCGTGGGAACGGCTGGGGCTGGTTTCCCGCACCCTCTGCCTCTTCCTCTCCTGACAGGTCTCTGGGCCACTGTTTCAGGCTCCAGTTCTGCTGATTCACCCTTACTGGCTGCCATAGCACGCGTGGTCACGCAGATCCACGCAGGCAGACCCAACATCTCCAAGTGAGTTCGGTGTTCTATGTCTTTCCATGGAGAACTCTCCAGGTCGTTACCTAAAGGCAATCCACAGGCAAGGCATCACTGACAACTACTTCCAAAAGACCAGAGACACCTCCCCATTCAAAGGAAACCTTCGCCAGCTTGCAGAGGCGCACTGAGCTGTCAGCGGCCACTACAGGGCGGAGTACGCCCGGGATGATTTGCTCGTCAGACACCCACTGACACCTCACGGATGTCACACTGGCTCTGGTGTCTCTCAGGGCCTCAACCTCCCTCCCATTGATGGTCACCTTCTGCCCATATTTCTTAGTGTTAGGGGGCAGTAAGGTTTCCTGGACCATCTCTCGGTCTCCTAGAGAGACAAGGGTCATGACTGCTAGCTCTCCCCAGTCACTAGAAACCAAATCCCCACCCAAAGCTACACTAGCTAACGCTGGGGCGGGAGCACCAGTGGGTTCGTGCTTCTTCTTGGGACATTTCGGAGCAATATGGCCCACCTCGTTGCAGTGATAGCAGGTAGGAGGACCCTGGTTATTTCTCCTGTCTCTATTGTCCCGCCTGCCCTTAGAGGGCCATGGCTATTTAGATTTGGGGGGTTGGGAATCCTTTTCCTGGGAACTATTTTGGGGCCCTTGTGAGAACTCCTTTTGGTTACCCTTGTCCCCCCCACTCTTCTGCTGGTGACCCTGCCCACCTTTGGCTGTGGTACCCACAATTCCTCTGTGGACCCTGGTACTGGTCCAGCGGTCCGCCTCCTTAGCAAGCTCAATGGGGTCTGTCAGCTTGCTGTCTAAAAGATGCTGGCGCAGCTCTGGAACACAAAGACTACTCAAGTGCTCCCAACTGATTAAATGCAACAACCCCTTCAAATCAGTTACTTTACTGCCCTTCATCCAACCTTCCAGTGCACGCGAGTACCCATTCACACACTCCATCCAAGTCTCAGACTCTTTCTTCTTGGAGTTTCTAAACTGCAGTCTGTACTGCTCGGGAGTAAGGCCATACCTGAGACATAAGGCCTCCTTCATATTGGGGTAGGTCATGGCACCTGCCATCTCTAAGGGCTCTAGAGCACTCCTCCCAGAAGCCTCAAAATGTTTCCACAGGCCCGCCCCCCAATGCTGATCAGGCACACCATTCATCTTCGATGCAATTTCATACGAAGTGAACAAGGCATAAATATCCTCACTCCTATGGTAATTCTGTACCAGGTCTTTGGGAATATATACTTTACCCCCATGCACTGGCTGCGCGCTGCCACCATTTGAACTGGCATCCACCTCCTTGGCATTCAGATCCAGCTCTCTCATGCTCAACTCATGAGCCAAAAGCAATTTCTTTTCCTCTAAGGCGCGGGCATTTTTGCTCTCCTCCGCCGCCTTCTCTACTTCCAATTGCTTCATTTTCATTTTCATGACCTCCAAGTCATATTCTCTTATTCTTTGATTTTCCTGTAACTCTTCTGGGGAGAGGCTCCTGCCGGAATGAATGCTGCCAGCTCCTGCACCTGGTTTGCCCAGTGGTAAATCTGTGCCTTGAAAACTGTTCTCTGCATCCACAACATTATTTCCTTCTTGTGCCTCCCAATGGGTTTTCAAGATTCTCTGCAGCTCCTCCTTCTTGTAGGCGCTCTTTATGGGGCACTCAAACTTCTGGCAGAAGTACCTAAGATGCTTTACCGGGTAGGAGTACAGATCTCCAATCGAGAATTCCAAATCTATATCTGCCTCCTCACTGGGCGCTTTCCCATTCAGAGACATGATGCTTTTCGAAGAGTTACTCCAAAAATAGAATTCAAAAACTCAAAAAACAATAGTATGCGGTGGCGTAGTGGTCTGCACTCACTAGTGATGTACACCAATTACTGTGGGTCAAGTACAAATACAAGTTCAAATCCCACCGCCTGACCACCAATGTTAGAACTGGGGGTCTCTAGTTGGCAGAGGTAGGTACCACTGTCCAAATAGGGACCCTTGCTTCTAGTCAGGGCAAGGAGATAACCCTCTTAGATAACCCCTGCTCGCCCTCTAGGTAGCTTGGCCTGAGCAGTCTAGGCTAACCAGAGGCAATGCGTAAAGTATTTGTACCAACACTCACAGTAACACAGTGAAAACACCACAAACTGATTCCACAACAGTTTAGGAAAATAAAGATATTTATTCTAAACTACACAAGACCAAAACATCAAAAATCCAACATACACAGTTCAAGAATATGGTTTCAAAAGAGTTCTTCAGGTTGTAATCAAAGTTCTTTAAGTTGCGATCAAATAATCCACAGATGCGTGAAAAGTTCACAGTTGCGTCACGTTGGCTCACAGTACCTTTTAGATGCAACAAAGTTCCACAAGCAGGAAGCTGGTGTGGTGGAGACAAGCGATGCGTTACTCCTGAGACCCTGGGGAGGCGATGCGACAGCCCCGCTGCAGCAGCGGGCGTGTGGCGGCGAATCCGGTCTGTATGGGGAGGAAGGCAGCTTGCGTGGATTCCGGTGCGTAGGTTCCGTGGGAAGTCTGTTCTCGCAAAGGCACGATGTGATGATCTCGTAGGGGCTGCGATGATCTCCGGGGCGACGAGTCTGCGACGATGTTCGCAGCGACGTGATGCGGTCCGCACGCAAGCGGTGCGGTGATCTCACCCAGCGATGACAGGCTCTGCGGCGACACTCGCAGAGATGTTCGATTCTCCCGCACCGGCCTGGTGCGTCCCGCAAACGAAGGGTGCGACGGCTCCGGCAGCGACGTCAGGTGCTGCGCCGATCTCGACCTTCGTAGCGGCGGGAAACTTCTCGCACTGTCGGGGATGCGCTCCGCAAGCGAGCGATGCAACACTTTTCAGCTTCACAAGTCTCTCAAGCTTAGTCTCAAGTTTCCCAGCTCAGGTTCAACTTCTAGAGGCCCCACAACTGGATCAAGCACTCTAAGAAGGACAGAACTCTCTCAGCAGAGTTCAGGGAGACTGGGGGTGAAGTCCTTTTGTTCCTGGGACTTCGGAAACAGGGAGCCAGCTCTTCTCAGGCCCTTGGAGATTCCTTACAAGACAGGGGACACAGCTCACAGCAAAGTCCTTCCCCTCTCCTTGGCAGCAAAGCAACAGCAGGTCAGTCCAGCAGAGCAACATCAGGACAGTCTTCCTTCTTCAACGTCAGCTTTCTCCTTGGCAGAGGTTCCTTCTTGATTTCCAGGATGATCTAATTTTCTGTTGTCAGGGGTCCTGTACTTATACCCCTAAAGTCTTTGTTCTCTCTGTGCATGTGGGCCCTGAGCCCGGTCTGAACCAGTTCTGGGTGGATCCTGAGCACTTTGTTTTGCTGGCTGCATCTTTCCTTTCAGAGTGAGGG
Organism: Lissotriton vulgaris; assembly: GCF_964263255.1. Classification (NCBI taxonomy): domain Eukaryota; kingdom Metazoa; phylum Chordata; class Amphibia; order Caudata; family Salamandridae; genus Lissotriton; species Lissotriton vulgaris. The sequence continues at coordinate 644,376,707 of NC_141685.1, read as the reverse complement.
GCAGGGTCCTCAGCCGCCCAGCAGGAGGTGGAGCCAGCATTGTGGCAGGCAGGCACAGCCCTATTCAGCCCAGGTGCTAACTCCTCCCACCACTCAGGTTGCAATCGCTTCATTCAGCCTAGTGCTGACTCATCCAGCCTCTGGGGAAATTCCCCAGCCCCTGTCACTCACAAACCAGACAGTCAATACACAAACAGGCCCGGGCACACAGAAGGGTCAGACAAGAGAACAGCAGCTTTCTAAAAGTGCTGTTCTCAAACACAGGATTTAAAAACCACCTTTCCTAAAAGATGTGTTATTAAATTCTGAGTTCAGGGATACTAGATACTTATGTCCTATCTTGTTCCTATGGGAAGAACTGCTGTTAACCACTGTAGCCAGCATCCCCCATGTTAACCTATGGAGCAAGATAGCCTTACAATAGTGAAAAACGAAAATGGCTGTAATTCACTACCAGAGCATGTCACCTGCACTAGTACATGCTCTACCTTTCACATACATGGCACCCTGCCCAGGGGGGTACCTTGGGCCTTCCATAGGGGTGACTGATGTGCACGAAAAGGGAAGGGTTAGGCCTGGTCAGCGGGGACGCGGACCAGGAGGACATGGCAGTTCTAAACTGCCCGTAGGCGCTGCAGTGGCAGACCCGAGACACCATTTTAGAGCTACTCCTGTGGGTGGCACAATCAGTGCTGCAGGCCCACTAGTAGCATTTGTCATCACCAGCCCTGGCTCACCCGTGCACTTTACTAGGGACTTCATGGTGATACAAATATGCCAAACATGTATATCCAATCATGATAACAATTTACATAGGGAGCACTTACACTCTGGCACTGATCAGCAGCGGCAGAGTGTCCAAAGCATCTAAACCAGCAAAAACGAATCCAGCACAGCATCAAAAATACAGGAGGCAGAGGCAAAAAGATGGGGTAATCACGCCAAAGATGCCAGGTCTAACACGTGTCCCCTCCAGCTGAAAGTGGGGAGAACTACCCACCCTCTTGGGAGTTCTCTTCACTAAGGCGGAAAAACCTGGACAGACCATCAGCGTTGGCGTGTTCTGTACCAGGGCGGTGTTCCACCGTAAAGTCTATTCCCTGTAGGGAGATGGACCACCTCAACAGTTTTGGATTTTCGCCCCTCATGTGCATTAACCACCTGAGGGGCCTGTGGTCGGTCTGAACACGAAAGTGAGTCCCAAACAGGTAGGGCCTCAACTTTTTCAGAGCCCAGACCACAGCAAAAGCCTCCCTTTCAATCGCACTCCACTTCTGTTCCCTGGGGAGTAGCCTCCGACTAATGAAAGCTACCTGCTGGTCTCCATTCTCCTCAGTGGCTTGTGAGAGTACTGCTCCCACACCATGCTCTGAAGTGTCCGTCTGAACTATGAACTCACTGGAAAAGTCAGGTGCCTTGAGCACCGGTGCTGTGCACATCGCAGTTTTCAGGGCATCAAAAGCAGTTTGGCAGGCGTCAGTCCAGTCAACTCTTTTGGGCAACTTCTTGGAAGTGAGTTCTGTCAAGGGGGCGACAATGGTGCCATATCCCTTGACAAACCGTCTGTAATACCCGGTGAGTCCTAAAAAGGCTCTCACCTCTGTCTGGGTCTTGGGGGGCTCCCAAGCCAGAATGGTATCAATCTTTGCTGTAGGGGCGCCACCTGGCCGCTCCCCACCTGGTGTCCCAAATACACCACAGATCCCTGCCCTATCTGGCACTTGCTGGCCTTGATAGTGAGGCCTGCCTTTTGCAGAGCCTTCAACACTTCGCAGAGGTGTTGCAGGTGTTCCTCCCACGTGGAGCTGAACATCGCAATGTCATCCAGGTATGCGGCGCTGAATTCCTCCAGCCCGGACAGTACCTGGTTAACCAGTCTCTGGAACGTGGCAGGGGCATTCTTCAACCCAAAGGGCATGACACGGAACTGGAAGTGCCCCTCTGGCGTTGAAAATGCTGACCTCTCTTTGGCCCCATCAGTTAAGGCAATCTGCCAGTACCCCGAAGTCAAATCAAATGTACTGAGGTACTTGGCAGCTCCCAACCGATCCACGAGCTCATCAGCTCTGGGGATAGGGTGTGCGTCAGTCTTCGTGACCGCATTGAGTCCACGGTAGTCCACGCAAAACCGGAGTTCTGGAGGGCCACCGGGGGTAGCAGCTTTCTTGGGGACCAAGACCACTGGGCTAGCCCAGGGGCTGCTGGAGGGCTCAATCACCCCTAGCGCCAGCATCTTGGAAACCTCTTCCTTGATGCTGGCCCTGACCTTGTCAGCTACCCTGTAAAATTTTTGCTTCACAGGCAGACTGTATCCAGTGTCCACATCATAGACGCACCAGTTGGTGACTCCTGGGGTCAGGGAGAACAGAGAGGAGAACTGACCCAGCACTTGGCGACAGTCACTCTGCTGTTCTGGGGTCAGGGTGGGCGAGAGGACCACACCATCCACTGGCCCGTCTTGCTCTTTGACTGCCAGGAGGTCAGGGAGAGGATCACTATCCTCTTCCATTCCTGCATCTGTAGCCATGAGCATGGTTACTTCAGACCTCTCAAAGTGTGGTTTGAGGCGGTTCACGTGCAAGACTCTCAGGGGCTGCCTGGGAGTCTTCAGGTTAACCAGATAGGTTACTTCGCTCTTCCTTTCCACCACCTCATATGGCCCAGACCACTTGTCTTGGAGCGCGCAAGGCTCCACTGGCGCCATCACCCACACTTTCTGCTCAGGTTGAAATTCGACCAGCGTGGTATTCTGGTCGTACCATCTTTTCATTTCTTCCTGGCTCGCTTCTAGGTTCGCCTGAGCGAGTTTCCTGAAGCGTTGTGTCTGGTTGCGGATGGCCAGCACGTAGCTGAACACATCCTGGGGGGTTTTCCCACTGGACTTTTCCCAACCCTCCTTCACCAGCGAGAGAGGTCCTCTGACCGGGTGGCCATACAGGAGTTCGAAGGGACTAAACCCTAAGGACTTCTGAGGCACCTCCCTGTAGGCAAACAACAGGCATGGTAACAAGACGTCCCACTTTCGTCTCATGGGCTCCGCCAGGCCCATAATCATGCCTTTCAGGGTCCGGTTGAACCTTTCAACCAGCCCATTTCCTTGAGGGTGGTAAGGAGTGGTGAACGTATACGTTACCCCACACTCCTCCCACAGAGACTTCATGTACTTAGAAATGAAGTTGGTACCCCGGTCGGAGACCACCTCTCTGGGGAACCCCACACGGGAAAAGATCCCCATCAATGCACGGCCCACCACGGGTGCTGTGATTGTCCTGAGAGGGACTGCTTCCGGGTACCGGGTGGCATGGTCCACCAAGACCAGGATGAACCTGTTGCCTAAGGCTGTCTTGGGATCCAGGGGCCCTACGATATCTATGCCCACCCGCTTGAAAGGGGTGCTCACCACTGGGAAGGGTTGAAGGGGGGCCTTCAACTTCATTCCAGTCTTGCCATTAGCTTGACAGGTTTGGCAAGACCTGCAAAAGGAACCAACGTGCTTTCTCATCTGGGGCCAGTGGAAGTGGGTGACAAGCCGGTTCAGGGTCTTGTCCTGCCCCAGATGTCCTGCAAGAGGCACGTCATGAGCCAGACCCATTAGGAAGTTTCTGAAGCGCTCGGGTACCACCAGCACACAGGCTGCACCGGGCTCAGCAAACTTAGGCTTGCTATAAAGTAGGTCACCTTCCCAGTAGACATAGTGATCTTTGACTGCTCCACCTGCTGCCTGATCTACAGCCTGTTGCTGCAGACCAATGAGGGAAGGGCATTCCATCTGCACCTGGCAGAACTCCTCCCTGGAGGGACCACCTTCTTGCTGCCAATGGGTCAGCTCAGGTAGGTCTCCCAGTTCGGCTACCTGTTCCCCTGTAGGTTCCAGGGCATCCCCCTCAGGTTCTGCTTCCTCCTGGACCGTGGGAACGGCTGGGGCTGGTTTCCCGCACCCTCTGCCTCTTCCTCTCCTGACAGGTCTCTGGGCCACTGTTTCAGGCTCCAGTTCTGCTGATTCACCCTTACTGGCTGCCATAGCACGCGTGGTCACGCAGATCCACGCAGGCAGACCCAACATCTCCAAGTGAGTTCGGTGTTCTATGTCTTTCCATGGAGAACTCTCCAGGTCGTTACCTAAAGGCAATCCACAGGCAAGGCATCACTGACAACTACTTCCAAAAGACCAGAGACACCTCCCCATTCAAAGGAAACCTTCGCCAGCTTGCAGAGGCGCACTGAGCTGTCAGCGGCCACTACAGGGCGGAGTAAGCCCGGGATGATTTGCTCGTCAGACACCCACTGACACCTCACGGATGTCACACTGGCTCTGGTGTCTCTCAGGGCCTCAACCTCCCTCCCATTGATGGTCACCTTCTGCCCATATTTCTTAGTGTTAGGGGGCAGTAAGGTTTCCTGGACCATCTCTCGGTCTCCTAGAGAGACAAGGGTCATGACTGCTAGCTCTCCCCAGTCACTAGAAACCAAATCCCCACCCAAAGCTACACTAGCTAACGCTGGGGCGGGAGCACCAGTGGGTTCGTGCTTCTTCTTGGGACATTTCGGAGCAATATGGCCCACCTCGTTGCAGTGATAGCAGGTAGGAGGACCCTGGTTATTTCTCCTGTCTCTATTGTCCCGCCTGCCCTTAGAGGGCCATGGCTGTTTAGATTTGGGGGGTTGGGAATCCTTTTCCTGGGAACTATTTTGGGGCCCTTGTGAGAACTCCTTTTGGTTACCCTTGTCCCCCCCACTCTTCTGCTGGTGACCCTGCCCACCTTTGGCTGTGGTACCCACAATTCCTCTGTGGACCCTGGTACTGGTCCAGCGGTCCGCCTCCTTAGCAAGCTCAATGGGGTCTGTCAGCTTGCTGTCTAAAAGATGCTGGCGCAGCTCTGGAACACAAAGACTACTCAAGTGCTCCCAACTGATTAAATGCAACAACCCCTTCAAATCAGTTACTTTACTGCCCTTCATCCAACCTTCCAGTGCACGCGAGTACCCATTCACACACTCCATCCAAGTCTCAGACTCTTTCTTCTTGGAGTTTCTAAACTGCAGTCTGTACTGCTCGGGAGTAAGGCCATACCTGAGACATAAGGCCTCCTTCATATTGGGGTAGGTCATGGCACCTGCCATCTCTAAGGGCTCTAGAGCACTCCTCCCAGAAGCCTCAAAATGTTTCCACAGGCCCGCCCCCCAATGCTGATCAGGCACACCATTCATCTTCAATGCAATTTCATACGAAGTGAACCAGGCATAAATATCCTCACTCCTATGGTAATTCTGTACCAGGTCTTTGGGAATATATACTTTACCCCCATGCACTGGCTGCGCGCTGCCACCATTTGAACTGGCATCCACCTCCTTGGCTTTCAGATCCAGCTCTCTCATGCTCAACTCATGAGCCAAAAGCAATTTCTTTTCCTCTAAGGCGCGGGCATTTTTGCTCTCCTCCGCCGCCTTCTCTACTTCCAATTGCTTCATTTTCATTTTCATGACCTCCAAGTCATATTCTCTTATTCTTTGATTTTCCTGTAACTCTTCTGGGGAGAGGCTCCTGCCGGAATGAATGCTGCCAGCTCCTGCACCTGGTTTGCCCAGTGGTAAATCTGTGCCTTGAAAACTGTTCTCTGCATCCACAACATTATTTCCTTCTTGTGCCTCCCAATGGGTTTTCAAGATTCTCTGCAGCTCCTCCTTCCTGTAGGCGCTCTTTATGGGGCACTCAAACTTCTGGCAGAAGTACCTAAGATGCTTTACCGGGTAGGAGTACAGATCTCCAATCGAGAATTCCAAATCTATATCTGCCTCCTCACTGGGCGCTTTCCCATTCAGAGACATGATGCTTTTCGAAGAGTTACTCCAAAAATAGAATTCAAAAACTCAAAAACCAATAGTATGCGGTGGCGTAGTGGTCTGCACTCACTAGTGATGTACACCAATTACTGTGGGTCAAGTACAAATACAAGTTCAAATCCCACCGCCTGACCACCAATGTTAGAACTGGGGGTCTCTAGTTGGCAGAGGTAGGTACCACTGTCCAAATAGGGACCCTTGCTTCTAGTCAGGGCAAGGAGATAACCCTCTTAGATAACCCCTGCTCACCCTCTAGGTAGCTTGGCCTGAGCAGTCTAGGCTAACCAGAGGCAATGCGTAAAGTATTTGTACCAACACTCACAGTAACACAGTGAAAACACCACAAACTGATTCCACAACAGTTTAGGAAAATAAAGATATTTATTCTAAACTACACAAGACCAAAACGTCAAAAATCCAACATACACAGTTCAAGAATATGGTTTCAAAAGAGTTCTTCAGGTTGTAATCAAAGTTCTTTAAGTTGCGATCAAATAATCCACAGATGCGTGAAAAGTTCACAGTTGCGTCACGTTGGCTCACAGTACCTTTTAGATGCAACAAAGTTCCACAAGCAGGAAGCTGGTGTGGTGGAGACAAGCAATGCGTTACTCCTGAGACCCTGGGGAGGCGATGCGACAGCCCCGCTGCAGCAGCGGGCGTGTGGCGGCGAATCCGGTCTGTATGGGGAGGAAGGCAGCTTGCGTGGATTCCGGTGCGTAGGTTCCGTGGGAAGTCTGTTCTCGCAAAGGCACGATGTGATGATCTCGTAGGGGCTGCGATGATCTCCGGGGCGACGAGTCTGCGACGATGTTCGCAGCGACGTGATGCGGTCCGCACGCAAGCGGTGCGGTGATCTCACCCAGCGATGACAGGCTCTGCGGCGACACTCGCAGAGATGTTCGATTCTCCCGCACCGGTCTGGTGCGTCCCGCAAACGAAGGGTGCGACGGCTCCGGCAGCGACGTCAGGTGCTGCGCCGATCTCGACCTTCGTAGCGGCGGGAAACTTCTCGCACTGTCGGGGATGCGCTCCGCAAGCGAGCGATGCAACACTTTTCAGCTTCACAAGTCTCTCAAGCTTAGTCTCAAGTTTCCCAGCTCAGGTTCAACTTCTAGAGGCCCCACAACTGGATCAAGCACTCTAAGAAGGACAGAACTCTCTCAGCAGAGTTCAGGGAGACTGGGGGTGAAGTCCTTTTGTTCCTGGGACTTCGGAAACAGGGAGCCAGCTCTTCTCAGGCCCTTGGAGATTCCTTACAAGACAGGGGACACAGCTCACAGCAAAGTCCTTCCCCTCTCCTTGGCAGCAAAGCAACAGCAGGTCAGTCCAGCAGAGCAACATCAGGACAGTCTTCCTTCTTCAACGTCAGCTTTCTCCTTGGCAGAGGTTCCTTCTTGATTTCCAGGATGATCTAATTTTCTGTTGTCAGGTGTCCTGTACTTATACCCCTAAAGTCTTTGTTCTCTCTGTGCATGTGGGCCCTGAGCCCGGTCTGAACCAGTTCTGGGTGGATCCTGAGCACTTTGTTTTGCTGGCTGCATCTTTCCTTTCAGAGTGAGGGGCAGGGTCCTCAGCCGCCCAGCAGGAGGTGGAGCCAGCATTGTGGCAGGCAGGCACAGCCCTATTCAGCCCAGGTGCTAACTCCTCCCACCATTCAGGTTGCAATCGCTTCATTCAGCCTAGTGCTGACTCATCCAGCCTCTGGGGGAATCCCCCAGCCCCTGTCACTCACAAACCAGACAGTCAATACACAAACAGGCCCAGGCACACAGAAGGGTTCGACAAGAGAACAGCAGCTTTCTAAAAGTGCTGTTCTCAAACACAGGATTTAAAAACCACCTTTCCTAAAAGATGTGTTAAATTCTGAGTTCAGGGATACTAGATACTTATGTCCTATCTTGTTCCTATGGGAAGAACTGCTGTTAACCACTGTAGCCAGCATCCCCCATGTTAACCTATGGAGCAAGATAGCCTTACAATAGTGAAAAACGAAAATGGCTGTAATTCACTACCAGAGCATGTCACCTGCACTAGTACATGCTCTACCATTCACATACAAGGCACCCTGCCCAGGGGGGTACCTTGGGCCTTCCATAGGGGTGACTGATGTGCACGAAAAGGGAAGGGTTAGGCCTGGTCAGCGGGGACGTGGACCAGGAGGACATGGCAGTTCTAAACTGCCCGTAGGCGCTGCAGTGGCAGGCCCGAGACACCATTTTAGAGCAACTCCTGTGGGTGGCACAATCAGTGCTGCAGGCCCACTAGTAGCATTTGTCATCACCAGCCCTGGCACACCCCGTGCACTTTACTAGGGACTTCATGGTGATACAAATATGCCAAACATGTATATCCAATCATGATAACAATTTACATAGGGAGCACTTACACTCTGGCACTGATCAGCAGCGGCAGAGTGTCCAAAGCATCTAAACCAGCAAAAACGAATCCAGCACAGCATCAAAAATACAGGAGGCAGAGGCAAAAAGATGGGGTAATCACGCCAAAGATGCCAGGTCTAACAGCTCCTATTACTGTCTTCTGCTCTTTTCTCATCCTATCCTTGCTATTGATTATTGCCCCTTCAACCGAAATGACTACCTTTTTTTGACTACTGTCACGTTGCTTATTGTCTACTGCATACTACATATTTTTTATTGAGAAGGAGCTTGCAGAAACCCTGGAGAATGTTGTCTCAGCTGACACCACAGATACAGCTGGTAACATACAGCTTACTATTTCATTAGCTTGCCTCTTGGTTTCTCATCAACTTGCCTACCTTACTGCTTAACTGGCCTTGGGGGAAGACTATATTAGGGTTTAGCTCTCAATCTGTCTGATAGAACACAGATGTGTCCTTGGTAGTGTATACCTGAATATATCTAGTCATTTTGCTTGTTGGCTTTCGAACTCCTCCCCCTTTTGCATTAAAGAGGACCAGCCCTACAGGTTCAACAAATAAAATAGGTGGTTTGGACTCAATTATCAATGATAAGTCAAACCAAGCTACTTTTTCTATACTAAGACAAAGTCGGGAATCCTCCAACACTAAAGGGGCGATTTTGATCTGGGTCGGAAGGGCTCCGAATCGGATTCGAAATTTTCTAAACCAGGGCCCTTGCCTCCGACCGAATCATTCACAGTTCCGAATGACCAAGTATAATGCCTGGAAAGCCTTAGTGCTGACAGAATCGGTTCCGGAATGCATTTTTGAGAGATAGAGCCCTCCGGAGCCTTTTCGTACAGCTCTATAGACTAGGTTTTCCAAGTTAGCAAGTACAATGAAAGATTCAGGCAGCCTTTCCGAATCGCTTTGCTGGATCAAAAAGGCTTCTGGAATCGGTCTTTAGTGGCCCGGAGCTGGCCCCCCTTCACCCGGGGCCCACCAATTTGGGCCAGTGGGGGTACCATGGGTGCCCTTTACCCAACCATGCACAGTGGTGCCCTCCACAGGGTGCACTCTTTTCCCCACCCACCCCTTTTTGCAATGGGAGCCTATGTACAAGTTTGGTACATAAGCAAACCAAGTCTGTCATTATTCGGATGCATCAGAATTGGTCGCTTGGACTGCCGGGACGCAATTCACTTGGAAAGCTCTCCTGAACTGAATTGTTGGAAGGGCTTTCCTAATGGGATCAGAATTGGGCCCTAAGTTTATCAGTGATTGTTCTTTCAAGAACAAAAGTGCCAACACCCAGGGAACACTTTCAAATCTAATCACAGGCCCAGCTACTACTGGTGCCAGTGCTACCATTGTGAACATGGATGTGAATGAAGAAACAACCATATCAGCAAAATTGTATTGTCTAATGTAATTTTCCAAGGTCAATGAATATCTGTGAGATATGGGAGACTCGAGGACTCTCCCTACCATTTTGCGTTACACCACTGGACAAAAGACAATAATGCGCACAGCTGCAATTATCCGATTTCTCTCATATTGAGGGTTTACTATGTGAGCCTTCTATCAACAAAGCAAATGAGCAGGATAATCATACCCTATCAGAAAGCTCTTCAGTTGTATACAATTTTACACTTCCTAATGTCTTAGTTGTATTTTAAGCTCAATTGGCAGAAGCAGGCCTTCTAGGAATTTCAGCTGGGAAGGAACCTGTAAACAAAATAGAGGCTGTCTGTAAGAGCAGCTCACATTTGGGTTCTGTGAGCTCTGTCTTTCTGAATGTTTCTGTGAGAGACAGAGCTACCTCGAACATTTCTTATTTTCAAGGGAGAGAGGAAATTATTTTATCAAAAGTATTTTGAACTCCATATTGTCATTACTTGGAACTCGCTAGCTACACCAGATCACAACTCAATCAATTAGTGGCTTCTTTCCTATCTGTCCGACAGATGCCAGGCAGTGGCCCTTCCCCCTTTTCAATCAAAGTTTGCCAAGATTTGTTATGGGGTCCCGCAGGGATCTGCATTCAGCCCTATAATATTTGATTCTTACATGCGCCCCCTAACGGATGTAATTAAATATCAAAATATAGGTTTGGTGAATTATGCTGATGACACTCAGCTTATTCTTTCCCTGGAAGGAGATCAGTCAACCACTCTAGGTAATTTTCATGCCTGTAAGCAGAACGTGGTACATTGGCTGAGAAATAACACTCTGCAATATAATGCAGATAAAACAGAGATCCTATGTATTGCTGGTGGGAGAGTGCCATACTCTCTCCCAGCTGATTTTTGGCCTATTCCCTCTAATTATCTATTGGCACGATCTGAGACGGTTCGCAACTTGGAAATCTGTTTTAATGAGAAGTTGACTTTGGAAACTCAAGTCAACAAGGCAGTTGGAAGTTGTTTCTCCCTTATTAGGGCCCTTAGGAAGATTCTCCTATGCTACCACCACAGTCACGTGGATTGATGGTAAGGAGTGTCATCATGAGCAGGCTGGATTACTGTAACGCCTTGCTGCTGGAGTCCCCCAAGTACTTAATTGGGAGACTACAGAGAATCCAGACTGTGGCGGCCAAGTTGGCCTTGATGAGACCTCGACAGTCCTCTGCATCTCAGGCCCTGGCAGAGCTTCACTGGCTCCCAATTTCGCAGAGGATTCTATTTAAATCCCTTTGTATCATGTTTAAGGCACTGCGCGGTCTGGGGCCCAAACCGCTGCAGAACAAATTCAGCTTCTATGCCCCTACTCGCTGTCTTCGGTCATTTTCGGCCAACTGGGTGAAAGTACCCATGATTGGGAGAGCTAAACTGGGGGGGGGGGGGGGGGGGCAAGCCTTCAGTGTTGCTGTAGCATGGCTCTGGAACAGCCTACCCACGGAGGTGCGACAGATGAAAGACCTACTGCCATTCAGAACGTAAATTAAGACCTGGCTCTATCCTAGAGTATAAAATGAGTCTTTCTTCATGCCATCCTTTGAGTCTGTGGCCACAGGTCCCCTGTCCCCCAGGCCCAGGATACCCGTTGGGTCACAGTACACTTTATAAGTAGAGTTTACATTACATTACATTACATAGCCCAACTTATCACCTCAGGGGGTATCCGAGCGCTGTGCTGCAGGTCATAGTCAAAGAGCCAGGACTTGAGTCCCTTACTGAAGTGGTTGTTCGAGGGAGAGGTGCATAAGGTACAGAGGGAGTGTATTCCAGGCTCTGGTGGTGAGGTGTGAGAAAGAGTTGATGGTGTGTTTGGGGTGCGAGGTGAAGGTAGGAGACAGACTTTCTGGTTGCATTCTGTGAGGAAGGATGCCATCCATCTGAGCGCATCAAATGTGATTTTCATCTGGTGAAGTCGCTGGATGAGTGTGTGGTGGGAGATGGTGTTGAAGGCTGATGAGAGGTCAAGGAGGATCTAGGCAGCCATTTCTGCATTTTCTGAGTAGGGCTTGTATGTTGTCTGTTGCTGTGATAAGGGCGGTCTTCATGCTGAGGTTGGCTCTGAAACTCGATTAAGATGGATCGTGTAGATTGTTTCTTTCCAGGAAAGTGGGCGGTATTCTCCGCTCCACCAATGGAGTTTTCTGGGTTTGTCCACTCTGCACTCCATTTGAAGCATGGAGTTCAGGAAAAACTCTGCAAACTCCCTTTGTAGAGCGGAGTTTACCACCAACCTCGGAGATTAGTCGGAACAGAATGTGGTAGAGATGCTCCCACACCTAAAAAGGCTGCTGCTGCCCTACTACAACTTGCATAACACGCTCTAATGTTTGAAATTCAGTAAATATATGTTGAGTGCTGCACCCTCTCCTTGTTATTGGTCATTAGGATTCTAGATATTTTTGGATGCATATGGAGCAGCTCGCCATGCCACCACTGCTGCTGAGCCAAAGGGGCACTCTAACCCCCATAAAAGGCCATCCGGGGTGAGGTGGGATCCAGGATGCCATTTCCCTCCCAAGGCACATGTTTGGGGAGCATTGGTATACAACGCCAGGCTGGGCGGGAGCCAGAGGGTTATCCGGTTCAAAGTCAAATGCAGGACTGTTCTGAGCATGCTGGCGTAACTTAGTGCTCCACCTATACCGCTGCTTGCCCCGGGCATCTGCCTTGTCTCAAGGGGTCGAGTGTTTAACTTCTGGCACTGACAGCTGCAGCATTCACACTCTGTCAGTGCACTGCTTCAGTAAGTACCAGTAGGCATGTTGAGTGTTCCCACATGCACAGCCAGCAAAGAACAGGTGCTGAGTGTGTGTGCAGAAACAGGTGACTTGCAGCCTTGCTGACCTGGGCGGTGCTGACTGTGTTACTGTTGACAAGAATGATTAGGCACTGGCATTTCGCTGAGTCTTCAGTGTCTGTAGTGTCATTGATTTGTGGTTTTTCGTCTACCTCAGTGATATTTTGTTGTGTTTCTTCTGCTATCCATTCCTTCTGTCTCAAACCCTGAATTCCACTCCACTAAGCCATTTGATAGTGATGCATTCCGGTTAACAAATAATCAGATAGCATGATTTTTCATTTATGCGGTAAGTGAACGCGCATGGACAAGCGCAACCTTTGTCTTTCCTACTGGGGAGGGCCACTTTAGCAGTGAGATACTTCACTGATATGGCAGCTGGTAAAGGATTGGAAACCCCATGACCCCAAAAGGGCCTCCGTTCCTAGATGACAATTTTACTGTTTTAGGACAGTTCAGCGTATCAGCTTGTAACTGGAGCGCAGTGATGTCCCAGTCTGTTTGGATTTAAACATGTGCGGTTGGGACAAGAGCACTCAACAAGCTTGCATGCACAACACTCTGCCTTTGAGCATTTCTTGAAACAAGCAAAAATTGTGAAAAACTTGGTGTGCATAGACTTATTGTCTTGTTATAGTGCAAAGTTTTATCCCACAGCCTATTTGAACCCAGACGCTGAACTGTCCTAAAACAGTACAATTGCCATCTAGGAACGGAGGACCCTTTCGGGTCATGGGGTTTTAATATACAACAAAGAGAGTAATTTTTTTACAGTGAAGCATAAAAGTTGAGGATCATTTCTGACAAATATATTCAAAATCAAATCGAAATGTCTTTATTCGATTAATAGGATATTAATCATAAATGTTACAGAAATACATCACAGATAAAACATTCTGAGAATCCAAACATTTCATTTCAGCAATTGGCCAGTTTCCTAGTTCTCAAAGACGCACATAAAAATGAGGCGAGGCTAAAACAGATTAAAGGATCACGTAACATTCGTAAAAAATGTAATGCAGGACGACATTGTCTAAAATCTAATTTACGTAAGAGAGAAATTAAAAACCTTTTACGGTGATCACAATTAAATTTACAAAAATAGAAGATGTGCAAATCAGTTGGTAACAAGAGATCATTGCAAGGGCAGCATGGAAGATCATTAGTAGAGTAGATACCACCCGGGTAGCCCAACATAAACGGGATATAATTTAGGCAGAATCGTAACAGAACAAATCTGTGTCGAGTGTTTGTAACAAACTCCAGATAGGAGGGTAACGCCAAATATTCCCTTATAGTAGGTTTGCTTTAAAGTGCATTTATTCTCGCATCATTGGAGAAGACTAAAAACCGAGTCTTTAAAAACTTTTCTTAAACCGATACACAATTTCCCGCTGATTCAAACAAACTCCCAGAGTCTAAGGTATATAGAGTATTTTTCACATATTTTAACCATGGGATGTTCTCAACATGTTCCAAGGCACGGCAGTCAGTTATCATTTGTTGGGAAAGGGGCATAGTATCTCTGGACCATACCAAGTGCCATGGAAAGATAGGGGCTACCTTGATCTGATCAGTTATATAGGGAATATTTAGCTCTTGGTGTAGTGTAAAATTGGGACAGCTACTGTGGAGACCCACAATAGATTTCCAGAAACTGTACTCTATTACTTCTAGATCGTTAACTTTGACATGGCCCCATACTCCAGCACCATAGGCTGCTACTGCACTAGATTGAGCCCCATAAACTTTCCTTACAATAGCTGGGTTTCTTGATCCCAATTTGTTTTGAAAAGAGCGTATGGCATTAGTACTTTTTCCCAGCAACATCCCTCGTTTCGCCACCATATTCCCCCAAGCTGCTCGGTAGTCAAAGGTAACCCCTAGATAAGAAAATTGATCTGTCTGTGCTACTTTACGGTTCGAGATAAAAAAGAGGGAGGATTTTTCTGCTTCTTCCCTGCGATTAGTACGAATGACTTTGATTCATTTGTATTGAGATCCAGGCTATTCAGGAATTCTACATAATTATTCAACAATTTCTGGAGCGATCTTCCCGTGCGTGCCATTAAAACTGCATTGTCTGCATACATTAAAACTGGAATGCGCGCCTTATTTATTCTCGGTACATCTAAAATCGATTCAAGCAGTCAGGACTCCACCCCATTAGTATAAAGTGAAAACAGAAAGGGGCGAGGACACACCCTGGGCAAACGCCTCACGTAACAACGAACCATCTGGTGCATTCATCCTGGGAGCCATATCTTACACAAGCTTCACTCCTCACATATGGTTGTCTTACAAAGGTAATTATTCCATTATCTATCCCCATGTCCCTCATTATCTTCCATAAATGTGAGTGGGATACACAGTCGAATGGTGTGCTAAAGTCCATGAAGGCCAGGTAGAAGTTGGCTTGCTTAACTTGGGTGTACTTTGCTATAAGCAAGCTCAATTTCAGACACTGATCTTGGGTCCCTCTACCTTTTCTAAATCCATATTGTGCAGGGATTAGAATGTTATTTGCCAAAGTCCATGCCTCCAGTCTATTGAGTAATCCTCTTCCCATAAGTTTGGACGTACTGTCAAGGAGAGAGATCGGCCTATAGTTTCTGGGGTCTAATTTATCCCCTTTTTTATGAATTGGAATTAAAACTGCTTTATGCCAAGAGTCTGGGGGTCCCTCTTTAGCTATGGCATTAAATGTATTAGTAAGTAAAGGGCTCCAAGGTCTGGGCAATCTGTCAAAAAATCTATTGGTGTGCCATCTATACCCGGAGCCTTATTACTAGAATATTGTGCTAAGACTGCCCTATCTCCATATTATTAAAAGTAAGGGGGATATTGTGAGGTTCTGAAACCAGTCTCAAACGTTAAACATTTTGCTAAAATGCTCTACCCATGAATCCTCAAACACATGTATGTCCAAAAAGTCGAACCAGTGCATTTGAGTTTATAAAAGCATATTCATGTTTATTGTTTTTGCACACATTATTGGTTCAGCTCACATTACTAAATGGATTGCCTTTTCAAGAAACATGTTTGTGGTTTATGTCGTTTCTGTGTATCTTTGGTTCAACGAAGTCTATCACAGTCTGTTGCACCTGTGGGCACTAGAATGGATTTAAAATGTATATTTGAATTGCTTTGACAATACCTTCAGTTTGAGCATGAAGGAGACAGTTAAGAAGCCGGTTTTTGGTGTTGAGAAAAGGAAGATTCAAGTTTTACATCCCTGACAAAATAAGCTTGCAATAAGATATATAATAATAAGTGTTGCACGTTTATTCATTAGTTTAACACTGGGCACTGTTTATTAAAAATGAACTTGGGTTTGCAGCGTTTCAGCACGTTTATTTTCGGTGCAACATCACACATGCTTTTGGTTTCTGGATTGTTTGTGTGTTTTCATTTTGACATACACTGCTCACAGTATAATCGGGCACATGGAGAGTGATGTACAGCACATTAAGGGAATGGTTACAACATTATGAAGGCTGAGTTTAGTTTTTTGTGGTGTAAGTTTTTCTTCAATGTTAATGGGCTTTCCTTAAATTTCAGTTACTCCTGAAGAATGCATTCGTTAACCAGGATGTACTATTAATTCCATCATGTTGCAGGATAAAGCCTGGATGGGCATCTCTGTAGCATTTGAAGCTTGGAACGAAGTTGCCACCATTATGGAAAAGATTTAGCAAAATCAACTGCTCCTCCCCCCACATCTCTAGAGTTACCCCAAATTTAGGTGATAAACCGCAGCACTAGTTTGAAGGACCTATGCCTTATGTTGTGGAATATTACTGGCTTATGTGCAAAAATGGGTGATTGAGACTCGTTTACATTTATAAAGGAGGAGATTGTATGCTTCTTTCAGCGGACATGGACACTAAGGGGCCCTTTAGGATGGTGGGTGGATTGCCCCCGCCAGGCTGGCAGTAGCCACCGCCAGCCTGGCGGGGAAAATCCGCACCTGAATTCCCCCCCGCCATATTAGGATGGCGGGGGGGACCAAGGCAGACGGAAAGACCATCCACCGCTTTTCCGCCCCGGACCTTGCGACCGGGGCAGAAAAGTTTTAATATGGTGGCGGTGTCTATCAGACACCTCCAGCCATATTATGATGGGCCTGGTGAGATGCCTTTCTGCGGCGGTGATGCCGCCACGGAAAGACATGCAGTCTTCACTCTGGGGGCCCCCTGTGGGCCCCCAGAGTAAAGGACAGGTGGGAGGTGCACACGGGGGGTACCTGTGGTACCCCCCTGCATTTGCATGAACAAAGCGGCAGGCACCGCGCAGTGCCTGCCGCTTTGTCTATGCAAATGCATTAATGCATTTTTAGCATTGTGGCGGGCGGTGCAGAGAGCACCGCCCGCCACAATGCTAAAAACGCAGGAAGTGCCCGCCACTGTGGCGGGCACATCCTAATACCCCCTTATGGCGGGCGGTCCCTTTTTCCGATAGGATGGCGGGCGGACAAAGTCCGCCCGTCATCCTAATGGGGGACTAAGAGTTTTAGTTATAGATTGTATATTCTTGCAGAGGACGACCAATTGGAGGGCAGTCCGATCTAAACTTCGGTCAAATTTCCACGGTTCTGCAAATTCAAATGATGTCAGAAGTTTTTGGAACATGGTACCATATTGCTATAAAGTAAACAGAGAGCATTATATTGGAGCAAACATGAATATTTTACACTTGCAGGGTATGTACAAACAATAGCTTCAGACAGACTCAGACATGTCAGAAATCAACATGGAAGTGGCATCCACTTTGGCTACCCTCCCCTGAAGGTGGTAAAAAAAGTAAGAGAACAGAAGGCTAACAAAGCCACATGACAAAATGTGGCCCCTGCATATTTCTTTTCAGCGGAACCAGAATACTATGCAGATATTCTTACCAATGTCTATATCACTTATAAAAATTGTACCCTACTACACCTGTAATTCTACCATATAGTTCCAGAGGGTGAGAAATCCTTGGGGCGGGTGCTCATAAATCACATATAAGGTTCTGTGGACCTCTAATATGTATTGCTCTACAAACATTAGTGTGACCTATTTTAATCGGTTGGACCTTGAAATGAACGGTTCCCTATATGTGTAAAAATCTGTCAATATGGGTAAAAATCAGAATAGGGACACTTCCTTTTTTTAAAAACATTTTTTTAAATGTTTATATAAAGTACGTACAAGAATCGTAAAGCAGTTAAATGGGTTAACCACCTTTGGCATAGTCACAGTAGTACAGTACATTTTGTGTGGTTCTCCCCTTGCTGGCTCGATTTAGGTAGAGGAGTAGGATTAGGGATGAAAAGTATAGGAAAGTTAGAAGTTAGCAAAGGAAGAGGATAGGACAGGCAAGAACAAGTATATACCATCCTGACTTAAACAAAAGAAAAGCTGTTAGTATCCGACATGCCCGTTGATTTTTATTTCCCACCTAGCGAGGTAGGTACGACCTTGTGCGGTGCAGCAACACTTTTTGGGTCTGTATCTTATGAGGGCTCGTACGAGTCCAAGGCCTTGTCCATAACTTCTTAAAGCTCCCTTGATGACGCTTTCCAGGGAAAGTATTGCAGCGCCAAGTGATCCGCTCCTCTGAGGTGGTTGACCCAGTTGAGCCAGCCTTTGTAGCTAGTTTTGGTGGTGTCCTTCCAGTTTGTTATCACCAGTTTGACCACAGCTGTCAGTAGTAGGTCCATTAGTTCTCTCTCCCCGTCTGAGGAGAAGTCGGTTCGAATAAAAGCCATGGTGAGCTAGGCAAAGTCTCTTATAAGTTTACATTTAAACACACTGTCTTTGAAGTCAAATACCCCTCCCCGGAACACCTTGAGTGTTGGGCAATGGAAGATGAGATGCACTAGGTCCCCCTTCCCTGTGTTGCAATTCCAGCAGAGGGGATTTTCCCTGAGGCCTAGTGTGTGTAATCGGTCTGGGGTCCAGAATGTTTTGTGAAGTAGCCAGATTTTTGTTTGCGCATTGACTGGGGTTATTTTGTTTTGGGTGGTCGAGGTCCACAGGGTATTCCACTCATGTTTTTTTAGCGGAGGGCGAATATGTTTATCCCAGTATTCCATTATTTTGGTGTTAAGCTTGGTAGTTTTGGGGCATAGTAGTTTGTATATTTGCGAGACTTGATGGCCTATTTTGTTGATATTTGTTACGTATTGAAAGATCGAGGGTTGGGTGCTTGCTAGCTTTGACTTTGATAGGGCTGCTTTTATGTTTAGGAATATATACATGTCTAAGTCTTCTAAATGGTGGGATGTTTTCAGGTCTGCAAATGTAATAGGGACTGTCCCTTTTTCCAGTTGATGTGGGTGCGAAATGCCTTTTTCTATCCATGTATCATATTTGAGACTTTTCCCCTTGTATTTGATGTTGCTATTAGCCCATAGTGATTCTGATTTTGATCCCTTAAACCTGATCTCCATTTTCTTGTCGAGCTTTAGGAGCGCTATTTTAGTGTTTCTAAAGATCTGTTTAGAAGTGTGTGGATATGTGTTTGTCGTTAGTGGAGCTCGTGGGTTCAGGTTGTTCAGAATGGCTTTTTCTACCTGCAACCACTCCGGTGTGTATTCTGGCGCCTGGCCGACCCATTGTGTTCCTTGTTTAGCTAGGAAGGCTAATTAGAAGAGCCTGAAATCAGCTAGGTCCCCCCCCCTTGTGGTTTCGGTAGCCTCAATTTCCTAATACTAATCCTAGCCTTCTTATCGCGCCACAGCAATTTGGTGTACAATTTATCTATTTTCCGGAGAAGTCGTCTATGAGGAAAATTGGGAGCATGCTTGACAGGTAGTTTACCAGGGGCATGATCATCATTTTTAAAGTTTCGATTCGTCCCCAACATGTCATGAATTTTGGTGACCAGGCTTCTAATTGTTTCTTTACTTTGTCTAGCAGGAGTTTCTCATTGTAGTGTAGGGTATTTATCAAGTCATTGCCAAAGAATATTCCTAAGTATTTGATGTGACCTGTCTGCCAGGATAGGCCTGACTTTCCTAGTATGTCTCTGGAGCAGTAGATGTTTAGTGGTTTACATTCAGATTTTTCATTATTCAGTTTATATCCCGAAAGTTTGGAGTATTCCGCTATTGTGAACATTAGCGCCTTTATTGAGGGCTTTGGATGCTCTGTCACTATTAGAATGCCATCCGCATAGGCAGCCAGCTTTACTACAGACCCATTAATGTTGACCCTTTTTATGTTGTTGTTAAGTGTTATGTCCTGAATGAGCGGTTCAAGAGCCAGAAGGAAGAGTGACGGCGAGAGCGGGCAGCCCTGTCTGGCCTTCAATAGGGACACTTCCAACTAGAGTTTACCATTCAAAATTGGTGCACAACTGGCACAGTTCTGTACTTGGCAATGGAGTAGAGGAACCATATTACACTTTATGCTCTTCTTTTCTAAAATAAAATCCTCTATTTATGAACAATAACGTGGAATATTACATCAATGCTTTTTCAGTATGTTACTGGTCTGATGATATTTTAACTGTTCCCTCAGTTGCTTGATATTATTGGTCCAAGTGGCTTATCGTTAGGGAAAAAAGTAACTGAATATTATACAGGCAGCTGGAGCTGCTTATTTGTATCCGTCAGTATGATTGTTACTCATTGTTAATTACAAAGTTTACAGTTTCGGCCTGACCAGAGCAAGAAGCATTGCTCTGTCCTCGACTGCAACGCTCCATCGACGAAAGGAAGAAATGGAAAAACAAGTACTAGGTAAAAAGGACGTGGTAGAAATAAAAAAGGACCATTGCGCCTACAAAGATTAATAGAATTTTGTGGGAAAAATGATTACAAATATGTGTTTAAATGCTTGAAATATATTTACAGTAATTTAATGTGTACATATTTTACAAAACTACAATATTTATCTGTAAAGACAAATAATATTAATATTACACTATTTTAAAGAAACTAATTCAGAAAACATGTTTCTTACTTAATTTAAATAAAGACATCATTGAAATAAAATGTGTAAAATGCATTACATGTTTGCAAACATGTTTACATGTAAATAAACCACTTAAGCACTGCCAAATATAAAACCCGAATAGTTAGTTTAGATAAACCCTGAATGCACTAACCATAAAAAATTTCGGCACCACAAAATTAATATTTAAAAAAGAAAGTATATAGCGTATGACAAAATAAATAGCTTTGGTCTCTAAACCCCTAGCATGCCATTCCTACAAATGAGGTTGCACAGCCAAAATACAAAATACATCTAAAACAAATGCTCCTAGAACAAACACTAGCACCCTAACAAATAACTGAAAACCCCTAAATATAATACACAAGTAGTAAAAAATGCACCTCCATACCAAAAAATAATCAGCTCAAAAATAAAATTGCTTCCCACTGGGGGCCTCTACATCCTTAGCATTTTGCTACTTAAACTTAGAATGCACACATAAAGTACTAATATATACACTACAGCTGTTAAAAATTCCCCTAAACCTTATTATTGTTTTGAGGATGTAGCCTCCAACCCCCTTTTCACTCCTAAACTCATAGCCCTACATCTTCCCGATCCCATATTATAATCCATTAAAATCATTGTTTTGCGGGTTAATCCCCTTCAAACTCCCTCTTTTAGCCCCTAAACTCACAACCCTACATGTGCCCACAATCCCCAAACTCAAATTTAAAAACAAAACTTTTAAATCTTAGTTTTGGTGGAGGAATCTCTGCAACAGCCCTTTTACTCCTAAACACATAAACCTACATCTGCCCAAAAATCTGACCCGCTTAAAGCAAAATAGTTATCAGTGTTTACCTATACTTACTTATGTGAAGTAATGCCTTGCATTGTTACATAATGCGATGAAACAGCTTGCATTATAAAGTATTATGCCTAGCAATGACATTGTGGTAAAGGTACTGCATTGTCATTACTACATGGTAACGGTTATATACCCTCTCCCCAACTGCGCGCCCACTCTAGCTCTGCCCCATTTTATGGCTGTACACTTCAATGCATATATTTCTTTTACTTTACACAATTTTGCTCACCTTACATCTCTTTCTCTATTTTCTCTCTCTTTTTCATTCATTCTCTTTCTTTCTTACACTATCAAAACGAGCAAACGACGAACGAAGATAGCAAAATGAGTATTTCTTTTGAAAGGTTCTGAAGAGATACACTGGTGCCAGAAGGTGGAAATGATTGAATGAAAGAGCCCTACATGGTCTGCCCAGTTCTCCTAGCCAACATCTCCTCTCCAGCAAGTACAGAGCAGCTCAGGTTTGAAGTTGTCTCTTGCCAGGCGAGAACTTTATCCAGATATTATTCTTGCTATTTTAGTTGCATGTGTACTTGGGCATTTTCAATAGGAAAAACAAAAATGCAAATACCAGAATGCAAATGAAAACCAAATCTGGGTCAACTTGTCACTGCGGATATGGGCCAACTGTCTTATAAGTGAAGGAACAGATGAGGAAACAACTGCTGATGCTAACTTTCACTTGCAGGTCCCTTACATACCCTTAGGTTCTAGAATGGTTGGATGATATGGGAGAGCTGATTTGGTTGTGCTTAATACACTTCTACCCTTAAAGGTTGTATGCTAGAGGCATGCATGGCTAAACCACACGTGCCTCTACCACGTTTTCTGAATGCGTCTTAACCACACATTCCTTCACCATGCATGCTTTCCCACACATTTTCCTTGTAAAGTCATGCATGGTAAGGAGTATGCATGGTTAACTTCACCACTATCTGACCCCCCTCCCCACCCTAAACCCAAAATAACAAACCCCTACCTTCCACCACCTGCCCTGAGTACCAAAACCCTGCCCCTTAACATGCATTACCCTGACCCCCTATACTGTCCCCAAAACTACCCCAACACCTTCCACTGCCCGGAGGCCCAAAACTGCCCCTTTCCTAAAAAGTTCCCCACAAACCCAGCCCTTAAAATTACTAAACTCCCTCCCCCGCTGAGTCCCTAAAACCTGCCCCCTTATAAAATGTACCACTACCCCCTCCCTGAGCCCTACAAACCTGTCCCAAAAGTGCCCAGACCGCTTCAGGCCCCAAAAGTGACCCTCAGACACGGCCCCAGCCCCACTTACATGTCTGCGTCCAGAGATTCATGTTCCGATGCTTCTCCCTGATGCCCCGCCCATCCTGAACAGTAGTGAGCATCTACCTTAAATACCCATCGGCATGGTTAAGACACATGCTGTGTTTGGGCAAGTGTGGCTATGCTTGCGATGTTCCGGAACCCTTGGCTCTGGCCACATTGTTCCCACCCTTTAAATATGTAGGGTCTTGGCCTTTTTCTCTTTCATGAGGGTGCTTGTGAGTGGTCCAACAATTATAATGATACCATACATATAATATACACATCCCCTTTGTCGTACTCCAAACTATCACAGAGTGCACTAGTCCAAGGAAAATTGAAGACAGTACATGCCTTCTACCCCTGGAAGGAGCTTGTGTGCCAGGCTGGGGCAGAGTATGACCAGTCCAGGTTCAATCCTGTGTCCTCTGGGGTTCACACAGAAAGCTCTGGGGGAGCTATTAGTCCACTGAGCCAGCTAACTGGTAAATTATTGAGTTTCTTGCTGTTTTTCAGTCAGACATGTGCTACAAATGTGAAAAACCCTAAAATGAAGGTAGGTTAATTTCATATCAGGAATAATTATTGTTATTATAGGTAAACTTAATACAACTCGTGTTCAACATAAACTAAAATAAAATAATAATCCAATATATTCTACATAAAGCAATAAGCGAGTGAGAGTAATGCTTTAATGTGCTGGTGTGACTTTAACCCCTGACTCTGGCTTATTTCTGTGTTGACCAGCCACCAGAAGTCTCCAACATTTGCAAATGTCAGCTGAGTACCTTGCTAATTTAGCACTGCTCTTCTGCACTCGATAGAGTTTAGCTGTTGTGGAATTGGATGTCTGATGGTGAGGTCATCAAGGTATAAAACATCTTAGGCAGGGCACAAGTCCTAAAAAAAGAAGTGGGGGGACGCTGTCACATGGAAGTGACGTCACGACAGGAAGTGACGTCACAAAAGGTGCCAAGCTCCTCGTCCCAGAGAGTGAAGTCCAGCTGTTTGGCAGAGGGGACAGCGTCCTCCCGGTAAAACAAGTAGGGGGACGCCGTCCACCCGCGTGGTACCCCGACTCGAGCCCTGATCTTAGGGCATATTTATAAGCCCCTTGCACTCCTGGTTCATCACTTTTTGTGGCGCAACAGTGGCCCATTTTGCTGCCCCATATTTACAGGGACATGTAAAGCCACCCTGCGTGGCTTTTCATGACCTTGAAAATACGACCCCTTTTCCGGCAGCACTTTGCGTGAAAGCAGCCTGCTTAGGTGTTGCTGTGGGTGTTTCCACGCAACACCCATGACTTCTGCCGCATTCCCAGATTTTCAAACTTTCGTAAACCTGTAAATGCATAAGAATGGTATGCCCCCCAGGAGAGGGTTCACAAGGAGAAATGTTTTAATTTCTCCTCGATTTTTCCTCTTTCTGTGTGTGTTGCATTTTGCAGCACACATAGGAAGAGAAAATACCCTCTCATGATTGTTTTTGTGCTGGAAGGTTTCCCTTCTGCACAAAAACAATCTCCCATGAAATGTAGACACCCTTGCACCATGGTGCAAGGGTGCCTGCGTTGTCTCAGGGCATCCATTTGTGCGTGCACCAGCACAGGGGAAAGCACAGGAATGCGAATTATTATTGTAAATTTGTCACATACCTGTGCTTTGAAAGTGACTTTCTTGTAGATAAGGCCCTTTTTTGGTTATTGGAAAGCAGGTACCCATCCTGTTGTAGAATATAGAACCTCTGGAGGCAGGTCCTCCTTCTGTTGCTTTCCTTTCTGTCCTTTCTTCTGATTCTCCAATCAATCAATCAATCAATCAATCAATCAAGAAATTTGTATAGCTTGCTACTCATCCGGAGGGTCTCAAGGCGCTTGGGGGGGGCGCTACTGCTCGAACAGCCAGGTCTTGAGTTGCTTCCTGAAGTAGAGGTGGTCTTGGGTAAGACGGAGGTGGATGGCGAGTGAATTCCAGGTCTTGGCTGCCAGGTAGGAGAAGGATCTTCCTCCCATGGTGGCTCTTCGGATGCGTGGAACGGCGGCGAGTGCGTGGCTGGTCGATCGTAGTTGGCGGGTGGGAGTGTAGAAGGTCAGGTGGTCGTTGAGGTACCTGGGGCATAGGTTGTGGAGGGCTTTGTGTGCGAGCGTGAGGAGGCGGAACGTGATTCTTTTGCTGATGAAGAGCCAGTGCAGGTCTTTCAGGTGTCCGGAGATGTGGCTGTGGCGTGGGATGTCCAGGGTGAGTTGTGCGGAGGCGTTCTGGATGCGTTGGAGTCTTTTCTGCAGTTTGGCTGTGGTTCCGGTGTAGAGGGTGTTTCCGTAATCTAGTCAGCTGGTGACAAGTGCCTGGGTGACCGTCTTCCTGGTTTCGGTGGGGATCCATCAGAAGATCTTTCGGAGCATGCGTAGGATGTTGAAGCATGAAGACGAGACAGCGTTGACTTGTCTGGTCATCGACAGGGAGGAGTCCAGGATGAAGCCCAGGTTGCATGCGTGATCCGTTG
Source organism: Lissotriton vulgaris (assembly GCF_964263255.1). NCBI lineage: Eukaryota > Metazoa > Chordata > Amphibia > Caudata > Salamandridae > Lissotriton > Lissotriton vulgaris. Next base: position 644,351,647 of record NC_141685.1, on the reverse strand, counting down.
GTTTGGGTGTGCTGCCTAGGCCCGGGGGCGGCCACCAGGAGTCATTCCAGGCAGACGGTGATGGTCCAAGGATGAAGACTTCCGTCTTGTCTGAGTTCAGTTTCAAGCGGCTGCTCTTCATCTATTCGGCTATCTCTTTCATCCCTTCAGGTAGGTTGGATCTGGCAATGGCGGGGTCGTTGGTGAGGGAGAGGATCAGCTGGGTGTCGTCGGCGTAGGAGATGATGTTGAGGCTGTGTTGGCGTGCGATGGCTGCGAGGGGGCTCATGTACACGTTGAAGAGGGTGGGGCTAAGTGATGATCCTTGTGGCATGCCGCAGATGACTTCGGAGGCCTCAGATCTGAACGGGGGAGGCGGACTCTCTGGGTTCTTCCGGCGAGGAACGAGATGATCCACTCCAGGGCCTTCCCTTGGATTCCGACGTTGCTGAGGCATTGTACAAGGGTGCGGTGGCAAACAGTATCGAACGCTGCGGAGAGGTCCAGGAGGATAAGGGTCTCTGTTTCCCCGTTGTCGAGCAGGGTTCGGATGTCGTCAGTGGATGCGATGAGGGCGGGCTCGGTGCTGTGATTGGCTCGGAAGCCGGACTGTGAGTGGTCGAGGGATCAGTTCATCTCAAGGAAGGCGGACAGCTGTCTGTTGACGGTCTTCTCGATGACTTTGGCAGGAAACGGGAGGAGCGAGATGGGGCGGTAGTTCTTGAGGTCTGTGGGGTCTGGCGATGGTTTTTTCAGGAGGGCGCTGAGTTCGGCGTGCTTCCAGCTCTCCGGGAAGGTGGCGGTGTTGAAGGAGCAGTTGATGATGTCCCGGATTTGGGGTACGATGACGGAGTCGGCCTTGCTCAAGACATGGTGAGGGCATGGATCGGTTGGTGAACCGGAGTGGATGGTGTTCATCGTCCAAATGGTGTCTTCTGTGTTGACTGGGGTCCAGTCACGGAGGGTGGTGGTGGGGGGCGTCGGTTCTGTGGTTGGGTGCATGGAATGTTCGCCGAAGCTGTTGTGTATGTCTGCGATCTTGCTGTGGAAGAACGTTGCGGGTGAGTCGCAGAGGTCCTGTGAGGGAGTGATGTTATTGTTACCGGCGCTGGGGTTGGAGAGCTCTTTGACGATGCTGAAGAGCGCCTTGCTTTTGTGTGCGTTGTTGTCTAATCGTTCCTTGAATGCTGTCTTCTTGGTGGTGTGGATCAGCTGGTGGTGTTTGCAGGTGGCTTGCTTGGGGGCGGTCATGTTGTCTGTGGTTGGGTTCTTTCGCCAGGCTTTCTCGGGGGTGCGGCAGTTCTTCTTGGAGTTCTTGAGGTCGTAGTTGAACCACAGGGCTTTCTTGCTTCCGGGCCTGTTGGGTTGGGTTTTCAGGAGTGCAAGGTTGTCGGCGCAGTTGGTGATCCACTGTGCCAGGTTGTGGGCTGCTTGTTTGGGGTCCGTTGATCTGGCGGGAGGGTTCTGGTTCAGTGATGCAGTGAGCTGGTCAGTCGTGATCTTGTTCCAGTTCCTGCGGGGAACTTGTTGCGGGAGGTGGTGGGTTGTGGTCTTTCTGAAGCTGAAGTGGACGCAGCTGTGGTCTGTCCAGTGGAGTCCGGTGGAGTGGCTGAAGGAGATCTACTTGCTGGAGGAGAAGATTGGGTCAAGTGTGTGTCCTGCGTAGTGGGTGGGGGTGTTCACCAGTTGCTTGAGTCCGAGGTTAGCGAGGTTGTCCAGGAGGGTGGTGGTGTTGTTGTCGTTGTTGTTCTCCAGGTGGAAGTTGAGGTCTCCTAGGAGCACTAAACAGAGAGGTTCTCTACATGAATAGAAAATAAAGTAAAAGAAATAAAAAAGGAAAAGACCTTTGGAACTGGCAGCTAGTGCAGGGTATGATGGGACCCTCTTCACCCTCCTGGGCCATGGTGCTCCTGCAGAGGCCTCACCACTTGTAATTTGACAGCGATTAGATTAAGCATTAGCAGAAGACATCTTAGTTTCAGTGTTATCTTGACATTTAGCTGACTCCATTTTGTGTTCACGGCAGCCATCTTGTCTGCTACATGCTGCCTTGTGTCGACCATGTGCTTTGTTCTATCTTCCTGTTAACAGCGCTTGAAATCTGCCCGGTAACAAGTTATATTTAGCATCCCCCACTTTCGCGCATGTCCAGTAGGGTCCACATCTGTTAGTGATTAGTTCCACAAAGGCTTTCAAAACTGTTAGCTCCTCCCACTAATCGATTGTGTCTCTCAATATTACCTTATATGTACATAAATCATGCTCCTGTGTTTGTACCACCTTCTTTTGAGCCCCTGTGCTGGTATAAATAAATCGCGCTTTCTTAGTTTGTGGTGCTACTTCTTGCAATACCGAAGGGTACTGTCTGAACCGTAGCACCACCTCATGAGGTGTAATAAATGTTACTTTTTCTATACTGGTTTCTGAGCCAACTTCTTCCTATTGGTCTGAGGACTTTGTGCAGAGAAGGGCGAACCCCTTGCACTGGTGGGTCTAGCTGAGGCTCGCTACCACACACTGGTCTCTTACTGCATTACAGGATGGTTGTGTTAACAGGAAGTTATCAAATCATTATATTTAGCTCTCTTCAATAAAATGTCCTCACTAAGTGTTGCAATTAAATCTCTATTCATTCATAAACTGATATTTTTTTTTCGAACCAGGATAACAAGTTGTGCAAGAAACTCTGTACATGAAATATTTTCCCCTGCATGTTCATAGGGTAAATCAAATGACTGGGAAAATGCTCATAATGAGGGAAAAACTGCAGGTGTTGTAGTGGAAATACTAATTTTGGAAGTAATTAGCAATGAACATAAGTACAATATGCTATTTTTTAACCTGTGGTATTGTAATTACGTTCTGTTACGCAATTTGCATGCAAGAAAAAGAGTTCTCCGTTTTCCGTATAGCTAGATGTACCATTTTGTATGGGTATCATTCAGGATGATGGTATCATTAGCTCCAGGCAGTAGCACTGCAGATCTGATAGTGAAAGAAGAATTTCACACCTTTGAAACAACAGCAATGACCAGAAAGTTTACATTTTTTTCATGCACACCCAAATGACACCCATATAATTGACCATACCTAGGTTTATTAAGGTTAGTGAGCATAACCTTCATCAGGTGCACAGATGCATGGGTATCAATTCACCAACATGTGTGGGGTAGTAGAAGCCTTATCACTCTGTTCCTATGATGCTATCTCATAAAATGAAATCATGTTCTCTTTAATTGTGATGAAATTGCATGAAACAATACCACATGACCTTTAAAAACCACCTTGTTCACTTCTCCTCAATGGAGGTTCATAGGCTGATTATTACTGAAGAGGAATATGAAAGGATTTACATAGGGATTTCAGTGAGAACAAAGAATACTCACTTCCTCTCCAGGTGACAGTGGTACATAACAAAATATATCCGTGGCAGTTTTTGCTCGCCTGCAGCTGAATTGCCACTATGGTGTTTCTCAATGATGTAATTGGTGAAGTCATCAAATATGTTATTTGAGATGGCAAAAGTGATGTAATATGTCAGGTCATCAACAGTGGATGGCTGTAGCTTTAGTTATAGTTAGCTCAGTAAAATATAACTGGTATAATTCTGCCTTTTTTTTTTTAAACAATAGTTTTTATATTACTGCAAAGCCTAACTATAATACCACTTTAATCTTTGTTTTTTCAGTGATTTTGTGGTGTTTTGTATTATAAACAAAATGTAGGACCTTACCGAACAATAACGTCATTTTAACCTTTGTATTTTTAGTGAATTTCTGGGTCTTTTTTAATGTAAGCTAAAATCTTATTTCCTAACCTAACTATAATGTCAACTTAACTTTTAATTTATTTTATATATTCATATATATAAAATCAATTAGGAGTCTTGGGGGTCCACAAGAGCGCATGTGCAAGGACTCCAGATAAATAAATATGTCTGACGCAGACCCGGAAACATTTCAACAAAATTCCTACATGTTGCAGTTCATGGCAAAGCTTATGAACTATGTGGGAACCATTTGATCAGAAAATTGGACTTATGGGTAGACTGTTGACATTTATGGAAAACTATTCAAAGTTTCAAATGGAATTGTACTTTCATCAGGATCCACCGGGAATTAAAAATGCTGCACAATAGGGCTTTCACCGACAAGTCTGATTTTGCGTTTAACACTGTAAAATTAGTGGTTCTCGCAGGACTTGGCCTGATCTGAAACCCCAGAGCTGGGACCAATTACCAGTTTTTATTAGAAACCCTGTCTCCTCCCCACAGTGCTCACCAGTCACAGCAGTCTGCTTGTTTTCACTCTGCATACATTGTAAAGATCCCATAGCCGTCCTCATCCTTGCCAACGTCACCTTGATCGAGTTATGTTAACCTTTCAGCAATTACATTTAATATCACAAAGTGCCCTTATGAAAGATCATGTAACCCCCGCAATAATAAAGTCATTTTGCAATTATTTGCACCAATATATATATAACCTGGCCCACCCTGGGGCATATAAAAACAAGTGTGGGACACTGAGTTTGGCTTTTTTTCAATTTTGTCACAGATTTGTCTCCAAATTTGCCGACAAATTGAAAGCAAAAATGCATGTTTGGCCTCCCGTGGGGCCATCACCAGGCTGGGTCAGGTTATTCCTACCCTGCCCCTTTTTGTGTTTTTTTCACTTTTTGGTGGGTCTCGGGCTCAATCAGAAGTCCCAAGATCTTAGTACAAAAGGGGACCAATGGTACAACTGTTGCACAATCCTGCCTCTGGAGTGATATAGAACAAGTCAATCAACAATGGTGTTCAAAACACTAAAACACACCCGTTGCCAAGACGTGTGTATTTTGGCCAGAGTAATATAATTATTTCTCAGCCCAGGCATGAACCAACCAGAAAATAGCATTGATGTTCAGCGTATTAGTCTAGGTACAATTAGTGTAACTAATTATACAATGTAATAATTTAGAATATGTATAATACCAATTTAATTGGATATTCGAAAGTTTCATTAGATAATTTCCAAATGTTGTAGTAAAATTGATTTTTTCTTATTAACGGTTTTGCACGAAGATACAAACAATATCATTTTTTTTTTTTTTAATTTTTTTTTTGGTGGCGAGGATAGTAAAGAAGGCACAAATCATACAGTTATCAAGCTAGTTGACACAGATGGACCAGTTAGGCCAGGTCCAAAGGGAGTACACAGCCAGGTATGGCCCACATCCCGGAGGCAGGGCGGCAGCGCGGTAACCCTGTTAAACAAGTAAAGGAATTCGCTCTTGTGCTTCAAAGATCAAATAAACAATATCAATGTCTACGCCAATTTTCATTTATGATGCAGTTCCAACCTAAACAACAACATAACAGCAACGAAAACCCCCATGAATGGCATTTGTAGCGCTGATACAATCATACAAGGAGATGAAGGCAAGGGCCCACTAAAACGCGGTCCTCATAGTACAGTGTGGTCAAATGGTAGTCACAATGAAAGACAACAGTACGCAACAAGGAATATCGGCATGGCTCAGGGGACTGCTACACCACCTCCCGACACCCCACCCCAGATCCCCCCCCATCTTCATCAGACTCCGAGGAAGCGGAGGAAAACAGCTCCGCGCTGGTAGCGTCAGAGTCATCCCCCTCCATCCCCTCGAGACACATGGCTCTCAAAGCGAGTAAGTCATCCTGAAGTTTCCCATCCCTACGAGTGCGCTGCATATGTGCCTCTTCTGCCAAGGCCCATTCCCTGGCGTCCCGCAACCAACTAGGGATTTCAGGCGCCCTCCGGCCCATCCAGGTGATGGCCACCCGCCTCCTCGCCAGTACCAGCAGGAGTTGCATTAACTTGTAGGACAGACCCCTCTTCCTGGGTTTGGGCACTAGCGCTAGTAGACAGTGAAGCGGGTCTAGTTGCAAATTAAGATGTGTAATCCGGGTAATGTGTGCTACCACCTCAATCCAAAAATCATGTACCAAGGGGCACTCCCAAGCCAGGTGAAGGAATCCCGCCCTTTCTGCACTGCACCTCGGGCAATTATGGCTCCTATCCGGGGAGATACGGTGGAGGGAGGCAGGCGTCATATATGTGCGATGGACAAAGTTAAAATGGATCAATTTGAAACGCGCATTACAAGATACCTTACGAGTCAATAGTCCAATTCGCTTCCTCTGAGCTGGATCCAATTCGATCCCCAGGTCCGCTTCCCAAGCCACCCAAGCTGGCGCCAACGGGGGAGTCGAGTCTCTGCGCATGGCTGAGTAAAGGAGGGAACTCAGTCTCCTACCTCTGCCACAGGACAAGATGATGTCCAGGGTATTAGTGAGCTGGGGCGCCTCTGGGAATTGGGGCCACGTCGTCCTGGCTACATCCTGGAGACATCCATAATGCAGGTACTGGCCCTCACGGAGTCCAAAGGAGTCTGCCGCTTTCTCGAAGGACACAAAAGAGTCGTCCGGATAAAGATCCGCGAGGGTCTCGCAACCGCCTAGGCGCCACTCTCGGAAAGACATATTTGCCTCCATTGTGAGTATTGGGGCCAGGATCCAAAGGGAGAGCTCCCTGTGAAACGGCGCACGCCGCAGAACCCGCTCAACGAACTGCTGCCAAATATTAGCCGTATGCTGGACGACATAAGGCAGTGCGTTATCAGCGCCCCGACCATTAATGAGATCCTCCTGCAAGTCCCTGTCCGAGGCCACACCCGCCAACAATGTCAATTCCCAGTTCTCGTCGTCAGCAAACCACCTGGCCGCCGGGAGAAGGTGTGCTGCATAGTAGTATAAATCAAACCTTGGGGCCTCGAGACCGCCCTCGTCCCAACACTGCGTCACTGTACGCAACGCAACTCTGCTACGGCCACCCGCCTAGAGCAGGGATGTGAGGAGTGAATTCAGCGTACGAAACACGCTGGGGGCAATGGGCATAAGGTATTTTGCAGCACATATAGGACTCTAGGAAGCATCACCATCTTGGCAACTGCCAGTCGGCCCATAAGGGAGAGAGGGAGTGTGTTCCAGAATGCAATGGACTTACGGAGGGCCACAAGAATCTTGTCTATGTTATGAGTTAAGAGAGCCTCATCGGAGGCGGCCACCTGAATACCCAGGTACCAGAATGCCAGGTGTTCACACCGGAGGCCCAAATAATAAGAATCCGCAGCCGGGTCGAGGACACTAGGAGTGAGTGGGAACACCAGGGACTTATTAACATTCATGCGCAGTCCAGAGGCCGCACCAAAATGGTCCAAAAGTCGCAACAACGCGGGAAGGGCCTCCACCGGAGAAGTCAGGTAGAAGAGCGCATCGTCGGCGTAGAGGGAGACAACATTAGTAGTGTCTCCCACCACGATACCCCATTCATGCAACTCCTTGCGGGCAGATATGGCCAGGAGCTCAATTGCAAGGGCAAATAGAAGGGGGGACAACGGGCAACCCTGCCGGGTACCCCTCCCCAACGGCCATTCATCAGAGCGGGCCGAACCCAGACGCACCCTGGCCCGGGGCGCTCCATACAGGACCCGGATCCAGTCTCGAAATCCGGGACCAAACCCCATCTTTAAGAGCACATGCATCAGGTAACCCCAATGCACCGTATCGAAGGCTTTAGCTAGATCGACCGAGACCAACACATGGGGAGCCTCTCGCCCTCGGACCTCATGCAATACGTGATTCAGGCGGTGCAAGTTCATCGCCGTATTACGACCAGGTACAAAACCACACTGGTCTGGATGGACGAGCCGGGCCACGTGTGGGGCAAGGCGATTGGCCAACAGCTTAGTCAGGATTTTTGCGTCCGAGTTTATCAAAGTGATAGGGCGGTAAGAAGCGGGGTCTGTGTTATCACCACCCGGTTTCAAAATCATACAAACCTCACCTTGATTTAAGGTGGGTGGGAGGGTGCCCTTACGTAATGCCTCATTGTAGACCTGTAAAAGGAGGGGGGCCAGGGTATGCCCGAACTCATGGTAAAACTCTGCAGGGAATCCATCCCCGCCAGGGGTCTTGGCCTGGGGGAGGGCGGCGATCGCCGCAGTAATTTCACCCAGTGTCAATTTGACATCAAGTTCTTTCACCGCCGCCTCTGGCAGGGTCTGCAAGCCGAGGTCTTCAAGGTATAAATGATAGACCTCCTCAGATATGGACAGATCAGCCTCATATACAACACGCAGATAGTCTCGCAGAACTGTGAGCACACCGGCCTACGAATGGACCATGTCGCCACTGGGCGCCCGTAGGGCCACTATGCGTTCGGCCGTGAACTCCCGGCGAAGTATCCAGGCCAACAATCGGCCAGACTTATCCCCCTCACGGTGTAGTCGCTGTCTATATTGGCCCAGCGTAAATTTATCGAGCCTCGTGAGAATGTCATGGACCGACCCAAGGGCCAAGCCCTCCGCCCGTCGATCCGAGGCGTCCGGATCAGGCCGGGTCTGAACGCGCAAGCGCTCAGCCTCCGCAGTCTGCAAGTCAGATAGCAGTTGTTTCCTGACTCTGTACGACAGGCCCATGCACGCTTTCAGCGCCTCCCACTTAGTGGAGTAGGACAGACCACCCCCCTCCCAGTTGAGTTCCAGATAATCGGAAAGTGACGATGCCACATGGTCCCGGGCCACCTGGTCTTGAAGCAGGTCACTCGGCAGTCTCCACGTGCGTGGGCGCTCCGTCCGATCAGGCCATTGCGCCACGCACGTGACCGGAGCATGATCCGACAGGTACCGGGCCTGGTGTGTAACCGTCAACGTGAGAAAGGAGGGGAGGTTGGCTGCCAGCACTCTATCTAGTCTATCTAATCGATTGCCCCTATGTTATGCATCACATCCTGTAAGCACGCCGTCATACGGGGCTTAGTGCCCACCCTAGGTGGATGGCGGTCCAGTTCATGATGTATCACGCAATTGAAATCCCCGAACCAGAGGAGGGGTGCGTCCAGGCTCGGAGCCACAAGATCCTGCATCTGGGAGAAAAATGTCGGGTCATTGACATTCGGCGCGTACGTATTAAGGATCAAAAGGATTTTATCGTCCAATCTGAGCTTCGCCAATATGTACCTGCCTTCCACATCCGCATTAATATATTGGACAGCGCATGGAACCCCAGGGGCCACCCAAATTAGAACCCCCCTAGCATATGTAGAATAGGAGGAATGAAATATCTGGCCTCTCCATTTCTTGGCCAGTCGCTGCGCACCCTCATCATCTAAGTGGGTCTCCTGTAAGCAAGCAACCAAAACCCCATGGCGTTTGAGGAAGGTAAGGACCCTGTGTCTCTTAGTGCACATACCCAGGCCACGCACATTCCACGTCAAGAATTTAAACCCCATGACCACCAATCACGCCCAACCGGGCAACAGTATAAACACAGCCTAGGCTGTCGCCAGTAGGCCCTCGCCACATAGAATTCCAGGGATGCATCGCATAAAACAAGCACCCCGCAAAACGGAAGCAACATGCACCAAATGCCAGTGTCATCATTGTCGCAACCCGAGTCCCACCCCCCAACATACAAAACTTTGACTTGAACCCCCTCAACCCCACCACCCACGAGCAATAGGATAGCAACAACCAAAAACGCCACCCCGCCCTTCCCCCGCCAGTGCCAGGACGTGCACAGCCACCCCATTCAACACACTTCACACACCCTCACACGCAACAGAACAACCCGACCCACCCCCCCCCTCCCAGCTCCCCAAAAGACCCATCGGATGCGTTATGTGAACCCGGTCACATCTCCCTCCCCAAGTCAGCAATGCGGGAGGGACAGCCCCCACTTAGACCTCCCACCATTCGGAGCACACACAACTCAGATGCCAACCACGAGGTATCAATCAGTATTCAATCGTCCTCAGCATCAAGGCCGAACAATCAGAGTTTTAGAGAGCTGCAGGGCCATAGGGAGCCACACAATAAAAGCAATCTCACAGTGGAGTCAATGGAGGCAGGGCAAGGATCATTCCAATTCTGGCGCCTGCAAGGCCGTCTCCGGGACCACTGGGGCCGCAGAATCCGAGTTCAGCGGCGTCTCCTGTAAAGTATCCGGTACCAAAATGTCATCAGGTGCGGCCGCCTCCTGCAAGCTTGATCCAGGCCCCTCAGGCGAGACGTCCATCAGGATGGCCCCATCCGGTCCCACCGTGGGTCGAGCCTCAGGAGGACCACGGGATCCAGAATGGCGATTTCTCCTGCCACGCCGTCGCCTTTGCGGCCTGGTCCCCCAGACATCTTGCGAGCCCCCTCTCTCACCCGGGGGCAGATCATCTCCTCTGATCTCAAGCCACTCCCATACCTCCGCCGGCGTCTCAAAGAAGTGCGCCCGGCCCTGGGAGAGCACCTTGAGCTTGGCAGGGTATAAAAGCATGTACTGTAGCTGCATGTCGAGTAGCTTTTGTTTGACTCCCAAGTAGGATTTCCTTTGCTCCTGCACCTGCTGGGTGTAGTCGGGATAAATTGAAATACGACTGTTCTCTATCATGTGGGGCCCCGACTCCCTCGCTGCCTTAAGGATGCAGTCTCGGTCTTTATAGTTCAGGATTTTCGCAATGAGGGCTCTAGGGGCTTCCCCAGTTCGTGGAGGGGGCACCAGGGCCCTGTGAGCCCGCTCCACAATGAAGACGCTGGAAAATCCACTCGGACACAGATGTTCACAGATCCAGGTCTCTAGGAATCGCTCAGGGTTCCCTGCCTCCAGCCGTTCCAGCACCCCCAGGACCCGTATGTTACTGCGGCGCGCCCTACCTTCTGCATCCTCGGCGCGCCTCTCCAATGCACGGGTAGTAGAAGTAAGTTGGGAGAGTGACTTCTGTAGGGACGCAACCTCGCCCTGTAGTTGAGTGATATTGCCCTCCGAGTCCGAGACTTTAACCGCTACTTTGCGAAGGTCTGTCCGCAAAAGGTTTACATCAATGGATACCGTCTCAATTTGACGTTCCAGGGCAGTGTGTGAACCCTGTATAGCCTTGAGAAGTTCCGCCCTGGACGGCTCCAGCGGCTCACCATCCCCATCTCCAGCGCCCGTCTGGCGCGTGATCCTCTGCGGCTGCAGGTGAGGGGTAGTGTACTGCGTAATCGTGTTGGGTTGGGTAGCTGTGGAAAAAGGTAGGGCTAGGACCTTTCTCAAGATTTGCCCGGCGCTAACCGCCCTTGTACCATTCAAGTTTACCAAGCAATGAGGCAGGCGCCGGAGACCAGAAGGCAGGAAACAGAAGTTTTTATTCCGTCGGAGCAGAACACATCAGATCAGACAACAAGGTATCATCTCGAGGTGCTCTAACAGCCTCTCCGAGGCCTGGCCTCTTATACACTGGTTTATGGCATGTGACCTTCCTTCACCACAATCAGAACTTTGTAGAGCAAGGAAAAGACATCCCCGTAATCCTCGTGTTAATCCCACCCCCATATACCTTCACAATAGAGGTCCTCAACCTGCTGATAAGAGGAGGGGGTCATCACGCAGCTGAGTGTTCCGTCGAGTCTTAGGATGTGTGCGCCTGATCATGTCACAGGGGGTGGGGAGGCCTGGATCAATAGTGGGTCCTTTGAAGGAGAGCGACCTCATACAATAAAGGGCAGTAAATGAGATCTCCCGGCTTAGGCAATGGCCTCGGACCTGTGTGGACAGTCGGACACGGGGTGAGGGGCCATCAATGGAGTGGTATTCATGCTGTGTGGACAATCCAGCGCAGGAGGGAGGTTTATCAAACAGAGGGGCATTCATGGGAGGAGAGGAGGTGTTGGTCAGGCGTTGGCGTGACTCCCAAGGACAGGGTCATGCAGAAGGGTCATGCTCATAAGGAGGAGGAGGAAGGGGGAGCCAGGGTGCGCGGAGGATGCTTGCTGGGTCAGAGGGACGTTCTGGCGATCGATCGTGGACAGGGAGACCATGATACCTAAAATGGCTGCCGTGCACGTAGTACATAGGTGACCTAGAATAGCCGCCGTGCATGTAGTACATAGGTGACAAGCTGGCGCAGATGATGTTCAGATCGCAAATTAAAATTCCACAGTCCTCCCTTTTAACATATCTCGCCAACTTGTCAGTTTGGATTTATCCCCATAAGGCCACGTATTTCTACTTCATAGAGGGGACTCATGAGCTCATTTCGGAAGTCCAAAGTCTTTGGGCACATACAGTTAGAAACAAGGCCGCACAAAGGTGGCAGACATTGGATACCTAAACAACACCCACATAAGATCACAACAGGTATCAGCACGAAGGAAAACAACTTCCAACCCCAATTCTTCAAAGTGTCCCAAAACCAGTTCCCAAGCGACCATCCTTCTTGTTCTTGGTGAACCTCTGAGGAAAGTCTGTGGAGGTGTTCAATGGCTTTGTAGACTGAAGGCGAGTTGTCAGGCACGTATGTGCAGCAGCTGGATCCGATGATGCGGCATGCTCCTCCTCGGTCGGCTAGGACCACGTCTAGGACAAGTCTATTTTGAAGGGTCACAAGGCGGACCGCCTGAAGTTCCGCAGTGTTGTTGGCGAGGATACCAGCAGTGATGTTGATCGTTGTTTCTACTGCCTGGGTCAGGTGTCGGATAGCACGGCTGTTTGCCATTGGGCCCCACAGAGGAACAAGTCCCTTTGCTGCATCTAGGAACTGTGCTCCGGTGGAGTCGGCTTGTCCAAGGTCGTCTGCACGCCTCTGCCGGTGATGGTTGGCAGGGGCTACATATGTGGGTGGAAGAACGAAGGCAATGTAACAGATACCCTTCCAACCCTTCGGGAGCCAGGTGTAAGCCTTGGTGCCACACACAAAGTACATGTTCGGAGAAGCAACAAAGGAAGGGGGGTCAGCTGAGTCCAATGTCCTGGTGATTCGGCAGGCGCTGTGACAGCGCCTGCCAGGGAACCAGTTGCGTTCCCTGGCCTTCTAGGCACACAAGGCCGGTGACATTGATAACAGACAGGGCCACAGTCAGAGTGGTGGTAGTTTGTTTTTGCAGATGAGAGAAGGTGGTTCTGGCTGGGTTGTGGAGCACCTGTACTTCGACTCGTTCCTTGGCTGGAATGTCTTTGAGGAAGGTGGCGCCGGCGAGCGCAGGACACAGGGCAGTAGGAGTCTTTCCTGTTTTGTTCAGCCAGAACCCAGAGTAGAAGTGTGACACTGTCCGGCTGGAGGTGGCGTTGTCCTTGTGGCTCTCTTGCATAAGGATCAGCCAGGCGAGGCAAGAGCCGTGAACTGAGAAGGGTGAAGGGATGAAGGGAATAGAGTGTCCAGTGGCATGCGGGAGCAACCCGCAGATCCAACAGTTCGTAGCATTCGCAGCAAGGTTGTGTTGGTGCAACAGTTGCACGAAGGAATTGTTCCAGAATTCCCTGCGCCTTTCTCGGAGCTGAGGCGACAGAGAGATTAGGTGATGCTCTTTCAGGGGGGGTCGGCTGTGCAGTAGGTAGCAATGCCTCATGAGCCGGTGTGCTTTCCTCCAGAATCCAGAAGGAGGTCATGAGGAGGAGGCAGAAGAGGAAGACAATGAAGAGTGCGATTGTCTTTGATTTGTGCAAGTTGTCAGTCTTTGGATTTCTATACTGGGTATTTCCTGTTGCTTCCATCATCTTCTTATCTGGCGCTTCCATCATCTTCTTATCTGGCGCTTCCATCACCTTCAAGGGGGCTCAGTAGCGGGCAGAACCACAGACTTCGTTTAGCTTCTCTCCCGGTAACCCTTGATTGTGTTTAGGTCACCGTTCTGAGATTTAACTTAGTCCGTGGCCTACTTAGCCGAAACTCCCTCCTTTCGACGCAGGAAATACCCTTCTCTGGATGGCACAGTGGGATCAGAGAATTTTGCAAGTTCGAGTGCCTCAGTGTCGGGATAACAGTCCAATATCGGTCGGTCTTTGCTCAGGAGCTCTTCTTGGGTGCTGACGTTTTCTGTCGTGGCCAGGTTTGCAGAGACCTTTCGGCAATGATGCGCGTGCAGCCAGTGCTTCTTCCCCTCCACTCGGAGTGCTGTTCGGGTGGTGATCAGCACTAGCCAGGGGCCCGTCCACCGAGGTTCCAGACTCTTGGTTCGCTGGAAATTTCGTATCAATACGAAATCTCCCGGTTGGATGTCGTGGCCGGGGCCCCTGGAAGCATCGGGGATGGCCTGCTGCACCTGTTGATGAATGACAGACAACGTTTTAGTTAACTTGCACAAATAATCAGACAGTAGGACGTCCGGGACGTCATGAATGGAGGTCGGTTTGGGAGCAGTCCAGAGATTCATCGGTCGCCCAAACACGACCTCGTAGGGGGTCAGATGGTGCTTGGTGGGAGTGGAGCGCATCGATAACAAGGCCAGTGGGAGGGCATCCGGCCAGTTAAGTCCAGTGGTGGCCACTATTTTTGCCAGTTTCAGCTTCAGTGTGGCATTATGGCGTTCCACTAGACCGGCGGATTGGGGGTGGAAGACCGCATGAAATCGTTGCTTCACCCCCAACCCCTTTAGGATTAATTGGATAACCTCAGCTATGAAGTGGGGGCCATTGTCGCTCCATAAAATTCGGCAAAGGCCATAGCGAGGGAAGAATTCCTTCAGTAGTACTTTGGCAGTAGTCATGGCAGTGTTGTCACGGGTTGGATAGGCCTCTACCCATTTACTGAAGGCACATACAATGACTAGTACATACTTCAGGTTTTGGCATCTCTCTAGTTGGATGTAATCCATCTGAAGGACCTCAAAGGGATGATTGGGGGTCCCAAACCCTCCCCGGGGTACTACAGTTCCTTTCCCGGGGTTGTGTTGCAGACAGATAAGGCACTGCTGAACTAGGCGTCTGGCTGAGTCGGGGATTTTGTCATTGTGCCAGACTTTGGAAATGAGTTCGATCATGGGTGCAGATCCTATGTGTGCGGGGGAGTGTGCCATTGTCAGCATGGGGATCAGGTATGAGTCGGGCAGCAACCACTTGTTTGCATCCTTCGTTCGCCAGCAACCCTCTTCGTCCTTCAAACCCACCCTTGCCCACTTAGTCAGTTCGTGAGGGGTGCTGGCCGACTGTATGTCTCTGATCATTTCCCTTGTGTCACTCCATTTTTCTGCTTGCGACCTGGTCACATATATGCGTGTCACCGTCCTATTCTCAGCTGTGGTTCGCGCAGTGATGTCGGCTAATGCATTCCCTTGTCCGACTAAGTCTGTCACTCTTTTGTGTGCCTGACATTTGATCACCGCTAATCGTTTGGGGAGGAGAACTGCCTCAATCAGAGCGGAGACTAAATCTCCGTGGAGGATTGGGGTACCGTGGGACGTCAGGAATCCCCTCTCCCTCCACAGGAGCCCAAAATGGTGGACCACCCCGAAGGCATACTGGCTGTCCGTATATACGTTCGTGGTGGTCCCTGCGGCTATGATGCATGCTCGGGTGAGGGCTATCAGCTCTGCTGCCTGGGCAGATCGTTGTGTGATGCAGGCTGTTTCAGCTACTGTTTGGGCTGTCGTTACTGCATAGGCAGCTGAAGTGGTGCCATCTGGGAGTTTGATGCATGAGCCGTCTACCCATAGCTCTCCATCGGGGTCAGTGAAAGCAGTGTCTCGGAGGTCAACCCTACTCCTAGTCTGTTCGTCTGTGAGGGTCACACAGTCGTGTATGGGAGGAACGTCGGGTCGTTTTCAGGCAGGGGTAACAATGTGGCGGGATTCAAAGTCGTGCATCTCTTTAGTGTGATGTGGGGTGCAAGCAGAGTCAACTCGTACCCTGTCAGTCGTGCGCTAGTCAGGTGTTGGGTCTTTGTCTGGTTCAAAAGGGTGTCTACTGCATGGGGCACTAATACAGTGAGGGAGTTGGAAAGTACAATTCCCTCGCTCTGACGGATAGAGACAGCAGCGGCAGCTACTGCTCGAAGGCAGGCAGGTAAAGCTCTGGCTACAGGATCAAGAGTGGCGGAGAAGTAGGCACAAGGGCGCTTCTTAGGGCCAATCAATTGAGTCAGGACAGACAACGCGCATCCCTCCCTTTCGTGGGTGAAGAGGGAGAAGGGTTTGGAGTAATCCGGCGTTCCGAGGACGGGTGCTGAGCAGAGTGCATCCCGCAATTCCTTAATGGAGGCTTGACACTCAGTGGTCCAAGGAAGCGGGGAGGGGACATCTTTGGTCAGCAGGGCAAGTAATGGTTTCACAATGAGGCTATAATTAGGCAACCACTGTCTGCAAAAAGAGGTTAGGCCAACCAAAGAGCGGACCTGTTTTTGTGTTTTTGGGATGGGGGTGTCTAGGATGGTTTGGATTCGGTCAGGGGTAAGTTTCCTCCCTTCTTTGGACAGAAGATGGCCTAGGTAAGTCACCTGTGGCTGACAGAACTGTAACTTCTTTTTGGAGACTTTATGGCCATTTTCTGCTAGGAAGTGTAGGAGTTGGACAGTGGCTGTCGTTGCAAGCGGGGTGGTGTCGGCCGCCAAAAGGATATCGTCGACATATTGGATCAACACCACTCCCTCTGGTAGCTGGAAGGCATCCAGCTGTCTTTTGAGGGCCTGGCTGTAAATGCTGGGACTTTCAGTGTACCCCTGGGGAGCTCTACAAAATCGGTACGAGCGGGATTTTAAAGTGAAGCCGAAGAGGTAACGGCTGTCTGGATGGATGGGGATAGAGAAAAACGCGTTCTTAAGGTCGATAACAGTGAAGGTGGTGGCGGTGGACGGGATGAGGGTCAAAATGGTGGTGATATCAGAGACTACGGGATATTGGGGTACAACCACTTTGTTAATCTCTCGTAAGTCGATGATGAAGCGGTACGCTTTCTCATCTCCTTCACCTTGCTTCTTAACAATAGGTAGGATTGGGCTGTTGCAGACGTTGCTAACCACCTCTTCAACCACTCCTGCATCTATCAGAGACTGAATGATCGCTACCAGTGCCTTCTCACCCTCTGGGGATATCCGATATTGCGGGAGTTTCGGGAGCATAGCGTCCTGTCGTACAGTTATGTGAATAGGATCAATCATCATTCGTCCCACATCAGAGTCATTTTTGGCCCACAG
The DNA here is from genome assembly GCF_964263255.1 of Lissotriton vulgaris. Classification (NCBI taxonomy): domain Eukaryota; kingdom Metazoa; phylum Chordata; class Amphibia; order Caudata; family Salamandridae; genus Lissotriton; species Lissotriton vulgaris. The sequence goes on along the minus strand of NC_141685.1, from coordinate 644,334,713 downwards.
GTACGGAGGCAGGGTGTCAAGCAAGGACAGGTCAGCGTCAGTTATGGAGCACATGTGTCGTGGGGGAGGGGATCTGGGCATGGCTGGGTTGTCGTACAGGATGACTCGTATTCCATCTGGGGAACACCTAATGGTAGCTCGAAAATGCTTCAGTAAGTCAATGCCCATAATGGTGTCAGGGGAGTTGGAGGAGAGTAGGAATGTCGCGTCAGCAGTGTTGTTTTCTAGGTCAAAGGTAATAGGTACGGACAGGGGGTTAGTGGAGGGCGTCCCATCGAAACCTATCGACGTTATGTGTGAGCCAGACAAGGGTGCCCTTGGAATCAGTTGTTTTGATAACACACTACGTGTCGCCCCAGTGTCTACCAAGAATGGAGACTCTGTACCCAAGACCTTAGCGGTGACATAAGGACCTTGCTGGTCAACACAGAGCTCGACTGGATCCCTCCCTTGCCCCTGGCAGTCCTATGCAAAATCGGGGGCATTTTCACCTTCGGATAGCTGATATTGGTTCTGTCGGGGACGGTCAAATGTGTTCAGTCTTCCTGATCTGTCATTGTTGGTGTCGTTGGAGTTCCCTCGTCCCTGTACTCTATTCCTCGGACCACTTGCCACATCCCTGGAATCCCTATTTCTATTCATCTCTAGCAGAACCGGACACTGTGTTTTCCAATGGCCGAACCCTTTGCAGAAGGCGCATTGGTCATTGCTAATGTCTCTCCGTCCAGTGTGGGATGTTGGGGTGTGATCTTTAGGAGGTAGATCTCTGGGGGTGTTTGATTGGTAGTTCCCCCTTTGATGTTCCCGTCCTAGCGCTATACCCTGTATCTGGGCTATCATTACCCTTTCCTTTAAATCTTTCTTCTTTTTCTCGGACGCCCTATCATTCTCATTCTTTTGGTGCTCGTAATACTGAGCCATCTGAAGGATAGCTGCGGGTTTGGAGGCCCCCCAACTACTCTCACTCGTCTGCAGTTTTTGGGAGACTTCTTGTGTCAGTCCCTTTACATAATTTCGCACAAACAGGTGCTGTCCGGTTGCGGTGGTCATGTCTTGGCCACTGTAGTCGGAGAACACTGTCTCAAATCGGGAGAAGTATTCTGACACATCTTCCTGGGGTTTCTGTCGACAGGCCGTGACTATCGACCAGTCTACTTTTCTTTCCGGGACCAGTGTTTTTAACTTCTGGACTATTTTATCTGGGAGTTCCAGTATGTCCTTCACTGGTTTACTCCCCGGCTCTCGCTGTCTATCTAGTTTACCGAGTTGGTCCCAGGTATGTCCAAACAGATCCGTGTGGTCAGCCTTCCGGATTTGCTTCCACACGTCAGCCGGCAGACATAGCCCAAAGAACAAGTCAATATCTGCTAAAGTCATTATTGTCGAACCCAAGGCTGTGCCTAATTCGGTATAAAATGCTGTCGGGTTCTTTCTTAAATCGGGCAGGGTTTGCTTAAAGGTTAGGATATCTTGTCGGTCCCATGGTTGGTAAACCCAATTGTACACAACCCTTCCCTTTGCATTTTCGTTATTAATATCATCGCTCGTTCCCTGGCCCCGTGGCGGGATCCAGTAAGGAGCCGCTTCTCTGATAGGCATCATAGTTTTGGCTACTTCTGCCGAGGTTGTTTCAGGGACCGTAACCTTGGCTTCTGGTTTCTGTTCCGCGAGGTGGCGGAAGACCTCAAGCATTTGCATGAAGAGCTCCGTCGCCTCACGTTCAGTCCCATCTCCAACATCAATTTTCCTATACAGTGTTGTTAGTTTAGCGGGTCCCTTACTCTGATACCTATCTTCATACGCGTTCAGGGTATAGTAGCTGAATCGCAAGATGAAATGCCGTCTGTGGCTGTCGGCATGTGAATTATATACGCTCATTGTATAATCTTCGCTCTCCCTTCGTTCTACTAATGTCTTTGCTATTTTGTCGATCCCATCCCGCTCATCTTTGCTCAACCTATTTAGTCTGGCTGGTGATTGTTTGCTAGACTCGGGGTCGTCTGATGAGGTTGTTAATGTGGCTGGTGCAAAGGCCGTAAGGGCTGGTGCACTAGCACTGAGATCGCTTTCGCTCGCACTCGGAGCGTGAAAGCTTTGTCGGCAGGGGGCATATGGAGGGGGCATGTAGATGATTGGGGGACCTAGTAGTAACTCATCGTTCGCCCGTTGTTTGGAGGGCAATTCAGGGTAGAGCGCAGAGGGGGTCCTAACAGGACATTGGCCTGTCGACCCTGATTCTTGGTTTTGCATAGTATCTTTTCTTTCTTTTATTTCTTCTTCTAGTTGCTTCGCGGCTAGGTGGGCTGCCTTTCGTAATTATTTCCCTATTTTTGCTTCTCTTTTCTTTCGTTGTTCCGTTTCTTTGCGCCACATGCCGATACTGTCGAGCATAGTGGGCGTGGTCTTATTCTTCTGGAGCGCTATTTCTAATGTTTTTATTTTATTTTCGTCAAAGGAACCTATCAGTGGCCACTGACTTTCAGGGTTCTTTTTCGTATATTTATGCCATAGTTTAGTGTAAGCTATAGCGACTAGTCCATACTTAGTGAACATGTCCTTATTAGGGGTGCCCTCCAGTGGAGCTGGATGGTTCATCTCTAATAAGCGGTCCGGGCTAAACAGGCTACCAACCAGTGGGGAGAAGACAGGCATGACGGATTACAACGGGGACAAAAGTCTGCACTACCTATCTTATCACGGCGGACAAAGACTAGACAGAATATTTCTATTCTACGTTATTTGGAGGCCGTGAATACCTCAAAAGAACCAATACCGAATAATCGGCCAATCAAACAATCCAGTGGGGAGAGTAAGTGGGCACGAAAAATTATCGTTACCCACTATTTCTCTACCTGCAAAGAGAGACCTTGTTCTTCCCTGTTTGCAGACAAAGAATCTCCAGACAATAATCCACGAACGACAGTTCGGGAAACAGTGGGGGAGGAAGATAGGCACGACGGATTACAATGGGGACAAAAGTCTGCGTTGCCTATCCTTCACTGCTTGCAAAGAGAGAGCCTGTTTGTTTTTCCCCGTTTGCAGACAGTGAATCTCCAGAGGGTTTCAACAAAGCGTAATACTAGTATTATCCAAACAAAAACAATTTTCCTCAATTCGTCGTGTTTACACGACCTTACCCGGACCGCATGGACGGTTTCCTGTCCTCTGGATCCAGCGCCCGATCGTCCTCTCTCCTTCGTGTTGTTCGCGGCACTCCTGATGGTTCCCAGTCAGGACCGTAGATCACTCGAGAGAGGTCTGTTCAGAACTAGTGAAGGTCGGATGATCGGCTGTCAGACGAGGGTCTATCGGACACGAGCTCTTCCCGATCGTTGCAGTCGTTCACTCTGTCATCGGGACCTCTCCCACTGGATCCACGTGTCGCTGATGGGCCCCACGCTTTGGGACGCCAATTGTGGAAAAAGGTAGGGCTAGGACCTTTCTCAAGATTTGCCCGGCGCTAACCGCCCTTGTACCATTCAAGTTTACCAAGCAATGAGGCAGGCGCCGGAGACCAGAAGGCAGGAAACAGAAGTTTTTATTCCGTCGGAGCAGAACACATCAGATCAGACAACAAGGTATCATCTCGAGGTGCTCTAACAGCCTCTCCGAGGCCTGGCCTCTTATACACTGGTTTATGGCATGTGACCTTCCTTCACCACAATCAGAACTTTGTAGAGCAAGGAAAAGACATCCCCGTAATCCTCGTGTTAATCCCACCCCCATATACCTTCACAATAGAGGTCCTCAACCTGCTGATAAGAGGAGGGGGTCATCACGCAGCTGAGTGTTCCGTCGAGTCTTAGGATGTGTGCGCCTGATCATGTCACAGGGGGTGGGGAGGCCTGGATCAATAGTGGGTCCTTTGAAGGAGAGCGACCTCATACAATAAAGGGCAGTAAATGAGATCTCCCGGCTTAGGCAATGGCCTCGGACCTGTGTGGACAGTCGGACACGGGGTGAGGGGCCATCAATGGAGTGGTATTCATGCTGTGTGGACAATCCAGCGCAGGAGGGAGGTTTATCAAACAGAGGGGCATTCATGGGAGGAGAGGAGGTGTTGGTCAGGCGTTGGCGTGACTCCCAAGGACAGGGTCATGCAGAAGGGTCATGCTCATAAGGAGGAGGAGGAAGGGGGAGCCAGGGTGCGCGGAGGATGCTTGCTGGGTCAGAGGGACGTGCTGGCGATCGATCGTGGACAGGGAGACCATGATACCTAAAATGGCTGCCGTGCACGTAGTACATAGGTGACCTAGAATAGCCGCCGTGCATGTAGTACATAGGTGACAAGCTGGCGCAGATGATGTTCAGATCGCAAATTAAAATTCCACATAGCCTTAGGGCCACGTCCAGTCGGGCCCGCCATATCAGTTGTTTAGGGGTTCGCACGGTGTTATCAGGAGGGGTCCCCCAGAAGTCACCCAAACAAGGCAGGGTATGCGCACACCACAGCGCTTGAGGATTATAGGGCGAGCAGTGTTCGGATCAGGCAAACCAAGAGGCAAGACAGCGTAGGGTCAGGTCCCGACCGTCGAGCCCTACCGGAGGACCAGTGGACAGGGCCCCGGTAAGACCACAGCAGGCAGTGCAGGCCACAGATCAGTGTCCACCAGAGCGCAATGTTGTGTGTACCGCTTATACTCCACAGGCCTGGGCAGGGCGGGGCACAGGGGCACCCCTCTATCGGCCGCCACCGATCCTCAAGAGGCCGCCCGGCACCAACTCCAAAATGGCGGATATGTGGGGGAGGGGCGCCGTCCATCCACGGGCCCAGCAACACCTCTCCAAAGACCCCCTCCGATGCCTCACAGGTACCGGAAGCCCAGAGCCCCTTCAGGGTGCAGGATACAGATCGGCGGGAGGATGAACAGATGCGGCAAAAGCTCCGCAGTCTCCACGCGAGAGTTGGACCCAGACAGGCCCACAACAGTCCAGGGCCCCCACATGCACCCCCACGTCTCAAGGGGGAGCCAGGGCAATCGGCATCCACACCCCCCACTCCTGGGTGTAGGCGCCCCAATGATCGGGCGTGCAGCGCTAGCCAAAAGAGGGGGGGGGCCCTCAGCTCTCCAGCACAGCGAGGCCACACAAAACGGACGGCACCTTCGTCCCGTTCCCCTCCTCACCGCACACTATGAGATTCCTGGGCATCCGGCACTACAGTCCTCCGGTCGCAGGTCGGGGAACCTCAAGCAGGCCACCGGCGGACATCAGAGGGCGCACTCCGATCTGGGGTCTCCGGTCGCCTCTTTCGCCGTCCGGCCCAGCGTGAAGGCCCAAGCCGTGGCGTAGCGTGAGAGAGCACGCCATCGCCACCTCCAGGAACAGCCAGTCCAGCGCACACGGCGGATTGCCGATCACGGGTCCGTCTCACCAGGCACAGGAGTACCGGCGGGGCTACCACTGCCCCTCCGACACGCTTTCCAGGGAACGGGAGGGTCCGGGCAGGATTATTAGGAGGATTTAAGTGGTCTTCGGGACGGAGCTGGTGGAGCTCACGTCCTGTCGGCCATGCTGCTTGGCCACGCCCCACAAACAATATCATTGCAATGATTACAATTACTTATGAACTACACAGCGCTCACATGATGGCACAGTCTAAGCCTTCACGAACGGAAACCTATGCCTACATAAAGTTACCTTTCAAAACAGAACCTCTACTTTTGAAGATCCGGTACACCTGAGGCAGTGTATTCATTTGCACTCCACATCGTCAATGGAAACTGCTGGTGCTTCCTCCATGGCTTCTATACCCTGGCTTGTTTCTTCCGTATTATGATTATGCTTGATCTCTGATAACACATTCTGTTAATTCTTCCCTTGCAGGTTGATCTTAATTTTTGTTTCATAAGGTGTTAATATTTTCTCTTTACAGGTTGTCTTTAATATTTGTCTCATAATAGGTTGACTTTATCTCTTTAATTTTCTATGTTTTTTATGCAGACTCTCTTTTTGAGATTTCTTGTATATCTGTTTCCCGCTCGTTTTTTACCATTCTCCATTGAGGTACGTTCTTCCTGATTGGACCTGTTGTCTTTACCTTTATGCTGCCACTCCTTGTATCCTGTTCTTGGTCTCCTCTGAAGGTACGTATTACAGTCATCAGTCTTCTTTTTACCTTTATTTGCAGCCAGTTATACTTATTATGGTAGACATGTACTGTATTCTCTTTATGCTCTTTCTATCATCCTCTCCATTTCTCGCTTTAACTCCTTTAACTCCCCTCATTTTCTATTCTCCTTTCCTTCCTAAGTATTCCATCTTTTCTTGTTTATTTCTGTTGATCGTGTTGTTTTATACATTGCTCAATTTATCCACATTCAGAGTTGCATCCTGAAATTGGAAGGTTTTATTAATCCCATAAAAAGGCAGAGAATACTTTCTCATTTAGCCTCCTATAATCCAGATCTAGTTTTATTGCAAAAGACTCATTTGACAGAACTTGAGGCTTTAAAGCTTAAACGGAGTTGGGTTGGTTTAGTTATTGTTGCTCTCACCTCTAAAAAAAAAGAACAGTGTCATTATTCAATGTCATAACAGGTTAAATTGTTCGTTTGTTTCTCAAGACATAGACTCAGAAGGTAGATGGTTATTAGCTAAGTTACTTATTAACAATATTTTTTTGACTGTACTTAATGTTTATGGTCCGACTCAACAGGACTATTCCTTTTGGCATAATGTTACATAAAAATGTATTCAACACAAGGATGAATTGTTTGTCCTAGGAGGTGATTGCAACCACATTGTGGATCCATTTATAGACCGCAAATCACAAATTCGATTTATCCCTCATAAAGCTCATAGGCAATTTCACAAGACAATTTCTCAGACACACCTTATAGACGCCTGGCGTTTATGTAACCCAGATGTAACAGAGCATTCCTTTTCTTCTACTCCTCATGGCTCTCATACACGATTAAATTATATCTGTCTCTCTAAACATCTATCCCAGAATCTAATTTATTCTACAATTGAACCTATTGTAATTTCTAATCATGCCCCAGTGATTGCAGACTTTGATTTGTTTCGATAGAAACCCCAGTTCTCTGGGTGGAGGTTCAACAATTTTCTCCTACAAGATCCTAATTTGTCTTCTTCCTTCACTTCTTTTGCTGAAGATTTTTTTCTCTTGAATGGTGATCCACATTCCTCCCCTTCATTCATAATGGATACATTTAAGACTGCTGCTCGTAGTTTTATTATACATTTTGTTTCCAAGAAAGAGAAGAAATCTTGTGCTCAGTATAATTTCTTATTAGCTAATATTAAACGATTGGAACATCAATTTATTCTTTCTCCTCTGGCTCTAATTTACAAGAGCTAGATTGCACAAAATAGGATTTCAACAAATTAACCACTGATAATGCTTCATCTATTCTTCTTTGCAGCACTGCCCGTTATTATGGTGGACAGAATAAAGCAGGTAAACTTTCGGCCAATTATCTCAAAGCTCGTAACGAACGTGTGTTAATGGATTCCATTCAAACTTCAAACAGTAAACATCTTTTTAAAGAAAAGGATATTTTAGATGTATTTGTGACTTTTTATAAATCCTTGTATACACTGGAATCTCCAGCTTCTACCTCTTTGATTGATACTTATCTTGCCCAAGTTCCTCCTCCTATTTGAGGAGATCTTGATTTTAACGCTCTTCAGTCAGATATTTCCAATTTAAAAATGTCTAAATCTCTAAATTCACTTAAAAAACAGAAAACTCCAGGCCAGACGGATTTACAGTAGAGTTTTATCTACACTTCTCAAATGTATTAGTTCCTAAACTATTACATATTTTTCAATATTTCTATAATACGGGAAATGCAGATGATACATTGTTAGAAGATATATTTTGCATGATTCATAAGGAAGGTCATGACCCAAAGCTTTGTAAGAATTATCACCCTATATCCCTAAACGTAGATTATAACATTTTCGCTAAATTACTTGCTTTACGTCTTGTACTCATTTTGCCTATCTTAATTGATCCAGAACAGTGAGGCATCCTTAAAGGTAGATTAACTTCTGATAGTTTTTGAATGTTTTTCAATGTCCTGAATAAAGCCACCACTCTTGCCTGGCTATCTTCTGATGCTGGGAAGGCTTTTGACAGGGTCGATTGGTCCTTCTTATTCAAAACCCTAAAATGCCATGGCTTTGGCCCCAAATTAATTTCTCTTATTTCTTTGCTTTATTCATCCCCTACTGCCTCTGTTTTAGTCAATAGTCTAATTTCTCAATTTTTTCCATTACAACAGGGGTTCGTCAGGGTTGCCCTCTTTCTCCTCTCTTATTTGTTTTATCTCTTGAACCTTTTTAATCTCATATCGTCAGAACTCTTCTATCTCTGGTTTTATCTACGGAGAGTCACTTTTAAAATTGGTTGCCTATTCAGATGATATTTTACTTTGCATTTCTAATCCTGAGACTTGCATACCCTCTTTAATACAAGAATTTTCAGATTTTTCTTTGACTTCTGGCTATAAAATAAATCCATATAAAGCAAATTTTGCCCATTACCAAATTCTGTTTAAACACCATTTTGATCTGACTGGTTATCATTGGAATAACTCTAAAATTAAATACTTAGGCATTTGGTTCAATGACGCCATTTTAAACTCGGTGAAACTCAACATGAAGGAAGCTCTTGACTGTATTTCTAAACTTCTTTCTTCCGGGAATCCACCTTTCTTGGTGGGGTCTTCTTGATTTTATAAAGATGATGATTACTCCTAGTTTATTATATATTCTTTCTATGATACCAATCTGTATTCCTTTTATATATTTTAAAAGATTTGGGGCCAGATGTAGGTAGGCTTTTACCGGTCGGTAACAGCCAAAATCGGCCGTTACCGACCGGTAAAAGCCTTTTCCTATATAGGAGGCTTTTTTACCGATTCGGTAAATTCCGAATCGGTAAATGTTGATTCGGTATTTACCAAATCGGTATTTACCGATTCGGTATTTACCTAATCAACATTTACCGATTCGGAATTTACCGAATCGGTAAATGAGATGTAGGAAGCACTTAAAAGAGTGCTTCTGGGTTTTAAGAATTCGTTATTTACCACCCACTATTAGTGGGTGGTAAATAAGGAATTCCTATGTAAATGCATAAATGTGCATTTACACCTGTGCCATGTGACAGACATACATGCCCTATGTGCACACCAACACTAAGCAGGGGTGCAACAGGGTGTCCAAGTGACACCCTGCCACCCTTGAATTTTTCCCAATTTTACCAAATCGGTAATTACTGATTCCGTAATTGACATTCATTCCTATTAGCCTCCAGGCACATAGGAATTAATGGTAAATACTTAACCGGTAAATACCGATTCGGTAATTTTTACCGATTTTTTACCTACATAGTCTTTACTGATTGTAAAATACTGAATCGGTAAAATTCAGTATTTTTGAATCGGTAAATCCAATTTGCCTACATCCAGCCCTTGATTCCCTCCTCTCTAAATTCCTATGGCACAGTAAAAAACCTAGGATTTCTTTGAAGCTTCACAAAAAACCCAAAGCCAATGGGAGAGTAAAATTCCCTGACTTTTTTTTATCATAGGCCTTTTTACCTGAAGCAAGCATCCAGATGGCTTCTCACAGACATTACACCTTACACACCTTTATGTGCTAAAATAGAACAATCTCTTCTTGCTCCTTTTTCTATTAAGGAGATTCTCACCTGTACTACGAAGACAAATACCATGTCTCTTCTGCTAATTTGTCACACATGTTCCCTATTAAGACCTCATTGTCACCCACTCATTACTTCTAGAGAATCCTTGCTACAATCTTTTCTTTGGTATAATCATCTTGTCGCTATTAAAAATAGACCTTTATATTGGAAGTCTTGGAGACTTCGAGGTGTCTTTTGGGTCTGTGATATGTTTGATGGCATGATCCCTTGTTCCTTTCCTCATTTTCAATCACTTTTAATTGTTCACATTCTTTCTGGCAAAAGTACTTATGGAAATAATTCTAGATGCCTTTTACTCTCTCACCTCTGATGCTCCCATGCTTACAGCTGATTCAATTTTAAGAGTTTTACAACTATTTCCAAAGGCCCCCTTGATATATAAATTCTTTTCACTCCAGACCTCGTTCGCTCAAAAAAAAACTAGAGCTTGCTGGGGAAGTGGATTTTGCTTGTGTATGGAACAATGAATTCTGGAAAAAATTTGGGCAAGATCATTAAAAGTTTCTCAATCTGCTTCTACTACTCAATCTATGTTTTTTTATATCATAGATTGTATTTCACTCCCCTATCAATAGCCAAGTTTTCACACAATAAATATGATTTCATAGCAAGAACGGAGGATACATTATGGAATATTTTTTAATGCAGTCTCCAAGCAGCCGCATACATCACAATACAAAGGTTCCATAAAAGAATATTGAAAGAAAATAAATGGCATGACCTGAGAACAATCTGCCTCTTTTAAATGAGGCTTCGAGCAGATAAGTAACTCCTCATTTTCTTTACTAGATTTAATTTGATGGATACTCCGTCTTTACTTCACTTTTACTAGATTTTATTATCTACTGTTTTTTCCTTTCAGTGCGGGCTAACCCCCCCCCCCCTTTTTCCCCTACCCCCTTCCTTACCGACCTCCAATTTACAGAGATCTCCTTCACAGTCTTTTCCCTTGCGCACCTTTTCGCAATATTCAATATATGTATTGTTGCCTCTTAACCTTTTCTTCCACAGATGTTTAAACAAGTAACTCTTTAACACATTTCGTGTTTTTGCTGCTCTTCATCACACACACCTCACCCGGTTTATTTCCAATCAAGCGCACCTCCAACACACCCTGTTTGGCCCCTTCACGGAGACCCTCCTTCTCGGACGATGCAGGCTTTGATACACCGCAGTAGAAATTTAAGGAAGGTATCTTGGCAGCAAGCGTGTTGCGCGCTGGGGCTGCCAAGGGCCTTTCCTCTACTACCTCTGCCGATCCTGGGCCTCGGGTGAATGCTTTTGAGCATCACCATGGTAACCAAGCTCGCTAACGTCAGTTGACGATCAGGCCTTCACTACCAGCCTGTTTTGTTTAAAGCTGATTTAGCACAACTCCTACTTCTTGTTTAAGGGCCCCCCTTTTTTACTACTGTTGCCTTGATATATATAAAAAAAAGAGTGAGAGATCTAAGCCTTTAATAATAATTACAAAATAAAAACAAAAACAAAGGAAATTTATTGAGAGATTCACACTGGGCAAATAACCAGACCCTTCTCTCTCTAATATATATACATATTTAAAAGCATCTCAACTGCCTCTTTACTCTACCCTGTCTCTCCAATCCTCTACTCCAATATATTATCTTACTGGCATAATGTCTGACTATGATTCAGAGGAGGCTAGCGCCACAACCCCTAATATTGACACAGAAACATTTAGAAAATTTTTGCAAAGGGAGATGAGGACATGTATGATGGAAACCTTAAACCAGGTCATCCCCTCAATGAGACCGCTCCCTATTCAAGAGGATGAAAGTAACGAAATTATTATTGACGGCACATCTGAAATAATGTGTAAGAAAACCAAAAAAAGCTAAAATATTGATAATAATACCCCTATTAGCACACTAGGAGGTCCTAGCTCCTTCTCAAACCTGGGAAATGTTAGCACCTCAACATTTACTGGAGTTCCTCGTACCTCGAAATCAATGGGTGTCCTTAGCGGCACAACTAATGTGGGTGCCCATAGCAGCACAAATTTTATTGGGTGTCCCTAGCGGCACAAAATTTTATAGTGCTCAAAATAACATGAAAGATGACTCTTTTGAAGATAATGATTTATCAGATGTACCCGACGAGTACGTCCTAGATTTAGATGAAGAGGATGATGATATTTATAAGAACGAGGATGAAGTTCCCACATACTCTAAAGATAATATCATTGATCCCCTAGGGGAAGACATGTTCTCACCTCTTAACCTTAAACATCTTAGATCCTCAGAATGGTAAACACAAGACCACGTCACAAAATGTATTAACAAATGGATTTGTAACCGCCTTGAGAGGGAAACAAGGAATATTCTGAGAGCTGAATGCTCCAGACCTTCAATTGACGAAAAAACCTGTCAAACTCCTATCCTAGACCCCGACCTCACAAAATTTCTCTTTAAGCTTGGTCGGGACCCTAGGAAAGGAATGCAGAAATCCCTAAAAGGCTTCAGGACAGTCTTCTTGACGTCCTGGGTGCCCTTGCAAGAATTCTAGACTCAGCAGAGGAGAGCCACATCCGTGGTACACCCCTCAACACTGAAGTGATACGAGCCAGAGCCAGAGAGCCCTAATTTGTTTAGGCAATGTCAACGCTAGCCTTAAAACCGAGAGGCGTAGAATAATTCTTAAAAAAATCAATCCGAAGCTGAGTGACATGGCCGACAAAGAACCATCTAATAACTCTAAAAGGTCTCCTTTTTGGTGAAGACCTTATCAAGTCGCTTGGCAAATACATCTCAACTTTTACAGCCCTAGACAAGGCCCAGAAAATATGAAAAAGGTTTCTAATAATAACTTTTTGGGTCGGCTGGAAGAAGGTGCCTTTCTTCCAGCCGCTTCAACCAGAGGCCCTATCAAAGATCACGTGGCTTCGGACGTGGATACCAGCAATTTAACACCCTACCTTCTTCCCACAATGTGGAAGAGGAACACGTTCAAGAGGATTTAGATCTTGTGGCTCATTTAGCTCAAACCCACCAAGTAAGTGTCACTCCCCTCCCTCTTTCCCCTTCTTTTCCCTTAAAGGTGGGAGGCAGACTCAAACATGTTTTCAAAAATTGGAAGTTAATAACTCAGGATCAGTGGGTCCTGAACACTGTCAAGGGGTTTATGATAGATTTCATACATGTACCCACACAGACCTTTTTTCCAAGAGAGATGCCTCCCTCTCAAGACAACCAAAAGATTGTAGAAGAGGAGATATCTTCTATGCTCCAAAAAGGCGCAATATTAGAGGTCCCCTTGGATACTTTAACATTTATAAGTACGTTATTTCTCGTGGAGAAAAAAGGGAAAGGATGGAGACCTGTAATAAACTTAAAACAACTTAACAAATACCTAGTGTACAAACATTTCAAGATGGAAGGTATCCATCTCTTGAGAGACCTTCTCTTGGAAGGAGATTGGTTGGTAAAACTGGATTTAAAGGATGCATATTTCACCATTCCTATGGCTGAGGTTCACCAACCTTTCCTCCAATTTATATGAGAAATCATCTTTATCAATTCCAAGCACTTCCCTTCGGACTCTCTTTTGCCCCTTGGTGTTTTACCAAGGTCATGAGAACAATTGCTTCTTTCCTAAGAGAAAGAGGTATCCACCTTATCATATATCTGGATGACATTCTGATAATGTCTCAAGACCTTCCACAAAGACCTGAAAACTGTTATGGACCTTTTAAAGAATCTAGAATTCATTATAAACAAAGAAGAATCTATTCTGTCTCTTTGGAATTCCTCGGCTTCACTGTGGATACCTCCAAATGTCTCTTCCTTCTGCCTTCTGCCAAAATAACAAAGATTAAGAAAGAAATAAGACACGTCTTGAGACAAAAAAACCTCCGTCTGACATCTGAGGTAACTGGCCAGACTTCTCGGCCTTCTCTCCTCCTCTACTCAGGCGATTTTTCCAGAAGCCCTGAACTATCAGGCCCTACAAAGGATAAAAGGAAAAGCCCTAATCTGGTCTCTGGTACGAAGACCGGGTTACCCTGGACCAGTAAGCCCATTCGGAACTAACCTGGTGGCTAGACAATCTAGAGGCATGGAATGGGAAACGAATCCTTGGATCAGAGCCAGATTTTGTTTTAGAATCGGATGCTTCTCTCCATGGTTGCGGTGCTTCTCTTCTCAATCAGAATACATGTGGGATCTAGTCCAAAGAGGAACCTTCTCACCACATAAATTATTTGGAGCTAACAGCTGGCCTTTATGCTCTGATGAGCTTTAAACATTCTCTCCAAGGGAGTTCAGTCATCTTAAAGATGACTGAACATGTCCGCAGTTGCTTACATCAATCGTCTGGGAGGCACAAGATCTGCCGACCTCTCCAATCTAGCCAGGAGACTTTGGATGTTCTGTATGGAACACAAAATTGCAATCAAAGCAGAATACCTCCCCTGGAATTCAAACATCTCTGCCAACTGGACTTCCAGATTCCTTTTACATCACAGCGAACCAGAACCCTGAACAGGATCTGGGGCCCACTAGAGATAGACCTTTTTGTGAGCAGACTAACGTCACAATTCGAGAAATATTTCAGCTGGATGCCCGATCCCGGTGCCCTAGCAGTGAACGCTTTTTTACAACCTTGGTCAGGAATCAATGCTTATGCCTTCCCTCCCTTTGCCATGATTCAAAAGGTCTTACAGAAAGAGAGACAAGACCAGTTCTTCCTTGTCCTGATAACTCCGTTCTGGCCCTCTCAAGTATGGTTCCCCACCACTCTAGAACTTGCATACAAGCCCCCTTCCTAATCCCTATACAAGAGAATCTCATAAGAGACGTAAATGGAGATTTTCACCCCTTATCCAAACAGGGAGTTTGAACCTTCTTGCTTGGAAAGTGTCAGAAGATCCAACAAAATCTCAGGGCTTTCGTCATCAGCTTCAACTCTACTCAGAGGGTATTGGGTAACCCTGGGTGTAGTTTATGAAGTAGGCCTACGCGCAGGCATGCAAAGTGCACTTTGCACTACGCGAACTATGTAGTGCACTGCAAAATGCTGTTCCCTGTGATTGCATAGTGCCGGATGCTTGTCCGCACTGTGCAATCAGTGCAAACTACATCTTGCACAGTGTGAGTGGTCGTTTTCTGCCGCTCAAGTAGATTTCTACTCAAGCAGCAGCTTTCTCAATGTGGAGTGGTAGTTTCTCATCGCGAGCAGTCGCGAGCATACACGGCCACTCGCAATGAGAAACCTGATCTCCCCGCATTGAGAATCTTGCCGGGAGGTTTATTTTCCACACTCGCGATCAGCAACTTGATGTTGCTGATCACGAATGAGGAGAAAGTCTCGCCGGGATGTCATTTTGCTTGCTCGTGGTCGCCAACTTGACGTTGAGGATCGCGAACAAGCAAAAAATGACTGCTACTTCGCACTACGCGAATTGCACGTAGCACAGTGCAAACACACGTAGCGTGAAGTAGCGAAAACTTCGCAAACTATGCGAGCGTAGCGTAGTGCTTTGCCGAGGGTTAGTCTTGGTCCCCAGGCACTCACTACAGATATAACAACATCTGGAAATGCTGGATTTGTTGGTGCTCGGAAAGGAACTTGGATTCCTTACAGGCACCTATTGTTGATGTAGTTAACTTTCTAGTCGTACAATTTGATAAAGGTTTAAGCTATAGATCTATCAATTGTTATAGATCGGCTATCTCCGTTGGTCATAAACTCGTCAATGGGAAAACGGTAGGCAAACATCCAATTGTTTGCAGAGTAATGAAAAGCATTCGGCTTAGAAGGCCTCCTAAAGCCAAATATGAAACCCTCTGGGATGTAAACTTAATCTTGGACCTTTTTATTTCATGGCCAGATAACTCCCTTCTTGTAATAAAAATTGAAATGCTCCTATTACCATGACTAGAGAATTTGGATTGCATTAAAGACACAGAGGCTGACATTATCCTACCCTTTCCCATTCCCTAGTGTATGGTGATTTCTTTACCAATTCTCTTTTGATTAGATTGATATCTGTTTTGCTTTTGAATGAACTCTTTTCTTTTCTCATATGGTTTGCTTATTCTAGAGTCACTTACTGCTCTCTCTCTCTTTTCAGGTAACTCTTCTTCATAACCGATGGTCCCTTTTCATTACTTCCTTCTTCACGCCTCCTTTTGGATCCTCTAGAAGCTTTCAAGTCTTCATTCCGAAATCTCTGAAGTTTATTATATCTCTGAACTTACTTATTTTCTCCTCGTCATTTAAATGAGGCAGATTGTTGTCAGCTCATGCCATTTATTTTCTTTCAATGTTCTTTTGTTGAACCTTTATATTGTGATGAATGCAGCTGCTTGGAGACTGCATTAAAAGATACTGCATAATGTCAGCCTCTGTGTCTTTAATGAAATTCAGATTCTCCAGTCATGGTAATAGGAGAATTGTAATTCTTGCTGGTCCTGTAAATCCCCTTCAACTGATTTGTTACATCTTTTATTTTCCTGACCCAATGTTACCTCCTTTTGGTTCGATGTATGGTCTCTTATATCCAAAATCTTTAACATACACATACCCATGGCTAATAATACAACTTTCGTAGGTAGTTTATCAGATTCCGTACACTTATCCTAACATGAGAAATGCCTTTTTATCTTACATTAGCTTTAGCTTTTCAACAAATTACTTCTAACTGGATATTTTCAGCTAAACTCTCAGTTAAGTCATAGTGGGATAATATATGTTACTATAATCGACTGGATATTGTTTTGCTTCTTCCTATAAACCAACTTTTAGTAGAGAATTATACTGGTTACCATTAATTACCATTAATTAACTATTTGAGCAAGGTTGTAAAAAAAGATGTTTCTTCTGAAAGTTCTGAACATTTTAAACCTCTGTAAATTGATGTTTCTCTACCTTTTTACTCTAGATTATATTATTTTATTATTATACTGCCTTTTGAAATGTTAATCTCTTCTTCATGTATCATTAGTATGCAATATTACTCGATCTTCAGTTCCTGAATTATATTACACTCCTTATCTCTTCCCTCCCTCTAAATTGTAAAATTGTAAACAGCTTTCTACTATGTTTAATTTTGCCTTTCATATGTGATGTTACTTATTTTATGATAATTGTAAGGCTTCCTTTTGTAATTTTCTTTGCTTCAATAAAGCTTTTTTTAAACCACAATTACTTACAAAAACTGTGGATGTGATGAGAGTGCCAATTGCTTATTACAACAATTTAAAATGTATTAGATAAGATAAGAACCATTCTGCTGCACACTTAATGTGATGGCACTCCGGTCGCGACCATCACCACAAAAACATACATAATGATATCCTGTGAGCATGACACTCTAGAAAAGAAAAGTGAGAAGGGCAAAAATGTCCATGTGAGATACATACAAACCACCAACTACACCAAATATTAAACTGTAACTGGCTAATAAGATTGTGAAGAAAGCAATGAATAGTGATACCTGAAGACAGAGATAGAAAATCATTAATGATCTAAGTAAATATTTAAATGCAGGTTCTGCTGGACAATAGCTAAAACGTTTCATCAGCCGAGTGAATGCACCAGTACTAGAGTATAATTGGTTCGTTAATAATTATCATAGTGGTAAGAACGAAGTATGTGATTTACTACCTATGTCCAAACAGAGGCTTCTTATGCACCAATCAATTCACAAAGAAAATATTTAAAGAAAAGGGTGACATAATGTAAGAAAAATAGTAGCTCTTCTCATGAATAATCCACGTTATTCTGAGGCAAAAGATAAGTGGAGCAGTAAAACAAGCCCCTGACTCAAGTAGTCCTATAGCTTGATACCTGCTTCTCCAACTGATAAGTAGGCTGTTGCTTTTCCAAAAGCATAATAGAAAATGATGTGGTATCTTTTACCTGTGTAAGGTACATGAAGTCCAGTCCCAGCAATTTATAAGGCTGCCAGTAAATCCACCACAAAGGTCTGACTGTGCTCAGGGAAGTGTGTTTCTCATCCTAGTGTGGATGCACAGTGTTTGCTTAAATACCCCTCAGAGACCATGCCTTATCAAAGGGATCTTTCTGCCCCACTGCGGGACAGAGCCTGCTACGACCTACGACTTCGCTGAAGCACTGTTCGCAAGTCATTGTTCCGACTTGCGTTGTAATGGTATGTGATATAACCATGCAGTTGTTGTAATGACCACGTTGTAATGGCATGAGTTGTCTCTCATGCATGGTAAACAATATTTACCTATAAACATAGAGGCACATGAAGCGCATGAGGTGTAGTATCAATGTCACCCAAGCAGAAGCAGAAAAGTCTCAGTTCAAAAAGTAGCATAATCAAAGCCATGAGGAAAATCCTTAAACTTAATGTTCTAGGTACTATGCTTAAGAAGTTGACATTTGTGTAAATCCATCCATTGATGTCTTGCATTCAAATTCAATTTCAAAACAAAAAAGGGGTATCTGGATCTAAATCTAAAGTAGTCAACACTTTACAGGAGATCATTATGCCTAATAATTGTAAAATGATCGTCTAGTAGATGTTCATATTTGATTGAGAATGATCTAAAGAATGTGTATATTCAGACCATAGCATCTAAGTGAAACGAGAAAGATTTATGTGACAAATAAAGTCGATCATCAGTGTGTTGTTCGTATGGTTATTCTCAGAAATAATATGACCGTTATCAGTATGAAGCAACATGTGACAAACATCATATGACGTAAATGTCTGAATGTCTTATTTGAAACGCCGAATAAATCCCACTTCTGGAAGATATCTGAGTAAGAGACACCAGACACTCGTATTAAACTAAAAACAATGGCCCCAGGAACCAGTCATGTACGTGCTGGCCAGCCGAATAAATGGCTTGTATAAAAAATGCCATAGTGGCCTCAACATCAGAGAGTCTATTTCCTGTAATTTGAAGATGGCAAAGTAAGCATCAGTTCCAAAAACTCACCATGTCAAAACTGGTGTGTCATGTAATTGGACCTTGTTACGGGATTGAAAGGATGAGGACCAAAACCGCCCTTTTTTAATTTGTTACCAACATACTTGCGTACTATGGAAATGTAAGATGTAATGTTCGAGAAAAACAATGGACCCCTCACACAATTTGTTGAGACAATGTGTATTGCCAAACAGATAATATAATGTGAACCAGGTACACTAAAGCGTTGTGCCATTCTGACATAATGAAAGAACCATGTGTTCTTGTTATAAAGATTTTCGATGACCAAAGTAAGAAATTTTTTTATTTTTTTTAATCATTAAGGTTAAAACCTTGGCATAAAAAGCAATTGAAAATGAGCACAGTAAGTCCCAAAGCATAAATATATAAAGGGAACAAAATTGAGCCGTGAAAAATGGCAAATGTCTATCTAAATGCCAATGCAGATATACTGAATATATATGCATCTAAATATTGCTGCAATAGATGAGAAGATTAGTGAGAAGATGATATAATCTTGGGCATAGTTTTTCATTCATCTTTTAAGAACATCAGACTGGTTGCATTTGAACTGAGGAAACAGCGATTCCTGAACGAGCAAGTCTAGAAAAAAAGGAAAAAGTGCTAAGTGAATTCCACACAGGCAGGTTAAAAGACCTGAAAAACCCAAAAGGATTTTAGGTAATATATTGTCAAGAAATGACTAGCAACTAGTAGCATTTAATCATGAAGATTTGGAGTGCTCACACAATAAGTAATGGGGTTGATACAAAGCATAACATCACCACACATCATAAATATCTTCATATATATAGATGTATAGACTCTTTAAAAATTATGAACAGAGGTATCCATACTTGAGACATGACAACAAAAGACAACCTAACATTGTACTAACAGCAATGATTGTGGTTGAATACTTTGTTCATATATACAGCATCCCATTAAATAAATATTTCAATGGATAAAGTATCTCATGTGCAGAAATAAATAACTGCATTATAATTGCATGCACATTACTATAAAACTAATAATATCAACATTGTAACGCACAGATGATCATTGTATCCTAAGCATGATGTTCTTAATTAGTATGATAGAAAAATTGTATAGCCAACCTAATTGAATAGCAACATACTATTGTGTAAATAAGTCCCAAAGTTGAACTTGTAAATATGGTACATTTCACCATCCTGATTCATGCCTAACTCCGTAGCCCTCAATTTAATGATCCACCATGCCTCGTTCCTTCTCATTTCCAACAAACGATAACCACCTCTGGGGATAGGTTTGCATTGACAGATGCACAGAAATCTGACAATTGGGATTTCAGATGTTGATTGTCTCTCACTAATATACCTAAGTAATGAGGAGGTGGGGTCAATGTTTCTCATTGAACGCATGTGTTCTGGTACTCATCCTTTTAGGGCTTGGATCGTACAACCTACTTGGATAGCCACACAAGCACAGATAAGCAGGATAGACAACATGTTTTGTTTTTCAGTTGAGAAATGTGTCAATCATTAATGTTTTGCTTCCAAAAAAACTGAAGCTATGCGTTTTGTGCTTTGCTAAACTGCACATACTGCAGGTACAGCACTTGAAAAATCCTTTAGGCATACTGGGTAGCCATGTCTTGGTTGCCTCAGATATGGGCGGGAAATAGCTACAACTTGATGGACAATGTAGCATAACCAGATTAAACGACAATCCCATTAATACAATCACCACATGGTTAGGTATATTACTGCAAAAGTGGCAAGAGTTATGCTTAATGACAGATTATTATTATCTAATACAATATTTGAAAGTTAGCTCATGAATATTTTGAATATCCAATTAAAAAGGTACTATACATGCTTTAAATGTTTACATTGTATAACTAGTTACACTAACTATACTTATATTGGTAGCCAATCAGATCTCATCTTGAGAACTGTCTGATCTGCGTCCCTATACAAATGTCTTTTTCATTAATAATTTCAAAACTACTGGAAGTATTTACACCACATTACAAAAAGGGCACTTTCCGGACTAAGAGCTAGCTTTCTGCCAATTTGGTGTAATTCTGTTCAGTGGTTTGGGCTGTAGTCATGTCTAAAATCCTTATTGGAAATTGCATTAGGGAAAAATGCATCCGCCCCCCCCCCCTCTTCTTTCGGACCCAGATTGATGAATCACCCCAAAGCTTCAAAGACAGTGGCTGAAATGATTGGCAAACTAGTTTTCAACAGTTCAAGGAGATTTGTCAAATGACACCAAAGTTATTAGCAAAACAAAAAATGTTTCATCCGTGGAAATAAAACCTAACTATAACTATCTAGCAGTAGGTAGTTATAGTTAGGATGTGGTTTCAATAGGAGCGTATTTTTCATTTGCCAATATCTTTGTCGTTGCTTGACGAATCTTCGCAACATTTTCAAAACTAATTTGCTTGTCACATCAGCTGCTGCCTTAACATTTTTGTGGTGATCCGTCATGCTGGGGGCGAGAAATAAGGGGGCCCCAAAACACTTTTTTCTCCATGTTAATTTCCATAGGAAGCTTTAGACAAGGCTACAGGCCAAACTGCTAAAATGATTTACACTAAGTTTGACAGAAAGGTAGACAGAAAGGTAGATGCTGAAAGTGCCCTTTTTGTTAAATGGTATAAATACATGCAAGTAGTTGCAGAGAAATGTATCGGTTTTTCATATATACAACAGGTGACGCAAAGGATCTGGAGCCCCTCCCGATCTCATGCCTGAGATCTGATTGGCTGCCAATACTACAGACCTGGGAGTGTTTGCATACCATCTTATGACTCGCTTGAACCAAGTAACAAGAAAAAATGTAAGAAAAGGAGGCAGTGTAGAACACCTTGACCCCTAGGCATCTTGAGGGGGTCCCAAAGGGACTGAAATAAAATTTTAAAAACGAAGTTAGGGCTCCTGCGATTCATTTAATAAATGCCCCCGGGTGGGCCAGGTCCTGGAGGCATGTGTAAATAAGTAGGAAGGGGGCGCACAGGCCCATCTCCTAGAATCCCTAAAGCCCTGGGGGCCACTATCGCCCTGGGGCATCTTTTATAATTTATGCAAGGGTTGCCCTCGTGGCAACCCATGTGCCCTGGGTACTGCCACCCCCCCATGGCTAATGGCTTAGTGATGAGGAGGGCCGCATGGCCCCCGCAGCCCTGGTTTCTAGTGACAGCCACCTCCCTGGGGCTAAATATCACATCAATGTGGGGGGCTTTGCCCCCCCCGCAACTCCAGGGACTGCCACCTCCCCAGAGCACTCTGTTTTTTTAAGGAAATGCAGGGAAGGCACTACGGCCTCCAATGCTGCCCTAGGGATTGCCACCTCCCCAGGGTACAAGCACAATAATGATGGGTGTCCATTTTGGACCCTAGGCTCTTGTGACCACTAACTCCCGGGCCCAAAACAAACAAAGGAGGGGGGTTGTGCGGCCTCCCTCTTGGAGCACTAGCTGGCCCTGGGTACCACCACTCCCCAGGACTGACTCCAGTAATGTCTCAGAGGGCCAACCCCAAGACATTGCAGTTTGCTATGGCAAAGCCATAGCAAACTCAGCTCCGCTTTCAGCAAGTAATAGCAGAAAATGCTCATGCTTGCTGAAAGCATAGCATGCCTGTTTCCCTGCCTGTTGTCAAGCAAGCAGGGAAACAGACACATTGCTTTGAGATCCACGGAGCTGCATGTTTAGCAGTTCCTTCGGTCTCAAAGCAATCCTGGCTCCCGCCCGACATGGGGAGCAGGCAGGGCCATGCGGGATCTCTCCCCTCTTTAAAAAAAATATATAAAGGCCTGGCCCCGGGGGAGGGGCTCTACAGGTGAGGGGCAGCCTGCCCAAAATTGCCCTTGGGAGGGGGGGGCGGGGGGGCACATGCCCAACTGCCTTTATTTTTTTTAAAGACAAAATAAAGGTTGGCCTAGGAGATAGGGTCCCAGAGGCATTAATAGGCCAGGAGAGGAGAACCATGCAGCTCCCCTCCCCAATCTTAACATGCCTGGCCCTGGGGATGGTGTCCTCATCCCAAAGTCAGCTCAGGGAAGGGGGATATGCAGGCCCCCTTCCTTTTGGATCAAAAAGAAACAAAAAAAACCTGCAAACTCGTCTGCGGCCCCGCTCCCTTTCTCAACTACTCTAAAAAGGCACCTTCTGACATGTTGCTGATTGAGGGATGAAGCCACCTTGGCTGCTGAGAGTCCGTAGGGGCCAACAACACCTTCTGTCATCTCCAGTAAGCCCCACACAGTAGGATTCCTAAGAGGTTGTCAGAGGCCATACCCCCTTCTCCACAACTCTGCAAAACGCACCTCTCGGCACTCTGATGGTGGGGGATGAGGTCAGTATTTTTTATATACATACACACAACAGTTCTTATATTTTCTCATAAAATCTCAAAATGAGCAGCTTAAATCATGATAAAAGTGTTAATATTTGAGGTCATAAGCAGTGCATTGAGGCGGTGCGAATTACAGTTATCTCACTAACTATAAAAGTTTATATTCTCTGGTTTTGTAGGAGTGCAACCTGAGCCTAACTATGATGCCTCTTTAACCTTTTACATTGCAGGATCCTCTGCATCGCATGCGTTTACAACGCATGCGATAACTGCGCAATTATATTTCCATCGCATCAAATTACAACGCATGCTCATGTTAGCAATGCAGATGACAATAACAGTATAAATAATGTTAGCAATCACGGCATGATTACAAAGTATAAATAATGTTAGCAATCACAGCATGATTACAATGCATGCTCACGCATAACGCATAAGGGGCCAGATGTAGTTAATTCCTATTTACCTACTCTTAAATACCGAATCATACCGATTCGGTATTTAAGAGTAGGTAAATAGGAAGGGGGCAGATGTAGGTAATTCTTATTTTAGAATTACCGAACCAGTATGATTCGGTATTTACCGATTCGGTAAATACCGAATCTGTATTTCCTATTGATTCCTTTGGGCCTTGAAGCCCATAGGAATCAATGGGAAATAGCGATTTGGTATTTACGGAATCGGTAAATACCGAATCCTGCAAGGGTGAATGGGGAGTCACTTTGACACCCTGTAGCACCCCAATTCCAGACTTGTGTGCCATGTGGCACAAATACATGCCCTAAGGGCATGTCTGTGTGTCACATGGCACAGGTGTACATGCACAGATGTGCATGTACACCTGAATTCGGTATTTTACCACCCAATTGTATTGGGTGATAAAATACCGAATTCTGAAGGCCTGTAGCACTGTAAACAGTGCTACCTACATCTGGGATACAGAATCGGTAAGTTTATCGATTCGGTAAATTTGCCGATTCTGTAAAATAATGGCCCCTATATCTCAAAAACCAATTACTGGTCGGTAACGGCCGAACGGTAATTGGCGACCTACATCTGGCCCAAGATGACATAATTAGTGAAAAAATAATGTGCAGCCCTCGACACATTGACGTAGCTGAGGGTGTGTCCTCCAAAACGTGGAAGGGCGGTAATTCATCTGGTGGCAATATACTGCATGAAACAGTTTGCAGTTCCTCTTGAAAAGAAAGAATGCGTATAAATGTTTAAAATGGGAATCTATCAGCAAATAACCAATGGTCTTTTCGAATAAAATGACCTAATCCGCCAGCCAGGGCCTTTGAACATTATATATATGCATTCGTTCCTCAAGATCCAGTCACTTGCAATCTCCCTTCCAAGACGCAGTCCATCTCGGTCACAAATACATTCTGAAGATCATTTTGGAAAAATAAAACATATTTTTGGAAGTCTCTGAAAACTCGTATAAATCAAGGAATGGAACTATTTGGAAATCAGCCTGACAGATCGGGTTGACTGTGACCGAAATGAGAGGGTGTAGGAAGCAGTGCATCCTTCACTGCCTGCTCCGAGTGACTGCACTGCGCTGCTTGCACTGACCAAACCCCCACTGCCCCCAATTGCCTGCTCCGAGTGACTGGACTGCGCTCACTGCGCCGCCTGCCCTAACCGATCCCCCACTGCCTGCTCCGAGTCACTGGACTGCACTGCTTGCACTGACAGCCCCCTTCACTGCCTGCTCTGAGTGACTGGACTGCGCTGCCTGCACTGACAGCCCCCTTCACTGCCTGCTCCGAGTGACTGAACTGATACGCATTTATTTTATTAACGGATATACGGATAAGAAACAGGTGTTAACAAAGTCAATAGGCCTGACTTTGCGTTTATAGTGGAAAGTGAGCGGATGAGTATGTATTTGTCTTTTGTGAGAGCAAGATTACAATATGTGACAGTGCTTAATTTGTAATAATGGAAGTGCCAGGGCCCGAGATATTCTGAGAAGGCCACCATGGTTAGCACTACCCACTGGCCCTGAGAGCACAAATTCTAACCATTGCACAATGCAAGTGCTACATTTTGAATATTGCAGGTCACTTGGTGCTGTAAATATGACTAGTACCTGCGTATGTTTTTTTTTTAAAGTATACAAGCGCTACATTTTGACTGTTCCAGGTCACTTGGTGCTGAAAACGAATAAACAGGTGTTAACAAAGTCAATAGGCCTGACTTTGCATTCAAAGTGGAAAGTGACTGGATACATTTGTATTTGTGCTTTGTGTGAGCAAGATTACAAATATACAGTGTTTAATTTGTAATAATGAAAGTGCCATGGCCTGAGATATTGTTGAGGAGGCCACCATGGTTAGCACTACCCACTGGCTCTGAGAGCACTGCCAAATTCTAACCATTGCACAATACAAGCGCTACATTTTGACTATTCCAGGTCAATTTAATTTTTGATAGGCACAGGGTGATTTGCTCAGAATCACAGGATGTTCAGCATTATTGGCAGGACACGAACCCAGTTCCCCAGATTCAAGGTCGGACGCCCTAGCCGTTAGGCCAACTCCTCTCGCCAATTATTGAGCAACCATCCTTCCAAGGATTCCGCAATTCTCATTCTTACACTTACTCAAACTGTGTGCTTAATTTGAGCCAGTGATTTCTGGTGCTCAGCACTGGCAATGCTGCATTTTGCCCAACGATCCTTTCTTCACGTCGTAATTCTGGTTTATGTAGACATTTACTATGACGGTTCTCAGTAGGATTTGGAAATACATGTCCACGCAGGTGAGATATCATTAAAGACTTGTAATCCAGATGCCAGTAAAGCAGCAGCCATTTTTGTACCCTGCTTGTCTCTGCGCCTGAAATGAGGAAGCACCTAGAATAGAATATTCCATATAAAATCTTCGGCGTTTGTTGCTGTTTGCAACAGATGTAAGTTAAAATTAAAATCCCCACTGACTAACAATCTGGTTTCTGGATGACATGTTCTTAGCTTCACCACTACAATGCTGCATTTTGTCCAACAATCCTCTCTTCACTTCGTAATTCTGGTTTATGAAGACATTTACTATGATGGTTCTCAGTAGGATTTGGAATTGTACATTTTATTTGCAAAAACTAAAAAAAGAAATAAAAAAGGGGGAAATAAAAATAGAAAAGATTTAGCGTTGCGGGAAGGGCAGGGGGCAGTGGGGGCCGGTGTTTAGAGGCGGGATCGCGCTTTTGCCCCCCAAATAACGCGGAAACTGTGGTATTAGCACTGTCATATTTTCACAAGAGTGTGCTGCCTTCTGCACATATAAACAAAAGTATAAGGAAAATTCATGTACACCTTCACCGGTTTAAAAGTTATGAATACTTCTGGCTTACAGATATTTACATTGCTAAACTTTGTCTGTAGGACCAGTTACGTAATGCATCTTTCTATGAGTTTATGCAGGACAATACAGTCGACTATTCCTTCCCCGCAAGGATTGCCTCATTCTTATATCAAAAGATATGGGCTATTACAGACCAGCAGGCCATGATTTTCCTAAGATATTTATTGTTTATGAATTTCAGTTGATGTGTGGGATGTTTATTATAGTTGGCATGGCGATGCTTTCCACCCCAAAAAAACAGAACTGTGGTAGGACGGACAACCAGTGGTAGAAGTGGGCAGGGACGGAAGGGCACGGCGTGCCCCTACTTCCAGAAATAATTTCAGTCCATTCCCCTATTTCTTACTTTCAAAAAAGCATCCCGGGACGGCAAGAATAGTCCGGCTTAAAAACGATAACTTTTTTCATTAGTCTGCAGCAGCCCCTCCCTGAGCTCACACAAACTGAGGGCGGTCCATTGTCACTCCGATTGAGGCTGACTACCCCCTTTCGAATGACAATGCGCTTGCCCTTTGCCTTTAGCATATCAAGTGCCAGTGAGATCGGAGTTGGTGATTACAGAGGAGCTTTCCCCAGACAGAGTACGTGGGGAACTTGACACCATCTGTAATTTGTTAATGTTGTACACAGAGTTAATTGGGCAGGAGCAGTGACTAGACAGAAGAGGCGACCGGAGCAACAGGAAAGGAGAGGTACTAAGGCAGGAGAGGTGACCGGGCAGGAGAAGTAACGGATAGGAAAAGTGACAGGGCAGGAGAGCTGACATGTCAGGAGCAGTGACGGGACAGGAGAGGTGACAGGAAAGGAGAGGTGACGGGGCAGGAGAAGTTATGGGGCAGGAGAAGTGAAGGGGCAGGAGTGGTGATTAGGCAGAGGCAGGAGCGGTAACCGGCAGGAGCAGTGAACGGATAGGGGCATTGAACAGATAAGAGCAGTGAACGGGGCAGGAGAAGTGATGGGACAGGAGCGGTGATCGGGCATGAGTGCGACCGGACAGGAGCAGTGAACAGGCAGGAGCAGTGAACGGGCAGGAAAAATGACGGGGCAGGAAAAGTGATGGGGTAGGAAATGTGATAAGGCAGGAAAAGTGGCGGGTCTGGAGAAGTGTCGAGGCAGGAGAGGCAATAAGAAAGGAGAGGTGACTGGGCAGGAGAGGTAACTGGACAGGAGAAGTGAACGGGGCAGGAGCGGTGAACGGGGCAGGAGCGGTGAACAGGGCAAGAGCGGTGAACAGGGCAGGAGCGGTGAACAGGGCAGGAGCGGTGAACAGGGCAGGAGCAGTGAACAGGGCAGAAGCAGTGAACACGGCAGGAGCAGTGAACAGGGCAGGAGCAGTGAACAAGGCAAGAGCAGTGAACAGGGCAGGAGAAGTGACGGGCAGGAGAAGTGATGGACCAGGAGAATGGAGGGGGCAGGGGAATTAAAGAAGCAGGAGTGTTGATCGAGCATGAGCAGGAGTACTGACTGGACAGGAGCAGTGAAAGGGCAGGAACAGGCGTTTCCCAGGGCGACTGGAAGGGTAGGAGGCCAGTTTAGTTTGGGGGAACCGGTTTTGTAGAAGTGCAGGAGTTTTAAAAACACTGCAAAGTTCTTTGTATATTCAGCAGGTTTCGGTCAACAATACAAGTGCCAAGATAACTTTGGTGATCAATGTACTCGCTGGAGAGAGATGGGAGCATGTTTTGTTTAGTGGCTGTTTTACACATCTAAGGTAGTGCAGAGGGGTAATATGCCTGCTGCAAAGAACATGTACCATGCATATCAAAGAGCAATATGTTATGTGCATAGTTCAGTGGGATCTGCTTTGTGTTCACTTCCCGAATGAAAGGACACTTGAATACATATGGCCTGGCAGTTCGGGCTGTACTGTTCCCATTGGACGCAGAATCTAGACTGATTTGCGTATGGCTGGGTCTAACTGGAATGGCATGGTGAGCAAAAATGATGAATTTAAGCCCAGATCTCTGAACTGGGGTGAATGTATGACATTGTTCTGCATTCTGTGCATCAATTGTTCTTTTTTGCATATGTTACCCGAGTGGGACAGGTATGCTCAGACATGAGTCCTGTGCTCTCCATGCCACTGGAATCGAGCTATCCTAGCTGATGAGGGCTGAAAGCCCGAAACCGGTCCTATGATGCTTGTTTCCAGTCCAGGGAGGACCTGGCCTGGCAGTTCGGGCTGGACTGTTCCCATAGGGTGCAGGATCAAGACTGATTTGCATATGGTTGGGTCCAAACTGGAATGGCATGGTGAGCAAAGAAACAATGGATTTAGGCCCAGATCTCTGTACTGGGGTGAATGTATGATATTGTTCTGCATTCTGTCCACCAGTTGTTCTTTTTGCTATATTATGATTGAGCAGCTAGCTGGCTGACATGAATATGAAGGAGCCTTTGGGGGTTTCCGTGAGTCTAGATTCTCCTGAAGAGTCCCTTTCTCTTCTGAGCCCTGCATAACACATGTGTACAGGAGGAGCCCTGTATTCATGTCCTCAATGTTTGAGACAAAAAATAATCATGGATTTCTGAACAATGAGAGTAAAAGTATTAAGGTAACATGTTGTTCCTGCTTATATTTCACACACTTTGCATAAACCTGTATTCCCTATGAGTGTTTGCTTTTTCTTGAATTAAGCCTCAAAAAAACATGTTTTTCCATTGTTTTAATTAAATAACGTTATAAGCTGTAACTGGTCATTGCATTGCTAAACGTACAAAAAATTGGTATGTTTTGCTATTTCTAGCCATGCCCCTGACTCGGCCCACTGATTTAATCTTCGGTTATTCCCGCCCCCTGATTCTCCACCCACAGTTCCCCTACTTTTTTTTCCCCACTTCGACCACTGCGGACAACGCGCAGGGAACGGGTTTACATGTTGTATTGACTTGCGATTTTCCAGTGTGCGATGTCATGTACTCGCCCATAGAAAGCACTGTCTCTGTGTTATTATTATTATTAACTCCTGCCCCCTGAGCGGGCTCTCCTGATTCTCTTAGTTGTGAACATTGCCGGTGTAACAGTGTTTGCGATGCGTTTGACGCGTGGTAAAAGCACGCGTTGCAATTGTGTGCAATGTATGAACATACATCACATATATATTCCTTTTTTTAACTACTGAGCATTAAATAAACGTGAGCCATATTAAGGATTCTTCTCACACAACGGATTAATAGCACGTCATAGATGACTCTTCGTTGCCATGAGATCTCTTAATAATTCCACAATTCCTTTGCATCCTGAGCAAAACCCGTAAACCGCACAAAAAAAGATTATCGGTGCACGAAAAATTTAAGAAATGTCTGGTCTTTATTGGAAGATCAGCCGTGGAAGCGCTGCCAGGACGCCTCGGAGACGCTGCTATTGTTCTTCCTGAGCATACCCAGTCAAGTCATTATAAAATCCTCTGTGTGGTCCAACATCCCAGTGCGTGGAGCTGCACCGTCTTGATGTCTTCTAGTTACAGGAATGTTGCCAGTGCTATAATTTGGATCTCAGCAGGAGCTGGGCCAGTGATTAAAAAAATGTTTACTTCTCTCAGAATTAGCATCTGAGCCATGGAAGCCCCCAGGAGCAGTTTCTTTAGCAAAGCATAGTTTACACTAGACATTTTTGCAGTTTAAATAATTTTCTTAAATAATATTATTTAATGGCATCTCTTATGAGGAACACCAAAGGGACATAGATCAGTGAGCTATCTTCAAAAGTAGGTTAACAATCATGCTGCGGTGCAGCAATATAGTTTGCTTAGCCTTGATTAGATCTGCACAATAATTATTGTTATTGAACAAAAATAGCTGCCATGTTCTTGATGGAGTCAGCGAATTAATCAGAGTTTCAGCCTGTAACTCAATAACAAGGTAGACAAAAGGATTATCCATGCTGCGGTGATGCAACTTTGTTTGAATCTTACAATTTCGTGTATATTGCTCTAACTTGGCAAACTTCCAAGCCACCACCAAAGACATCCACACAGTAATGCAACTTGGTTTTCCATTTGCTCTCCTCTTTTATTTAATCTATGCAAAGTATAAATGATCCATAACTGCTCAACAGTCCCTAGCAGCGTGAAAGAAGAGATCATAAGCTGTAAGCTTAATAGTTCTTTTATGTATCTGTGACCCCTTTCTCCGGCAGAGTAGGTGTCACAGATGATTAGTACTCCTGAACTTGTGCACTACTTGTACAGTACTAAAGGCATGCTTTGGACTTACTTGAAACGAGGTGACTGTGAAACCAGAGAAGAGCATGTTGTCACAGTTTGCATTAAAAGAAGCCCTCGTCCTAGAGTTTAGTGGATGTCAGCATGGTGTGCCATTCATTGGCGGTTCTCTTCTACTTTCACCAGCGTCTGGTGCATCTCTGAAATTAACAAGCTTGCCAGCTCAAATCCCCACATTTCTAGATATTTACAAATGTACGACACAATTGTAATTAAAAGTTAATGCGTTTACCTAATATTGGAAAATAAGTTAATAGAACAGTCACCTTATTGTATTGCAGAAACATGGTTACGAGACTTTATTACATAAATAACTATATAAATAAATATTTCTACAATAAGGAAACTAATAATTACATGCTAAATCTGTCTATCTATCTATCTATCTATCTATCTATCTTTCTATCTATCTATCTATCTATCTATCTATCTATCTATCTATCTATCTATCTATCTATCTATCTATCTATCTAGCTATCTATCTATCTATCTGTATTTATAGTTTCAATTCATTTGAACCATACGGTCAGGCGCACATTTTAAACAATTCATTTATAGAAAATTACTATTATGATCCAAAAAATATCAAATAGGCTTTCAATTGCGTCTTGATACAGACAAAGGTCATAACCTCCTTGGCAACAGTCACATAGCATTATACACTCAGATAACCTAATATCATAGGATATTGATTCTCTTCGTTTTACTTTTCTCAACTGCTTGTTGAACAATTTCCGAGGCGGTCCACAAACTCTAGACAAATAAAAGAACAATTTGAGTTATATTCAGTGCAATAGGTGGGCCTATGTTCACACTTCTTTTGTGACCCCACAGCCAGCAAATTGTAAAAAAAAACACACTGCCACAGAAAAAGAGGACTTTGTACAAAATCCTCCTTAAAAGTTGGAAAAGTCCATGAGGCTCATAAAAAGGGTTTCGAGGCCCCTTCTGAATGGCAACTAAGAGGATGCATGGAAGGGAATTCCTCCTCAAATGCAGGCGTTTCAGTGGAATGTATAAACGATTTAAGGCCACTGTTGCAGTCGCAAACCATTGAAAATGGAGTGGTAACTGATTCACAATGCAGAATCTGTACTCAAGGAACAGAAGGAGTAGATTCCCCTTCAGAAATAATCCTCTGGAGCGGACAGAAGTGCAGAGGATCACTGCATGCCCGCCCCCCCTCCTCTCCCCAACCCTCTATCCTCTGTGCTTAAGGGACACAAGCTGCTTAAAAAAAAATGTTTCCTGGGGAACGCAAAATGAAGAATAGTGGTCTGCTGTCCCTAGTAGGTCACCATGCTTGCATTTGCAGCCATTCAGAGGGGCTCACAAAATGCAGTCTACATAATTAACATAGTATTTGTTTTGTCTGCGTTTCTGAAAGGACATTTTGAGACATGACCTATTATTCACCAAATGACAGACAGTTTGCAAAAATTCAGTGCACAGTTTGCAACCATTATTTGCAAACTGATTATATGTACATCAGATCCGGTGTAGAAAAAAGATTTTCCAGACCTTTTACTTCAAGTACCACCAAGGCCATGATGTAAAACTGTTCAGAGGAGCCCATCTTATTGAAATGTGTAACGAAGAGAGCCGCTTTTCAATAGCACTATATTTTTCTTGCCAATATTAACTTTAAATTCAATTAACTTATAAATCCTCAATCTTGCCACTACTACATTCATAATGCATTGCAGCCTCTACTCCCAAACATTATGAATGGCCATTTTAGTCATCACACTCTTTTGAGTTTAAAATGTAAATACTGTGCACAAAAGACAAACGTTTTTAAACCATTCTTAAATTCAATAAACTCCATATGAACTAGGTCATACACCACAGAAGGTGCCTTTAATGACATTTTAATCAAAACAGATTTGCTCTCAACAAAATAATAACCATAATGGCATTAGTGGTGCGACTTAACCGTAATTGTTTCATGATGTTTCAACACTATATAGATGAGCACCGATATGGAACAACTCTGCCCTATGGATAGGCATTCTGATGGCCACACTTGCAGGCCATGGGTGCTAATACCATTGGATAACAGGCAGTCTACTTAAATTATTCCACAGAAAGGAGCTAAGGACTGAACCACAACACACTAGAAAATATACCTAACTAAAGGATGTCTCCTCAAGATGCTAAAGGCAGATCTCTGTATGTATGGATGTAGCAAGATTCTAATTGTGAGACTTAACAATATGATAGTTAACCTCCTCTGGTCTAAGCTCACAAAAGATAATTTGCAAATGAGAGGCAAGCATACCTAAACCATGACTATAAAGAGAGAGAATGGGAGAAAATCTTATTGAAGCACAATTATGATCTCTGTGACGAGAGAGAGAAGTTTAGCTATTTCAAAATTATACCCAATTGGAATTGGTCTCTACACAAGCTAAACAAGAGAGGGCTGAACAAGAAACTAGGTTGGTCAAGATGCCAACAAACTGAGTTTGATATAATAGACAATCTGTGGAGGTGCCAGTCTAACTTGTCATACTGGACAGAATTCTGGTTTCATTTATAAGATATCTTAGAGTAAGCAATCGATTGGACAGCTGACACCACTATCTGATACCATGGAGATGGAGGGTATGTACCTGCTTCACCGACACTGGCTGTTGACATCCTAATCAGTTGCAAAAGTGTGTATCTTGAGGCATTGTTGAGCACTTACTGGTCCAAGATGTGAAGACTAGATGTTTGAGATGACCGGGATGGATTTGTATAAGAGGGTAGTAAACCATTTACAGGACAAGATGCATATTTTCACATAAGTATGGTCGGCTTGCTTGGGTCAAGAAGGCCAGAGAAAGGTCTGAGTCTTGAAGGTAAGCAACTAACTCCATGAAAAGTAGGTGAATGATGAGCAATATCAAGCCCCAAGGCTAAATTGTAGAGGTGCATTTAGAGCTACCAACACAGATAGCAATCTACTCTGAAGTAACCACCCCAAATTACATACCGGGTTTGGAAGGGCTTACGGGATTCTTCCGGCATGATACATTGGGAATACTGATACAGATTCCCAAAGCCTTTTCTTATTCTTATCCTTTCACGTAATCAGACTCAAATGGGGGATAGGTATAAAGGAGCTTGTATATTTGTTGAAAGGGATAGTGGATAGATAATGGGATGTGTTCTTGAATTGAATTTAATTAAATAAATAGACAGTGGCAGAGGAAATAGATGAACTCCTTGCACAATATGGGCATGACCTCCACATCCAAAGTGCTCGCAACTAGGCGCTATCTACGTGGAGTTCACATCCAGGTGATAAGGGTGTGCTAATGTTGATGTTATTACTGCAAAAAGCGAAAGTAAAACGTTCTAGTCAGCTCATTTTACTTTAACTGCTTCAGTGCTGAGGGGCATATCTCAGCCTCCAAGCATTGATTTAGTCAAGGACAGTATTGTTGTACAGGGTACAATCTCCCCTTTCCAAGGATATCCTCCCTAATGGATGCCTGCTTATGGATTACTGCCAGAGGGTGACCCCCAAGCTGCAATCCAACCACTGAACACCAGGGAATAGATTTTGAGGTGGATAATGCCCTCAGGATAAATCTCCCCTCAGGCACAACAGTCTTTCAGTCACCCAGGAGGCAGATAGAAGGACTTTACCTCAGGTCTACCCCCAGGGGACAGAAAGCCCACTCCACTGGGAGATTCGCTTCAGAAAAAAAAGAGGTGGTGTCAGTCCACTTTGTCCCAGGGTCATGCCATCACCCCAAAGAAGACAGTACAGTTTTTCTGTCCCACGGAGGCAGACTGTGGGTGCCCCTAATCTGCCATTTCACCAGTTGCAGAAAGTCCACTAGCAAAGAAAGCGCGATTCAGTCTTTCTGCCCCTCAGTAGTCAGATTGGGTGTTTGCTCCCAATCTGCCATCCCGGGGCAGGAGTAAAAGGCACACTTAAAAATAGGGGAATTCTTTTTTTAAGGAGTGAGGTTGTTCCATCGTGACACAGGGTCATACCCACTAACCCAGTATAGTCTTTCTGCCACAGAGGTCAGATTGAGGGGGTTTGTCACAATCATTTCCTCAGCGGTGTTAGAAAGCCTACTAGTCCCTGGGAGTTTCTTTTATACAGCAAATAAGGATGGGGCAGCCCACTCTGGCATAAGGCCGTGCCTTCAATCCCAAAGGGATAAGTCAGGCTTTCTACCCCTCAGGAAGCAGATTGAGGTGGTTTGCCCTAGTCTGTCCTTCGTCAGGGAGTAGAAAGCTCACTAGAAACCAGGAAAATATTATTTTTTCAAAAAATAAATGGGGGGCACACCCTCTTTATGAGCCCTAACCCAAAGTGAACAAGAGAGATGTTATGCACCCCTGGGAGGAAGATTGGCAATTGGCTGAGCTACGGTCAACATCCACAGTTTCCCAAATGCAAAAAAAGGGTTGGTTTCGAGTGGAAAACATAAATGTGGCCATGGCGAGTTTTGGACTCTTAACTATTGTAGGAACTAGGCCCACAACACAAATGGAGTACCATTTTTATTGGAAGAACTGTAGGAATGCAGGGTGGTAAGACTATTGCTTTTGTAAATTGGTCGTTGTGACATGAAGTTACAGATGAAATTATTGTCACAAATGGCTGTTTTTTACCTACTTATTTTCATATTTGTTTTTATTTTAACAGTTAGTTTCTTTTGGAATTCCTTGAGGAATCTACATATATAACCCCTTGCTGAATTCAAAATGTTGTCTACTTTTCAAAAATGTATAATCTTCTGGGATCATCCATGGGTTTCATACCTGTTTCAGCCACAAAATGCAAGTAGGTTTAAACCACAAAAGTTAGGAAAAGTAGATGATCTCTTAGAAAAATGCAAAACGTGTGATAAAAACATTGTTTTAGTGACACAGCTCTACTTTTAACACCTTAGCTGCTTCGCAAATATCCCTCCCCAGTGCTGCGCTGTCCATTGGAACTAGTGCTGAATGGACGTCGAATGGTCGTGCGCAGCACTGGGGAGGTAGCGCTCGTGACGACCGTTGGCCGTCAGCAGTGCTTAAGAGGTTAATTAAAACTTTGAAAATGATGATCATACCACAATAAACATTTCATTGATGCCATTTTAAGAAAAAAAATTGTATGCTTTTTTGCACAGTAAGTTTTCCCATTTTTCTAAACAAACCAAAATCTATATTTAGGAGGTTTTATTAGTTCTCTCCATAAGACAATACAATCCATAGGCACTTGTAGAATCCCCAAGATGTTGGAGCGAAAGGATGCAAATTTGGTGTAGATAATTTTTCTGTATAAAAAATGTTATAAAGATTTAAACACAAACTACCTCAATATCCAAAAAAGGGATTAGCACCAGTAGGAAACGCCCTAGCAGCCAAGAGGTGTAATAAACCCTGAACAACAAGGGTGAAGGGAATGGATAGGACCTTGCCCATGCTGAAGAGGCTGAAACTGGGATACAAGAGCTACTGAAGAGTGTTTTCCATCTGATACCTGTTTTTCTCACTAAAAATACTAAGATTTTAGGAATACAGACACGGGGAGCAAACAAAGATCCAAGATACATGTTTAAAAGTGGTCTTGTAACATGTAGATAAGTTAATGCAGCAGCCAGCTCACTCTGCACCAGTTTAAAATGTAGCTTCTAATTAAATTATAATTTATACAAGTTTTTTACTTCATAGAGTATAATTAATGCTTTCTTCATGCCCCCTTTTCTTTCTGTAAGAGCAGAAAGGGTGTGGAATGGCCTCCATCCTCAGTTCACTATCACGTATTTATTCACAGTTTTCATAATTTAGCGCAATACAAGGGGTGATTACTTGTTGTCAACATAAACAGGCCCTCTATTATGTGTTATTTTGGAATGTTAAGCTATGTTATGATTATCAGAGGATCATCTCTAATATTTTTAGTAGTTTTTTTGTGGCACAAGATGAAGAATGTCCTAACTTTTGGACTTTGAATTACTAATAAAAATATGGTAGAACCAGGAACATAATCAATTGTGTCTCATGGCATAGGTCTAGTACCACACTCCAAAATGTGTTTTCTGCAGCCTCTATCGTTTAAACACTGCGAGGTCCCACAACTTGCTCCTATAGGTGGCTGTGGTAAGGGATTTGGCCTCATACCTATTGTTTCATAGAACAGTTGTGTCTCATGTTAAAATGTTTTGAGTCGTTAGTGACTTGTGTAACTGTAAGAGCAGATTTTTCGATCTTGTGGTCCACAATAATGAACTTGAAAACCTCATATACTGGTAATCAAAATTTGCTATGAGATGCATGTGGCATGCATCACTCCTGGAATATGTATTTGGTCTATAGCTACTTACCTGTATCATTGTTTGGGTTTTTGCCTCATTTGTAATTAAACCTCATTATAGACTGTGTACTGCAACTCCTTATAATTTTAGGATACCCACATTTTAAATCAAGCAGACAAACACTCATATCGTTCAGAAATAAGCTAAATAGGATATTGGCAAGTACATCAGCTAGCTTACCTCCAGTATTTTCAGATTTTTGTTCTATCTGGTTCCCCAGACACAGTGAATGCTGAAAATATAGTTTCCTAAATATTGAGAACATGCATATTGTGTAAGGAATATTGTGAACACAAAAATATCACGCAGAAGAACAATTTGTACAAAAAATATATTTTTTGTGGGAATTTAATATAGTTTTACAGAATATTGTTTTATTTAATATCATTTTCTTTAATATAGTGGTTGTAAATATTGTTTTTTAATTTATTTAGTGTATATGAGTATTTTTATTGTCATTATTAGTAATATTATAGTATTTGTCATGAATTTGTTAAATAGTGTGCAGTTGTAATTTGTGAAATGGTTTAAATTAATACGGTAAAAGTGTGTTGATTTTTCTAGGGAAATAGGAAAGAACATACATTTTTTTTCAAATTAATAATTAATTTAATTTAAATGTAAAGTTTGAAATGATTTTAAATTATGTAGATGTATTCAATCAGGATTTTTTTTATTTGAGTATATATTTTTGTGTGAGGCTTAATTAGTAATTTAAATATCAGGAAGGGGTTGGTAAGTTTCTAAAGGAATGGAGTGGAAAGTGAATTGATTTAAATATATTTTTGTATCCCTAATTAATTTGTTAATATAATTTAACTATTCAAATGGTTATTAATTATGTACATTTGTTAATTAATTAAATTATCATGTAATTAATTAGGCATACTTTTTTATATTAAATTTGTATTTATTTTCATTTCCTATTTTAGAATTTAGTAGCAGATTTCTGGTTCATAGATTGGGAAGGCCTTTTTATTCTTTATTTTTAAATATTAGAATAGTAATTATTTATGATACATTCGTACTCTATTTTTACGTTTGTTATTTACATATTACATTGAATTAATTGATTGCTTAGTGCATTTATTATTTTTGACAATATTTGAAAAACTCGTTTAAAGAATAATTCGTAAATTAGTTTAATTTTTTTACATTAATGCATTTTTGGTATGAGGGTGAGAAGAAGTTTGTATTGAAAGGCATGCAATTTGTATGTATTTTGACTTCTTTAAAATGTTGAGAGCTATGTTATTAATGTTAGAAATATAATGCACAACTTAACTGAAATGGAAGAAACAGGTGCCTGGGAAGGATTAGGATCATTATTTTGCTCTATTGGCATGGGAGTTGTTAAGATAGAATAGTGGCTCGTTAGTGTAGGAGGAGGAACTTTGAACTTGCTATTAACCCCTCATTTGATCATACCCATTGGAATTGCATGCATGCTTATCTTCTGCAAATTGCGCCTAGGAATTTTGTAACCGAAGGGAATGAATTCTGGGTATAAGAAACTGTCAGCTTTGAGAGGAAGAAAGTGGAAGAAACTCGATGTCAAGGTTGAAGAAATGCAAAGCAAGCTGTATGAAACCTCGAAGGATCTAGGGGAGACCAAGCAGAAGAATCCAAAATTGATGAATGATGTGCTATAATTAAGAATTTAGGTGATGCTTAAAATCATCAGAGGGGGGACTGTGAGATATCTATTTTCTGTCAATAAAAGAGAACACTACAATTTTGCTTCAGTAAGCAGAAAATGCTCTTACTAAAATGTCCTCATTGCACTGAATTAAGAACCGTTCTTACCGTGTCAGCTTAACTGCACAGTTAAGACTTAGTTTGGTTGAATCTCAATTTACCCCTATTTTGAAAGAAACTCCAAATGTATTCTGTAGTAAAAAAAATCCTCAGCTGCTTCATATTGGTCCAACTCCTGAGAATCACGTTTTCCAACAGAATATATAGCATAACATCATATCTTTGTCTGAAGCCCTATATAACAGTGTGGATTTTGCTAGCAAGAGAGACCCACATTCCATTCCTTAGAAGGCAAATCTATGCCGGATGTAATTTAGAACACTACTGAGTTCTTGGTACTTCTGGCTTGTATGCTTTGCTTCTAGATCTGCTCATGGCATCTTTTCTGTATTTTGCCAATTAATGCTTAAATAAGCATTGAAAAGAGAACTTTTGTCTGTCATTCTCATGAGAATATTTCTTCCTCATTGTATGAGTCCTTGTAATGAAAAAGATACAGTTCCAGTTGGGGAGCATCAAAGTCCATATCAGGATTACACCGCTCTGGTCCGAGATGTGGATGCAACCCATGAATTAGAATTTGATATAGATTTCCATGTCGACAGTAGCATCCAGACTCTGCTAAATTACACAATTATAACAGTTGGAGGTTTGGCCAAGGGATTCTTAATAGGGATTGGAGGAGAAGAACATCTAAAGGGAATGAGTTTGCAGAGAATGCTATAAACAAGGTATAGTTCTATCTGGAAGGAAGGTAGGATATTTAGCATATTTAAAGCATGGAAGTTAATGCATTTTTAAGTTTAAGACAGTAACGTTGGTAGTGGGTTTGTTATGTTTTATTTCTTTCAGAAGGGTTTCATGTGGTGATAAGTATTATAGCTAAAACATAAAGGGACACTGCAACTTGGAGGTTGGATGCAAAAAGTCATCCTGAAACGTAGGGGTGCTAAAAAGTCACCTAAACAAACAATTTAAAGAGAAAAAAGAGAAAGGGGGGAAGGAGACAGAGAGAGGAGCCTAGGTATAATCACCCATCATAACAAAGGCAAATATTGTCCTTCGTAGCCCTCACACACCCTTAGGATATCATGCTTCATCATACACCCATAGGATGTCATGCTTCATCATCGGGCCACAGCTCCACGTGGAGCCGGCGCTGCAATCCACCACGGGCCCCAAGATGGGACACTTTGCTGGAGATTTTTTAGGACAGCCGGATGGTGCATGTAGGTGTGCGGGGTAAAGGAGGTATGGGGTAAAATGAGGGAAAAACCAGTGCCTAGTGAAAAATGGGGAGGGGGTTTGTACGCAACAATGTGTCGTAGTGATAAACCTCAAGCAGTAGTAGCCATGAAGGACGTTCCTGTTCTAATAGGTATATTCCCCTGATGAATCGAGGAATCAAAGGTCAACATGTTTCATGCCCATAATCGCCCAGAGGTCGGTGGCATTTCGTCAGGACCAAAAACTTATAAGTGCACGTAAATTCTAAAAATAGAAGAAAACCTCTCAACTTAACTTAACAGGGCGGCCAGGGGGGGTATGTATCCAATCTCAGGATACATCTTCTTAATGTGTCCCGCTCCTGTATAGTACCTAGGACAAAGAGACAGACAAAAGAATACTTGTATATGCATCAGTAACAACTTGATGTCATAACGTGTGCCCGCAATGGTGCACCACACGTTATGACATCAAGTTGTTACTGATGCATATACAAGTATTATTTTACCCCATACCTCCTTTACCCCGCACACCTACATGCACCATCCGGCTGTCCTAAAAAATCTCCAGTAAAGTGTCCCATCTTGGGGCCCGTGGTGGATTGCAGCGCCGGCCCCACGTGGAGCTGTGGCCCGATGATGAAGCATGACATCCTATGGGTGTATGATGAAGCATGATATCCGAAGGGTGTGTGAGGGCTACGAAGGACAATATTTGCCTTTGTTATGATGGGTGATTATACCTAGGCTCCTCTCTCTGTCTCCTTCCCCCCTTTCTCTTTTTTCTCTTTAAATTGTTTGTTTAGGTGACTTTTTAGCACCCCTACGTTTCAGGATGACTTTTTGCATCCAACGTCCAAGTTGCAGTGTCCCTTTATGTTTTAGTGATGAAGTTAGGAGCATGGACTCTGTATCTTTAATGGCTCTTGGGTCTCCCCTTGTTGTTAAAGATAAGTATTATAGTCCAGATGCAGTGTTGTTTAAAGTGTGCAGGAGAATTAAAACAATAAGAGAATATTGTGTCCTTTGTTGGAGGAGTATCTAAAGTTGTGTGCCATAAGATATAATCAAGAGTATGAGAAGGAAATGTTGAAATTCAGGCTACATCAAGCGACTTAGGCCCCCATTAGGATGGTGGGCGGACTTTGTCCACCCGCCATCCTCACGGTGAA
Organism: Lissotriton vulgaris; assembly: GCF_964263255.1. Classification (NCBI taxonomy): domain Eukaryota; kingdom Metazoa; phylum Chordata; class Amphibia; order Caudata; family Salamandridae; genus Lissotriton; species Lissotriton vulgaris. Next base: position 644,293,670 of record NC_141685.1, on the reverse strand, counting down.
AGGGACCGCCCGCCATAAGGGCGGGGGTCCCATTGGGGCAAGTAGGATGCGCCCGCCACAGTGGCGGGCGCATCCCGTATTTTTAGCATTGCGGCGGGCGGTGCTGAAATCACCGCCCGCCGCAATGCTAAAAATACATGTTGTGCATTTCGAAGCACAACGTGACAGGCACCACGCGGTGGTTCCGTCTAGTTATAATAGGTGCTAGCTGGGAAAGAGCTGCATTCACCCAGGGTTTATAGTTAGCCAAATCTCGCTCCAGACTGTCGCTAAATGAGGATTTAGATTTGCACAACAGAGTATCAAGTTTGAGATTGTCCATTTTTTTCCAGGCCTGGATATTACTTATTGTTCAGAGTTTCAGATGATCGTAGTTAAGAGTTGTGGTGCGAGGTTTATACAAGATAGCCATGTGGTCTGTATAGATTAGGGAGAATTATTAATTCAATTTTGATATTGGAGCTGCTTGTGAAAATCCCATCCAATGAATAATTAGCACCATGTGTGGTTTTTTTATTAGTTGTTGTAGATCAAAGCTCTGTAAATTATCGAGTAGGTGTTCTGTATTTTTGTCTTTTAGATATTCAAGGTCAAAATTATGATCACCTAGAATGGTGAAATTAGTGTAGCCACCACAGGTTTCCACAAAGCCTAACAGCAGCAGTATATAATTTTCTTTCGGGCCTGGGGGCCAATAAATTAAAAGTCCATTAAAGGTGTAGGTGTGATGTATTTTCAGAGTGGATAGAAGAGCCTCAGAGTTCAGGTGAAAAAGATGTTTGTAAGTAGCTTTGAAAGATTTGCAATGTATATTTGCTAACCCACCTTCTCTCCAATGTGGTCTATCCAGTCTAATTAAGTCAAAGCCTTCAGGTATGCAAGCTAAAAGGTCAGGAACAGATGCTTCATCAGCCCAGGTTTCCACTAGGAAAGCAATATCTGTGTTTTCCTGTTCAAGGACCTCAGAGAATTCTATTTTATGTTTTATCAAGGAGCGGGTATTAAGGAGCATACACGTAACCTCTTTGTGAGCATTGTTGTTTGGTTTACTTGTGTGGGCAGTGTGTTTAGAGTGTTCTTGTGTTGAAGACACAAAGATATTTGTAGAGTGAATTTACAGTTCTGAAATATGTAGCAAGGTGCCGATAGAACTAAGTCAAATCAGGGGCATGTAGTGGTCTTACCTTGATTGCGGATTTAAATAAGTTCCGCCTTTGAGTAGGATTGAGTGGGAAAATGGCCAGGGGTTCTTGGCTTGTTGCTGCATGGCCATGGACCGGCGCAAACAGGCTTGGCCTTGGCATGACTGCTCTGCAGACATGCATCACAGCTTCTTAAATGAGCCATGGTAGAGAGGGAAATGCCTTGAGGGGGTCTCAAACAGCTGATGATGCACTACAGTGCTTTCAGTGAAAAACAGAGTGGACAAATAATAAGGTAACTGGAGTCCAGCAAACCCGTTCTGGCAATTCAGACTCCTCTGAAAAGACAGAGTACTGGTAACATAAAATGTAATTAAATTTAAGGTGATTGAAATGTCCAAATCATAAACAGATTAAAAGGGCAATAATGCCTAATGCAACAGTATTAAAAAGCTAATGGGTGCCAAGCATCTCCCAATATGGCCCCCAAAGGACCGTAAAAGGAAAGGAAAATAGTCGTCTTACATGTAGTTGAGTGTCAATGCTTCAAGTCGAGGCTTCTTAAATGAGCCATGGTAGAGAGGGGCATGTCTGGAGGAGGTCCCAAACAGCTGAGGACAATCTACAGAGCTTTCAGTGAAAAACAGAGTTGGCAAACAATAAGGTACTGTGATCCAGAAACCCCCTTCTGACAATTCAGGCTCCCTTGAAAAGACAGAATACTGGTAATGTAAAATGTAAATAAATAAAGGTGATTGAACTGTACAAATCATAAACAGATTAAAGTGGCAATATTACTAATGCAACAATATTAAAAAGCTAATGAGAGCCAGGAATCTCCCAATATGGCACCCAAAGGAACCTACAAGGAAAGTAAAATAGTCGTTTTGCACGTAGTTTAGTGTCACTGCTTCAAGACATAGTGACGTAAGTGTTCGGGTGTGATGAATAGATTTCATGATTTGAATGTTGAGTTCACAATTACACACAGAGGAATAAAGATGTGTATACCAAGCACTGGGTGTGGCTTATTCATTTACGAGGGCTGGGGACGGTGGTACAAGTATCATCCCTGCAAAACTCACTTTCCATCCACCCGATTTAGCCACTTTCATGTGTTGGACCGCCCCCGGCCGTCTGACTTCACAGTGGGCATGTGCGGAGGACGGCCTGGGGCTGCCCGAACTGCGCATGTGTTGAATTCTCCTGCAGAGTGGGGGAATTCCGGCTGCAGCGAAGCGGATAGGGCTGGGCAGACCAACAATATGTTGACAATGAACCCTACTCTTGCTCTATCACTGACATACTCCTCCAATGACATGAAGGAGTGCAGACCATTGAAGGTAAGTTATCCGACCTTCCACGCATTTTAGTGGGTGGCCAGAGCTTTTTTCTATGCTCTCTGGCACAATTAAGTTAAACGATGCAATGAGAGACAGTGAAAAAATAACTTTTACACCATGGGAGAAAATTTCCTTGGGTGCGTGCCATTAGTTTACATTTTTGAAAAACAAATTCCCGCTTTGGGAGTTTGTTTATAAAAAATTCAAACTTTCAACAGTTTGGAGTAAGTGTTTATCTACAATGAATGAAACACTAAGCTTTTCAAAGGCTTTGAATGAAGTGCTGTGATGGCAGTTCATACTAATCTCTGCTACCCTGAGTGCCTTTACTTTTATTCCAGCCTCCACACTTTATATTGGACCCTACATTTGATTAAACAACAGTTAATCTGTGTATTTTGGACACTATTATGACATGTGGTCTGATCTGGGGTGTCAGATTGTACACCCATGTTAATTATTTTCAGTAATCTACCCCTAACCATTACTTTTAGTCTTTTCCCTTCCCTATAACTTTTTTTACATTTCCAACTACTTTCTTTGAATTCCCACATGTTGTTGTGTGTGTCAATAATGTTCTAGTGTATATAGATAAGTGAGTATGGATAAACTGAAGGAATCTAACCGCTTTAACTGAAGCCATATTGAATATGTCCTTCAGCTAGGTTAGAGGAGCTAACCCCCCTTCATATGCATGTTGAAAAGATTTAGGGCATAATAAAAGATACTTCCTTCCTTCTGTGGAATCTTAAATCCTATTTGTAATAGGTTATAAATACACCTATGGAGTGCAGTTTTTATATCACTCTGTAGGACTTGGTCTTTTTGGCTAAAGTTCCCTACATTTTTTGCTTTCCCCCAGACCATTTTCCTCACATGGAGTTTCCAAATTAGATGCTGTGGGTACTTTACCACTGCTGATCAGTGTCAAAGTACAAGTATTCCCTATGAAAAGTGTAATGTAATTGGTTGGCCATGATTAGTATGTTTGCCTTCCTAGTAAAGTCCCTAGTGATGTGCACTGTGGGTGCCAGTGCTAGTAATGCGGTAGTTCCTGGGTAATCCCTGGGCAGGGTGCAGTGTAGGTAAAAGGCAGGACATATGCTAAGCTGTGTTTTATGTCCTTTTTAAAAAAAAAATATTTATTGTTCAGTTCAAAGCATAAATATAAGGCAAAAAAACATACGAAAATTGAAATACAATAATAGATAATAAATACATAAAAAATATCTCAAATGACCACGATCAGGAATCACTCAAAAACAAATTAATGAGACATTGAAAGCTCCATATGTTGTAGCATGGGCCGCCATATCTTCGTCCCCAATTGTTTTTTTTTTCAAAGACTTGATTCGATATAAATTAAATTCAAGATGAAACACATTATAAAACTTTGCACGCCACATTTCAAAAGTTGGTGCCTCAGGTTGCAACCACATAGAAGAAATGCATAATCAGGCAACTGCCATAGCCATAAAGAGAAAAAAACTATGTGGATAGTATAGTTGAACAGAGTCGATTTCATTGCTATTGCACACCCCAAATAGTATAATCTCTCTAGATAACTGAACATTAACACTCGTTCTTTGCGATAAAAACTGGGCAACAGATAAAAAAAGGTTCCAACACCAAACAATCAGTAAATATATGAACTATATCTGCAGCTGCAGACTGACATCTGAAGCACTTCCCATCGTGCCTATCGCCCCAGCGCATCATTTTAACTGGTGTAAAATATAAATTAAACAAAGTTTTATAATGTTGAGCTCGTAAGTTGGCCGGCAAAATAACTTTACTCGCCATGTTGATTGATTCTTGGACAGACAAACCAGGTTTCCCCAATCTCATACACCATTTCATATCTTGAGCAACAATGTCATCATGTTGCTTTGCCAGTAGTATATCATACAAAATCCTGATCCTAGCCCTTTTAGTCAAACCCTCAACAAACTCATTAGATACCATGGGTCTGCCACTACAGTGCTTAAAAACAAAATCTCGTAATTGTAAATATTTAAAGAAATCGTTCCTAGAGACACTATACAATTAAGTAAGATCTTCAAATGATAAAACAACCCCTGTGTGGTATAGATCTCCCATACAACTAATACCTTTATCGCGTCATACCCGCATCCTAGCATCACAAAATATTGATGGGAGTAGTGCAATCGAATCTAACGGCGTATAATAACAGATACGATCAAGTGATAACATTTTTCATATCCATTTCCAGCCTTTAAAGTTTGCCAAAATAATTTTAAATCTTGTTCTTTTAAAATAACTTGGTTCAAAGAATTTAAGTAAAACTTGATCCGATTTGCTAGGTAATAACATCTGATAAATATTTGGACTTTCAGACAGTGGTGTTTCTCCACTGATAACCAGAAATTTCATATTTTCGGTAAGACAAACTAGATAGTAAAGCATACAATTCGGCACACTCCACCCACCTCTTTCCAATGGTAGTGTCATAAATTTAGAAGCCCGTCGGGCCTTCTTCCAACCCCAAATAAACCTATCAGTGACTGATTGTAACTGCATAAGTTGTGTGCCTGTCAATTCCAATGGCACCGTCCTAAAATAAAATAGGTTGTCTGGGAGCTACCCTTTTTATCAGGAAAAGGATTGGGTCAACAATAGCAAAAATTCAGAGTTCCTTCTCCTGGATTCACTATTTATCAAATCTTTAATTAGTCATGGGGTCTTCCCTAGAGAAGCAAGGGGGTTTGTAGTGTTACAGTAGTTACCAAATTTACACTGCAATGAAAATGGTGCCCACAGGTATCAGCAAAAACATGAAACAATAGTGTTGTTGTATAAAAATATTGATCAATTATTTATTTAAAAAACATAATGCAAACAATTTATAATAAGTCACAACATGTACAAAATTACAAATTTATTCTAGGTTTTTACAAACGCAAAAAACATTCATCATTTTAAAAAAGATTATTATTAAAACATCATACTGTCAATTATACAATGGTTTTTGTTAAAAATTACTGGGACATAGGAACGAAAAAGTGTCGACGCGGCGTTTCGGTGCCTCTTTATTTTGCACCTTCTTCAAGGACTCGTTCACGATTCAGTTATTCTACTCTGAAAACATACAGTGATGCATAATGTTAGGCCCATATTTTCGTACATTTGCACATAGATATTTAATAACATTTCTAGACTTAGCTAATATTTGGTAACTATGAACATCAATACAAGCGCCCTGCGGTTTCTTAGCATTCATTTTGTTAAAAGAATGCCAGGGATGGAATACATCCCTTGTGTTATGGGGGGTCTAATTGTTGTTATTTAGACACCTAGTGTTCTACTCCTTACAGGTTCTCACTTTCAGGGTAGATATATCGCCTTAGTGGGTTCTTTGATTTTTTTAAATTTCAAACTGAACCCTTTAACTTACCCAGGTGCGAACATCCTGGTGATCTTTCTTGTATTTCAGATTGAACACGTTTCTTCTTGTGCTCGCTGTCTTTCCTTATCACTTATTTCTAAGGAAAATTGTATTGTAGGTCATGATCGATAACTGTGCTTGTTTTTTACTTTAACTGTTGTTTTTGCACTATAATGAACTTATTCCCAAATTTTTTTTTACCTTATGCAAGTGTCTTTGGTTGAGCGTCACTTGTTTTGGTAAAGATTAGGGACACGCTTCAGTCCTGTTAAGAGGATGTATTCTGGTTATACCACTGGTTATCTAGTGTATTTGCTCTAACATTCAACATATTTTTGCAACTAAAACAGCATGTTACTGGCTGTCTAGAGGCTCTATTTAGTCTAAATTTAACGTGACATTTCTTACCGGTCCGCTTTACCCTTGGTCTTTTAAGAGTGATGGAGGACGCCTCTGGGAGCTACCTTCTGATAATTTCATCCACCGTTAACTCTGTGAAATACATTTTGTTATATTTATTACTCTAGTGCCCTAACTTCTGTCACTCAATTCTACTTTGCAGGGGAAATTTATTACCTGTATGGTTAGAATGAATACATCTTAAGTTTATTTCTTTCTCCTTATAGCTTCTTCTTTGTGGGGCTTTTTTATCACATTAGCGGTCCACTCTATCAGGGAGAATCAGAAAATACTAGTGGGCACCATTTTCATTGCAGTGTAAATTTGGTAACTACTGTAACACTACAAACCCCCTTGCTTCTCTAGGGAAGACCCCATGACTAATTAAAGATTTGATAAATAGTGAATCCAGGAGAAGGAACTCTGAATTTTTGCTACCGTCCTAAAATAACCCTTAGGTAATACACACATCTTTAAAGCATTCCTTCGACCCACCATAGATAAATGTAGGCACTCCACCTTTTCCAGTTGTCGCTTAACAGAGCTTAATATATCAGCCCAATTGACTGCAACAATTTCTGTGGGCAATAGTCTAATTTTAATCCCCAAATATCTAGCTTCTGAAGTAACACGCAGCTCACCAGGACAGAGCCCCGGAGTACAGACAACCTGGGTTTTAGTAATGTTGAGTTATATCCTGAAGCCTTGCCAAACTCTGCAGTCAAATACTCAATCTGTTACATTGCTGACATATGGTCCGATGTTACGACCGCTATGTTGTCAGCATAGTCTAGAACTCGAACTGGATATTCACCCACCAGCATTGACTGTATACCCAGTGTAGACTCTAGCCTACGCAGTAGTGGTTCAATATATATAGCAAACAGTAGGGGAGAACATGGGCATCCTTGCCTAGTGCCTCGGGTAGGCTGATTCTTGACCCATCGCACAGATCTTGACCCGCGGCTGTTTGTACATAGTCTGCAGTGCTATCGAAAATTGAGGACCAAACCCCATTTTACCCATTAAGCACCACAAAAATTCTCAGACTACTCGGTCGAATGCTTTTTCAGCGTCTAAAAATATTATGCCAATATTTTTATGTAATGTGGTGGCATAGTCCAACAATGCTATGGCCTTATGTAAGTGATTTACCGTACTCCGGCCGGATGGAACCCATGCTGAGAGCACGATACCAATGATGGAACAATATGAACTAATTGAGTGGCAAGTATTTTTGAGTAAATCTTAGCATCAGCATTTATTAATGAAATAGGTCTATATGACCCAGAGAGTGTGGGGGATTTATCGTTCTTCTTGAATACCACAATGTTAGCATTGTCCCATGATGGAGGAGGATTCCCACTTTGAGCTGTTAAAAAAGTGGCAAGAATATCATAATTAATAATAGGAAAAAGCAAGCGATATACCTCAAGAGGAATTTTGTCTGGCCCTGCAGATTTCCCTGGCGCTAAGTCATTTAATGCAGTCTGTAATTCTAACATAGACATTGGGGCTTCAAATTCCTCTCTACCCAATGGATCTAACACAGATAACGGGATGTCTCGCAAATACTGTATAATCAGGTCTTGAGATATATAATCCTGAGTGTAAAGTACTTCATAGAATGTTTGTAAAATCTCCATAATACCTTCCATAGATTGAACAATATCTTCCATCTCATTCTCTAATGCTTCAATGCGTGAAGAAGCTTGCCGACCACGCATTCTTTGCGCTAGGCATCGACTAGTAGTTTCACTATATTCATATAGCTCGTTTTAAAAAATATTATACTATGCAGCTATTTCCTGGCTCCAAAACCCGTTTATCTTGGCCTTACAACATGCAACCTTTGTCTGTGCAGTTTGACTATCCCCGGATACCCGAATTGTAGCAATAAGTTTGTGTTCGGCCTTTTTCAGTTCACCCATAAATACCTCTATAAGAGCTTTATTCTTCTTCTGGATAGCCCACCCATAGCTTAAGGTTTCACCCCTTAAACCAGCCTTAAACGAGTCCCACACCTTGGGTTGGACAGTTGTGCCTCTGTTATGTTGTAAATACGATTTAGCCCATGTTTGGATGTGGGAAGTATACTCCTCATCTGAGAGAATTTTTTTATTAAATATAAATGGACGTAGTTTCCTTTCAATGTCCAAAAATTTCAAATCTATGACAACAGGGCCATGATCGGACGTAATTCGAGGCATTACCTGCATCTTGTCAACATTCTGGGTAGAAAGTTATAGTCCAGTCGAACGAACTTATTATGAGGAGAGGAAAAGAACGTGTACCCGGGATCGCTCGAGTTCAAAATAGTCCACCCATCCACAAGGCCATGCTGTTGCAGTAATTGTCGTAGGGCCCTAAATATATTTCCTAGAAGTGAAACCTGACTTTCAAACTTCGCAGGTGAATGTGGCATTTAGAAGAATAATGAGCCTAATACTTCAGGTATGAAAGATAACTTTACCTCAAGGACATCCAGTACTTTCTCTGGGGGAAGGTCCTGACACCAGCTCATTAGATAAGTTGCATGACTTGTATTGATTGAAACCATATATTTTGATTTCATTTTTGTGTAAGATTAGCTCTATGCTACTACTGACCTTTTCTAGCTAGAACCCTGGTTAGTTGAAATGACGACTGTTCTTGTGTTGTGCTGCCTGCTGTTTTTCAATAAATGCTATTTGGATGTTAAGGTTCCTGCCATTATGTGTTTTATTTGTCATGGATGATGAATGTGGTTTTCGGGAAATGCCTCAAAAGAATGAAAGAGAATGCTGGCATGACCTCCACATGATGACATCAGGTGCCAGTGGCAAAGAGAATTTTCTTCACTGGAACTGGTTTGGAGAACGGCCAGCGCTGGACCTGGTGCATTGCTAAAGTATGAGCATGAATTGAAACCAAAATATTAGGTAAGGTCTAACAGGGCTTACAGTTAGTTCATCACTAGCTTGCATTATTTATACTGTTTTTGGCAAATGTATTGTCAAAAAGAGTGCTTATAAATGTTGTCTGGATAGATTATAAGCAGAGAAGACATAAAACATGATTGGAAAAATAAGACTGGGTGAAGTCCAGGGACCAAAAGGAAAATAGCATGAGTGCAAACCCAAGGTGAAGGGCTAGTCGGTTCTAGAAATAGTGCTGTAATGGGGACGATATGCAGGACTGGCAGGATCCAGAGCACAGACCCTTGAAGGATGCATGTGTGAGAGAAATAACCTTCTTATCTAGCTGCATGAACTCTTTTGCATGCCCCTCCAGGTGCAGACTGCAGGTTTGTCAAACAAAAGGGGATCTTTGGCCGTGAGTATACTGTACCTACCCTACACCCCTCCATGAGACCAGGTTCAAAAATATAACTTAACCCCTTGCCTGTGGGACTAATTCCCCCGCTGTGCTATGGTGTGGGGGGGGGCGAACAGCGCCCCGGTGCTCATGACGAGCTCAGCACCCATTTCTTCAGAATGTTCAGCACAGCAGGGGAATTAGCACCATGTTCGAGCAATCTGACTGTTATGATGATCTTAGCTCGTCATGAGCACATGGCCACCGTGGCTCATGACAAGCTGAACTCGTCTTGAGCATGGAAGGGGTTAAGGAAACTCTATCCCATTTTCAGTTTTGTTCCCTACCTCCCTCCATCGGATGAGCTATGGGCAAAGGGCCTCTAGCACCTTTCTGAGTTACTTGAGTGTGAGAGAATCATAAGAGATGGTGATGGGGGCCTGATAGTGTAAACATAGCGAACCCCCACCAAAAGGAAATCCTGCTTTTTACTATATACCAATATGGTAAACTCATATGCAAATATTTACAAGAGTGGGTGAGATTCATTAACAAAGACAGGAAAATGTACTTCCCAGATCATGAAATGTTCGATCTAAAAAGATTAGCTAATTTCCAGAAGAAGCCGAAAGACCCTAACGATAGAATAGATGCTGAATAATGGCCACTCTTTATACAATGGCCTGAGGAGATATACAAACGAAAACATGAGTACCAATTATGAATGTGACTCAGGATAAATTGGAATATCAAATTAGACATCTCAGGGATAGAGTTAGGGTTTGTGATCCAACTGCTCTGCCTCCTACCTAGCTATTTCCGTGGATCACTGAACCACACAAGGAAGAAAATGACAGCAAAAACGCAAGGGAGGAGGACTTGTTGAACATGTTTCCCATGCCAACAAAATGGTTTGGGGGTACAACTGATGATTTACCGAGAAATAGAGCAGCACCTGCACGCCCACAAGTGGCTGGAGGTACTGTGAAAAAGAGTGCTGTAATGTGATTTCCTGGCTGTATAACGACCAGATCAGAGGCCGCTTCCACTTCTGAGTATCAGTTTGGAGCAGGCAAGCGTTCTGCCCTAAGGCATAGAGACAGAAGAGAAAGAAAAGCTATTATCACCCTTGGACACTTCAGATCGCTGTCTAGACGGTGTCCCTATTTTCATCATCCAAGTGATGCTACTGATGAGAGTCCACCCTTTCCCACCTTTCTTCCTTCGAGGAACTACCCAGCTCCAGGGGTAGAGTTGTGGTCCAGATTGCTTGGACCCCTTTGATTTAAAGAGCATTAGGAAATAGCTCACAAACATTCAGAAAATCCAACCCATTTTCGGGAAGAATTACAGAGTGAGTTTGAAGTGTACATACCCAACTGGTCAGATGTGAATCAGCTATTCGCAATTAATCATACTAAAAAACTGGTGCAGAAAGCACCATGGCTGTGTGTGGCCCCTGGGAGTGATAAGCAGTTGAATATTGTTAAGGATGTGCTGCTGAATGTGATTCCAAAGGTATGCTCAGCAAAAACCAACTAGACTAAAACCTTTACAGTTCTGCCTTCATCAGGTGCACATTCTATGTTATGATATTTCCACTGGCAAGTGCCACTTGTCTTATGAACAAGTTGAATCCAAAGGCTATTTGTTCTGCCATGGTACTGTCTCCCAAGTGCATTCATGTTGGGAATGGCGGGATATTGCAGACAGTGGATTCTGAGTTATGCCAAAACAGCCAAACTATTGCAAGAATATTTTTGAAAAGATATTCTGGAATATTTGCAGTGGTTTAGTGAAGCTGAGAATGTATTTGTAAGAATCAAACAAGCATTGACTTTTGAGCCCACGTTAGGGCTCCATGATTGTGCCAAGCCTTTTATTTTGTATTGTCATGAACTCAATGGATTTTCACTTAGGTTGTAAGTGGCATATTGACAAGCTCCTATCGCCACCACAACGTCACTTTTCACAACATTGTGGTAGCGATAGGAGCTGTGCCTTATTTACAAGGCAGCGTAAGACACTAAACGTGGCTTAACTCTGCCTTGAAAATAGGGGAACCCTTTCATGCCATACTTAGCAGGAAAGGGGAGGGCAATATGTGATGTGGTGGGTGTTCCACCGCAAAACCCATTGATTTTGACACTGCCCCATATTTACAAGGGTAACGTAAATATGGGGCAGTACCAAAATGAAGACGAGTGAAAACCTGGCCTTACCTGTTTAATTTCTCCCCGTTTTTGCTGTTTCCATGTGTCAGGGATCAGAAAAAGCAGATCACTCATTAGTCCTCTGCTTTGGACCCAGGAGCGGATGGACTTCTGCAATGTTTACAGTTTAAGGAATCTGCTGCAAGTCTTGTTGAAGCCTATGAAAATATTGTGTTGAGTTCCATATGTAGTACATTGTTAATCACCCTGTATATAATCAATAATATACCAATATTTATATTCAAATACGGGTGGTGTTTTAAATCAGTTTGAGGCTTCTTCTGACATAGAATATATGTGTTCTTTTTCATAGCTCAAGCAGGCCTAGAAGCACATTTCCTAGAGGCCCAACTTTGCTGTAATACTTGATGAGTGAACACTTGATTTAGGAGAATAATGAGCCTAGTACAGTATGTATGTATGATACGTTCTGTTCAAGAATGTCCAGCATTTCCTTGGGGAGAAGATCCCAACACCTTCTCATTAGCCTGGTTTTCACTGAGTTTAACAAGTTTCTGTCACATGATTAAACTCCATTGACTTGTATGGATGGAAAACATATAGTCCTGGTCTTGGAAATTACAATGTTTTTTATCTTTTACTGTGCTGCCTTCTATTTTGCATTAAACACTACTGTGACTTTAGGCTTCCCAACAGTTTATGTTCTATTTTCAACATCTAAATGCAGAAGTGCAGTATATTTTTATTTAACATTGGAATCTTGTCATGCATCTTTCAAACCATTTTGTTTAATTTTGCTATGCCACCATAATGTCTGCCCTTCTTTTCCTTAATAATACAGGAACTCACCCCATTGCTGTAGAGTTCCTCTATTTCTCTAGTGTCCTAGAAATAGAAGATATCAAAGTAGTTCCTCCCTAATTGTAATTTTCCATTTTAGAACAGTAATGGAATATTCCAGCTCAGTAAATTATGTTTCTTATTTTCCAGGGCAAGTACAATAAATATATCACCTTCTCTCACCCTTCAACGTAGAGAGGGGCAAACACTCAACCCGACTATTTCTGCTGAATAGGAAACACACTGTCCTCCGAAATTCTGTAGTGGTGTGCTTAGGTCAGTTTTCAATGCCACATTGAACATAATTTGCTTTTTTGCCTGTAATACTTTGACAAACTATCACTGCTGGGGTCCCCCCATTCTGGCTATGGGCCTAATTATGAGTCTGGCGGTCCGAAGACTGCCAGACTCACGAGGGTGCTGCGGTCGCGGTCCAGCCACTGTTGCAGTGGTGGTTTGACCATACCATTACAAGTTGGCGGTCAGACCACCATTGCACAGCCACAGCCGCCAGGGAACCGCTATTCCTTGGTTGTGGTGCGGCAGCCAGGACCACAGTAATATTGTAGTGTTGCTGCTGTGGCACCGCCACGAATATTACGAGTTTCAGGACCACTAGCGGTGCCATGGAGGTCTTTCCTCCTTAAAAAGTCTGGCGATCCTGAAACATAGGGGCCCCTTCAGGGCCCTCTGTTGCCCATGTTCATGGGGCTTCCTGCTGGGGATCACAACATATGCCCACCCTGTGTGCATACACCTCAGTTTCTACACTGCCTGGACTTTACAGTCCAAGCTGTGCAGGAACTTATTTGGGCATTCCCATTGCAGTGACCATTTTTAGGGGCACCACTGTAGGACGACCAAAAAAAGCCCACCAGTCATGAGAAAACTCGTAATCTAGCGCGGCGGTGGGCACATAGGTTCGGTGGTGCGGGAGCGGACCGGTGGTGTCAACATTTCTCTCATTCCCTTTATTTCCTTCCTTCTGCCTTCCAATTGTCTTTCGGATAATTTATGCTACAAATGGAAGTCCTAATGTTTTGGGGAGATATTATGAAGTTCTGAGATTAGTACTATTGAACAAATGAAGTTCTATTACATTCAGTGCTTTCTCATCTGATAGTCTTAGGAACCTGAATCGAACTCCTTATCACTGATTTATACCCATTTATTTCCCCCAGCTAATGTGTGGGCTTATTTTCCACTTTCCCTGAGCTTTTATAAGTTCCTTTCATAACACTTGGTATACCTGTCAGGTAGTTTCAATTCACTTTTATTGCAGTTAAAAAACATAAAATGCAGATATATAACACATCAAACAATTGGATACAACACGGTTTCTGATATTGATTTGGCACCTTTAAAACTCGTCATAAACTCGATAAAACTGGATTAAATAAAATGAGTAAAAACATAAAATAAGTCACATGTTAAAATATTACAATTAATATTTCAAACTTTTTTCCTTTCATACAAGATTTATTGCAAAAAGATATTCATTAAGACCGAAGACTATAAACTTTGATGCATCTGAAGTTAAAATTCTTAATGCTGCTAGACATTTCCTAGTTCCCATATTGCATCACATTGGTTTAATCTGCTTACTACATGGGGAGACATAAAGCTGGATAAAAAATAACGAGTGCACGATTTCCCTCAACATTTACCGTGCAGAGTGTACAATAAGTCTCCCCTTCAATGATAGATCCAGATGTCCATCTAGTTGCAGTCATTTAATCTGGAGGATACCAAAGCGAAACTTCATGTATAATGATTTTGTGAGTTGGGGTTGTACAATATCCAGATATGGTTCAAAATAAGAGAATGGTTTAACAGTCAGAAAAATTACAGTAAGTTTATCCAAACTGGAATTACACTGAACACTATTTAGTGTATATTCTCAATAGGTTAATTTCAAGACCTTCTTTGAATTAAGAGGCATATTGTTAAATACTCACTCACCTGAATTCCGGGCAGTTCAGCTTGAGAGATAGGATGAGTACTCTCTATCCCCCTAAAGATCTGCTCCAGCCCAAACTATGTATAAACCACTGTCTGGCTTGAACAGACCCCCAGGAGAAGGGGGAAATGGGGACAAAATAACAAAAACAAACAAAACACTCGTCTGATTGGGATTCACCGTTGACACCTGGATTCTTCAATCTTAATCATCAAATAGTTCTGTCATGTACGATTCTTCTATGAGGCAACTGTCTGCATATGCAAATAAAATTACATTAGAGTTTTTAAACCAACTTGTCTTTCACAAACTATTCTCTGAATGACATTATAGACACTCATCTAAGTACCTCATTCATCTGCGTTCCACTCTTAATGATATTTTCTGCCTTTAGAGGAAACGTGTTGTCGGAATTAGCCTTTCATTATATATAATATTATAATACAATAAAATATTAATTAGCATGCATGGCATAAGTACAATGCTTTACTAATTGCAGAGACCTATATACTTTACTTACAATGAGTCAGTACTGAAGATTCCTATAATTGAAACCAAGTTAGAAACATATTTTGAAATAAAAAGTAAAAGTTTGAAACTCGCAGTTCTTATCAACTGTTTCTTTTCTTCTTTTGTATTCTTTAGTTAAAGTCACTGTCTTTATCGTTTAAGAAGCAAGCAGTAAGGTCCTTGATCTTTCTCCACACTTCGATATTCAGATAAGTATTTATTCCATTCATAAATTGTCTGAATGTACCTTGTAATCCTTTGTGCGTGAATATCCTTAATTAAAAAAATGAAACAAATGTGCCTTACTTGAATTAGCTCTGTTTTCTCTTTTTCCCACTGTTGCAGGTCAGAACGCCTTGAAGAGGGAACCAAAATCACTGGTAGGAGAGAAGGGAAGCGTCCGATCATGACCGTGGCAACCGGATCCTTTAGGTGGAAGGAGGAGAACACGGAACTCGACTCGCCGACTGAGGAAACCTATTTCAGGAAACTGGAACACAGGTGAGCGCTGAATAAAAACTAGCGCACACTTGTGTACTGCGTTCGAGGGGTTTTAAATACCCTCGGGGATGGGTGGGGTTCTGCATGCGTTGAGCTGCGTTGACACTTGTCTCACGCAGCTCAATGGCGAAAGTCTCTGCGCTTTCAAAACGAACGATGTCCTTTAATTCTACATGTGCTCAGTGTTTCTATTCACGTGCATACTGCCCAAAACACTGAGCGGCCTCAAATTAAAATAACTGCTGCTGACCAACATAATTTTTTATACGAAGAGGACATACTATGTGCCATCATAGAAATAATACAATAGTCCACATACAAAATGGAATTACTATTGTCCATAATTACATTAACACCACTTTCTTAATACAACAAAGGGATTTTACAGCACAAGATGAGGTTGGGGCGATTGTAAGGTGCAAACCCTAACACATATGTACCAGGATTTAACACCACAGTAGTGTGAATTTTTTGATGTTACGGCTGCTATTTTTTTATCGCCTTATTTACGAGTTGCCGCTAACTTGAGTTAATGGCACTTTTCCAGCAAAAACGTGAATTTTAAAGATTGGCACTTCTGTTAGAGAGAGTTAACGAAAATGAGATGCAAGGTGGGCGTTCCCGTGCAAAAATTGCCGCTAACCCCACTTCTAGATATTTATAAGGAATTCCTTGTATGGTGCAACACCCCCAAAACTGCCTCTAAGTTCAGTTAGAGGCAGCTTTTTAAGACCAGAAAATAGCTGGTATTAAAATTGGTGCAAACACTTGGGGCCTCATTTCAGAGGTTTTGGTGCTGGACAGCGCAAAGCATATTGCTGTGCTGCCCTGCAACAAAACAAAAGCTCAGGAATGGGCCCCACATTAAGCTAGGACGCAGTCCTTGGCCTCATTCATGAAAATTGTTGCATTGCTGTGACAAAACAGCGTTGCAACACTTTTCACTGCTCCCTTCTTGAGACACAATGGATGCGCCGTATTTACTGTACGGTACTCCATTTCCCAAGGATTTACAGATATGTCAGTATTTCTGATTTATCTGTCGGTGCTAAAGTCATGCAGTGCTGCAATTCTGTTGCAAGCATGATACAACTCCAGCAATGCATGAAGCAGGCCTCTCCCTATGGCACTGCATCACCCTCATTCCTGCCAGGAGGCAGGCATAAGGTTTTGACGCAGTGGCGTCCTAGAATTGTCACAATGGCATCTCATAGATTTCACTGCGCCACTCCTACAAGTATTTGTTACACTGGAATGCCCACCGTGCGTACATCCTACCTGATGCATGTATAATGTGGCATAGGCGTTCACAAGGTCATGCATATGCCTAGATGCGAATATATGATCCCATTCCGCATTAAAAAATCCCGCATACCATCACTCCGCATTTTTTTAGTACGCAAGTACCATTACTCCGCAAGCCATAATTCCTCAAATTTTTACAACCCATATGACTTTACTACGCATGCTATTACAACGCAAATGCATGTGTGGTGAACTCATATACTTTGTAAAAGTACGTTATTTAAAAAAAACAAAAAAATACATATATATATAAATATATACACATGTATATATTTTTTATTAAAATGAAACATTATTTCTTTTAAATTACATTATATTTATATCTATATTAATACCCCAGCACCCTTAAACACTAACCCATCCTGACCCTAAAAATACCCCTGTACCCCAAAACCTAAACCCACCCCTGAACCCTAAAAATACCCCTGTACCCCAAAACCCAAACCTACCCCTGAACCCTAAAAATACCCCTGTACCCCAAAACCCAAACCTACCCCTGAACCCTAAAAAAACCCAAACCTACCCCTGAACCCTAAAAATACCCCTGTACCCCAAAACCCAAACCTACCCCTGAACCCTAAAAATACCCCTGTACCCCAAAACCCAAACCTACCCCTGAACCATAAAAATACCCCTGTACCCCACAACCCAAACCTACCCCTGAACCCTAAAAATACCCCTGTACCCCAATACCCAAACCTACCCCTGAACCCTAAAAATACCCCTGTACCCCAAAACCCAAACCTACCTCTGAACCCTAAAAATACCCCTGTACCCCAAAACCCAAACCTACCCCTGAACCCTAAAAATACCCCTGTACCCCAAAACCCAAACCTAGCTCAAAACCCTAAAAATACCCCTATACCCCAATACCCATACCTATCCCTTAATCCTTAAATACCCCTGCACCCCATAACCCAAACCCACCCTTAAAATACCCCTGAACCCCAAAAACATATACTCCAACACCCCCAAACTAAAACCATATACTTACCTTACACTTAAATATAATAAAAACATACGCTTTTACCAATCATGCTTTTACAACGAATTTCGTTGTAAAAGCATGCGTGGTAAAAGCATATAATATATAAATGCATGCGTTGTAAAATTATGCGGAGTAACGGTATCTGCGTTATCATGGTATGAGGAGTAAAGGTATGCGGAGTAAAAAATGCGGAGTGACGGTGTTTTACCGCCCAGATGCGTCCCTTTGTACAGAGTCTAGCTTGGCATGCAGGGTGTCTGCTGTCCCCTTCCCTGGCGGACAGCAACCCCCAGATGCTCGGCCCACTGACACGAAGGAGCTGCCTCGGTATTGGCACGGTTGGTGCTCAATCGTGGGGTTTGCACGCTGCGTGTTGGCATCTGTAAGCATTGGAGGAGTGGTGGTGCAGAGGGAGTTGCCGTAAATTTCTTTGATGGCCTTGATCCAGCTGCGACTGGGGTGCAATGATGGCCGTGTTGTATGGTGGGTGTGGTGAAGGGGTGATGTATACTATGATTTTTGGTTCAGGAGAGTTCGGGTGTGGATGTAGATGAAGTTCACACTGGCGGAGAAGACGGGGATCGATCGTGTTTCCGGCTATGTGGGTCGGTGAAGTGACTAGCTGTGTTACTTCGATGTTGGCAAGTTTTGCCAGGAGGGTGGTGGTGTTCTGGTCACTGTGGTTGTCCAGGTGGAAGTTGAAGTGTCTGCATATGATGTAGTCAGTGGAAGGTAGAGCCTGGAGTGGAGTGACATCGGTGAATGAGGGTTTATGGGGGTTCATAGGCCCGTTAGAGTGTAGACGAGAGAGCCGCGGAGGGTGGGGTTGGGGTTGATCGGGATTTCCATGGTAGCCGACGGGTCATTAAAGTACGTCACCTGTCAGAGTGAGCTTTTTTAGACAATGGCAATGCCTCCTCCTGGGTACTCGGGGTGGTCCGTGCTGGTGAATTTCTAGCCGTCGTGGATGGTGAGGGCGATGTACAGACCAGGTTTCCGTGAACAAAGCAATGTCTGAAGAGATGGTATCAAGGAGGTCCCAGGTTTCTGTTGCATGTTTGTGGAGGGACCCCACGTTGAGGAGGATGTAGTTGAGATGGTCTACTGCGCTGGTGGTCGGCTGGGCAGCAGGAGGCGCTGGTGTGTTTATGTGGCAGAGTAGTGAGGGCTGGGCCTTGCTGCACACATAGCTATGTTAGATTATTCGAAGTTTAAACTCCATTTTACCTTTTGCTGCTTTTTGCACACAACACTGCATATAGCTGTTGTTGTACGTTAGTCTGCATGAATTACTTCACATAAGAATGGCTTGTTTTCAGCATCCCTAGACTTACATGATGACCCTAGTCTGCACAGTGAGTGCTAAAACCTCCAAGGTTATCATAACAAGGTAGCTGTTGTTCGGGCTGATCGGCTCACGTTTTAGACATAACATTCATGCTGCTGCAGCCAACGGAAGATTCTGGCGCCTTTAATACTCCACTGTAGGCATGATTTCAGGCACTTGGAAGAATTCCGTTTCCAGAGAGACAGAGAGCTTTTGCAGATCCTGATGTAATACACTCCTGCTGATCTTATCCTCTTGGATGACTTCTAATAAACTTAAACTTAATACTGACAAGATAATGTTCTTTAATCAGAAGTACCCATTAGCTACAACATTATGGTGGCCCTCGGAGCTAAATCCTCCTCCAGTCCCGGTCGAAGCAGCTCGTAATTTGGGATTTCACTTTGACAGTACTTTATTGTGTAAAACCCAAATTAACAAAGTCACCGCAACCTGTTTCGGCAAACTTCGCATGATCAGGAAAATTTTTCCTTATCTGCCTCTTGATTCACGCAGGACCGTCATACATGCATTAATCACCTCGCATCTTGACTATTCAAATAGTCTGTATGTTGGGGCTCCTGCTTACCTGATCAATCGACTGCAGATTGTGCAGAATGCGGCTGCTAGGCTGATTGGTAACATTCCTTACCGTCATTCGATCACTCCATACCTGAGGAAGCTGCACTGGCTGCCAGTGACTCGGCGTATTCATTTTAAAGCACTGGTCATTACATTTAGGGCCCTAAAGGCTTTGGTCCTGCCTATTTGAGAAATAGGCCTGTTCACTCCACAAGTGCTCTCAGATCTCATGACCTCTGCCTCCTTTTCACTTTGTGTTTTCGCCGGTCCATAATGGGGGGCAGAGCATTTGCAGTAGGGACCGCGAAACTCTGGAACAGTCTTCCATTAGATCTTAGGCTCTCTCCATCAGAGTTACTGTTCTGGAGTAAATTGAAAACCTGGTTGTTTTCTAGTCTCTAGTCGCTATTGTCCCTCTCTAGCCTGTTGTCTGCAGCGCCGGGACACCCCCGTTGGGGGTAACTGTGCACTTTATCAGCTTCAAAATAAATAAATAAATAAAATGGGGTCCCCCACACAATTCTAAGAGACCTTCTTTATTTTATAAAACATAGTTCCTAGCTAGTGAGGGTGATATACTAAGCACTATAAGGACCTGTTTTCACCATCATTGTAATATTATTTTTCCTTGTGTGTTTTATGGAATAGTAACAATGCTGATCATATTATTTCTAATCATATGTCTGCTTGTGTTAGCAAAGACACTGCATCTTAGAGCACGTCGTTAAAATAAATATTTTAACCTTTCCTTTTGTCTCTTTTCACTTCTATTGTGGACTGGTATGAGAGTCACAAATGAAAGAGTGTTCTTGCTTCCCACCATTCCTGAGTATAACCTAAGTCGCATGTTCCGGGTTGTCTAATCATTGGTTCCTTTGCTATAGGACAAAGTGCTAATGTGACACCGATGCTAGTCGGTTAGGGTTTCTAGGTACCGAGGTGAGTTTTTTGGTCTACCACAATTTACTGAGGTCCTGGGTCTCTGTGCACAGTTCTGTGTAGCAGCAGAATTCCTGCAACAGCAGAAGGTGCATTTGCAGCTTTGGCAGGTGCAGGGTGCAAGGGAATTCTACAGTGATGCTAGATGGCAGGCGATGTGGCATCCAGGGCTGATAGCAAGGAGCGTTCTGGAGTCGTAGCGGTGGAGTGTCCAAGAGGAAGAGTTCTGGGTACTGGGCAAGGTCCAGGGCCGATGGGCATAGTGAGCTTGCCTGTGGCGCACCAGTGGGACACAAGCTGTGCATGCCTGAACAGCTTCTGCCATTAAGTAGTGCTGCGGGCAGAATGGACAGCAGGGAGGTAGGAAACACGGGATGGGACACTGAAGGAGGAAGGGACGCTGGAAATTTAAATATATATATTTTTTAAATCTTACTTCGAGGACGGGCCCCACATCTTCTGTGCTCCTTCTCTCCTGAGTCTGCTTCCAGTAGCAGGAAGCAGGCAGCCAGGCTCCCTCCCCTAAGCCAATCACAATGCTGCAATGTGGTGTTGTGATTGTTCTTGAGTGCCGTGACAAGGCATGCAGCCAGTGGCTGAAGGGGTGCACATGACTGCTCTGGGGAGCCGGAGAGGGCTGACCGAACAGTTATTGTGCCTTTGAGTAGGCATACCACTCTGCCCCTGCCCTGCTCTGAGAGTAGAGCAGCCCCACCCACCCTCCGTCCGCAAAGGAAACCTAGCATGAGAAT
The DNA here is from genome assembly GCF_964263255.1 of Lissotriton vulgaris. Classification (NCBI taxonomy): domain Eukaryota; kingdom Metazoa; phylum Chordata; class Amphibia; order Caudata; family Salamandridae; genus Lissotriton; species Lissotriton vulgaris. Next base: position 644,272,205 of record NC_141685.1, on the reverse strand, counting down.
ATCAGAAGGTTATAATCATGTTATGCTTCCTCTTCTTGCATTGCTTGAACGCAGTGGGGTAATTCTCTTCCGCCATACCAGAGGAGCCGCCACTGGGGTTTGCTTCACCCACAGGCTCTAGGCCTGGGCCTGACTTGACCCCTGGGTTTTCTCTGATACACGCCCCACCTTCGCCTCACCTGGACATAGACACTGTGGCAAAATCCGCTGCACTCTCAAAAAATCAGTGACTCAGCCAGCAGGAGCCTCAGCCAGGCTGGATTTCACAAGCCTTGGTACAGCAGTCACCACCAAGTCCACTGGGGAACCTCCCATTGCAAGTGATGCAACAGGGCCTCTAATGCGTGAAGTTGCAGCGCTACGGCCACACAAGTTCTGCGTTGCCTAGTGGCCTCCCTCTCAACAGCCTCCGGCCTGCATAACATCCTCCAGCCTGTGATGCAGAGAGGCATGGCTCACCATTGGTAAATCTCCTCTGTGCACACCATTGTAGTGGTGGCATGTGGTATGTGATGCGGACCTCCCTACGTTAGTGCGCAGGAGCGCCTCTACCGTTCACAGCTCCAAGAGGCACTAGGTGGTCCTCTTACACAGGTCAGCAATCAACGTGCCTCCATGTGACCTGGCAAGCTTCATCACTGGGTAAGGGCGATCACCGATGCCTTAATGTCTACCTCCATGGACCAACAACTCCACAGCACCTCTGCATCCCACTCCGGGTCTCAGACATAGGCAGAGCGAGGTCTCAGGGCCCCAGGGACTGTCCGTGCTTTCAAGGTTGTGGCTGCCATTGTCTTGCAAGGAGGGTGCTATGAAAAGTGATGCATCACAGGTTTTCCCACCGATGCGCCTCTTTCCATATATGTAGCCCTGATTCTGCATTTCCTCTTCCCTGGGACTTTGGCTGGTTATCCTGGCTGTTGGGGGGTTTTAGGAGGTCATTGACTGTGCTGCACTTGACCCTGCCTGCTCCATTCTGTATTCCATTGTTTTTGTTTTATTGGAGGTGGACTTATTGGCTATTTTTGCCTCTAGAGGCAAAAAAGGTGAAGTTCTGCTGAATAACATCAGTTTTTTGCCCGCAATTGTCAGTTTGTGCTAATAGGCTGCATTAAGAAAACTGCTGCTAACTAATGCTGATGCTAGTTAACGGCAGTTCTTGTACATATACCCCTAAATGTTAATAAATTGGGAACATCCCAAAACCAGCTTGATTCTAATTTGTTACACCAGGTCTTGATGTGGCGAAGCCAAGGGAAGGAAACGTGATCATCAAGATCCAGAATTTCTCTTGCTGGGTGACCCATAAACGAACACAAAGTAGTAAGGGTCTCAATACAGCTAGATGTTCAATTCTTTTGATTCCAACATTGTGATACAAGGGTATTATTGGTGTACATTTGGGAAAACAAATTTATTTTCATCTACAGTGAATGTACCTGAGTTATCCCCTCCCCACAGTTCCACCCCATAAAGAGCTGCTATTTGGGCCCTACATTTGTAAACCTCCACGGCAGGCATTACTGCCTTGGATGTAGTGGATTGGTGTTTTTTGTAATGGCCATTGAATTATGCAACAAACCATCTTTGAATTTCTGTATTTGGGATTTCCTAGACAGTTTTTCATCCATTGTGATGCCAAGATAACTAAAGTTTGTTACACACTCCAGATGTTGATTACCAATAGTAATATTATTCATGAAGGACTTTTGCAGTCTTATGGCCATGTAGTTTTAAAAAAAAATTATATGGTAATAACTGGACCGGGAGGTAACAGAGCACTTTACATGAGCACCAGTCATGTTACATATGGACACATATTCATTTTTGTTAGGCACAGGAGATTATGTGATTTGTCCAGAATCACAGAATGCTGAGCGTTCCTGCCAAGAATCGAACCAGGTTCCCCAACTATGAGGTCAAATGCCCTAGCCATTTGGCAACACTCTCTACTTAGATTTACCAGAGTTGATTTCAAGGCCATTTATAGTACAATATTTGCAAAAGCTATCCAGTAGCTTTTGCAGCTCATTTGAAAATTGTGGCAGCAGGATGGTATCATCTGCGAATAGCAGTGCAGGTATCGGGATCCCACCTAGTTTTGGTGAGTTGTTTTTGCACTGGTACAGATGTTGCACAGCATCATTAACATATAAGAAGAATATGCATCCCTGTCTCAATCTCCCTTTGATAGGTATGGCATCTGCAAGTTCTTCTCCCGGGCCCCATCGAACCCTAGCCTAATTATCTTGATGTAGTATAGCTATCTGCAGCTAGATCCTATCTGGTACACCCTGGCTTTTCATTGAGTCTGACAGTTGACCTCTTGGGATAAGGTCAAAAGCTGCTTTTATATCAATGAGGGCTTCATCCAGATGAACTTAACTTAGTTTAGTATATTTTCCTGCTATGCACAAAATCCTAAAGACCTGATCAATTGTATCTGTTCTTATTTGAAATCCCACTTAATACGCTGAAAGAATATCATTTTTGACTATCCAATTACTTTGGTTATTTAAAAATTGCATGGCATAGACTTTTTGCTTGATAGCAATTAAACTGATGGGTCCATAGATGGCAAGTGCTTGCTGGTTGCTCTTTTTATAGATAGGTACATTGTCAGCTCCTCTCCATGTTTCTGGTACTGGTGCTTTCGAGGTCACTGCATTGCAAAGCAAATTAACGTATGGTACCCATGCTGCCTTATTATGCCTTAAAAGGTCCCCATGTCTTTTGTAGGGACTTAAGGCTTTCCCTGATTTGATTGAGGCTATTGCAATTCTGGTCTCATCTAGGCTAAAGTGAGGGAAATATGTTATGGTCCTATTTGTTTCAAAACTATTTGGACCTTGTGTAGTTTGCAAATATTCAGTAGTAGCAGAATATAAATGGGTAAAATTCCTGCACCAAGTGCCTGTATCCAAATAGTGCTCTAAACTAATATTTCCAGTTTTGCTGCCATGGGCTATTATTTTCTAAAAGGAGGCGCTATCTTTACTGTTTGCTGCAAGGATCAAATCACACCAGTTTGCCTCATCCCAATCCTTTTCAGCCTGGTCTAATGTTTTCTTGTAGTCAGCCCTGGCATCTCTTACAGACTTAATATTATATCTTCACACTACTAGCAACCGCCTCTTTTGCCGCATGGCAGTCTTTAGAATACCAATAATTCCTGAGAGGAGGCTTAAACGTGCCTTTTATCAGGTGGGCCAGATAGTTCTTGGTCAAGAACGGTTTAATTTATTTGGCCAAAGAACAACGCATTTGAGTAATAGAAATATAATGAGGTAAACTATCTACACATTGAAGTAAAATCTTAGAAAATGTATTCTAATTCTCTCTCTGTCATGATTTCTGGCTCATTCACAGTAAGTGTCCACTTAACTGACCTACAGTTGTTACCAATGATAGGCTGAATCAGATTTCTGATCTGATCCTGTGCCCAGGGCTCAAAAAGAGTCCCTGACACCTCTAGAGCGATTGGAAGGTGATTGCTGTCTTCTCTTTGATCGACTTTAAAATTAACTAGGTTTCCCCAAATTATAACACTCACCATTAGGTAATCAATTCACATTTTAGTAGCACCTCTTTTAAATGTAAATGTACTTGGACTGTCCGATGGCATCCTACCATTACAAGCTTGTGACCCATGCTCAGATGCAAAGCAAAAAAGTTGAATGGCAGCTGCTATACCTGGGACAGAAGTGCCTACATTTAGTAAAGGAATGCCTCTAGCAATATCCTCTTCCTCTAGAACAGATTGCAACCCAACTATTGGCCTATATTTGCAACTTAGATCGCCAACAATAACAACTGCACCTTCAGGGCTTACAGAACCAAGAATACTATATAATATTTCTACCACAGAAGACTCCATACTAGCAATGCTTGGTCTAATTAAACATGAAACAAATATGCCATGGCTCTATTCTGCTTTAGTTTCTTTAGGCAGGTGATATACATAGAGGATATTTCTAATGCCTCTAATTGCTTGTTAGGAGATTTTCCCTAAAATTCCAGGCCCTCTGATGGCCTACCCCTCAATAAGGGTTCTGCTTTTACACTGAATGATCTATAGCCTATTTTGTGTGGTGGCTCTAATAGCCAGGATTCCCGGAGCAAGACAAAATCAAATGTGTGCATATATTCTTGCCACTCAGGGTTCAGTAATTAACCCTGCTATGTTCCAGGATAAAATAGACCTATTTGGCGGTCGTGCCTCATTAAATGTGTTGATCAATAAATTGGGTTGAGTAGACTCCATTTCGACAGAGTAGTCTGTCACTCTGCTGACACCCTGTTGCACTTGATTAAGGGAATCTGAGATAATATTCTCTGCAATTATAGGTGTGAGATATGGGGAGTTATGTGATGAATTTTCATTTAGGATAATTAAGACCCTCGGACTTGCAAGTCAGTCAACATACTCTAGATCATTATACACATGGCTAAGACTAAGATGAGTTGTTGACATTATTAGAGCTGTTTGCTTATGTTCTACTCTACTAGTGGGCCTATTCAGTTTGAATCTTATGTGGTAATTTGGGGGTGGGCTGGTTCTTTAATCAAGTGCAATCAAGACCTTGGCTAGACTCTTGGGTCTAATAACAAGGAGGATAGAGTCAAGAGTTCCTTCATCACTGATCAGGCATTCAGCCCTACTTACTCGGATCGTACTATTGGCAAATACTGCCAATTGAATCTAATCCAGAGAGTCACCTTGTTTTGAGTAAGTCTTTGTCTTTTCTGTCTACTGGCTTTAGCCTAAGGTCATTGGTTATGAACACCCCACATTTGCGCTGATAATTCTTTAAGTTTCGTTTGAAAAGCTTTATTTGGGTACATTGACCATAAAAGTATCACAGAAATGAATAAAACATATAAAATTAGCACAGAGATCGAAAAACATTAGAACAATTTTACATCCAGTCGCCATAGCATAAACAGTTGGAATAAAATACAGGTGGAAATAATGAATGCTTTTACACAAGGAAAGGTTAAAAACCATACTGAGACCCAGTAGGGGTAATACATTAATTTATAAAACAGGAGCCAAAGCTCTCATTTTTTTTCCCTCTTTTATTTATTTTTTTTTATTTAAAAAAAAAACACAGTTAAAAGTTGTTTACCACGTGCCAAAGGATGTTAGCAAGCCTGGGCAGACCGTATACTACGTACGGCCACTGAGAGGAAGGCTCCAAAAACGTCCTCCTCATGCACCACATTGAAAATAAAAAGCGGGAGACTGAGTAAATTATTGGGGGGTGCAGCTCCGTTTTCAATATTCTATAGGTCTCGCTAAAGTGTCTTGTGCCCAGGTTCTTACAGATTTGCACACGCCAGCGTCTTCTGGGCGACCTATAGGAATCACATTGGAAGAAAACATGCACCTCTGTTTCATCCACTAAGCCACAAGCAGGGCATTCAATCATAACCTGTCCCCCCATTTTTTAACATACGATCATAGGGGGAGGCACCCATGCCTAAACTGTAGAAACAATTTTCTTGCCAACACTGGTTGGATACAATCCAGGATGGACTCTGCCTGGTAAGTAATTTTGATTGTAAGGAAATCATTTGTCAACCGTCCTAATGAGGAACTACGCATCATGTTGGACAGCCGGTGTTCCCTATAGGCAGTCACCAGTGCATTTCTACTTAATGATTGTGACACAGTTTGGGGCTCATCCCACAGGTCAACTCGTCCCAGTTCCACACATAGCGCCTTAAGGTGTCCCAGCCAGGGTATCTTGCCCACCCCGGCCAGCCCCAAAATCTCAGTTAGTTCCTCACTGTAAGGGGCTAGCTTGGGAGTGCTCCACAAGCGTCTCCAGAAGGTTAATGGTTTAAGTGCAGCATCCTCGGCAATAGGTCTGATTCTTAGGTCCATTCTCAACGGGATCAATGGTGTGCTTTTGGGGAGGCTAAGAAGTTGCCTAATCAACGCGTTCTCAGTGCGTTCAAGGGATAGGAGTGCGCAATGGCCCCAAATTTCTGCACCATATAACGCAGCACTTCTTGCCTGTGCCCTGTAAGCTTGCATAAACCTGCTTATGTGTTGCCCCCTTGAAGAATTTGTAGATGCCTCCCGACACCTGAGTGAGCTTCAAGTTGCCCTTATTGATCTGCGCTCCCCAGTCCATTCTCTCCGTCAGGGTAATGCCAAGGTAGTCGAACACCACTACTCTTTCAAGGGGTTGGCCCCCCAGGGTTGGATTGCTGCGTGTGCTTTTGCCACCATTAAAGACCATGTATTTGGTCTTCTTGAGATTTATCTCCAGGCCCCGATGTTTGCAGAAGGCGACAAAGTTGTCAAGCGTCATCTGGATGCCCATTGGAGACTTAGTAAGCAACAAGGTGTCGTCTGCAAACATCAGGGCAGGGACACTACGCCCTGCCAGTTTGGTGGCATCAATGTTAGGGCCTTTATTGAGATTGTCTATAAGCCCATTAACAAATAGAGCAAAGAGTGTTGGGGCCAAGACACATCCCTGGTGGACTCCTCGCTTAACTGGGATTGGGGAGGTTAAATTGCCATATTTGCCATACCTGATTTGGGCATAATTGCCCTCATGCAGGCGGGCAAACAGGTGGCAAAGGTAATCCGGAACCCCCATCTCCAAGAGGATCGACCACAGCTTCTCTCTGGGGACCAGGTTGAATGCAGATTTCAGATCCACAAAGATTAGGTACACTCTCTATACTCACAGTCTTCCGGTGAATCATTTGTAATCTGAAAATCTGGTCGACCGTGGATACCCGTGCTCTAAACCCAGCTTGGAGAGGTGTTAGGATGGTGTTTTCCTCCATCCATCCATGTAGGCGCTCAAGGAGAACGGGAACAAAGATTTTTTGAGTTACATCTAAAAGACTTATGGGCCGGTAATTCAATGGCAGAAGTGGGGACCCTTTTTTGAAGATGGGTATTATTTCAGCCCCGGCCCACGTAGGGGGCATGGGGATGCCCTCCAGTAAGGCATTAAAAAACAGAGTAAGATAGGGATTTCAAGCTGGGACTTCACTGTGGAAAAGATCTCCGGGTAGCTTATCCAGCCCTGGTGCTTTGTTCTGGGCTATTTTCTCCAGTGCAAACTTAACTTCACTTAATTGAATACGTGGCCCAGTGACCCCTCTTGCTTCAACTTGCCCTCCCTCCCTTGTATTATAGGAGCCATTATCTGGGGAAGCATAAAGGGGTACAAAGTGGGCAACCCAAACATCCTCACTAATATTTGGCTCGATGGCTGATTTGTGGTTCCTAGTGCCCTCATTGATCACATTCCAGAAAGCTCTAAGATCCAGTGCTAGCAGGGCTGCCCTGATGTCTTCCCACTTCTGGTTTTCCTAGCGTTTTTTGGCCTGTTTCAGTTCCCATGTATAGGCGGCCCATGCTTCCGACAGGTCTATCCTTGTGTTAATCTTAATTGCATTCAGTAAATTTTGCTTAGCAGCTCTACAGTTACTGTTATACCATTGATGACTAGGTTTGGGCTTTTCCCTTAGTTTAGTATGGTGACCAAAAATTGGGGCCAAAGAATCCATTAATTCTTTATGATTTTCACCGATGATTAGGTTGGAGTCCATGAAACTAGGTTGGGTCGCTAGGCAATCCGCTTTTGCAAAAAAAGGGAGTGCAGTCTGGTACAGGCTGGCCAGCTTTTCTTGGGAGAGTATAAGGTCCCCCCAACGTACCCTTCTCCCTCTGTTTACTTGGACTAGGGCAGGGACTACATTCCCAGGTGTTAAAGCATGAGTTTTGCCTGTTAGTAGGCAGATGTTTATGTGCAGGGCATTATGGTCGCTATCGCTACGAGGGCAGATATCGAATTCAAGGACTCTATGCCAGCTACCAGTATCAACAAGGATATAGTCGATAATTGATGTGGATCCTAATCTATTATTGGTGATGTTGGAGGCAGTACCTGCCGGGAACCGGCCATTGCAAGCCCGGAGTAAAAATTATAAACAAAGGGCATTTGCTTGGAATGCTAGTGGAGTCCAGACATTAACAAGCGGAACACTAGATTCTGGGATTGACCAATATTGGTCTTCATCATACAGAGTGTCGGGTGCCAGACCCTTAAGGGGTTCGAATTGGGTGTTAAGATCGGCACCAATGATCATCCTGGTATTGGGAGGAATTGTTTCTAAAAAGGCAGACAATGCGTCCATAGTTAAAGAGGTTGCACCTCTTGCGACAGGTCGGGAGTAGACATTGATCAGGGCAACAGGTTGTTCGTCAGGCAAGGTAAGGACCACACACAAAATGTCCATGGACTGGGAATCTATTTCTTTGGCCTCGCATCCTGAGTGCGTGCCAACCCAGTTAGACAGGCCTCGTGACGGTCGCCCCTTGCCCAGGTGGGTAGCTGGTTTATCAAATATGGCAAAGCCCATACTAACAAGCTAGGATCTAGCTCAAGTCTCTTGGAACATACATACATCAAACTGTTCGATAAATAAACACCTCTTAGGATTGTTCAATTTAGATGGAAGGCCTGCCACATTCCATGATAACAAGCTAAGGGCAGGGTTAGCTATAGGTCCCCCCTCTAACCACTGACTTGGAGGTTGTGTCACTGGGACAGCTGGGGCACAGATCCCATGACTAGCAACAAGGGTAGTTCCCTTTACTGGTGACTGCGAGCCAATCAGTCAATCGTTTTGGTCAAGGGAACATAATAGCTCGTACCTGTTGCTTAGAGAAATGGGGCCAGTGGGTTCGCTTGGGGGAGGGCGTTCTGCATTTAGAGTGCTGCTAATGTTAGGGGGGGGGATAAAAGTACCCCAGTGGAAGAACATTGACGTGATCACGGTTAATTAGAACTGAACCAGTTTGCCTTAGTATGTGATTCACCAATTTGGGGGAGCCAAAGTTAACTTCAAGACAATCACCCATCATGGTTTTCATAGTTTTCCCTACCCAGGGAACCCGTTTCACCATTTTGAAATTGTCAAACAGGTGCTCACCCAAAACAGTTTTATTGCTTAAGAAATGGAGCGCCTTATTTTTCAAAGTGGACCAATGTTCAACTTTCCCATCTTCTAGTTTTGGGACATTAGCCAAAATGACAGTGTTAGGGCATGACTCTGGAGGGAGATGTAATGGAGGATCTAAGGGGGGCGCCTGGTCCGGGGGATATAATCTGCCAACTGGGCCAACAGGGCCCAGGTTGGCTCCTCGCTTAGTTCTCATTGTGTTTGGAGCTGTGGGCGGAGCATTGGTAGCTCTAGCCTGAGTGACAGTAGTTAAGGTGGTGGTTAACCGGTCAGTTAGATTTGGCAGAATGGTGTTCAAACAAGGTACTTCGGGTAGTTTAGGGCTAGCTAATGGTGCTAGCTGTTGTTGTAATTTGGTTTCGATAGTGGTAAGTCTGCTACCTATTTCTTCAAGTTTAGTAAAAACAGGTGAAATAAGTGCCTTGAGCCTGCCCTCGATGTAATCCATTAGGTCATGCAAGTTCCCCCCTGGGTTAGGTGTATTGGGCACTATCCCTCTTGCATTACTTGTAATTGTACTAACCTCTGGAACCAAATTCACAGCATTGCCCGAGTTACCCGGATGTAGCTCCAACCCAAATACAGATTTTTTACTCCTAGACTGTTTAGCTTGATGTTTACTACCCTTTGGTATGACAGTGGCTTTTCTTTTCCCCCCTAAGATATTAGTATTATTATTGGTGGACGCTAATGCCCGCTAGTGCCTAGTACGGGCTGCTAGGGGGGAAGGAGATAAACTAAGACCGGCACATGAATCCCCGCCGGATGGTGGACTTACGGTCAGGGCGGCCCCCTGGATAGGGGTGGTGGGGTTGATGGATATAGCGCAACCATTGGTCAAATCAGAAGGGGTAGCAGTGGAGTTTAACAGCTCTGTGTTAGTTGGTTGGGGTGATAAGTGGGTTAATGGGTCCAGTGATAGTCTCCTTTTGACACATGCAATCTGTTTTGCCACCACATGCTCAGCCTTTCTGAGGTAGGCGTCCAGGGTCCCCACACCCCCAACCCCTGGGCAAACTTTGGAGTTCGATTTGGCCATGTGCGAATCTAAGCTACCCACAATAACAGAACCAATAACAAGCTCCTAAAGGAGAATGCCACTCACGGAAGAAGGTGATGGACCAAGACAATAACACACACGGGGCAATGTCTAGGTTTCTCCAACAACTGGTACCAATACTGTCCGTGGAACCCTGGCCGTTGGCGAAAGTGGAATGGCCCAGCCCCGCCTCTACCAGCTCCGGATGGCCACAGATGGCCCGCCCTTTGTCTGGGCTTCGTCTGGCACGTCCCGCGCGTGTTCCGCGAGTGTCCCGCACTGTGATTATAGGATGATGATATAGACAACGCTGTGTGTGGGAATTGGCCTCCTCTCAGGTGTTGTCACGCAAGGGCTCCTGGTCCCTGGAGTCCCCTGCGGTGCGTTGGGGAAGGCAAGTTCGGCCCCTTCAGCAAAGTTAGTGGCAATACCCCCTCAGTGTGCCCCACCAGGGGCGGCAGCAGCTCGAGAAGCAAGAAACACTTCCGATGATGCGGGACCCACGACAGCGGGTCCGGCGAGAGGTTATGAAGTGCCAGTGTGTGTGGGGGTTGGCCTCCTCACAGGTGTTATCATGCACGGGCTCCTGGTCCCTGGAGTCCAGTGCAGCACGTCGGGGAAGGCAAGTTCGGCCCCTTCAGCAAAGTTAGTGGCAATACCCCCTCAGTGTGCCCCACCAGAGGCGGCAGCAGCTCGAGAAGCAAGGAGCACTTCCGACGATGCGGGACCGCCGACAGCGGGTCTGGTGAGAGGTTATGAAGTGCCGGTGTGTGTGGGGGTTGGCCTCCTCGCAGGTGTTGTCACGCACAGGCTCCTGGTCCCTGGAGTCCCGTGCGGCACGTTGGGGAAGGCAAGTTCGGCCCCTTCAGCAAAGTTAGTGGCAATACCCCCTCAGTGTGCCCCACCAGGGGCGGCAGCAGCTCAAGAAGCAAGGAGCACTTCCAACGACGCAGGATTCTTTACATGACTGCTTTGTTTTACAATCTAGGGCCCTGTAATTTGGATGTTCTTTGGTATTTAATGCCCTTCGCCCCTCAGATCTGCAAGCCTGGTATCTCTTTATACTTGAACAACCGTAAGGACTACCTTAAAAATGGCTATACTGGGGCATCCTACGGTGTCTTTGATGCACCACTTCAGCCCACTTTTTTTGTAGCTTTAACTCACTCAAGGGTCTTGCTTCTATAGTAAGTGTTTTCTACCTCGCCTCTCTAGTCACATCATGTTGGACTTGCATGCAAGTCTTGTTTTCAGATGTCAGCCTGCACATAGGTGATTTGGTTGTTTCTCATGACCAGCAGCAATTGTTAATGTCTCTTGATTTTCAGTTTGCATAATGCTTTCCTCTCAGGCTTCACTGTCCAGAGGTGCTAGAATTTCTAACAATGTTTTTAGATCAGCAAACACTTTTGTTAAAGCTTTTAGGGGCATATTTAATAAGAAGTGACGGAGAGCAGCGTTAGCCTTCCTGGCTTAACACCGCACTCCGCCACTTCTGAAATGCAGGTCTTCACCATATTAACAATAGCAGCCACAAATTTTCTCCTGCGCTGGTGCTACATTTATCAGCCTAGCGTCAATGCAGACCCCCTGACACAAAAGGGTGACTGCGTTGAGGGTAAAGTTGTTTATGTGCAGTAAGGTCTCCCTTAAATGACGGTAAATGGCATTTTCTAACTTCTATATGTGTTGCTTAATGCATCACACATAGAAATTGCAAAACTCAATTTTTTTTAAGTGATTGTTTATGTTGAAGAAGGGAAAGCTTCTTGCACATAAACAATCAATGGCGTGTTGCTGTTTCTGTGTGCTGCACAACTCAGCACACATGGAAACAGCAAAAACGAGGAGAAATTAAACATTTCTCCTTATTTTGCCAGGTTAAGTCCAGGTTTTATTCAACACAAAAATCCTCGGGTCTAAGACCAAATATAAGCCTGAGTGAGAGGAAGCAAAGAAGTTATACACATTATATTTAAGGGGATCCCTTAATTAAGACGTAATACCATTACCCACCGAGGTGGCATGCTTCATCATCTGGGATTCTCCTCTTGACAGGAAATCCTATTCCTGCAAAGGGCTCCTCCCCCCTCACTGTGAGGGAGGAACTCAGGGATGTTTTTATTCCTACACTGTATAGGATATAATAAATCCTTCAGATGAGAGGTCTAGTGGGTACGATGGGTGGGAGGCACAGTGCAGATAATAAGAGAGGAAAAATAAATGCATATGGTGGACATGAACGCGTCTACATGTTTCAGCCTCAATGACCCTCTAAGGTGTTGCGGCTTTCGTCAGGACCAAGAAGATATTACGTGCTACTGCGATGAAAAAAGAGTATTTTAAAAAACTGTGGTAAAAATAACGAAACACAAACAATGTATACAAAGAACCAGTAATCCCACATTTGGTGTAATACATTTTCTGGTCGTACCTGTGAATGAAAAGAAAAACAACAGATGAAATCAAACAATGCAACAGTCTTTTCAGGCTTTTTTAGGTTAATCATATCACTTTTTTTGACTTAGTTCCTGATCCTTGGTTGCAACAGGAAAAAACAGTAAAATGGTAGCTTACCTGTGGTGTACGGATAAGTCGCCCCACCTCAACCTGGCAACAGATCAGGGGAGGGGCACGGCTATGAAAAAAAGGGGATTGACCACATGGAAGATAAAAACAAGAATCACGAAGCACAAGAGTACTATCTGATGCAATAAACAAGCTACAAAACTCATTTTCTCGAGCTCAATCATAACGCAGATGAACTGCTGTGGACAGTACTTTAACAACTCTTCATTCCTGCCCACAAATCCAATGTCACAAGTTGTTGTTCGCAAAAGAACAACGATGGGTCCACAGCCAGCACAGTGACAGTAAAGGTCTCAACTATGATATTCTGTGGACTGCTTTATAGCCTGTTTTCAACATGGTCAGTCCCTTGCTCCTCATAGCAGTAAGGTACACATTCCATAGGGTACTTTAGATTGTAAGAATTATTACACAACCTTGGGGCATGTTACCAAGCAATAGCGATAATTATCGCTATTGCTTGGTTAGAGATAAAAAATTATCGTCGAGCTGCAGCGATTTTTCTCGCAGATAAACCTTGGTATTACCAAGGTTTATCGCAAATGCGATGAAAATCGGCAATGATGCATGAATATCGCTGAAAAGTCAGCGATATTCATGCATTACAGAGCTAATGCTCTTAGCCATGTTATCCACATACCATTGGATAACATGGCTAAGAACTGCTCAGGGCAGGTGTTAGCTTTTGGAGATATTCGCGCTTAGCGCGAATATCTCCAAAATTTGGTAATAGGAGATAGTGATGTTAGCGACTGTTTCCAGTCGCTAACATCTTGTCACGCCCACTTTGCATGTCATTAGTGATAAATATCACTGACATGCAAAGTGGGGCCCAAGATGGTCGCTATCTCCTACTAACTGTCGCTAACTGGTGTTAGCGACAGCTAGGTAATAGGGAGATAATTTTATCTCCGCTTTCTTGGCTTTTAAAGCCAAAAAGGCGGAGATAAACCCCCTTGATAATATGCCTCCTTGTTCTTTCATAATAATCTGTAGTCACCCCCTAAATTACATCAAATATTTTACCATCGGGATCATGTTTAATAATGAGTTGTGCTATAATCATTGGCTAGCACCCGATCTCCTTCAAGTTACCAGTTTGTTACCAGTTTGTTGTGCTACCACCTTTTGCTGAGGTTGATAGAATAACCACAGTAAAGCTGAGCTAAAATCATTCTCTGCAATGGGCAAATGGAGATGGAATAACTTGCTTCCAATTCTGAAATTCATTTCCCCCCAATGTCTTATGCGCTCAGTCATGGGCTCTTTTACTGTCTCAGAAAAGGTGGGCACACCCGTTTAAATTAACTTGACACTCTGTGTTTTCCTCATAGTGGGGCAGGCTTGTGCACAATGTTGTCGCTTTGCACTCGGTCGCTGTAACAAACATTTGCCAGAATGCTTCAAATGTACCACGCTTGTATAATTATCATGAAGTCGCGTTTGCCGGCACACACTTAGGGCCCGACTCCGATGGGGGTAGGAAAGAATTCCCAACTAGGGCCTGATTACAATGCCGTTAGGAAGGTCGCCTAATGGCATTTGCTCTTTCCAGATGGGATTTGGAACGTGTTTCCCCATCTTCGCAAGAAACCTCAAAACCTGGCTCTTCGACAGACCCCCTCCTTGATGGAATGAAACCTGCAGCACCCCAACCCCCCCACCCCTAGCGCCTTGAGACCCTTACGGGTGAGTAGTCGCGCTTTAACAAACTCCTGATTGATTCCTGAATGAGAACCACATTACGATGCGTATAGGGACATGGGCTCCCATAGAAGTCAATGGGAGTCCAACCAAATCGTATCTGGAAGCTTCCGGAGGCATCATACTCAGTTAGTTGGACTCTCCTGATCCGAGTTGGTTGGAAACCATTTACAAACCGATTTGATCGGGTAGATTTCCTAACCACATCAGAATCAGGCCCTTAGTATTTTAGTCCTTGCACATTACCTGGTGAAAGGAATATATCATGTTTCCAACCAATATTGTTTAATTTGGTTAATACACATGGCATTATACCTAGAGTGTGGGTCTGTTCTGATTGTTAACATTTTCAAACCTTGATCGTAGTACTTGACCATAGTTAAGATTCCAGATAACGCTGTAGCCACACAGTGGTGTAGAGTCATGCTACAACTTTTGTGGTGAATATCGGACTGCCACCAGCATACCCTTTGTATCATGCCATCTTGCCTATTCTCCTTTATCACTTAATCGGATCGATAAAGGGGATGTTGACACAGGATGTGCAACCACGCTTCATGCAATTGACCTTTGGTCAGGCTCATACCGCTGTTTGCCCTGCACAGTGGAAGTTGAGCACTCGGATAGCATGGGTTCTGATCGCTGGCATAAACAAAATATTCATACGACCTACACTTCTGTTACTTACAGAGTTTTCCAAGCTCTACATATGAATTGGCATATGCCCAATTGATTTAAACTAACCACATTTAGGTTGAGGGTTCTGACCAGCATTAGGCATACATATAATGCTAGAATCGTCCTGAACACAACTACCATTCAGTGGACTTGTCAGTTCATTGAAAACATACCAGAAGATATGTTGTGTCCACAATTATCAGGACATTTAATCCAGCATGCAGTGATAGTCATAAACATTATACACATTTTTAGAAGTGGTTGCGTCCTTACTCTCTTGCAGTGACACTAGCTAGCTTAATGCTTGAGCATTGTGCTTATGATTGTCTTGTGAACAGCTTTTAACATATAATCATGGGAAGCCGTGTCAAATAATTCACTATATTACATGCATTTGACACAGTGATGAATCCTCTTTTTTTCAGAGCGGTACCCCTCTCCTGAGCAGTTGCCAGGTCGAGGCGAGGCGGCATATCTGTACACCACGGGTAAGCTACCATTTTACAGCTTTTTCTGTTTCAACCAAGGATGAGAACTAATCCCCAGATGCATCAAGCATCCATTTTGCGATTCCTTATTAGCGAAAAATAAGGAATCGCTAATAAGGAATAGCAAAATGCTATGCAAGAAGAACTCGCTCAAAAAATAGCGATTTCTTAAAATTCCTTAATTGCGACTCGCAAAGTGCTACTCGCAAATTGCGACTCGCAATTAAGGAATACCTCCGCATTCTTTCCTATGGGCCTAGAGACCCCTAGAAATGAATGGGAAGACATTCTTCATTTGCTAATCGCAATTAGCGAATCGCAAATTGAGAATGCTATTTCAAGGGTGCAGGGGTGTCCGAAGGACACACTGTTGCACCCCTGAAATTGATCTGTGCACATATGTTGCGCACACACATGCCCTTAGGGCATGTGTGTGCGCAACATGAATCTTTGAAAAATGCACAAAAGTGCATTTTTCAAAGTTTTTGCAAATTACCATGAAGTTGAACTTCATGGTAATTTGCTACTCCTATTAGCGAAATCGCTAATTTTTTTACCTTTGATGCATTGCATTTAAGGAATCTCAATTTAAGATTCCTTAAATGCAAGTAATCACAATTTAGCGAATTCTTAATTTGCGATTTTTGCATTTGGGATGATGCATACCAAATGCAAAAATACCGGTCGCAAAGGGCAGATTCTGAGAATCTACCCCTTTGCGAGCGAATTTTGCCTTCATGAATCTATACTAAAGTCTCACAAAGTGATGTTATTAACCTAGAAAAGCCTGAAAAGGCTGTTGCATTGTTTGATCTAGTCTTTAGGTTTTTTTTTCATTCACAGGTACGACCAGTAAATCGATTACACCAAACGTGAGATTACTGGTTCTGTATATACATTGTTTGTGTTTCGTTATTGTTACCACAGTTTTTTACACATTCTTCGCAGTAGCACGTAATATCTTCTTGGTCCTGACGAAAGCCGCAAAACCTTAGGGGGTCCTTGAAGCTGAAACATGTAGACCCTTTCACGTCCAACAAATGCAGTTATTATTTAAACTGCAGGTGGTCTGTTTTTAATCCTGACACCAGGAACAAACCAATAAAGTTCATATTGCTCCTGGTAGTTAATTTTAACACCACTTCCTCACACTGTTACTTCTTTAGTTCTGCTCTGCACTTGCCATTCACCCTACCTACTAGTATTCTCACCTGAAGGATTTACCATATACCATACAGTGGAATAAAAACATCCCTGAGCTCCTACTTCACAGTGAAGGGGTAGTAGCCCTTGGCAGGGCTAGGGTTTCCCATCAAGAGGAGAATCCCAGATGATGAAGCACGCCACCTCGGTGGGTGATGGGATTACGTCCTAATTAAGGTCTTTTAAACTCCCTAGGACCCCTCCATGCTTGTTTGTTTTGTCGTTAAGGCCAGGTTTTCCCTGGTCTTAATTTTGACGCTGCCTCCTGTTTACGCCACTCTTGTAAATAGGGTGCAGCATCAAAATCAGTGGGTGTTGCAGCAGAATGCCCACCGCAAAATCCATTGCCCTCCCCTTTCACACTAAGTATAGCGTGAAAGGGTGCCAAATTTACAAGGCTTCGTTAAGCTACGGTATGTGGTTTAATGCTGCCGTGTAAATAAGGTGAAGCTCCTATCGCCACTACAACATCCTGAAAAGTAATGTAGTGGTGGTGATAGGGGCTTGTAAATATGCCCCCTAGTCTCTGGTAAAACTCTGTCACCATCAGGATACTAAGATTATATTGTCTTAAACTAAATGATCTTGGGACTCACGTAGAAGGCAGGGATTTTGTGGACTTTGAAAGGGGTGTTGATTTCCAATATCAGAGGTTTATTAAAGATCTCTGCTGCATGTTGAACTTCGATATTTTTAAAGGTTGTCATGGGGGCTAAAATTGCAAATTTGTTTTAGCACAGGATGATCAGAGCATCCCCCCTCCTCCTAGTTTGTTAGCTATGTTTTCAATTAAGGGCTGATTAGCTGCTTGGATCAGGTCAATTTCACTCATAACAGCGGGGAACTATGTCAGCTTCGAGGGTCCAGCCTCCTGGTGCGTAATCTCATTAGATGGTACCTTCAGCATTTGCTGGTTTAAGTACACCTTGGAAATTTGTTATAAAAGGCTGTAATATTCAAGTTGTGGCTGCTGGCTGTCTTGCACTTATCACTCAATATTGAATCCACCTCCTTGATTAAATCATCAATAACAGCTAAAGTGCAATTCTCCGCTTCACTTTTTCTATATTTTAAGTATTTCTCATTTGCCTGACACAGTGTCTGAAGCATTCCGCTTCCCCATGTTTACAGGTGCTAAGTATCTGCAATGCCCCCACACTCTCAATCTATTCACAAACTAGGGACCACAACAAGGAAGTTTGCTATGTCAACAATTGTTGCCCTCCTTAGTGTCATTTCCACACGTAATAATAGAGAATTCAACAAATCTACCATTTAACGTTTCATAATACTGCTACAAATGAACGAGCATGCCTCCCTGTAATATTCAGGCGGGACAAACCCCAGTACATATAAAGAGAAGTTGTCACATTTAAGAGTTTTCACAGGGCGAATAAACGTAGTCAGCAGGCAGTTCAAATGGTCCTCCATTCAGTTCCACCAATGTCCTAAGTAATGGGGCCCAAGGCTTCTAAATTCCTGTCTAGGACTTGAAGTACAAGGGAGCAAGGGCAAGGATCGACCTTATTCAGCACTTGCCTCAGGTATAAGTTTGCTGGCTAGACGCAAGGAGGAGACAAGCCTACCAAATTGATAAAAGCATCTGTTCATGTTGTAAAGTGCAAAGCCAAGGGGGAAGGCCTTGCCCTGTCTCCTCCTGTCGCTGACTGGCACAGGACTGGCCCTCCCTTGGCCCGGCTTCACCTGGGTTCGGCCAGAGAGGGGAGAGTAATGCTGATTAAATAGGCTGAGATAGAGCAGCTGATGCACCTGCAGGTGATTGTTGGCACTGAAGTCCCCAGCGGCTATCAAGTGTAGTAGCTTTACCACAGCAAGATCCTAAATGCCCAGGTGAAGTTATATGGCAGGGCTCCTTTCGACAGAGAAAGGAGGCAAATCCAGTATACAAGTGACACGCTGCTCATCAATGTTCCGTGGTAGTAGAGTCAAGTTGGAATGATGGTATGATGTTTTCATGAATTAACATGATATGATGGTATAAAGTCATTTGCAACAAATGTACACAGATGAGTGTTATAATGTGTAGAGTAATGTATTAGGAAATTGAGAAAAACATTGTTGAAGGTTTGATTAAATTTAGCAAAGTGTGCTAAATTTCAACTGTGCAGGAAGGGGCAAGTGCATTCATACACTTGCAGGGTATCATAGCAGGCCTCCTTGCACCATGGTGTAAGGATGCCTGTGTCATGGGGAGATTGTTTTTGTGCAAGAAGGGGCAGGGTGGGAAGTGTGTTGCAGTGGGGAACACCCATTGCAACACCCATGGAACACCCCTCCAACGCAAAGTGCTGCGTGTGAAGGAGCCGCATTTACAAGGAGAGAAGTCACGCAGGGTGGCTTTTCCTCTCCTTGTAAATATGGAGAAGCAAGTGACGTACTGCTGGAACAGGGGGATTGTAAATCTGCCCCATTGAATTCAAGTTACTGTCCAAAACGGATACCATAGTAGAGATGATGATTGGGGAACTGAGAATTCAGTACATTTGATGCTCAAAAAGTCCTAGGCTCTCACTCCAAGGACCCAGGTAAAATGACAAGCAATACTGCGCAGGGAGTTAACAATACTGTGTACATTTTTTTTCCTGGGTGTGGTGGTCCTGCATCAATGGGATTTCCACGGGTTGAAATAGGGGCTAAAGGATTTGGAGCCTCCTATTCACAGTTTTATTCGCCATTTTCTGATAAATGACGTTCGCATTATGCCAAATAACATTTCAGAAATGCAGTTCACATAAAAAACTGTTGAAATATGTCTTTCCAGGGCCCCCAAAAATGCTTATGATGCCAATAGACAAACCGAAAGAAATTCAGCTGTAGAGCTAAGCAGAGAGGAGACAGGCTGAGATTTGGAGTTAGACAGAGGTAAAGCATATTAGAGAGAAAGTGGGGACCCTGTGAAATGGCCTACTTTGTCCATGCCTTAAAACGTCTCTGATAACTCAGTAACACAGCACATGTTCCCACAATCTGAGGTGGAAACAGATTCTTTCGTTTTTTCCAAGCTCAACGTTTGCTGCGTTTTATTTGGCAAATCTGTGAAGGGAACATTCTAAATTGTATGAAAGAAAGGTAATTGTGGCGGTTCAAGGGATGTAATATATAGAAAGCAGATGGTCCAGTTGGCAACTGCTAGTGTCAGGAACAGGAGGATTTGAGAGCAGAATCCCTGAGGAGGGCTGAGCAGGGAGATGGTGAGACAGGTCGGGAAAGGTGGCCATGCACTGAGGATGTTTGTAGTTAAACATAGGAAAAGGCATAGACGGTGCTTATTGATTCTGAAATGAATGAGGCAGGAGTCTGTGCCAACGTCAGAGATCCCGGCGAGATATCCTGCTGGGACAAAAGACAGCCAAAGTAATGATGCGGAGAGGGGTTGAGTCTGGAAATATATTATTTTTGGTGCTACGAATGAAGGGAATTAACTAATGTGAGTATTGTCTAGGCTGAACGCCTGGCAGTACTAGGACGTCTTGGAGGTGACTGCCCAGTTGTGGAGGGTACACAGACAGTCAACAATGTGGCTCAGGAGGGTGTAATGATGCAGAAGAATTTCAGATTTTCTCTGCACTTTCCACCATGCCTTGTCTGAGGAACACATGCAGGGAAAACCAGTGATGGTAGGCCCGCCCTCATTAGGGCTGAATGCACACCACTGTGCCCCACGGTTTGTGGCTGCACGGCCCCTTGGGTAAGGGCTTACTGTCAGCAGAGCACTCAGACTTTGCTGATGGTAGTTCAGCCGTACCCTCAACTCAGGACAGAGCGGAGGAACCACAGGGCGAGAGGACAGCTGGTTTACAGAATGCCAGTCCACCAAAAACCTAAATAAGATATTAAATCAACTGATTGTCTGCAGCATCCTGCAGCTCGCTTCCTCAATATATCAGCACGAGTCCTTTATTAGACAAATAATCTTGCCACTTGTATTTTTAGTACACTAGTGTGAAAAAAGAGATAAGAGGGCTTTGAGCTACTCAGTCATTGCGAAATAAGTAACTGCTTTAAAAAATGTTTGCAGTCACCCTATTGCTTGACAATAATAATTGTATTCTACACATTCTAAGCTTCTTAGCAATTTTGAGGAAACATACTGCAAGTCCCGAGGACTCACTCTACTATTTTCATTAAGACATGCCAACATACCCTTTCAGCTATGAGCATTAGTCTTTTATGAGGAACAGCTGCAAATTACCTAAAGCACTGCAGTTTATGTCTCCTCCCTTACTCTACCTACAGTACTGTTGAAAAACAAGAAGAGGGCTAGCAGTCGTCCTGAAATCCGTGGTGACTGGAAGTGAAACTTCCTCTGCTGATGTCTATGCTCTGCCTGCTCTTCATGCATGTGACGTTTGCACTTCTGCGTTCTGTACCACTATGTTTAATTTGTCATTGAATCTTCATCTGTTATTGGCTTGCACTGTTGTTCACTATGCTGCACTTCGATCCCCAGTGAGAAAATAACTCTGCAAATATAAATCAAAGCTAGTCTCACTCTCTTTGACAATGATTGCTGTCTGTTGTGTGCGATTAGTTAAATAAGAGATAATCAAATGTTTTTTTTTATTGTTATGCCACATTTTTGGTGCACGGTGTAGCTTTACTGTGACGTAAGAACAGAAGATAGCCCAGGAAAAAGGTGTCATGGTTTAGAGGGAAGACTGAATTCAGTAAGTGAGGAGAGGACGTATGGACATTCTCCATGAAAGTTTAGTTCACTTACAGGAGGTCCGCAAAGATTCAGCATTCAGATTCTGTGTGAGGCGCATATCGTTTGGTTCTGAATCCCAGCTTGGCCACACCACCTTTCTATTGCTAACGTACTAATTTTAGGGATGTTCTTAGAGAAAAGGTAAAGTAGTTTTCTGACTCCGTTTATTTAAACAGTACTATGTGTCTGCAATATGGATCCTTCGATTCTCTTAGGCATACTGTCCTTATACCTGTGGAGTCATTTCAAATCTGTTAAGGTGTATTTGATTTCTAAAGAGTATGGACCAAATTGATGGAGGTTATATGTAATGAAAGGTATATTTGTAAAGGGGGCATGATTTGAATCAAGTGAGTAGGAAGTAACCCCCACATGCATCAATCTAGGATTTTGCATTTCTTAAATAGCGAAAATTAAGGAATCGCTATTTAGGAAATGCAAAATGCTATGCATCATTTTTTTCGGTATTTCTTTGTGATTCGGTAAAAATCGCATTTTTTACCGAATCCCAAAGAAATACCGAATTCTTAAGTTAATTTTCGCAATTTCCATTGATTCCTATGGGCCAAAAGGCCCATAGGAGTCAATGCAAATTGCGAGTGGCACTTAGAAAATTTCATGGGTGCAGGGGGGGGTCCAAAGGACCCCCCCATGCACCCCTGAAATGTATTTTTCGCATCATGTTGCACACACACATGTCCTAAGGACATGTGTGTCCGTAACATGAATGTTGAAAAAAAAACATTTAAAGCATTTTAAACACTTTTTCCAAATTTACCGAGTGGTTCAACCACTCGGTAAATTTGGAACCCTAAGTGCGAATTTTCACTTGTCAAAGTGATGATGCATTGCTTTTAAGAAGTCGCACATCTGCGACTTCTTAAAAGCACCCGCAATTTTAGAACTCGCAACAATGTTGCAAATTCTAAAATTGCTTCATGCATCCCAAAAAGCACTTTTGCATTCGCAAACGGCCGATTTTAAGGAATCGCACCGTTTGCGAATGAAAAAGTGCTTGATGCATGTGGGGCAAAATGTGGAGTCAACCATTAGAGAGAATAAAATAGGGTTTGAATTCGAGCAGAAAGAATAATATACAAAAATATGAGCTAGTCTTTATCCTAAATAGGATCAACTTGTTTAACCTATATTCAAATTACAGTTTCAAATAGACAACAATACGTAGAAAGAATAATCTACATCTGAAACATGTGACCTTTGGACATAAACAGACATTGACAAAACCTAGATGGATGTTTAGCAATAATCATATTAACAGTGAAGACTAAATTGATCACGGATACCACTTATATTCAGCATACTAATTTACAATAATCACATTTTTAAATTAATAAACTTTATTTTCTGCGTCTCATGACATCAATTCAATTGCATTACATTAAAAGGACAACTTCAACACAATTTTTAATAGAAAGCATTAAATAGTTATTGATCAATAAATAACACTTTACCATATGTGAAAAGATAAAAAAGGGTGAATGAGCAAAATTACATAGCAATATGATTTTCACCAACAGAAACAAGGCATCATTGTAGTTGTAGTTATTTCACTACACTTGAAAAATTGTAACTTGAACATACCTCATGTAAAACTGTTGTTAAAAGAAAACAGATGTTAACAATGTGAAACACATATATATTATTTGTTATTTGGATTCCATGCACTTAAAGGCATCATAACATCATGTGAAAAAATGTGATGGTAATTGAAACCTCTTATCTTAAATACAACTCAATACACTAAAGCAGACAAGCTAAACAAGATGTTACTGATATATTTAGATGTCTTTCAAATAAATTGTACTAAACACTTTAGGAACAGCTAACTTCAAAGCACGCAAGACATTTAGGTTTAGTGTAACAAGCAAAGTCTAACTTACCAGTTTCCACCGCCCTGACAACAACGGAGTACTTTTCACCAACATTGGCGTCACCAGCGTCGACAACGGTGAGCCACGTACGCAGGGGTACATTCTCTGTCAACACAAAAGGAGAGTCTGCCAGTATACATCTAAGTAGGGCGGGGGAAATGCTGACGGAGTTCTTGGGACCACCACTGCAGCAGGATGGCGGTAGTACGACCAAGACCTAAATCAGGCCCTGAATATATTTGTCTAAAAATGTGGAGTATGTTTTTTTAGTATGTCTAATCAATGTAATTATCTTTACTCAAAAATTGTGTTGGACTAGTTTATAATAGTAATGTCCCCCTCCTCAGTATTTGCAGGCCTGGAGTTAGACTCTTTAATGTGACTCCCTCACATGGTTGTATGATGAAACAATGCATTCTTGAACCACACGGTCTTAACCATAATCGCATCTTTACCACGCATGCCTTTGCCATGCATGCATTTACCACACAATTTCGTGGTAAAGACATGATTGGTAAAGGGACATGTGTGCTAAAGATCATACCCCTGCCCCCAGCCCTGAAAACTGTCCCTTTACACCTACCCCACCCGGAGCCCTAAAAAATAACCTTACACCCTGAAAACTACCCTGACCCCAGTCACCCCACCCTGAGTCCTAAAAACGGTCCCCTGTAGCCGTAAAGTACCCTGACCCAGCCCCCCCGCCCTGAGGCCTACAAGTGCCCCCCTTTAAAACTGTCCCTTTTCCCCCACCCTACCCTGAGCCCAAAAACTGTCTCTATGCCCTAAGAACTACCCTGACCCCTGCCACTGCACCCTGAGCCAAAAAACGGATCCCTACCCCTTTAAACTGCCTGACCCAGCCCCCCACCCCGAGGCCTAAAACTGCCCCAGTACTGAAAAATGTCCCTTTCCCTGCCCAGACTGAGCCCTATACACTGACCCCACACCCTAAAACCTACACCTAACCCAGCCCCCACATAGAGCCCTAAAAACTGTCCCCAGCACCTGTAAAGTACCCTGACCCAGCCCCCCTGTCCTGAGCCCTAAAACTGCTCCCTACCCTATAAACAACCCTGACACTCCGAGCCCCTAAAAACCACCCCACCCCAAAAAACTAGCCACCCCACCCCCCAAATCCCAGCACCAGCCCCACTTACCTCACCGCGTCCGCTCCCGATCTTTCCTCTTCCCGTGCTCACCCATCCACTCTGCATCTAGACCCTGCATTGCCTTAACCACCCATATGCGTGGCTGAGGCATATGTGTAGTTATAGCACGCATAGTTTGGCTTGCGAGAAAACGGCACTCGTGGCTAAGCCCGCGTTGTTAAAGCCATTTCCCGAAGGGATTCCCGGGGTTATTTTTTGCAGTATCTCTATTTTGATAGTGATCTTCTAAAGGAGTTTCTTCTGCATATTAAGATCAAATACTGGCTTTCACTACCCTTATGCTTACAGAACAAGGCTTAGGACAAGAAAAAAAACCTTCACTTTTCCATCCTCTGGGACGGACATGAATACATTTTTGCATAGATGATGATGATTCAATCCTGGAGCATGTGTGTTTTTCCATGTCCTGGGCCTCACAGTGTGCATTATGCCATAGTCAAAGGATCCTTGGAAAAGGCTAGAACATGTCATTGTTCCATCACTTCTAGCACATATCTGTCAGGAACGGATCCCTTCAGAAGTCAGTAAAAGTTGAGAATGACTGTCTGCCAAAAGATCTCAATCAAGTCGACTACTGAAATATCAAGAGTACTTGGATAGAATTTCCTGCATAGTAGGAGACACTGTTAGTGTCCAAGAGAAAAGTGTCTGTCGAAGGTTCGGACATGACATAAGGGCTGGCTCTAGGGCGGTACGACCAGTGCCACCGCTCTTGGAGCTGACTTCAGGAGGCGTTGTATGTTCAAGAATATTTCGATTTTAAAACCACCTCTATCTATTTTCAACCAACAATAAAAGTGTCAAAATAACTCCAGTGATTAATGTTCTTCCTGAAGAGAAATCAGAGTTTTGTCTGGTGGCAGTTCTGACTTATCATATGGTAGCACAGAAAGTTAATATGCCTGCAGCAAAGTACATGCACCATGCAGTGCAGATGAAAAGTGCATATAATGTAAAAAGATCAGTGGGTTATTGCTTTTGTCAGAGAAATCCTTTTATTACTTACAGTTTATAGGTTAAAATCCTAAAATAGAACAGTTAGCTATTGAGTGTAATCAAATCTGCATGCAAACTCCAAGATATGAGTGGGAGTTTTACGTTTTTCCCCCCAGTCTTTCATTGTCGTAATGTTGTAAAAGCGCTTCATTTGGGTAGAAACTCATTCTTATTAGAAAAGACAACCCCCATCCATCATGTTACATTTTAAATTCCGAGTTTATGCTTATCTAGACCAAGCACTCTTAAACTATACAGTATGTCGGTATGAATGCATGTGACTCCTACACCTTGTAGTCCTCTGTCTTACGTAACATTTCCTATACACTTACCTTACACACATATGATTCATTGTCTCTGTAATGTGTGTGTGATGTGAAGTGCTCTAGCACCAAACACTGGTATGAGTGGCACTATAAAACAAAAGAAACAATAAGAGAGAGAAAGAGTGGTTATGGAGACTTAGGGAGCACTGTTAAAAGGTGGTGGTGCGGGAATCCACTGAGAAAAAGGTCATTAGGGGGCGCCAATAAACATTGTTGCACAGGGTGCCACCAGCACTAAAGCCAGGCCTGCATGACATGCTGTTCCTTGCTGGAAGTAAGCATGAAAGATGGTCTGAAATGGTCTAGAAAAAATGCTTCATAAAGATGGAGAATAGAGGTTCAACAGTCATGCAAAACAACACACCTACAAGATCTTGGTATTTTCACAACTGCTCCTGAAAACTGACTGGGAAAAATCGGCAATCACTGATTGTACTGTAACAATGACTCCTCCAGTAGTCAGCATTGTGAAGGAAATAAGATTGAACAGCAGATTTCCCAAGAGATGTGATTATTTTTGGACAAATGTCCTAAGCGGCATGTAGACAAGTCAGGTGAGAAGGCACAGAAGGCCTCATTTATGAGGCCCCTTGCGCCATCGGATCGTCACTTTTTGTGGGGTTCCGTGGCACAGAAGCCTGCGTGATATTGATCAGGCAGCACTAAGCCACTTTTTTTGGCTTAGGGCTTCTTGATAAATATCAGTCCCTTTAACGCAGTGTTCTGCATTAAAGGGGCGTGCAATGGGTGTTGCTGGGGTCGTTCCCAGCAACATCCATGGCCTTTTGACACTGCCCCAGATTTACGAGAAATTGTAAATCTGAGGCAGTGCCAAAAGCTTACGCCTTCCCAAGGGAGGCGTAAGGGAGGCGCAATGGGAAAAAATATCTTTATTTCTTCTCGTTTTTCCTTGTTCTATGTGTGCTGCATTCTGCAGCACACGTAGAAAGAGAAAAAGCCTCTTGTGATTATTTTTGTACAGAAAGGTTTCCCTTGCTGTTCAAAAATAATCATCCCCGCAACGCAGGCACCCTTGCACCATTGTGCAAAGGTGCCTGCGTTGGCGCACGGCAGCCCATTGTGCGCCAGCGCAGGGGAAAAGGACAGGATTGCGCCGTATATATACGGCACATTCCTGCCCTTTTCTTTTGCCGGAGGAAAGCGCAGCACGATTCCTGCTGCACTTCCCTGCGGCAAAACCTCATAAATGAGGCACAGATTGTTTTGTGTGTATTTATGTAGCATTTCATGGCAAGTCAGTTAGCAATTCTGTCAATGTACATACGAATTACAGGTAAAAGTAAAAGGTTGAAAAGGTGTCTTATCACAAAAAAAGGGTCTCTCCACATTTCTGAGGGGCCTAGCTCTCACTCTTCAGCAAAACAGGGTCTTCCCTTCTTAACAAATGTGCATCAGGGCTTGATAGTCTTTTGAATATATATTTATCTCCCTTTCTTCCTGTTATTTGTTGTTAGGCAGAAGCATAAGGAGAAAAACATCAATAAATAAAAACAGGGCATTTAAGACACAGTTTGACCAATATTCAGACACAATTGAATAAAATAGATACTATAAAGGGCAAAATGGCATTCTACAACATACACCTGATTAAATGCAAGTATACAAAATTCAGAAGTTAATATCCCAATTTAGTACTAAAGTGCAGTGCTCCAGTGCTTAAGTGCGTCTAGTGCAAATTTGCTTCATCAACCTTAACAAGTCATTCTAATGTGTTATTTGAAAGTGCATTTTTGTAATTAAATGTTTTTAGTGTTAAAACCCCCAGCATTTTAAACAAGACTTTGTGCTTGAGTATAGAGTCCTTCTTCCACCGTATTTTCTATCTTCGCCATGTGTTTCCATACAGCAGTGAACTGCATATGCTTCTTCAACTTTCCTTATGCGTTTCATCTTATTTAGCCACACCGCATACGTGGGTATTTATACATATCTCCAATTCTGTAATATCATGGAGCGTGCTACAAGGGACAAGTGATTGCTATAAACGTCGCCTCACCTCTTGTCATTGCTTATGTCTCCCCTTGTCTACTAATTCCCGAGAGAGCTACATCAACTTCAGGAATTACCCTCTCCTGAAGATTCTTTCCCATAATTGTACTAGCCTTGGACACATAATAAAATATATGCAGCCAATCTCCGCTCTCTTCTGTCTGGCAACGCAGCATTTATTCTCCACTGTTTTGATGTTCTTCAAACCAACACATAGAGTGTGCGTGCACAATGTCATTTCAGGCCTAGCACATTTTTTTCTATTTCCGCAGCACCCTGCTTTTCCCTTTATGGGCCTGCCCCAGCATGGAGAGAATCCATATGAGATTCAGGCCAAGCCTAAGCATTTCGTTGATAAGAATCTAAAATCAGCTTCGAAATGCATACAGCCACCTGGTGAGCTGAGTGAGCGGGGGAGTCGCAACGTCTCCAAGAGGACTTGTCTGATGCAATTTCTCAGGTAGCATAGCTAATGATCCAGCCCCTGGCAGCAGCCCTCTGGTCCTCAGCCTACCTGGTGGTTATCCTGAGGCCCTTAAAGCCCTGGCCCTAAGCTTCAACAGGACTGCCTGCCGCAAGGTAGACAGGAGGAGCAAACAGAAGGGCCAAAGTGGGTGACAGTCTAATGTGTAACTTGGAAGTGAAAAACCTGATTAGTGCCAAGCAGTATTCCACAATATAGATGTTGTTGGGCCTTTCTGAGAACGGTTGGCATCTCTGAACTAGGATTTGGAAGAACAACATGGTAAGAGAATATGCTACGAGCATTAGGACAGTGGGCTTATTTTAGCATATTTAAATAGGTTGCTATGAGCGCTGTAAACTTATTTTTTTCTACTGCGTACCCTTGACATAACCAGAAACAAAGACACGCCATTTTGTATACAGTAAAATTGGGAGCCCTTAAATCAATAAAAAGCAAGATGCTCTCCACCTCTTGTTTTCTCATTTTGTTACAATCGCTCTGCGAGAACTACCTCATAGCACATAAAAACACAGCCCAAACGCTGCACATTAAAAATAATTTCTGAAAAGCTCTGCGCTTGCAAATCGTTTTAGAGTCGGTACCTTGCAAAGTAGAGTTGTCATAACAACACGATGCACTGCTTTGGATAGTAACCCTTATGTGATAGCATCAACAACTCTAGTTACCATAACAACTTACCACAGCTTTCATGTTATTATATTTTTCTGCAACTTTTCAGAACATCAGCGTCTGGCTGTGAAATAACACAAATGTTATTTTGCTGTAAAATGCAGGTCTTGCGAAGCAGGATAAATTAGGCTTCTATTGCTATAACCGGAGCCGTTAAAAAAGAATATGTTTCTGAAATAAAATCTAATTTCAGTAACAAGTTACTCAAAATCACGGGAAGCCACAAATACGTTGTCATCCCTCCGTTTGACACATCATTTAAAAAAGATCATGTACTCCTACGGCCACACCACCCCATGCTTGACCGAGGTGTGGCACTTCATAAGGTAAATACAGGAGACAATCATTCTGAATTCGAAATATGCTTCTAAAAAGTCCTTGCTGCTTAATACTTTATTATGTAAAGATGCATAGGCAGCCCGTATTGATTCAAATCTCTGAGATAGTGGGTCTTGTTCCAGAAGTGCGTTGAATTAATGGTAGCTTCTAATATTTGGAACACGGAGGGGAAGTGCTAATTCCGCTGGAGTCACAAGAACAAGGACAGAGGCAAGTATTGTATGTGTCTGAAGACTTTGCATGTTTAGTGGTAATCATCTGGTGGATTAGAGTTGGGCTTCAAGATTACATGCTTATGCGTGGTCATTCTTTCGTCTAGTTCTTGAACCTTCACATCTGCATGCTGGCCTCTTTTTTCGTTGCATGAATCTGTATTAGTCATTTCTTTGAGTTATGATAGATTAGTCTGTTGATAGGTTCACAGGTTTTGCAGCTGTTTGCACTGGAGCACCTTGTTCTCTTCTTAATGTATTCTTCTATCAAAGTTGGCTTTTGGTAAGATTTTAAGCAAATGTAGAAACGATGTACACCAAGTATTGTCATTAAAGTTGATTTATTGCATAGTTCTCCTTACAAATATGTACAACAACTCCTTACAGATGTGCGCCACATTTCCCAGTGTTCACCACATTACATACCATCACATTTTATAGCAGAACAGTATATCATTCCATTCCATCAGTATTTCCACTTACAAAAGACACAGATCCGTCATACATACCGACTACTACACATCCCTTTTCCTTACAAAAATAAAAAAATAAAACATTAAAATACACATAAAAGAATTACGCATATAAGCATTAAACATTAATCCAATTCACCCATTTCCTCAAAAGGAGTGCTGTATATAAATAACAACTAAACACCACAAAAGTACCATCACATCATCAACATAATGATCCTCCTACATGCCTTACTCACAGACATAATTCTCTAAGGGGCATATGTAGGAAGCCGTTTGCAATTCGCAAACGCCGGAATTTGCAGAATTCCTGCATTTGCGAATCGCAAAAGGCGTTTTGGTATGTATGGGCCACATAGCAAAATATGGAATCGCTAAAATTGCGATTCCTTATTTTGCTCAAGCATTTAAGGAATCGCAATTTTGCGATTCCGTATATGCTATGTAGGGATGCCTTGAAAATTGCGATTTTGGCTTAAGGAATCGCAAAATACCACCTACTCCAAGTAGATGGTATGTGGCAATTTCCTGTAAAAATGCATTTTTTTTTAAATTCAAAGTGCCATTGGGGAACAGACAAGCCCTTAGGGCATGTATGTGCACCACATGTACTTACATGCACATTCCAGGGGTGCAACAGGTGTCCTTTGGATTACCCTGGCAGCCTTGGAATTGCGATTCTCAAATTGCGATTTTCTCATAGAAAATTGCAATTTGAGAATGTATCCCCATTCATTCCTATGGGCATCTTGGCCCATAGGAATAAATAGGACACACATTCCTTAATTGCGATTCGCAATTTGCAAATCACAATTAAGGAATTTTAGCAATTCCCCAAAAAATAGTGATTTTTTTACCTACATTCCATTTTGTAATTCTCAAATAGTGATTCCTTAAAAATCGCTATTTGAGATTCGCAAAATGGAAATTACCTACATTTGCCCCTAAATTCTTAGGTTTTCTAATAGTGCTATCAAATATGCTCATTCTACCACTAGAACCTCCCTGGTCCTCTCTCTCTACACCCTACACATCCTCGGCCATGACCTTTACACTACCACTTTCCTCCTGTTTATTCTCAAGTGACACCTCCAACCACCAAAACATGTCCAAATCAAATCCACTGTTAACATACACCTCATTTTTCCTTACCCCTGCCACGGCTAGCCAGAATAATATGACTCGTGACAAATACTTTCATCATCCGGCTCCACAGTGTTATTCATAACTTTCACTACCTCTTTGGGTCTACTGAATTTATTTTCTCCCTTGGCCACTTTCCTGACTGATTTAACTCAATTCAATTCAATTTCTATTCAATTTTTTATTTTGGTTTTAGTTCAAACCATAAAAGATACACAATAATTGATCACATTCCATATTAATAAAATACATGTAATACATTGAAGACTTCCTAAGGTTCCACTTTAGACCATTTTTGACAAAAGGAGAAAAGATTCATTATATAAAAGACCAATCATTTGTATGACAAGTTAAAATATATAAATATAATAAATACGTTAAACAGCTAGGCATAATTACATTTATAAAAGACATTTGAGGGGTATTTAAATCAAATAATTAAACTTACAATAGCCAAACCCTTGAGTAACTTCTCTGTATTGTTGTGAAGCATTTTAGAATCAAGCGAAATTTACTGATTCATGCCCTTATATAGGTACAATTCACATTGCCCTTATATAGGCATAGAAATCCTGCCCATATTTAGACATAACCCATCCAGTCCAAATACAGGCATGGCTACTTCCACTAGTTCAAAAAAGCCACAATGATATCTTGGAAAACTCGGCTTCCGCAGTCAGGGACATCCCCTTACTTGAATATTGATTTGTCCTAGAAATCATGGTGTTTTCAAAGAACTACCATTCCCTTGGGGTTCTTTGGTGACGTTATTATGTCTGACTTTACGTTAAACTAGGCACCTTCAAGGTATAAATATGCCTACACTTGCCCTAGCAAACACACAGTGGTTCGGAGTAGCTCGACTATCTACTTGCCCGACGCAGTTCGCTACAGCAAGTGCCGAAGGAAGCCGACCCCCAGCTGATGCACTGACAGAGAGGCTGCCGTTCTCTCATGGAGAATCCAGCTCCAGTGTTTTCAAGCTCCCCTTGCGGGGTGTTGGGAAATCGAGTCCCGAGACAGAGATACCAGACCTCCATCATTCTAAAACCAAGGTACGGAGCTGATTAGACCCTAAGAGAAATCTTGGTTAGCATCTTGTCAAAGAATGACTAAACCTATGTTACACCTCACTTACTTCTTCCCTCGTACTAGACTTAGGTTAGATACATTTGAGGTAGGCGTATCTTAGAAGCACCAGTTGAGTACTTTTTAGCTTTGTTATTTATGTATGTATTTATCTATGGTCTAGGAGCCATACAATGCTTTTACAGTATTATTTTATAATACTGTTCTTACTGTATGCATTATACTTTGCAACCAGTATTACGATTGTAGCAGTTCACTTTACTTGCTTGAGAAAGAAGACTGTTCAATAAATCTTTTATTGAAAACGCCCGTCTCTCTATTTCTCTGCACCTCTGATGAAAGGAAGCATGCACGATTGACTGAGTAAAATATCTATCTATTGTTTCCACGACTCTGAAGATTAGTTTTATTCTTGGGGAAACAAAGTTGTCATGTTTATGCGGTTGTCAGAAACGAATCCCTTCTTGTGTATGAAGAAAGTTTCTAGTGACCTCTGAGCTAGCTGGCACTCACAATTAAGTCTAATATATTCGACCTAGTCGACCTAAGTCCTACGTCAAATCTATAGGATATGTTATTCCAATGCGCAGAGCCTATTGGGAATATAGGAACTACACTACAGTATCCTTTAAGTGCAACTTCATGGAATGGATCTATTCAAGGAGTACAAAATGCTTTTAAATAGCCATAGCGTATGACTGACTGTTTATACTTTCCTTGAGTACAACTTTCAGGTGGAGATTTAATCAAAAAAGTGCAAATGCTTTAAGCGCAATAATATGACTAACAGGGCATTCCTGGTAGTCTATCATTAGTTATAAAGTGCAGGTGCGTAGTTTGTTAAAAAACATAATTCCAAATACACATGTACTTAAATCATGAACATTTCAAGCCTGCGTTCTTTCAGCCTCCAAGCAGGACTTAATGCCCATATTTCAGCAAATGGGTTCGATCCAGTTCTTCCTGGATTTAGCGTAAGCGGGGAAAAAGAATAACATAAGTGGGTCATTTTCTTGAGTATCAGATTGGCATAATTCACAGCACTCACTATTATTCTCCCCTTGTTTACTGACCCATTTCAATGTGTTCGAGTTGGTTTGCAGAACCCCATATAGAAATTTCATGTATAGTGATTTTGCTAACTGTGGCTGCACTTCATCCAGAAATGGCTCAAAGCTCGCTATTAGCTTCATAAGAAGATACTGAGTTGTTAGTGTGCCTATGGCAGAGTTGTGGGACAAACTATTTTGGATGTATGCCCAAAAGGTAGATTTTAATATTTTCCCAGAAGCCAGTGTCAATTGGGTTGGTTCTTCCCTGAAGTGTTTTAGCCCTAAATTACCAAATCAATAAGAAGCATGCTTAAGCCACTGGAGACTCATACTGTGGTCAAACCTTAGAATTTTTGTAATGGACAAGTTCTAATTTGGATCACATTCGCACCCAAAGTAGTAATGGTCTCAACATAGCTTGGTCATCTATACGTTTAATATCTAGGTCCATAACAATGGGGATTTGGAGTGTTCCTCACTGGAAGGCAAAATAGCTTTCTAAAAAATGTGTTTTCTCCTACCGCAAAGGTATTCTCACATGAGGACCCCCTTAATTCTGCCCCATAAAGGGAAGCTGACTGTGCCCTATACTTGTATACCTCTAGGGCAGGAGACACAGCCCTAGAAGTACTGCTCCCATGTTTCTTTACAAAAAGTAGGGAATTTTGGAGCAAAACAGACTTACTTTTCTGTAATTGCGGTTTCCAGGTCATATTTGTTTCCAAAGTTATACCCAGATAATTAAAATGTTGCACATGTTCTAACTTTTGTTTTTTTACCATTAGATTCTTTTTAAAAGGTCTGTGTGGGTCAATTGACATATATTTAGTTTTGCTGGAATTTATTTCTAGACCCTTAATATCCCAGTATCCACAAAAGAGTCTAATAATCATTGTAGAACTTTTGGGGTATGAGATGTAAAAAACGTGTCATCTGTGAATAAAAGGGTAAAAGTGCTGGTAATGCCCCCCCCCCTAATTTGGGTGCATCATGTGCACAACCCATTAAATACTCTGGAATATCATTAACGTACAATGACAATAGGGTGGGCACCAACACGCACCCTTGCCTTATACCTTTTTTTACTGGAATTGCCTCTGTAAGTTCGCCCCTCAGGCCCCATCTGACTTTTGCATAGTTATCCTCATGCAATCTTATTATTTGCATGAGGAGTTCAACTGGCATTCCTTGATCTTTAACGATTTCCATAGTAGGTTTCGAGGGATAAGGTCAAATGCGGCTTTCAGGTCGACAAAGACAATATACAGATGGCCTTTTTTTTGAGGTTATATATTTCCTGCTCATGCAAAGGAATGGTCAATTGTGCTGGTTCTAGCTCTAAATCCACCCTGGAATTTTGATAGAATACAGTTCTCCTCGATCCAGTCATTCAGCTTTGTTAAAATTTGCCTTGCTAATTGTTTTTGTAAAATGTCAATTAAACTAATCTGTAGATAGTTTGAAGGGTCTAGGCAGTTACCTTTTTTAAAAATAATAGTAATCTTCGCCCCTTTCCATGATTCAGGGATTGGTGCACCCTCAGCTATTGAGTTGCAAAGAAAATTAATGTAAGGGCCCGAACACTTTTGTCATGCCTCCGTAAATCCTGTGGTATCTTGTCAGGACCCAGTGCCTTTCCTGGTTTTACTTCATCAATCGCTGCCAGTGTATCTTCCAAACTAAAATGTAGATGGTCAGTACTAGGTGTGATTGCACAATCTTGCAGATTAAATGTTGGATGAACTAAATTACTTGTATCGGCTTTCCCCCCGCTGCACTCTTTAGTGATTCTGCTCAAAATAGATTTTAGTGCATCTACCAATACGTGATGTACAGTCAATATAGGGAACTCTTCGGCAGGTAGACCAATATACAAAGAGATGACATCACTAAAGGTGTCGTAAATCTGCGTCGTATCCTCATTATTTTGCAGTATGAGTGGCCATCTTAAGGCTCTTCGGTTGTTACTTATTAGGGGTTCTTCCAGGATAATGTTAGTGCTCTTACAATTACCCCTGTTAAATGTTTTTGAAATTTGGGCTATCTGAGGGCAATCAACCATTGCAAGCTCTGAGTCCGTGCCCTGACACCAATCTCATAATTTGGGCAACTGGAACTGAACAGGGTACTGGCAGACCACTTTCTAAAAGGGGGATATTGTTTGCCATATCTTCTTCTTCAAAGACATTTTCAAGACCAACCACTGGCTCACATGTACAATTTAGGTCACCCCTGCAATTACCATTGCCCTCGGGTCAATTGAACCTAAAAAAAGTTCAAGCTACTCTTTCACAGAGAGTCCTTGCGAGATGGGCTTGGTCTATTATAGATATTTATTAGATAGATTTCAGTTTTTACCCATATAACAAGGTCACCCGAGGGCCTACCTCTAACTGAGGGGGTAGCATTAACACTATATGTTTTATACCCAACCTTATAGGGAGTTTCTAGAGCCCAGGTCTCTTGCAAAAGACATAGGGGGCCCATTATTGTAGCCAGCGCCAGCCTGGTGGGGGCAATCTGCCCGACATCCACACTAGTTTTCCCCCCGCTACATTAGTATGGCAGGCGGGACTTCGGTGGACTGAAAGTCCGTCCACCGCTTTTCCGCCCGGTCACCTAGCGGCCGGGGCGGAAAAGGAATAATATGGTGGCGGTGTCTATGATGGTTGTTGTTAGGTGCCTTTCCGCGGCGGCGATGCCGCCACAGAAAGGCATGCGGTCTTCACTCTGGGGGCCCCCTGCGGGGCCCCAGAGTGAAGTATAGGTGGGGGGTGCACACGGGGGGTACCTGTGGTACCCCCCTTCATTTGCATTAACAAAGCGCCAGGCACCACGCGGTTCCTGCCGCATTGTTAATGCAAATGCTGAAATGCATTTTTAGCATTGTGGCGTGCGGTGCAGAGAGCACCGCCCGCCACAATGCTAAAAATGCAGGATGTGCCCGCCACTGTGGCGGGCACATCCTAATACCCCCATGGGACCCTCGCCCTTATGGCGGGCCGTCCCGAATTCCGACAGGATGGCGGGTGGGCAAAGTCCGCCCGTCATCCTAATGACCCCGATAGATTGGTTTGTTCCATATACTCCTGCCATTCTGCATCCCGCAATATTCCAAGAAGTGAGATGTATTTCCAGTCGCTCTTTTCCCCCTATTCCCAGATTCAGTACAGTGTCCTGTTGCTCATTTTCCCTTAGTCTCAGATTCAGTACAGCGTCCCTCTCAGTCTGAGTTTCATGGACTACATGGAGTTCAGTAACCAAATAACAAGGTAATATTACATTTTCGTATAACAATGAATATAAAACAGATGCTACCATTAGCTTGCTAGGCCCGGGCACCAATGGTGTATTTGAGGACTCTTGAGGTCTGGCTATGCCCTGCTTGTTTAATGAGCATACTCAATCCAAGTCATCATTCCTCGAATGAGAACCTTCTGAGCTCTCATTCAAAATACTTGCATCTATGTCTGCTTTATTTTTTAATAAGGATAATTGACCCTCATGCATATCAATAGGGGAAGGAGATGAGGAAGCCTGAGAGCTATCAATAGAATATAATTAATGTTCTGCTAAGAGTGGTTGTCAGTCTAGGGCATCTAGGTCTGACAGGGCCTGAAACCTTTTTAATAGAGGGGTAGGGGCACAATCATGTAAAATGTTCCTAAATGGTGTTTTTGAAAAAGTGCCACAGTGTGCCAAACAGCCCAAGAGTCTGCCGTCTCTACATACAATACTCACAGGATGAATGCATCCGAAGTACGTTAAAGCCTGCAGAAAACATAAACCCACATTAAAATCACACGCGGTGGACAAGCCTGAACGCGAACGCAGTTAACAATGGTCCTCAGTAGAGGTACTGTGGACAGTTAGAGAATAACTCACTTAAGTGTTTATGACTAATTATATAAACCTACATGTAGTAAAAACACATATTAAAAACATTTCATATAATCACAAACATATGTACAGTTCCCAGATGATCCATGATATGGGTTTCCCTGCTTGCACACTTACATTCACTAAGGAGGAGATATTGTGCTCACTTGATGCCATTATTCCAGCAAAAGCCCCTGGCCCTAATGGCATCCCTGGAGACCTTTTCCATGCTGGAACACTGGGCAACCTATTTCATGAGACTGGCCAATGACATCTCAAGCTTGTGGAGCATTCTGGACACCTGGAAGGGGGCAGAGGTAGTACCCATTTTAGAGAAAGGGGACAGGTCAAAACCCGCCAACTATCGCGCTATTAGCCTGATAGATTGTGCCCAGAAGGTATTCTGCCACTCACTCCTTGTTAACATCCAGACCTGGATGGAGGAGAACGACATCCTTTCTCCATTCCCGGTGGGCTTTCGGCGGAAGACCGGCACGATCGACCAGGCGTTTCGTCTGGTCTTGCTGTATTTGAAGTTAGTTGTGTTGGGCAAAGCAGTTTATATCTTGCCTTTATTGACTTGAAAACAGCTTTCGACCTAGTTCCCAGGAACCTGCTTTAGCAGGTCCTTCGGGACATGGGTATGCCTCTGGAACTTCTAAAGCCACTCATTAGGTTACACAAGGATAACTTTGCCTGTGTAAGGTTGGGAAACAGGACCAAAACACTGAGCCATTCAAAATCAGGAGGGGGTGCGCCAAGGGTGAGTCCTGGCCTCCACCCTCTTCTCCCTATATGTAAATCAGGGGGCTGATCTTTTGTGCTCTACCACGGCCGATGCTTCATCGCTGGCTAATCATAAAATAGCTACTTTGTTGTTTGCAGACAACACTATTTTAGTGTCTAAAACCCCCAGGGGCTTACAGAAACTTTTAAATTTCTTTAAGAACTTTTGTGATGAGAGGGGTTTGGTCATCAACACAACTAAAACTAAGTTGATGATGCTAAATCCTCACAAATCCTTTAAGAGTAGTTTGGTTCATGATAATGTTCAGCTCGAACGAGTGAGCTCCTTTGATTATCTGAGAATCAAGTTATCTGAGGGAATGGTATGGAAGAAACATCTAGAGAGGGCATCCCTGAAATGTTCCTAGTTAACTTGGGCCCTGCGACAGGAACATTGTCTCTCATACACTAGGCCTGTAGCCCCTACACTGAAGCTGTATAGCTGTAAGGTAGTAAGCAGTGTACTCCTTGGAGCCGAACTGTGGGGCTCTAACGTTAACATCCTCTCGAAAATAGAAAATAAGTTTCTTAGAAGCCTGTTATCACTCCCACAGAGCACCCCCCTCCTCCCCTTGAAACTCAATATGGGTGTGAAGTCTATCAATGACCTGGTGAGCCTACTTCCCTTGCTTTATTGGCACAGATTAGTTACAACTCTAGAACTGATGTCCTATGCAGCTGCTTTTAATGAAGTTTCTGCCCTGGACACAAACCATAAAATTGGGTGGATTAGCTACATAAATACCATCCGGGCGGACATAGGTGTGCCTAAGGAGCTAGAAGGTTGCCCTCCCACATACTCTAGAGATATACTAAAACTACAGTTTTGGGCTTCGGCAGAACAGAAGAATTTTATGAATAGACAACATGGCTGTTTAACTGACCTGTTCTTTGATATTAAATCTAGCAGTCGGCTAGAAAGCTTCCTTGACTTAATAAAAGTGCCAGAAGATAGGCAATTATACCCTCAATTTAGACTCGGTTGCCTCCCTATCAATGCCTTCACTAATACCTGGAGGACAAATACATCACAGTCCAAGGGCCCTAAAGAAACAATAGGCCGTGTATTTTTTGCTTGCCCTGCCTACGCCAGACCGAGAAAGAACTGGGGTATCCTGGTATGTAGGCACTTAGGGACACATAGTCATAAAGAAGCCCTACGTATTCTGAAGTCAGATGCAAGACCATTTTTTGCTTGTGCAACAGCAAAAATATTTGGGTAAATTATGGTCAATTAGAAGGATGGCCCTATCGATTTTATTGACTTGAAGGAAGTAAAGGAATTGAAACCAAATGATCTGAATGGATGGGCGTGTATTTCGCACTAGCACTTTGGAATTTTAAATATTTGAATTGCTTGCTGTTTTAATTTTGATGTTAGGACACATCTTTTAAATATTGTAATATGCTTATATTTGCACTATCTACATATTGTATCTTTGTGATAAGCGTTTTAACCTAATTCTTATCTCTTTTTAAACTATCAAGAGCCTGTATAGGAAGTATTTTTAATCTACAGTACCTTTTATTCTGATTATTGCCAAGCAAGATCTATGTGTTTGTTTCTTTTATGGTACTGTAAAACCGAAATAAAGACTTTTGATGATGATGATATAATTAGTCTTGTTTGTGTCAATAAATAATGTCAATAAGGTTTCTTTATTTGTATAGCTTATTTGTGTTTGTTATTTACATATTATAAATAATAATTACTTTGCTGTCCTGAAGAAGTTCATTTGTATATGGGCGAATTGAGTAGGCTGTTTATTCTCTGTATACATATGAAGCACTTCAAAGGAAAAAGAGAATATTGATTATTGAATATTGGGAAATATTTCTTGAATTTTGTAATTGTAAAAGTGGTGCACCTCTGTAAATTTATACATTTGCTTTTTGTCATGCTGAATTTAATGTCTGGGCTTTCGTTGCTAAGCCACTTGTAGAAAGCATTCACATTGTTCTCATCTCCACTCCATAAGCACTATATATTGTATATGTATCATAGTCATTGTGTGATATAGATAGAAAAATGGGTTGCAGTTGTAAATGAATTGCTCTGCAAACATTGCCATGAAAATAATCGCCATTTTTGGCACAAAGGAATAGCCCATTGCAGTCCCCTTCATCTTGAAAAAGTATTCATCCTCAAATTTTAAAATAGTTTCTTTTGATAGCTATATTTGCCAATATTAGTAGAATTTATGGAGGGACTTGGTGTAGTCGTATCCTTGTATCCAAATAGTATTTGATGGCCTCCAGGCCTACATCTTGAGGAATTTGGGTATACAATGAGACAACATTGAATGCAACCTTCAACTGTTTATGTGAAATGAATCAGTGTCCTTCGACTTTGTTAATAAAATGCATTGTGTCTTTTTAGTAGGAAGGAAGGTCATTGAGAAATGGTTTTAAAAATATGTCTTCATATTGTGGAATGGGCTCTAAAATTGAATCACAACCCGAAACAATAGGTCATCCTGTAGAATTTTTGTCATCTTTGAAATAGGGTGAGACAACTTTTTGTTCTATACATGCATTTTGCCTTCATTTAGATATTGGTCTTGTGCCCTCCCTTGTCAGCTTGCTTTATCACTAGTGAACTATCATTTTTAAGTTCTTCGATGACTTATTGACTTTTTGTTATGTAGTTTTTGCAAAAGTCTTTCTTTATTTCCAGTTGTCTAAGAGCTGAAAAAACTGCTTGCTCAAATGCAATGACTTCTTTTGGAATAGTATTTGGAGGTGGGCAGAACATTGACTTTTTACATAAACCTGTGTGTTTCTCAATCTGGTGGTCTTCCTTGTTAGTAAAAAATGCTTTTCTGAAAAAATCCAAGGCTTCAATCTTTAGTCTTACCAAATGTCTGTGTTTTGTAGGTACAAAAGTCAGTCCCAATTCAAGAATAGATTATTCATCTTTTGTTATGCCTTTAGGTGATAAGTTTACAATGGAAGTTTTTTCAAATTTTGCAGAATTGACATCTTATGTGAATGTCTCATGGCTGGTTCTTGTATTTTCTGATTTGAGGACCTTTCTCCTGGATCAGCTTCTCCAGTGGAGCAGTTAAAATCAATGGATGGAAGTATATTCAGTTTAGGCTATATGTGGTTCATAAATGACAATGGGTCGAGCGACTCCCAATCCAAGATGTCAAAGTTCACATTAAATGCCAGTATTCAACAGGAAACTGGGACATCGCTCCATTACTCAGGTCTGAGTATATACCACAAATAAAAGGCGACCAGTCATGCCTGAACTAGATGAGAGTAAGGAGTATGTTTGTCACTAATGAATGTGATCTACAATGTGGCCAAGATGTAATTTTATGGAAGATGCTTTTGAGCTGGCATACTCTTAGCAACAAATGAAATGCATCAACAATATATTTTTACCCCAAGCTGACGGCAGCACATGTTGACATTGTGGAACCAATCACAGAATAATGATTCATTGTTATGTCTTTATAAAGCAACTACAATGTTACATTTGAGATCAAGTGCGCTTAACATGGATGCAGGTGTTTGACATGAAAAATCCTTCTGTAAGAAAGCAAGTGAAATATAGATTTCATAGGATTCACGTTTGTTAATAAAGACAGAGTGAGATTCACAAATGCAAACCGGCTCAAGAAGTTCAGACAGTTTTCAGCAATTATCCATAGTCTTGAATGCTTGCCTCAGTTTCTCGTGTGATGCATAGCAATGAATGAGTAACTTTCAGTGTAAATCTTAAGAGATTCAGCAAGTTCTATTGATCTACATTCTTTTTCCACAAACAGAATGAAGGCAGATGAAAAACAGACACAGTCTGGCAGAAGGTTATGAGAACAAACTCACACAAGTGTACAACCACAAGTGACAAGAGGTAATTAAACGATTTAAAGTAATGGAAGCAACAAGCTAAATAACTAAGAGTAAGGAGGTCATTAGCTAATACACTTAATTTATTTTTATTCCACAGAACACTTGCAGTCATGATCCTGAGGAGAACCCCAAAAATAACAAGAGGTCTGAAACGCGGCAACTAAAGTGCTTGGGAACAGCCTTACCATAACTCCATCTATTTGGTAGCCAATTTTATCGAACTGAAATCCCAGTATAGTAAAACAATTTTGGAACACCAAAGAGACTTTTATTGCAAGAGTTTTACAATATAGACAATGAGAGTAATTTTAACCTCTGCACTATGTTGAAATTGTTGACTGGTTATTTGAGCACTATTATTTTTAGTTTTTATTCTGAAGCTTAATTTACAGTTAAGTGTGAAAAATCACATCTTTTGCATAATCCCGGCTTAGAAATGATAAGTCACTAGTACATTTATGTGTTTTTAAATTGTTTAAATATGGCCTTTCGAGACACGTTCAAATTTATGTAAATATTGTTGAAATTATAATGAAAGAAACTCTTAGTAACTAAACTGGGCAAGATAAATAATTCACTTTACCTTAATTTTAAAAAGCTCATGGTGAAATAAATGCATCTAGATCCTTGTTATTTATAAATGTAAAAGTAACTTAACTGTTGACATATGGGCCCAACCCCAAATACGTGACTTTTAGAAAATTGGCATTTTCTTGCTTTATCTATCTGTACTTTTGCCTATCCCTAGAATCCACGTCATGGTTAGGATTATAGCTAGGCTCTTGTACATTCACTCTAAACACAAAGGATGCTGAGATGTGTCTTG
This sequence comes from Lissotriton vulgaris, assembly GCF_964263255.1. Lineage (NCBI taxonomy): Eukaryota > Metazoa > Chordata > Amphibia > Caudata > Salamandridae > Lissotriton > Lissotriton vulgaris. The sequence goes on along the minus strand of NC_141685.1, from coordinate 644,229,560 downwards.
CATATTCCGAAGGGCCATCACAAGGCTGAGCTAGAGTAGTGGAAGGAGTTGTCACTGATACTTGAATAGGGCTACGCCAATCCTCACACTAAGTTGTCTCTATCCCCCTGTAGTTTTTCTGGAGCCAGGTCATGGAAAGGCAGGGTCTTGTGCACTACAAAGATGTTGAAGTTTGCGTACTTCAAAGCCAGAAAGGGGTATAAGTATTGGACCACAGACCTCCTACAATTAGAACACTACTGGACTTAAGGACATTCTACCAGGAAGAAGAGCTGAATGGTGTAGGATGGATTGCCACTATGCCTGCTGCATTGTTGTGCTAGCCTGCTGCATGTTGCTTCTGTCCTGGGAGTGACAGGACTGGACTTTGCTTTCTGTTTCCTGCTTCCAATGTTCTTTAATGGCTTGAGCATGCCTGCCTCCTGTTAATATGCCTCAGAGCCATCAAAAACATCACTTACCAGTTCCTGTGCTCTGACTTGCCAAGTGGTACCAAATCCAATTCCTAGGCACTTCAAAGTAGAATCTGGTTATCTGAAGAGAAAACTCACGCATCAACACTCATCGCTCATTTTCTCAACACATTGCTGCGGTGCGGCTAAAGAATTAAAGCATCGCCTGCTTTGCTGCTGAAAAATCAGCACAGCCCAAGCCCCAAGCACCATGTCACCAACGTCTGTGGAACCCACTCTGACTCTGATGCATCCCTGCTTCAGCACTGAAGAAATGAAAAATCACCTGCTTTGTCGCTGTGAAATAGACACAGCGTCTGGTTCACCACCGCTACATCAATGCAGCGCATCTGGATTTTAGACACATTGTCCTTCGGCACGTCTCTTCATTGACATTGTCCAGCAGTAAGGAACGAAGGATGCATCTCTGGAGATTGCCACATCACCCCTTCTTCCAGTAAAGAACCAATGCATCACCTCCCCTGACAGTAAGGAACCGATGCATCACCTCCCATGCATAGAAGTAAGAAACCAACGCTTCATCTCCCCTGGCAGTAAGGAACCGACACAGCACCAATCCAGGGAGTAAGGAACTGATGCATCCCTTTGATTTTATGGCACCTTATCTCCCCTGCACCTGTTTCGGAAAAGGTACTTTGTGCTAAAACAAACTCATCCATAAATTTCTATGGACTGCATTTATTTAACCTTTAAAAAGTGATATTTTTATTTGTGTATGTTCAATTTTTGTCATTTAGGTCTTCTTTTATGCAGATAAATATTGGCTATTTTCTAAACTGGAGTGGCTCATTTTGTAGTGTTTTCACTGTTACTGTTTTTGTATGTACAAATGTTTTATATATTACCTCTAAAATAAGAATTACCGCTCTTGCCAAACTACCAAGAGGATGGGCAAGGGTTATCTCAGCTGTGTGACTCCCTTACCCTGACAAGAGTGAGGGTCCCTACTTGGACAGGGTGCAAAGCACTGCCAACTAAAGACCACTTTCTAATATTGGTAGCAGCAGTGGAATAGGACTTGTGTTTGTACTATGCATACAGTGATTGGTGTATACTACTCCATATCGCAGACCTTTACACAACCCCATACTGTTTTAGATTTTTTTCTTCTTTGCATTTCTTGAGTTTAATCCACAATCATCTCCCATGCTGGTGAGCCAGCAGTTTGACTTGCAGATTTGGTGTTTGGGCTAATGAGGTTGGAGACCTATACGGTACCTCAGCTTAAAAAGTTCTGCAAAGAGTCCAAATGTCTTATTGGGGGGCTCACTAAATAGGAAGAGCATTAAAAGGCACTGAGGGCCTGGTGGGAAGCCAAGGAAGCTGGTGAGCACCCAGAGGAAAGAAATAATAATGTGGAAATGGAGGAGCAGAGCCTGTATGAGGAGTCTGTGAATCAGGATCTACCTGGGAGGAAGGCACCTTCCAGGGCAAGCAGCAGTGTTTCTTCTAGAGGTCTGTCCCCAGAGGAGCTGGAGGACAGGTGGGAGGCAAGGAAACATCAGTTTGAGATGAAAAGGCTTAGGCTGGAGCATGAGAAGGAGCTCCCAAAAATTAATTTGGCAGCAGAGGAGTGAAGAATTATGTTAGCGTAGGAGCTGAACTTAAAGGGGTTGGACTTAAAGGCCAAGTCCAGCACAGATGGTGGCAACATTGCATAAGTGATATCAGAGAAAACTGAACATTCCTAAAAATATAGGGAAAGAGTATACCAAGGGAGACGATATCCAGAGGTGGTTTCAGGGATATGAGACAGCTCTTCACATGAATGGGGTCCCTGAGAGAAATTGGATGGCATGATTGTGAAATCACTTCACAGTGGATGGGAAGGACACAGTTCCGGAACATGAACTCACCCACACTACTATGAAGGACTCCCTTCTCAACCGGTATGGCCTTACCCCAGATCAGTTTAGGCAGAGCAAGAAACTTGATTCCGAAACATGGCTTGAATATGTAGATTAATTTTGTAGAACAAGAGATGCTTGGGTAAAGGGCAGTGAGGTAACACATTTCAAGGGGCTGTACAGTTCGATTGTGAGGGAGCACATGTCTGTTCTGTGTTTTCCAGAGCTTTATGGATAGCAGGCTTACTGACTACAGAAAGCTTGCTTAGCAGGCGGAACTCTGGGTAAGTAACAGGGTCCACAAGAGGTTTATGGGGGGGGACTTCACCAAATGTGGGCAGGGTCCCAGCAACAGAAGGGGTAAGACAAGGGTAAAAATGGTGAGTTCTCTACAGAGCCCCAAAATAATTCCCAGGGTGAGGAGTCCCATCCCCCATTGAGAAAAAGAAGATTTTTTCCCACCAGGAAAGCCTGGAGGGATGGGACCCTTGACGTGCCTTGACTGTAACAGGCATGGCACTTTAGAGTAAGTCCCAAGTGGGCACAGGCCCCCACCAGTGGGCAAGCACCAGGCATGGCCAGTGTAATGTTTGCGAAGGAGTCGGTCCCAGGTGGGCTTGGGAACCCTGCTGCCTTGTCTCACTAGGGGACAGTGGACGGTCATGCCTAATAGCCCTCAATGGACGGAGGGTAAAGGCCCTGAAAGACACAAGAGCCAATGTGACTACTGTCAAGTGTCACCTGGTGTGTGAAGAGCAAATGATCCCTGGAGTGCAACACCAAGTAGTTGCAGTAGACAACAGTGAGCAATATTGTAAAGTGTCTCAGGTTCCCTTTGAGTTGGGGGGTCTCAGGTCCTTTAAGAGTAGCTGTGATGTAAATGTAAGGTTGAATACAGTTCCCACTTGGAGATATTGGAATTGCCTGAGTGGATGTACATGACCACACAGTCCAGGGCTACTCAGGGTGTAGAAAGACCTGTATCCTGAAAGAGTGGTCCAGGTGTCTGTCAAGAAGAGGAGGGGAAAGGGAAATTGGAAACCCACTAAAGAAATTTGCACAGTCTGGGAGGAGGCTGAACCTGAGGGGGAGGCCCCGAAATCTACAGGGAAAGAAGTGGTCAAACTGGGGAACTTGTCTAAGCTGACCCATTGGCAGCGGGAAGGGGGTCCCACCAGGTAGAAATTCTGTGCAGCACAGAAAGAGTGCCCTACTCTGGTGGGCCTTCAGAAAGAGACCGAGGACTTTGCAGTTGGCAGAGTATCTGGAACTCACCTGATATATTGGGAGGATGTTCTTCTCTATAGTGAGCCTAAGGCTGCTCAGCCTGGGGCAGCCTGGGTGCTCTTAGTACCCCAGTGCTTCAGAACCTTTCTACTGGGTTTGGCTCATGATGTACCTCTGGCAGGATTTTTGGGGCAAGACATTTGACAGGCTTGTCACCCACTTTTACTGTCCCCATGCATATTAAACACTCATATGCATTCTGTAGGTCCTGCCAGACTTGTCAAGTGAGTGGCAAGAGTGGGGGGAGATGTAAGACTCCCCTTCAACCATTCCCTGTTGTGAGCACTTCTTTTGAGCGGGTGGGCATTGACATTGTGGGATCTCTAGATCCCAAGAACGCCATGGGCAACAGGTTCATCCTGGTCTATGTGGACCATGCCACCTAGTACCTGGAAGCTATCCTTATGAAGACAACGCACTGATGGAGATCTTTGCCCGCATGTCTTTTCCCAAGGAGGTGGTATCTGACCGGGGTACCAACTTCATGTTACTGTACATGAAGGCCACGTGGAAGGAGTGTGGAGTGAACTACAATTTCACCACCCCTTACTGCGCCCAGAACAATGGGTTGGTTGAAAGTTTCAACAAAACCCTCAAGGGCATGATTGAGGGCCTGTTGGAACCCATGAGGCATAAGTGGGATGTCCTCTTGCCATTTGTTCACATTGCTTGTAGGTAGTTTCAGCCTGGTCAAAAGGTAAGAGTGATGGAGCCAGTAGTGCCTTGCACTCTGCATTACAAGCGGTCGAGTCCCTATGAGGTAAAGGAGTGCAAGAGTGATATCACCTACCTGGTAGACTTGCAGACTCCTAGCATTTGCTTGAAGGTTTTGCACGTGAACAGCCTCAAATCCCACTTCACGGGGTCTGAGTTTACCATGCCCTTGGCTACTGATAATGGGCTATAAGATGAGAATGAATATTTCCCTGATCTCCTGTTTATCCAGGACCAGGATGGGTCAGTGGCAGGTGTGATCTTCTCCCCTATACTGACCCTGGAGCAAGAGAGACTGTCACCAGTTGCTTGGGCCGTGTGGAACTCTGTTTTCACTCATCCCAGGAGTCACCCATTAATGCATGCATGACATAGATACTGGGGATAGTCCGTCCACCTGTGAATCATAATATTTACTGGCTGACTGACAGAGTGAAGTATAGCATTGAGAAAGAGATTTCCAAGATGATAGCCCTTGGCGTTATTGAGCCTGCCAGCAGTCTCTGGTCCAGCCCAATGGTCTTGGTTGAAAAAGCTGTCCCTCCCAGTGTTGCTCCTGAACTGCGGTTCTGTGTTGACTACCGTGGGCTCAATGCCGCCTCCAAGGCTGGCGTGAAACCCATGCTCCGAGCTGATGAGCTCATTGATCGGCTGGGAGCTGCCAAGTTTCTCAGTACATTTGATTCAAGATTTAGATACTGGCAGATTGCCTTTCCTGAGCTGGTACAAGAGAGGTCAGCATTCTCAACATCAGAAGGGCACTACCAGTTCTGTGTTATCTCCTTTGAGTGGAAGACCGCCACTGCCACATTCCAGAGGCTGGTCAACCAGGTCCTGCCTGGATTGGAGAACTTCAGTGCTGCCTACCTAGATGATATTGCAGTCTTCAGTTCTAGCTGGGAGGACCACTTGTACTACCTCCAGGAGATGTTGAGGGTCCTGCAGAGTGCAGGCCTCACTGCCAAGGCAATTAAGTGCCAGATAGGGCAGATGTATAAGGTGTACTTGGGGCACCAGATAGGAAGCGGCCAGATGGTGACCCTGAAGTCCAAGATTGACACCATTCTGGCTTGGGTGCCCCAAGACTCAGACAGAGGTGAGAGCCTTCTTAGGCCTCACCGGGTACTACCACAGATTGTTCAAGGGGTATGGCAGCATTGTTGCCCCCCATTGACAGAGCTGTCTTCAAGGAAGCAGACATCTTAGGTGATCTGGATTGAGGCAAAGGGAAAGAGTTCCATAGTTGAGGTCCAAGGCCTTTAAAGGCTCTGCCACCAAACATATATGTTTAAAACTTTGAATTCTGAACATTACAAGTGCACTAGACCCAGTAAGATGGCAGGAACATATAGGGAATTTGGCAAAAAAGAAAGGATCCATTTGGTGTGAAGCCAGTAGAATGAAAGGTAATATCTTTAAATATTCAGCATCAAAAAATGTTGTAGACCCTAACTTCTGAAGCTGGGCAGAGAAAGAGAGCTCCTTGTCACAGACACCCAGATTTTGGGTCACCAAAAAAACGGCGGATGACTGACTATTAGAAATGGCAGTTCTGATTGGCTAGTTTGGCAGCTAAGCCAAGAAGAATCTAACACTCTAGACAGGGTAAGTAAGTTTACACACCTAAGATAACCTCTGCTCACCAGCTTGGCACAGAGCAGTCATACGTATCCCTGAAGCAACATGTAAACTATTTGTGCACACACACACACAGAGTAACACAGTGAAAACACTGCAAAAAGACTCCACACCATTTTATCTACATAAAACAAGACCAAAACGACAAAAATCCAACATACCCAAATCAATATATCACTTTTGCATAGATCACTTAAAAGTATAGCTATTAGAAATTAAATAGCTCCAACCAGGGATAGCTAGATGTCGTGACAGGTACTAAATCAATAGTTCGGCTCTTCCCGTGAGGGAGCATGGCCCAGCTGCGAAGTCATGCGGACCTCAGTTACTATGCCTTGGAAGATGATGAAAAACAAAGATGTTGCACTGCATTGGAGTGGAGGTATCTTTGGTGCCCGTGAGGCATTCTTTCATTACTGTCAAAGGGAAGGTAAGACATTGGTTCCTTACAGCTAGGCAGGGTAGGTGATGCGTTGGTTCCTTACTGTTGCAGAAGAGGTGATGAGGTATTGGCAGGGAAGCATCGGTCCCTTACGATTGTGTGGGGTTGATGAGATCAGGAGGTCACACTCATCAGTTATCCACTCTGTAGTGTTGTAGTTGAAGTGCTGGCATTGTCTGGGCTGGGGCTACAGTGCAAGGCAGGGTGTTGTGTTGTGTTGTGCTCTTCATGAGCGGTGCCCTTGACTCCAGTCCAGGCAGCAGCCTTGATGATGGAGTTGGACTCAATAAATTGCTGTCGTCGACAATACCAGGGCTGCTTTGTAAGTCGGGCGCTTCATCATGCTCTTCACGAGTGGTGCCCTTGGCTCTAGTGAAGGCAGTGGGGTTGCTTTTCTTGGGTTGCAGCACCAACCACATGGCTCCAAGGATTCAGGAAATGGATTTGGTGGTACTTGGAAAATCTGGACTCCCAGCACAGGAGTCCAGGTGTTGTTAGCAAGAGAACAAACAATAAGGGGAATTTATCCCTTAAGGACTAGAACCCTCACTCACCCGTAGATGACATGCTTCATCATATGGGTTCCTCCTTACCATTAGGAAAACCTAGTCCCACTGGGAGATATGACTTCTTCACTGTGACGAAGGAGCTCAGAGATGTTTTATTGCAGTTATTCTGAGAGATGGATACTAAATCCCATATATGAGTCTTAAGGGGTAGTAAGGGTGCAGCGCAAAAAGAGGGGAAAATTATTTTTATAAGAAAAAAGTGTGAGAAGGAAGTTAAAACTGGCTAGGTAAGATGCACAACCTCGAATTTATTCACGTGCTCTGCCTGACAGGATTAAAAAGCACTGCAAATCAGTAGTATAGATTTAAAAGTACTATTAGGACAAGGTCGACATGTTTCAGTCGTATAATCAGATTTCTGTATCAGTGGCTTTCTTCAGGACCAACTATGATGACTAAATATTATTTGCTGCTGCTAATATATTATGTGAATAAGAAAAGATAATACAAAACCGGTATTCCTGCGTCCTTTTGTCAGGTAATACATGGAGTATCTGAAAGATCAAGAAGAAACGGACAGAAAAATAGCAAATCATTTTAGGTGCTTACTACTGACATAATCATTTCTTATTGTCAATAGCGTTACTTATCAATAGTGGATAATGGTTCACTTACCCTGAATAGTAGGATAATCAAACCTCACCTCAACCTGGCAGGCCGTTCAGGGAAGGAGGCCCCGCTCTGTGGGGAATGAATTATATAATAACAGTGACTCAGCACTAAACCACAAAAGACTGAAAACAGTTCTGTAAGGGTAACTCTAATGCTCCTGTGTACTCTATAATGCCAAGTTATCACATTGTCGAATATGTTACAATATTTTAGCTCAAAAGATTACAAACAGGCTTTTAGATATAAAAGCCATTGAGCACAAAAACTTGAGAAACCTTTTCTTTGTAGTGTATATATATCTCACTGGCTTCATAAATTATTAACTATAATTTATATAGTGAAGTATTTCATGGCCCTGAAACTTCTTAACAGGAGGCAAGCACATACAAATCCTTGGAGAACCTTGAAGGCACGATGTAGAAACCAAAGTCCAGTCCTTTTGCTCCCAGGACAGAAGGAGCAGCAGAACGCCAGCACAGCAGAGCAACCAGCAAAGTAGCAGTATCTCCTGAGAGCAATCCATCTCTTCTTCCTGGCAGAATGTCCTCAACAAAAAAGTTTTCTAGGAATATTGTGTCAGAGATCCAGTATTTATACCTGTTTGAAACTTTGAAGAAGGCAAACTACAAAGGAAAGTCTTTATAGTGCACAATACCCTGCCTTTCCCTGACCTGATTCCAGGCACACTACAGGCGGGTGGAAACGGCTTTGTGTGAGGTCAGCGGCAGTCATAATCAGGTGTCAGTGTAAGCTCCCACCACTCTTGCTCAGGAAGGTCCATCAGCCTGGTGATGGGCTATCATGATATGCAAGGCACCCCACCCCAAGGCACACCCCACTCCAAGGCACTTCCCCTTGTGTGACTGTCTAGAGTGAATGCACAAACAGCCCAACTGTCATCCTAACCAAGACGTGTATTCCACAGAGAGGCAGAGCCACTGAATGGTTAAAGCAATAAAATGCCAACTTTCTAAAAGTGTCAATTTCATCCCTGCAATTTAAAAATCAACTGCACTAGAAGATGCATTTTTAAAGTATGAGTCCAGAGAACCCTAAGTCTAATTTTAAATCACCTCCCAATTGGAAGATACACTTGTAAGATGTTACAAAAGAGCTCCAATGCTAACCTATGGGAGAGATTGTGAAAAAAACAAAATTAGCAGTATTTCACTACAAGCACATGTAAAACACCACAGTACATGTCCTACCTTTTGAATGCACTGAACCCTGTAGATAGGTCTACCGTTGGCCTACCTTAAGGGTGAACAACACCGTATCACCTCGGGTCTTATCAATGCACCTTAGGTCTATAGGCTATATGGAGCTGTTTTTCATGCCTCTCTCAAAGAAGATCAAACAAATACTGCTGAAATAAGAGAATAAACAATAAGGGGAATGTATCCCTTAAGGACTAGAACCCTCACTCACCCGTAGATGACATGCTTCATCATATGGGTTCCTCCTTACCATTAGGAAAACCTAGTCCCACTGGGAGCTATGACTTCTTCACTGTGACGAAGGAGCTCAGAGATGTTTTATTGCAGTTATTCTGAGGGATGGATACTAAATCCCATATGTGAGTCTTAAGGGGTAATAAGGGTGCAGCGCAAAAAGAGGGGAAAATTATTTTTATAAGAAAAAAGTGTGAGAAGGAAGTTAAAACTGGCTAGGTAAGATGCACAACCTCGAATTTATTCAAGTGCTCTGCCTGACAGGATTAAAAAGCACTGCAAATCAGTGGTATAGATTTAAAAGTACTATTAGGACAAGGTCGACATGTTTCAGCCGTATGATCAGATTTCTGTATCAGTGGCTTTCTTCAGGACCAACTATGATGACTAAATATTATTTGCTGCTGCTAATATATTATGTGAATAAGAAAAGATAATACAAAACCGGTATTCCTGCGTCCTTTTGCCAGGTAATACATGGAGTATCTGAAAGATCAAGAAGAGAGAAACGGACAGAAAAATAGCAAATCATTTTAGGTGCTTACTACTGACATGATCATTTCTTATTGTCAATAGCGTTACTTATCAATAGTGGATAATGGTTCACTTACCCTGAATAGAAGGATAATCAAACCTCACCTCAACCTGGCAGGCCGTTCAGGGAAGGACGCCCCGCTCTGTGGGGAATAAATTATATAATAACAGTGACTCAGCACTAAACCACAAAAGACTGAAAACAGTTCTGTAAGGGTAACTCTAATGCTCCTGTGTACTCTATAATGCCAAGTTATCACATTGTCGAATATGTTACAATATTTTAGCTCAAAAGATTACAAACAGGCTTTTAGATATAAAAGCCATTGAGCACAAAAACTTGAGAAACCTTTTCTTTGTAGTGTATATATATCTCACTGGCTTCATAAATTATATTAATTCCTATCCTCTCATAGAGCCTTAGCGATGTCTTTAAAAGTGAAGACTTAATGAGAGGGGAAAAAAAATAAAACCAAAAATAAATAATGATTACGGCATTGGCTAAGACTAAACCCAGTTGTCTATGGGTAATGCAGTTTTTTCAGTTTTTATACTGGTGTACAGTACTTTACAGAAATTGTGAACTGGAGAGACCAGTACATCTCCTAGTATTAATTGTATGTGTCAAAAATCACTATTTCGGAGTACCAAATTTCCAAAGGTCAGAGGGAGAGAAGACAAAGTCTCTACTCCCTTTCTCCTGGTCATCCACACAAAAGGAGTCATGCAGCAATGTATTTTAAAACCAACCTTAAAAAGACTAACTGCCACCATAGTCTAACTATTTTTATGGTATTGAAGCCGAGTCACTTACCTGTCCGTCGGTACCTCTATGCAGTAAGAGCTTGTCCCTGGAGGCACCGACCTGACAGTAGTGCTCGTTTTTATTGGGCTCTTTTTGCAGTGGTGCGAAAGAGCCGGCAAGTTCTTAGGTGGCCTGCACACTGCCTGTACCCCCACCACCATTGCGCATGAGCAATGGTGATTCGCTTTTAGTGGCCAACCTGAGCTGTGAAAATGCGCTTTGTTATACGAATCATGCACAGATGTAAAACATATCGCGCCTGCTTTTTTAAGACATAAAAACCCGACGCTATAAAAAGTTTGTTTACTTTTTATAGACTTTTTATAGCGTCGGGTTCGGGTTCATAGTAATGGATGAGGGGGCCAATTCACATGCATAAGGGAGTGATCAAAAGGCAAGTGATGGCAGTGACGCAGAGAAAGCTCAAACTGAAGCTGACAGCACCAACGCTGTCATCTCTCCTCCAGGTAACTCAGTCAAAAATACTAGCAGCAAGCCCCTATGGAAGCAGAGTCCTGAGAGACAGAGTCTTTAAGACTCTGGAAAGTATACTAGGCAAGGCTTACAGACTCACCTTTAACATCCCAAACTATGCCTCGGCGGCACAAATCCGGTTGGACTTCAGCCTAATTAACCATTCCTTGACAAGGCAAAGTACATTCATTATCTTCTAGCATAAGATCAGGCACACCACTCCTAACACCCTGAATCACCTACAGCCAGAGTTGCAGCACCGGAACACATTATCTGCAAGAAATATCCTCCAGGAATTTATTTCAAACACTGGGCTGTGTCAGGCCTTGGACATTCCATCCAGTCACCCTGCCTTAAAAATATGGGTTTGGAAATCAATTAAAAGCCTCTCACTGGTAGAAGACAAGGCCACATTCTCAGGCCGCTTTCAAGCCTGGATGACGATGAATGGCTACCGCTCACTCACTCCTCTGAAATATTTCATCCTAGGATACTTAAAGAATGTAAAAGAAAAGTTCATAAAACATTGTCTGGGATTATCCCTTCAGCTCTGCACCTTCCACCATGGTAGAGGGATCAATTCTCAAACTTCTGTGGAGTATGCAGCTCAGCCACTGAAAACCTTCCGCACCTGCTTTGCATTTGCAACAAACTGAATGGAGAGTGGATAGAACTGCTCAGAACTCCATTCAACTCAAGAGGGATTCACACGTGGAGACAGGCAGTGCTGGCCTGCCTTAGCCCAAAGGATCCACAGCTCAACTGTAGGCTGGTAACTTTTCTTGAGCTGGTAGAAAAGAAAATGCCAAGATCTAGCCAACGCACTCCACCATCAGTGCTTGTAGTCACCACGGAAAGTAGCTGCCTTTAATCCGCAGTTTACTAACTGGTCTCCTAGCCCAGGTTCTTAAAACCATAGTACCTCAACAGACAGTCGACAAGAAACCCACTACTTGTTCTTATGCACGTTTTCACTTTCCATTATGCAAGGAAGAGTTAGAACACTGATAAACTGGCTCCCTTGCTGTGTAAGTGCTGCTCAATATGTATTTATTTTAAGTGTGGTTTTATGTATTATATGCAATTTATTAAATATACCTATCTACCACAAACCAGGATATAAGGTACAAGGGTTTGGCATTCTCCTGTATGCCTACTGCGAAATCCTCAATATGAGAGCTATTAAAGGCAGACTGCACCCTCCTTATCCTGAGCTACTACAATCAAAAGGGATACATAGTCTATCTGCTGAAATAGACACAAAACTACTTCTTAAATAACTAAATAATTTAGCGGTGAAAGGAGAAGGCTCACTTAAGAAACAGTAAAATAATGTTCCCATTGAAGTTCTGTTTGCAGTCCATTCCATCCCTTCACGGTGCTTTTTGTTGAACTTTTGTATTTAATTTGCAACACATTCTGAATGGCACTGCTTGGTTTTGTCACCTAATATTAAAGGAGTATCTTATAAATGCCGTCAAATGATAAATAGTGAAAAACTTTGTTAAGTTCATAAGCCCTTAAGTGAGATAAGAATATGTCTTTTTATGTTTTGGTTTCAACACCAAATCATATCTCACATCCTAGGATTACAGTTGTGTAGTAGTTTATCCTTTAGTTCTCTGTTTATGTCTATGGCTTGTATTGGTTATGATGTCATAGAACACTATGATTTGAATCCCAGGATGATCTTGTCAGTTCCTGAAAGCTGTGGAGATGAACAGCCAATAAAACCTGTGCTCTTACACTTACATGTGTAGTCTAATTACATCAAATTTGGCAACTAGTTTGGCTGTTCCTCTCCCCACCCACATGTGCAGTGATGGTCTCCTGTGTTTCAAGACTCCAGTTCAGTGCAGCAGCTCAACTGTATCCAGGCGTTTTTGTGAGTGAATTAACAATTGAGAATATATCGGCACCTTACTGATTGTCCTTTGTATGCTGAGGTGGTCTTTCTTCCTGCTAGAAGGGGAAGTTGCTGTCTGCACGATTGTGTGCTGCTTTTCCCTTGTGTTTTGACCATTGAACTTTCGTGGGAGAGAGGTTCTACCTTTGCTGTGGTTCTCCTTAACTGATGACGCATTGGAACCTTCCGGAGTCGGCGCTGGAAGGCCACATGTCACAAGGCACTGCTTGCGTGCCTATAGTTGCCTAGTTACGGTGAGGTAATCTAAATTTTATGGTCAAGTCATGTTCCCTAGCGCGTACCCCACCGACTCCATGTACGAGGTTAAAGTGCATGTAACTTCCCTCCTGTACCAGCTATGAAGACGCAAATACATTTGCGTCCAACGTTAACATGTCCTCTTTCAGAACCACCATGAATGGATGAATGGTTCCTAAGTATGCTATGCCAACGTCTTTTTGTAGTGTACTCCTACGTTTTCCAGCCCTGGCTGAAGTAGGCCCTGAATCTCTGCCACCGAGCCTCTTTTCTGGCTTCTGACTCCGAGAATCTCCAGCCCAGGCCGCCCCTGTACTCGTGAACTCTGACTTACTTTTAGCGCGGCCCTCCGCGCTCGGCTCAGCCTGCTGCCTGCCAAGATTGACTATAACCTTCGAGTTATCTGTTTCCCTCCCCGAAAATACATTCCTGCCTGCTAGCTTCAGTAAACATCCTTCCTCAGCTGCAGGGCTAAAGGGCCGACCTGTCTCTGTGCAAGTAATTCATAGCTTCGTTGCCATGCTTCCATGGAAGGCCCCATGCCCCCACGCTTCTCATGCAGACACCCAGGCGCTTATACACGCACTCACAGCAAGTATAGAATAGCTTCTGCTCTAGAGACCTTTCTGCCCAGATAGCTTAGTTCCTAAACATCAGATATCAGATATGATAGAAGCACAAGTTGATCTGACATGCCAGACTTCTGTCTCTTTCCGTCAGTGTAAATGTCAAGTCCCCTGCACCCCTCCAATTTTCACGTCATGCAGCTGCGCGCGCATCCAAGCTTCCGATTTCTGCTGACATTGCCACATTTTCTGTTAGTGCCACCCCTTTGTAACACCTATCAGTGACGTTTCCAGAACACACCTCTAGTTCACGCCTCTTGATTACGCACATGTACCACGTGTATATTGTTATCTTGTCTTCTCTCAGCTGTTACGCCTTCTATACTATTTTCAATGGTGTACAATAAGTATATAAGCTATGTACTGTTAATAAAATGCAGCGCGCTCTATCCCTTCTGACACCCTGTGTGGTGGTCAGAACATGATATCTTGGCCATGACCATTCCTTTTTAAGGAATAAAACCCTTAGAACTCTAACACCACGGACTCTGTCTTTTTTCACCCGATCTGAGTTATTATTGATTAAGTACCTACCTGCATAGAAATTAAGAGAGTAAATTATTTATTTACATCATTTTGGCGCCCGAATAGGGACCCCTCCCCCACCTCACGCGCCGGTTGTTGCGTTGCAAGCTCTGTCCCCTGCCATCAGTTAGATGGAACATACGCGTACCGGCAGGATTTCCTGCATCTCCCTCTGACCCACGGAGGTGACGAAGACTGCGATCAGTGCCCAGACGAGGCGGTGAGGAGTGCGGAGGATCCCGACCAGAGCCTAGCCGAAAGAAGCAAGGTCCGAGGTGTCAAGAGGCCCACCAGGTTTCCGAAATTTTCCGAAGTTTCCCGAAGTTTTCCGAAGTATCGAGTCGAGTCCAGTCGAGTTTCCGAGGCCTTCTGTTTTCCGTGCTTCCCGGTGAGTACCATTGCTGGGTCGTATCTAGACGGGTTTGGGTACACAAGTCCGGTCTGCACTGTTTTTAGGCAGTGTATCTGTACTGTTTAGCAGTATATCTAGTATTCCGAATCTCTGAATTTTTGCACTGTTATACCAGTGTATCTGTACTGTTGAGCAGTACATCCAGTATAGTAGGGTAGTCATCTATGTTTTAAATGTTTTTGTGATTAATGTCGTGGTATGAATGTGATTGTTTTCCTGTGAATCATTGTGTTTTCTGGTATAACTAGTTACATTCAGAATTAAGTATCAGGGATCGAGCATTTCAGTATCAAATAGGCACAATGCCGTTTTTCAACAAGTTAAAGCAGATAGGAACTAGGAAAGGGATGCTAGAGGAAGAAATTCCTATCCCTCCTAGGGACACTCCAGGCAATTTTATGTATAATAAGCATGGCATAGATGCCATATTGTATCTAGAATTATGGACCGATTACACAAAGCACTTAGAGGAAAGATACCGATGGCCAATTAATGGAACATGGGATGCCGAGTGCATCATAAAGGTAGAAGAGGCATTACGGAAAAAGAAAGCCAGACAATCTCAGAAAGACGCCATAGAATTTTGGCGTAAGGAATCACATAAACGTGCTGAAAGAGCACTTCGTAGAGAAGACAGACTTAAAGAATCAGAAAAGGCCCAAGAAAACGAATTAGTTATTGAAGGAATTCGAGTAAAATCAGAACAAATAGATCGCATCCGAAATAGCCAAGTGAACAACATGTATCTTTTGGCCAAGGGTACATCTGACGCCATTTCAGAAATACCGAAAAATTTGCCGTCACCATTAGTTCCAACTAAAGTAATGCACAAGACTACTAAAGACATATTCCTAAATTCATACTTAGAGGATGTAGCACCAGCTTACACCAATCTGCCTGTTCGTGCCCTGCCTACTGACAGGGACGGGGGTGGCACTCCACCCCCAGGTCACGTTCCGCCGGTACCGCAACAGACTTCCCCTGTTCCGCCAGCCCCACCACTTCCCGTACTCAAAACTGACCTACCGAAACCACGTTTGCCTGATCCACCTAAACGACAAATTCAAGTTCAGATACAGACTCCACAGGGAGGTAATGCACAAGCTTCTGCTTCAGGAGGTGCGACCGCGGGTCCTCAGACCCCGCCACCAACTCACAGATTCAATCTCAGAGGTATGCAGAGTCCTCTTACGTACAGGTCTCCCCACTCCTCTAATTCATCCCGCCTTGACGCATTAAAAGAAAACATGTCAGTTTGCAGATATGATCCAGTACCCGGAAAGGACGATTTAATGATATTGGCATCATTACGGTTAAGATCTGCTACTGATAACTTGTTATGCTATGTAGGAATGAAGGAGCGTCTAGACAGAATATATGAGTTTGTTCAGACAGGGAAAGACCCTGACAGTATTAAGGATGCCATGGAGAAACAGAAAGTTGACATGCAAGCGCTGATACTACGATTTTTCATAAATTGTCTAATAAGAGAACGAGACAGGCCCGGAACAGATCAGAGTGAATTAGATGCATTGAACAAGTGGGGTCAAAATATAGCTGAAGGAAAACATGACAGACAGAATTGCATAGCCTCTATGTACAAGAAGATTAGGAAAGCAGTGATAGCAGTACACAAGAAAGGGAACGAAAAGGCTTCCTCCGAGGAGGAAGAAGAACAGGAAGAATCCGAAAGAAATGTAGGCACCATAGCATATGTAGGTAAGGGAACTTACCTTAGGAAGGGTATCCGTCCAGAGAGCAAGAGAGTTTTCTTCTCTGCCTTGACAAATCCGAATTCTGCTGAGCATCAGTTCCAGGAAACTGATAAAAGGCTTCGAGATCGAGTCGGGTACCATGTACTCAATTCTATGGATGAACAAGAACTAGCCCGATCAGCTGTATCATGGGCCGAAAATGCAGACATATATAATGATGACACAGTAGCACAGACATTTCTGAACCTCTCCCCCGACGAACAGAAGTTAGCAGGTGTATACATGATTCAGCACCTTCTTATCAAATACAGAAAGCACTATTCTGATCCAGGTCCCTTACATGAAACACTAGAAGCACTACTTATGGATAGATGGAGAGGTTTGAGCACCAAACTAATTCAAATAATTCTAGAACAGCGACACAGATATAATACCTTTGTAAGCTCTGAATATGTTCCCGCCCCACCTCCAGAAAGGAAAATGTACCACATGCAATGCGGGGGTAGTATAGAAAGTCAGAACCCCTTACGAGAAGTGCACCCTGTTATGGGTGAGGATAAAACCTTGAAACGCGTGTATGTACACACGCCTCTGACTAAATTGGAACTGTTAGAAATGAAGAAACTAGTACCATGCCATGATAAAGACCCTGCAGGTTTTCATAGAGAGCTTAAAGACATGTTACTAATGGGGGATTACACGTATGATGATATCATGAAAATGTTGAAGGTATTATTGCCTACGGGTATATTCGAGAAACTGAAGGAAAAGGAATGGGAGGTGGGAGACACAAAGATTGCCTGGGCAGAAATAGAGGATGAAGAAAAGAAACGGGTCCCAGGGTTAGGCCTTGGGGACAAAACTAAAGCATTACCAGGTTTGATAGTACAGGTCCTGCCCAGATTATTGACAACTAGAAAAGAGGATTGGGATGCAATCTCGTCCTGTAAACAGAAACATGATGAAGATACTAGTGACTTCTATTCAAGATTCGAGAAATGTTTTATTATCAATAGTGGCCTCCAGCCAAGTAGCGAGTCGTACCCGCATCTTTTTGTATCAAAGTTAGTCGAGAATTCCTTACCGTTAGTTAAAAATCGAGTGTACAAGGTCGAGAGTACATGGCAAGCAAATACGCCATCCCAGATGTTACAGATGTTACAATATCATCAGAACAGAATTAGAGAAGAACAAGATCAGGAACAGAAACGTATGAAAGACACAAAGATGAAAATGTTGGTAGCTCAGACGGTCCCATCCGACGGTCACAGAAAGGGTACGACCCAGACAAGTCACACTGCAGCTCCCGTTAAAGGGACATGCAATTATTGCAAGCAGCCAGGTCACTACGTACACGAATGCCCCGTTCTGAAACATAACATAGCGACAGGTAAAACTAAGGAAAGACCGAATCCGCCTAGACAGGACCATAACCAGCATCAGTCTTCACAGAATACGCAGAGTACACAGCCTATGCATGCTTCCTCGACTCCAGCACAGACCGTAGCAGTACCACAGCCACAGCCCATTGCTGCAACGCAGCAAGTTTCACAGCAGATGTACCAGTATGCCCAGTCCGCTTACCCCGAATATTCCCGATATACATGAAACAGCCTAGAGAGGGAAGGTGGCTTGCCTCTTATTGAGATTCCTGTAGATCAAGAAGGTCCTTATGTACACAGTCAAGTATTGGGAAAAGACAGAAAGTTTTTAATTGACACAGGGGCAAGTCGCACTACAATCAGTCATGATGAAGTTCCAGGGGCACCCCTCTCAGGCTCACAGAATGTTTCCCTGGGTTTTTCAGGACAGCCTATTGTAAATGAGGTATCAGAACCAGTTCCCCTGGCTGTGGGTCCATTATCACGTGTTACAGACCTGTTACTGACGAAATCATGTCCAGAAAATCTGTTAGGAATTAAAACATTGAAGGCTCTAGGAGCTATAATATGCTGTTCCCCGGAGGGAGTTAGACTCTTTCTGCGGGATTTCAAGGGTCATTATGTTCTGCGTGAATTCGATGTTAGATTGAAAAATGTACCAGATTACTTGTGGGCAAAAGGCCCAACTGATGTAGGCTGCATGCACATTACACCATACCGCGTTACACTCAAGGCAGGTGTTGTATTACCCCGAATCAGACAATACAAGTTACCACCCGATGCTGTATTGGCTTTACTGAAAATCATTGAAGAGCTCATTGCCCAAGGAGTGGTCGTCGAGACCGACTCCAATGTCTGTAATTCACCCATCATTCCGATTCTTAAACGTACTGATCCCAATGCACCGCAAGTATATCGGCTGGTGATTGATCTTCGAGAATTAAATAAATGCATTATTCCACAGTACCCTGTGGTCCCCGATATCTCATCCCTATTGACTGCCATTGATTCAGAAGCAACGTTCTTTACTGTAATTGATCTCAAGAACGCCTTCTTCAGCGTGCCTATTGATCCAGAGAGCCAATATCTCTTCGGATTCAGTTTAAATGGACGAAGCTTCAAATTTTCGCGCGCTCACTGCTTTCGCGCGCACCTCAAGGATTCACAGAAAGCCCCAGCATCTATAGTCAAGCACTGAAAAGACAACTAGATTGTATTCAAATGCCAGTCAACACCGCTTTACTGCAATACGTCGATGATCTACTGATCACCGCACGAAGTGAGCCCGAATGTGAAAAAGCATCACTGACAGTTTTACACTTTCTGGCCGACAAGGGACACAAGGTGTCTCCTTCGAAGCTACAATTCTGTGTTCAGCAAGTTGTGTACTTGGGTCACTTGCTGTCCAAAGTGGGGAGACAGCTCACTCCCGATCGCATTCAGTTAATTGCAAATATGCCGCAACCCCAGACACAAAAGGAAGTGCGGGCCTTCATAGGCCTCACCTCGTACTGCAGACAATGGATTCCCCAGTATGCATTTCTAGCCAAGCCACTCATCCAGTTAACGACACAGGAGGCAGCGACTTCGACTGCCCTCCCTTGGACTCAGGAACACACACAAGCTTTTGAAGACTTAAAGAAAGCATTATGCCAAGCACCAGTTTTAGCAACACCATGTTACAGCAAACCGTTTACACTTTTTGTTACAGAACGTGATGGTACAGCGTTGTCTGTCCTCACTCAAGATCAAGCAGATTCACATAAGCCTTGCGCTTATTTTTCTAGTACATTGGATTCAGTAGCCCAGGCACTCCCTGCGTGCTTAAAGTCAGTAGCAGCAACAGCGTTAGCAATAAGACAAAGTGACTCAATTGTTCTAGGTCATCAGTTGACAGTTCAAGTTCCACATTCTGTAGAGGTTTTGTTAAACAGAACCCAGACTCAACACTTAACTATAGCACGACTGACAGGTTATGAATTAACACTATTCCAGCCACACATAGAAATCAGACGCTGTGGCATCCTGAACCCAGCAACACTGTTACCCACAAGTATGACAGATTCAGCCCCGCATGATTGTATAGAAATCATTAATGCAGTAACAAAGCCTAGACGAGATTTAACAGATGTTCCACTGACAAATCCAGACCTGACACTTTATGTGGACGGTTCATGCATGAGAACAAGTACAGGAGAATTAGTGGCCGCATATGCCGTGACCACTGAAACTGAAGTTAAAGAAACACATCGTATTGACACACTGTCTGCTCAAGCAGCAGAGCTCATCGCTCTGACCCGAGCTTGTATTCTAGCCAAGAACAGAAATGTTAACATATACACTGATTCCCGTTATGCCTTCGGAGTTGTACACGACTTCGGAGTCCTCTGGCAAGAACGAGGTTTCCTGACCTCTCATGGGACCAAGATTCAACACGGCCCCCTCATTCAAGCACTGTTAGAAGCAATACATTTGCCCTCGGGCATATCAGTCATGAAGTGTAAAGCACATACTAAGGTTACAGATTCTGTTTCCCAGGGTAACGACCTGGCAGATCAGACAGCTAAACATACAGCACTGACTCATACCCAGATTACTGATGTGACAAAGACAATAGTACCGACAAAGTATATGGCAGTTAGAGATCCCGCCCTAGACGTAATTGACATTCAGACACATGCTACTCCAGATGAAATAAAGAAATGGACTGAACTAGGAGGGATTCAGACAGATCAAGGTTGGGTGACGAAGGGAAAATCTATATGGTTTCTCCCCGACTCAATGGTTCAAGTCATGATAAACACAGCACATAGCCCGGCACATCTAGGAGAGAAAGCGATGTTAGACAGTTTGCAAAATCTCTGGTACAACAAACACTTACGAGCAGCAGCAAAACAGAAAGTGCGTACTTGCATGATCTGTTGTCAGTTCAATCCAGGTAAAAGCGTCCCTGTAGAGCAAGGTGGATTTCATCCTCCCGATCACCCTTTTGAAGTCCTCCAGATGGATTATATCCAGATGGACCGTTGTCGAGGTTTTAAATATGTTCTCGTAGTTGTCTGTGCTCTGTCCCGTTGGACCGAAGCATACCCAGTTCCAGACTACACTGCTCCGACCACTGCCAAGCAGCTGGTTCGTGAATTCTTCCCACGGTACGGTTTGCCCCGTGTCGTGTATTCAGATAACGGACAGCCATTCTCGTCCGAGTTGATGAAACAGGTTTCCCTTTTGCTAGGATATCAGTGGAGGTTCCACTGTGTCCGACATCCCGAAGCAGCAGGCCTTGTAGAAAGGCATAATCAGACACTAAAAATCCGCCTGGCAAAGATCTGTCAGGAAAAGGGGGTCGACTGGATAGTCGCCCTGCCCGTGGCACTATTCTACATGAGAATGGTCGCCCATTCAAGATCAGGGCTATCCCCGTACGAAGTGGTCTTTGGCAGACCACCGAATATGTGGGGGACGCCCATTCCGAAGAAAATCACTGATGTTGATTGCAATATGTTGACAGATTACCTTGCCTCCTTGATGTCTGCACTCCAATCATGTCGTTCACAGGTTGCCGCAGCCTTCCCTGACAACACTGATGTAAAGCCGCATGAGGTCCGTCCTGGGGATCTGGTACTCGTCCGGAATTTCGACCGGAAAAGTCCGCTGGAGCCCCGCTGGAAGTCCCCGAAGACCGTCCTCCTTACCACCAGGACCGCCGTGAAGATAGAGGGGAGAAAGGGGTGGGTCCACACGAGTCACATCAAACTTTGCAATGAACTAAAAAACGGACTAAAACAGGACTCTGACTCGTCCACCCCCACCAAAGACTGTGTTGAAGGAAAAGACTTTACAGTGTCTGAACAAGAAAAGACTCCTCAAGAACAATATCGTATGAAACTCCGATCTAGCAAGTCAGACAGTTTAATTGTTTAAGTCCTCCCCTGGGTGAATCGGTTAAATAGTTTCTGACATGTATCCCCTAGATCGAGATAGAGAGAGAGAGAGACAAGTCAAAAGAAATACATACTGTAAATCACTGCGTAGTCACTGTATAGTGACGTTGTTAATAATGTTTTTTCTAAGTATTCTAATTATTATTGCCAGCATTCTGCTACCTATATATTGGCCTATTTTCAGGCGTGAACAATCTGTTTACAATGTCTCTGCTGAACAAACTTTTAGTGAACTTCCTGCACACGAACTCTCCTACAGACTTGCGCTGCGCAATAACACATTCATTAGTATGTTACACCACTCCCATCAGACAAATAATGCTACCGACTGCTGGATATGTGGCCGACTCCCTCCCTACCAGAATTACAAGGGAGCTCTGCCCCTCTTTCCGTACCCGTTCACTCACAATGGCTCCTGTGGGGCATGGTTTAAAATAATTAATTCCTTAGATCCTGATATTGCTGTTTTCGATGGGGGCTGGGTTTGGGGAAACTTGAACTTAGTCCTGCTCGATGTCTGTTATCCTGATAAAGAGGGACTTCCCACTCGAATAGGAACTGATCTAGAAAATGAAGTATATGGATTAGGTAATTACACAATTAGCCTTATGATCCTTACTGTTGAATCCGAGGCTGCTCCAGTTCTGCCCCATATGTTAGTATTACCAGTCACAGGTGAACTATGTGTTAGCAAGAAAGGTTCAGTACACGTAGGTCATAGTAAATGCACTACTGTGGTCGAATTCAGTGACCATGGTAAATCATCCTTCAAAGCTATCAATCATTCCTATTTTGTTTGTGGTCATACCGCATACATACGTTTGCCTCCAGATTGGGATGGTACCTGTTATATTGCATTCCTTCTGCCACCTGTTTTTCTAGCTCCCCCAGATTACCATAGAAATACGAATCTGGTACAGAATAGACCCAAAAGAGATATTCCACTTGTCGACTACACAGAAACGGCATGGGAACAGTACACTGATTTCAATAAAGGATTCTTTTTCTTTCTAGGACCTGTCCAAAACAGTAAATTAATACGTAAATTAACTAGAACACTTGAAGCTGTAGTACATGAAACTGCTTCCGCCTTAGGTAACTTAACAGAGGAGCAATCTGCTATGCGGGTTGTTGTCCTTCAAAATCGTCTTGTTATTGACGTCATCTTGGCAGATAGAGGTGGAGCCTGTAAGGTCATCGGGTCAAGTTGCTGCGTTTTCATCCCACAAAATGCACCATCTGTTTATCAAGCTATTACCCGTCTGCATAAAATTGCGAATCAGATACATCAGAATCCAGGCACCTGGACTTGGTCCGGTTGGTTCTGGACAACGTTAACAGCTTGGGGATGGAAGATCTTATCATTCCTAGGCATTGGCCTTGTTATAGTATTCAGCTGCTGCCTGTGCCTACAGTGTGGGCCAGCGATATGTGGACTGTGTGCCACATCGTGCATTGAACATTCCAGTTTTCTCTCAAATAGTCAAAAGAAGAAAGATGAACATATAATGTTACAAGAACAGACTGATCGATTCATGAGGATCGATATATCATGAAGGGTCCGTAGGGAACAAGGAGGGAATGAGGTAATCTAAATTTTATGGTCAAGTTATGTTCCCTAGCGCGTACCCCACCGACTCCATGTACGAGGTTAAAGTGCATGTAACTTCCCTCCTGTACCAGCTATGAAGACGCAAATACATTTGCGTCCAACGTTAACATGTCCTCTTTCAGAACCACCATGAATGGGTTGAATAGTCCGTTCCTAAGTATGCTATGCCAACGTCTTTTTGTAGTGTACTCCTACGTTTTCCAGCCCTGGCTGAAGTAGGCCCTGAATCTCTGCCACCGAGCCTCTTTTCTGGCTTCTGACTCCGAGAATCTCCAGCCCAGGCCGCCCCTGTACTCGTGAACTCTGACTTACTTTTAGCGCGGCCCTCCGCGCTCGGCTCAGCCTGCTGCCTGCCAAGATTGACTATAACCTTTGAGTTATCTGTTTCCCTCCCCGAAAATACATTCCTGCCTACTAGCTTCAGTAAACATCCTTCCTCAGCTGCAGGGCTAAAGGGCCGACCTGTCTCTGTGCAAGTAATTCATAGCTTCGTTGCCATGCTTCCATGGAAGGCCCCATGCCCCCACGCTTCTCATGCAGACACCCAGGCGCTTATACACGCACTCACAGCAAGTATAGAATAGCTTCTGCTCTGGAGACCTTTCTGCCCAGATAGCTTAGTTCCTAAACATCAGATATCAGATATGATAGAAGCACAAGTTGATCTGACATGCCAGACTTCTGTCTCTTTCCGTCAGTGTAAATGTCAAGTCCCCTGCACCCCTCCAATTTTCACGTCATGCAGCTGCGCGCGCATCCAAGCTTCCGATTTCTGCTGACATTGCCACATTTTCTGTTAGTGCCACCCCTTTGTAACACCTATCAGTGACGTTTCCAGAACACACCTCTAGTTCACGCCTCTTGATTACGCACATGTACCACGTGTATATTGTTATCTTGTCTTCTCTCAGCTGTTACGCCTTCTATACTATTTTCAATGGTGTACAATAAGTATATAAGCTATGTACTGTTAATAAAATGCAGCGCGCTCTATCCCTTCTGACACCCTGTGTGGTGGTCAGAACATGATATCTTGGCCATGACCATTCCTTTTTAAGGAATAAAACCCTTAGAACTCTAACACCACGGACTCTGTCTTTTTTCACCCGATCTGAGTTATTATTGATTAAGTACCTACCTGCATAGAAATTAAGAGAGTAAATTATTTATTTACATCAACGGCAAAGCTTCTCTGAGGAGTGTTCTCTAAGCTGTGAGTGTCGCCGCACTGGAGCAGGACATCGAACGCTATTTAAGGAATAGGCAACGTGGCTGTCGTTGGCTAGGTACAGGAAAGCGCTGTGATCAACATCCAGATTTTGCGTATCATCGGTCTAGACACTGTGATCAGCGTAAAGATTTTGCATGTGGTCGCGCAAGAGCAGTACGTTGTGTGTGTCCTCATGTGAAGAGACACCTATACTGCTTCCCCACGAGCATCCAATTGCGTTCTTGATCAAAGCGGAGCAGAGGATAGACTTGAAGTTCTTGAAGTTTGTGAGAAGATATGAGGCCTCTTTAAGAACAGTGCTGATTCGCTATTTTATTTTAGCAAAGGTCTCTCTGCCATCTAAGTACTTGTTTTGAGGGAAAGGTATACTCCTGATACGGCAGTTGACGACTGGGATCTTGTTCATAATTTAATGGGATGTGACTGCTCTGCCGTTTTCCCTATTTGACTGCCTTCTTATCGTCCATGTACTGAGGTAGCGACCAATCTACAATCTAGAAATGTAGATGGGGATACCATCTACATTGCTAGTTTTATCTTCAGCAATGTTTGCCTTTTATCTCTTTTTAGTGGTGGTCCAGTATTCTGGTTTTGGTTCTCTGTTTAATCATTTATTTTGTAATCTTCTCTGCATTACACAGGTGGACTACTTTCGTCTTTCTTATATATTTGTTTTCAAGTGTGTCACAGGTATTCTCTTAATTTTTGTCTGTGCATAGGAATTCACTGTATTTTTAATTGTGTTCACCATGCAGAATGTACAAGCCCCTCCCCTTTGTTTACAGTTTACAGGTGATCCACCAGTCAAATGGAAAGTGTGGTATAGAGCATTTGAAAAATATTTAGGTGCAATAGGGGGTTCTAGATTCAGTGCTGAGAGGAAGCGTTTCATATTAGAGCACAATCTAGGTTTTGAAGGTCAAGCTGTTTTAGAACATTTACCTCCTCTTGTTGTCGTTGCAGGAGAGGGAGTTAAATGTTTATGACCAAGCTGTGGGCATGTTGGGAAAACAGTTTGATGTGGAAAGAATTCTTGTTGTTTCTAGACACAAGTTCTTTAAGAGCGCAGGGGAGTGATGAAAGCATTGTATCCTATGTATCAGCTTTACGTATTTTAGCTTTAGAGTGTGAGTTTGAGCATTTTTCTTCACAGCTCATTCGAGATCAAATTGTTGTGCATTGCAGGGACAGGAAAGTCCGAGACAAATTAGTTACTTTAAAGAATCCTTCTGTGGAGGAAACGATTAGCATCCTAAAAGGTATAGAATTATCTCAGAAGTCCTCGAAAGAACTCAAACCTGAGAAGAATGTTGTGGGTTCTGTCAAAGATCAAAAAGATACCAATGAGAAAATACAGGGAGACAAATTCAAATCCAATTCTGAGCAAAAGGGGAATAGATGTGTCTCTCTCAAAACAAAAAAAGGGTCGTACTCCAAAAATCTATGTCATAAGTGTGGTTTCCCATCACATTATCCCAACTGGCAGATATGTTGGGTGAAGAACGGAGCATGTTGTAAGTGTGGGAAACAAGGACATTTCACAAAAATGTGTGGTTTTCGTGGGAGTGTCAATGTTGTGTACTCTGAGGAGACAAAGCATGATCCTATGTGTGAAGTTGTTAGTTCACTTACTGACTTTGTAGAGGTGGTAAAGAATGATTCTGATGAGTGTGTTGATCCTATAGTTGATATCTTGGTGGATGGAAGATGTCTAAAACTGTTGGTCGATTCGGGGGCAAGGATGAGTATGATTACTGAGGAATTGTTTGAAAGTACTTGAGGAAATAGACCTCTCAATTCTCCAGATAGAAGTCCTGTTTCCTATGAAGGGAGAAGAATTGACATAACAGGATATTTTGAAACTTCTTTAGTTTTTAAGGAGAGGCACATTCAAGGGAAGATTTATGTAGCCAAAAAGGGGCTCAACATTCTTCTTTGGTATCGCCAGGGGTTATTAGGTATGACTCTCAAGTCTGGCACATCAGAACAAGTTTCTGTAGTGGGTGATCAACCTGTAGAGGAGAGTTTGGTCTATTGGTCCAAGAAATGTCCCAAAGCTTTTGGAGACAATTTAGGTTGTATTACAGGTTTCAAACATTTAATTAAAGTAAAGGATGGGGCTTCACCTATTAAATATAAATTACATTATTTACCTTTCAGCATCTGAGATGATCTGTCTTCTGAACTTAAGAAAATGCGTGAAAGTGGGGTCATTGAACCTATAGAGTCATCTCTTTGGTTAAGTTCCTTGGTGGTCGCAAGGAAAAAAAATGGAAATCTCAGGGTATGTATTGACGTGTGCAATCTCAATAGAGAGATTTGGATTGTCTCGCACCCTCTTCCCCGCATTGATGATATTCTTTCCAAATTTGCTGGTGCAAAGTACTTTTTTAAGATTAATTTAGCCTCAGCGTATCATCAAGTTGAGTTAGATCTGGTCTCAAAGCACCTGACTGCTTTTGTGTCACCTTTTGGCACTTTACAGTTCCGAAGGATGCCGTTCAGGCTGGCGTCGGCAGCTTCGGTTTTCCAGCTGTCTTTCAAGATGATATTTTGGTAGCTGGAAAGAGTTAGGACGACCATGAGAGGAATGTTGCTAACGTTTTGGAGAGTTTGGAAAGTAGAGGTATTGTGGCTAACAAACTCCAGTGTGTCTTTGGTGTTGAGTCCAAAGAGTATTTGGGTCACCGAATTTCTGGTGATGGAATTGTGCCAAGAGAGGGTCTCAGTGAAGCTAGATCTGACGCTCCATGTCCTACCTCAAAAGAACACGTTTCTTCATTTTTGGGTTTGTGTGAATTTTACACTAAATTAATTTCTAATTTTGCTGCCAAGACTGTTCACATGAGAAATCTGCTGAAAAGGAAAATAGCTTTTATTTGGAGTGATCTTTGTCAAGAGAAATGTTTGCAAATCACGAAATAATTAGGTTCTTGTGATATTCTTACACCTTTTAACCCTTCTTTTCAATGTACTGTGTCTGTTGATGCCAGTTTAGATGGTCTTGGGGGAATTATTTCTCAAGTCAAGCAGGGTAAGGAGTATACTGTAGGATTTGCATCTCAAGTTCTGCAATCAAGTGCAAAAAACTACTCGGTTATTGAGAGAGAATTACTTGCATGTTGCTGGGATGTTGAGCATTTCAAATGTGTTTTTGTAGAGTAAAACCTTTACTCTTCTCACTGATCATAAGCCCCTCATTCACATTCTAGAGGGTAGGATTGTAAAATATCACACTCCCAGAATTGATAGGTTAAGTTAAATATTGCTGCAGTACAACTTTGTGGCTGCTCACATCCCAGGTGGGAGAAACACGAGGGCTGATTATCTTACAAGGTCTCCCTTACCCTTAGGGAAAGATGATTGCGATGTCAATATTGATGATGAGTGTTTAATTGCTGCAGTGGATGCCTGTTGTGTGGGTTGTTCCTCTGAGCATGATTGTTTTTTTTGGAATGGAATCTGATACCATCCTTAAAAAATTGAAAGATTTTATTGTGTCAGGTTGGCCTAAAGAGAAACATCTTGACACTGATCTTCATCCCTTTGCCAAGGTTGCTGATGAGCTTATTCTGGAGGGTGGTAAAATGATTGCGGGGATAAGTTTGTTCATCCTGAGTCTCTCAGAAGTCGCATCATTGATTATGGTCACGAGGGACATCTTGGCCAGACCAACACGAAGAAAATAATTTGTTCTGTGTATTGGTGGCCTTCCATGGACCATCAAATAAATGATGTTGTGTAAGGGTGTGTCACATTTTTTACAAGTGATAAGGTTATTAAGATTTTTCCACCTCCCATACAGTGTGTGGAGGCACCTGAGGGTCCCTGGTTGAATTTAGCCATTGCCTTTGTGGGACAATTCAATGTTCTACCCAAGAAATACAAGTTTGCATTGGTTGGTGCTGATTACTTCAACAAACGATGGGAAGCTCATTTTATGACAGATCCCAACTCACAAGAAGTCATCAGGTTTCTACCAAGTATCTTGGCTAGAGAGGGTTTTTCCAAAGAGATTGTATCCAATAATGGGGTACAGTTTACGGCCAAGGAAATGTCTGATTTTCTTCACCAATCTAGGATTTCTCACCAGTGTGTGGCTTTATATCACCCACAGGCTAATGGTTTTATTGAGCGCACTAACCGTATTCTGGTTGAATGTGTTCAATGGGCTGTTTCAGCCAATGTTGATATTACAGAGGCTATTCAGAGTATGTTGTGGGCACATCACACTACTCCAAGAACAATCACTGGTTCCAGTCCTTTTGCACTACTTCAAGGAAGACAGGCTTATTTTCATATGTGCACTGCCTGGATGAAGAAATGGGGTTTGATATCAGAATGTCGTGAGACAAAAGGAAAAAAAACATACAATCCTGTCCTGCTTTTCTGTCTCAGAATGATTGTACTTCACCTCCCCAACCGACAGATTCTGACGAGAATTGTCTTAAGTTTACAATTAAGGTAGGAAACTGGATGAGAATTAAGTCCCCTCATAATGTCCCTAAGGGGCTGTCAAAGTTTGGTCCTCCTGTTAGGATGGATGCTACATCACGTTTCGCCATAAGAATCAATGGGAAAAATTGGTGGAACCTATATTGATTTATAAAATTCCTTTGAAGGTTGTGATGCAATTGGGACTTGAATCAGAAAATACTGTTCAGCCCCAATCTGGTTTAAGAAAACTATCAGTTAAAGAGAGGGAGCAGAGGCCTTCTAGGGTTGAAACTTCATCGAAATATGTCCCTTCGCGAAGGAGTTGTAGGACGATTGTTTTGCCAAATCGCTTAAATCTGTAGTAGTAGTAGGACGTGTGTCCGGCTTTATTCTTTAAATCTGCAGTGTGATACTTTGCTTCATTCACATTAATTCTAATGTGTTTTGTTTACCTTTTATTTTCATTTTCTTTCTCTATTTTTACTGTTCTTTTCATTCTGTGTTTCTTGCATTTTTTGCTGTGTTTTTATTTCTCTATTTCCATGTGTATCATTGGAAAGAGAGGAGATGTTGTAGTAGTTTCTCCTTTAGTTCTCTGTTTATGTACATGGCTTGTTTTGGTTGTGATGTCATTGTCATGGTAATAGAATACTATGATTTGAATACCAGGATTATCTTGCCAGTTCCTGGAAGCTGTGGAGATGAACAGCCAATAAAACCTGTGCTCTTACACTTAGCTTCGTAGTTAAATTACTTCAAGTTGGCCTCAGTTGACAAGACTTTTGCTCATTCTAGTGTATCAATAACAGGACAGGTGGTTGTTCCTTCTGAGTTGGGCTATTCTCTTGCAGAATACTCTCGTAATGTGGATCTGTAATCTGGTTCTCTTATGGTATTTTTTAGTAATGTGGAAGCTGGAATTCCACAAAACTGGTAATCTAGAAATGTTATGTTGGTGGTCTTATTGCTACAGTCACTGTAGAAATCTTTATCTTCCCCACATAACATAGAGCACACAACAACTTTTATTTACATGGATTAGACAAAGCCCTTAACCTTGAATATGTTCAGTGTGACCAACACGAATGCCTGAGTTAGATGGGGTTTACTGATGAGTTGTTAAAAGTATGCTAGTGATGTTAACAGAAGTGGTAAATGATAATGTTTTAAACTGTACATGATGAATACAATGATGAGGCAAAAAAAGGGAGTAATTGGGAAGTGTAGAGGGGATGCTCTAAAAGCATGTCTGATGTCTCTTGTAGAATTTCCAGAGCTCACACTTGCAATTGAATGGTCTTCTAATTGGGAAAAAAAACAAAAAGTGCAGGGATTGGATTTTTTACTTCAAATGTTCCTCTTTATCAATCCTGCAAAGATTCTTCATATTTTTAGCCTCTGCAAACACACTACTTTACACTGAACTGTAATCACTGTCGTCTAGTAGCACAAGATCCTGAAATCCCTGAATGATACAGTCAATGATCTACACTCTGCTTTCTTTTGTGCATTCCACTCTCACCCAAATGTGAGTTTGTATAGTTTCCAACTAAGGGCCTGATTATGAGTCTGGTGGTCTGAGGACCACCAGACATGTGGGGGCACTGTGGGGGCAGTCCACCACCACCGCACTGGCGGTCCAACTGCCTTATTACAACTTCGGTGGTCAGACAGCCATTGCATCACCGCAACTGCCAGAAAAATTGTTTTTTAGTGGTCCTGCGTTTGGCAGGGGCTCACCATTTGTTAGTGGTGTGGCTGCAGCACCCCCATTTATATTATGAGTTTCAGGACCGCCAGTGGTGTTATGGAAGTTCTTTCTTCAGGGCCTCTTTGTGCCCCATGCATAGGGGTGCATGAAGGGGGTCATATGTTATGCCCCCCTGTGTGCATGCACCCCCAGTTCCAGCACGACATGGTCTTCACAGTCCATGCTATGCTGGAACATGTTGAGGTGGTCCTGTGGCAGTTCCTTTCTAAGGCATATAGGTGCCTTTCAAATGTACTGCCTCAGGACTACCACACTACCCACCCGACCACGAAAAACATGTAACCTGGTGAGCGGGTGGCAGCCATGTTTGGTGTTCCAGGAGTGGTGTGGTGCCCCACTCCAGGACCGCCAAACTCGTATTCGGGCCCTCAGCCTTTGTTGGTACAAGAGCAAACGAGTTAACATAGAGCACCTCTTTGCAACTTGGGGTGAGTTCTTACACTCTGCTGAGGCAACATTAAGCTACTTGAATGCAAGGACAAGGACTTCAGCATTCTGATTAACTTTCCTTTTCAAATTCTAACACAGCCCCAGTAGTGAGAGAACCTAAGGAAATGAAGAGGAGAATACATATCAACCCTCATTTCGCTATAAAACTAGTGGGCCTTACTACATAATATATAAATCAGGCAGAGGCAAATTCACTGTGATTTGTTCTCAGACACTGACGGTGGCAGAGGCACCTGGTTTTTGTCTGAGTTCATACACTGCCAGAGGGTGATGAAAGTTTTTTATCCTTTGGGTTTCTTATGGACATAGAGTCTATTTTTATTGCTAAGTGGTCTAGATTCAGTCACCAGAAGGCTATTCACTCACTTACTCATGAGCATACATCCTGATTTCACTGCTGATTCTCTACCTCAAGACAACCAGTAATGCTGATACTAAACTTTACCCTAAATGTAAGATTCACCACACAATCACACAATAGACAAAGATAAAGCTGAACTTACACACACTGCATGTTCCCAATATGCCATAATCAGTACCCCAACATTACCTTTCACACATCAATGATCACCACCTTTCTGATTGTACTTATACTTCACCTTTCTCCAACAGGACATGGTAGATAAACCCATGACCTTAAGCACACAACAAGGCACTAAACCCTTATAGCTGGCTAAGTCCTCCACATGAACCACACAAACATACACACCATAAAATATGTTATTTAATGACCTTTTTAGCGATGCTGTGTAGAAAGTTATCTGCATTTGCAGTAGTATGGACAACTGCACCACCCTCGGACCCCCCCCCCCCCCCGGAAAAATTTGAAGTTTTTGGGCACATCCATCTATAGATGTATAGATGAGTGACATAAGTGAAGAAGATACTCATAATTGTAAACATTTGCTCTGAGGAATCCTGTTATTAAGACTGAATGATGCTAAGAGGCAACAATAAACAAGGGACAATTAACAGAAGAGGTATCAACCGATCTGCCACAAGAAAACTGTATCTAAACTAAGAAAGCGTTAAAGTTCCATTAATAAGGAAGAAATATAAATGATTATAACAGCTAGCGCTTAATTTGAGCCGGTAGCGTTGGGTGCTCGGCACCAGCATTTCATTGTCAGAAATGTCACTTACGACTGTCTGCCACATGGTGGCACTGTTTGTGTAATTTGTAGTTGAGCACAACAACAGTTGTTTATTAATTAAAGATGTATTTTAAATGGCCAATACCTGCATTCAAGTCACTCTTATAGCTTTGGGTGCATGGAACTGTGTGAATTGTTCCTTTGACCCTCCCCCTCTGCATGGGACAACACCTTGTGGCCCACAGCCCTCCACAGCCTTCTCACCACCATGGACCACACCCAAAACATCGGCATCGTTCTTGACTCCCCCCTCTCCATGACCCGACAGGTCAACACCATCACTTCCAGCTGTTGCAACACCCTCTGCATTCTCCGGAAGACCTTCAAAGGGTTCCCCTAGGAATCAAGAAAGACCGTCACTCACGCACTCATAACCAGCAGGCTGGACTACGGAAACGCCCTCTACGCCGGGATC
This sequence comes from Lissotriton vulgaris, assembly GCF_964263255.1. Taxonomy (NCBI): domain Eukaryota; kingdom Metazoa; phylum Chordata; class Amphibia; order Caudata; family Salamandridae; genus Lissotriton; species Lissotriton vulgaris. The sequence continues at coordinate 644,196,876 of NC_141685.1, read as the reverse complement.
AACAAGTCCCTGCTCTGCAAACTCCAGAGCACACAGAGCACCGCAGCCAAACTGGTCCTTGGCATCCCTCGGCACGAACACATCACCCTACACCTGTGGAACCTCCACTGGCTCCCCATTGAGAAGAGAGTCACTTTCAAGATAATCACCCACACCTACAAATGCCTCCACAACACCGGATCCAATACCTCAATGAGACAATCATCTTCCACGTACCCAATAGAAACCTCCAATCTGCCGCCCTTGCCCTCGCCGAAACCCCACGCATCCACAGAGCCAGCACAGGTGGAAGAAGCTTCTCATACATTGCAGCCAAGACCTGGAACAAGCTCCCTATCAACATCAGATGAGCCCCCTCACTGAACATCTTCAGGAAGGCACTCAAGACCGGGCTCTTTGACTGAGAGAAGCTGCCCTCCCCACTTCCAGTGCCTTGATACCCTCACGGGTGAGTAGGGTGCTTACAATTCCCCTGATTGATTGAGTAGTTGTATTGGTATGGCCACTGGCAGTGCTGGCAGAGGCAAGTGTGGTGCGAGCTGCAGTTGCTTTCTGAAGATAACATGTTGGGGGAGATTTACAAAAATCTCCATGCATCACAGCCTCCCATGAGGCTGCGCTACATTGTGCGACATGGAGGGAGCAGAAGAGCGCCATATATTCAAAGACATGGCTCTCTCCTCCCCTTTCCTTTGCGCCAGTGCTGATTGTAGCTGACGGGCGCCATGCACACACCTTCACGCCGTAGTGCTGGGGGATGTGCATGAGTGTGGCATAGGTTTTGAACAGGAAGGGTACCCTTCCTGTACAAAATACTATGCTAGGCATGATGCAAAGCTTTTCCCACTTTGCATACGTGCTGCACAAATAAAAGCTTTTAATCCTTCCTTGAGCCTAGTTGAAAAGGGCGCAGGTTTCTCACGCTAAACCCAATCTTCTGTTTTGAGAAAATTGGGTTTAGCATGAGAAACATTGGCTGGTTGCAAAAGGACGCCCATGCACCACCCTTGGTAGGCCCCATGACGCAAAGTAATGCGAAGCAGTGCAATGCGCTGCTTTGTATTACTTTTACCTTATTTCCAGTGCTAAACAAGTTTAGAGCTGGAAAGTTAACTAGGAAAAAAAATTGCACCATTTTGCGTCACTTTTGTGACGCAAACAGTGCAAAATCTTAGTAAATCCCACCCTTATGTTTGTTAAGTTATGTTTTGTTCTGATATATAATACTGCAGTGTTCATATATCATGATATACATGCAACACATAAATGTTTTGGATTGTCATTGAAGGAACGCTGTCCCACTACATATTAGAGGGTGCAAAATTGTTAGATCTAAACAGTGTCAAACAAAGATTTTCATATTTTGCAAAAATACATTTACAAACATTAAACACAATAACTATAAAACGTAATATTCTAAAATAATAAAAATTGTAAATATTAAACCTAACATTGATGGAGAGGATCCTGTTCATATTCCGCCCTATTTAAACTTTTCCTCTTACAGGCATCATGAATAGAATAATCATCCCTACCTAGTAGTTTTCACAAGCAGCGAGTATCATTTCAGATGCAACAGCTCCCTCTCTTCAGTTCTTCCCCCATAAACTATTCATACATGTCCAGCACTTTGATGATAAAGAGAAGCTCAAATTGGTCTAATGAGGGTTTTATTGTTCCTGACTAGCTCTGTAAAGAGTGGTTTAAGTGGCTCATTTCATTCAAAAAACCCTTTCAATCGCAAAAGGACGCACTTGTCTCTGAAATGGCTTGGGCTATATAAATCACCCATCTGGGTCAAGTTCTGTTTGGACTCTGGGTCTGGTGGCTCAGTGAACTAATAAATACTATGCTTGACTTCATGGTCAAAAGTTCGATTCCTGTGGGTCCTCTTAGCCTCCCATTCTTGCAAGTGTGATAAAGTGAGTACTGTTGCTTAATAATCTGTTTTTTCACAGCTAGAAAATACGGGAAGGACGTGCGCTTTACAAATACACATTATATGTAAAGAAAACGTATTTAAGCTACGATGTATGTATGGCAACAAATGAATCACTCCTATATTAATATATGAGGAGCAATTTTCATAATAACAAAAATATCTGACAAACATTATTGCCTGCCAAACATTGTTTACGAATGATCTTCCCATTGAGTGTATGTATTCTTTTAAGTCCAATGACCTGATACTTGTGTAAATGATATTTAGGAAAGTATATCTAAGTTAGATGATATGCTACCACACTGGACAAGGGGTTAATTAAAAAAAGAGGAGGGAATGAGGTGATGAAAGTAAACAAAAACATATACTCTCTCAAGAACTGGGAGAATCTATTAGGATTTTCTAATCATAGGTCTATCTATATGGACCTTGACATCCATATTTCCAAGGCACGTAGAAGTAGAGTTAACAACAGTACACTATAAATACCTCACATACTTACCTTAACAATACTGTAACAGTTGATATGTTGGCCACAATATTATGGAAGGACATTCCTATTTTGTCTATACTCTGACATCGAGTCACTTGAAACTGAGGCACACAGAGAAATGCCCATATGATATGGAGTGGGTATGAAGCACTAAAGACAGGAAAGAATTCCTATCCTCATTGGAAAGCTGTACAGATGAAGAAGCATGTGGCTGGCATCGCAGGAAACTGATGCTAAAGTGGCTTTGGTCCCAAACTCAGGTATCGGTTGGGAATACTCCGTACCCAGGACAAAACTATTAGCCGGATGAACTCTATTAAGTCAGGGCTCCTTCCCTTCAATGCCCCCCTGGATCTTCAATAAGTTAGCTAACCAGGTGTGTGGCCACTCAATGACCTCTTGAACCTAGTACGGAGTTCTGGGATATATCCTGGCATCTGGAAGAAGGCTTCTATTCTTCCTCTTGTGAAAAAAAACCTCTCGGCACGCTAAGTCAGTGGAAAATTATAGACCTATCTACCATCTACCGTTCCCGGGTAAGGTCCTAGAGAAGGACATGAACGCAGAGCTACAGACCTTTCTGGATGCCCATCGACTGCTAGATCCGGCTCAGCATGGGTTCAGAGCCCATCATTGCACCGAGTCCGCACTGGTGGCGGTGTCAGAGAATAACAGAGGGAGGGTAGACAAGTGTGGCAGAGCAGCACTAATCCTACTCGATCTCTCTGCTACCTTTGACACGGTCCAATATGTGCTCCTGAGAAAACACCTGCATGTGCTGGGCTTCAGGAGCATGGCACTATCATTGCTGAACTCCTTTCTTGAAAACAGGCAACAGTGGGTTGAGATGGGAGGGGGTAAATCCTGTCCCTTCTCTCTCCCAGGTGGGGTTCCACAGGGTTCGGCACTTAGTCCAAAATGTTTTAATGTCTATGTCACCCCTTTGGTACAGCTTATCATGAGTTTTGGTTTATCGGTGCTCTCTTACACTGACGACACACAGATTGTGGTGTCGGTATCATCCCAGGTTGAAAATGACGCCAACAATTTCTGCAGTTGCATTCTGCATGGAGGAGAACTGCCTAAAGCTAAACTCCAAGAAAACTGAGGTATTGCTTTTTGGGAATGAAACCTCCTTCTGGAACGCATCTTGGTGGCCGCAGGAGTTGGGGGATCTACCAAAGTCAGTTCTGAATGCCATAAATCTTGGAGTCATTGTTGACACCAAGCTATGCTTCAGTGCTCAGATTAATGCAGTGACGCCGGGGGCTATTTTCTGCTACGGATTCTAAAAAAAATACTCCTGTTTATTCCAGCAGACCTTCAGAAGACCATAATGTTGGCCCTAGTTGGGTGGAAGCTAGATTACTGCAATACACTCTATCTAGGTATTCCGAAATACTTAGTAAAAAAATTTGCAGTCTCTCCAAAATGTTGTGGCCAGAACACTTTTGAACATCCCTAAGTTCAAACCGGTATCACATTTACTGCATGGCCTGCACTGGCTCCCAGTGCAGAAGAGAATTTCTTTCAAAACTATGTGCCTAATGCATAACGCTCTTCATGGAACTGGCCCCCTCTATTTTCAGGAGCTATTCTCATGGTATTCACATGGTATACACCTAAAAGAACATTGAGATCTAGCACAGAGCATAAGGTTCATATTCCAAGAATCAAGCCATTAAAATGGTGTGGGAGGACTTTAACATTCCAGGGAGGAAAGTTATGGAACTCCCTCCCTCTGGCCCGGTACACAGTCAAAATATCGGTTAGGAAATATCGACCTACCATAATATCGAGTCTGAAATATCGAAGGAGCATAATATCGAAGGCAAGAATATCGTAGGACAGAATATCGACCCAAGGTAAGTAATATCGAAATACTTAATATCGATGTAAGTAATATCGAAGTTAGTAATATCGATAGCATATATATCGATGTTACTAATTTCGATGACACTAATATCGATATTTGTATTATTTTATAGTATTTTATTATGTATGTGTTATATGTTTAATTTAAGTATTTAAAATAATTACTATTATATGTGTATAAATTTTATATAATAATATATAAATTTATAAGTAAATTTCATGTTTTAGTACCGGAGCGGGTTGTGGGTTTATAGGGGTATAGGGTGGGAAGTAATTTAATTATGGTAAGTTTATTAATAATTAGTAGGATTAATTAATTAATTATAATTATTTGCTAATTAATAATCAGTAATTGGGAAAAAAATTAATTGATTAATTGATATATATTTTCTGTAGTGGGATGTGGGTTTATAGGGGAATAGGGTGGGGAGTAATTTAATAATAATTAATTAATTAATATATGTTTTTAAATATTTATAATTAATTAATTGGCACATAATTAATATTAATTCGTTAATTAATTAATATAAATTTGTACATATTTTAAATTAGTAATTAAGTGGTAATTAAATAATATTAATTAGTTAATTACATTAATTAGAGTCATTTATTTATATATATAATTTTTAGTTACTGTTAATTAATTAATTGGGGAAAAATGATTTTAATTATTACATTATATTAAGTACAGCTAATGTGCTAATATATTTACTTTATTGTTATTGTTAATTAATAATTAATTGCTAATTAAATCATATTAATTAAGTTTGGGTAAAGGAGTATTTTTAGGGTTCAGGGTCACTTTTGGGTTTTTGGGTAAAGGGGTATTTTTAGGGTTCAGGGTCAGTTTTCAGTTTTTGGGTAAAGGGGTATTTTTAGGGTTCAGGGTCAGTTTTCAGTTCATGGGTAAAGGTTTTTTTTTAGGGTTCAGGGTCAGTTTTCAGTTTTTGGGTAAAGGGGTATTTTTAGGGTTCAGGGTCAGTTTTCAGTTCATGGGTAAAGGGTTTTTTTTAGGGTTCAGGGTCAGTTTTCAGTTTTTGGGTAAAGGGGTATTTTTAGGGTTCAGGGTCAGTTTTCAGTTTTTGGGTAAAGGGGTATTTTTAGGGTTCAGGGTCAGTTTTCAGTTCATGGGTAAAGGGTTTTTTTTAGGGTTCAGGGTCAGTTTTCAGTTCATGGGTAAAGTGGTATTTTTAGGGTTCAGGGTCAGTTTTCAGTTTTTGGGTAAAGGGGTATTTTTAGGGTTCAGGGTCAGTTTTCAGTTCATGGGTAAAGGGTTTTTTTTAGGGTTCAGGGTAAGTTTTCAGGGTCAGTTTTCAGTTTTTGGGTAAAGGGGTATTTTTAGGGTTCAGGGTCAGTTTTCAGTTCATGGGTAAAGGGTTTTTTTTAGGGTTCAGGGTCAGTTTTCAGTTCATGGGTAAAGTGGTATTTTTAGGGTTCAGGGTCAGTTTTCAGTTTTTGGGTAAAGGGGTATTTTTTGGGTTCAGGGTCAGTTTTCCCCACTGTTCCACTCTCTGGAGTAGGAATAGTAATTTTTACCCTTACGCTATCCAACGTTTTATATAATTAATTGTTAAAATATCAAATGTTTATTTTATTTTTTATATTACTTACATTTTATTTATGTTATTGTTTTATGTTTGTAAATGTATTAGTAAATTAGAATATATTTCATTAATTTATAAATTAGTAAAATAATTATTAATACTTATTGTTCAGTGCATATATATTATATATTTACTATATATATTTAATTAATGTTTTATTAATATATATGAATTATTTAATTGTAAACATTATTACATACTTTTAAATATGTATATTTTATTTATTAGTGTTATATACTTAATTTTACATTTATATATTAAAAGGAAAAAAATCGATATTTTTAACATCGATATTTTTTACATCTATATTATTTTTTCGATATTTTTGTACTTACCATGTTGTAGATAGGATGTCGATATTTTTGCCCTCGATATTGTTGACTCGATATTCTTGTAGGTCGATATTTCTGAGGTCGAAATTCTGTCAGTGATCCCTCTGGCCCTCCGCTCCCAACACAGCTGCAGCTGTTTAGAAAGCAGCTAAAGATCTGGCTGTTTCCGCCGACTGAGCTCTACTGAGACACCTTTGGCTATTGTGTGCTTTAAAAAATTAATTCATTCATTCATTCATTTATTGCTCTCCCCATAATCACTTCGTCATGTGATAATCCAGTCTTTTTGTCATGAATAATTCTTGGACTCATCAAAACTAAAGGTACAGTATCTGGCCATTTTAGTGCTGCCGACGCACATATATTCGAGGGTCTTGACTTAATAGTGCCATTAATTTGCTCAACCACGCCTGACGCTTCTGGTCGACAGGCACAATTTTTGCTCAATTTGCAATGATGCACAAATCATCCGAATTATTTTATTATTAAAATTAGTCCCTCTATCTGTTTCTAAAGAGACTGGAAATCCAAACATCAGTATAATCTCTCTTAGTAACAATTTAGCAGCTGTTAGACTATCATTTTGCCTTGGATATGCTTCTATCCAATGAGAGAACAAACAAACCACAACCAATACATATTTCAAACCATTACATGGAGGTAACTCTATGAAATCTGCTTGCAGTCGAGTAAATGGACCTGCTGCTTTTCCAATTTGTCCCCAACTGACAACAGTCTTTCTTCCTGCATATTTCTGCTGGCAGGTTATATGCAGCTCTGGCAAAGACTCTCTGCATTGATCCTGAAATTCGGGTTAAACCAAGATTGTTTAAAAAGCCTGATCATCGCATCTCTCCCTACATATGTTAAGCCATGGTACATCCTTGCCAATTGATATAGCAGGCTTTCTGGCATTATCAGTCTCCCATCTGTATACACCCACATGTTATCCTCTGCCCTACGTGCACAACCTGCTTTGATCCATGTTTCCTTTTCCTCCACATTAGCATCTTCACGCTATTGTCTAACCTCCTCCCATGTCTCCACCGAAGAGAACATTAGATGACAATTTGTATCCGATTTTTGTGTTTCTTAGTTTAATGAAATTTAATATTGAGCACAAAATGTGCAACTTGGTCGGCATATCTTTTGCCATTAGTCACATATTCGTTTCAAGATTTATGTGCCGAACACTTCACCACCGCAATTTCTCTGGGCAATTGCAGTGCAACTACCAAATATTTCACATTACTTATGTTTCGAATTGGAGAACCTGATGATGTCAAAAATCCACAATTGTCCAAAGTCATGCACAATCTCAAAACCATATTGACTATCTGAATATGTCTATTCTCAGATATTTTCCAATTCTAAATGCTTTGGTTAATGCCAGCAGCTCAGAAATTTGTGCGGAGTTATTCCTTACAACCATGAAGCTTCAAGAACCATAGCCACTGTACAGACTGCAAAAGAAGCACTTAGAGTGCCCTTTTCATCTCTCAAGCAAGATTTATCCACAACCATCAGAGAATCAGATTCTGGATTGGTGTGCCTTTTATATCTGGCCTTGGTTTTGTACACATTTCAGTCACATCTAGACAATCATGATCTGCTTCGCCCACCACCTCCTCACAACTTGGACTTGGTAGCAATGTAGCTGGATTCAAATTTGTATGTCTTGTCACAGTCACAATCTCTACTCCCAGTTTCACACTTTCATACCTTGTCAATCGACTGTTTGTAAGATGCTGTGTTCGACTTTGTCAACAAAACCTCAACAGAGTGTGGCACATACACTCTCAACGGATGTCCCGTCACAATTGATTCACTCTGCTCTAGACTCACACAAGTAGCAGTGACTGTTTCTAAACAGCCTGGTAACCCTGCAGCCACTGATTCCAGGGTGGCAGAGAAATATGACACTGGACAGTGTGCCATTCCATGCATTTGCGTTAGGACTGAACGTGCACAGCCATCTTTTTTTGCAACAGAATAGTGCAAAGTCCTTACTATAATCTGGAGTTCCTAATGATGGTGCTCGACAAAGGCTGTCTCGCAACTCTATAAATGCCCTCACACATTCCTCTTCCAATTCAATTGGATTGATCACATCTTTATGTGTCATTCTCTGCAATGGCTTGACTGTCAGTGAAAACCACTGATCCATTGTCTGGAGTATCCAACCATACCCAAGAACATTCAAACTTCTTTCTGTGTTCTGGGAGGACCCATCTGTAAGATCACAGTTATTCAATCTTGTGATACTTTCCTGACTCCTTTTTCAATTTTGTATCCCAAACATTGAACCTCTTTTTCCCAAAATTGCAATTTGTCAGGTGACACTTTATGCCCACCTACTGCCAAATGGTTCAGTAGAGCAATTGTATCTGTCACACATGCTTCCCTCGTCTTTGATGCAACAAGTAAATCATCAATGTATGGCACCCGTACTGAGTCTTCTGGTATTACCAATGAATCCAAACATTTTTTCAAAATCCGATTGAAAATTGAGGGACTCTCTATATACCCTTGAGGAACTTGGCATCATGCCACAACACGGTCTCCAAACCGGAATGCAAAATGATATTGGCTATCCGGATTCAATGGTATTGAGAAAAACATGTGGCATAACTCAATTACAGTGAACTACTCTGCATCACAAGGAATTTGGTAAAGGATCACTCGTGGGTTTGGCACTATTGGAGACCAAGGTATCACAACCTTATTAATCTTCCTCAGGTCCTGAACTATCCTATATTTCCTGCTCGGTTTCTTAATCCCCGTAATAGATCAATTACAAGGACTCCCTAGTTCAATTATGTGTTCAATTACACCTGCAATGATCTCAGGACTCATGTTATACTGTGGCGTTTTTGGAAATTCTGCACCTTGTTTGACTGAAATTTTAATAGGATCGATGCCTTTCATCAATCCAATGTCTTTCCCTGTAAAATCCCACATCAGTCATCACTGTGTCTTTCAGTCCAACAAGCAATCCATTGCTGTAAATAACAAATACAAATCATTCACCACGGTCCCTTGCCTTGCTAACATTACCTCGAAGGCAACATCTTCATCTGGCGTCTGAAATGCAATACCATCTGGCATACAATAGATGGTGCAATTCAATCCCTACCTAACAGGTTGACTGAACTCGTATCACACACTACAAAACGATGTGAGTTTCTGAAATTGGCTTGGTCCATGGAGTTTTAATCAACTGATTTAAAACATGTACAACTTGGATAGTATCTCCTGAGAGGGCTAGGTTTGGGATTTCCACAGTTTTCACAGTGGAATGGGTAGCACCAGTGTCTACAAGGAATGTAACAACATTACCTTCAACTTCTCCATCCACAAAAGGACCACACTGATCTACCGCTAATGATGGGCCAAGTCCTCCTCCCCCCTCAGTCACCGTCATTGAGATATATCAGAATCAATCTAATGGCACTGCAACCAGTGTTGTGAAGCCATTTGTACATTTTGATTATTACAATCTCTTTCTACCATATGGAAATCCACATTCGCACTGTTTCTTTGTACTTCAGCATTCACATAATTTGGCATTGGGGCTTGTGGTATTTGTACCTGTGTAACTGCTGTTGATTCCTGTTCACCTCAATTTGCATTTGCTGATTACAATTCTGATTCATCTCCTTATTTTCTAGAAAAACATTACACTCGTGTTTCCAATGTCTCAACTTGCTGCATGCATGACAAGGATATTTCTTTTCCATTTTGTCCTTATTACCTATACCTCTACCTTTTTCTTGAGTAAGAACACCTCCATTCATCATGACACCTCCTATGTTAGAAAACTGAACATTTTGAATAATCTGATTCTGACCTTTTCTTTGAAAACCTGTTTGAGAATAATCCACAAAATTACCACCTTTCTGTGCTGCTTTCATTTGTGCTCATATTAATTTCTCTTTCAACTTCTTGTATCTCGATTCAATATCTACACTACAATATTTTGCGTACCGTAGTATCTCTTCTACACTTTTATTCTGCCAACAAATCAAATGCTGCTGAATCATATTGCTAATTTCCGGCTTTAAACCAAACTCAAACTTGTATACAAAATGTCCCATATCTTAGTCAGTTATACCCTCAAAACAATCATACTGTTTGAACACCTGTAAAAGCCTCGCATAATAAGCATGTTCTGATTCTTTCGTCTCCTGAGTCATTCTATCAATGTTTTCCCAATCTGTCTCTTTTGGTGAAATCCTTCCTTCAAATAGGTAATTACTAGATTGTACTTTTTACCACTTCATCTGATGGTGCTCCAATCTTTGCATCTCTGCGATATTCCTCTTTTGGCCAATCTATTGCAATTTTATACTCAGTCCATAAATCAGCCAGAACCACAATACCAAACAACCCATCCAAATCTTTCACTAAAACTTTTGAAACTTTAACAAATCTCTCTACTTGTTTATACCATTCAACTGGTTTTTCTCTCAATCTGGGAAACTCATTTGTAAAAGACAGTATATCCTGTCTGGACCATGGAACATGAACATATCCACCTCCTGGTACCTCTCTCATTGTAAATATCGGTTGATGCTGTTCCTGTTCCTATTTCCCTCACAGGATACATAGATGATGCTCCTTTAATTGCAAGCATTTTGTCTTTATTTTTAGCCCATCTGCCTTTCCAATGTTCCAATTCACCCCATTGTTTCAATGTATTAATCAACTCCTTAATCTGCTATAGCTTACAAGAAGCATTCAAGTTCTCCAAGTCTTTTTCTCTAAAATCAAATCTATGTCTTTTGCAAAGCCTTTGATTTCTCAATGTCAACTCCATAAGTTTGTGCAACTTCAGCAAACCTCTCATGAAGAGTCTTCACTCTCATTGTAATATTTTTACAGCTCTTCTTCCTGATATTAGCTCAATCTCTCTGGGCTAATCATACCCAGAATCATTTTCACCAAATCTGCTTTAAATCTGCTAACATCCATGCTTGTATTCACTTTCTTAGACACAATCCCACTAATCCATTCATCTAACTTTTCTGGTGATGGTCCTACTGAAAACCCTGAAGTAGGTGTCACTTCTCTCGCCTTTTTGTACTAATCTTCTAGGTTCCATCTGTACATTTCACTTTGAGGTTTCCACTGGTCTTTATGTAATATCAATCAATGTTCCTATCTTATTTGCTTCAGCACTACTATTAACCCTATCATTATTAACAGTTACTGTGAAAGCATGCACTTGTGAAATATTTTGATCCTCACTATACAATGGAACTATGGGACTATTTGTCACTGGAACTGATAACGCTTCTGCATTCAATTTAATTGAGTAATCCTTTGTGTCAAATCATTTTTTGCTCTACTCATTACATTTGTACTTCTTGCTTGTGAAGGCTGAGGAACCTCGACATGAATAAATGGAGCATTTGCAGTAGTACTTTCCTGCTCTTCATGATATAGTGGAACTCTGTTTAATAATAACTCTTCTAGTAACTCATCATCATTTTCATTGGGATCTAGATCTGTACATTCTACATTTTTCTTTTTTCTCCTTACATTTTCCTACAGTCTGATTCTCTACTACAACAACCAGATATAAACCTTCACCTCCTGCAATCATGTCTCTTCTCCATCTTTTCATCTGATCTTCCCATTTTGCCGCTGAAAATCTACTCACAGTTGTTCAATATTTATTTGCAGATCGGTCTCTTTCTTTTGTTTGCTTCATGTTCCCATTCTTCAAGTGCCTCATACTGCATAGGTCTAGGATTTGGTCTCAATTGATTCATTTGATATCTCAAGTTCTCTAAAATCCTCACATTGAAAGTACCATGTTCTGGAAATGCCATATTGCCCTCTCATTCGGTATATTTCACCCAATTCTCCAACCATGTACTCTTATGATATCCTCATTCTAACGACATAAAAGAAGTAGGTGGCACAGGAATTCCCTCTGTAATAGGTATAGGCTCAACCTTTCTATATAAAGTCCTCATCATTTTCAATAACTTCATTCTAATTCTTTTACTATGCTAAATCTCAAACAAACCAAGGGAAAAACTCTTCCGTATTTCCACACACACTATTTTTTCACGCTGCACAATACCAGCGTGACTCACATGAACCAACCAATAGCAACACTACACCCTTTAGTGATGGCTCACGCTAACTGACCAATGCCAGTGTGGCTCTCTGTGATGTCAGTATAACTCCTACTACTGACCCTCCCATTTACAAAATATTTAGGCAGTAGATTACAAATCTTTCTCAAATAAAACTAAAATAGAAACGACATAAAACAAACCTGCTTTGTCTGCTCCACTAAAAAGGAGATAGATCTGATCAGACAAAGAATTCTTTCACTACTACCGGAGTATCGACCAGCATTACTCCACTCTCAATCAAGTGAAAATTCTCGGGACTTCTTCAGCTGTGCTTTCTAAAGGTACCCACATAAATTTCCACTATACTAAATTCAGAGTTCCCTATGCAATATAAACAACTTCTCTTGTTGCTTAATATCACACCAGCACACAACGCAATACTTAATGTATGCCACACTAAACCCTGCCCATTAGGCTAATATCATCTTGGGATCTCAAGCCACTCCTGACCTGTCTTTTCTTAAGGTCACTGACGGACCAATACACATACCAATATGATAATTAACGATATGTTAATAACCAAAATTAATAACCAAAATTATTAATTCTGACCTATTTATTTGCCAATTTAATTAGTTACACCATCAGGTCTGCAACCAAAAACTGATCCAGCATTAAGGAACTGACAAATGTCATCTTCTGGACCTAATTCAATACCCTACAGTCCCTTTCACGCTGAATGAGTTTAAACCAATGTTACCAATTTGTTCATCCTAATTATCCTTTTCTTGGTGATGAATCTTTATATAGTTATTCAGGGATTTCGCAAAATAATATCAGAATTTTTAGAATATCGCCATAAAATAATCCTTTCAAATAACTAAATCGATGACACTAATAATGACAAACTATTTGATAGTTAAAAATGCTTCGAATCATAGGTCATCACACAAAAGAAACATTAGCAAAATAAACACCAATTGTACATCTCCATTGTCAGCGCAATGAGTGAGTGGAAAGGCGTATAGACAAGAATAAAGACATTTGCAAACAGATTTATGCACATTCAGAATATAATACTAACCAATCTTACGAGGTTCTAGAAATCTGAAAAGCTACCCTCTGGCCATGAGAGTAGGCTAGGCACCTCAAGAAGCGTTGAGGAGCAAAGTCATAGAGCCAGGGTCAGCAGACCAACAGTCAGCCCATAGTATTTAGGAAACAGCAACACAGCTCTCTCTTCTCGCAAAGTAAGAAAACACGCTCTAAACCCCACCTCCTTACTCTTACTAGATATACCCTAAATTCACTAAAGGTCCAACCCTCATTGTGTCATCACACATGGTTTTATGCATTTTGATTGGTCCAAAGCAAGGGGTGTTCAATCACACCACTCTCAATATGCCTAACTTTCAAGAGTCCCATTGTTCTAACTTTCCACACTGTAATCACTTTCAACAGAGGAAACTCTAGTATTAGGCTTCCATGTTTTGTACGTCTCTCCATCTCACTCATGTATCAACTTGAAGTACAAATGTCCTCATGCTCCGCTTGGGAAGGAAGTTTTATTCTTTTATCATTTTTCCTCTCTGCACAACCTTGGTCATCACCTGGAATGTGCGAAGGACAGATCATAGATTCTTTCTCCCATCTACATTTCTAATATGCCATGTTAATTCTAAAAAAGTTTCTCAGGCCTTCTCTGCAGGGCAGTAAGAACAGTGTTATCATTTTATAAAACTCCACTATTAAACGCTCTTTTATTGTTTTCACTTGCTCTTTTTTTTTCTTACGCACTGCTTAATATTTTCTAATTGTTAATGAAAAATGAACCCTCACCTTTTGACATATTTTCTACATTAGTCATGTGCATTTGTGGCCTACTCTAAAACTCCCAGCACTCTCATGCACAGTTTTCATCTTGTCTCTTTTAGTATTGCAAGGGTTCGTTTTTACAACATTTAGGTATTGAGTTACACACTGAGGAGTTCAATCTGAGTAGGTTTTATTTCTCAAAAACCCTGCTCCATCAGGAGCGAGCAGAGAGAAACTGAATGACCAGGATGTGAAAGACCTGGAAAAGAAGCAGAACACAACTATGAAAGAGAGCAGCATCAAGAATTAGGGGCATCATCAAGCACCTGTGGCTGCAAGGCCACTCATAGAAAAGAGACCGTCAACTGGACACAAAGAGGAGGAGAGGGCACCAAGTCTTCAGGAATAGCTAACAAATAAAGTGGGAACTCCTATGAGCCCACGTGCCGGGAAGGAGGCAACAGTGAAGAAGGCAATGGCAGAACCCGGGCCAAGCAGACCAGCAACACAAAGTAATTAAGCCATGCAGCACCAAAGAATTATAGGTGCACTCGGAAAGGACAAGACTAATCCACTGCATGCACTGGACAACTATTGGAAGTGGCAGGAAACAAATCTGAGCTCAACGCACATTTCACATCTATAACATGTAGGGTTATTTTAATGGACATCCAGTTTGGGCCACACGAGAAACAGACAGTCCAAACAGTACAAAGCTGCTCAAACCACTCCAACAGAGTTCTGTGCCACACATCAACAAGAGACATTAAGAGCGCATGTGTATAAGAAACCAGTTGGCCTTCCAGGCACTCAACCCAACAGGGAAAAAACAGAACATCAAGCAGAAAAAGGGCCCAATATGGAAAGGACCTCCATGTGGGTACTCCACTAGATGCACAATGCACCACAGTTGGAGAGGGCAGATGAGTGAACTTGGGAATAATACAATGCACCCAACCTACCGGGGAAGCTAGAAGGATCTATGTAACATAATTACAGAATAGTGGAAAAC
The DNA here is from genome assembly GCF_964263255.1 of Lissotriton vulgaris. Taxonomy (NCBI): domain Eukaryota; kingdom Metazoa; phylum Chordata; class Amphibia; order Caudata; family Salamandridae; genus Lissotriton; species Lissotriton vulgaris. The sequence continues at coordinate 644,181,711 of NC_141685.1, read as the reverse complement.
AAAAAGAAAAATCCTACGAGTGCAGCTGCTCCATCATAGTCTAATCAGTTTCAACCTTCAGTGACTGAATATTCTGCACCTATATTTTCAAGGAGTCTACTCAGAACAAGGCACTAGCAGCTCACGTGTGCTGTGAAAAAACACTGATGACTGTGCAAACAAAAGTAGGGAAAATAACCCACATATATGAAACGATGCAACTGAATCAATGTTGGAATCCCATCAACTTAAAACCTAACTAAAGCAGCTCCCAGTAGCACTGGTCTCCATAGTGCGCTACACTGCACTAACACCCCAGACAACTCACCAAGAATGAGGATATGGCAGCACTCAAGTAGAAGGCAATGCAACAATTCTCCATAGAAATAACAAGCAGGTAATTAAGACCGCGACTGATCCATTACTGCAAACGTTGATTGCAGAAATCTGACTCGATACAACTGACTCTCCAAGCAACTCTGTCAGTGCAACCCAGAAACTTACAATATATAATATAATATATAATCCACATTTGTAAAGTGCACAATCACCCGTAAGGGTCTTTAGGCACTGGGGGCCGTCAGAAAGATTGAGCAAGCTATTGCCCAGAGTCACATGGTGCTGAGCTAATCTGCTGATCGAACCGCGATCTCCTGATTCCCGAGTCAGTCGCCCAAGCCGTGGCGCCACACCTCTTATATTTATATTATATATATACCAGCAACCAACATATTTAAGTATTTCAGCACAGGTGTATTTTGAGTGCATGCATCTAAAGGTAAACAACACAGCTCATAAAGTCCTAAAGATAGGGGCATCAATTCCACACTCCTCATACACCAGCTTCCACATAGAATCCCCAGTCATCATATTCTTGGCACAGAGGTACCCCTAGAGGACAAGTTGTGGAGTCAAAGCCCAAAGTCCCACACTGAACCTATACTGAAGCATGAGGATTTTTGGTGTGTAGTCTCCTTTCATGGCACCTTATAGGGATGGGTATGTCTTTATTTGAGCATGTTAGACTGACGTTTGGGACCCCCCTCACAAGTAATGACTGGAATGAGGATGAGGCATACAGAAGTAATGAATATCCTTTATTCCCTGATTTTTTAAAAAAGTTTGAGTTTATTGAAAACAAACAGGAACAAAAATGAAGAAAACTGGTAAATTGATACAGCCATACATGTTATATGATAAAAACATAATTGATAAAAACAATACAAAATATAGAAAATCATAGAAGAAACCAGTCAGAATTTACAAATAGAAAATAGCATTGTAAGAATAACCATATCTAGAAATAAGGAGATCAAACATAACATTGTCAAAAAATACTTAATAAGTAATTAGAGAAGTGATAAAAAGGCAATAGGAGAATTCAAGGTGGTTTTCGTACATCATCTGAGTGAGATTTAGAAGTGGAGAACGGGGAAGTAATTAAAGATAAATAATTGGTTAGGAGTAGCCACAGGCGATCTCTTTTGATTGCTAAGGAAACGGGAGTGACATAATTAGTGTCCAGTTGATGATGAAAACAAACTGCGTTCCACCAAGAGCGAAAAGTTACATTTTTCGCTTCTTTCCAATTAGAGGTGATGAGATGGAATGCAATAGCTAGTAATAGGTCAAGGAGCTTATGGTGTTGTGAAGATTGGGACCAAATAGGGGAAAGAGTAGAGACATGAATGGTGGAGAAAGGAATCTGAACATTGAAAATTGTCTGAATTGTGGACCAAACAAGTTTCCAAAACGGGAGTTTAGGGGTACATTCAAATAGCATGTGGTTTAAATCAGCAGAAGAGCGTGAGCAAGACCAAAAAGTAGAGGGAGTATCTGATGAAAAGTTAGACAAAATCAATGGAGTAAATAAAATCTGATTATAAATGAAAAAACAGGGTTTTTGTGGTATTGGCAGCTCTAGATGTCTTATGAATATTTAACCATATTTTGTCCCAAAAAGGAATCATCCAATTCTGGGAAAAATCTTTTTCCCAAGCTATCTTAATTTTTGTTTTGGGTCTATCTGGGAGAAATTGAAAGGATTTATAGAGAAAGGAAGCAGAAGGAGAATGGTCTAATGTAGAGGATATGGGTAGAGATACAGTGGGGATATCAGTGGTAACGGGTAAAGAATGAATATAGTGAACAAGGATAGGACAAAGCAGGTCATACTGTGCACGACGCAATGAAGGTACGGAGAATTGAGATCAGAGATCCGAGAAGGGAAGAGGTTGGTCATTAGAAAGAATTTGAGAAATCCATTGCAGACCTTTGGAATGCCAAGACTTCCAATATATGGTACGATTACGGACTCGAAGTTGTGTATTATGTCAAATAGGTTGAAGATGGATGAAATTAAAAGAGGGGTAAGAGGAGGATAGAAAAGGTAGAAGAAGATTACGAGAATGTGAAATAACAGGGTTTCAAAGAAAAGTCATAGTGGAAGAAAAAAAAAGAATTTCCCGAAACTCAAGAAGAGGGAAAAAGGAAGATTCTATTTTTAGCGAGAGAGGGGGATAAAACGAGAGATCGGTGGAGATCCAACAGGCAGCTTGTTTCAACGAGAAAGCTTGATGATAAGTTTTAAAATCAGGGAAGCGAAGTCCACCATGAGATGTATCCTTCTTCAGAGCAGCAAGAGCTATACGAGAACGTTTGCCTTTCCACAGAAATGTAAGTGGAGTAGAGTCAATCTTTTTAGAATGATAGTCAGGAATGTGAATAGGAATCATGGAAATGGTGTATAGTGCAAGCAGTGATATTATCATTTTAATAGAGTCAAGGCACCCCCACCAGGATAGAAAGAGAGGATTCCATCGGGTAATAGCAGTATCCAATTTCTTGGTTATAGAAGCAAAGTTTATTTTGAGAGTGTCAGACAAAAGAGGAGCAAACCAAATTCCCAAATATTTGATCTTAGAGGGTTGCCAAGAGAAACCAGATTGTTCGAAAAGATGTTTTTGGCATACTTTATTTCAAGGAAGGATTTCACATTTGTCAATATTAAGACGATATCCAGAAACCTGAGAGAAAGAAGAGACCTGTTGAAGAAAGAAAGGAAGGGAAGACTGAGGGTTAGAACAGTATAGGAAAATATCGTCAGTGTAAACTGAAAGCTTGACTTGTTGGGAACCAAAATGAAAACCAGAAATATTATCATCATTTCGAATCTCGGTCAAAAAAGGCTCTAGGACTAATACAAATATTAGAGAGGACAATGGACAACCTTGTCTAACACCTCTGTGTAATGAAAAATAATCGTAGACCATACCATTAGCAAATATAGAAGCTTGAGGACCAGAATAAAGCAATAAGATGAGAGAAATAGATTTAGGTGGAAAACCAGCCCATTTGAGAGCATGGAACATAAAATCCCAGCTACTTCTATCAAATGATTTCTCCGCAAAACTTAAGAAATAGCGTCTAAAGGATAGTTGAGCAAAGGAGCTTTACTTAACACATTGAAAAAGACGTGGGAATTATCAGAAGAAAGTCTTTCCTTGACAAAACCCGATTGTTCTGGACCAACTAGATCAGGTAAAAGTGGATCCATTCTAAGAGCCAAAACCTTGGCAACGATATTATAGTCAGTATTTACCAAGTCAGGAATGTGAATAGGAATCATGTAAATGGTGTATAGTGCAAGCAGTGATAACATCATTTTAATAGAGTCAAGGCACCCCCACCAGGATAGAAAGAGAGGATTCCATCGGGTAATAGCAGTATCCAATTTCTTGGTTATAGAAGCAAAGTTTATTTTGAGAGTGTCAGACAAAAGAGGAGCGAACCAAATTCCCAAATATTTGATCTTAGAGGGTTGCCAAGAGAAACCAGATTGTTCGAAAAGATGTTTTTGGCATAAATTATTTAAAGGAAGGATTTCACATTTGTCAATACTAAGATGATATCCAGAAACCTGAGAGAAAGAAGAGACCTGTTGAAGAAAGAAAGGAAGGGAAGACTGAGGGTTAGAACAGTATAGGAGAATATCGTCAGTGTAAACTGAAAGCTTGACTTGTTGGGAACCAAAATGAAAACCAGAAATATTATCATCATTTCGAATCTCGGTCAAAAAAGGCTCTAGGACTAATACAAATATTAAAGAGGACAATGGACAACCTTGTCTAACACCTCTGTGTAATGAAAAATAATCGTAGACCATACCATTAGCAAATATAGAAGCTTGAGGACCAGAATAAAGCAATAAGATGAGAGAAATAGATTTAGGAGGAAAACCAGCCCATTTGAGAGCATGGAACATAAAATCCCAGCTACTTCTATCAAATGATTTCTCCGCAAAACTTAAGAAATAGCGTCTAAAGGATAGTTGAGCAAAGGAGCTTTACTTAACACATTAAAAAAGACGTGGGAATTATCAGAAGAAAGTCGTACCTTGACAAAACCCGATTGTTCTGGACCAACTAAATCAGGCAAAAGTGGATCCATTCTAAGAGCCAAAACCTTGGCAACGATTTTATAGCCAGTATTTACCAAAGAAATAGGACGATAATTTTTGCATAGAGAATGATCCTTAACGTCCTTAGGGATTAAGCAAATCATGGCTTCTTAAAACGTGCCTCGAGAAGAGCCTGACACCAGAAAGAATTGAAATAAAAGTAATAGATTTGGTAGGAGAAGAAAAGCAAAATGACTTTAAAATTCAATGGTAAAACCTTCAGGACCAGGTGCTTTCCCGCGACATAAAAGCGAAACCACATGCGAAATTTCAGCAAGTGAGATGTCCGATTCCAAGGACCTAAAATCAACATGGGTAGAAGGAGGTGAAGGTATAGATTGAAAGTAGGAAAGAAGATCAGCCGAATCTGGGATGGATTCAGGGGTATAAAGATTTTGATAGAAGGTAACAAACTCATTTAGGACGTCCTTGTCTTTAAATAAGCGACACCAGTAGGACTTTGAATAAAATCAATTTTAGTCCATTCTTTCCGTACTTTCAGGTAATTGGCAAGTAATTTTCCCATTTTATTCTGTACTCCATAATAGTGGGAATGACATTTTAATAAGAAATTGAAGTCCGCGTCTGTGGTTAATTTATTGAAAGTAAATTTGGCATCAATAAATTCTTTAAGGGAGGATTTAGTGTTGGAATGATAGTACGTATATTTAAGAAGTTTAATTTTATTAAGAAGCTGAGTCAATTTAGCTTCCATGAGCTTTTTCCTTTGTGAAACAAAGTTGATAATAAAACCTCTAGCAGCTGTTTTGAAAGAATCCCACACCATAACGAAGGAGGAACCTGGGGTATGTTTAATCATAAAAAATTGAGTGGCAAAGCCAGTGAATTTAGTACAAAAAATGGAATTAAGGAGTAAGGAGTTGTTAAATCTCCATCGGCCTGGATGAGGGGAAAAAGGAATCAGATCTATATCCACATGAACGGGAGCATGATCTGAAATTAAAATGGAACCAATGTCAGAGGAAGTGGTGTGTTGAGCTAACGATTTACTTAGAAAAAGGGGAATGGTGGGAAGGGAAATAGTAACCATATTCTCTAAGGTCAGGATCTCATAATCTCCAAATATCTACTAAAGCTTTATGATGTATGGAAGTAGTAAACTGAGTATGCATTTTGGATGTACAAATTTTAAGTTTGGAATTTCTATCTAATATGGGGTCGAGGACTTGGTTACAATCACCATCAAGGATAAGATAGTCATCATTAAGTGATTAAAAATGTTCTGAAATTTTAGGCCAAAAAGATTTATCAATACCGGTAGGGGCGTAAACGTAAACAATAACTATAGGAATCCTATCTACAAGAAGTTTAATAATCACCCAACGACCATCAACATCACATTCATGAGAAACAGTAGAAACATTTAACTTTTTATGGCATAGAATCACAACATCATTTTTCTTACCCACAGCAGGAGAATTAAATACCTGACCCACCCAACATTGCTTAAGTTTAGAGGCCTCATTTTCTGAAAGGTGAGATTCTTGGAGTAGGGCAACATCAGTTTTAAGCTTGGCTAAATGAGACAACACCCTCTGCCTTTTAATTGGATTATTTAAACCTTTAACATTCCAGGTAGTAACTCGGAATGTAAATCAATAAGAAAGTATGAACATTAAAATTATGCTTACTAGAGCAACTGAGAAATGTAGAAAAAAAATGCAAAGAGAAAAAAGATAGACCAAAAGAGAAGATAAGATAAAAGCGTAGAAAGCAAGAAGGGAAGAAAAGCGATGAAATGCATAAAGAAGAGAAAAAGATAAGGGACAAGAAGACAGTACAAGTCAAATACAGATGACTGAAAAACATACTTACGGATACAAAACAAAAAAACAAGGGTGACAGCGCCAGAAGACGACGACGACGACAACAACGAGAGCAAACAACACCAAACAACTGCTGCGAAAACATCAGGAATTCTCGAAACTAATGGGACACATCGGGAGAGGTACGAAGAGTATGACACCTGAAAAACGAGATAAGAAAATACTAATTATGAAGAGGAAACATGGGAAAAGAGGGAGAAACAGGCAACAATTAAGATACAACTAAACAAAGGGTAAACACAGCCACAAGACCAACTCCATGGAGAACCAATTAAACAATTCTTGAAGTGTCCATAACATCCGCTCCATGGTGACGAAGGAACTCTTGTAGGGCCGCTGGATTTTCAAATTTGGTAGTCTTGTCTTTGTAGGTAACCTTGAAAAGACAAGGATGAAGCAGGCCAAATCTGGTGTTAAGAGCTCGTAGTTGTGGAAGCATATCCAGAAACTTTTTCCAACGGTCAGCTGTTGCTTTAGCTACGTCTTGTGAAAGGAATAGTCGATGACCTTCCCACATAATTTGCTTTTTGGCTTTAGTGGCTGATAAGACCTGTAAAAGATCAGTATATTGTAGAAACAGCATAATGACACCTCAGGGTTTGTTAGATAACTTAGGTCCAAGCCGATGGGCTCTCTGAATGTTGATGGAGGAGGAAGCGGGTACGTCCAGCATCTTTAGGAGAAAAGTTTGGAAAAATGCAGTAGGGTTTGACCCTTCTGAAAGTTCCGGAAGGCAGTAAAGGCGAAGGTCATTCCTGCGATTTCGATTTTCCAAATCCTCTGCCTGCTGTTTGAGATGAAGTATATCTGCCTCCATAGAAGAGATACGAGAGCATGAGGCCTGAAGAGATTCTGTTGACTGTTCTATATTAAGAACATGAGAATCCAGTGAGGATCACTTATCATGAATAGACTGTAAAGTTTTAGTGGGCATTTCCATGAACGGTTTGAGGGCAAGAATTTCCTCCAAAATAAGATCCATGGAGGATGAGGTTGAAACAGAACCTGGTGAAGGAGGGTCTTTCTTTAGGTGTTTGGTAGATGCTGCCGTAGTTGGAAGTTTACTGGAAGTTTGCATTTTAGGAGTTGGTCCAGACTGCAAATCAGATTTTGGCCTAGGGGTGTCCTCCATATCCTGTAGAGTGGAGTCAGAATCTGAGCAAACAGCTGACTTGGTAGCGCCAGAAAGCTTAAGATTGCACAATTTCCCCATAAAGAAGCAAAACGTTGGTTTGAAAAGAGGCTCTTATTATCTATTGCATATGCTACAAAAATTAAGAAGTAAAAGTCCTCAAAATGTGGCAGGAAGCGAGTGCTGGGCTCACCTCATGTTCAGCTCTCGTTAAAGAACTTTCCCGTTGAAAGTCACCCGGTGATGCCGCCGAAAAAGGAGCCGTAGCGGAGGTTGGTGAAGGAGCCTCGTATCTAGGCAGCCCCCTTTATTCCCTTATTTGCTCATTTGACACAGCACATAACACAGCATAAGTACTTTTTCTCATTGACATGGGGTTCTTGCACTGTAGTACTCACTGCATAGGTCTGTAGCCTGAGTAGAATATTTTGAAATGTATCCAAAAGCAGTAGAGAGCACAATATTCAAAAATATTTTGCATCTCATACACCAAAGTGAATGCTTGTGATTTGAAAGTCTGTACTTTCTTGATAGGAGATTTCTTTAAAATACAGCACCACTGTCTGGCCTTTTGCAAGAAATTGATGTATGCTTTTCATTAACCTAACCTTCTCTGGATACACAAGCAATACACACATTACTCTGGGATTCTATTTTCATTAATATTTGTTTCATGGACCAAGTCGTACTTCTTTTTTATGTGTACCCTTGCATATTAATCTGCAGTCATATCACACCCAACAGGTTATGTATCTTTTTCTTTTTTGCCGTATTTTTTATTTTATTTACAATGGAGACTAATACATTTATATTGAGAAGTATATTCTTGTGATAGCTTGAAATGGTACCTTTAATACAGGTATTCGTCATTTGCAATATTGCTTTAAAACCTATAGTCGGAATTCATAAATCAAATTTATATATACAGGATACCAATACCAAAATTAAAACGCTACAGTGAAAATTATTTTTTTTCTACAATAAATGTTATAAAGTTTGTATTTTCCTTTGCATTCATGAGGTTTTAGAAGCATCATGCATCATTTGTTGTCTAGCTGGGAGGATGATCGCCTATCATTTTAGTTTTTTACACCATTCAAAGAATATCCACTGCACCCATCCTCTTCTTAGGGTCAGATTACGAGTTTAGGGGTTATGTAATGCACCTGATAAATAATGATACCACCGGGTACGTTAATTTTTGGGTGCAATAAATAACAACTATTGCAAATTTGTTGCGAATAGCATGCTGATTTCGGTGTTTAACACACCAAAATCTGTATTGTACAGTATTGTTTGACATGCCAAAATGTAATGAAGGTTGAGTTATGTAAAATATTGATAAATAGCAGATACATTACATAACTTCAAACTTGTAATTCCGACCTGTGAATAATCAGGGGTTTACGCAGGGTTCGAAATTACTGCACCCGCTCGTAATCAGGCCCTATGTCTGAAAGAAGGAAAAATTATTCTCCTGAATGCAACATGTAGAGAATATACAGTCACCTTCAGCTTCCTGGATCCTACATTAAGAGGTAAGGAACTTCCTACAATAAAAACATGCACATGAACAAAAGAGAACTTTACAATTATATGTACAAATTGGCCTGATGTAGAAATAGTGCTGCCCACTGATGTAGATATTGTTATGCATTGGTAAAAGTGGCAGAGTGATTTATTTTACATCCCATTCAAACATTTATGCCTGGCTTTACCCTGAACCGCCAGACAGAGCTGTCATTGCTTATGCAAGGGATTTGCATGTTCCTCCTCCCTTCTCAAGAGGGACCTCCATGGCCTGTCCTGGGGATGAAACAGCATGCTGAACAGCCTGTGCAAATGGGGACCCAATTAAATTCTTATCTATATATGGGCAGTATTCGCAACATGGGCAGCTATACAAACCCAAACCATATTTCATCACTAGAGAGGTGCAAGTGTATGAACTGGTTATCACTCGGGCCTGCATCACAATCATTAACTATTTTGCACACCATGCCACTTCAGTTTGGACCTAGATATATGCAAATCAGTCATGACCCTTCTCCAAAATGTTGTGGAGACTGCAACACACCCCACAGCCCCCAACAACATAATAAAAGGCTTGGTGTTTCCCTTGCCCCTTTTAGAAACACACCAGGCTCCAAAAATATATTTTAAAAGCCCTTGCAGGGCATTATGTGATGCTCCTTGCCCCTGCAGTGAATAATAAATAAGCAGCTCCTGCCTCTCATTTATTATTTATTTTTTTGTTTTGTTCATATATTTTGGTTTGTGTCCCAGTGCCCACCTTTTTCCTCCTTTAGAAGCCCAAATGGCAGCCTCAAATAACACATTTGACTGCCCTTATCTTGTCCACAGACATTATGCTCAAGCACAGGCATGAGCTATACTAAATTCTACTGGATAGGGTAGACCGATAACATGATGTCAGATTTGGAGTCATGAAGATACACACCACATGTATCAGTTACCCGTGTTGTAATTCATGCATGTTGGCATCATTCTATACCTGAGAGAAAAACTACCATGTAAAAACTATCACCATTTCAGCAATGGGTTCATAGCTTGCATTGCAGGACTCTCTAAAGCAGTATCTGTGCTGCATCCAAAAGTATCCACCATTGACTGGATAGTGCCTCAGCAGATGACAGGATGACATGACCTAAGAAGGAATACAAAGAGAAGGTCATGAGTGTTAAACTAGCATTTGCAAGTATCATTTGTAACTATACCCACATTTGTCACAGGTATCATCAACAGGTAAAAAGGAAAACTAGACCTACATGCATGGTCAAGTAGCAATTTAGAGCCAGATTTAGAGTTTGGTGGACAAGGTACTCCATCACAAAGTGGCAGATACCATGTCTATTAATCACTCCCCTCTGATATGAGTGGGCCAATACGTCCTCCTGAAGTCTCCCAAGTCTTAAGTTTTGAGAAGTGTCTGAAGTTGGTAATTTATTTTCTGTTGCAGCCAACTTTAGGTCTAAATTAGGCCTGGCCGGTGAACTCTGCTCCGTTCGCGGAGTTTGCTGAGTTTTCTGCACTCTGCACTCCGCAGTGCTTGTGAAGTGCAGAAAATGCTGCTTTGTGTAATGCAGCAGAGTTATTTCCTTGCTTGCAGTTGCCAATGGTAAGTTGGCAAGGGTAAGCTGCAGCAAGGGTATCATTTCTACTCGAGCGACTGGAAGACCAGCACAAACTGCAGTTCACCCTGCACTCTGCCACTTGCAGAGCTCCACTGAGTTTTTTTTGTAATTTCATGCGAAACTCTGTTATCTCTGTCCAAGTGAGTCATACTCACAAAATTCTATGGTATGTATTTTTTCTCTACACATGATCTAATATTTAGGCTTTTCATATCTCTTGCAATAAGTCATCCACACATGTCTGGTGCCATTTATAGTGGGAAAAGTGTGCAAATGTAGAATCCTGAGACATTTGTTATATTATATTGAATTTGTCTGTATTCTTGTCTTCCAAACACACATCAGTGTACAAGAAATACACCAAAAATACCTTAATTGCCATCCTGAGAATAGTCAGGAATGTGGTATGTGGTGCTATATAAACTATTATTATCAGTATATAAGTGGTAATAGAAAACCTTTTTTTAAATATATCTGAGTCAGGTGTCCTTTATACGTTTCTTCACAGACTTAAACACATTACTTTGGCACATTTTCTAAACTAAGTTGTTAACCAATACAAAGATAAAATTTGTTGGTGTATTAAAAAAGTCCTACTGTTAGTGTAATACATATCTTATGAAACTGTGTGGCATCTGTGTTAACCAATTACACAGATATTGCACACACGTGGAACACAAGAGTGACAGTGTAGTAATTTTCTTATATATATATATGTATAAGAGTTTCATTATACCGAAAAGACCAATTGTACTTTTGCTTATTTTATCTCTTTCTCATGGATTTATTGGCTATAAAACTTGTGGGACTAGGGGCTCAGTTAATGCTACTTCTTGTTTCATGTCAATACGCATACTAGATGTTTGTTGTGTACAATAAAATTAGATACTTGCTCCATATGTAATAATCCCAACACAGACATGAGAGCGTCTTTTGACTACAGAAGAGTGGTCTACTAATGAGATTCTTCTCTCTTAAAAGTTGCTCACTGTATATGCTTCTACTATAATTATTAACTCTTTTTGAGCCATGTTACTTAAGGTTTTTCTCCAGCTTGACAAATGAAGACACTGAAGTCAGAAATGTCTGCCAGAATCTTCATTGCTTCTGTATTCCTAACTTCTAGACATGTGGCAAGCTTGTTGCTTCTCCTCTTCTAGCTGTACGTAACAGAGTTGTGAGAACTGTCCATAGTCCAAACCTTCCTCAGTTCTCATTAGTGGCTTGTCACCTGTCTTAGAGGATATGAGTCCTCATATTCAATTTAACTGACTTCTTTACTTTATTTATTCTACTATAAAATTACAATAAAAGTAATGTTACCTACATTTTATCTTGCAAAGCCCCATTCCATGTTACTTTTTAAACAATACACTTTCATTGTGAGTTTGGTATTGAAGCTGACAAAATTAAACCACATGTGTCATGAAGACTCCAATGTTGGAAATGGGCATCCCTCAAATATGTAGAAGATTGGAAAGAAAATTTACTTATTTTTTTATGAATCCTGGCTTCAAAAATCTAAATGTTTCCTAAAAGGACAAGCAACATATCAAAGTTATTTATCTCTGTTTTTATATATAATTTCTGTTTCTGGCTTTAATCAGGTTATTGGCATGTATTGTTAACAAGATTAGCACAATTTTAATGCTAGTTGCTATCTAAATATAGAGCCAGTGCTTTTCATTCCCCGCTTATGTATTGTTTCATCTAATGTGAGACAATTTTTCAACTAACTGTCTAACCTACCAATATTATTGTAGCTTCCTCTTACCATAAGCCTGTACATCCGACGTAAAACTGTAACACAAGATTTTTGTTTAATTATCCATTTTGAGCTTTGAGTATTCCTAAAACCCTGCATAAATAATTTAAAAGAGCCTAGACTCTAGTTTATTTTATCTCGGTCAAAACATAGTTACCCTCTGGCCTTGAAGAAGTGTAAGAAGGAAGTATGCTCTTGCCGCCTATTATTTTTCTGTTATCATGCTGCCAAAAAATCTTCTTTTAAAGTTTTTAAAATTATGAATTATGTTTCTATGCTCTCTTTCTATCACTCTTCTGTTTTGCCTAACTTGAAACTTTGTGAATCATTAGCCTACATTTTGATTGGTATACAACGTTTACCACGCATTTTTTACCACGCACTACACTTACAACGCAGGCATTACCACGCATACCATTACAACGCATTGCGCTGGGGGGGGCGCTCTAGGATAGGGAATAAGTTTAATTTTATATCCAACACCTTCCCTAGTATCCACGGGGACTGGAGTTGGAATATAAAATTATACTTACCACTATCCAGCACCTCAAAGCGCTATGCGTTGTAACGGTATGCGTTGTAAATACTGCGTTGTAATGGTAGGCGTGGTAATGGTATGCGTGGTAACGTCATACATCCTTTTGATTACCTAGAGTCAATTAACACAAACCTTCTTTATACAGTCTCTCATTGGATCACATATCCTGCCTTTGGTGATGCAAACGTCTGTGAATTTATTCATGTAGTTACAGCTAGGATGCAATCTCTGACTTACAAAAAAGGGGCATATTTACAAGAAGCTAGCACTGCCGCAGGGTCAAATTTTTATGCAGCGGTGGCACAATCAGTGCTCCATACTGCTTCATATTTAGAAACTATTGTATTGGGCCCAATGAGTCAGTTTGTAGAGCCCTGTGTGACATTATACCTACACCAGGTATAATATATGCAAGGTAGGCATTCCTACTTTAAAAGTCACATAGAACTGACACAGTGAAGTTTACTACTTTTTACTGCATTACTCTATGACTTGACTGCATCAAAATCCCTATGCCTTCTCAAACCAGCGTAATGATTGACAAAAGTATTTTAACATGGGACTCACCTCTGTGTCCTGAAGCATTGCTGGAGTTGCATCAGTCTTACGACCAACTCCAGCAATGGGTCACTTTAGCGCCAAAAGATACATCAGAATTTCTAATGCATAAGTGAATCCTTGCGCCACAGAGCACTGAGTCTCGATTTACATTGTATAAAAGAGTCAGAGACACAGATTGCGATTCCCAATGGGGACGCAAAATGTGAGCCTCATGAATATTAATGAGGCACTCCCAATTTGCGATCCCATTAGCAATTGCTGATCCTCCGAGGGATGGTGATCTAATAGGCTCAACAGACACCCATATCTGGGACTGCTTTTCAATACAGCAGTTTCCTTTTTTAATGCAGCCCATTATCCTTAAAGGAAAACGGGATGCAATAAAAAAAAAGAAAAATGAAACGTTTTCATTTAATTTTTTAAGGGCAGCTAGTGGTCCCTGGAACTACTGGCTGCTCCTACAAAATATTTTTAGAGTCAGTCACAAAGGGGAAGGGGTCCCCTGGGGGCTCCTTCCCGTTTGCCAGTGGTTTACCACCAATCTTTGAAGGGGGTAAACTGTGACTGATTTGCGACCGCAATTGTGGTTGCAAAACAGTCATACATGGCATTTGGGGTTGCTATTAGGACGGGAACGCCCCTTCCTAATAGCGAATCGCAAAACCTATGTAAAGAGTTGTAAATAAATTCCGACATGCTAAATATGCTTTGTACATGGCTCTGTAGGTTTGTGCAGGCGCAAAAAGGTGGCGAGCCCATTTGCGCATGCAAAAACAGGTCATACATCTGGCCTTAAGTCCTTTAGTGCCTTGCCCATATTGTATATTTAATCTTGTGATACCCTTGCCCACATCATATGTAGTCTCATCAACTGCACCTTTACAACTGCTTGTGTTTCATCAGATTAGAAGCAAGCTGTTGTAATTCCTTTAACTTAACTTCAATGTGCTTTTAAAGCTATCATGTATGGCATTCCCCTGCAGTCGCCTTAAAGTTCTACACTTTTCAATCTATATGAAGCACCACTACTTAAGCTTATTATTGACACTAGAGGACAATGGCTTTATTCAACTGTCTGGAGCCACTCAGGTATAAGGCATGTTCTTTATTTGATGTGATAACCTTAGATTTCAATAACAGTAGATAGGTCCTGCTGTGGCTCCATCCTCCTTTCAACTCCAAATATCTACAAGCTTAAACTCCACATGCACACACCAACATTCCATTACATCATTCACAATCAGCATTGCAGACCCCAGCTCAGACATACATATAATGGGATAAACAAAATATTACACTTATTACATCATTTGACTCAGCCTTTAATTACATGCAGACAACCCCCAAATTACCCTTATAGTGGAGGAACATCTTCCGGTGGGTCCATTCTTTATTACTGCCTCTCAGTGTTAGCTAAATTATAAACTCTAATTATTTAAAAGGAAGTACTGAGAAAATTGAGGTTGTACTCATTAGTGGACTTCCATTAATATGGATATTAAGCTTGTGGCCTTCTAACCTTGACTTCTATCCTTATCTGGTTGCTGCTTTTCACAACCAAGGATTTGGTATAGATCAGGATTTGTCAGGTTCTTCACAAATCCCTAAAAATACTTACAAAATCTTCTTCTACCTACATAATGCCAATCTCACTTCTTTCTTTACTTCCACCTGTGAATCTTTCCATGGTTAATCAGGTTTCACAAGGTAATGTTTTGATTATGGCAATGCTCTGTTTTTTGAGCATCCACATTATCAAACCCCACCCTTTTCAGAATACTGATATGGGTGTGTTGGTAACTCTGCTGTTTTCGGTCTCTTGTCGCAGCAACACTCCAGATTCCAGTGCCTTTGTATTTGTCACACAGTGCTGTATGGCACCAGCCCTCCATTCCTTCTGCTCCACATCTTCTTTTTAAGAAGCTGTTAAAAACATTTCCAAGTATTACATATTGCAAGTGTTTGTGAAATTACATTAAGCCTTTCCAAATGTCCAAGAACAAAGGTCTAATGTGTATCAGATTAACATATACAAGAGATTTCATGTGAAAGCAATTATGATTCAGATATGCGGAGCATCTATACCATATTATACCAGATGTGTTGTGCTATCTTCCTAAAGAATTAGATTCCTCTTTCCTCATATACCATTTTGCATTACCACATAACTCCATCGAGTAGATGCCTCAAAATATGATTTTTTTTTTCTTCAAACAAAGAAACTTTATTTTGGAAAAGATACAACTAAATATGAATAGTTCAATAAAGTAACAGTAATTGAGGAAAAATAATTGCATATGGAGAGAAAAGATGATGTAACTCTGGAAAAGAGGAGGAGGGGATGAGGAAAAATGTACAACAGTAATTATGATACAATGTACAATATAAAGGTAAGCGGGCTTAAAACAATATAAAAATATATCAATATTTTATTGAATATTAGTTGCAATAAAACATTAATGAAAGAGGAGAAATAGATTATATGGGTAAGAAAACAAATGTATACATAAAAAGCCAATAAAAAACAATTCATGGTGGTCTGGGAACTTCTTCCAATAAGGGGTCATAACAAACAGATTTTTGTGCTGATATATCTATAAAAGTGGTTACAGGAGACCATATAAGTTGTCTTTTCAGGAGTAAAGATATAGGCTTAACATATGCACGATCAAGTTGATGATTATCGCAAACACTATACCACCAAGCTTGAAAGGAAATTTGTATAGCTTGTTTCCAATTCTTCGTTATTTGCTGGAAGGCAATTGTTGTCAATAAATCTAAAATATCCATGTTAAAGGTAAAATCATGCCAATGATCAGACAGGTAACCCAGGAAAATATCTACAGGGGAATACGGGAAGTGAGTGTGGAAAATGATATTAATCTGAGACCAAATCTTCAACCAAAATTCATGAGTAGAGTCACAGGAAAATAACATATGATATAAATCAGCATGCGGACCAATATATGACCATTTGGGGCGGAAGTGGAATTAAATGTTTGTAAGGACACTGGAGTAAACATAAGTTGATTGTAAATAAAGAAAGGTACAGAGCGGGAATATCGTCGTAAAAATATCGACTAACCTAAATATCGCAGCAGAAATATCTACAGGAAGAAATATCGATGACAAAAATATAGTTTGACCAGAATATCGACAGACAGGTAAGTAATATCGATAACATTAATATAGTTGTAATAAATATCGTTTACAAAAACATAGTTAACAAAAATATCGTTTTTTAAATATTTATAAGTAATGTAGTGTTTTTAATGAGTATTGGTTGTCAAAGTAGTATTTTTTGTAGTATTTTATTAGTTAATAATGTATTTTATGTTGAATTTAGTGTTAATAGTTCCGTAGCGGGTTGTGGGTTTATAGGGGAGTAGGGTGGGAAGAAATTTAAATATAATAAGATAATAGATTAATTAATGTTTTAAATTAATATAAATAGTGTAATGAATAAAAGTTAATTAATTTCAATTAGTTAATTGATTAATAAATATGTAAATTAAATATGTTAATTGTTTAATTAATTTTAGGTGTGTGTACTGGAATTTTTTTAGTGAAAATGTAGTGAATTAATTACATTTTAATTGAATAATAATTTAATTAATGATTTATTAAATAAAAATAAAGATTTGTTAATTTATAAATTAGTAAATACATTTAGTAATTTTTACACCTACATTATCCAACGCTTTCCCTGCTGTTGCACCTTCTGGAGTGAGAATAGTAATTTTTACCCCTACGCTATCCAACGCTTTCCCTACTGTTGCACCCTCTGGAGTCGGAATAGTAATTTTTACCCCTACGCTATCCAACACTTTCCCTACTGTTGCACCCTCTGGAGTGGGAATAGTAATTTTTACCCCTACGCTATCCAACGCTTTCCCTACTGTTGCACCCTCTGGAGTGGGAATAGTAATTTTTACCCCTACGCTATCCAACGCTTTCTCTACTGTTGCACCCTCTGGAGTGGGAATAGTAATTTTTACACCTACGCTATCAAATGTTTTAACTAATAATATATTGTATATTTTAATTATATGTATGTATTATTGTTGTTATATAAAGTAATGTGTTAAATATATGTATATGTACACATTTATTAAGTTTATAATGAAAAGTGTAGTTAATTTGTTTTAAATAGTTAAAAAATAAAAGTAATGTAATGTATTTTGTTAATAGTACTTATATTTATTTATTATTTAATGTATTTTAATTAATTTAAAAAGTTGATATTTTTTACATCTATATTTATTACAACGATATTTTTGAGTAGATATTTATGAACTTACCTGTTTAGGTATAGGGTGTCGAAATTTTTGTAAACGATATTTTTACAACTATATTTATGTCAACTATATTTTTGTAATCGATATTTCAACACCCTACCATAAAGAAAAGTGTTTGTGTTGTGCTTGCTGACCTAGAAATTTTACAGAGTTTTGACCATAATTTAACCCAAAAAGTAATAGACCATGATGTATGGAATTCACGATCGCTTCTCGGCCTTTTGGCTAAAATCAAGTGTAGAATTCACGATGGAATTCACGTTCCCATTGGAGTTCTATCTTAGTTTTAGTTCTAGGTCCGGGGTGTGGTAAGAGACTTTTATACAGATGAGGTGCTAGGTTGAGTACTTTGGAAGGTGGAATGGAGGATATTGATGACAGGGATGAGGAGATGTTTTGTGTCCATATATTAAATTTGGCAGAGAAAGAATTTGATAATTTATAAAGAGTTTGTGCTTAAGAAAAAGTAAGCAGAGTATCATTAGAAAAAATTTGATGGATCCAAAGTGACCCTTTGTCGTGCCACGTTTTTCAAAATATGGGCTTGTTGTTTATTTTAAGAAAGCGATTATGCCAAATGGAGGAATTAAGAAAATGATCTTTAGAGGAAAGGTGAGAGATGAGAAAACGAATGATATGGTCAAGGGGCTGTTTTATATATAGGTGAGGCTAAAAATGTGTTTTGTGAGTAAATGTGAAAGATTCTGTAAACGAGGAGGAAGATAAGAAAGAAAGTTCTATATCTGTCCATAATGGAAAAGAAGCAGAAGTGGATTGTTTTAAAGATTTAGCAAGTTGCTTAAGAAGAAAAGTATTGTGGTAAAATTGGAAGTCAGGAAAGTTAACACCACCTTGTGATTTGGGATGTTTAAGCATGGCTAGAGACAAGCGTGCTTTCTTTTTATTCCATAAAAAAGTTGTTAAAATAGAATGAATTGTTTTGAAAAATTGAGATGGAAAGCTGAGAGGAGTAGCAGAAATTATATAAAAACAGGAGCAAGCATTCGTTCAATCGTATCAAGTCTGCCCCACCAGGACAGATACAGAGGATGCAATTTAGAGAGAGATGTAGATAATGTAGATAAGACATTAGTCATATTTAGAGATGGGGTTTGTTTAATAGAGGGATCAAACCAGAGACCTAAATATTTAATATTTTGGAAGTTCCATGAGAAATCAGTAAGGGCAAAATCTTGTTTAAAAACATAAAATATTAAGCGGAAGAATTTCGCATTCATCATGATTTAATTTATATCCACAAATGGAAGAGAAGGTCTTAACCTCTGCAATAAAATCAGGTATGGAATTTTATGGTTTGGAGATATATAATAAAATATTGTCTGCATAGACTCTAATTTTAACATGGAAATTATCATGTTGGAAGCCATATATGTTAGAGTTTTGTTTAATTCTAGCGAGAAAGGGTTGTAGAGTAAGGATAAGAAACGTGGGGAGAGAGGGCAACCTTGACAAACACCTCTCTGTAAAGTAAAAGAATCAGAAACTGAACCATTGGCGAAAATAGAAGCTTTGGGAGAAGTGTACAATAGGGAAATATAAGAGATAAGTTTGGGTCCAAAGCCAAACCAAGATGGTGTGTGGAAAATAAATGACCAATCCATGCGGTCAAAGGCTTTTTTCCGCATCAAGAGAGATAGCTGCCAATGAATGAGGGTATTTATTTGCTTTGTATAATATATTGAAGGAAATTCTAGATTTATCTGAGATATTTTGTCCTTTAATGAATCCAGATTGTTCTTTACACATGATAGATTGAAGAAAGGGTTCAAGACAGAGAGCGAGAAATTTGGCAAATATGTTGTAGTCGGAATTAACTAACAATATTGGTCTGTAATTTTTACAAAAGTGAAGATCTTTTCCCTCTTTAGGTATTAGGTAAATGAGAGCATCTTCAAAGGTACCACTGGAAACCTTTGAGGAAATAAAGTGTGAAAATAAAGAAAGGAGATGAGGAAGGAGGGATTTGGAGAAATGGTCATACAATTCCATAGGGAATCCATCTGGGCCTTCTGGGCCAGGAGCTTTCCCGGGCTTAAGAAGTTTCAGTGCGTGGGAGATATCCTTTATCTCGCTCCAACGGTGAAAAATCAGTATCTGTGGGAAATATTTTCTGTAAAGGGGAAAATAGCTTTGAATGTCTCTATGTACTGGGTATGCTTCAGGATTGTAGAGAGAGGTGTAATATTTCTTGAATTCTTCCAAGATTTCCAAATTTGTAGTTACTGGAGAAGAAATGGAATTTAAGACATAGTCAATATTATTAAAGTCTTTTTTAATTTTAAGGTATGCAGTAAGTAGTTTTCCCACTCTGATTTGGCTGCCATAATAACGTGAACTACCATGGAGGAGATAGGCAGATGCATTTTCCATAGATAGCTTATTATATTTAAACTTTTCTTTAATAAGGTTGTTTAAATTGGGTTTAGAATTTGTAACTGTATAGATAGATTCTAATAACTTGATATTTTCGAGGAGTTTGTCTGCTTTGCAGGAATTAAGGCTTTTTTTTTGAGGCAACATAGGAGGTAATAAAGTCCCTGTCTGAAACTTTAAAGGTGTCCCAAACAATCTGTAATGAAGTCTTCAAAAGAAGAAGTGAAGGTGAGATCAGTCAACAAAGATGTATTGAAGCGCCATCTTTTATTGGTAACATTAATTGAAAACAACTCTAAGTCCAATATCACAGGGCATGGTCTGATATCAATATAGAACCAAAGTCTGCTTGTAGTAAAGATTGTGTTATTGCTTTAGAAACAAAGAGATGGTTAATGCGTGATTGTGATAGGTGAGTGGGTGAGAAAAAAGTGTGTATTCATGAAGTTGTGGATTACAAAATCGCCATGCATCAACAAGAGATCTATGGGAGATCAGGTTGGTGAAGTGATGGTGCATTGGAGATGAAACAAAAGGTGATTTGGACTCACATTCAAAAACAACATATGAAGTAGAGATAGACATCAGGAGATTAGAAATATGAGGTCAAAAATTGTTATCAGGTTTTGTGGGAACATAGACATTAAACAACGTAATAGGAATATCATTAACTTTAGGATGAACAAAAACCTAAACGTCCTTTGTCATCTGAGTCCTTAAACAGAAGGGTCACTTTAAGTTTTTTATGACATAGAATCACAGTCTCATTTCTTTTGCTGGTACCAGGAGAAGAAAAAAACATTTCCTACCCACTGTCGTTTAAGTTTGAGAACTTCTGAAGCAACTAAGTGTGATTCTTGTAAAAACACAATATTTGATCTAAGATTAGACAAATGTATAAGAACTCTTTGCCATTTAATAGGTGTATCCAAACCTTTAATATTCCCTGAAACAATACATAACATCATTCACTATCTGTAAAATACCTTTCAAAAAGCATTACAGCATAACAGGAAAACAATAAAGAAATTGCAATAAACAGAAGAGCTAAAAGTAAGCACTCTAACAGTAAAGAAGTAAGATATGAAAATAGAAACTAGTCAGATAAAGAGAACCAAGAAAATGAAGAAAAGGAGAAGAGGAGTGAAGAGAAAAAGAAAAGGGAAGAGAGAAGATAAAGAAGACAGATGAAAACCACAATAACACATACCACAAACTCAAACATGAATGAAGGGTGCTGAAGCCATGAAGAGAAGACAAACAACCAGTCACAAACCTCCGGAAGAAACCATGATGAAAAAGGGATTCAAACGGATTACAAAGGATTGGATGGATCAGGGAAGACGGCACCTAAAATATAGAAACATAAGGAGGGAGTCTTAGACCATCATGAGAATACTTGTAAGATTATAATCAACAACATTAGCAAGAAAAAAGAGGAGATCAATTGTGGAATGTTCTTGCAAAATTTACTGGAGTCTACAGCTGTCGATAAATTGTTGAAGTAAGGCTGGATCCTCGTAGGTGGTTGTTTTATTTTTGTAGGTCACTTTAAAAAAACACGAAACGCATAACAAGAAAACTTTTTGGGAGAGAATAATAATTGAGAACTTTGCCATTTTATGCATCATTTAAGCTTAACTACTTGTAAGACTTTCAACAAATCTGTGAACTCCAAAAAATAAAGAATAATACCTCTCGGATTACGATGGGTAGAGGATCTCTGAGGATTTTCAGAAAGCTTCAGAACTTGTGGCAAAAAGTTCAGGAAAAAAGCGATGGGGTTGGAGCCTTCCAATCCTTCGGTTAAACCATAAATTCTTAAATTGTTATGCCTGCCTCGATTTTCGAGATTCTCCACATGTTTTTGCAATTGTAGAATTTCCATTTTCATCGGATGGATCTGTTGAGAAGAGACTTGCAGAGAGTCCATTTGATGTTCCATTGAGGTAATTCTATGGTCAAGAGTAGACCAGTTATCTTCCAGGGCTTGCAGTCGGATAATCGCTTCCTTCATATATGGTTTAAGAGCTCAGATTTCTTCAAGCAGTAGATCTATGGATGTTGGTGGAGGGGAAGCAGTTGGCGAAAGTGGAGCTTTTTTAACTCTCTTGATTGATGACAACATCGAAGAGACTGGTGTTTTAGGCCTATTTTTCCCAGTTGATGTTGAGGAATTTGGGGTAGAATTAGTGAATGTTAGTGATATGCTCGCTGTTTCTGTGGGTTGGGAATGTGTGGATTGATCTGAATCATCCATATCATACATATCATCTTGCAACACTGAAAAGGATTCGAGGAATGAAGTGAGGAGGATCTGCCAGCTTTTATCCT